>NC_091765.1:33547158-34797158 GCF_029378745.1 Bos indicus
TAAGAATCCTTAGAAGGTTACCATGAAAGACTATGCCTGCTAACAGTGACTTAGTCAAAGTCAAGGACCCAAGTATGTGACTTCTGAATTAAAAAATGATCAACCATAATGATGATGATGAAGTTAAAAATGTTATATAACTAATATATATATATATGGAGAGAGTACCTCCTGTGTGATAAGATCTATATTAAGAATTTAAGAAGTATTTTCTTTATTTAATGACTTAAAAAAGAAAATTCCAAATGATTTTTCCAAAGATTTAGCACTTGTAAAACTCACCAACAAAAACTCAGAGTCTTCAATATCCCATTGTATGAATAAAGACATTAAAACTTAGAGGCATTAAATAATTTACCCAAGGTTACATAAAGTGACAGAGTCAAGAATCCTTCCATACAATTGAATTTAGAAACAGCTGTATATTTGTATAGCTGCAACATCAAAGTTGGTGGTGGACAGGGAGGCGTGGCGTGCTGCGATTCATGGGGTCGCAAAGAGTCGGACACAACTGAGTGACTGAATTGAACTGATCAGATCAGATCAGATCAGATCAGTCGCTTAGTCGTGTCCGACTCTTTGCGACTCCATGAATCATGGCACGCCAGGCCTCCCTGTCCATCACCAACTCCCGGAGTTCACTCAGACTAACGTCCATCGAGTCAGTGATGCCATCCAGCCATCTCATCCTCTGTCGTCCCCTTCTCCTCCTGCCCCAATCCCTCCCAGCATCAGAGTCTTTTCCAATGAGTCAAATCTTCGCATGAGGTGGCCAAAGTACTGGAGTTTCAGCTTTAGCATCATTCCTTCCAAAGAAATCCCAGGGCTGATCTCCTTCAGAATGGACTGGTTGGATCTCCTTGCAGTCCAAGGGACTCTCAAGAGTCTTCTCCAACACCACAGTTCAAAAGCATCAATTCTTTGGCGCTCAGCCTTCTTCACAGTCCAACTCTCACATCCATACATGACCACAGGAAAAACCATAGCCTTGACTAGACGATCCTTTGTTGGCAAAGTAATGTCTCTGTTTTTGAATATACTATCTAGGTTGGACATAACTTTCCTTCCAAGGAGTAAGCGTCTTTTAATTTCATGGC
The DNA here is from genome assembly GCF_029378745.1 of Bos indicus. Lineage (NCBI taxonomy): Eukaryota > Metazoa > Chordata > Mammalia > Artiodactyla > Bovidae > Bos > Bos indicus. Next base: position 33,548,256 of record NC_091765.1, read on the forward strand.
TGCAGTCACCATCTGCAGTGATTTTGGAGCCCAGAAAAATAAAGTCTGACACTGTTTCCACCGTTTCCCCATCTATTTCCCATAAAGTGGTGGGACCAGATGCCATGATCTTCGTTTTCTGAATGTTGAGCTTTAAGCCAACTTTTTCACTCTCCACTTTCACTTTCATTAAGAGGCTTTGTAGTTCATCTTCACTTTCTGCCATAAGGGTGGTGTCATCTGCATATCTGAGGTTATTGATATTTCTCCCGGCAATCTTGATTCCAGCTTGTGTTTCTCCCAGTCCAGCGTTTCTCATGATGTACTCTGCATATAAGTTAAATAAACAGGGTGACAATATACAGCCTTGACGTACTCCTTTTCCTATGTGGAACCAGTCTGTTGTTTCATGTCCAGTTCTAACTGTTTCTTCATGACCCACATACAAATTTCTCAAGAGGCAGGTCAGGTGTTCTGGTAGTCCCATCTCTTTCAGAATTTTCCACAGTTTATTGAGATCCACACAGTCAAAGGCTTTGGCATAGTCAATAAAGCAGAAATAGATGCTTTTCTGGAACTCTCTTGCTTTTTCCATGATCCAGCAGATGTTGGCAATTGGATCTCTGGTTCCTCTGCCTTTTCTAAAACCACCTTGAACATCAGGAAGTTCACGGTTCACATATTGCTGAAGCCTGGCTTGGAGAATTTTGAGCATTACTTTACTAGCATGTGAGATGAGTGCAATTGTGTGGTAGTTTGAGCATTCTTTGGCATTGCCGTTCTTTGGGATTGGAGTGAAAACTGACCTTTTCCAGTCCTGTGGCCACTGCTGAGTTTTCCAAATTTGCTGGCATATTGAGTGCAGCACTTTCACAGCATCATCTTTCAGGATTTGGAATAGCTCAAATGGAATTCTGTCACCTCCACTAGCTTTGTTCGTAGTGATGCTTTCTAAGGCCCACTTGACTTCACATTCCAGGATGTCTGGCTCTAGGTCAGTGATTACACCATAGTGATTATCTGGGTCATGAAGATCTTTTTTGTACAGTTCTTCTGTGTATTCTTGCCATCTCTTCCTAATATCTTCTGCTTCTGTTAGGTCCATATCATTTCTGTCCTTTATCGAGCTCATCTTTGCATGAAATGTTCCTTTGGTATCTCTGATTTTCTTGAAGAGATCTCTAGTCTTTCCCATTCTGTTGTTTTCCTCTATTTCTTTGCATTGATCGCTGAAGAAGGCTTTCGTATCTCTTCTTGCTATTCTTTGGAACTCTGCATTCAGATGTTTATATCTTTCCTTTTCTCCTTTGCTTTTGACTTCTCTTCTTTTCAAAGCTATTTGTAAGGCCTCCTTAGACAGCCATTTTGCATTTCTTTTCTATGGGAATGGTCTTGATCCCTGTCTCCTGTACAATGTCATGAACCTCAGTCCATAGCTCATCAGGCACTCTATCTATCAGGTCTAGTCCCTTAAATCTATTTCTCACTTCCACTGTATAATCATAAGGGATTTGATTTAGGTCATACCTGAATGGTCTAGTGGTTTTCCCTACTTTCTTCAATTTAAGTCTGAATTTGGCAATAAGAAGTTCATGGTCTGAGCCACAGTCAGCTCCTTGTCTTGTTTTTGCTGACTGTATAGAGCTTCTCCATCTTTGGCTGCAAAGAATATAATCAATCTGATTTTGGTGTTGACTATCTGGTGATGTCCATGTATAGAGTCTTGTGTTGTTGGAAATGGGTGTTTGTTGTCACCAGTGCATTTTCTTGGCAAAACTCTATCAGTCTTTGCCCTGCTTCATTTCATATTCCAAGGCCAAATTTGCCTCTTACTCCAGGTGTTTCTTCACTTCCTACTTTTGCATTCCAGTCCCCTATAATGAAAAGGACATCTTTTTGGGGTGTTAGTTCTAAAATGTCTTGTAGGTCTTCATAGAACCATTCAACTTTAGGTTCTTCAGTGTTACTGGCTGGGGCATAGACTTGGATTACTGTGATATTGAATGGTTTGGCTTGGAAACGAACAGATCATTCTGTCATTTTTGAGATTGCATCCAAGTACTGCATTTTGGACTCTTTTGTTGACCATGATGGCCACTCCATTTCTTCTGAGGGATTCCTGCCTGCAGTAGTAGATATAATGGTCATCTGAGTTAAATTCACCCATTCCAGTCCATTTCAGTTCGCTATTCCTACAATGTCAACATTCACTCTTGCCATCTCTTGTTTGACCACTTCCAATTTGCCTTGATTCATGGACCTGACATTCCAGGTTCCTATGCAATATTGCTCTTTACAGCATCGGACCTTGCTTCTATCACCAGTCACATCCACAGCTGGGTATTCTTTTTGCTTTGGCTCCATCCCTTCATTCTTTCTGGAGTTATTTCTCCACTGATCTCCAGTAGCATATTGGGCACCTATTGACCTGGGGAGTTTCTCTTTCAGTATCCTATCATTTTGCCTTTTCATACTGTTCATGGGGTTCTCAAGGCAAGAATAATGATGTGGTTTGCCATTCCCTTCTCCAGTGGACCACATTCTGTCAGATCTCTCCACCATGACCCGCCCATCTTGGGTTGCCCCAGGGGCATGGCTTAGTTTCATTGAGTTATACAAGGCTGTGGTCCTAGTGTGATTAGATTGACTAGTTTTCTGTGAGTATGGTTTCAGTGTGTTTGCCCTCTGATGCCCTCTTGCAACACTTACCGTCTTACTTGGGTTCTGTTACCTTGGACGTGGGGTATCTCTTCACGGCTGTTCCAGCAAAGTGCAGCCATTGCTCCTTACTTGGACGAGGGGTATCTCCTCACCACCGCCCTTCCTGACCTTCAACGTGGGATAGCTCCTCTAGGCCCTCCTGGGCCCACGCAGCCACCGCTCCTTGGACGTGGGGTTGGTCCTCCTAGAACTGCACATCAAAAAATGTTTTCTTCTTCCATATGGGCAGTCACTAGTGTCACAGTTGTCATTAACAGAGTGCATTCTTTTAGGGAACATGTTGTTCCCTTAAAGAACATGACTTTAGTCTTGTTTAGAACTTTAAAAAATTGTATTGACAATTTCATGTTTAACTAGACATAGACTTTTGAGATAATATATACATTCTAATCCTATTACTATATATTGATGACCTGGTTGTTCAAAAAGGTTGTTGGTAGATGGGACCTCTGTTGGCCCAAAAGCTAGACTCTAATAATCAGAGGCTCCTTTACCCATTTCCCTTCTCCTCGGAATTTTTGCTCTGCTCACCATTTCCATTGTGGGAACCATTTTCATAGATTCAGCCTTGACAAAGCAATGTGTGGCTGAGACAACATAGACTGTATATGTGATTGACCCAGTTAATTTCTTTCTATAAACTTTTAAGATTCTTGTGGGAGAGGGTGGAGATCTACTCATCTTATGGCAATCTAAGATAAGCCTTATATTTAAGTTCCTTTGCTCATTAAATCTGTCATCTACCAGTCTGGAGTGGCCCACTTCTTTCTTCAGTTTATCCTCTACCTCTGTGTATGGGGGCTAGTTTCACGTTTTTCCTGGGAAGCTTCTAAGATTTTGAACCAACAATGGTGCAGTGGGTTATTTCCAATTTCTTATTTTAGTCTCAAAAATAGGAACTTCCTACTTCTTTGTGAACAATTAAGAAAAATTATTTTATTCTCTTCACATCATATTTGCTCCTCTGTTTCTAGACAAAGATGCAGCAGTAGCAGCAGCTACTTTGTGTATAACAGGCATGGACATTTCTGTTTGTGACTGGGTTCCCTTAGTTCAATGTAGGAAGAAGTAGATGAAAGTCCAAATTCCCTGTAAGTCCTAGATCACATTTTAAATCCTATTTTACTAGCTGATACCGTGGTTAGCCACTTTAAGTAAAATTCAGTAACTAAAACAATCACTGTTCTTTATAATTATCATATGATAGCATGCGCATTCAGTTATTTCACTCATTTTCTCATTTCTTCTCTTTTTATTTATAGAATCGTGCATGTGTTAAATAATCAAGAAGTATTAAGAATAAATACTGGCCTTTAAGAATGACTTTAATGGTGAGTTTACATTACTATAAGTACATACTTGCATCTATATAAGTGCATACATACATTATGCATGAATTTGAAGAGCTGATATGACAGAGATCAATTTATGCTTAGAAGGTTTTATAGTATTTCTCTCAGAAAAGTTAATGTACTTATTTGTCCATGATAAAAAACCTCTTAAGAGCAGTGGTATTAAACTTAAGGAAACATGCCTGCCTGGTAAGGGAATGAATTATTAGGTTAATACTTTAAATCTTATTTCAGATTCTTTGACATAAGTGGTGAAATTAAAATATATATTCCTAAAAAATATATATATTTATATATTCCTATTTTATTTTATTGTTTTCTACTTATTATATTTTCTGTATGTTTTACTATAAGGATATTACATGCAATGGAAATCTTTTTAAGTTTGGGGACAATTAGGATAATTTGAAAAAATTACAATTCTCAGCAAGTCTCTGAACTGGGTAATATATTGTGTCCATTTCCCAATATGGTGTAGCTGAAACCTATATATGCACAAAAAAATCAAGCTCAGATTTCATTACTTCCTGGGGGGAGGGGAAATCTAGAGGTGGAGGTGGGAGAAGTATAAATTATTGGATGCAAAGGTCTCATGGTTGTATTATACAACAGGGGAGAATATAGCCAATATTTTGTAATAATTGTGGTGAAAGTAACCTTTAAAAATAATGTGTGTATATCTATATATATATGTATTTAATTTAAAAATATTTAAAAGTTGACTATAAGTGTGGGGGTTTTAAAAGTCACTTTAAAAATACTTCATATTTAATAAATGTATTGAAAAAGTCAAAAGCAAGTTTGTAATGATAAAATGAATGCTGGCAATGTACTCCCGGAACAAATATATCTTTGTCTAAGCTATGTGAGACTTTCAAAGGACTAAATGAGGTTTACATTTTTAATCCATTCTAAGTAATTTCATTTAATAATCTGTTATAGTCCATATAAGATTTAAAATCAGACAAAATTACTAAGATGCTGAATCTTTGATTTTATGAAATAATTAAATGTTTATTTCTAAGCAAGCCATTCTATTTTAAAATCTATCTTCCTAAAGAGAAGTTAAGACTCATTTCTGCTTTTCACTCAGTTGGTAGAGAATGTGGCCTATCACAACTCCTTGGTTTTATTTCCAAGTGTTAATTGACTGAATCTCCATTTCCTTATAGCTCAAATGTGTTAGAAATTTTGTTATTGTTTCTATACGAAGAAATTAAAAAGTGATCCATTTAATTCTTTCTCTATCAAAGGAATTTTTTAGTATCATTGAATTTTTATATGGTTGGAAAACTTATCTAAAATATCTTTAAGAGCACAGAGAAACCACATTTGGTTGACTACAGTAAAGTTTTGCTGCTACTACTTATAGACTAAGTAGCTGATGTTTCAGTTCAGTTCAGTTCAGTCGCTCAGTCGTATCTGACTCTTTGCGGCCCCGTGAACTGCAGCATGCCAGGCATCCCTGTCCATCACCAACTCCTGGAGTTTACCCAAACTCATGTCCATTGAGTCGGTGATGCCATCCAGCCATCTCATCCTCTGTCATCCCCTTTTCCTCCTGCCCCCAGTCCCTCCCAGCATCAGAGTCTTTTCCAATGAGTCAACTCTTTGCATGAGGTGGCCAAAGTATTGGAGTTTCAGCTTTAGCATCAGTCTTTCCAATGAACACCCAGGACTGATCTCCTTTAGGATGAATTGGTTGGATCTCCTTGCAGTCCAAGGTACTCTCAAGAGTCTTCTCCCACACCACAGTTCAAAAGCATCAATTCTTCGGCATTCAGGTTTCTTCATAGTCCAACTCTCACATCCATACATGACCACTGGAAAAACCATAGCCTTGACTAGATGGACCTTTGTTGGCAAAGTAATGTCTCTGCTTTTTAATATGCTATCTAGGTTGGTCATAGCTTTCCTTCCAGGGAGTAAGTGTCTTTTAATTTTATGGCTGCAATCACCATCTGCAGTGATTTTGGAGCCCAAAAAAATAAAGTCAGCCACTGTTTCCACTGTTTCCCCATCTATTTCCTATGACGTGATGGGACCAGATGCCATGATCTTAGTTTTCTGAATGTTGAGCCTTAAGCCAACTTTTTCACTCTCCTCTTTCACTAGCAAGCACTTAATTTTATATTAGCTTATACTAAAAGTATAGCAGTACTAATATTACTTATAGCAGTAATAATAACAGTGTAACCACAGTCATACTCATTATGGTTTCACTGGTCACTAAGTTGTGTCTGACTCTTGTGACCCCGTGGACTATAGCCTGCCAGGCTCATCTGTCCATGGTATTCTCCAGACAAGAATACTGGAATGGGTTGCCAATTCCTTCTCCAGGGGATCTTCTCGACGCAGGAATAGAACCCAGGTCTCCTGCACTGCAGGCAGATTCTTTACCGACTGCGCTACAAGTTGCTGCTACTAAGACACTTCAGTCGTGTCCAACTCTGTGTGACCCCATAGATGGCAGCCCACCAGGCTCCCCCGTCCCTGGGATTCTCCAGGCAAGAACACTGGAGTGGGTTGCCATTTCCTTCTCCAATGCATGAAAGTGAAAAGTGAAAGTGAAGTCGCTCAGTTATGTCTGACCCTCAGTGACCCCATTGACTGCAGCCTTCCAGTCCGTGGACTGGACTGGACTGGATGGAGGAATCCATGGACTCCTCCATCCATGGGATTTTCCAGGCAAGAGTATTGGAGTGGGGTGCCATTGCCTTCTCCAAGCTACAAGGGAAGCCAGTAATTATACTGAAATTCAAACATTCTAAAAATTGTGTTTTGTTCTTAAACCATTTTGGCAACTAAATCTTATCTTTGTTGACCCGAACTCAGGTGATGATAAAACTAAACCAGAACTGAAGCAAATCCATTTATAGTTTTTGTAAAGCCCAACACATGTGGTATGCTTTTAGTTTGCTGAAGTAATGTGAATGCATTTTGCAGAGACATGTTCCTGGACTCAACCGAAGGTGGTAAGCGATGTAACATGTATGAAGCTTGAAAAAAAAAAAAAAAAAGAAAGAAATTTAAAGCTCAGGGGTCCCATCAGTTTCTGATGGAGTATAGTAGATCTATAATCACATCTTCTAGTCCTAGTTCTTGACAAAGAAACAGTAAAAATCAAAATACAAACATTTTACTCAAACTTAAAACCATGCCTCCAAATATGCCCAATCTCTCTGATCATCTGCATGCCCTTTACTTGACCTCTTCTATTCCCTCTACTTTTTGTTGTTATATTTTTTTCCTATACCTGTCTCACTAACAGCCTTTGCTAATAACCCCCTCTCTCACAGTACATATTCTATTCCACCAGTTAATTTCCTTGTCTCTTGCTGACTGAGCTTTCAGACCAGATTTTCCTAGTAGCTTAGCAATACGTCTGTAATTTTCCAACATATTAATTTGATGTGACATAAAAAGTTACATAAGGTTAGTAAATCAAATAGACTGTGATTAAAGAAAGTATAATTTCTATAGGAATTAAATAAAGTTTAAAAGGTGAAAAAAAGGCAGTTAACCTGTGGTAGCTGTAACTGGTTGATGAGTCAGCATCTATCCTCTACTCTGCCTTGATAAGAAACCTTGATCTTTTTTAACCCTCCTGTGAGAATCCATGTACTTCTGTGAAGACTTCTGTCAAGGTTTAATAAGTTATAGTGAACTCATTCCTTTTTACCATTTTTATTTGTGGAGAATATAAGACACATAAAGAGAGCTTTTCAGTGGACTTCTAGAAAAGGTTTGTATACTATTTGCAAAAATGGTAAATAAGACCCAGATAGCTTCTTAGGGCAATTCTCCCAAATTTGTAAATTCAGATTAAAGTGTTCTCAAGCATAGAAAAAGGGCAACATTTAAATCATTTGTTTATAGTAAATATACCCTTAGTCTGTTACCAAAACAAGAAAATAATTAAAATCAAAACAACCCAGGACAGGTAAACATAGCTTATGAATGTTGATGGAATGCTCGTAAATAAAATATCTGCAAAATAATAACATATTTAAAAAATACATCACCAGTTTGGGTTTATTTCAGGAATGCAAAGATTATTCAATTTTAGAAATATAGTAAGTTTATCATGTTGATAGTTATAAGAAAGAGGGTCTATGATTATGCCCACAAATACTGTTAAAAACATGTCAAAGTTTATCACTCATTCCTATTCATTGATATTTGAACTTTTATCTCTCTCTCTCTTTTTTTTTGGCATACTTTCTAGTAAACCATTCAGAAAAGCTAAGCAAAACATTTGTTAGGTGTCTTATGATAAAGTTTTATAAATTTCTGTTTTTTACCTTTGATTTTTCTGTTTTAATCACAATACCTTTTATATTTTCTGTTTTTGTTTTTGATCAATCTTTCAAAGTATATTGTTAACACATCAAAAAACAACTTTTGACTTTGTTGATTTTATTTATCCCTGTTTATTGATTTGTATTTTAATTTTTATTGTACTGTGTTTCTACTGTTTATTCTTCAGCTGACTTCTTATATTAGCCACTGATTTTAATATTTCAACTTCTCTCTCTCTCTGGCTTATATCAGTGTATTTTAAGACTTTATTTTTTAGAATGGTTTTAGGTTTACACAAAATTGTGAGGAAGGTATAGAGACTGTCCATATATTCTCTGCCCATATACATGCATAGCTTCCCTCATGATCAAAATCACTCATCAGAATGGTGCACTTTTTATCAAGAACGAACCAGCATTATCATATCATAATCACTCAAAGTTTATGGTTTACTTTAAGGTTAATTCTTGTAACTGTACATTCTATCGGATAAATGTATAATGACATGTGTCCATTATCACAGAATGGACAGACTATTTTCATTGCTCAAAAAATCCTCTGTGCTCTCCCAATTCATCATTCCCCCCCAAACATCCATGGAAACCACTGATCTTTTTATTACCTCCATAGTTTTACATTTTTCTGAATCCATGTAATTGGAATCATATAATATTTATCCTTTTTCAGATTGAGTTCTTTTTTTTTTTTTGGTTGGTATTCACAATCTGTGTTTGTTTGTTTGTTTGTTTTTTTATCTTCCCACCCTCTCCCTTTCCCACAGAGTCCATAAGACTGTTCTATACATCAGTGTCTCTTTTGCTGTCTCGTATACAGGGTTATCGTTACCATCTTTCTAAATTCCATATATATGCGTTATTATACTGTATTGGTGTTTTTCCTCACTTAGAAATATGCATTTAAGATTTGCCATGTCTTTTCTTAATCATTTTTTTAGTGTGGAATAATGTTCTATTGTCTGGATGTACCACTGTTTATTTATCCAGTCGTCTATTGAAGGACATCTTGGTTGCTTTCAAATTTTTGCAAATAGGAGCAATACTGCTATACATATCTGTGTGTAAATATGTATATCTGTGTGCACATATTTTAAAGATACAAATTTTCAGCTCCTCTGGAAAAATATCAGGAAGCCTGGTGCTGCTGCTGCTGCTGCTAAGTCGCTTCAGTCGTGTCCGACTCTGTGCGACCCCATAGACAGCAGCCCACCAGGCTCCTCTGTCCATGGGATTCTCTAGGCAAGAACACTGGAGTGGGTTGCCATGTCCTCCTCCAATGCATGAAAGTGAAAAGTCAAAGTGAAGTCACTTAGTCGTGTCCGAATCTTAGCGACCCCGTGGACTGCAGCCTACCAGGCTCCTCCGTCCATGGGATTTTCCAGGCAAGAGTACTGGAGTGGGGTGCCATTGCCTTCTCCAGGAAGCCTGGTAAGAGTATGTTTATGTTTCTAAGAAACTGTTAAGCTATCTTCCAAATGTCTGTACCGTTTTCCATTCCTAGCAGTAATGTATGAGTGCCTGTTGTTTCATATCCTTGTCAGCGTTTGGTGATGTCAGTGCTCCAGATCTGGCTATTCTAATAGGAATGCAGTAATATCTTATTGTTTTAAATTGCATTACTAATGACATATGATGTAGAGCATCTTATCATATGCTTATTTGCCATCTGTATATCTTCTTTGACTAAGGTTTGTGAAGTTTTTTGTTGAAGTATAGTTGATTTACGATGTTGTGTTAGTTTTAGTTGTACAGCAGAGTGATAAATACACACACACACACACACACACACACATTCTTTACCAGATTCATTTTCCTTGTAGTTTGTTATAAAATGTTGAGTATAGTTCTGTGTGCTATCTGGTAGGTCTTAAGGGTTATCTATTTTATACATAATGTTTATATATGTTTATCCTAAACTCCTCTTGTACCCCACCCCCTTCCTTTGGTAACCATAAGTTTGTTTTTTATGCCTGTGAGTCTATTTCTGTTTTTTATATAAATTAAGTTGTATCTTTTTTTTTTAGATTCCATTTATAAGTAATAATATATGATATTTGTCTTTGTCTGGCTTACTTCATTGAATATGATAATCTCTACGTCCATCCATGTTGCTGCAGATAGCATTATTTTATTCCTTTTAAACTGCTGAGTAAAATTTGATCGTGTATATATATGTATATACACATATATATACATATATATATATACACACACACACACACACACACATATATATATATATATATATATGTACACACACACCACATCTTCCTTATCCATTCATCTGTCAATGGACATTTAGTTTGCTTCAATGTCTCGGCTATTGTAAAAGTGAATTTTTAAGAGTTCTTTGTATATTTTGAGTAACAGTCCTTTATCAGATGTGTCCTTTGAAAATATTATCTCACAGTCTGTGGCTTGTCTTCTAATTCTTTTGAAATTGTCTTTCACAAAGTTGAAGTTTTTAATTTAATAAACTCCAGATTGTCAATGAGTTTTTTTTTTTTTTTTTAATTGATAGTTTCTTTGGAGTTGAATTTAAGAAGTCATCACATGTCCAAAGTCATCTTGGCTTTCTCCTATATTACCTCCCAGGGGCTTTATAGTTTTGATTATATCTTTAAATGTCTGATCCATTTTGAGTTAACTTTTTGTGGAGTGTGTATAGTTTGTGTTTAAATTAATTTTGCGTGTGTGGATGATCAGTTGTTCTAGCATTATTCACTGAAAGAGTGTCTTTGTCAAATATCAGTTGACCGTATTATGTTGTTCTGTCACTCAGTCATGTCCGATTCTTTGCAACCCCATAGACTGAAGCATGCCAGGTTTCCCTCAGTTTCAGTTCAGTCACTCAGTCGTGTCTGACTCTTTGCGACCCCATGAATCGCAGCACGCTAGGCCTCCCTGTCCATCACCAACTCCCGGAGTTCACCCAGATCACGTCCATCAAGTCAGTGATGCCATCCAGCCATCTCATCCTCTGTCGTCCCCTTCTCCTCCTGCCCCCAATCCCTCCCAGCATCAGAGTCTTTTCCAATGAGTCAACTCTTCGCATGAGGTGGCCAAAGTGCTGGAGTTTCAGCTTTAGCATCATTTCTTCCAAAGAACACCCAGGATTGATCTCCTTTAGAATGGACTGGTTGGATCTCCTTGCAGTCCAAGGGACTCTCAAGAGTCTTCTCCAACACCACAGTTCAAAAGCATCAATTCTTCGGTGCTCAGCCTTCTTCACAGTCCAACTCTGACATCCATACGTGACCACAGGAAAAACCATAGCCTTGACTCGGCGAACCTTTGTTGGCAAAGGAATGTTTCTGCTTTTCACTATTCTTCACCATATACCAGCGATTGCTCAAACTCATGTCCATTGAGTCAGTGATGCCATCCAACCATCTCATCCTCTCTGGTCCCCTTCTCCTCCTGCCTTCAGTCTTTCCCAGCATCAGGGTCTTTTCCAATAAGGCAGCTCTTTGCATCAGGTGGCAAAGTATGGGAGCTTCAGTATCAGCATCAGTCCTTCCAATCAATATTCAGGATTGATTTCCTTTAGGATTTACTAGTTTCCTGCAACAACTAACACCCCCAAAAGATGTTCTTTTCATTATAGGAGACTGGAATGCATAAGTAGGAAGTCAAGAAACACCTGGAGTAACAGGCAAATTTGGCCTTGGAGTACAGAATGAAGCAGGGCAATGGCTAACAGAGTTCTGCCAAGAGAACGCACTGATCATAGAAAACACCCTCTTCCAACAACACAGGAAAGACTCTACACATAGACATCACCAGATGGTCATCACCGAAATCAGATTGCTTATATCCTTTGCAGCCAAAGATGGAGAAGCTCTATACAGTCAGCAAAAACAAGACCAGGAGTGGAATATGGCTCAGATCATGAACTCCTTATTGCCAAATTCAGACTGAAATTGAAGAAAGTGGGGAAAACCACTAGACCATTCAGGTATGACCTAAATCAAATCCTTTACAATTATACAGTGGAAGTGAGAAATACATTTAAGGGTCTAGAACTGATAGACAGACTGCCTGATGAACTATGGATGGAGGTTCGTGACACTGTACAGGAGACAGGGAGCAAGACCATCCCCAAGAAAAAGAAATGCAAAAAAAAGCAAAATGGCTGCCTGAGGAGGCCTTACAAGTAGCTGTGAAAAGAATAGAAGCTAAAAGCAAAGGAGAAAAGGAAAAATATACCCATTTGAATACAGAGTTCCAAAGAATACCAAGGAGATAAGAAAGCCTTCCTCAGCAATCAATGAAAAGAAATAGAGGAAAACAATAGAATGGGAAAGACTAGAGATCTCTTCAAGAAAATTAGAGATACCAAGGGACCATTTCATGCAAAGATGGGCACAATAAAGGACAGAAATCATATGGACCTAACAGAAGCAGAAGATATTAAGAAGAGGTGGCAAGAATACACAGAAGAACTGTACAAAAACATCTTCACGACCCAGATAATCATGAAGGTGTGATCACTCCCACTCATCTAGAGCTGAGATGAGTGGGAGTGATCAGGTGGGCCTTAGGAAGCATCATTACGAACAAAGCTAGTGGAGTCGATGGAATTCCAGTTGAGCTATTTCAAATTCTAAAAGATGATGCTGTGAAAGTGCCACACTCAATATGCCAGCAAATTTGGAAAACTCAGCAGTGGCCACAGGACTGGAAAAGGTCAGTTTTCATTCCAATCCCAAAGAAAGGTAATGCCAAAGAATGCTCAAACTACCGCACAGTTGCACTCATGTCACATACTAGTAAGGTAATCCTCAAAATTCTCCAAGCCAGGCTTCAGCAATATATGAACGATGAACTTCCAGATGTTTAAGCTGATGTTAGAAAAGGCAGAGGAACCAGAGATCAGATTGCCAACATCTGCTGGCTCATGGAAAAAGCAAGAGAGTTCCAGAAAAACATCTATTTCTGCTTTATTGACTATGACAAAACCTTTGACTGTGTGGATCACAATAAACTGTAGAAAATTCTGAAAGAGATGGGAATACCAGACCATCTGACCTGCCTCTTGAGAAACCTATATGCAGGTCACGAAGCAACAGTTAGAACTGGACATGGAACAACAAACTGGTTCCAAATAGGATAAGGAGTACATCAAGGCTATATATTGTCACCCTGCTTATTTAACTTAGGTGCAGAGTACATCATGAGAAACGCTGGGCTGGAGGAAGCATAAGCTGGAATCAAGATTGCCGGGATAAATATCAATAACCTCAGATATGCAGATGACACCACCCTTATGGCAGAAAGTGAAGAGGAACTAAAGAGTTCTTGATGAAATTGAAAGAAGAGAGTGATAAAGTTGGCTTAAAGCCAACATTCAGAAAACAAAGATCATGGCATCTAGTCCCACCACGTCATGGGAAATAGATGGGGAAACAGTGGAAACAGTGTCAGACTTTATTTTTCTGGGCTCCTAAATCACTGTGGATGGTGATTGTAGCCATGAAATTAAATGACGTTTGCTCCTTGGAAGGAAATTTATTACCAACCTAGAAAGCATATTAAAAAGCAGCGACATTACTTTGCCAACAAAGGTCTGTCTAATCAAGTCTATGGTTTTTCCAGTAGTCATGTATGGATGTGAGAGTTGGAGTATAAAGAATGCTGAGCGCCGAAGAATTGATGCTTTTGAACTGTGGTGTTGAAGAAGACTCTTGAGAGTCCCTTGGACTGCAAGGAGATCCAACCAGTCCATCCTAAATGAGATCAGTCCTGGGTGTTCATTGTAGGGACTTATGTTGAAGCTGAAGCTCCAATACTTTGGCCACCTGATGCGGAGAGCTGACTCATTGGAAAAGACCCTGATGCTTGGAAAGATTGAAGGCAGGAGGAGAAGGGGATGACAGAGGATGAGATGGGTGATGGCATCACCGACACAATGGACATAGGTTTGGGTGGGTTCCAGGAGTTGGTGATGGACAGGGAGGCCTGGCGTACTGCAGTTCATGGGGTCGCAAAGAGTAGGACACGACTGAGAAACTGAACTGAACTGACTGGTTTGATCTTATTGCAGTCCAAGGGACTCTCAAGGGTCTTCTCTAAGACAAAAATCAAAAGCATCAATTCTTCGGCGTTCAGCCTTCTTTATGGTCCAACTCTCACATCCATACATGACTACTGGAAAAAGCCATAGCCTTTACTAGATGGACCTTTGTTGGCAAAGTAATGTCTCTGGTTTTTAATATTCTGTTAGGTGGTCATAACTTTCCTTCAGAGGAGTAAGTGTCTTTTAATTTTATGGCTGGAGTCACCATCCACAGTGATTTTGGAGCCCAAAAATAAAGCCTCTCACTGTTTCCATTGTTTCCTCATCTCTTTGCCATGTAGTCTTGGGGCCAGATGCCATGATTCTTCAGCAGTACAGTCAGCCCTTCATATCCATGGATTCCACATCTGCAGAGTCAATGAAATTTGGATAGAAAATAAGTTTTAAAAATTGTAGGAAGTTCCAAAAAAGTATAGATATTTACCTAACACTTACAATGTACTGGGTTTTGTAAGTAATCTAGTAATGATCTTAAGTATTCTGGAGGTTGTGTGTCAGTTATGCATAAGTACTCTGCTATTTTACACAAGTAACTTTTTGTATTTACTGTTAATCCTTGAAGCCAATCCCTTGAAGATACCAAGAGATGACTATATTCACAATAGGAAATAGTCTAAATCCTGAGAAGTGCTTAATAGAACAGATAAATCCATTGTGATATAATTACATAGCAGAATATCATGTAGCAGTGAAAATCAATGATTAGACCTACTTAGATAACAGAATTGAATTTAACAATATTTAGTGAAAAATAGTTCCATGAATATTCCATATAATGTGATCCTGTTTTAATAAAGTTAAAACAGAAAGATAATCATATGTATTTTAGATAATTTTAAAAACAGATAAATGATAACACCAATTTTGGATTGTCTCTAATGTGGGGAGGCAAAAGTTGAAGGAAGTTATTGTAAGTTTTCATTGTTTCTATTTTTCAAGCAGGGGTGTCATTCCCAGGTTATCCTGTTAGCTGTTTTAGAGATTATTACAAAATTTTACCAGGCTAGTAAAATCCACGTAGTATGTTTATGGATGTTCAGTTCAGTTCAATCATTCACTCATGTCTGACTCTTTGTGACCCCATGGACTGCAGCAGGTCAGGCTTCCCTGGCCATCACCAACTCCAGGAGTTTGCTCATACTCATGTTCCTGGAGTTGGTTATGCCATCCAACCATCTTATCCTCTGTTGTCCCCTTCTCCTCCTGCCTTCCACCTTTTCTAGAATCAAGGTCTTTTCCAATGAGTCAATTCTTCATACCAGGTGGCCAAAGTATTGGAGTCTCAGCTTCAGTATCAGTCCTTCTAATGTTAATTTTATTATTTAAAAAAATACGTGGAGTAAAAATAAAATGGGGCTTCCCAGGTTGCTCAGACTATAAAGAATCTGCTTGCAATTCAGGAGAAATGGGTTTAATCCCTTACTTGGGAAGATCCCCTGGAGAAGGAAATGGCTACTCACTCCAGTATCCTTTTTGGAGAATTCCATGGACAGAGGAGCCTAGCAGGCTGAATTCTATGGGGTTGGAAAGAGTCAGACATAACTGAGTGACTAACACATTAGGGTGTGCATGGATTCTTAAATTGAATCCCCTAAAAGGTATACCTTGTGTCAAAAATTTAAGGAGACAGATTTCATTTGCTAGGTGATCCTAAGAGTATCACTGTGGGAATGGGAGAGTAGAACAGGGAAGGAAAATAGGCCAGAATTGGTGCATTAATGAGTAGGTTGCTTCTTTGGGAAAGTAAAACATACGTCAGACTTGCTCCAGAGTTGTCCAAAATATCCAAAGTTGGACTGTGTAATAACATCTTTTGTCATTGGCAAAGGGTTTCAAATTCATTTAAAAGCATTTGTCTTTGGAATTCTGACTTGCTCTGCTTGCAGCAAATCCTCCTCATGGCAATAGGGAAAGTTCTCAGGAAGACAGTAAAGTACTTGTAGTGAGACACTATCATCTTCCAAGAAGCAGTGAACTTAAATGCTGGGGAACTATAAGCCAAACACCAATAGCACCTACTATAGTCCATTCAAGTATACTTGTACTTTACATTAAATTCCTCTGTCCTCCCATTGATTTTTCAAGATCATTATCAGTCAAAGCTTCTAAACCAAAAGGATTTATGTAGTATGTTTAGTGAGACAAAGCTACACTCTCTGGTTGCACTCGTTTCTGAGGCTGTAATCGCTCTGTGTGCTTTCTGTCGTCTATTGTCCCTTTTAGATTCCACTCATCTTTGGTTAGCATTTGTGTTAGTTTATGTTGATGACCCAGTAGAAATAACTCATGGTTAAGGTTTCCGAGTCCCTTTAATACTGTGCTCTTCTCTGGTAGTGATTGCTATAATTGCCCATTTGTTCTCCTCTCCCCAATTGGGAAGTATAAAGAAGAGCCCCAATTACTTTTCCCTCCTGAAAGTAATTACTTATTCTCTTGGAGACTTCACTATTTTCATGGCTGTAAATATTTTTATTTAAGTAAGGTCATATTGATATTGGTATCCCTGAGCTCTCACTGTTATAGCTTATACCTACTTCTTTCTACAGCACGTTTCTTCTTAAAAGTATAATCACAGAGTAAAATATTAAATGTTCAATTCTTCAAATGTATTCAGCATTTAATTTTCCATGGAAAAATATAAAAATTACTCATTTTAGAATTAAATAATATTCAGCTTAGCTAATTTACTATGTGCTTCTTTCTAAAATAAATTTCAAGTAAAAGAGTTAAAAC
The DNA here is from genome assembly GCF_029378745.1 of Bos indicus. NCBI lineage: Eukaryota > Metazoa > Chordata > Mammalia > Artiodactyla > Bovidae > Bos > Bos indicus. The sequence continues at coordinate 33,565,439 of NC_091765.1, forward strand.
TGTTTCAGGAGAAATAATTATTAAGGGTGAAATGTTGACATTTTGATATTTGTAGGAAAATTAAGACAATATTGTTATTGGCCAATTTAAAAATCAAGAAAGCATGAAAAAATACAAAAAAAAATGTTTAGCATTAAAAATATTTACTGAATCTTATTATGACTCTCTTGAAATCTAGGGGAATTGTAATTTATAAATTTAGTTGCAGCTCTTCAAGGAGCAAAATACTATATTTAAATTGTTTTATTTAATGTTGTAGATTCTCCAGCTGGTAAATTTCACTTATTTATTTTCTTCATTATAAGCAAGGAATTTTCTTTCTTTGTACTGTTAGTCTGAGTAACAGTAAAGTAAAACTGTTTCAAAATTGCCTTGTTTCTAAATAGATTTTCCTCTCCTTTATAACAATATTGATAAGGAATTTGGGTGCTTCACTACCAAGAAACAAATATGAAAAGCATTAAAGTTTACTGATGCATTATTTTGCCTATTTTGACCAACCTAGACAGCATATTAAAAAGCAGAGACATTACTTTGTCAACAACAAAAGTCTGTCTGGTCAAGGCTATGGTTTTTCCAGTAGTCATGTATGGATGTGAGAGTTGGACTATAAAGAAAGCTGAGCGCAGAATAACTGATGCTTTTGAACTGTGGTGTTGGAGAAGACTCTTGAGAGCCCCTTGGACTGCAAGGAGATCCAACCAGTCCATCCTAAGGGAGATCGGTCCTGGGTGTTCACAGGAAGGACTGATGTTGAAGCTGAAACTCCAATACTTTGGCCACCTGATGCGAAGAGCTGACTCATGTGAAAAGACCCTGATGCTGGGAAAGATTGGGGGCAGGAGGAGAAGGGGATGACAGAGGATGAGATGGTTGAATGGCATCACCAACTCAATGGACATGAGTTTGGGTAAACTCCAGGAGTTGGTGATGGACAGGGAGTCCTGGCATACTGCAGTTCATGGGGTTGCAGAGTCGGATATGACTGAGCAACTGAACTGAATACATTTGTTTATTTTCAACTAACTAGAAATTTTAAAACATAGTTTAGTAGAAGAAATTAAAAACTTGTTTTGCATGCTGCTGCTGCTGCTAAGTTGCATCAGTCGTGTCCAACTCTGTGCGACCCCATAGACGGAAGCCCACCAGGCTCCTCTGTCCCTGGGATTCTCCAGGCAAGAACACTGGAGTAGGTTGCCATTTCCTTCTCCAATGCATGAAAGGGAAAAGTGAAAGTGAACTCACTCGGTCGTGTCGGACTCTTAGCAGCCCCATGGACTGTAGCCTAGCAGGCTCCTCCGCCCATGGGATTTTCCAGGCAAGAGTACTGGAGTGGGGTGCCATTGCCTTCTCCGTGTTTTGCATAGATTTCCTGAATAAACTAAAGTGAAAGTGAAAGTGAAGTCACTCAGTCGTGTCCGACTCTTTGTGACCCTATGTACTGTAGCCTACCAGGCCTCTCAGTCCGTGGAATTTTCCAGGCAAGTGTACTGGAGTGGGTTGCCATTTCCTTCTCCGGGAGATCTTGCCAACCCAGGGATTGAACCCCGGGTCTCCCTCATGGTGGGCAGACACTTTACCGTCTGAGCCACCAGGGAAGCCGAATAAACTAAAAATGCTTTTACACTATAATGTTAAACTTTATTGTAGAGGATTGGAGTTCTAATTCCTATGATTCTGGGTTATAAGATGATCTACAAGACAAATATCTTTCACCTGTTAAAATAATTATTCCTAAACGGCTATATTAGTTGCTGACCATGCAGCATAAAACTAAGACATGGTCTATTGCTTTAGACCATTTCCTTCATGTAAGATGTTAAATGTCTTATAAAAATTTGTTTGGCAACTAGACAACAGTTAAAGATAACATGAGCTGTTTTTTTCTTTTTCTTTTTCCCTTAAAAAGAAAAATGTCCAATATAAAATAAAAAATTTAAATAAAATAACAAAATAAAGGGAAAACAGAAAAAAGTCATCAAACTTATTTTTCAGTGTGGCAGAATAATAATTATCAATTTCTTAATAAAAAAAGTATCATATTTTGCATGACCAGGTGGCTAGCATTACAAAGAAATTATGTAGACTCTAAGTACGTATGTATATGGGTTGTTCTTGTTTAGTTGCTCAGTCCTGTCCAACTCTTTTGTGACCCCATAGACCATAGACTGCCAGGCTCCTCTGTCCATGGGATTTCCCAGGCAAGAACACTGGAGTAGGTTGTCCTTTGCTTCTTCAGGGGATATTCCCAACCCAGGGACTGAACTCACCTCTCTTGTGTCTCCTGCATTGGCAGGCAGATTCTTTACCACTGAGCCACCACGGAAGCCATGTATATGAGTGCACACAGGTATATCTGCCATGTCAACTGTACTACCACTACCATCATTACAAAGGTAAAGCTGTTGGAGTTGCTCTCCCCAACCTGGTGTAGGGCCCTTGATAACTTATCTTAGGTAGATTTTGTTTTTTATACATTCAAGAAGATAAATAATGTGACTTGCTAGGAATCAAAACTTTTTTAATGAGGAGACCCTGGGTTCTATAGGTGCTTTTAGGTTTGGTCCTGGGTAACAGTCTGGGCCTTTGGTTATGTTCTTAAATATTAGCACCAGGTATAAACATTTTGGAGAAGGAAATGGCAACATACTTCAGTATTCTTGCCTGGGAAATCCCATGGATAGATAAGTCTGGTGGGCTACAGTCCATGGGGTCGCAGAGAGTTGGACAAGACTTAGTGCCTAAACAACAACAAGAACAGAAATATTTTTAGCTCAGTAGTTTCAGCAAGAATGTTTTTAGTAGATTAGAATGAGAATGATATAATTTGTAAAATCTTCTAGTAAATTGGTTATTTAAAATGAACAATGTATTTGTCTATAGACACTATAGTAAGACAATATTTTAAAAAGGAACAACTCTCTGCTTTTAATTTGCTTTCCCTCAGACAGTTTATTGTAAATGGAGTTCCTCTAGTTAAAGTAATTATGTTTTTTATTTTAACTATAAGTTACTCAGAAGTCCACTAGACTAGGGTTTCCACACATGCCTGGTAATAGCAGCTTGAGGTGCTTAAGAAAAATGTAGTTTTCTAAAACCTTTCTAACAAATTGAGTTGAAATTCCAGGAGACAATTTGACAATCTCTGCTTTTAACAAGGTCACTTGATATACCTTTCCATCAGATAAATTTGCAGGATATTGCATTAAACTGTAGGCTTCAAGGGACTAGGGACCATTGCCTGCCCATCAGATCAGATCAGTCACTCAGTTGTGTCCTACTCTTTGCGACCCCATGAACTGCAGCACACAAGGCCTCCCTGTCCATCACCAACTCCCGGAGTTCATTCAGACTCATGTCCATCGAGTCAGTGATGCCATCCAGCCATCTCATCCTCTGTCATCCCCTTCTCCTCCTGCCCCCAATCCCTCCCAGCATCAGAGTCTTTTCCAATGACTCAACTCTTTGCATGAGGTGGCCAAAGTACTGGAGTTTCAGCTTTAGCATCATTCCTTCCAAAGAAATCCCAGGGCTGATCTCCTTCAGAATGGACTGGTTGGATCTCCTTGCAGTCCAAGGGACTCTCAAGAGTCTTCTCCAACACCACAGTTCAAAAGCATCAATTCTTCGGCGCTCAGCCTTCTTCACAGTCCAACTCTCACATCCATACATGACCACAGGAAAAACCATAGCCTTGACTAGACGAACCTTTGTTGGCAAAGTAATGTCTCTGCTTTTGAATATGCTATCTAGGTTGGTCATAACTTTCCTTTCAAGGAGTAAGCGTCTTTTAATTTCATGGCTGCAGTCACCATCTGCAGTGATTTTGGAGCCCAAAAAATAAAGTCTGACACTGTTTCCACTGCCCATAATAAGTGCTTAATGTATTTGTTAGAATGAATGACATTAAAATACACTGTTTCTTTTTCCAGATTTTTAATAAAGATTATCTGCTTAAGCAGTGATTGACATCTATAAGGTGCAGTAGATATTTTTCTAAACTTGTGTTTATTGGATGATGCTTCTGTTTTGTGGTGGTTTAATTGCTAAGTCACGTCTGACTCTTGTGACCCATGAACTATAGCCCACCAGGCTCCTCTGTCCATGAGATTTTTCAGGCAAGAATACTGGAGTGGGTTGCCATTTCCTTCTCCAGGGGATCTTCCCAACCCAGGGATTGAACCTGGGTCTCCTGCACTGCAGGCAGATTCTTTACTAACTGAGCTACCAGGGAAGCCCTGTACTTCTGTATATTGCCTCAACATATGACATAAGCAAGCATTCACAAACTTCCTGTAAGGCATTTCTTTCCATGAAATCTTCTACCTCTGAATTTAGAATAAAAATAAATAAGCCATACCCAAAATATATCTGTGCTACACTTTTCTCCTAATTGTTTTTCTTTTCTTGGTTCAGAGAAAGAAAGAGGGATCACATTCCAAATACTGAAATCTCCTAAATGGTTACATTTAAATGGACATCATATACTGTTGGATATCTACTTGTGTACAGTATTGCCCTGCAATTTTTTTTCTTTTTATCATTTTTTTTCTTTTCTATCTTAACCTCAGTTTCCTGCACCTGACTTAAACATTGAGTTGAAGATTAAGTAACAGCAAACATAGCATTGAAAGGAGTAGTCTCCTATGCAGTCTTTCAACCTTGTTGTATATGCCTGGACCTTGGTTGGGCCTTGAATACTTCCTTACCAAGAGATAAAGAGCCCAATCAATCCATATCTTTCCCTTTTGCAAATTCATTGAGCTTTCTACTTAAGTATGTAAGTACTCAATGAGTTTGTTCTACTTAAGTATGTAAATCAGTAGCCCTAAGGCACACCGTCAGCTTTCGGACTCCTTGTGGATAATGTGTGTGGATCCTTATACAGAAGCACAAGACAGCTGTCTTGTGTTGGCTGCCAAGTGATGCTTTAGCCATGGAGGTGCATGCGTTGTTGGAGATGACTTTGCTGTGTCTCTTCCCTGCCTGATTTAAGTGTGGTTCAGTTTAGTGCTTGACTGCATTGTGTTGACTGCAATGTGTTGTGTTGTGCAGCTTGACTGTGCGTGTTGACTGCATTGTGCTAATCTCAAGATGCAGTATTGAGTCTTCTCATGGGACTGGTAACCAGTGCGTGGTGTTCTGCTTGACACATGACATCTGAAGTTCAAAGAGTCTTCATTCGTAAATTGCTTTCTCAATGGATATCATTTACCAACTTTGTCATCTACTAAGTGACATAACCCTCACTGGATTAATTTGGTCTGAGCCATTATTAAATGCCATCTTTCAGGAAATATTTTTAAAACATACAAGTTATAGTAAAATGATTATGAAAAATTAAATAGTATAATGTTCTCCAGAGGATATTAAGTTGAAGAAAAATTCATATATTAAAATAATTTTCATGACAGTTATATTGTCAATACCTGGTTTGGCTTCAAAAACTTGGCTAGCGTGCCTCTTAAATCTTCTATATAAACATGGATTACTACAATAAACGTAGACTTTATACAGCACAGCATTTGCTTAGCCATCTGTTATATTTACATAACCAGTGTCCAGGTTGCTCCCTGGTGTTCTACAACTTAATCAAGTACTCTGTTCACACAGTCATGTATTCCCTGAGAGCTGCCTCTAGTGAAGCTTACCCTGCTAAATCTATCAATAAGTTCTAGCTACAAGCCAATCAGTTAATAAAACTGGAAAGCTAGGTCAAAGAAGAAAATCTTAGTTAAAATTCCTTTGTCTATCTCACAAGATTATTTTAAAATGCTGAAATTGAGGCATTTCTTCATTTGCTTATGAAGTAATGAAATACAAAGTAAAGGGGCTGTATTCTTTGTAGATAACTTAAAAACAATAAAAACCCTACTGAAAGTTATCTACTTTTTATTACACCAGTGGTTCTAAATTTTTTCAGTGATAAAATACTCATTCACTAAAAAATCCTTTGTGATTTAAGTTCTAATTAAAACAAGTGTAGCACTTAGTGTTGTTTTATGTATGCATATACATATCTTTTATACATGTACATATGTGTACACTATATGTATATGTGTGTATTATATATATGTGTGTGTATATACGTGTTTCAAACTGATCTCAGGTGGACTCGGCCTGAGCACCTTGAAGCAGGATTTCTGTTCTCTGGCCAGAGGATGAACTCAGGTCATGGCAGTAAGCCTGCTAAATCCCAGCCACCAAACCACCTGGGACCAGTGGTCATTGACAATGCCTGACCAGTAACAAGGGCCTGGCCAGTACAGCTTTGTAGAAAATCAATTTCCATGAAGAAATGGAAAGTAGTGAAACAAGTAAAGTATTTCTTAGGAGCAAAAGAGTATGTATGAATAGGCACACATGGGTGGGCTCAGAGAGAGTTGTGCCCTTGTGGTAGTTTGAATCACTTATATGGGGCATTTCTTCTGCCTTTCTTTTGGCCAGTCATCTTGCTTTGCCTGGTTCTGAATCCATATTTGGTTTATCTCAGGGTCCTCCCACGTGTGTGTGCACATCTCTTAGCCAAGTTGGATTCTACTGAAGAGGTTTATGGGTAGGTTGACATCACCTATGATGGGGTGAGGCCCCCTCCCTTTTGACCTCCAAAGAGCATTTCTGCACATGTGGAGTCAGGAAGGTCTCCTTGCCCTCAAGAATGAGAAATATGTGGTCTCCTCTTGGCATGGCTCAGATCCTCTTCCTCTTCATCTTGGAGTATCTATCCACAGGGGACAAACTCCAGCTATTCAGCCCAGGGCCCATCTATCTCCTGCCTTAAAGCTAGCACTGCTTTATTACTTATCTTTTGATTAAAAAAAAAATGTATTCTACATGAAGGGTTACTCTGAGTGACAGTGATTCAGCTCTTTGCCCTGGGGAAAGGGAAAAGGCCTTCTCCAGGCTAATCTATATTTCCAAAACAGGCTATACATGTGGAATGTGTCAGGAACTACCTCCAACCTTGGCTGTAAAGTAATCCCCCATCTGTCCATAGCATGGGAATTCTCTATGCTCTGTACCGGTGTTTACTTTGGCGGCCGTCAGGTCTGTGCTGTTTCCTCTGACTCACATGCCACTGAAGGGCACTGTTTTCAGGCATTGTGGATGCTGCCCTTCTGGTCAGATGGGCCTGAGGAGTCTTCACAGGGGGTGGGAGCATAACTCAGTTTCTTGCTTGTGTGTAGTAAAACTGCACTATAGGGCTCACAGAACTGCTCATTTGAGGGTCCAAATCAGGCAGGTCTGCACCCCACTGAATTCCTTCATCAGAGTGTGCCCACGACTTCATTCTGCAATGAGCAAAGCCATAGGATACTACTTGGGTACCACAAGTGTGAACTTGGTCTGTCAAGATCTATGTGGCAGTTGTTTCCAAGCCCCTCACTCTCTCTGTCATTGGTGGAGCCCTGCAGATTTCCTGGTCCCTAGTGTGTTCTCTTTTCTCACTGGAGGAACCAGAGCCCTCTCCACATGGTCTTGTGCTGGCCTTGGGGAGGGGCCATAGTCTACATGCAGCCACTTCTCTTACCCTTCTATCTGTCTTGATCTCTTTGGTACAGGGAGCAAGTCAACCTCACCCATATGTTTTAGGATTCTCTCAGTGATGTTCTTAAATTGTTGTTAGTTGTTCTTCTTGGGAAGGGGGATGAAGTTATGAACAACCTGGGTAGCCATCATCACGATGTGACTCTTCCCTCCATGCCTGTTTGTGGCTTGAAGCTTCTTTCCTTTTATTGCTGAGTAATATTTTATTGTATAGATACATCCCAAGTTGCTTCATCATTAACCTATTGAAGGAAAACTTGGTTGCTTCCAGTTTTAGGCAGTTATGAATAAAGTTACCTCAAACATTTATATGCATTTTTGTATGTGTGGGTATATATTTTAAACTCATTTGGGGAAATACCTGGTATTATAGTTGTTGGATTATATAATAAGACTATGCTTAGTTTTGTGAGAAACTGCTGAACTCTCTTCCAGTATGGCTGAATCATTTCACACTCTCAGCAGCCTTTCATGTGAGTTCCCCGCTGCTTCAGAGCCTCAGTAACATTTGGTATTGTTAGTTTTGAAGTTAAAGAAAAAAAATTAGCCATTCTAATATATGTGTATCTCATTGATATCACATTGTTTAAGTTGCAATTGCCTAATAACACATCTTGTTGAGCACTTTTTAAAATGTTAGTTTGCCACCTGCATATCTCCTTTGTTGAGGTTAGGATATTTTGCCCATTTTTTAATTGACATGTTTATTTTCTAATTGTTAAATTTTGAGTCCTATGTATGCTTTTGATACAAGTTCTTTACCAGATATGTGTTTAGCAAGTATTTTTACTGTCTTTTTTTTTAATGGTAACTTTTGCAGAGCAGTTTTTCATTTTAATTAATTCCAATTTATCAGTTTTTTTTTCTTTAGATCATGCCCTACTGCCTTACTCTATACACTTTCTCCTCTCTAACCCGTCCTTTAAGATTTATCTAATGAAAGCACCTCTAAAATTTACAATATGGGGCCTTGCATTAGTTTTCTAGGGCTGCTTTACAAATCACCACAAAAGAGTACAGCAAATTTTCTAGAAGTCCAAAATCATGTTGTAAGGAGGGTTATTTCTTCTTCGAGGCTCTGAGAGAGCAACAAGGAGACACAAGCTTGCACCTTCCACATGTTACTTGGCAATCTTCTCAGGTAAATGTTCAAGCCCATTGCTCACAAGTTCTATTTCACAGTCAATAGTTGAACACAATTTAGACAGTTTCTCTTGCTTTATAACAAGAAACACCTTACCTCCAATGTTCAATAACACATCCTTCATTTCCATCTGGAATCTCATTAGAAAGAACTATTATAATTCAGGCAGTGTTCTGTTGTTAATTATATATGTGTATGTGTAAATGAAAGAAGCTTTCTTTCTAGCTGTCTTCACTTCTTTCTGAGTCGTCATATGTGCTTAGTGCTTTCTTAGTCATCACTATGTGCTGAGTCACGTCCAACTCTTCACCACCCCACGGACTGTAGCCCACCAGGCTCCTCTGTCCACGGGAATTCTCCAGGCAAGAACACTGGAGTGGGTTGCCATGCCCTCCTCCAGGGGATCTTCCTAACCCAGGGATCAAACACAGGTCTCCCGCATTGCAGGCAGATTCATTACTGTCTGAGGCACTAACGAAGCCCGAGTTTGCACCATAATCAGCTATAATGTCTATTTTTTTACTTCAAACAGTAAAAATATAGACAATCACTTTAAGGCAATCCAGGCTTTTTCTGTCACTTGCTTAAAGCTCTTCTAGCCTCAATCTATTACCCACCTCAGATGTAACTTCCATATTTTTAGATATTTGTTGTGGCAGAACCTCACCTCCCAGTGTCTAAATCTATATTAGGGTTCTACAGAGAAGCTGACCAATAAAAGTTTATATCTATATCTGATTATGTGTCTATCTATAATGCCTATATATCTCTCTGTCCATATATCTGTCTATCCATCCACCTGTCCATCTATGAAGAGATGTATTTTAAGAGTTGGCTTATGTGACTGTAGGAGTTTGCAAGTCCAAAATATTTAGGGCAGTAAACAGAATGGAAAGTCAAGTAGGAGTTGGTACTGCAGTCTTGAGGCAGAATTTCTTTTTATCATAGGGATATCAGTTGTTAGATAAGAACCTGTGCTATTCTGGTATAAGCTCATCTTGGTCATTTTACCTTGATTATATCTGCTGCTGCTGCTGCTAAGTCACTTCAGTCGTGTCCAACTCTGTGCGAATTCATAGACGGCAGCGCACCAGGCTCTCCCGTCCCTGGGATTCTCCAGGCAAGAACACTGGAGTGGGTTGCCATTTCCTTCTCCAAGGCAAGAAAGTGAAAAGTGAAAGTGAAGTCGCTCAGTGGTGTCTGACTACTAGCAACCCCATGGACTTCAGTCTACCAGGCTCCTCCGTCCATGGGATTTTCCAGGCAAGAGTACTGGAGTCGGTTGCCATTGCCTTCTCCACTGAATATATCTACAAAGTTCTTATTTTAAAATAAAGTAACATTCACAGTTACCAATGGTTAGGACTTAGATATATCTTTTGAGAGGACACAGTTCAACCTACATAATGATAGAAAATTATAAGTATCAAAAACCTTTTAGCAGTAAAAGATTATATCATTTTCTAGTGAACCTGAGAGTAAGTAATATAAAAATATTTTGCATTGGCTTGCTTTTTAAAAGTCGTATTGATTATAACATGAATTTTGTAATAGGTAAATGTCACCTGCTAACATCTCAAAAGCTACTTAAGAAACACAATCAAACAAAACTAAATCTACTAGACTTAGTGCATTAAGGGCAGATACTGATCTTAATAGAGTCTCAAAAAGAAGAAATTAGAGAAAGGTATTTATAGTATTAGGTCCTGGACTGGTTAATTTGAAAGCAGGTCTTAAAAGTTAGAGAATTTGTTGGAATTGTGCAGAGTTTCTGACACTATAGATTTCAACTGATTTGTACTATGCAGAGGGAATCTTGATGTGAGAAGTTTGATAGACAAGGGGGTTCAAGTAGTTTAAAGCCTCTCTTCCATGGACAAATATTTTATAACAGGAAATAAATAAATTTATATGTGTGTGTGAATGCACATAATATATTTTTAAGCTTTTATTTTTGGAAGCATCTCAAAAATGTTTCGAGTCCACTAAACCTTTTGAGAGAATCACAAATCTGCCTAAGCCAAAAGATTTTCCAAAGGGTCATTTGTTTTTCAAATACTATAGAGTGTTGAATTTACTAAGATATAAACAAAACAAAAGGAATCATTTGAAAAATAGAAAAATGGAGTCAAGAGAGAAGTGGTGACAAAATGATAATATTTTGATAATTTATAAAAACATTTTTACACCCTTCATTCTCTCTTCCTTGTCTTCTTAATATTAAAAGTAAAGCAGCAAGACATATGGATATAGTTCAAAGGAAAAATTGATTAAATGTAAGCCAGTATCACAAACTAAAACATTACCTGTTTGATAAATGAAAAAGAATTTCAGGAATCTATGCATATAAAATATTAATATAGTTTCATTGCCTTAGGTCAGTTAACATGGGATTGTCTTCTTTCACCATTGTTCTCTGGATGCCCTAAGTACTTCTATCTCTAGAATAGAGTTGTCTTAATTTTCACAAACTGTCAGGCAATGAGATATGCCTTTTTCTTTTTATATTTATGGGTAGCTAAAATTCCTGAGGGGATGAATTACTCAAGATAGTTAAAGATGGTAAGACAAGAAGTAATGGCCCGAAACATGAAGAGAGAACTCTTAAGCTAGATAAGATGAAGAAATTCTTAGTCATGAGGTCAATGAGGCAATCTAATAGGGTGCCCAGGGAGGTAGTCAAGATACCATCACTAAGCATTATTCAGACTCAAGGGAAAATTTAAAAGACAAGCTCTGGATAGGAGAATGAGAAATCATATATTTTTAAACAAGGAAGAAATACTCTATTATAGGCAAACTAAAATGCAGCTTTAAATAGTTAGCCTATATAAAAATGTTAATTTTAATTGGAATGAAAGTAACACATCTTAAGAATTAATTTTACATTTTAAAGTGATTTTTAGAGGCTTCAAACAGTACTTATTTAACAAATATTTGCTTAGTCTCTACGATGTACTATGTGCCAGGAACTTTTCTAGGGTTCTTTAATATATACCTGTAGGTGCATGGAATGTTGGTTTCTAATAAAATATACTAGTGACCTCAGTTGGTGACCTCAAACAATACACACACTTAAAATACACTAATGCTTTACTTATATAGCAGGACACAGTCATATATATTAGTACTTGATATACATGTTTCTATGGAAACAGCATGATGTTTCTTCAGTTCAGTTCAGTCGCTCAATCCTGTCCGACTCTTTGCGACCCCATGAATCGCAGCATCCCAGGCCTCCCTGTCCATCACCAACTCCTGGAGTCTACCCAAACTCATGTCCATTGAGTCGGTGATGCCGACCAACCATCTCATCCTCTGTCGTCCCCTTCTCCTCCTGCCCCCCCCAGTCCCTCCCAGCATCAGGGTCTTTTCCAGTGAGTCAACTCTTTGCATCAGGTGGCCAAAGTATTGGAATTTCAGCTTCAGCATCAGTCCTTCCAATGAACACCCAGTACTGATCTCCCTTAGGATGGACTGGTTGGATCTCCTTGCAGTCCAAGGGACTCTCAAGAGTCTTCTCTAACACCACAGTTCAAAAGCATCAATTCTTCAATGCTAAGCTTTCTTTATAGTCCAACTGTCGCATCCATATGACCACTGGAAAAAACATAGCCTTGACTAGACGGACCTTTGAAAGTAATGTCTCTGCTTTTTAATATGCTGTCTAGGTTGGTCATAACTTTCCTTCCAAGGAGTAAGCAGCTTTTAATTTCATGGCTGCAATCACCATTTGCAGTTATTTTGGAGCCCCCAAAAATAAAGTCTGACAATGCTTCCACTGTCTCCCCATCTATTTCCCATGAAGTGATGGGACCAGATGCCATGATCTTAGTTATCTGAATGTTGAGCTTTAAGCCAACTTTTTCACTCTCCTCTTTCACTTTCATCAAGAGGCCCTTTAGTTCTTCTTCACTTTCTGCCATAAGGGTGGTGTCATCTGCATATCTGAGGTTATTGACATTTCTCCTGGCAATCTTGATTCCAGCTTGTGCTTCCTCCAGCTCAGCATTTCTCATGATGTACTCTGCATATAAGTTAAATAAGCAGGTGACAATATACAGCCTTGATGTACTCCTTTTCCTATTTGGAACCAGTCTGTTGTTCCATGTCCAGCTCTAACTGTTGCTTCTGACCTGCATATAGGTTTCTCAAGAGGCAGGTCAGGTGGTCTGGTATTTCCATCTCTTTCAGAATTTTCCACAGTTTATTGTGATCCACACAGTCAAAGGCTTTGGTATAGTCAATAAAGCAGAAATAGATGTTTTTCTGAAACTCTCTTGCTTTTTCCATGATCCAGCAGATGTTGACAATTTGATGATGTTTCTTATGTGCTTTAAATTCTGTCAATCAGTATTATTTTCCCCCTACTGTTTCAATATACTATTCAACAGAATAATTATTAGTTTATACCTCTTTTTTGTACATTTTAATTTCTTTATTCTATAATGAAAAGTCTGAAAGTCTGAAAGTTTTAGTCGCTCAGTCATTTTCCGACTCTTTGCAACACCATGGACTGTACATGGAATTCTCCAGGCAAGATTACTGGAGAGGGCTGCCATTCCCTTCTCCAGGGAATCTTCCCAAACCAGGGATCAAACCTGAGTCTCTGGCATTGTGGGCAGATTCTTTACTGTCTCAGCCACCAGGGAAGCCCCTATAATACTTAAATATAAAAGCTATATTTTAAAAATCTATGCTTATATAAGTAAGGTAAGTATTTCATTCGGGGATTGTATTATGTAAAGTTAAATCAAATCTGATATGTAAAAAGTCCTATAAAATGACCATAAATATTTACATTATACAATTTGATTAGTTGTGATATATGTATATGCTTGAAACCATCACTACCCATCACTACAATTAAGGTAAGGAAAATAAATGTCACATCCACAAATAATCTATGGTAATTTCTTTATCTCATCTTTCCCTATCCCATACCCATCAGCAGGTAGCCATTAATCTGCTTTCTCTTATTACTGGTTAATTTGAATATTCTATAAATTTATATAAAGTTATCATAAAGTATATATTCTTTCTTATCTGGCTGCTTTCACTCAGCATAATTATTTTGAGATTCATTTTTACTGTTGAATGTCTCAATAGTCTATTCCTTTTAAATGTTGAGTAGTATTTCATTGTATAAATATACCATTATACCTTGGAGTAGAATGACTAGGACCTATGTTTAAAGTTTTAAGAAATTCCCAAGCTGTTTGCAAAATGTTGTGTCATTTTACATTCACCTGGCTGTGGAACACTCTTACCATGGAGTCATTCTATTAAGTGTATAACAGTATTTTACTGTGGTTTTAAGTGAAATATTTCTAATGAGTAATGGTGTTGAATATATTATCTCTTGCAATCTGTATATCTTTCTATATGTCTATCTATCTTTCTTTGTTAATGCTCTTCAGATCTTTTGCACATGTTAAACAGATTATGGGCTGTCCAGTGTATAACTTGAAGTTGTCTTTTCATTCTCTTAGTGTCTTTCCAAGAGCTTAATTTTGATAAAATCGATTTAACATTTACATAGTTAATGGATTATACATTTAGTGTCTAAAAAAATAAATTTCTCTAACTCAAGTTCACAAAGATCTTCTCTTACTTAGTTTTTTTGAAATTTTAAGTCTTTTGTTTTATATATAGATCTATGATACAATCTAAGTTAAGGTTTTTATATGGTGGTAAGTATGGATCAAAATTTGTTTATATGTAAATATAACTTCATTTCTAGAAAGAGATATTTTTCTCCAAGCAATTGCCTTTATACTTTGTCAAAAGAAATTGTCCGTCTAAGTGTGAGTCTATCTCTTGACACACTATTGTGTTCTACTGATATATTTGTCCATCTTTGCCATGGTATCTATTCTCTTAATGACTGTTACTTTCTAATAAGTCAGTTTGTCAATATCTACTGAGATTTTGACTGGGATTATGAGAAATCTGCTAAATCAGTAGGGATAGAATTAACGTTTTAACTATATTTTTTGTGTTAACACTGCATATCTCTCCATGTATAATGTCTTCTTTCTTTAATATGTTCAGCAATGGTTTATATATTTTAGTGTATAGGTCTTTTACAACTTTTATCATATTTATCCTTAACTATTTAGAATTTTCATGTTCTTTTAAACAGTATTCTTTTCCATTTAAACTTTTGACTTTTTATTATTAGTATATATGCATTATAATTTTATGTTAATTTTATATCTTGCAACCTTGCAAAATGCAATTGCTATTTCTAGTAGCTTTTGGTAGATTCCATAGACTTTTCTACATGGATTATTATGCCATCTGCAAACAGAAGAGTTTATTTCTTCTTTTCCAAAATTGATTTGTTTTATTTCTTTTTGTTGTTGTTTATTGCACTGCCTAGAAGTACAAGTAAAGTGTTGAGTAGAAATGTTGAGAGTAGCTTTCCTTTCTTTGTTCCTGAACTCAGCAAGGAAACCATTCACTTTCTTATAGTTAAGAATGTGGCAGAAAGAAAACCTACAGATCTTTCCTAGTTTCCTTTCTCAGGTTGAGGAAGTACCTATATATGAGAGTTTCCATGAGAACGGATATTGTATTTTAAGTGCAATATCAGTAAATACTTTGATAAGGTATTTTCTATAAATATCCACATACTTTTCGACGTCACAAGTTGTGTTCTCAGTCCAAGCAAGTTGAGAATTCTGTTATATCATATGGCATTGTTTATAGGATTTTGAATGAGATAGTGATTTGAACAAGAGCATTATCATTCTTTGGAGAAGGGAAATGGCAACCCACTCCAGTATTCTTGTCTGGGAAATCCCATGGACAGAGGAGTCTGGCAGGCTATAGTCCCTGGGGTTTCAAAGAGTTGGACATGATTGAGCAACTAAGCACAAAGGCACATTATCATTCTCTTCTTTATGTGGTTCAGATATTACCAGAGATTTATTGAAGAAAATGGGGCAGTATAAGCGGTGAAAAAATACTTTGAAAATTAATTATAGTCCTTTTTGGCTATACTTATGAAACATATTAGAAAACTAATAAAGAGAATATGTGTTGTTCATCAAGTTTACTTGTAATGCACAGTATTGATACTGTTATAATAAATGAAATATTTTCAGAAATAACAGGTAGGAGTGTAAATTAATTGAAGTTTGAGACAATCACAATATACTATTAGGTAAAATTCCAAGTTACAAAACAAAATATACAGCATAATCATATTTTCGTAGTGTAGGTTAACTATAAAACAGTACAGAAAATAATTAAAAATACATGCAATATATACTTATAGATTACTGAATGATTGATTATATGAATTCTATTTTCTTTCATCTCTGCAACTTTGAGAGAAGGAAATGGCAACCCACTCCAGTATTCTTGCCTGGAGAATCCCAGGGACAGAGGAGCCTGGTGGGCTGCTGTCTATGGGTTGCACAGAATCGGATACGACTGAAGCAACTTAGCAGCATCAGCTGCAACTTTATGTTTTTGAAAATTTTGCACAACAGCCGCATTGCAGGATGTGTTTCTCAAAATAGATTTTGAGCAGAGGTTAGCATGCAGGATATTTACTGGGGAGTGCTCTGGGGATTATAGCCTTTAATGGAAGGGAAGAACACAGAATTTGTCAAAGGAAGAAATCAACCTGCGATTCAATTTCAAAGAAAACCTCATCTATCATGCTTTTTTTGAAAGGGAATAATTTATTTGCCAAAGAAAACTGCTATTGGGTATTTTCTCCAAGTAAGAACATGATTTTTAATGTTATAAATTATACTTTCATTATAAGCAGCCTGGAGACTTTATTGAATAACATAAGAAGTATTTCTAGAAGTACTGAGATAGGTTAAGAAAAATGACTTCAAAGCAGCTATTATAAAAATACTTAGAAAACTAAAGGAAACTATGCCTAAATAATTAGAGGTATTATGACAATCTCCCACCAAGTAGAGAATATCAATAAAGAGATGGGAATTATACAATAGGAACCAAATGAAAATTCTAGAGATAAATATAAAACAACTGAAGTAAAAAATTCACTAGAGGAGCTCAACAGTACATTTGAAATGGCAGAAGAAAGAATCAGCAAATGTAGATAGTGATTATGCATTCAGAAGAACAAATAGAAAAATGAATGAAGAAAAAGGAACAGAAACTTAAAGAAATGTGAGACACCTATTTAAGCATACCATCATAAGCATAATGGGATTACACACACAGAGAGGAGAAAGTGTGGCAGAAAAATATCTGAAAAAATAATAGCTAGAAACTGCTAGAAATTTGATGAAGAATATTACTCTATACAAACAATAATTTAAATTAACTTCAAGTAGGATATATAAACAAAAAGATTCATACCTGTACATATCACAGTGAAAATGTTAAAAGCCAAAGAAAAAAAAGAAAATCTTGAAAGTAGAAAGAGAAAAATGAGTTGTAAGAACTAACAAAGCAGTCCAGCAATGTTGACAGATACAAAATCAAAATACAAAAATCAATTATAATTCTCTGTAGAAGTAATGAGCTATCTGAAAATAATACTATGAAAAATATTTATCAAAATATTTTGATAAATATTTTGCTAAATACTACTTAATTGATAACATCAATAGAATAAAATATCAGTAGTGAATTTAACAAAAGAAATGGAAATTTGCATTAAAAATTGCAAAGCATCCATGTTGTAGCATGTTTCAGCATGTTATTCTGAATATTTATGCATTTCATGAAAATCCAAAATGAAACAAATTTAAGAAAAAGCCCTGAAAAGATAAATGCACAAATCAAATTATAGTCAGAGTTTTAAACCCTCTCAATAATTGATGGAATAAGAATCGAAAAAATTCAGTAAGTGTGTGGATGACTTAAATAACAAACTTGATATTTATATTACATTTTACTCAACAGCAGACTGAACATTCATATCAAAATAATACAGAACATATACTAAATAGACCATATTCTGGGCAATAGAGCTTATATGAATATGTTTAGAAGGATTCAGCCATACAAAATACATTCTTTGATCACATGAAATCAAATTAGAAATACATTTCAGAGTAATATCTGAAAAACAAAATATTTGCAAACTTAAACACATTAAAAAAAGAAACCTCAATGAATCAAAGAAGATATTACAAGGGAAATTAGTATTTGGCCTTGAATTAATATGAAAACTCAACAAAAAGTTTTGTGGGATTCAATTAAAGAATATTAAGAAAGAAAGAATTGTCTCTAAATAATTTAACTTACTTTCTTAAATGATTAGAGGAAAATCCACTAAGTCAAAATTAGCAGGAGAACTATGTAAAGGTTGCTGCTGCTGCTAAGTCGCTTCAGTCATGTCCGACTCTCTGTGACCCCATAGAGGGCCTCCTACCAGGCTCCTCTGTCCCTGGGATTCTCCAGGCAGGAACACTGGAGTGGGTTGCCATTTCCTTCTCCAATGCATGAAAGTGAAAAGTGAAAGTGAAGTTGCTCAGTCGTGTCTGACTCTTAGCAACCTCATGGACGGCAGCCTACCAGGTTCCTCCGTCCATGGGATTTTCCAGGCAAGAATACTGAAGTGGGGTGCCATTGCCTCCTCTGATATAAAGGTTACACTTGGGAATTCCCTGGAAGTTCTATCTGTGTTGAGGGGAACTAAGATTCTGCAAACTGCATGGCATGGCTGAAAAAAGGAAAAAGAAAGAAAAGGTTACATTTCTCTACAAATTGATCTATTGATTCAGTTTAATCCTAATCATATTTCTAGAAGTGCTTTTGTAGAAAATGCCAATATGATTTTTAAAAGTACATAGTTATATATAGAATCTTGAAAAGCCAAAGCAAATTTGACATATAAAAAGAAAATTATAAGATTTCAAGATATTATGAAACTATAGTAATCAAGACAACATCAGTTCAGTTCAGTTCAGTCACTCAGTCATGTCCGACTCTTTGCAACCCCATGAATTGCAGCACGCCAGGCCTCCCTGTCCATCACCAACTCCTGGAGTTCACCCAAACTCATGTCCATCGAGATGGTGATGCCATTCAGCAATCTGATCCTCTGTCGTCCCCTTCCCCTCCTGCCCCCAATCCCTCCCAGCATCAGAGTCTTTTCCAATGAGTCAACTATTCGTGCGAGGTGGCCAAAGTATTGGAGTTTCAGCTTTAGCATCAGTCCTTCCAAAGAACACCCAGGACTGATCTCCCTTAGAATGGACTGGTTGGATCTCCTTGCAGTCCAAGGGACTCTCAGGAGTCTTCTCCAACACCACAGTTCAAAAGCATCAATTCTTTGGCACTCAGCTTTCTTCACAGTCCAACTCTCACATCCATACATGACCACTGGAAAAACCATAGCCTTGACTAGATGGACCTTTGTTGGCAATGACAGCATAGTAAACCCAAAAAGACAGACAAACAGTGAGACATAATAGAGAGTCCAGAAATATATATATATATATATATATATATATATATATGAGTGGTCATTAATTTTTGATAAAGGTATTAATGTAATTTGATTGGGGAAATAATAGGTTTTTAAGAAATTATGCTGTAACAATTGGGTAGACATCTGTATTCACCCCCCCAAAAAAACACAAAAAACAAAACCAAAACCCGAATTTCAAATGTTACCTCAAACCATACACAAAATTAACTCAAAATGCATCATAAAATTTAGTTTAGAGTATACAATTTCTCAAAAAAGACAGTAATTTTTGTTAGAGAAGTATTTTCTAATTAGGATATGACATGCATGAACTGTGAAAGAAATTTTTTAAATTGTACTTCCTCTAAATTAAACACTTTTTAATGCAAAATGCCACTTATACAAAAATGAAAATGTAAGCCACTGCCTGGCAGAAAATATGTGCAAACATATGTCAGACCAAGGGTTTACATCTAGAAAAGATAAAGAACTCTTATAACTCCAAAATAAGAAGACAAAAAACTCTATTAGAAATGGCCAAATTGTTTGAAGATTTTCTCAAAGATTTATATGAACAATAACTAAACACATGAAAGAATACCTACCATTAGGAAAATCCAGTTAAACTCATAAAACATACCATGACATTATACTCCCACAAGAATGGGAAATATGAAAAGGATTGAAAATACTGAAGAGTGGGATTGAAGTGAAGCAAGTCTATCTCCCCTGTTACTGCACTCTGTGCTGTGCTGTGCTCAGTCCAGTCCATCTCTTTGTGACCGCATGGACTGTGGCCCACCAGTCTCCTTCGGTCAGTGGAGATTCTCCAAACCAGAATACTCGAGTGGGTTGCCATGCCCTCCTTCAGCGGATATCCCCAACCCAGGTGTCGAACCCAGGTCTCCCACATTAAAGGTGGATTCTTTATAGTCTGAGCCACTAGGGCAGCTCCTAGAGTACTATAAAATGATACATCTGGAAATAGTTTTGCAATTTAAGATGGTTTCTATCCTATAACCCAAAACTCCCACCCCCTAGATATTTACCTAAGGGAAATAAAAAGCACATAAAGATGTGCACACAAACGTTCAGAGCACTATATTTAAAAAGCCAAAACTGCTAAAAACAAAAAAACTCAACATGTAAGTGAATAAATTAGTATTTAGCTATATAATGCATAGTATTCAGCCACAAAAGGGAATGCACTACTTAAACATACTTTAATAAGGATGAATCTTGAAATACTTACTTTGAATGAAAAAAAAGCAAGACATTCTCTATGGTTTCTTTATGTAAAATTATAGAAAATGCAAACTACTATATAGACAGATTAGAGGTTGCCTGGTGATGGAACAGCTAGGAAGGGGAAGAGAAAGAGTGAAATAGCTCAGTCGTGTCAACTATTTGCGGCTCATGGACTATAGCCTGCCAGGCTCCTCGGTCCATGGTATTTTCCAGGCAAGAATACTGGAGTGGGTTGCTATTTCCTTCTCCAGGGGATCTTCCCCCACCCAGGGATCAAACCTGGGTCTCCCGCACTGCAGGCAGACTCTTTACCTTCTGAACCACCAGGGAAGCAGGAAAGGGAAGAGAAAAGGAATTTAAAAACCGAAAGAGGAAACTCTGGTCTGGTGGATTTCATTATCCTGATGTAATAATTTCAAAGTTATTTGTTTATGTCAAAAATTCATTAAATTGTGCACAATTAAATCTGTTCACTATGTTGTTTGTGAGTTGAACTTCAATAATTCAGTAGCCACCTGATGTGAAGAACTGACTCATTGGAATAGACCCCGATGCTGGGAAAGATTGAAGGCAGAAGGAGAAAAGGATGGCAGAGGATGAGATGGTTGGATGGCATCATGATGCAATAGACCTGAGTTTGAGTAGGCTCAGCGAGTTGGTAATGGACAGGGAGGCCTGGCGAGCTGCAGTCCATGGGGTCGCCAAGAGTCGGACATGACTGAGTGACTGAACTGAACTGAATTCAGTGGCAATTTGTATTTTAAGCTTTAGTCATGGAAATCCTGAACAACTGAAGAGTAATGACTATAGGAATAAGAAACTTTTACTAATAAGCCTAGTTTTGACAGCTTGTAGTGTTATTTTGATATTAAATTCAGAGCTTCCCTGGTGACTCAGATAGTAAAGTGTCTGCCTGCAATGTGGGAGACCCGGGTTCGATCCCTGGGTTGGGAAGATCTCCTGAAGAAGGAAATGGCAACCCACTCCAGTAATCTTGCCTGGAGAATTTTTAAGTTTTCTACTCTATCTGTGGCTCTGCAAGATCAACTAAGAAAGTATTTGATAAATTTAAGCCAATCAGTTTGTATCATTCTCCTGACATTACATTACATTCTCCTGCTATTACTCCAGAAATAGTCAACTTGACCCAATAAATTTGAAGGAAGAATTTACAGTTCTTTTGTCCATTTCTCTTTTCTCTTCTTCATTCCCATTATGTATATATAGAAAAACAAAACTAAAACACTTTCACACCCAGTCATCTTGCTACCGTTAGGGTTGCCAGCATTAGGATAACAGAGAAGATAGAACAGCATAAAGATGAAAAAAAAAAGGTCTTTGATGAAATGTTTAGTTGATTGTCTAGATTTCCAGTTACTGAGATAAAAGACATTTTTATTGTTTAAGTCATTTGAAATAGTTTCTCTTACACACAGTTCACCTAAAATGTTCATATATTTTATTTTCCTACTAAAACAAAGGCTAACACACTGATGAAAGTAATGCCTAGTTATTGACCATGTTTTCCTAAAACATTGGTAAATTACACACAAAAATTATTTTGATTGTAGTTTAAATCAATCACTTAATAAATGACTAAGTTAGTTAAGATAATTTAATTATTTACTGTTCGTTTTGTGATTTTTAAATTGATGTGTTAATATATTACTCATAGAAAACTATATTATTTTAATAATTGAAATGATCTCATTGTTTACATTCAAATATATGGATTTATAAAAGATATGTATGCATTAGATTCATTTTTCTACCATTTAGAAAATGTTATTTCCATTAAAGTAAATATCTCAAGAGAAAAAAAAGGCCAACATTTGTTTTCTTTTTTCAGTGCTTAATCAACACAGTATTTAACATAATAAAAATATCACTTCCTTAATGAGAATTAAATTTGGGACAGTACTCAGCTATAAATAAATCGTTAAGAATTATCTCATAGCCAAATGCTCTACCAAACACATAACAATATTGAATTAATGTAATTAATGTAATTATGTTCATGGAAGGTTGACCAAAAGTCTTTGTAGATATCGATTCTTGGCAGATTATAATTAATACTTGTAATAATACTTACGAGGGATAAAATAAAATTTTATACATTTGCCATTTCTGTTGATTTATAAAGATATCTTTTATTATATAAGGAATATCACAATGAAATTAGAGTAACTTTTTCAAATTCTATTTAGATTCTCCCTAACAAGAATTGAGGAACAATCTAATGTTAGATATCTTTTAAATCTCCTCTTTTGGGATAGCTATTGAATATTTATGTGCTTGGTAATAAAAGATAAGGGCATTCAAATATTTGAGAATTCTCAGAAATATTTCTAGATTTGTTCTCTATTTCCCTGTGCTATAGAGTTCAGTCGGAGAAGGCAATGGCACCCCACTCCAGTACTCTTGCCTAGAAAATCCCATGGACAGAGGAGCCTGGTAGGCTGTAGTCCATGGGGTCGCTAGGAGTTGGACACGACTGAGTGACTTCACTTTCAATTTTCATTTTCATGCATTGGAGAAGGAAAGGGCAACCCACTCCAGTGTTCTTGCTTGGAGAATCCCAGGGACGGGGGAGCCTGGTGGGCTG
The DNA here is from genome assembly GCF_029378745.1 of Bos indicus. NCBI lineage: Eukaryota > Metazoa > Chordata > Mammalia > Artiodactyla > Bovidae > Bos > Bos indicus. Next base: position 33,588,398 of record NC_091765.1, read on the forward strand.
CCATTTCTGGGGTTGCACAGAGTCGGACATGACTGAAGTGATGCAGCAGCAACAGCAGCAGCAGCAGCAGCAGCATAGAGTTTAGTGAAAACCAGATAGGTGTTTTAATGACTTGACCACACTCTAAACATGAATGGCACCTATTTCAATAAGAAAACAATAGCTACTCAAACCAGGGAAAAGATTTTTACTTAGTGAAAATGAAAATATCACCAACTAATTTAGGTGGCTCCATTACAATTGTATTTTTATTCTTAAAGAAAAATTTAGGCATCTAAAAAATGAAGTATTAGTTGACAATTCTATATTTTAAAATTAGGATGTCTAGAAATTTCCTTAAAAAGTGGTGAATAAAACAGTAAATATCAGACTTTCTTAATCTTCATCAATTAATCATACTAAGATATTCATTCTTCCGTTACATTTACTGTGCTCATTGTGGGCTAAAGATAGCCTAGATATTAGGGATTCAGGAATAAATAAAGTTTTGATTTGTTTCATTAGATCTTGGAACTTAGATTTTAGTAATAGATGTCATCCTCAATATCACTGAGGGTAAGTTAAAAGCTATGTAGTAGTTTTTGTTTAAGTGAGACTAAATGACGTAGGAATTTCTTTAATAACATGCCAAACATAGCTTTGCAATGTGTATAAAAAGTCTTTTCACAATATATAGTACACTATCCCTTAATAATTTCTGCAGGAAATGTCAAATTCTGAAAATTCATATCTTTGCACCCCAGAAATATAAAGAATTTTTATATAGGTAGAATATACATACTTAAAATGTTATTTTCAAGACAGAGAAACCTGAGAAGGCAATGACAACCCTCTCCAGTACTCTTGCCTGGAAAATCCCATGGACGGAGGAGCCTGGTAGGCTGCAGTCCGTGGAGTCGCTAAGAGTTGGACATGACTGAGAGACTTCACTTTCACTTTTCACTTTCATGCCTTGGAGAAGGAAATGGCAACCCACTCCAGTGTTCTTGCCTGGAGAATCCCAGGGATGGGAGAGCCTGGTGGGCTGTCGTCTATGGGGTGGCACAGAGTTGGACTAGACTGAAGTGACGTATCAGCATGCCAATCATAAGTGAAAATGATGCAAATTGGCTTATATATATTAAATGTTTTCAGAAAAATTCTATGTTATTGCATTTATTATTGATCTCAAAGAAAACTAATTTTAAGAATCAAATGTTCCACACTTAGCAAAGCCTTATAACTTTTTTTATATTCCAACTGTGTGCCGAGTAATATAGTACCCCTTCCCCCAAACTTTATGGCAACCTCAGAATATGATATTATTTGGAAACAGAGTCACTGCAGAGGTAATTAGCTAAGATGAGGTCAAACTGGAACAGGTTAGGTCCTAAATCAGTTGACTCTTTTTTTTTTAATTTAAATTTATTTATTTTAATTGGAGGCTAATTCCTTTACAATATTGTATTGGTTTTGCCATACATCAACATGAATCTGCCACGGGTGTACACGTGTTCCCCTTCCTGAACCCCCCTTCCACCTCCCTCCCCATACCATCCCTCTGGGTCATCCCAGTGCACCAGCACCGAGCATCCTGTATCCTGCATTGAACCTGGACTGGCGATTCATTTCATATATGATATTATACAGGTTTCAATGCCATTTTCCCAAATCATCCCACCCTCTCCCTCTCCCACAGAGTCCAAAAGACTGTACTATACATCTGTGTCTCTTTTGCTGTCTCGTATACAGGGTTATTGTTACCATCTTTCTAAATTCCATATATGTGTGTTAGTATACTATATTGGTGTTTTTCTTTCTGGCTTACTTCACTCTGTATAATCGGCTCCAGTTTAACCCACCTCATTAGAACTGATTCAAATGTATTCTATTTAATGGCTGAGTAATATTCCATTGTGTATATGTACCACTGCTTTCTTATCTATTCACCTGCTCATGGACATCTAGGTTGCTTCCACGTCCTGGCTATTATAAACAGTGCTGCGATGAACATTGGGGTACACGTGTCTCTTTCCATTCTGGTTTCCTCGGCGTGTGTGCCCAGCAGTGGGATTGCTGGGTCATAAGGCAGTTCTATTTCCAGTTTTTGAAGGAATCTCCACACTGTTCTCCATAGTGGCTGTACTAGTTTGCATTCCTACCAACAGTGTAAGAGGGTTCCCTTTTCTCTACACCCTCTCCAGCATTTATTGCTTGTAGACTTTTGGATCGCAGCCATTCTGACTGGTGTGAAATGGTACCTCATTGTGGTTTTGATTTGCATTTCTCTGATAATGAGTGATGTTGAGCATCTTTTCATATCTTTTCATATGTTTGTTAGCCATCTGTATGTCTTCCTTGGAGAAATGTCTGTTTAGTTCTTTTGCCCACTCTTGGATTGGGTTGTTTAATTTTCTGGAATTGAGCTGCAGGTTTGCTTGTATATTTTTTAGATTAATTCTTTGTCAGTTACTTCATTTGCTATTATTTTCTCCCATTCTGAAGGCTGTCTTTTCACCTTGCTTATAGTTTCCTTTGTTGTGCAGAAGATTTTAATTTTAATTAGGTCCCATTTGTTTTTGTTTTTTTTTTTCATTGAGTGGGATTTATTCCAGGGATGCAAAGATTCTTCACATATGCAAATCAATTAATGTGATACATCATATTAACAAATTAAAGAACAAAAACCATGTAGTTATCTCAACAGAAAAAACTTTTGACAAAATTTTACATTTATTTATAATTAATAACTCCAGAAAGAGGGCCTAGATAGAACCCAACTCACCATAATAAAGACCATATCAGACAAATTCACAGCATACGTAATTATTTTTTTAATTTATTTATTTTTTATAGGAGGATAATTGCTTTGTGGCACTGTGTTGCTTTCTTCCATATGTCAACATGAATCAGGCATGGACATGTATGATATGTCCCCCTCCCTCTTGAAACTCCCTCCCACTTTTCACCCTATCCCTCCTCTAGGTTGTCACAGAGCAATGGATTGAGCTTCCTGAGTCATACAGCAAATTGCCACTTAATATCTATTTTACATATGGTAATGTATATGATTCCATGCTGCTTTCTCAATTCGTATCCCCCTCTCCTTCCCCTATTGTGTCGACAAGTCTGTTCTCTACCTGTTACAAGTGTGCATCTCCATTGTGGCTCTGCAAACAGGTTCAATACCATTTTTCTAGATTCCTTGTACATATGTTAATAGACAATATTTTATTTTCTCTTTCTGACTTACTTCACTCTGTTTAGCAGGCCCTAGGTTCATCAGCCACATTAGAACTGACTCAAATGCATTCCTTTTTATAGTTGAGTAATATTCCATTGTGAACAGAGAACTTCCAGATGTTCAACCTGGATTTAGGAAAGGCAGAGGAACCAGGGATCAAATTGTCAAATTTCACTGGATCATAGAGAAAGCCGAGAATTCCAGAAAAACATCTACCTCTCTTTCACTGACTACGGTAAAGCCTTTTACTGTGTCGGTCATAATAAATTGGAAAACCCTTTAAAGAGTCGGGAATACCAGGTCATCTTACCTGTCTCTTGAGAAGCCTGTATGTGGGTCAAGAAGCAACAGGTATAACACTGTATGGAACAACTGGCTAGTTCCGGATTGAGAAAGGAGTAAGACAGTGCTGTTTATCGTCACTCTGTTTATTTAACTTATACGCAGAGCACATCATGTGAAATGCCAGGCTGGGTGAGTTTTGCTTTTATTTCCAATATTCTCTGAGGTTAATTTTTTTATTAGTTAGAATACTACCATTATCATCATGTGCCTTGTTTACTTAACATTTTAAAATATATAATCTCATGATAGCTATCAGTGTATGAGCACTTTATCAATCTTAAGTGAAGTAGGCATTTCCATGTTCCAAATGATGAAAATGAAGCTCGATTATTTAATTTGCTTAAGATCCCCTGGCTAATAAATGCTAAGATTATAACAAATCCTTATCCTAAAGCCCCACAATGCATCACATTTTTTGATGATTTTATTGATTTTCCTCCATAACTCCAGTTGAACAATATTTCCATATTAAAGTTTCCATTAGCATATGCTACATTTTGTTCTGATGCCTAAATCTTCATATTTTCTCTGCTTAGTTTTTTTTTTTTTAACCTGGCCTTTCTTTAATGCTGTTTTCTGTTCATTAATTCTTAGTTACTAGTGCATCCACAGTTCTCTCTGTGGATCACAAATATCTGGAGAAAGAAGAGGAACATCTCTACTGATGAAGTTAAACATTTTAATATTTCCAGCTCGTTTCATAGCTTTAGAAATAAAATAGAAGATAAAAAAATTCTTTCCTTCTAAAAGTCCCCTTTGCTTATAATTCCAACTTTTAAAAAATTATTTTTAATTGAAGGATAATACTTTACAGTATTGTGTTGGTTTCTACCAAATATCAATAGGTAAACCCATTGATATGTAAACCCATAATAAAACTTTATAAATAATTTTTCATATTATTTTTCCTTGTGAAACAATTCTCTTGCCTTAGCCTTTCTTTTCTTCTATTCAACAATTGGCAACCATGTAAACAAATATGGGCACACAAATTCCCACAGACAAATACACACATCCCTCTTTTGGAATTTAACTTCTGCTTTCTGTTAGTAGAAAACAGAGAATATAACAATTTGCTTATCTAGTGACTAAAAATCCAAATAAATTTGGCATTGATGTAGTCCCACTTGTCTATTTTTGCATTTATAGCTTATACATTTGGTTTCCTATCCAAAAAAATCATTGCCTGCATCAAACTAAAAAGCTTCTGCACAGCAACAGATAAACAAACAAAAAAACCCAATCAATAGAGTGAAAGGCAACTGACACAATGAGAGAAATTATTTGTAAATCATACTCTTAGTAAGAGATTAATATCTACTATACATAAGAAATTAATAAAACTCAATAGAAAAAAATAGTTGATTAAAAATGGGCTAAGGAGTTGAATGGGTTTCCATGGTAGCTCAGACAGTAAAGAAGCAGCCTGAAAAGCAGAGAACCTGGGTTTGATCCCTGGGTTGGGAAGATCCCTTGGAGAAGGTCATGGTAGCCCACTCCAGTATTTTTGCCTGGAGAATCCCATGGACTAAGGAGTCTGGCGGGCTACCGTCCTTGGGGTCACAAAAAATAGAACATGACTGAGTGAGTAACACACACACACAAGCATTCCTCCAAAAAGATAAAAATCTCAGGTGTATGAAAAGATGTTCAACATCAGTAATCACCAGAGAAATGCAATCAAAATCACAATGAAACATCAACTCACACGTATTATCATGGCTGTTACCAAAACGGAAATACGTAACCAAGACAAATGTCCTAAAACTAGGAAATAAGTGCTGTTAAAGATTTAGAGAAATTGGAACCCGTGTGCACCCTTGATAGGAATGTAAGAAGGTGCATTCAATGCGGAAAGCAGTATGGAAGTTCATTCAAAAAATAAAAAACAGGGCTACCTTATGAAATGCCAATCCCATTTCCAAATGTTTATAATTAGGGTCTGGGAGAGATAGTGGCAATCTCATGTTCTTTGCAGCATTATTCAGTAACCAAGAGGTGGAAACAACCTAATGTTCACTCATAGCTGAATGGATAAAGAAAATGTAGTATAGATAGTATATAGTATATAAAAAGTAGCATATTTACATACAATAGAATACTACCCAACATTTATTCAAAAGGAAATTCTGCCATATGTGATTACATGGATGAACCTTGAAGATATTTTACTAAGTGAAATAAGGCCATCACAGAAGGACAAATACTACAAGATTCCACTTAACTGGGGTATCTAAAGTAGTCTAACTCTCAAAAGCAGAAAGTATAAAGACGGTTTACAGAGTCAGGGATAGGGTGAGCCTTAGTTAGATAAGATGGAAGAAAGTTCTAGAGATTTGTTTCATAGGAATGTACATACAGTTAACAATACTTGTACTAGATACTTAAAAATTTAGAGGTAGATTTCTCAGTATGTTTATTTACCACAATAAAAAGGAAATAAGACACAATAATACATAAAAGAGTATAAGAAATAAGCCAGTCATAAAATAATATATCATTGATTTGAAGTTGAAATAGAGAAATCTAATCAGAACATTTTTCAGGAGGATGTGGCTGGGACAGAGCATATTGGATATTTCTGAAGTTGGTAATATCCACTGTCTTGTGTTAAGTGGTGTTTAGATGGATATGTTCACTTTGTAAATTGTGCACTCTGGTTTGTGTACTTTTCTGTAGTACACTATACCTGCATAAAAAATTAAAAAGAAACACAGCATGGGTAGGGAAGTTGAGAATGTATTATTTTAAAAAATCCGTTTCATAGTAAGCTACAAATACAGTGCCATGTTTGGGAAAGTGGCAAAGCTCAAAGGAAGCATTTTGGATGAATGACAATACCACCACTGTGGCTGGAATGTAATGTGGAAAGGGAGAATGTTCAAATATGAGCTGGAGAAGAAAGTGCAAAATTTATGTAGGGCCAGGTAGGTGAATACGGGGCTTTGTATTTTCATGTTAAGCTTGATGTCAGTTATTGAAAGAGTGTAAGCAGAAGCATAAAAAGATGTTTTAAAAGCTCTTCTACGTGGTAAATGAATATACAGGTAGGGGAGAGTTTGACTCTCCCCTACCTGTATTGACTGGAAGAGAGTTTTAGGGGGGCCTAGACATTAGTTCTGGAGAGAGATGATGGAGGCTTGTAACCAGCAGAGGCGGTGGTTAGATCGAGTTTATTTAGTCAGTAACAACTTCATAGATTGATTTTCTATGATATATTTAGGAAGAAAAAGGCATATGTTCTAAGTTACATACACACATATTGTATAGACACATAAATATATATGTAATTTCTAATTACCTGCTAAAATGGAAGTATTTGGAACATATGTAACATGAGGTTTATTCATTTTGGAGCATATGACATGAATAAATGCACAACTTAGTCATCAAAATTTCAAATATTTTAAAGGATAGAAACATGACTTTTATGTCTTATAAATCATAAAACAAAATATTAATATCACAGAACACTAGTAGCAAAAATTTTGCTAACAACTGGTATCTCGTGGGAGTCACATAAAATACCTGCAGCTAAGTATTTCAAATTGTTCCTGGCTTGTTGAGCATAACTTATTAAGGCCCCATGTACAGGAATAGGTGACACATACACTAACACAATTTCACTTGCCAAGCCGTGCATTCATTATTAAACAAGCTTATAAAGTGTCTAATAAGAAATAATTTCCACCTGCTGCATATAAAAATAAAACACCCCTTAAAATGTTACTCTTGTCTTCTCTAGAATAGAGTGGGTGGAGCTGAAATCAGTTTGAAAGAGCCTGAGAAAAGAGTAGGAGGTTAAGGCTGAAGGAAGTTAGTATTTGTTCCAGCTTTCAAGTTATTTGATGATAAGGACAATGAGGAATCATCTCAAAATTGAAAGATATTTTTTAAAACAGTTGTAGCATTTTCAAAAAAAAAAAAGAATTAGAGTAAGATCTCTATTTTGTGAGGTAACTGTATGGTTTCTTATATTTACCACTTCCTTAGACCAACATCCTTCCCTGGTAGCTCAGCTGGTAAAGAATCCACCTGCATTGCAGGAGACGCCATTCCATTCCTGGGTGAGGAAGATCCCCAGGAGGAGGGATAGGCTACCCACTCCAGTATTCTTGGGCTTCCCTGGTGACTCAGATGTTAAAGAATCTTCCTATAATATGGGAGACCTGGGTTCAGATCCCTGGGTTAGGAAGATCCCTGGAGGAGTACAGGTTATCCACTTGAGTATTCTGGCCTTCGGAGGATCCCATGCATGGAGGAACCTGGCAGGCTACAGTCCATGGGTCAGAAAGAGTCAGACATGGACTGAACGACAAATCACAGCACAGCACCGACATACACTGTTCTTCACGGTATTATAAGTTTGATGTCAGACAACCTGGACTTAGAATAAAATTCAAGTCCTCTCTGTAGTATCTGGCAAGCTAATTAGCATTAGACTACTTCAGCTTATTTATTTGTAAATGTGGAAAATAATAACTAGTTGTCAAGCTTTTTAAAAATAATTAAGTTAACAGTATATCTAAAAGAAATATCATGCACTGGCATCATATACTCTGGATACTTTTTGCAGACATATCAACTCACACAGTGCTAACAAAAATCATGCCATCATTAAGAAAGTAGGAGGTCTGATATAAAAATTCTGAAGACTGAAATATTTCTAAGAATTTTGAAATGTGATAATACTAGTCTTGTATTCCTGTGAGAATCTAAAAAGTAGCTATCTACTAGAAGGGGATTAGCTTTCCAAATTACCAGAGTCTACACTATTTATTAATATTGCCTTTCACTGTTAAAATATTAACACTTGTAGACAGCTAGTTAGCAGGAATTTTAACTTTAAGATGCTGGTCCTAGCATATGGTCTGATCTTCTTTCTCCCTCCCATAGTTCCATTTATTTGATAGCAACATTTTTTAAAGTAAGTGAATGCCCACAGATATGAAGAGAATGAGAAGATGGAAGAAATAGACAAATAAAAAAAAAATTTTCAAAAAATGTCTGAAGAACTGAAGTGGGTTTAGGAAATGGTAACTGGCAAAGAAAAGCAGAGAGCAAGGAATTTAAGAGTACACATAGACAGGCTACAGCCAGGGCAGACTCAACATTCCTTATAAAATCCTTGAAGTCTGGGTTTTTTAGACAGAACGTGTGGGATAAAACCTCATAGTGACAACAAAATGTTATTTACAGATCTTTACCTGTGATTATATAATATACTCTTATTTCATGTACAGAACACCCAGAAGCCAATTTTTCATTCAAAATTAGGAAGGTTTTTCTCAATGTTGACTAAGTAAAATTTATAGCAGGTATCCAAAGAAGACAGTGTGGTTGTTATACATTGTGCCCGAGTATACATTTCATTCTGGCATTTCTGAATGTGGTGTATGTCAGACACCACTCTTGTAATCAGAGTTCCTAAATAGCTTTTATTTTTTTTTTCAGTTTTCTTTGTTTTTCTTTTCTTCTTCATCTTTTTTTTTTCTTTTTTGGATGGGTGGCTAAGGGAGTGTACTTGTTTATTTTTTAAAATTTATTTTCTGTTTTTTATTGAAATATAGTTTACATACACTATTATGATAGTTTCAGGTATACTACATAATTATTTGACATTTGTACACATCATGATGAATTAGACAGTCTAGTAAACATGTGTCCCCACACAAAATTATTGCATTGTTATTGATCATATTCCTTATGTTATTACATCGCTGTTACTTATTTATTATATAGCTGGAGGTGTGTACTTCTTAATTCCCTTTACCTACTTTCCTGAACCCTTTACCCACCTCCCTTCTGGCAACCACCTATTGTTCTCTGTATCTGTATATATGAGTCTGGTTTTTGTTTGTTTGTTTTTTGTATTTTGCTTATTTTGGTTTTATATTCCATATGTAAGTAATATCATGTGGGATTTATTTTCTTCTGACTTATTTTACTAAGCCTGGATCCATTTATATTGTTGAAAATGGTAAGATTGCTTTTTAATGACTGAGTAATATTCCATTTTGTGTGTGTATGTATGTGTGTGTGTATTACACATCTTCTTTATCCATTCATCAATGGACATGTAGGTTGCTCCCATATCTTAGCTATTGTACATTATATTGCAATGAACACTGGATATTCAAATTTCAAATTTGTGTTTTTGCTTCCATTGGGCAAATACCCAGAAGTGAAATTGCTGAATCATATGGTAGTCGCATTTTTAATGTTTTGAGAAACCTCCATAGGGGTTCTGTAGTAGCAACACCAATTTACAATATTAGCAACAGTGCATGAGTATTCCGTTTTCCCCACATCCTTGCCAACACTTGCTATTTGATGTCTCTTTTGCTGACAGCCATTCTGACACATGTGAAGTGGTATATCTTATAGGTCTGATTTGCAATACCCTGATAATTAGTGACATTGAGCATCTTGTCATGAGTCTTCTGGTCATCTTGTTTGCCTTCTTAAATGAGCAAATATGAATCACATCACATTAGTAAACTGCTACTAAAGTTAAAGGAAAATTCAGATAGTTGCCAAATCCTGTGCCCTAAAGGTTATTGCCTTACCAGACCTTTGGAGAAAGGGGCTATTTTGGGGGGGCACACAAACTACATAGTTGGGACTTGGAAGCCTTACAGAAAGCTAGGACACCCAATGTTTAGAGGTAAACCAAGACAAATCAAGCTGCCAGCAAAAAGAGATGACACAAAAACTGGCCTGTTTCAGATGATAAAAGCTTACATGTCTCAAATTCTAATCCAAAATTATCTTTTAGGGATATAAAGAGACTTCTTTATATGTGTGTGAAAGTAAGAGGAATGTGGAGAAAGGGAACTCCTACGTGTTGGTGGAAATGGAGGATGAATGTGGCTTGATGAGACCAATCTGGAGAGCAATATCTAAATTGAGAAAGTACATTGTACATGATTCAGCATCCCCACACCTTAGTCCTTACACCCTTGAGAAATTCTTTCACATAAAACAGGGGGATATATACCAATGTGTGTCCATAGCTACGTTTTTTTTTTTTTTTTCCTTTTAAGAGAAAAACGGAGTAATAGCCTATTAACCCAAAAATGGAAAACTAAATGATCTCTGTCTAAACAATTAGTACCATTAGCAATGAATATGAACCAATAAAATTAACCTACATCAATACACACACACACACACACACACACACACACGATAACTCAAAAATATAATATTGAATGGTAAAAGCAAGAACATACGTGCATCATACGTTTACTGAAAGTATTAAACATATTAAAAATATCATTTTTTCATGAAACATGAAAATGTAGTAAATAATAAAAAGTATGTGCAAATATAGAAAAAAAATTCCAGAATATATTTTACATTGAAAATGCAGGATGCAGAGAAGAATGTATACTTATATTGCAAACTGATATTTTTTTATTTGTTAAAGGGGATTATGGTATAGGTCTCCTTATTATTTAGTTCTTTTACATACTGTCATAAATATTTTATAAGGCATAGCTCATTTTACTATGTTTTTTAAAAATTGAAGGTTTGTGGAAACTCTATATCTGTAAATCTATTAGTGCTGTTCTTCCAACAGCATTTGCTCACTTCATGTTTCTGTATCACTTTTGGTAATTCGTGCAATATTTTAAACCTTCCATTAAGATTATATTTGTTATGGTAGTCTGTGATCAGTGATCTTTGATGTTATTATTGTAATTTTTTGGGCCATCATGCACTATGACCATTTAATGTGGTGAACTTAATCAGTAAATTCTGTATGTGTTTTGACCACTCCACTAATTGGCAGTTCCCCCATCTCTCTCCCTCTTATCAGGCCTTCCTATTCCCTGTGACACAAAATTATTGAAATTCAGTTCACTTGGGTTCAGTCACTCAGTTGTGTCTGACTCAGCCATTCCAGCCTCAGAGCCCATTCTAGCACCCTGCGTGGACAAGAAAGCAAGTAACCAGCCCATGTGTTTAGGGTTAGGAGGCCTGGCCAGAGAAGCTAGGCAGCTATGAAGCAAACCCTACAGCTTGCCACAGCAGGTAAGCAAGTCAGCAGGCCATCCCAACTGCTGTGAAAGGATTAAGAAGAGATTCCTTCCTCAATGGTGCAGTTCAGTTCAGTTGCTCAGTCGTGTCCGACTCCTTGTGACCCCATGGACTGTAGCACACCAGGCCTCCCTGTCTATCACCAACTCCCAGAGTTAAATCAAAGTCCTGTCCATTGACTCAGTGATGCCATCCAATCATCTTAACCACTGTCATCACCTTCTCCTCCCACCTTCAATCATTCCCAGCATCAGAGTCTTTTCAAATGAGTCAGCTCTTCGCATGAGGTGGCCAAAGTATTGGAGTTTCAGCTTCAATATCAGTCTTTCAATGAGCACCCAGGACTGATTTACTTTAGGATGGACTGTTGGATCTCCTTTCAGTCCAAGGGATTCTCAAGAGTCTTCTCCAACACCACAGTTCAAAAGCATCAATTATTTGGTGCTCAGCTTTCTGTATAGTCCAAATCTCACATCCATACATGACTACTGGAAAAACCATAGCCTTGACTAGACGGACATTTGTTGGCAAAGTAATGTCTCTGCTTTTTAATATGCTGTCTAGGTTGGTCATAACTTTCCTTCCAAGGAGTAAGCGTCTTTTAATTTCCTGGCTGCAGTCACCATCTTCATTGATTTTGGAGCCCCCAAAAATGAAGTCTGACACTGTTTCCACTGTTTCCCCATCTATTTGCCATGAAGTGATGGGACCAGATGCCATGATCTTCATTTTCTGAATGTTGAGCTTTAAGCCAACTTTTTCACTCTCCTCTTTCATTTTCAACAAGAGGCTCTTTAGTTCCTCTTCACTTACTGCCATAAAGGTAGTGTCATCTGCATATCTGAGGTTATTGAAATTTCTCCCAGCAATCTTGATTCCAGCTTGTGCTTCCTCCAGCCCAGCATTTCTCATGATGTACTCTACATATAAGTTAAATAAGCAGGGTGACAGTATACAGCCTTGACGTACTTTTCCTATTTGGAACCAGTCTGTTGTTCCATGTCCAGTTCTAACAACTGCTTCCTGACTTGCATACAGATTTCTTAAGAGGCAGGTCAGGTGGCCTGGTATTCGCACCTCTTTCAGAATTTTCCACAGTTTATTGTGATCCACACAGTCAAAGGTTTTGGCATAGTTAATAAAGCAGAAATAGATGTTTTTCTGGAACTCTCTTGCTTTTTGTATGATCCAGCGGATGTTGGCAATTTGATCTGTGGTTCCTCTGTGTTTTCTAAAACCAGTTTGAACATCTGGAAGTTCACAGTTCATGTATTGCTGAAGCCTGGCTAGGAGAATTTTGAGCATCACTTTACTATCATGTGAGATGAATGCAACTGTGTGGTATTTTGAGCATTCTTTGACATTGCCTTTCTTTGGGATTAGAATGAAAACTGACCTTTTCCAGTCCTGTGGCCGCTACTGAGTTTTACAAACTTGTTGGCATATTGAATGCAGCACTTTCACAATATCATCTTTTAGGATTTGAAAGAGCTCAACTGTAATTCCATCACCTCCACTAGCTTTTCTTCATAGTGTTGCTTCCTAAGGCCCACTTGACTTCACACTCCAGGATGTCTGGCTCTAGGTGAGTGATCACACCATCATGATTATCTGGGTCATGAAGATCTAGGCTAATTAAAAATCCTACAATGAAGAAACTACATTCTAACAAAATTAATTACAAAACACCTACAATGGCCTCTAAGTGTTCAGGCCTAAGGAGGAGTCACATTTTTCTCACTTTAAAACAAAAACTAAAAATTATTGAGCTTAGTGAGAAAGTCATGTAGAAAACTGAGACAGGTCAAAATTTAGGCCTATTACAACAGATAGCCAAGTTGTGAATGCAAGGAAAAGTTCCAAGTTGTGAATGACAGAAATTAAAAGTGCTACTCCAGTTAACACACAAATGATAAGTAAGTGTGACAGCTTATTTCTGATTACGAAAAACTTTTACTGGTTTGGCTAGAAGATCAAACCAGCCACAATGTTACCTCATGGCAAAGCCTAATCCAGAGGTCCTCTGTCTCTCCAATGCTACAAGGCTTGAGAGAATTCAGGAAGCTGTAGAGAAAACCTTGACACTAGCAGAGATTGGTTCAAGAGTTTTAAGGAAAGAAGCTGTCTCCATAACATAAAAGTGCATGGTGTAGCAGTCAGCGATGTATAAGCTGCAGCAAGTTATCCAGAAGATCTAGTTAACATAATTCATAAAGCTAGCTACACTAAACAACAGATGTTCAATGTAGATAATACAGCTTTTTGTTGGAAAAAAGTAATAGCTGGAGAACAGAAGTTACCACCTGGTGTCACAATTTCACAGGACAGTCTGACTCTTTTCTTAGGGGCTAATCCTCCTGGTGATTTTAGCCAGTGCTCATTTATCATTCCAAAAATCATGGGATTCTTAAGAATTATGCTAAATTGACTCTGCCCATGCTTTATTCATGCAATGACAAAGCCTGGGTGATGGCATGTCTGTTGACAACATTGTTGACTGAATGTTCTCCCACTGATGAGAAATCTCCCAGAAATCCAATCAATCAATATTCAGCTGATCAGCATGAGTTAGATAATCTCTCTGATAGACTCCTGCCATTCCTTAAAAGAAAGTAACCTTATAATAACCAGCCTGTTTTTTTGTTGTTTTTTTTTTTGTTTTTTTGTTTTTTTGCCTATTGTAACTTCTTCTGACTCCCTTCTGCCTATAAAAAGTCTTTCATTTTGTACAGCTCCTTTGGACTTTCTTCTGTCTGCTATATTGGATGATTCCATTTTTGCTCGGAAAAACACCTAAAAATATTAATGTACCTCAGTTTATCATTTGGCACTATAAAGTCACTTTAAGTTCCCTTGATCTTGTATGATAAATCCTTTGCATTGCTGATGACAATTCTTAACATCAAAAAATTTCATTCATACACACATTTCTTGATGGCTTTCTTAAAGAGATGTCATAGATGTTTATGAGTTATTTTCAGTGTTTAGTTACAAGTACAATCATTCTCTACAAGGTGACAAACTATATATTTATTTGAACTCTTATTGAACAACAAAATTATAAAAAGTTGATTTATAGAGAAGATTAGTAATATTGGAAAAGTGATATGCAGTAGATTGTAAACCACCTTACAGCCATATGTGTTCTCTATGATTTACTTCTAGTTGAATTAAGTTTGGGATCATACTTTTAACTAGGGACCAAAGAAAAAAATTAGAAATGTTTTCTTAAAGTAGCTAAATTCCATGTTAAGCTTCTTTAGATGTCAACTTATTTAGATTAGAAAAAGGGAGTTGGTTAAAAATATACAAGGAAATGAGAAGAGAGTGAATTTCCTTGTTATAGGCAAGCCTTGTGGGAATCCAGGAATAGCCCAGGACATGCAAGTGAAATTCAGAACTACAGTACAGTCATACCTCTCATAAACTAGATGATGGTACCTTGCTATGTTCTCAGTCACTGAGTTGTGTCCAACTCTTCAGCTCTATGGACCATAGCCTGCCAGACTCCTCTGTCCATGAGATTTTTTGGCAAGAATACTGGAGTGGTTGCCATTTCCTGCTCCAAGATGATGGGAACCAGGAAATAATTCCAGATCTAGAGTTGCCAGGGTATCCTATGATGGTATTATCTGGCTAAATAATCAGCATTCTTTATTTTATGAAGAATAAAATAAAGTTCCTTCATTTTAGCACTGCATCATTTTCATGATTTACACACTCCCTCTGCTGCTGCTGCTGTTGCTGCTAAGTTGCTTCAGTCGTGTCTGACTCTGTGCGACCCCATAGACGGCAGCCCACCAGCCCCCTCCGTCCCTGGGATTCTCCAGGCAAGAACACTGGAGTGGGTTGCCATTTCCTTGTGCAATGCATGAAAGTGAAAAGTGAAACTGAAGTCACTCAGTTGTGTCAGACTCCTAGCAGCCTACCAGGCTCCTCCGTCCTTGGGATTTAGCAGGCAAGAGTACTGGAATGGGTTGCCATTGCCTTCTCCAACACACTCCCTCTAGGCTCCTGTTTATATTTACCAGTTATTTCCATACATTACTACTAGTGGTAGTGTCATAATATAAATATTATTAATTTTATTCTTCTCCATGCAATCTTGAGAGTCCCTTGGATGGCAAGGAGATCAAATCAGTCAATCCTAAAGGAAATCAGTCCTGAATATTCATTGTAAGGACTGATGTTGAAGCTGAAGCTCCAATACTTTGGCCACCTGATGGAAGAACTGACTCATTGGAAAAGACCCTGATGCTGAGAAAGACTGAAGGCAGGAGGAGAAACGGGATGACAGAGGATGAGAGGGTTGAATGGCATCACTGACTTGCTGGACCTGAGTTTGAGCAAGCTCTGGGAGTTGGTGATGGAAAGGGAAGCCTGGAGTGCTGCAGTCCATGGGGTTGCAAAGAGTCAGACACAACTGAGTGACCGAACTGAACTGAACCATGCAATCTGTGATACCATTTCCTCCTGTGTCTTTCAGCTTTAGCAGCTGCTGGTAAACACTGGCTTTGTACAGCAAAACACTTTCAATTCCTGACTGAAAGACTCAATTCCATCATTTCTTTCTTGTCAGCTGAAACAATCATTACTAAGAAACTTTACAAAGTCCACCAATCAACCTGTAGATGATCTTTCCTTCAGATTAGTGCTCTCCTTTGGTCCAGCAGGCTGTTGTCATAGTAGCAAAGTCATATATTAGGCAGCATGGCCAGCAATGCATTAAGACGTGTCCCTAGCCATAGGGAGCTATGGAACGGAATGGCCAGAGGGATTGTAAAAATGAGAGACATTAGATTTTCCTATCCATTCCTCCTTTCTAAATTTCACAAGGTAGCTTCCAGAGTGTATGTTATCTCTCTTGACACTTAACAGTTTTGAAACACTCATGATTTTCCTGAAAACCCTCGTATATTAAATTAGGCTTCCAGAGAACTCTGATGCATTGCAACTAAAACTGAAATAATTTTACACATGCTAGCTACTCAAAAATACATTTTTGACAGATAAGGTAAATTTTGAAACTGACTAAAATTTTATACGTATTTTGTAAAGCCAATCTTTGGATAAATTAGCTGAGGACTTTGCTTGTGATATTTAATATTATTATTGATATTTAGAAATCATATATGCTTGCTTGGATTGATACCATACTGAAAGTCTATAATCCAATATAATCAATTCAATTAACTATTGTATATTAAAATGGTCAAATAGTAGGTACAATTTACATATTGAGAGAATATGATAAAAATCTAAACTAATACATCTGCAAATCTATGAAGTATAATGAAAATATATGAATAGTATTCAGTATTATATTGAGGTTTTTAGATTTAGAAAAGGCAGTGTATAAAATAACTTGAACTTTTTAAGAAAGTAGATGTGAATAAAGAATTGTTTCAAAACCTTTAATAATTGGAGAAAGAATACTAAGGAAGAGGAAGAGTACAGAGATGTGTTCAAGTTAAATTTTGTAGGATTTGCTGCAAAATTATATTAGAAGGTGTAGGTTTAGATAAAAAAAAATTCCTAGACAATAAAAAGTTGTCTTTTAAAGATCAAAAAAATATTCTTAGATAATAAAAAGATGTTTTTTTAAAAATCATTTTTCAACGCTAGCCTAATAACTTTTTGTTCCAAATACAGATAGAATTATAGATAATGTAAAAGTTGTATATCTTTTATCACTTGAAGAAAGTTTAGACTTACAACAGATATGATCATCATTTTCACTCCAGAAACCAGTGTAGCCTGATATAAAGCCAGAGGGGAAATAAAAGACAAAGACACAGAGAGAAAAATAAAAGCAAGTGTTCTTTATAGAACTCAACAATATATTGCAGTGGTATGGAGATTTCATACTATCCTTCATAAATAATCTGTAAACAAAATCTGGCATTGTTGATTCCAAAAGTATACAAAATTGTCAAAATAACAGGAATTTTAATCAGTTAAAGGGAAGATAGTTTAGCATTTGTTTCACACTTGTGAGAAGCAGCAAAAAGAATGAACTTACTGATAATGTGTAAAACATTTTGTAAAACCTGCATATGATATGGGATACATGCCAAAACTGATTTGTGGATGATTAGTAGTTGAAACGTAACAGATAATCTGAAAATAGTAGCATCTTTTATAAAAGAAGGAAAAGGAAGAATATTGGAAAATGCGATTTGGACTTCTATATGTGGGTTAAAAGTCTAAATATTATTTATGGACAGCTAGATGCACAAGGATCTAGTCCATTCTATGTACTCAAAAATGCTTATTAATCCTATCATTGACCAAAAGCATCAGTTCAGTTCATTTCAGTCGCTCAGTCGTGTCAGACTCTTTGCGACCCCATGAATCGCAGCACACCAGGCCTCCCTGTCCATCACCAACTCCCGGAGTTCACTCAGACTCAAGTCCATTGAGTCAGTGATGCCATCCAGCCATTTCATCCTCTGTCGTCCCCTTCTCCTCCTGTCCCCAATCCCTCCCAGCATCAGAGTCTTTTCCAATGAGTCAACTCTTCCCATGAGGTGGCCAAAGTACTGGAGTTTCAGCTTTAGCATCATTCCTTCCAAAGAAATCCCAGGGCTGATCTCCTTCAGAATGGACTGGTTGGATCTCCTTGCAGTCCAAGGGACTCTCAAGAGTCTTCTCCAACACCACAGTTCAAAAGCATCAATTCTCAGCTTTCTTCACAGTCCAACTCTCACATCCATACATGACCACAGGAAAAACCATAGTATTGACTAGATGGACCTTTGTTGGCAATGTAATGTCTCTGCTTTTGAATATGCTATCTAGGTTGGTCATAACTTTCCTTCCAAAGAGTAAGCATCTTTTAATTTCATGGCTGCAGTCACCATCTGCAGTGATTTTGGTGCCCCCAAAAATAAAGTCTGACACTGTTTCCACTGTTTCTCCATCTATTTCCCATGAAGTGATGGGACCAAACACCATGATCTTCGTTTTCTGAATGTTGAGTTTTAAGGAAACTTTTTCACTCTCCTCTTTCACCTTCATCAAGAGGCTTTTTAGTTCCTCTTCACTTTCTGCCATAAGGGTGGTGTCATCTGCATATCTGAGGTTATTGATATTTCTCCTGGCAATCTCGATTCCAGGTTGTGCTTCTTCCAGCCCAGTGTTTCTCATGATGTACTCTGCATATAAGTTAAATAAGCAGGGTAACAGTATACAGCCTTGACGTACTCCTTTTCCTATTTTGAACCAGTCTGTTGTTCCATTTCCACTTCTAACTGTTGCTTCCTGACCTGCATATAGATTTCTCAAGAGGCAGGTCAGGTGGTCTGGTATTCCCATCTCTTTCAGAATTTTCCACAGTTTATAACTATGTAAATATAAGACACTTCTTAGTGCTCTGAAATATTGTTACCCAGATATTGTAAAAAATGAAAACTATAATAAATATCACTAGTGAACTGACCATTTTGAAAAATCATATTTCTATTTACAATATTTCATTCCAGTTTTGGCCACATACAGAATGTTCTCAAGTTAGCAGTCATTGAAGTGACAGTAGATTTTCCTTATTAAAGTCATTTTCAAGATGATGTAGTTTTGTATCTGCTAGTTTTAGTGGCTGTTAGGTTGTCTGTTAGGTTGACATAACATGATATAATTACTCTTTCCTGTGGCTTCAGACTTAGTTTGTACCTATTCTCTCTTATAAATAACACTGCAGTAGAATTCAAGTTGCACAAGTTTTTATCCCTGTCTTGTGTTATCTGCTCAGGACACAAGATATTCTGGATATAGCAGTTGGCTTTGGTAGAGGGCATACAGAGGAAGTAGAAATGAAGCAATGAATTTAAAAATACGATCCTCTATTTTAAACCAAGTGTATTATCTCATTCTATGCTTTAGTTAACATTGACGCATTTTTATACGACCTTAAGTTCAAGGTGAAAAACACTTCAAATTAAATATTGCAAAAAAAAATTAAATATTGCATAAATGATTTATTAACTATGCCAAAGACTTTGACTCTGTGGATCACAATAAACTGTGGAAAATTCTGAAAGAGATGGGAATACCAGACCACCTGACCTGCCTCTTGAGAAATCTGTATGCAGGTCAGGAAGCAACAGTTAGAACTGGACATGAAAAGGAGTACGTCAAGGCTGTATACTGTCACCCTGCTTATTTAACTTATACGCAAAGTACATCATGAGAAACGCTGGGCTGGATGAAGCACAACCTGGAATCAAGACTGCTGGGATAAATATCAATAACCTCAGATATGCAGATGACACCATCCTTATGGCAGAAAATCAAGAGGAACTAAAAAGCCTCTTGATGAAAGTGAAAGAGGAGAGTGAAGAAGTTGGCTTAAAACTCAACATTCAGAAAACGAAGATCATGGGATCTGGTCCCATCACTTCATGGGAAATAGATGGGAAAACAGTGGAAACAGTGTCAGACTTTATTTTGGGGGGCTCCAAAATCACTGCAGATGGTGACTGCAGCCATGAATATAAAAGACACTTACTGCTTGGAAGGAAAGTTATGACCAACCTAGATAGCATATTCAAAAGCAGAGATATTACTTTGCCAACAAAGGTCCGTCTAGCCAATGCTATGGTTTTTCCTGTGGTCATGTATGGATGTGAGAGTTGGACTGTGAAGAAAGCTGAGTGTCAAAGAATTGATGTTTTGAACTGTGGTGTTGGAGAAGACTCTTGAGAGTCCCTTGGACTACAAGGAGATCCAACCAGTCCATCCTAAAGGAGATCAGTCCTGGGTGTTCATTGGAGGGACTGATGTTGAGGCTGAAGCTCCAATAATTTGGCCACCTCATGTGAAGAGTTGACTCATTGGAAAAGACCCTGATGCTGGGAGGGATTGGGGGCAGGAGGAGAAGAGGACAACAAAGGATGAGATAGCCGGATGGCATCACTGACTTGAGGGACATGAGTTTGGGTGAACTCTGGGAATTGGTGATGGACAGGGAGGCCTGGCGTGCTGCGATTCATGGTGTCACAGAGTCGGACACGACTGAGCAACTGAACTGAACTGAAATGATTAAAAGAAGGGAAATGACATTAATAAATTGACAAGGATGGTACTAAGAATTTATTTGCTATAACTGAGTCTAAATTTATATTAAAGTATAATTTCATGATGCTAGGGAATGTTAACAACCTTGGTGATCAGTGTCAATTCTGATGACTTAATCCAAACACTGTAATAGTTTTGGAGGATGAGATAAGAACTTTGAAATAACAATTTTGGAATTTTTAAGAGGAAAGTTGTTAGAAAAAACTCACTGTCTAACAGATGGGACTTTTTTGTGTGTTTCCAGGCTTTAGGATATGGCCAGGATGTGCTGTGACATTAAAATGAATTAAGAGTCTTTGATGTTAGCTATTTAATAGGTGATCAACATGGATGTAAGAGTTACCAATTTTGGCAGCAGATAATGCAGGTAAAGGAAAATATAGTCTGAGACTTAAATAACCTAGAACGTATAAAAAGTGAATTACAAGTGAATAGATTATGGCATTGACATGGACATAAAATGGAAATTTTTGTCCTTTTTCACTATTTCAGCACTCAGCATAGCAAACAAAGTGAGTCTCCCACAGTGCAACTCAAATCTTACATTCTTCGGCTCAAAACCCTCCAAGAACTCTCTTTCTCTGTGTAAAAGCATTATAGGCTGTCTTTCATGGACTATGACCTTATGCAAAATGTGTCCGCTGTTACGTCTGGCTCCCCCTCCAAATACTCTAACTCCTACTCTCTCTGTTTTAGGTGCAGTGACCCACTAGAAGTTTCTCAGAAACTCCTAGCTTTTAAACTCTTTGCATTTCTTGGGCTTCCCTGATAGCTCAGTTGGTAAAGAATCCACCTGCAATGCAGGAGAGCCTGGTTCAATTCCTTGGTCAGAAAGATCTGCTGGAGAAAGAATAGGCTACCCACTCCAGTATTCTGGCTTGAAGAATTCCTTGGACTATAGAGTCCATGGGTTCCCAAAGAGCAGAACACAACAGAACAACTTTCACTTTCCCTTCTTTTCTTAAAATGCCCTTCCCTCAAATAGCCATGAAGCTAATACCTTTATCTTCTCCCCTTTCCTTTGTTGAATGAGCCTGACACTGATCATTCTATTTCAAATGGAAATCTTCCATTCTGCCTTATATGAGACTACTAAAACAAATTACCATAGACTGAGTGGCTTCTCAAAAACAATAATTTATTCCTTGTCATTCTGAAAGCTAAAAATCCAAGGTCAAGGTGTCAGCATGATTGGGTAATTGTGACAGTTCTATTCTGTTTTGCACACTTCTCCTTGTATCCTCACATGGAGGAAAGTGGATAAGCACTTTCTAGGGTCCCTTTTAGAATGGCAGTAATCCCATTCATGAGGACTCCACTCTCATGATCTAATTATGCCCCATGCCCACACCCTACCTGGTGGCTTAGACTGTAAAGAATCTGCCTATGATGCAGGGGACATGGGTTCAATCCCTGGGTCAGGAAGCTCTCCTGGAGAAGGAAATGACCACCTACTCCAGTATTCTTATCTGCAGAATTACATGGACAGAGAAGCCTGGCAATCTACAGTCCATACAATCCATGGGGTCACAAAGAGAAGGACACACTGAGCAACTAACATACACACACACACTGTCACCACCACCACCACCATCCCCCCCAACCAAAGTCCCCACATACACTGAGGGTTAGATTTCACCATGTGAATGAGAAAAGGATACAGGCATTTAATCCACTGTGTTCTGTGTCTGCCTCCAAATCTTATCTTTCTCTCATGAAAAATATATTCATTCCATCCCAACAGTTCCAGAAGTCTTAACTTATTCCAGCATCAACTCTAAAATCCAGTCTCATTTAAATATCATCTACATCAACTATGGATGAGACTCAAGGTACATTTCATCCGGTGTCAAAACTGTGCTTTTGATCTACTTGTCTACTCCTTTCCCCTTTGTTCTGCTCTCTTTTTATAGAAATTATCAATTTTACCATACATTATAATTTCACTTTTTAAAACATTTATTATTTATGGTCTGTCTTCCACACCCGCACTAAAGTAGAAGCAACTCTGGAGCAAAGATTTTTTTCTAGTAGCTCACTGATGTTTCTCAAGGGGCTGTGATACTTACTGGTATGTGGATGACATTTAATGACATTTGCCTCTAATTAAAATGGCACTTCATAAATTTACATTTATTTCTTAACTGAACTTACATTTCTTATTCTCAAATAAAGAAATATTCATCTTGAATATATCTTTGCTTGCATCTCACTATCTAATTATTATCTGCATATTTTCAGGACCATTGGAATAATTTCTCTGAAACACACGTGACAATTCTCTGAAAGTACCCTATGTATGTTTGTAAAATAATAAGATTCATTCATATAAAATAATTGTAAAATATTCCCTAGGTAAAAATTCATTCTCAGATGAGTAAATTAAAAATCATACAGTATAGAATATCTATCAAAGTATTGAATTTTTAGTAAAATAATTTAGTATCAACTAGTGGAGAAGGCAATGGCAACCCACTCTAGTACTCTTGCCTAGGAAATCCCATGGACGGAGGAGCCTGGTAGGCTTCAGTCCATGGGGTCCCTAAGAGTTGGACATGACTGAGCGACTTCACTTTCATATTTCACTTCCATGCATTGGAGAAGGAAATGGCAACCCACTCCAGTGTTCTTGCCTGGAGAATCCCAGGGACGGGGGAGCCTGGTGGGCTGCCGTCTACGGGGTCGCACAGAGTCGGACACGACTGAAGCGACTTAGCAGCGCAGTGGCAGCAGTGATAATAAAGACTTAATTATTGCATATTTTGATAAAATAAGCCTTAGATACTCAAGCTGAATATTGGTACCATCAATAAATGCGTTAAAAAGTTTCAATACTTTGACCTATCAAAAATGGTAAATTGATAAAAACACATTATGACATGTTTTGTTCTTTTCATATGATATATAGGAAGAAATATGGATATCTCCAAAAAAATAAGTGCTGACAAAGTAATAACATTTTAAATATAGAAATAAGCTATTACACTCATGTTAAAATGATATTATTACCCATGAAATTGTCATAAGAAATCATTTTACTGTCATATATTTTGATTTTGAGTCACCATAGCATGTTGCAGTCCATGGGGTTGCAAAGAGTAAAACACAACTGAACTGTCTGAACTGAGTCACTGTGAATTTGAGTTATTAATTGATTGACTGCTTTTCTGATTGTCACCACATTTTTGCTCTTCTGTGTTATAGAAACATTAATTTTACTGAATGACTATGATTATTTTTAAGTTACTTTTCTGATGACATATAACAAATACAGTTATTTGTTTAAAAATTGTTTTATTTAGGGATGTACCATACAATTCCCTGAAAATTCATGTTTTAATATTTGTACTTGCCACTCTGTCCTTTTCCTTAGAGAGGGAGACTAACAGAGAGGAAGAGGGACCAAATCATTGCAGCCAGGTTATCTTTAGTGAGGCTTCCCTGTTAGCTCAGTCAGTAAAGAATCTGCCTGCCTTGCAGGAGACCTGGGTTCAGTCCCTAGGTCAAGAAGATCCCCTGGAGAAGGAAGTGGTAAAGCACTCCAGTATTCTTGCCTGGGAAATCCCATGGACAGAGGAGCCTGGTGGGCTGCAGTCCATGGGGTCAGAGAGAGTCAGGCATGACTGAACAACTAACACTTTAACTTACCTTTAATAATAACAGTTACTTTCTTAATGACCATTTTATATTGTATCTAATAAGACACTAAGTACCCATACCCATTTTCTCTTCATTCTCTAATTGTTCACTTTCTCAGTTCTTTTTATAATAACTATTTTTCTTCTCCTCAAATCCCATTAATTTTTTTAGGACTAGAAACTGTATCGTATAGTATTGAGAATATTAAAGACTGGAAATAATAGCATAATATTAGAATAGAAAAAGACTTAAAAGGTTATAAAATATGCAATTATCCTTCCTTTTTAGATTGTTCTAAGTATTTGAAATATCTGTCTTCTCTAGATACAAAATGAATTGGCAAAACTAATACAATTATGTAAAGTTTAAAAATAAAATAAAATTAAAAAAAAAAAGAAAAAAAATGAATGTTCTTAAAATTCCTACTTACTATTTCTTGACATCATTTGGGCTAAAACAAGGTATATTTCTCTACTTGTGCATTCATGTACAATTCAGTTAGCAAATAGTTAATGAATAACACAATGAACCACACAGAGTTAGGTACTGAGGATGCAGGTTTTTAAAAGTACTTTTTTTCAAGTTGTATGGCGCACAGTGAAGAAGTCTAAGACAATAATAGATGACTACAGGATGCTTTGGTAAAACACTCTCATAAACATCAAAGCAGGTAGTTCCATGATCACATGGTATGTTACTTGACTCAGCCTAGCAAGAAAAAGAAATGAACTATTTGCAGTTCTCTTTGTGTCCCTACTTGGATCCACAATGTAGATGTGCTGCATCCCTGTAGACTCTGATCACCTCCAGTGCTGGTGAGCTGCTCTTTGTCATGGCCATGTCCTCCTTAGTTATAGTATCTTGCAACAACAGGGAGAAACAGATCACTAGTGGCTCAGATGGCAAAGAATCTGCCTGCAGTGAGGGATACCTGGGTTTGATTCCTGGGTCAGGAAGATCCCTTGGAGGAGGGCATGGCAACCCACTCCAGTATTCTTGCCTGGAGAATCCATGGACAGAGGAGACTGGTGGGCTACAGTCCATGGGGTTGCAAAGAGTTGGACATGACTGAGTGACTTAATACTTTCAATGTCACATCAAAAACACATGCATTACTCCTTGTCATTGAGACAGCTTTTCTTCAATCTGATAATATTTTGAATCCCTTTGTTTCCTGGATATTGCTACCTTTTCAGTAATTTTTTAAAAATATATCATTCTTCTACATGTCTGCTTCAGGTTCTTTAATTAGTTTTTCCTTATTAACTTAGCTTTTTTATTTCTTTGTGACATTCCATTCTCGTGATTTTTCTATTACCTTTCAGACAGATTCATCTAAATTCCCTTTACTAGTTTTTCAGGTATATCAAATTCCCTCACAGCTATGTCCTGTACCTTTTTCTCTCCACAAATTGCTTTTAGGTGATTCTATTCACTCTTAGGGACTTACAAAATTATTTGTAAGCCTGAAAGGTCCTAAAGTTTTACCCTCAGGCAAAGATACTTTTCTGGATTTGCATACTCAATTACATATTTGACATTTTGTGTAGTTGTCCCACAGGCATCTGTAATTCATAACTCCTGTATCTGAAATCTGAAAACTTTTCCCTTCCCTTCCACATTCAATCCCTGTGAGTCTAAATTCAACATACAACTTTGTTTGATTCACATGTCTCCATCTTCACTGACACCAACCATACTAGTTCGAAGCACCATTGTCTCAGGCCTTTATTACAGAAATAACTTGCTAGATCATCTCCTCACTTAACTTCCTTTAAACTACCTAAAATTAATTTTAATGTAACCAGTTGCTTCCTTTCTTAAAATCTTTCAGTAATTTTTTCATTATTTTTAGTATGATAAAAAAATTTAATAATAGAGCCTGTAAGGCCATGGAACTATTTTTATAAAATGGTAGTAATATGTATGAAACATATTTGATAATAATTTCTTAATAAAAGGTAAATATTTGTTTCCTAAGGGGACCATAAGTACTAGAACAAATATGAAAACACATACAGTTTCCTCAAATTATGTCATTTGATGTACCTGTAACTCTTAGATGCAGAATCTAGATAATATTCAAGTAGAATTATTGCAAAAGTTAAATAAGATTAGATAAGCAAAATATCTGAAAGGCACATACTACTTAGGTTCCGAATAAGTGGTGGATTTTTAAAAAATTTCATTATCATTGCAATCATCCAAGGAGTATGCAAAAAAAAAATTGCAGCATAATTAAATCTTGAAGGTAACAAGTTGTCATATTGTAAGTGATTGTTATAGCTCTGAGTATATTTCAGCCAATAGAGAAGACTTTGGGCTGGTCTGTGTGATAAAAGAAGAACAATATTGAACTTGGTTCATTTATGCAAAGTAGCAAGATGTCTGCTCTAACAGGAAAATACTTTGTATATTTTCAATGTTCATTTCTATTAAGGTCAGTTTTACAAGTAAGCAATTAATTATAGTAATCCTATTAATCACTCCAGAAAATTCCAACCAAACATAATTAAAACAAAAATTATTCAAGCAAAAATATTCTTTCCTGTTTTTCATTTTTTTTCCCAGAAGTTCTTCAATTATTTCACTCTTGAACAGACCATATTCCAAAGAGTTCTTTCCTCTTTAGTCATCTTAAGACAGTTTATTGTGAATGTATGTACTTTTAATGATAAAGGGATAAAGAAAGAAGATTTAAAATTAGGAAATTGAAAGTTTTCATAAAGTAAAGCAATAATTGAGAATTAATCGAAATATACTATTTGCTCCTTTGCAGTTTGAGTTTTTAGGACAAAAATAATTTCCCAGGAAGTCAAAGACAAATTCACTGTATAAAATAGTTGATAATACAAGAAAATTTCACTTCTTAGAATCGTAGGCTCCCTTGGGCTTCCCTTGTGGCTCAGCTGGTAAAGGATCTGCCTGCAATGCGGGAGACCTGGGTTCAATTCATGGGTTGGGAAGAGCCCCTGGTAAAGGGAAAGGCTACCCACTCCAGTATTCTGGCCTGGAGAATTCCATGGACTTTTTAGTCCATGGGGTTGCCAAGAGTTGGACATGACTGAGTGATTTTCACTTCACTTCACTTACCACTTCATTCAACATTTATGAACACATAATTTGTAAACACTGTATTTTATAAAAAATGAAAGTTTCATTTTATATAATCCCAGAGAAACTAAGGAAACAATTCCATTCACCATTGCAATGAAAATAATAAAATACTTAGGAATAAATCTACCTAAAGAAACTAAAGACCTATATATAGAAAACTATAAAACACTGGTGAAAGAAATAAGAGGACACTAATAGATGGAGAAATATACCATGCTCATGGACTGGAAGAATCAATATAGTGAAAATGAATATACTACCCAAAGCAATCTATAGATTCAATGCAATCCCTATCAAGCTACCAACGGTATTCTTCACAGAGTTAGAACAAATAATTTCACAATTTGTATGGAAATACAAAAAACCTCAAATAGCCAAAGCAATCTTGAGAAAGAAGAATGGAACTGAAGGAATCAACCTGCCTGACTTCAGGCTCTACTACAAAGCCACAGTCATCAAGACAGTATGGTACTGGCACAAAGACAGAAATATAGATCAATGGAACAAAATAGAAAGCCCAGAGATAAATCCACACACCTATGGACACCTTATCTTTGACAAAGGAGGCAAAGATATACAATGGATTAAAGACAATCTCTTTAACAAGTGGTGCTGGGAAAACTGGTCAACCACTTGTAAAAGAATGAAACTCGAGCACTTTCTAACACCATACACAAAAGTAAACTCAAAATGGATTAACGATCTAAATGTAAGACCAGAAACTATAAAACTCCTAGAGGAGAACATAGGCAAGACACTCTCCGACATATATCACAGCAGGATCCTCTATGACCCACCTCCCAGAATATTGGAAATAAAAGCAAAAATAAACAAATGGGACCTAATTAAACTTAAAAGCTTCTGAACAACAAAGGAAACTATAAGCAAGATGAAAAGGCAACCTTCAGAATGGGAGAAAATAATAGCAAATGAAGCAACAAACAACTAATCTCAAAAATATACAAGCAACTCCTACAGCTCAACTCCAGAAAAATAAGTGACCCAATCAAAAAATGGGCCAAAGAACTAGACATTTCTCCAAAGAAGACATACAGATGGCTAACAAACACATGAAAAGATGCTCAACATCACTCATTATCAGAGAAATGCAAATCAAAACCACTATGAGGTACCATTTCACACCAGTCAGAATGGCTGCGATCCAAAAGTCTACAAGCAATAAATGCTGGAGAAGCTGTGGAAAAAAGGGAACCCTCTTACACTGTTGGTGGGAATGCAAACTAGTACAGCCACTATGGAGAACAGTGTGGAGATTCCTTAAAAAACTGGAAATAGAACTGCCTTATGACCCAGCAATCCTACTGCTGGGCATACACACTGAGGAAACCAGAATTGAAAGAGACATGTGTACCCCAGTGTTCATCGCAGCACTGTTTATAATAGCCAGGACATGGAAGCAAGCTAGATGTCCATGAGCAGATGAATGGATAAGAAAGCAGAGGTACCTATGCACAATGGAGTATTACTCAGCCATTAAAAAGAATACATTTGAATCAGTTCTAATGAGGTGGATGAAACTGGAGCCTATTATACAGAGTGAAGTAAGCCAGAAAGAAAGACACCAATACAGTATACTAACACATATATATGGAATTTAGAAAGATGGTAACAATAACCCTGTATACGAGACAGCAAAAGAAACACAGATGTATAGAACAGTCCTTTGGACTCTGTGGGAGAGGGAGAGGGTAGGATGATTTGGGAGAATGGCATTGAAACATGTATAATATCATATATGAAACGAGTCACCAGTCCAGGTTTGAAGCATGATATTGGATACTTGGGGCTGGTGCACTGGGACCACCCAGAGGGATGGTATGGGGAGGAAGGAGGGAGGAGGGTTCAGGATGGGGAACACGTGTATACCTGTGGTGGATTCATGTTGATATATGGCAAAACCAATACAATATTGTAAAGTTAAAAATAAATTAAAAAAAAAATTTAAAATTCTTTATATTCATTTATATTAAAGTAAAATAGTAGTAACTTATCATTTTTGTTTGAAATTATTTTACTATCACATCAGTGTGAGACTCAGAGAACTATTACCACAAATTTGAAATTTGCTTTCAATATATATCAGAATGTTCAAGCCATTTCCTAAAGCTATCAATTATTTAATTAGCAGAGTCTGCTATTGTGAAGTATATCAGATAAAACATTTAGCTATAAAACAAATATTACATTACATGGCAGAAATAATATATTAAATAATTATGAACATCAAATAATTATCTTCTCTCTCTATGCCTTTAGACTTGGAGGAACAACATAAGCAAGTCACATGACTCTCTTGGCCTCGGTTTTCTCCATTATGATGTAGGGATTTCAATAATATTTATATCAGTTTAAAGAAGGGAGCAAATAGAACACCTCTGGAGGTTGTACATGCTGTCATGAAGTCACCTTTTGATTTTCATTAGCTTGCTTATCCTTTTTAGGCTAGTATCACGTTAAGAAAAGTAGTGACTTGAAACTTCACCAGTTCATTTGAGAGGATTGTATTATTACTACTTTCTTATATTTATAGTTTTAAGTATAATTATAGTATGACAAAATACAAATATCTAAAGTTTAAAATTTGATGTTTTTTGACATATGCATTTTTATATCAAATTTTCTTAATACAATTCCATTATATGAATATACTACATTTATTTATTCATTCACATTAACTTTTTTTTTTTTACTGTTACAAACAAATCTGTTATAAACACTCTCATACAAATACTTGCATGGATATATGCTTTCTTGGGGAAATTTTTGAGTAGAATGGCTGAGTCAAATTTGAAATGTATGTTTAACTCTTTAGAAACTGCCGAACAGTACAGGCATGCCTCCTTTTGTTGCACTTTGCTTTATTGCTCTTCACAGATACTGCATTTTTTGCAAATTGAAGGTTTGTGGCAATCCTGTGTGGAGCAAGTCTATTAGCACCACTTTTCCAACAGCATTTGCTCATTTCATATCTCAGTCACATTTTGTAATTCTCACAATACTTCGCATTTTTCATTATTATTATATTTATTGCATTGATCTGTGATCAGTGATCTTTGATGTGACTATTGTGATTATTTTATAACTTTGGCTGTGTATTTTTTGATATAATGCCATCATACATTTAACGGACCATAGTATAGTATAAATATAACTTTGATATATACTGAAAATAAAATAAAAAAGACTTGCTTTATTGAAATATTCCTTTTATTGTGGTTGTCTGTAATAGAACCTCAAATACTGCCAAGGTATGCCTGTACTCCAAAGTGGTTTAACAATTTTACATTTCCACCAGGAGTAATAATAGCAGAAACTCCATATGCGTGTCAATACTTTAAATGGTCATTCTTTTTAGTTTAGCCATTCCAGTGGGTTTAAAAAATGTTTAGTCTATTGAGTAATGTTGAAAGTACTTCATGGTATTGTTGCCTCAACATCCATTTTGCTTGACCAAGTGGCTTATGGAGGCCTTAAACCAAACCTAGTCCCTAATACAAATTTATGCTGTAGATAACAGCCTGCAGTTACACACATGTAAATTTAAGTTCTCAATTTGACTTTCCCAACTACCTTTGTGATAGTCTCCCTGCTACCAGGGCTCCCTTCATTCACACTTTAGATAAGACTTACTGAAGCTTACCGAAACCCTGCTATTTTTGGTTTGAATTGACAAACCTGGCCTTAGCCCGGGAACTGCAAAGCATTCTACCCACAGACCTTAATAGGGGCACATGCCCCAGTTACTGCTGTTCTCTCTGCCTACACCCTACCTTGCCTCCTAGGCTCGCCTATTGAAGAGTGCTGTGTACTTCTTCTAGGACCCACAAGTAATAAATTTCTCTATTTCAGGTCCCTTGTAGTCTACTGTTGAACCTGATCTCACAATCTGACATCCCAGGGAGCTCTGTTTGACAAATGTTAATTCAATCAAATCATAGTTAAAGATATTACCTTCTGTTCGATCAGGGCATAGAAGTTGGCTCTTCTCTTGCTCTTTGTACATCCCCTGCTCGACTAGTCCCTGCTTCACCTACACCCTACTCCCATGAAAGTGTTTGCCCCCTGTCCCAGCTAGTAACTGTTTTAACCCTTAGGCCAGAAAGGCTCTACTTGCTAATTTATTAAACGGAAACATCTGCCCTCTTGATGGTAGTTAGGCTGAACAGTGGTAAGGGAAGTGTCCCTGATGCTTGTTTCCTTGATAACTGATGAGCCAATCTGACATCAGTTCCTCCAATAAATGATAGCCTCCTTCTGTACTGAGTAGTGAAGATTGCTGCCATGTCCTGTCTGCTATACATGCTGGGGTGTCTCCAGGACACTTTTGTTTATGACATGTAAAATTCCCTATTTGTAAATCATTGATGTCACTATCATCGTCTCCAGGCTCTTTGGTCTTGAGGCTGGGCCACTACAAGTCTTTTAGACCTGCTGTTTTTATCCTTATAGCTTGTTTGAAGTGTCTATTGCAACCATATGTTATTTCAGGTGCTTCCCCTGTGGCTCAGTGGTAAAGAATCCACCTGCAGTGCAGGAGCCGCAGGAAACATAGGTTCGATTCCTGGGTTGGGAAGATCCCCTGGAGAAGGGAATGGCAACCCACTCCAGTATTGTTACTTGAAGTATCCCATAGACAGAGGAGCCTGGCAGGCTACAGTTCATAGGGTCACAAAAAGTCGGACACCACTGAAGTGACTGAGCACATTATTTCAGGGTATAAGAGTTGTTTATACAGTTGTATGATCAGGCCACTCAAGGTGGCTTTTCTTGCTCTTTGTACATCCCTTGCCCAGCCAGTGCCTGCTTCACCGACACACTACTTGCATGACTGTCCTTCTCTGTTAATCAAAGAGCTTAATCAACAACTTCCTCTGTATTTGTCCCCTGCTCCAGATGGTGATTGTTCTAATCCTTAGGCAAGAATGGCTCCACATTCTATGTTACCAAAGAGAAATATCTGCTCCCATGACAATCCAAAAATTGTTAACCTGAAGGGCTAAAAGGATATGCTGGTTTCCCTGGTAACTGATGAGCCAACCTGATGTCAATTCCCTCTGTAACTCCTCCCACCTTCACCCTCCTGGCAGTGAAGCTTGCTACCTTGTCTTAGCTGCCCTCTGCCTTACCTGGTGGGTGGGTGGGCTCCACGACCTTTTGTTTCTGACTTGGAGAAGTGAAAGTGAAGTCGCTCAGTCGTGTCCGACTATTTGCGACCCCACTGTAGCCTACCAGACTCCTCAGTCCACGGAATTTTCCAGGCAAGAGTACTGGAGTGGGTTGCCATTTCCTTCTCCAGGGGATCTTCCCAGCCCAGGGATTGAACCTGGGTCTCCAGCATTCCAGGCAGATGCTTTATCATCTGAGCCACCAGGGAAGCCCCCTGTCCAATAAATCTTGGATGTCTCTGTCACTGGGCTCTTCACTCTCATGGCTTGGCAACCACAAGGCTTACAGACCTGTAGGGGTGCAGCCCAACATTAGTTCTTAAACAAGTTCTTGGTTGGTGTAAGATAATAGTTCACCTAGCCTTTGGTTTACCTTTCTATTTTCTTATTAGATTCTTAGTAGCCATTTTCAATGGCTACTCTTTGTGACCCCATGAACCACAGCATGCCAGGCCTCCCTGTCCATCACCAAGTCCCAGAGTCCACCTAAATCCATGTCCATTGTGTCGGTGATGCCTTCCAACCATCTCATCCTCTGTTGTCCCCTTCTCCTCCTGCCCTCAATCTTTCCCAGGATCAGGGTCTTTTCCAGTGAGTCAGCTCTTTGCATCAGGTGGCCAAAGTATTAGAGTTTCAGCCTCAACATCAGTCCTTCCAATGAACACCCAGGACTGGTCTCTTTTAGGATGGACTGGTTGGATCTCCTTGCAGTCCAAGGGACTCTCAAGAGTCTTCTCCAACACCACAGTTTTTCAAAAGCATCAATTCTTTGGCACTCAGCTTTCTTTATAGTCCAACTCTCACATCCATACATGACTACTGGAAAAAACATAGCCTTGACTAGACGGACCTTTGTTGACAAAGTAATGTCTCTGCTTTTGAATATGCTATCTAGGTTGGTCATAACTTTCCTTCCAAGGAGTAAGCCTCTTTTAATTTCATGCCCGCAATCACCATCTGCAATGATTTTGGAGCCCAGAAAAATAAAGTCAGCCACTGTTTCCCCATTTATCTGCCGTGAAGTGATGGGACCAGATGCCATGATCTTCGTTTTCTGAATGTTGATCTTTAA
Source organism: Bos indicus (assembly GCF_029378745.1). NCBI lineage: Eukaryota > Metazoa > Chordata > Mammalia > Artiodactyla > Bovidae > Bos > Bos indicus. The sequence continues at coordinate 33,622,101 of NC_091765.1, forward strand.
GGCAACTTTTTCACTCTCTTCTTTCACTTTCATCAAGAGGCTCTTTAGTTCTTCATTTTCTGCCATAAGAGTGGTGTCATCTGCATATCTGAGGTTATTGATATTTCTCCCGGCAATCTTGATTCCTGCTTGTGCTTCATCCAGCCCAGCGTTTCTTCGGATGTACTCTGCACATAAGTTAAATAAGTAGGGTGACAATATACAGCCTTGACGTACTCCTTTTCCTATTTGGAACCAGTGTGTTGTTCTAACTGTTGCTTCCTGACCTGCATACAGGTTTCTCAAGAGGCAGGTCAGGTGGTCTGGTATGCCTATCTCTTTCAGAATTTTCCACAGTTTATTGTGATCCATGGCATCTTTGTTGAATGTCAATTGACTGTATATATGTATAGGCATATTTAACAACACACTATTTTGTCTTTTTGGTGTATGTGTGTTTATAAAATACTGGTTTCATGCAGTTTCCATTACTGAGACTTTATAGTATATGTTGATATCAAGTAATATAAGTTTTTCAGGTTCTTTTTCAAAATTTCTTTGGCTATCTTAGTCCTTTCCATTTCCATGTGCATTGTAGAATAAACTCATCAATTCCTATAATGTCACCTGTTTAGAGTTTGTATCTATAGAGTAATATGGAGAGAACTGATATTTTACTAGTATCAATTATTTTGATAGACACATGTTGATCTATCTGAAAAATAGAATATCTTTCCACTTATTTAGACTTTTAATTTTTATCAGTAATATATTACAACTTTCAGTATGTTGAACTTATACTTCTTTTATCCAATATATCCCTAATTCATTATGCTTTGATGCTACTGAAAGTGATATTTAAAATATTTATAGCTGAACATTGCTAGTATAAGTAAATGGAATCAATTATTATATGTTGAATTTGTACTCTGTAAAGGTGCTAAATGCACTCATTCTAAAATATTTTTTGTGTATTCCTTAGGATTTTCTACATAGATAACCATGTGTCTGTGATTAAACACATTGATATTTCTTTTGCCATCTGATTGCATTTCGTTTTTTTCTCCCTGCCTCCCCTTTTATTATTCTGGTTAGGACAATACTTTAAAACATTTTTAATGTGTTGAACTATATTGATTTAAGTTGTTACATCAACTTTTCTGGGGAGTAAATATACCATAAGGTCTTGATGTCTCATCCTTTTCATGTATTATTTGATTGAACTTAATGAAATTTTGTTAATGACAAATTTGTATCTGTGTTCCTGAGAGATACTGGTCTAGAGTTCCCCTGGAATGTCACTTTCAGATTTTAGCATCAGGGAAATGTTGGCCTCACAAAATGAAATTGTGTACATAATTGATAATATTTCTCCGGTAACTTTTTTGAATAAGTTAATTTTGAGACCATAAAGAGTTGACATTCTCATCAAAGAGATTCACTACAAATTTAAGTTATTTAGTACATGTAGGGTGACTCAGTTTATGTATTGCTTCTTGTATGTGGTTGTATGTGTTCATTTACATTGTTGAATTTGTCATCATAAATTTTTTAATATTGCCTAATTAAACTTTTAATACATGCACAATTTAGAATGTTAATTGGTATCCCTTCTCTCATTCTAATCTCTTTTCTTAGTCAGTGTGGCTAGAGAACTATCATTATGATCATTTCAAAAACTAGTTTTGCTTACATTCATTTTTTTTACTCTTTTGTAATAATCTCTCTTAATAATTCCTCCTCTTTATTAACTTTCTTCTTCTTACTTTGGTTTTAATTTGCTTTTCTTTTTCTAATTTATGAAATTAGAAACTTAACGTTATTATGTAGGGATTTTCCTACATGAACACACTGATCAGAACTCAGCTATAGACCTGTGTGTGTGTGTGTGTGTGTGTGTGGTGCATTTGTGTGTGCTACTGTCTCCTCCTCAGTACTATACCCTAAAAATTTAGCCTGTTTAGGTTTCCACACTTCTGAACTCTGTTTCTTCAATTAGGGAGCATGCTAAAATTTGTCTGATTTCTTCCTCCTCTCACTACTGCTCACTTTCTCTAGGCAAAAAGCCATGATTCATTTCATTTGTTTTTGTTCTCTCAGAGATTGTTTGTTGCTCTAAATCTGAAAAAAAAAAAAAAAAAACATTTTTTCATAAATTCTTTCTTTCATAAATTATTTCATAAATGTATTAAAAATAAGCATTTTTTAAACTTAAGATAGTAAGATCAAGATGGTTTCTGTTAGTCCATTGTGGCCAAAAATAGTAGTGATTATTAGCTTTTAGATAAAGACATATAACCCATGATATTAAGAATTTATCTTTTCCTACTTTAATTAGTGAGATGACAAATTTACTTAGAAATGTATCACTGTCTTAATTATCACAGTCACATCATTCACTATTGATAATAGAACATTACATCTAAGTTTGATTCCACAGAAATAACCCAAAAGATAGTAGGTCTTTCAGCTGTCTCTATGTTAACAGGTACTTAGACCAAGATCAAAATATTTACACAGCGTATTACTCCAGTGATGGTTCACATGATGGATTGATTAGGCAGGTTATTTTCACTTACTTTTTAATAGTAAATCCTCATTTAAAATATGAGCTGCATTTAATCATGGTGGTTCACAGTTTATGGCTTAATATTTGTTTTGTTTTGTAAAACAAATATAGCTTAACTCCTTTACATCACATTCTCTGTCCCCAGGATTTTACTCCTCCCCCTAATAAGCAATGATACTCGTTTTCATCGTACACTCGGATCTTTCAATATGCAGAGCTTCTGGATTCCATGGGACTTTGTGTGTCTTAATGTAGTACTCAATGCCTAAATCCAAGAACATTTGCCTAAGGGCTCCAGAGCATGGTATTGGTGATGGAACCTTGAAGATGACCCTCATGATGTACCAAGATAGTGTTCCAACACTTACAGAGGAGAGGAAAATTCACTGGTGCAAAAAGAGCCTGTTAAAATAAGTAAATAATTCTGGACTTCGTAGATCTTATGCCATATTCTCTGCTTGGAATGCCATCATTCTTACCCCTGAAGCTCATTCTTCTTGATTGCATTCTTCAGATATCAGCTCTACCTAAACTTTCCAGAAGCTCTTTTTGACCACCAAGCCCAATATGGGACCTCTATTTCACTCTTTCCCTGCATGGTTCCTCTTTTATGTCCTTTGACTATTTCTAATTACTTTTTCACATATTTGTCTACTCCACTGGATTGTTAACTTGTTCATTGCACAAACCCCAGTGCTCTGCTCACTTCCTGGCATAGAAAAGGTATTCAATAAACATTTGCTGAATGAAACAACAAAAACAAAGTAAATAAAACAACAAAAAACAAAGTAAATAAACAAAGTCAATCCTATAGCCTGCCTATAAATGATAAAAATGTCTACATTATAAAATACAATTATACTCTATTAGTGTCATCTCATGGAGAAACCTATGCCTGATCTCTTATAATAATCCCTGATCTCAATGGTTTATTCTGTTACTCAACTCATGTACATTTATTCACGTATTCACATATACATATAGACTCACATACACTTACAACTTCTTCTCAGTCACTTTTGGCGAAAAATACAATGAAAAAGTATTTTAAAGTGTATGAACTACAAATGTTCTGATACTTATAATATTCAGATGAATATTTATATAAATATAAAATTTAAATCAATGAGCAAATAAATTCTTCACCAACAATATTATGACCCTATTCAGTGATGAATAAATAATCATGACGTATATATTCTGTCTTGGAATCATTTGATGCTTAAATAACAATGATACATAGTTTGAATTCAGAACCTATGTTCATTTATGATTCTCATGAGGTTGTAGAAATCTTCCACATTTTGAGTATGACTGGATATTAGTGAAGAAGAAAGTTCCAACATAAAAGAAGTGCTATAGGATGTGTTCAATTTCACAACCTCTAATCATCTGGACCTGGAAATTTATAGAGAGAGATTATAGAGAAAGCTGGATGAGTTCACCAGCATCAAGAAATTAAATTTCTCCTTAAATTCACACAAGCTGCCCAGAATTTTTGGAACTTCCTAGAAATTGTACTAATTTCAAATAGCACAGCAGTAATTTTCATTCACTGAAATTTTTGCTAACAACTCTGTCAGCAAAAGGAGGAAACAGATATGATCTATTTATTCACTAAAATTAAACTACCTGGAAAGAAATTCTGAAATAATTATAATTCCTCATAGAATTTCTAGTAGTTCTGATTAATGTATGAGTCATACATAGGGAAAGAATATACCATTTTTGTCTGGTTCTGAATTTACAAAATTTAACATTAAGAAAAGAAGAACAAAAATTTAATCATGACCGTTTCCAGGAAGGTATTATTATAAAATAATCTTAGAGGTAAAATAAATAAATTAATAAATCAGTGTAACCAAAGTATATTAGGTTGATCAAATGTCCCATTTTTATAGAGACATTTTATAGAGCTTTCCTTCAATTTGGTGTCAACTAGACTTTTTGTTCATTCAGTCCAGGAATACAGAATATGCAATATAAAGGAACTGATTTTATAGCATGCAAGAGTCACTCAGAAACAAATTTGTTTAAAAAACTCATATTTCAGATATGGCAAGAACCATGAAGAATATCTAGTTCAATATCTCAAACTTTACACATGACGAAATTGAGCTCAGTTCTCATTGAAGTTTCTGCAACTTATCTCTTTTCTTTTTTCCTGTTCTCCTAGTTGAATCACACTATACATTGAAATGATTATGTATACTACTATTGGGTTAAGAAAGACATTAATGTATTTTCAAATTTTATCAGTTCAGCTTTCAGTTTCAGCACTATTGCTCATGGCTCTCTCTAGTTAAATATTTGGTGAGTTTTTCTTTTTTAAAAAGAGTTTTGGCTTTGGTTTGTTAGTGTGTAACATTCCTCATCACGAATCTTGTGAACTTTCATGAATAAATTACTCATTTTCTCTTTCATATAAAGATATCATAGTATATATCATAGATGGGATAGAAATCTCAACTTTGTCTGGATGCAACCAAAAAATATGCCTATTTTATTTAAGGTTGCTCTTTTCTAGGTTTGGACATGTTTTTAAATGGTGCTATGAATAATAATTGCTTGATCGCACACTTCAATCTGTAGGGTGAGTTCAGAGCTTCAAACTACTTGCTGAAGTCTACCCATCAAGAATCACTAATGTTAGTAAAGAACTATATGGAATCATGAAAATCAGAGTCAGTCTGCCATAATATGGAATTGACATTTAATGGGAAGGAGAAAAGTCATTATTAAAAAAAAATAGGCAGAGCTATTCCATTTTCTTCTTATCACCTTCAAGTTTTACTTTTTTCTTTTTAACATTTCCACATGGATTGAAAGATGAGACCCAGATATAATCTGTGCTTAGAAATTGCTATCCTGTATAAGGTCAAATAGGAATCAATTTGGGGATCATGGAAAAGGAACTATAAAGCAAGCAACCTATACCTTCTTTCAGTCTAAACTGAGAACAAAAGGAACATAAGGAAACTTCAAGACATACATGAGGCGTCTCAGAGTTAGCTGGGAAAAAAGGATTTGTAGTTGAAACAAAATACACCCAAATACATTGGGAATTTTCCTAATATGTGCCTTCTTCAGTATAAATATTTGTAAATACACAGTTAATGAAAGCAGGTGGGTGGCACTGTTGATGGCACATGAGAATTGGAGATCTTATTTTTCTCTTAGCCAAATATGACTATATTTTGAATTATTAAACCAAAATTTGATATTCAGCTTTTGTCATAATTTAGGCTCTATATATGGAAATTTGAAATCTCAGAAGAAAACCAGTAGGATAAGTAAGACATTAAATTTAGCAAGATTACGATTAGAAAAATTGGCTTAGAAGGGCTAATTCCATAAAGATATCTAGTCAATAAAATCCGATCTAAAAGAATGTAGTAACAAATTCATTTAAGCCTAGATCAGCAAGAATGTCTGTACAAGCCCCATAGGGTTGTTGAAATGAAAAAAAGTGGTGGTACTTTTAGAGCAGACAGAGGAAACTTAGTGGTCCCTCTTCTTATAACAGAAGAATCCCTGGCAATAGCTGAGGTGGTTCTCTATTTACTCCCTGTCAGCGTATTGCATGATCCTGGATAGAATATTTCTTAAAGTTATTTTTATAAAATGTCATCCATATTATAGAGAAGGCAATGGCACCCCACTCCAGTACTCTTGCCTGGAAAATCCCATGGACGGAGGAGCCTGGTAGGTTGCAGTCCATGGGGTCGCTAAGAGTTGGACACAACCGAGCAACTTCACTTTCACTTTTCACTTTCATGCATTGGAGAAGGAAATGGCAACCCACTCCAGTGTTCTTGCCTGGAGAATCCCAGGGACGGGGGAGCCTGGTGGGCTGCCGTCTATGGGGTCACACAGAGTCAGACAGGACTGAAGCGATTTAGCAGCAGCAGCATCTATATTATTGAAAGAAAGAAATACTAATCTTGTATACTCTAAATACAATGACTTAATCTGCTCAGTAAGACTTAACCATGAGAAAAACTTTTAAATGAAATTTCTCTTCCTGAGTAATATGAACCAGTTAAGTCTAAAATACAGAGACCCTCTATATTTAATGTGTAGGGTTTGGGAATAAGCAAGCCAATGAAAAGTAAACTTTCACTTGTTATTTAAAGGGAAGATGAGGGATAATTATTTTTAAAAATTAAACCATTGTTTTTGATAAAGGAAATGGGGAACTCATATGCCATAGGAGTAATCAACATCATCAGTATCTCATCATTGTTGTCTAATAATGAGTCATCATCTCCAGTCTTCTTTTTTGAACTATAATCAGGCTTTGACATGGTTCATCAATCATTTCTCTTTGACATACTTCACTTCAGGTCCAGAACACTGCGTTCTCCTGGCTTTTCTCCTTTCAAATGAATGGTTTGTGTTTTATCTCTTTTACTGTTTCTTCTTCATCTCTGCTCTCTAAGACCTGGTGGTTTCTGGCAGTCATGATTCTTTGTTTGTTTGTTTAGTAAAATTCACTCCCTTAGTGTCTTTTCAAGTCTTCTGGTTTTAAATATTTTCTATACATCAGTCAGTCAGTCAGTTCAGTCACTCAGTTGTGTCCAACTCTTTGCGACCCCATACTCCCTAATATGCATTTCCAGCACAGATATCGCTCCCTGTTCTTGACAACTTTACATGCATATATATAAAATATCACAAAATGATAGTACTATAGCTGTTATTTGCTTTTTAAAGGTAGTAATTAGTATTGCTTCACTCTTTTCCTAAACTTTTTCTTTTTCTTCCTATTCAGTATTTATATTTGCATGAAGTTTGATTCAAAATTTACAGTGACTCTTCTATCAAAAAAAGGCAAATTTTCCTTTGAAATTCTTAATATATTAAAATTTATTATTTTACAGACTTAACTTACATGTTCTATTATAGTACATCCCTATGCCCTGATACCACTGCAATATCCCCTTGTTTGCCAGAATTATTTTTTAATCTGTTATTTCCCCTATTAATTAGAATATTATACATTCTATTTTCAAATTGTGTAGTTACACTAAATATTTTATCATTAATTCTTTAGTCATCAAAATCTAAATTTTTTGATATATTTACTACTCTCCCTTAAGTTAAACTTGAGTATTTTAATATCAAATGTATCATTTGACATTTATATACTAGTTTTATCATGTACATTATTTCTGAAACCCACAGAGGAGTTATTGTTGTTTTTACAGATTTCTTTACGTTTTTGCACTTATTTATGGAGAAGGCAATGGCACCCCACTCCAGTACTCTTGCCTGGAAAATCCCATGGACAGAGGAGCCTGGTAGGCTGCAGTCCATAGGGTTGCTAAGAGTCAGACACGACTGAGCGACTTCACTTTCAATTTTCACTTTCATGCATTGCAGAAGGAAATGGCAACCCACTCCAGTGTTCTTGCCTGGAGAATCCCAGGGACGGGGGAGCCTGGTGGGCTGCCCTCTATGGGGTCGCACAGAGTCGGACATGACTGAAGCGACTTAGCAGCAGCAGCAGCATAGCTTTTTTTGTTCCTTCTTTATTTTTTTTGCATCTTGAAATTTTCCTTTGCTATTATTTTTTTCTGCCTACAATATCTTAAGAATTTTCTTTAGTAATATTACATTTGTAATAAAATCTTTATCATTGTTGTGGAATGTATTTTTTTTAACTTCATCCTTACAAAAGATGTCAATAAAAAAATAACTAAATATGGAGTAAGATTACTCCACTACTTTTTGACTTATATCGTTTATTGTAGGAAGTCAGTGTCAGTATAATTTTTGTTCCATTGAAAGTAATTTAAGTTCCCTGACACTATTATAATCAACATGTGTTTACATGATTTGTTAAGTATATTTAATAAGTTTCACAAGTTTATGTATACATCTGTGTTCCTTTTTTCACTAATTAGGAAGTTGTTACCCCAGATATTGTAACAAGAAAATATCTGAAAATCACCAATTCTTGTTAGATACATCAGAGTATTGAGGACAAATGTATATCGCAAACTCTAGGACAATAACAATAAGATTTTTTAAAAGAAGTATAATTGATATGCTAAGAAAGAGAAAAAGGAATTATATAAAGCATTCAAATAAAACCACAGAAGGCAGAAAAAGAATGGAAGAAAAAAATAAAAAAAATATCAGGGCAACTAACAGAAATAGTTGCAAATATTTTGGCTGTTAACCCAGCTATATTAATAAGCACTATAAATATGAATTATTTAATGCATATCATTAGACTATCAGAGTGAACAAATAAAAACCCAGCTATACATTATCTACAAAAAAACCCACATGGAAAATAAATATATATATAGATTTAAAGTAAAGCAATGGAGAGACATATATCATGGTAACACAAAAAGAAGGAAGCAAGGATAGCTATATTAATTTCAAACAAAGCACACTTGAAACAAGGAAAATCATCAGGGATAAAGAGAAGCAATACCTAAAGAAAGAGGGATCAAGTCTCTATAAGGACATACTAACCCTTAATGGGTACGTGCCTGAAAACAGACTTCGAAAACATGTGAGGCAAAACATGATGGAACTGCAAAGAGAAGTAACAAGTCTGCTGTCAGAATTGGAGACTCCAGCACCCCTCTATGCCAGTAACAGACAAATGCAGAGGGCACAAGTTTAGTAAAACTATAGTTAAATAGAACATCACCATCTATCAACTGGATATTATGTTCTATATGAGATCATGTTTAAGAGAATGAAAAGATCAGTCACAGACTAGTTGGAGATATTTGCAAAACAGATATCTGATAAAGACTTATATCCAAAACATAAAAAGAACACTTAAAACTCAAAAATAATAAATAAAACAATCCAATTAAAAATTAGGTAAAAGATCTAAACAGATGTATTACTGTAGATAATAAATAATAATAAATATGCATATTAAAATGTGCTCAACATCATATGACATTCAGTTCAGTTCAGTCACTCAGTCATGTCCGACTCTTTGCGACCCCATGAATCACAGCACGCCAGGCCTCCATGTCTATCACCAACTCCCAGAGTTCACTCAAACTCATGACCATCGAATTGGTGATGCCATCCAGCCATCTCATCCTCTGTCATCCCCTTGTCCTCCTGCCCCCAATCAGGGTCTTTTCCAATGAGTCAGCTCTTCGAATGAGGTGGCCAAAGTATTGGAGCTTCAGCTTCAGCATCAGTCCTTCCAATGAACACTTAGGACTATTCTCCTTTAGGATGGACTGGTTGGATCTCCTTGCAGTCCAAGGGACTCTCAAGAGTCTTCTCCAACACCACAGTTCAAAAGCATCAATTCTTCAGTGCTCAGTTTTCTTCACAGTCCAACTCTCACATCCATACATGACCACTGGAAAAACCATTGCCTTGTATAGACGCACATTTGTTGGCAAAGTAACATCTCTGCTTTCAATATGCTATCTAGGTTGGTCATAACTTTCCTTCCAAGGAGTAAGCGTCATTTAATTTCATGGCTGTAATCACCATCTGCAGTGATTTTGGAGCCCAAAAAAACAAAGCCTGACATTTTCCACTGTTTCCCCATTTTTCCCATGAAGTGATGGGACCAGATGCCATGATCTTTGTTTTCTGAATGCTGAGCTTTAAGCCAACTTTTTCACTATCTTCTTTCACTTTCATCAAGAGGCTCTTTAGTTCCTCTTCACTTTCTGCCATAACAGTGGTGTCATCTGCATATCTGAGGTTACTGATATTTCTTCCAGCAATCTTGATTCCAGCTTGTGCTTCTTCCAGCCCAGCATTTCTCATGATGTACTCTGCATCTAAGTTAAATAAGCAGGGTGACAATATACAGCCTTGACGTACTCCTTTTCCTATTTGGAACCAGTCTGTTGTTCCATGTCCAGTTCTAACTGTTGCTTCTGACCTGCATATAGGTTGCTCAAGAGGCAGATCAGGTGGTCTGGTATTCCCATTATGACATTAGAGAATTGTAAATTAAAACAGCTATGAGATACCCCTATATACCTATTAGAATGGCTAAAATTGATAAACCTGACAATAATACATGGTGGTTAGGATGTAGAGCAACAGGAATTCACCTTCATTGGTAGTGAGAATGAAAAATGGTTGCACAATTTGGAAAGGTTATTTGGAGGTTTCTTACAGAGCTCATCAGAATCTTCCCATGTGATCCAGTAATTGTGCTCCTAGGTATGTACCCAAATGAGTTGAAAATTTACATACATGAAAGCTTGAAGACATATGTACAACAACTTTATTCATAATAAAAAATGAAAGTGGTGAAAATGTGCTCAAAAAATGAATGAATAAACAAACTGAGATACATCCACACAGCAGAGTATTACTCAGTTATTTTAAAAGCTATCGAGTAATGAAAAGACACAAGAGGAAAATTAAATGTAAATATATTGCTTGGTGAAAGAAGCTAATTTGAAAAGACTGTATAGTGTTTGATTCCAACTATGTGACATTTTGAAAAAGACAAAATTATAGAGACAGTGAGAAAAATTATTAGGTGCCAGCATTTCAGGAAGAAAAGATGAAAAAGAGGAACACAGGGGATGTTTAATCAACCTCTACTGCATGACACTGTCATGGTGAAAACATGTAATTTTACATTAGTTAATATCTATAGAATGAACAACACAGAATGGACCCAAATTGAAAATATGGACTTCAGTTAACAATAATGTATCAACATTGATTCACCAATTTGTAACAAATGTACCACAGTAGTGGCAATGGCACCCCACTCCAATACTCCTGCCTAGAAAATCCCCTGGATGGAGGAGCCTGGAAGGCTGCAGTCCATGGGGTTGCTGAGGGTCAGACATGACTGACCAACTTCACTTTCACTTTTCATTTTCATGCATTGAAGAAGGAAATGGCAACCCACTCCAGCGTTCTTGCCTGGAGAATCCCAGGGACAGGGGAGCCTGGTGGGCTGCCGTATGGGTCGCACAGAGTTGGACATAACTGAAGTGACTTAGCAGCAGCAGCAGCAGTAGCAGTGAAGATGTTAATAATAGGGGAAACTCTCCCGTGATGGGTAAGAGTAAAGGTATAAAGGAACACTTTGTATCATCTGCTCAGTTTTTCTGTAAACCAAATGTGCTGTAAAAAATGAAATACGTTAATATTTAATTTTAGTGTTATCCATATTTTACATAAAATTTTAATCATAGTTACTGGTGGCTGGGAATGTTGCTCCACCAAACTGCCAGAAATTGTGTGTGTGTGTGTGTGAATGTAATACTTCTATTACATTATAAGAAAATATTTAGAAAAATATTTAGGAAAGTATTCTAATAAAATATTTAGAAACTAAGAAAAACATTCTAATAAAAATATTTAGAACTATGACTGACCTGCTCCTTGACAAAACTAAAATTTTTCAATAAAATCCACATGGCTAATTGCAGACTGATCTTACTGAAGTGAAAAAAACTATTTCACTTGATTTTTACATATAACTGTCATATAATGCAACCCTCAAAATATTTTTAAAAGGTCAAATGCTTAGACTATATAAAATCTCTCTCTCTCTCTCTTTCTATGTGTATGTGTGTATATATATATATATATATATATATATATATATGAATTATATATTCTTACAAAAGTAAAATCTCAGGTATGTCTTTGACCCAAAAAATTCTTTTTTGTTTTGACCACAAAAAGTAACATAAGCTATATACACTTTCACTGTATATAAAACAATTTAGAAGTTGTCTGTCCTTAAATATAAAAATCTCTGGTTTTAATGGTTCATTTCAGAGCCTTCTATATTCATTATTATTAGGGTAGTTCTTATAACTTAGTTTTACAGAAATAAAACCAAAATTAATGTGCAGTGATCATTATTTCTTATTTGATAGTAATTGAGAATTGCATAAACAGTCTGAAAAGAGGTGATGGCTGTATTTGACCAATTTTAAGTGGGTACTGTCAAGATTCCTCCTTTAAAGAGTGCTGCCAGAATAAGGACTAATCTTGTTTGGGTGTGTCTCTCTTTCATTATCTACACTTAAAGCCATCTGATTAGAAAGGGCTAAAACAAATTTCATTTCACTGATTGATAGTCAATCTCAACCTTACTTAAAAGTGTTCAGTGGACCCCCTACAATATTTTTCTTCTGTCTTCAAATAATTTGACATGACATGTTATTGATATTTCACACATTGTCATTCCCTTGCTATTTTTCTTTGTTATAGTAACAAGCTGGTAAGCTCACAATTTACCCGATGACTAGGAATTAGAGCTACAATATGTTGATATAGTTAAAATATTTGATGTAAAAGTATTATGTAGTTTAATGTTTATTATTAAATAATACTTTGGTTTCAGAGTCTCATGCCTGTGACCAAGAAGGAAGGAATACAAGGATTACCTTTGTTTCAGAGGGATGCTTTACGACTGTTGTTCAGTCACCAAGGGATGTCTGACTCTTTGCAGCCCTGTGAACTGCAGCACGCCAGGTTTCCCTTCACTATCTCCTGGACTTTGTTCAAACTCATGTCCGTAGAATCAGTGATGCCATCCAAACATCTCATCCTGTTGTGCCTTCTCCTTGTGCCCTCAATCTTTCCCAGCGTCAGGGTCTTTTCCAGTGAGTCAGCTCTTTGCATCAAGTGGCCAAAGAAGTATGACACTTTAAATTGCTAACCTTTTCACTTAATGAAATAAATATTTATACATCCTAAATATTTTTTCATTAAATTTAAACACTCCATTATAAACTGATTCTTCTCAGCAACTCTCAAAATGTTTGCATGCAGAACACTGTCATAATGAATGTGTTGGATGCAAAGCAATGGTGCAGACTTACATTCTCCTTCCCAATTATCTGTGCTGCTTTTTTTTATAGTAGATACTTCTGTCAATTTTAATTTCATCTTGGCTAAACACAAAATGGTGTGAAGACTAAGCAGATGGTTGTCACAAACAGAGGAACACAAATAAAATTTATGGGAAATTTTCCAGTCTGATAGAGAAAGAGGAATTAGTCGCCAGACTCATTTTATTGTTCATGAATATCTTGTGCCAAACCCTTCATATAACATGTGGAAAATAATCTTATTTGCAAACCCAAACAGTTTATAAAACATTTAACTGAATCATCAGTGTGACTATTTTTAAGGAGATAATAATTATCAATGCAGTGTGATAATTTTCTTATTAATTTTAAAGAGAAAAATTATATAATAAAAGAACAAATTGAGAAATGTACACTTTATGTTTTTCTTTTGTATTAGGCAATCTTTGCCTTGAACTGAATAGTGCTCCTTTTAAATGAATTTTAGGAGGAAAAATGTAAATTTTTGTGTTACAATAGGTTGGATGGGAGAAGCATTTGAGTGTTTTCTTCTCTTTTTGTCTTAAGGAGATTTATTCCTAATGTAAATGGATTCATTCCTTGAATTCAAATTTTGTACCAAGAAGAGGAAATAAAAGAGAATATTCTGTCTTTTTCAAGTCTAGAAAAGACGTAAGAGATGTCAGATAGGTGGTTTGGTATTTTACAAATTCTGAGAAACTTACACTTGTTTTAGTAAAAAAGTGTGGCCAAATCTCTTTGCTTCTGATTATTCTCACATTGTAAGTTAGCCCCAAAAATTTCTGGAAGAAACTTAGGTTTGAGATTACCTTTGTTGTCTGCATTAAGAAAGTTAATTTAGGTTTAACATATTAGGAATATAAAGCTTCAGTAACTTCAAGCACAGAATTTAGGGCCACTTTACACACAAACAGATCATTAGACTCCCCTGAATGTTGGTAAAGATGTCCAGGCTCCAGCTCTCTTCTAAAATAATTCTAAGTGAGAAAATGCTGAAAAATTGTTTTATGTCATTTGCGGTAAGGAGAGTCATGGTGTGAAATGGTCATTCTTGAGGGGGATATAGAACTACAGGTTGAATAACTTACCTGAAAAGGAGGAAACAACATGTTTACTATTGTATAGCCAAATATTTCACTTACATCTTCTTTAAAATACAGCACCAAATATAGTATGTATGTTTTTGATAGTTTATTGTATTGGTTAACTTAGTGTATAGGTCATATTTAATATTTCCATCAAAAATATGAAAAGCAACACACTCATATATGTGAATAAAATGTGGAAAGCCACATGTATACATACACGTATATACAGCCATGCACATACATTTCATATACAAGATAGATAATGATATGAGAGAGAGTTGTTAGTGTCTTAAATTCATTTTGAAAGTGAAAGTGTTAGTCACTCAGTCATGTCCAGCTCTTTGTGACCTCACGGACTGTAGCCCTCTAGGCCCCACTGTCCATGGGATTCTCCAAGCAAGAATACTGTGTGTGGGTAACCATGTAGCCATTTCCTTCTCCAGGGGATCTTCCTGACCCAGGGATTGAAGCTGCATCTCCCACATTGCAGGCAAATTCTTTACAATGTGAGCCACCAGAGAAGGCCAAAAATCCAGGATAAGAAAGACCTATATTACCAAGAAGGAAAAGCCAAAGAGTTGAGCCAAAATTATGCTTTTGGTTTTATTCTGGGAGGTTCTTACAAATTCTGAGTGTCAAGCAAGAGGCTGAGAATCCGGCTTTCCCAGGTAGACCTACTGCAACAGGACAGAGAAACCATCAGAAATTCTGGCAGAATTGTAGAGATGGAAATGTATAACTCTAGACATTAAGACTCAACATCTTAGTCACTATTTCTATTAGGGTGAAACTTTTCTGCATAGTTAAGAGATTCTAGGACTCAAATGATATTTATTGGTCCCTTTCCCCCTCCAAAATCTAGAGCCTTTCTTTAGAAGTTAATCACTCAGTCTTGTCCGAAGCTTTGTGATCCCACAGACTGTAGCCTGTCCGGCTCTTCTGTCCATGGAATTCTCCAAGCAAGATACTGGAGTGGGTTTCCATTTTCTTCTCTAGGGGATCTTGCAGGCAGTCTTTACCAAATGAGCCACTGAGCCCTTTTCTTTAGAAGCTGCTCTCATACGGACTGTGAGCATTCCTCAAAAAAAAAAAAAAAAAAAAATGTTGACAATTTGATATCTGATTCTGTATTAGTTTGCTAGGGCTGCCATATAAAGCATCACACACTGAGTACTTTATATTAATACAACAGAAGTTTTTTGTCTTGCAATTCTGGAGACTAAAAGTCCAAGGTGTTGGCAGGCTTGGTTTCTAACAAGGGGGAACCTGTTGCATACATCTCTCCTAGCTTCTAATTTGCTGGCAATCTTTGATCTTCCTTGGTTTGTAGTTGCATCTTCTTGATCCCTGCTTTCATGTTCACATGGCATTCTCCCTGTATGTATGTGTCTGTGTCCAAATTTCTTCTTTTAATTAGGACATTATGCTCGCCTACAGTTCACCTACATGATTCTCATTGACTACTTCTCTACCGACCTTATTTCCAAATAAGGTCACATTCTGAATACTGGAAATTAGAGCCTCAACATATCTTGCCAGGGCTTTCCATGTGGCTCAGTGGTATAAAAAAAAAATAATAATAATAATAATCATTTTTCTGCCAAGCAGGAGATTTGGTTTTGATCCTTGTGCTGGGAAGATCACCTGGAGAGGAAAATGGCAACCCACTCCATTATTTTTGTCTGGGAACTCCCATGAACACAGGAGCCTGGTGAGCTACAGTTCATGGGGTCGCAAAGAGTAGGATATGACTTAGTGACTAAACAGTAGCAGCAATATCTTGCTGTGGACACATAATTCAAGTTATAACAAGGTGCCTAGTTTTCAGAGATATTTTAAGTCCCTCTTATCTCTTCTTATATCTCTTCATTCCTTTCTGCATGATGCTGATGTAAGTGATTTGGCACTGTTTATTCTTATAATGGGATTTGTTGCATCTTAGTTTGTTGCAGAGGTTGTCTGTAGGTGTTATTGTGCCTATGTATTATGTTACTGTAAGAAATATTAATATCTTGAGATATGATAACTGTAATACTATCATTCTGTTGTTACCCTCCTAAGTTATTTTTTAATCATACTCAGCACTCTGAATTTTTATTTATTTATTTATTTTTAGTTTTGAGAATCATGTTATTTGGTTCCAGAGAATTTTCAGCCATTTTCTTTTTTCATCCCTTTTTTCTTCTGCATTCTACTGTATGCCTTAGAAAATCATTACAGTCATCAGTTTGGAAGCACGTGAATTATCTTCCCTGTCTTTAACTCTTTCCTATATTTTCCTTAACTTCATTTGATACTCTTTACCTCTTAAGTAAATATCCTCTGTTTGGTTTATCAAGACCATCGTTTATTCTATCTTTCCAGTTCTATATCTTATTCTTGCCAGATGATTTTTTTCAAACTTATCTACTTGTTAATTAAAAGCCTCTAATAGCTGTTATTTCTACCTGTAAGTTGAGTATTTTTTTTTCCTAGATGTATTTTTACTATTATCATTCTTTAAATTAAAAAAAAAATATTTGTTTTTTATTTTTAAGTCCTGTATTACTCCTTTAATTTTCATTTTTATAACCTACTATTACTTTGCAAAAGAAAAAAAAAGACCCTATTTTTAAAAGTAAGCTTCATATATATATATTTTGTAATCTTTGTGACTTTGTTTTTTTTTCTTTAATATTGTATTTTTGAGAATCCAACCTCTACTCTAGATTTTTAATATTTGCTTTTTGGTATTTGTTATCAATTTTGTACCTTTAAGAACCCAATCTTCAGTACCCATTTTTACTTGGGAGCGAGATTACTGGCTTGACTCTCCTTTTTCTCCACCAGGTCGTTTCTATCTCCTCCCTCCCCCCTCTCCTCTCTACCCAACTCTGTGAATCTCTTTGTGTATTCCGGACTATGGAGAACACTTATTGTATTTTAATCACACTTAATTTAACATCTATTTCAAATATTATATTCCATTTTCTTAAGTGTGTTGTCTCTTGTTTGGAAATCTTGGGTTTACACTTGATGGCATAGGATTTCTTAATGAATTTTGTAATTTTAGTTTGAGATGCAAACTATGTGGAGTTTTCTACTCTCTGTACAGTGGGTGTTTGTCAAGTACTTCATCTCAAGGGTCTTTGGAGTTCATGTCTTCCAATTAAATCTTGTATTGATAGCTATAGGTCAGAGGCTGGCCATTTCCAACATTTAATTTGTACCTTTGATTTTTTTCCCAGATATAAGCAACCATAAATTTTCTGCCAAATTCTAGGATAATGGGTGGAAATATTTGTTCTTCTGTTTATGATTCAGGATTATATCCCCACTCTTCACCTCAAACATGGAGCTTAGCATCATCTCTCTGACACCAACTGTAGGAATATAATGGATCCCAGGACTCAGTCACTAAAACAGAAACCCTTCAGACCTGTCTCATACCAGCATTTATAAACCCTGTTACTTCAGTGTGAACTTAGAGGCTTGATGATCCTTTTAATAAATATTTATGAAAATTTTCATCTTGTTTTTACACATCAACAGTTATTTCAATAGTTAAAAATAGTTTTACCTCTATAATTTTGAAGCAGATTTTCAAGTTAAAAAAATATGTTAATACTACCATCTTGTTTCACAATTCCAAGAATATTTAAGGGATTAGAAAGGCACTCACCAGTCAGTAACTAAGTATAGAAACCTTCCCTTTAAATATTGGCCCAATTAACTGCAACTCTATAATTGATTCCACGTGTGGCAGCCAACCAAGTCGGTTTATCTTCTTACACAAATCTGGTATATTCAAATTCTGGCCTATGTCTGACTATTTCTCTGTCTCATCAAAGTTCAGAATGGCCATGGTGCCCTTTCAATTAGTCTAAAAATGAGGCTGTCCCTTTATCCCAGTAAGGTATGAGTTTGTGAGGCAGAGATAATGCACCTGACTTCCAAAGCAGACACTGCAGAGATGAGCAAATTTCTTTCTTCTCTAGGTCACTTGCCAGATGGATCACCACACGCCTCCTAAATATTCTTCCTATGATTAATGAGTCACTTGGCACAACCAAATGTGGCTTAGTCATAGTTTCAGGAATAAAACCCCTAATAGTCTGTTCTTATACTGGACTCCAAAAAGGTTGCAGCTGAGAATACTGGATCCACAATGAATTTTCACTAAATATTTCACAATATTGATAACATTACTACATTTATGAAAGTATGATTTGTCTTAAGGTCCTGAATTATAACTAATAAAATAGTTTCATAATTTTAAATAGTATAGTCTATATAAGTTAAGTTATATAGCTATCAGTTATGTCAGCATGTAACTATACTCTTCTGTATATAATAATAATTTTTATCCTTAGAACTACATTTTATATAAAAAAGAAAAGTTTGAAATAATTTACCCCAAAATTTCATTGTGGTAAACCATTGGCAGTATCTGCCAAGGTAATCAGAAATGTCAAGTTTAATTTTAACATGCTTGAAGCATTTATTTAACCATCTGCCTGGCTCCCTTAGCCATATAGGAAAAAAATAAAATAAGCCATGTGGATATCAGTGAAGCACAAGGTAAAAACAGATTTTCCACAAAATATTATTTTATTGCTGCAAAAATATACTCAAGACTAACCTTACTCTAAATCATGGGAGCACAGAACTGCAGGAACTCACAAGCAACACGCATTCTAATATTGAACCAAACCCCATGGCACATATATCAGAACTGTTAGCTTGAAAAGGAATGCGTAAGTTCTTTAGTTTATATTTTAGCCTTGCAAAACTACTGTTCTTAATCACATACTCTTAAAAAAGTATCCTGAAATTTTACATCAGTAATGAAGTAAGCCAACTGCTTTATAGAAAAGCAGTCATTGTGGCAAATCTGACTTTTCTTCTTACATCAATATTCCCCAAAATATATTGGGTTCTGGAAACCACAGAAAAGTGGTTTTCAGCATATTGATAGGCATTACAGAAGTTTCCATTCTCTGAGTAAAATTGGTAGTGGAAAAAGTCTGATTTAAGTGGATCCACTTAGGAAGGGAAATTTAATTTCATGGAATAAAATTTTATTATTTTGATTTGCAGCTGTATTTTACAAAATAAAGTGAAAAACAATGGAAATTAGTTAATAGGAATTGTGTTAGTATTATAATGTGCTAATTTTAGAAGTAAATAATATTAAATTTTTGTCCCATTGTTTTACTAATGACACCAAATAGTACAATACTATATCCTGAGCTTCATATTTGACTTTTATAAAAGAACTTCAAAGAGAATCTTTCTTGCAAAAATATCTGAAAGCTAATTCAGTGTTCTTCAGGGCTTCTTATTCTTTTCACTTCAATCAGTCATTGCATCATTTGCAGGCCTTTTATTTTTTTTGCAATGACTGTACTGCATTTCTTTTGCTTAAGTATACAGTACAGTTGACCGTAGACTGGGCCACCACTGTGTTAGCTATCACCTGTCTCTCAGTCTCAAACTGCTAGAGCTGGGAGTCTTGAACTTTATTTCCCAGTCTGCCATTAGAGGCTTCCTCTAGGCCACTGCCAATAGGAAACAGGGGTAGGAAATCACAAGGTAGAAAGAAGAGAGACACGTCAATCTTCTGTCTTCCCAAGTATGCAAACTGCTGGAGGTTGCCTTGTGGCAACAGGAGGGGTAAGGTTAGTTTGGAATCTTAAGCACAGGCAGCATGCTGGTTGATCCGATAGCCCTTGTCACCGCTGCAGTTTGGGAGTGGATCCAAAACCATATAAATCAAATCTGCAAATACAGCAGCAGTCACAAGCTTGTGGGTTACAGAACAGGACTGGTGGCACCTCAATATTACCATTTTTTCTTTGCTCCTTTCACTGCTCCTCATTTTGCCTTTTTCAACAATATTGAAACTATTTCTCTGGATTAAATTCCACCTCTGTTTTTTCTTGATGGCGCCACACAGACACAAGGAGTGACATGTGGCTCAGGAGGGGCAGGAGTGCATTTTCCTATTGAGTATAGCAGATTGTTGGAGTAGACACTGAATTTTTAGTGACCGTTTTATTAGAGAACACATTACAGAAAAGAAATTACTTAGGTACTTTGAGAACTAATTTGATGAATTCCTAGACATCAGGGATGCCCTTTAGTCTAAGTACAGGTTTCATAGTCCAATAATTTGGGAAAATGTGGGTGTTATGGAATAAACTATGTCCCCCTAGAATCCATATATTGAAGCCTAAACCCTGGTAGCTCATAATATGATTGTATTTAGAGACAGGGCCATTACAGTGGTAATTAAGGTTAAATGAGGTCTCACGTATAGTGCTTACTTCGATACCTCTGATGTCCTCATAAAGAGATATTAAGACATACAAGAGGAATCACTGGAGAATGGGAGTACAAAGAGACCAGGCCATGTGAGAATATGAGAAGGCAGTCATGTACGAACCAAGGAGAGAGGCCTCAGTAGAAACCAAACCTGCCGATAACCTTCATCTTGGACCTTCAGCCTCCAGAAATCTGGGAAAATACATTTCTATTTAAGGCCTTAAATCTTTGGTATTTTTTTTTATAGCAGTCCAAGTAGACTAACACTGGGGGTGAAAGTATGGTAAATAGGTTTATTTATTGTGCAAATGTTCATGTGATATTGTTTCAATGCCTTCTGTTTTCCCACATTATTCCCCTTCCTCTTTTTCTTCATAGAACATCTCACAAATCTGGTGTTGGTAGAACACTCTTTTTGAATCTGCCTCAGTTTTTCAATTTTCTTAATAAGACATTTAGGACTATGACTCTTGAGTACAGGCATACTGTCTTTCTCTTTGATCTGGTCACAACGGTGGTTACACACATTATATTGAAAGTACTAATACATCCTTCCCAGACAACTTTTCCATCTGTCCCTCCTCAAAGGTGAATTTTCATCTCTCATTATGACTTCATGGCATCCTTATCTCTCCTTTAATACGGAAGATTCACTTATTCCTCTGTTTCTTATAAGGAATGGAGCATTAGTTTTTTGTTGTTGTTGCTATATAAATAAATTACCTCCAAAACTTTCAGAATGTATTTATTGTCTCATATTTATTACCTCACAGCCTCCGTAAGCTGGGAATTTGGAAACAGCTTAGCTAGTAATTGGAACTCAGAGTTTCTCGTGGGGTTTTAATCCAGATGTTGGCCAGAGCTGCAGTCATCTGAAGGTCTGATGAGGGTTGGAAGATCTCTGTTTAAACTCACTCATATGGCTATTAAGATGCCTTAGTCCCTCATCCGATGTTCTCCAGAAATGTCAGTTTTTCGCCATGTGGACTTCTTAAGTCATGAAAGCCAGCTTTCCCTGAGCTACTGAGATCCCAGTACTGACACGAGAGAGGAAAATACATACTATCTTTAATGATTTCCCCTCAGAAGCGATATACCATCACTTCTGGCATATTCTATGGGTCATAGAGCCCAGTTCTGATACAATGTGGGAGGGGCCTGGCTATACAAGGATGTAAATACCAGGAGGTCATGATCACTGGGGCTCTCATGAATGCTGGCTATCAGAGAAATGCAAAATAAATTGTCAAATTAAATTTTGACACCAATTACAGTGTCTTCCTTAGGTATTTACTTTAAATATTTTGTCAATGTAATCTATTTCTGATTTTTAAGTCTATTTTAAAAACTAGCTTCAAGTTTTATGAGCTGTTCCAATAATTTTATATCAATCATAATGCAATGAATGTCAAGACAGTTTTGTTCACACTTCTGGAAAAAGTAGAATAACTGAGAAACAGATATGAAGCAGGTATGAATTTGTCTTATCTCACCGAAATATCACACATTTATTTTATATCAGACTTTTTCTCATGTTTCAAAAAAAAGGAAAATAAACAATAATTTATGTTTTAGATAATGGATATTATACTAACTGTGACAATCTAAATAAATTAAAGATTATAAAAAGAAAATATTTTCCTCATGAGAATCTTTAGAATTTTAAATTGTCAAATAACTTCAGTGGATCAGTCTCAATTATTACAGAACTTGATAGCATTTTCCCCAGTCTTCATGACTGGCTCATTATACATATTATTGCTTGAACTTGGAATCTGAGCCATTCTTGGTTTCTGATTTCACCTCATCCTCCACATTCAATTAACCAGAAAATTCTGTTGATTCAACCTCCATATTATATGACCAGTCCATCACTTGTAACAATTTCCACCTCATCAATTCAACTATATGTCATCAACATTCCTTCCCTGGTCTATGCAACAGTCTCTTGTCTCCTTTCTTACTATTTTTCTTCAATCAATTTAATCTTCACTCAGGAAATAGGCTAATCATTTCAAATGGAAACAAAATGGTGAAAGTTGGCAGGAGTTTCCTACTGCATTTAGACTAATGTCCAAACTGCTTACAATGATCTTCAAGGTCCTCAGTTCAATTCAGTTCAGTCGCTCAGTTATGTCCGATTCTTTGCAACCCCGTGAATCCCAGCATGCCAGGTCTCCCTGTCTGTCACCAACTCCAGGAGTTCACTCAAACTCACGGCCATTGAGTCGGTGATGCCATCCAGCCATCTCATCCTCTGAGGTACCCTTCTCCTGCCCCTAATCCTTCCCAGCATCACAGTCTATTCCAATGAGTCAATTCTTTGCATGAGGTGGCCAAAGTACTGGAGTTTCAGCTTCAGCGTCATTCCTTCCAAAGAACACCCAGGACTGATCTCCTTTAGAATGGACTGGTTGGATCTCCTTGCAGTCCAAGGGACTCTCAAGAGTCTTCTCCAACACCACAGTTCAAAAGCACCAGTTCTTTAGCACTCAGCTTTCTTCATAGTCCAACTCTCACATCCCTACATGACCACTGGAAAAACCATAGCCTTGACTAGATGGACCTTTTTTGGCAAAGTAATGTCTCTGCTTCTGTATATGCTATCTAGGTTGGTCATAACTTTCCTTCCAAGGAGTAAGCGTCTTTTAATTTCATGGCTGCAATCACCATCTGCAGTGATTTTGGAGCCCCCAAAAACAAAGTCTGACACTGTTTCCACTATATCTCCATCTATTTCCCACAAAGTGATGGGACCAGATGCCATCATCTTCGTTTTCTGAATGTTGATCTTTAAGCCAACATTTTCACTCTCCTCTTTCACTTTCATCAAAAGGCTTTTCAGTTCCTCTTCACTTTCTGCCATAAAGGTGGTGTCATCTGCGTATCTGAGGTTATTGATATTTCTCCTGGCAATCTTGATTCCAGCTTGTGCATCCTCCAGCCCAGCGTTTCTCATGATGTATGCATAATTTTAAAAAGCAGGGTGACAGTATACAGCCTTAACGTACTCCTTTTCCTATTTGGAGCCAGTCTGTTGTTCCATGTCCAGTTCTAACTGTTGCTTCCTGACTTGCATACAGATTTCTCAAGAGGCAGGTCAGGTGGTCTGGTATTCCCATCTCTTTCAGAATTTTATACAGTTTATTGTGATCCACACAGTCAAAGGCTTTGGCATAGTCAATAAAGCAGAAGTAGATGTTTTTCTGGAACTCTCTTGCTTTTTCCATGATCCAGTGGATGTTGGCAATTTGATCTCTGGTTCCTCTGCCTTTTCTAAAACCAGCTTGAACATCTACATTATACTTATTTAATTGTTTTACTGAAGTATACTTGTTTATAAAATTATATTAGCTTCAGGCATACAATATACTAAATTTTTTATAGATTTTTTTTTATTTAAAAATATTATGAATTATTGGTCATATTCCCTCTGTACAGTAAGTCTTTGTAGCTTATTTATTTTATAAATTGTAGTTTGTACTTCTTAATCTGCTATCTCTCTTCAACCCTTTTCCCTTTCCTCTACCCACTGGCAATTACTTTCTTCTCTATACATGTGAGTCTGTTTCTCTTTTGTTATATTCATTTGTATTATTTCTTAGATTTCACATGTCAATGATAACCTTCAATATTTGTCTTTATCTGGCTTACTTCAGTAAGCATAACTCCCTTTAGGTTGATTGAAGTTGTGGAAAATGGCAAAATTTCATTGTTTTTATGAGAAGACTCTTGAGAGTCCCTTGGACTGCAAGGAGATCCAACCAGTCCATTCTGAAGGAGATCAGCCCTGGGATTTCTTTGGAAGGAATGATGCTGAAGCTGAAACTCCAGTACTTTGGTCACCTCATGCGAAAAGTTGACTCATTGGAAAAGACTCTGATGCTGGGAGGGATTGGGGGCAGGAGGAGAAGGGGACGACAGAGGATGAGATGGCTGGATGGCATCACTGACTTGATGGACGTGAGTCTGAGTGAACTCCTGGAGTTGGTGATGGACAGGGAAGCCTGGCATGCTGCGATTCATGGGGTTGCAAAGAGTCGGACACGACTGAGCGACTGAACTGAATATTCTGTTATACATACATAAAACATCATTTTTTGTCCATTTGTCTGTTGATGGACACTTAGGTCACTTCCATATTTTGACTGTTGCAAATAATGCTGCTATGAACATTGAATCACATATAGTTTTTGAATTACTGTTTCTTTTTTCCTTTTGAATCTATACCCAGGAGTGGGATTGCTGGATTTTTAGTTTTTTGAGAACCTCCTATTCTCCTATACTGTTTTCTCCCCACCAAGTTACATTCCCATCAATAGTGTGCAAGTGTTCCTTGCATATCCTTGCCAACATTTGTTAACTGTAGTCAATTTGTTGATAACCATTTCAATTGTGACAATCTTGAAGTTATATCTCATTGTGGTTTTGATTTACAGTTCTCTGATGTTTAATGATGTGCATATTTTCATGTGCCTCTTGGTCATCTGCATGTTTTCTTTGGAAAAATGTCTATTCAGGTCTTCTGTCCACTTTTTTATTAAGGTTATTTTTTGGTATTGTGTTGTATGAACTGTTTTTATATATTAAATATTAACCCATTATTTGTCATATGATTTGGAAATATTTCTCCTATTCATTAGGTTACCTTTTTGTTTTGTTGATGGTTTTCTTTGCTGTACAAAAGCTTTCAGTTTAATTAGATCCCACTGTTTATTTTTAATTTTGTTTCTTTTGCTCATAACTTCTTTTTCACTTCTGATTTTATTAATTTGGGCCCTCGTTATTTCTTGATGAATCTGGCTGATGTTTTATCAGGTTTGTTTACCTTTTCAAAGAACCAGCTCCTCATTTCACTGATCTTTGTATTTCTGTAGTCTCTACATTATTTATTTATGCTCTGATCTTTATTATTTCTTTCCATCTACTAACTTTAGGATCTGTTTGCTCTTCTATTTCTAGTTCCTTTAGGTATACCGTAAGGTTGTTCATTTTAGATTTTCCTTGTTTCTTGAGTTAAGCTTTTACAGATATAAACTTCCCTCTTAGTACTACTTTTGCTGTATTTCATAGATTTTGAATCATTGTTTTCATCTTCATTTGTGTCCAGATATTTTTTCCTTTGATTTCCTCAGTAATCCGTGGGTTGTTTAGTGGTGTACTGTTACTCTCCATGAGCTTCCCAGGTGGTGCTAGGAACCCACCCACCTGTCAAAGCAGGTAGACATAAGAGATGCAGGTTCTATCCCAGGGTTGGGAAGATCCCTGGAGAAGGGCATGGCAACCCTCCCCACTATTCTAACCTGGAGAACCCTATGGACAGAGGAGCCTGGTGGGCTATGGTGCATAGAGTGGCAAAGAGTAGGACATTACTGAAGCAACTTAGCACACACACCCTCTCCATCCATGTGATTGTGTTTATTGCCAATTTTTTTTCTTGTAGTCAATTTCTAGTGCCATAGTGTTGTAGTTGGAATGGATGTTAGATATGATTTCAATGTTCTTAAATTTACTAGACTTGTTTTGTGTTTGAGCATGCAACCTATCCTGGGGAAAGTTCCATGTGCACAAGAAAAGAATGTATTGTACTGTTTATGGATGAAATTTTCTATGAATATCTATTAGGTCCATTTTTCTAATAGTCATTTAAGGCCAGTGTTTCCTTGCTAAATTTCTGTCTGGATGATCTGTCCAGACAGATATAAATGTGTTGAGTTGATCCTGTTGGGACTCTGTATGCTTTCTGGACTTGGGTATTTGTTTCTTATAACAGGTTAGGGAAGTTTTCAGCTATTACATTGTCAAATATGTTCTCAGCCCTTTATGTCTTCTCTTTCTAGAATCCCAATAATGCAAGTGTTAATATGCTTAAATGTTGTCTAACTGCTACTGCTACTGCTAAGTCACTTCAGTCGTGTCCGACTCTGTGCAACCCCATAGACGGCAGCCCACCAGGCTCCACCGTCCCTGGGATTCTCCAGGCAAGAATAATGGAGTGGGTTGCCATTTCCTTCTCCAATGCATGAAAGTGAAAGTGAAGTCGCTTAGTCGTGTCCGACTCTCAGCGACCCCATGGACTGCAGCCCACCAGGCTCCTCCATCCATGGGATTTTCCAGGCAAGAGTACTCGGGTGGGGTGCCATTGCCTTCCCTATTCATAAATCTAACAACTTGGTGATTGCTTATAATGGACCTCACTTGTGCAGCATTGGATAAATGTAGATCTTTATTTTATGGCATATTCTCACCAATTCACATGACTTTTTCTGAGTTATAATGTCTAGTGATTAATATTGTCTAAAAGATCTCTTAAACTGCCCTTATTATGTTTCCCAACTGTGAAGAAAGTGGCCTTTTTTTGGATGAGCATCCTATGATTCCAGCGGCACACTTTCTACTGTTTGATAGATCTATATACTCTAGATTTGCCCCCTGTGTGGGCTGTATGGGTCTTTTGATTGAGGCAGGTTGATAACTGTGGGTAGTCTGGTAGGTGTGGCTGGACTCTAATCAAGTTGGTTGCCAAGTCCTGCCTTGTGCCGGCTGTCAGTCATTTTTGATGGGACCAGGTCACAGATGGCTGGCTGCAGAACCCCAGGGTATCCTGGGGCTAGTGCTGGCCTCTTGATGGACAGAGCCAAGACCTGGGGTGGGTGTTTGTGAGGCTAAGGTTCCTGGATCTAATGTTGGCCTGCTGGTTCTTAACATAGCTCCCTGTGGGTCCTATGGTGTCACAAAAATGATGCTGGCCAACTGATTGAGTGGGGCTATATCCCAAAGTGGCTAGCTTAGGGATCCATGGTCCTTCAGAGCTGGTTTTAGCCTGCTGGTGGGCAGAGCCTGGGCCCAGAGTGTCCTGACACTAGCAACAGCTCACTAAGCTGAGTTCCAGGTTATTTGATTGCAAAGTCAGGGGATTTCTAAAGCTGGTATTAGCCCGCTTGTAGGTAGGGCTGGATCCTGGGGGCACTGATGAAGCATTCCAAGGTGTTATAAGGATAGTTGACCTGCTAGTGGGCAGAGATGGGGCCTGGGGTACCTGGTATGGTGCCAGCTTGCTGCTGTGTTGGCAGCTGAATCTTGACAAGGCAGATTATGTGGCTGCAGTGGTTCCTGGGCTGATGTCTTCCCACTGTTTGGTGGGGCCAGGGCCTAGGCATTAGTAGTGCCCCACTGATATGCAGAGCAAGGTAGGGTCAAGGTAGGGTCCTATGACTGCAGGGCCTAGAGCCTCAAGAACTGGTGCTGGCTCATAGCTGGGTGGGGCTGAATCCTGGAATCATTGGCTGTATATCTCAGAGAGCCCTAGAGCTGGTGTTGGCCTACTAGTGGGTGGGGTCTGTTCCTGCCACAGCAGGCTACAGGGTCTGGGATGTCCTGAAGCTTACATAGGCTCACTGGTAGGTCATGGCACCTGGCTGATGGGTCTATGGTTTCTCAGAGCTGGTCTTGGCCTGTTGGTGAGTGGGGCCAGGGCCCAGAATTCCCAGGCCTGTTGCCAGCCTACTGGTGAGTAGACTGGGAACTGCCATCACAGGCTGAAGGTCTGTGGTGGTTACGACTCTGATATCTACCAGCTGGTGGGTGGCCTGGCTATATTTTCACTCTGGAGTCACTTTTTAAAGTTCTAGGTCATTAGTCTTCCATTTTCTTTATAAAAAAAAGAAAAAGAAACACTTTTTTTGTGTGCCTTAAACTCTTTACATGTGTACTATTTTCTTTTTAAAAGCTTTAAACAAGCTTTTCTCTACTTTTCCTATGAGTGACTTTTCTCACACCCCCTCTTTCGATTTAACATTCTATGCCCTCACAGAGGGTTTTCCTGAAAATTCTCTCTTGTTAGGTGTATTCTATCTCCAGCAACATCTTTTCTGAACTAGTACTTGCTGAAACTTGTTAATCTCTATTATAAGAACATCCACCCCATTGCTTTCTTTATTCATTTTCTTTACTAGCTTTGTCTATTTTCTTGTTTTCAACTAGAATATAGAAATTCTTTTGTTCTCCTTGAAGCTGAGATGCGTACCACATGGCCTTGCATGTTTTAATAAATATATTAATAAATATATAGCCAGAGATTCATTATGAATTGTTATCCAAATCAAATAATTGGAGCAGTTCGTCTTCAGCAGCTTTTTTCAGAGCCTTGTTCTTTGATCTGTTAGTCTATCCCATTGCTACTGGAGGTAGCTCTAGCAAGAGTGGATTTTCACATCTTGGCCATGTTCTTCCTAATTTCTACCATCACACCAGACTCTGTTTTTCTATATAGAAAGTAGTTTTCAATATCTGAAAATTATGTTAAATAATAAAATATTTTAAAAATAGTTTATAAATCATAAAACTTAAATGCTTGGCACACTTGCTAATAAAAAAAAAAAAAAAAGGTAACCTTAACTTATAAATAAAAGAGATGGAACCACTTCCCTGTAGTCTGAAAGTCAGTTAGTTCCCTTAAAAAGTTTTTAGTCACTGTGACTAATATGACATTTGAGTGACTTGAAAACATTTGTGGATAACAGGGAATCCAACTAATGGAAACTAATAAAAGGCATTGCCACAGTCCACCATTCATAATCCCTTTAAAATGTTTTAGGGTCATTAATGCTTCCTAGCAGGTGTTGAAATCTCACAGGCTTTCAACATCTCCAGTAGCAGACACAGCAGGATAAAAAAGTGTGTGCTTTATTGGTACTTTCAAACATGTTATTGGAGGCCCCTTCTCACACAAAAGTTGCCATGTTATAAAAAGTGGCTGCTGCTGCTGCTGCTTAGTCACTTCAGTCGTTTCCGACTCTGTGTGACCTTCTGGACTACAGCCTGCCAGGCTCCTCTGTTCATGAGATTCTCCAGGCAGGAATACTGGAGTGGGTTGCCCTGCCCTCCTCCAGGGGATCTTCCTGCCCAGGGATGGACCTGGGTCTTCTGCAATGTAGATAGTTTCTTTATCACTGAGCTGCCAGGGAAGCCCCTAAAAGGTGCCCATGTCACCATTAATACATAAGAAATGATGCAGGCCAACACATTTATTGTGTTGAATATTCCTTGGAAGGGCTGATGCTGAACCTCCAATATTTTGGTTACTTGATGTGAAGAGCCACCTCATTAGAAAAGACCCTGATGCTGGGGGAGATAGAAGGCAGGGGGAGAAGGGGATGACAAAGGGCAAGATGTTTGGATGGCTTCACTGACTCAATGGATATGAGTTTGAGAAACTCATGGAAGATGAAACTCTGGAAGATGATGAAGGACAGGGAAGCTTGGTGTGCTACAGTCCATGGAGCCACAGAGTTGGACATAACTGAGCAACAGAACAGCAGCAACACATTTAAGACAGAGAAGTCCCAAATCTGAAAACCCTTTGCTTATTCAACTACTTATGATAAATTTGTAAATTTTTAAACATCATAAACATCACAAAAAATTTATATAGCCATACAAAGCGATCTTCACTTTTCTTATTATAGAAATGACAATGATAAAAAATTTACACTCATATTTATTATTTGACATTACTGTCAGACATATGATTTTGAATTTTTTGAGATAGTAACCACAAGTAAATAAATTTTATAACTCTCATTCCTCATAAATAGCTTTACTCCTAGTGATGTCTTCGTAAGTTTTTCCCTAATGATCTCTATATTTGTTGAAAGTAGTGTGGTTTCTTTATTCACAATAGTTGAAATATTAACTGAATGTCAATCAATACTGAATATTAACTGAATGTCTCTCACGTGCCTTGCACTGTTAAGCTGTGTGAATTCTAGAGATGAATCAGGCAGGGACAAATCTGAGCACCTCAAGGCCTCAGATCCTTTACCCTTCTCGCTCCTGAAGAATATCTAGTTTCCCTTGGAGGTAATGCTACTTTCTGAATCTGCTTCAGAAATGTTTTGGGTCAAAGATGGACACCATCTCTATTGTCTCTGAAAATTTTTCTTTAGCACAGGAAGAGCACAGTGGAACTGCCATGAGAAGTGAAGTGAAGCCGCTCAGTCGTGTCTGACTCTTTGCAACCCCATGGACTGTAGCCTACCGGGCTCCTCCATCCATGGGATTTTCCAGGCAAGAATACTGGAGTGGGTTGCTATTTCCTTCTCCAGGGGAACTTCCCGACCCAGGGATTGAACCCAGGTCTCCCACATTGTAGGCAGATGCTTTACCGTCTGAGCCACAAGGGAAGCCCCCATGAGAAAGACCCATGAAAATCCTGCTGCATACAACAAGCATTGTCTTAGCTAAGCTAACTTTTGGACCTCTTCAGCTGCACGTGACTGAGAGCTTCCTGTACATTTTTTTTTTTAATCACAAAGAGCATTCAACCTGTATAATATGAAAGTTACAGCTATAAAAATGTGATACCAAGATGAGCTAGACTGAAAATTTGAATCAATCTAACTGTAATGGCTTTTTTATGTTGACTTCCTTGAAATTATGATTTATGTAGTATTAAGATATGACTAGCCTGCTGATAAGAATGTCATATAATATATTGATTTAAACATGCACTTCATATTGGTTTATGGAAAGCCCTCCTCTTCTTAATAGCTTGCATCCATGGAAGCAATTCCTGCATTTTGATACCTTTTCACCACTACTATTTCAACCATGTTAGCTCTGAGGTATGTGTGTGTGTGTATATGTATGTGTGTGTATATATGTATATATATATATATATAATTTTTTTCCCTGGTTAGTGTAACAACTAAATATCAGAAAGAAGATAATGCCTTCTTCAATGTCTGAAATTCCTGGGAAGACTTGGCCCATTAAAAAAAAAAATCCCAAACTATTTAGACTTAGCTATCATTTCTCTTAGAGGCTTATTAAAGATAACAGCACTAAGTATTTGTTTACAACCCAATTTCTAGAAACATAATCAAACACACTCCCAAGGATGCAATCAGTCAGGAAACATCTTGCACAACAAATCTCTGTGGGATAATCTGACACAGTTGTGGGCCCCTTGATTTCTCTGATGCATGAAACAGTGCAGACTGTGTTTTGAAAGTATTCCTGGATTTGTGTGGGAATGGTGAACTCCTTTCTTGACTGAACAGTTTGCATATCATTATTTTTCTACTGTTATCTCTATTAATGCTTCTCTGCTTCAGACCTATAAACTATTTATTTACTTTACTATTCTTTGAAGTTATTCTCTTCACACAACAAATGATCTGAAAATAAGTTCTTTAAAACTGACAACTGTATCAAATGGAAAATCTTTTTTAGTTTAAAAGGAAAGTTTCTAAAACTTACATATTTTATTGGCAGAAATCTGAAAGCTGTTTTTTTTTTTTTCCTCCTTAATGAATGTGACAGCAGAACTCTGAAAATGCCCCTCCTCCCAAGATGATCTGCCCTAACACCTGGGACTATGAATATGATGATATTTCATGGCTGTGATGGAGAAGGCAATGGCACCCCACTCCAGTACTTTTGCCTGGAAAATCCCATGGACAGAGGAGCCTGGTAGGCTGCAGTCCATGGGGTCGCTAGAGTCAGACACAACTGAGTGACTTCACTTTCACTTTTCACTTTCATGCATCGGAGGAGGAAATGGCAATCCACTCCAGTGTTCTTGCCTGGAGAATCCCAGGGATGGGGGAGCCAGGTGGGCTGCCATCTATGGAGTCGCACAGAGTCAGACATGACTGAAGTGACTTAGCAGCAGCAGCAGCAGCATGGCTGTGAATATGTTACATATCATGACAAAAAGGACTTGGCAGATATAATTAAGTTCAATTTATGTTAAAATAGATCACCTTGGGTTATCAGGTGGGCCTAATCATATAATCATATGAGCCCTTTGGGAACAGGGAGTTTTCTCCAGCTAGGAGGAAAAGGACAAGTCAGAGAAATCGGAAGCTCAAGGTTGACATAATATTGTTGGCTTGAAGATGGAGAGCTTCCTGTGCAATGACAGAAGAGTCATCTCTAGAAGCAAACCCTGGCTGACAGCAAGGAAAGAAAGAGGAATCCTCCAAGCCATAGAACTGAATTCAACTAACAACTTAGATGAGCCTGAAATAGGATTCTTCCCTAAGGTCTCCAGAGAAGAGCACCTCTGCCAAGGCCTTTATTTCAGCATTGTGAGGCAGGATCATTTGCATTTACTCTGAGTTCTGTCCTACAGGGCTTTGAGATAATAAATGTGGGTTGTCGAAAGTGACTGAATTGTTTAACAGCAAAGGGCAACTAATACAGAGATATTCTGAATTTTTCTTTTTTTCTGAGATATAAAAGACATTTATTGTATCAGTTAGAATTCTTTGGGCTACAAATACACAAACCAAATTGAATTAAATGTCAAGATGTGTGTAATCAAAACAAAAATATCTAGAGGAAACTTTTTAGGTTTATTTGTGGCTTAATAATATCAGCAAAGAACCAGAGGCTTTCATCTTCCACTCTGCCAAATTCAGTTTATCAGTGGTCTTCTCTCCTGGTTGCAAGGCAGGTGTAACAGTTCCAGGCATTATATGTAAGCACAACCTTGCCCACTGAATTATTTATCTGTAGTTTCAGACTGAAAACAAGAGATCTAATGCTGAGCACTTCATGATGAGGTAGAGTTACACTTTAAAAAAAATGTTTTTTAAAGGCAAATACCAACCAACCAAAATAAAATGTACACCCATGGCTGATTCATGTCAATGTATGGCAAAAATCACTACAATATTGTAAAGCAATTAGCCTCCAGTTAAAAAAAAAAAAATTACCTAAAAATCCCTGCCTGAGGACTTTACAGGTATTCCAGTGGTTAAGAATCCACCTTATAAGACAGGGGCCACAGGTTTGATCCCTGATTGGGGAATCACAAGCTGAAATCAAGATTGCCAGGAGAAATATCAACAACCTAAGATATGCAGATGACACTACCCTAATGGCAGAAAGGGAGGAATTAAAAAGCCTCTTGATGAAAGTGAAATAGAAAAGTGAAAAATCTGGCTTGAAACTCAACTTTAAAAAAAACAAAGATTATGGCATCTGTTCCCATCACTTCATGGCAAATACAAGGGGAAGAAGTGGAAGCAGTAACAAATTTTATTTTCTTGACTTCCAAAATCACTCCAGATGGTGCCTGCAGCCATGGAATTAAAAGACATCTGCTCATGGAAGAAAAACTATGCCAAACCTAGACAGCATATCAAAAAGCAGAGACATCACTTTGCTGACAAAAAGGTCCATATAGTCAAAGCTATGGTTTTTCCAGTAGTCATGTATGGATGTGAGGGCTGGACCATAAATAAGGCTGAGTGCCAAAGAATTGATACTTTTGAACTGTGGTGTTGGAGAAGACCATTGAGAGTCCCTTGGACTGCAAGGAGAGCAAACCAGTCAATCCTAAAGGAAATCAGTCCTGAATATTCATTGGAAGGACTGATACTGAAGCTGAAGTTCCAGTGCTTTGACCACCTGATGCAGGGGCCAATTCATTGGAAAAGACCCTGATGCTGAGAAAGTTTGAGGGCAAAAGGAGAAGGGGATGGCAGAGGATGAGAAAGTTAGATCACCAATTAACGGACATGAGCTTGAACACATTCTGGGAAACAGTGAAGGACAGAGGACCTGGCATCCTACAGTCCATGGGGTCTCAAGCAGTTGGACATGACTGAGCAACTGAAAACTAACAAAATTATAACTCTATATAAATTTCTCTTTAATCTGGTGTATTTTATCCCATTATGATATGCCAGAATACTTTTACTTTTAAAACTATGGTTAATGATTCTATGACCAATGCTCCACTTAGAACTTTGCCATAGATGAATACTGATAACATGTAAATGAGACAGTTTAAACACCGAAAATATTGTTTGATGAAAAAGAAATGCCTCTCTCATGTACTCTTCTGTTAGTTTTTCCTTAAAAATTTGTAGAAACAAAGAATCACAAATAGTTTCACATGTACATTATCCATATTTGCAGTTTCATTTAAAATATCATTGTCATTTTCTTTTTCCAAAGTTAACGTGACTTTGCCTGAAAATTCCTTGATTTCATAATGTATCTTTTGCAACTTTGTTTCTCTTGATCTTCACTCTCATGTTCTATCACTTTATCTGGGTTTAAAGTGAGTTTTTAATAGATAAGTTTCAGAGAAAGAAATATGGATGCATTAAAGTGTTATCAAGATAGTCCTCTGAGTCATCTTGCAGGAAAGTATTTTAAAATAAATACTGTCTATATTGCAACTGAAATTTCAATGGCAGGAACATCATCAAAGGTATAATATTTTGTTTTTTACAGTTTTACCATTCCTGCTTATAACTTTAAACTTGTAAAATAACATTACAACTCTATTTCTTAAAAATGCAAATGCATTATTATGAGGGTCAATGACTAAAGCAGTAATGTTGTTGTTTAGTCACTGAGTCATATCTGACTCTTTTTTGACTCCATGGATTGTATCCTGCCAGACTCCTCTATTCATGAGATTTCCCTGGCAAGAATAGTGAAGTGGGTTGCCATTTCCTTCTCCAGGGGATCTTCCCAACCCAGGGATTGAAACCACATCTCCTGCTTGGCAGATTTTTTTTTTTTTACCATGGAGCCACCTGGGAAGCCCAAAGCAACTAATACTAAACTTTCAATTTGCTATGACACACAATTTAGTAATGACACAAATTCATCAAGTTTTCTAAACCTTATGTAGAATGAAAATAGGAGGGCAAAAGGCCTTTGGTATTTTGAGAATATACAAAACTGGTCCTTAGATAGTAACCCTTGAAAAATGAAATGGTTTTTATTATAAAACACACACATGCACACATGTCTGCTTGTGCACTGACACACACCAAAGATACAGCAGAACACATTTAAAATACATCAGTAGAAGTAATGATATAACCGCATCTATTAATGAAGCTTAAACATTTTCCCCTAATGCCATTGAGTTTCAGTGGTTCTTATTATCGTGTGTAAGAAAATATTATAACTGTTTAAATTATCTCTGTTTCATCTTAAACTAATAACAATCAAAATGACTGTGAATGATTTAGACTGCATGTCAGCAAAGTGGTGATGATAAAATTGTGGAGTTAATGCATTGTGCAGATCAGAATTTTTTTGAGTTATGTGTAGGAAGGCAGATTAATAAGAAATGAGGATAATACATTTGAATTTAGACATTCATGTATCTTTTCCCTGAGTAGCAGTACGAATTTACAGAGGATACATTTAAACGATAGACAGTGCTCCAAAGATAATCATGGCTTAGAAATCTAATTATAGAAAAGTGTTCAAGTTTCCAAATTAAGTTGAATTCCAGAGATGGGATTTAATATATTCAGATGGTTAGAGTCATGTTAAAAAACAAAACAAAGAAACAAAAGAAAACAGTCCTAAATATTAAAACTATCCTTTAATATGTGTATTATCTGGAACTCGACCTTCCGTTTCAAGTTCAGACTGATTGAACATGGAAATCCTGTCTTGATCTTTGACTTTGTAGAATTTATTTCATCAGAATCAGTCAGTCTTACATTTTGTTAAAGAAGGGAAAACAAATGCAAAATTTGTGCTTTCCTTATGTGGCAGATAATATGATGAACTTGTTCAGCATTCTTTCCAATCTTTTTAAAGTTTGGGTTTTGCAACAGTTTTACCAGTTCCAAACTGAGACAGGTGAGAAGAGAGAAAGGGTGCAAGACATTTATTTTATCAGATTCGATATCAGTAGCAACAGAATAGTTTTAAGCTATTAATAAAATCTTCCTGAGTCTGCCACTTACTACAGTGAAGGCACCATTTTTCTATATCACAGCTCTGGTTGTAGTGGAGATAGAAATATCATTTTGCTGTAAGTAGCTTTTGAAGTGGTTGTGGTAGCTTTCCCAGACATGACAGTGACAGAGATTTTCCTGGGCTTTGGTTCAGTGTGTTCAGCCTAGAGCTTACTCTTCTATTTGCATGCCCACCACACCCCTTCCCCCACTGCAATGGTCTTATATGCACCTATTAAAATTTTATGCATAACTTGAACCATACAGAGGTATGAGAAATATTTGTAGACATTCAACTTCAAAGAAGGAGAACTCTATGATTGCCTTTCTGATTTATCTAACTTGTTTCCAGTTCCAGATCAGTCGCTCAGTCGTGTCTGACTCTGCGATCCCATGAACCGCAGTATGCCAGACCTCCCTGTCCATCACCAACTCCTGAAGTCTACCCAAACTCATGTCCATTGAGTCGGTGATGCCATCCAACCATCTTACCCTCTGTCACCCCCTTCTCCTCCTGCCCTCAATCTTTCCCAGCATCAGGGTCTTTTCAAATGAGTCAGCTCTTCGCATTAGGTGGCCAAAGTATTGGAGTTTCAGCTTCAGCATCAGTCCTTCCAATGAACCCCCAGGACTGTTTGACACTGTCTGACTTGTTTGACACTAGTGAAAATCCTTTAGTAGATGGAACACAATGCTGTGACATCAAACCATAGACTAATGAACCAATTACTTACCTTACCAAGTGCTATGACCCAGTATGAAATGCCTGTTGAAGTTAACATTGTGATGGACCACGTGGCTGCCAAAATAGAACAAGATTGCCATAAGGAATACATTAACTCTGTTGCTGGCCCGTTCTTGCAACTGCGTTAGAGCTTAAAGAAAGAAAATTTGCATGTTCATGTTCTTATCTTCAGATCAAGATGAGTTCTGAAAATTGGAAAGCTTCTATGACTACCCAAAAATGATTTCTTAATTTTTTTTTCTCAAAGCTTGTTTTAAAAATCACGATAAAGTTGATGACACTGTCCTAGTTTTGGCATAGTAGGAACAAAGTCATAGAACTGGAATTTTAAAGTCTTAAATTATCTCTTAAAAAAAAAAATTATCTCTTCAATATTGGTGCTAAGAATCTTATATGGAAACTAATTTGGTATAATAAGGTTGGGAAATTTATGATGAGCTTTGTGTGATTTTTACTGTAATTACATGAGAGTCCTTAATACAACCATATTAGGAATCTTAAGTCTTCCCTAGAAAGCAGTGATAGGGCATTATTTACATAATAAGTCTTTATATTTTTCCCTTATCAGCATATTTCCAAAGTTTGATAAGATTTCCCAGTAAAATTATCAGAATTCCATGGCCTTCTCAACAAATTATTCTTAAAAATAGAGTTTTATTATCAGATATCACAGTAAACATACTTTTGTACAAATATTCTCTTATTTGTTTTATTTATTTATTCATTCTTTCATTAAATATAAAATTTTCCATATTTACCATTATTTTTTATTTCCCTCTCCCTTTTTACACTACTATTTTATATAGAATGGACTAGATATGTTATTTTATCTGTGCTCTGCTTAGTCACTCAGTCATGTCCGACTCTTTGTAACCCCATGAACTGTAGCCCACCAAGCTCCTCTGTCCATGGGGATTCTCCAGGCAAGAATACTGGAGTGGGTTGCCAGGCCATCCTCCAAGGGATCTTCCCAACCCAGGGATCGAACCCAGGTCTCCTGCATTGTAGGTCAATTCTTTACCATTTGAGCCACCAGGGAAGCTCATGAATATTGGTGTAGGTAGCCTATTCCTTCTCCAGGGGATCTTCCCAGCCCAGGAATCAAACTGGGGTCTCCTGCATTGCAGATGGATTCTTTACCAGCTGAGCTACCTGTTATTTTATAAGTTACAGGAAATTAAGGACAGATTTTTACTAATCTAAAAGGGAGAATGAATATCATTCAGACATGTAAGTGTAACAGATCAGAGTTTGAATGTTCTATTTTGTGAAAGGGGTAGGGACATATATGGGATTATTTCTGTTAAGTTAGTTGGCTTCAGGCTGTTGTTGCAGTACTATTGCTCAAAACTTTAAGCATAAGAAAGGTATGTGTTTATGTGCGTCTGTTGAGTAGTTGTTGACTTTGGCAGACACTGGGATTTACTCACTCAACATCCTTTCCTATAATCTCTCATGAACAGACAACAGAAAAGCAAAAAGTACATGCCCAGATTTCTTTGCATTTAGAGTTTGGAATATAATTTATAGCAATTGGATGCATTTTTGCAAGGCTTAGGTTAGATGAAGGCAGGATGTAAGACATCTATTTTGTAGCACAGATCATACTGGTGGTAAAATGGTCCTGAAGCTAGTAGATTCTTTTTTTTTTTTTTTTAATTTTCAGTTCAGTTCAGTCGCTCAGTCATGTCTGACTCTTTGTGACCCCATGAATCGCAGCACGCCAGGCCTCCCTGTCCATCACCAACTCCCGGAGTGTTCACTCAGACTCACGTCCATTGAGTCAGTGATTCCATCCAGCTATCTCATCCTCTGTCATCCCCTTTTCCCTCTGCCCCCAATCCCTCCTAGCATCAGAGTCTTTTCCAGTGAGTCAACTCTTCGCACGAGGTGGCCAAAGTTTATTGGAGTACAATTGATTTACAATGTTGTGTTTAATTTCTGCTGTACAGCAAAGTGACCCAGCTATACATATATGTATTCTTTTTCATATTTTTTCACTATGGCCAGGATAGTGAATATAGTTCCTAGTGCTATACAGTAGGACATGGTTGTTCATCCATCCTATATATAGTAGGCTTCATTTGCTAATCTCAAACTCCCAGTCCTTCCCCCTCCTACCTCCCCTTGGCAGCCACAAGTCTGATCTCTATATCTGTACTTCTGTTCTTGTTTTGTAGCTGGTTCATTTGTGTTGCATTTAGATTCCACACATAAATGATATCATGTGGCATTCTTCTTTCGCTAACTTATTTTGCTTAGTGTGATAATCTCTAGCTCCATCCACATTGCTTGAAGCTAGCAGATTGTTGATTGATCAATATCTGCAATGATGGGACGATGTTCTTTATTTTAGCAGAGTTACAATCGATTTCTGTGCTAAAAATTGTTCCCAGGATCTAGACAGTGACCTCTGCCTTTTAAAAAATTATGTACAAGCCCAATTTCCTGCATTTAGTCCTTTCCTACCTTAAAAAGACTGCAGTGTGTTCAGTTGTTTACAAGTGAACACTTTTCAATATAGTCTCCAAATGGACACTCTATTAATTTGATCAGATAGAAGAAAGGGTTCAAACACTAATAAAAATAGTCACCTGACTAAAAACATTTTATAATACTTGAAAGAAGTAACAAGATTAGATGTGAAAAGTCCTTCCATGAAGTGACTAACAATATATTTCTAATCTGTTCAGAATATAAAAATAACATCAAATTGATCTGAGAAATTTTCAACCAAGCTACAACTTGATACACTGCCAGTTGAAAAAATAATTTTTTTTAATTTGCCATATTTCTGTACAGTTTCCAAGTGCCCCTAGTTTGGGTTAATCAAAATCTATTTTCATTAAATTAACTAATGTTTATGCTGTATATATTGATTTATTTCTATTTTCAGTAGGTAAATGAAGATAAAATATATTACAGTATTTTTTTTAACTCATCAGTAGTAGGTGAAATGTGCAGATAACCACATTGTTACAGTCTTTCAATAAACCAAATCTTGCTTTTAAAAAAAACTGAAACCATATTCTGCATGTGTAGGCAGTTGACACTTACAAAATAACTTGCAATTATTTTATGGAGCCTATTTTAGATATCTAGTATTATGATTAGATTTTAACTGTCACTATTTCAGTTATCACCATCAATTTAAAAAGTTAAGCAGGAAATCTTATGTGATTCATCTATATCATCCTAATTGTCTCAAAATCATTATAGCAAAAGAAATTGTATAACATAAAGTATACAGACACCAGCAATATCTAGAAAATGAGAAAAGATAAAGAGAGATAATCAAGGGATAGACTGGGAAAGTCACATACCCTCAGCAATGCCAGATTAATCCTTTTTACTTCTTATCTCCTGCAGCAAAGATTAACTTGATAGGTGATTTGATGTCTTAATTCTCCCTAAAGTGTTGTATTAAAGATAAAATAAGATTGGTATTGACTGCAGGTTTGCTGACATGAAAAAAGCAGCATTCAAATACTCAGAAGTTTATAGTCAGAAAGACAAAGTGAAAATGCAGATATGTTAATGTAGAGGAGTAGGAAGTTAGGCCACCTCCTTCAGCCTCCCATGGTGTTAGTTGCTCAGTCATACCTGACTCTTTGCGACGCCAAGGACTGCAGCATGCCAGGCTTCCCTGTCCTTCACACTGTCCTGGAGGTTGCTCAAACTCATGCCCATTGAGTTGGTGATGCCATCCAAACATCTCATCGTTTGTCTTCACCTTCTCCTCCTGTCTTCAATCATTCCCAGCATCAGGGTCTTCTCCAATAGTTTGCTCTTCACATCAGGTGGCCAAAGTATTGGAGCTACAGTTTCAATATCAGTCCTTCCAATGAATATTCAGGACTGGTTTCCTTTAGGATTGACTGGTTTGATCTCTTTCTGGTCCAAGGGACTCTCAAGAATTTTCTCCAACACCACAGTTCAAAAGGATCAATTCTTCTATGCTCAGCCTTCTTTATGGTCCAACTCTCACATCCATACATGACTACTGGAAAAAATGTAGCATTGACTAGACCTTTGTCGGCAAAGTAATGTCTCTGCTTTTTAATATGCTGCCTACGTTTGTCATTGTTTTCTTCCGAGGAGCAAATGTCTTTTAATTTCATGGCTGTAGTCACCATCTGCAGTGATTTTGGAGCCCCCAAAATAAAGTCTGTCACTGTTTCCATTGTTTCCTTTCTATTAACCACTGAAGTGATGGGACCAGATGCCATGATCTTAGTTTTTTGAATGTTGTTTTAAGCCCGCTTTTTCACTCTGCTCTTTCACCTTCATCAAGAGGCTCTTTAGGTCCTCTTCACCTTCTGCCATGAGGGTGGTGTCATCTGCATATCTGAGATAATTGGTATTTCTCCAGCAATCTTGTTTCCAGCTTGTGCTTCACCCAGCCTGGCATTTCACATGATGTATTCTGCATATCAGTTAACCAAGCAGGGTGACGATATACAGCTTTGGCTGACTCCTTTCCCAAATTGAGCTAGTCCATTGTTCCCTGTCTGGTTCTTACTGTTGCTTCTTGATCTGCATGCAGGTTTCTCAGCAGGCAGATTTGGTCTGTTATTCCCATCTCTTGAAGAATTTTCCATAGTTTGTTATGATCCACACAGTCAAAGGCTTTAGTGTAGTCAATGAAGCAGAAGTAAATGTTTTTCTGGAATTCTTGCTTTTTCTATGATCCAGTGGATGTTGGCAATTTGATCTCTGGTTCCTCTGCCTTTTATAAATCCAGCTTGGACATCTGGAAGTTCTCGGTTCATGTACTGTTGAAGTCTAGCTTGGAGAATTTGAGCATTACTTTGCTAGTGTGTGAAGTGAGGGAAATTATGTGCTAGATTGAACAGTCTTTGGCATTGCCTTTCTTTAGGATTGAAATGAAAACTGACATTTTTTAGTCCTGTGGCCACTGCTGAATTTTCGAGATTTGGTGGCATTTTGAGTGTAGCACTTTTACAGCATCATCTTTTAGAATTTGAAATAGCTCAGCTGGAATTCCATCACCTCCACTAGCTTTGTTCATAGTGATACTTCCGAAGGCCTACTTGACTTTGGATTCAAGGGTGTCTGGCTTTACGTGAGTGATCATACCCCACCATCATGGTTATCTGGGTCATTAAGATCTTTTTTGTACACCTCTTCTGTGTATTCTTGCCACCTCTTCTTAATATCTTCTGTTTATGTTACTTCCATACAGTTTCTGTCCTTTATTGTGCCCATCTTTGCATGAAGTATTCCCTTGGTATCTCTAATTTACTTGAAAAAATCTCTAGTCTTTCCCATTCTATTATTTTCCCTTATTTTTTTTTTTTTTTTGCATTGTTCACTTAGGAAGACATTCTTATCTGTCTTTGCTGTTCTTTGTACGTCTGCTTTCAGAAGGGTATATATTACCTTTTCTCCTTAGCCTTTCACTTCTCTTCTTTTCTCAGCTATTTGTAAAGCCACCTCAGATAACCATTTTGCCTTTTTGCGTTTCTTTTTCTCAGGGATGATTTTGATAACTGCCTCCTGTACAATGTTATGAACCTCTGTCCATAGGTCTTCAGGCACTCTGTCAATCAGATTATTTCCTTGAATCTATTTGTCACTTCCACTGTATAATGGTAAGGGATTTGATTTAGGTCATATCTGAATGGTCTGGTGGTTTTCCATACTTCTTTTAATTTAAGCCTGATTTTGCAATAAGGAGTTCATGATCTGAGCCACAGTCAGTTCCCAGTCTTGTTTTAACTGACTGTATAGAGCTTCTCCATCTTTGGCTACAAAGAACATAATCAATCTGATTCTGGTATTGACCATCTGGGGTTGTCCATGTATAGAGTCGTTCTGTGTTGTTGGAAGAGGGTGTTTGCTATGACCAGTGCATTCTCTTGACATAACTCTATTAGTCTTTGCCCTGTTTCATTTTGTCCTCCAAGGCCAAACTTGCCTGTTACTCCAGTTATGTCTTGACTTCCTGTATTTGCATTCCTATCCCCTATGATGAAAAGAACATCTCTTTTGTGTGTTAGTTCTAAAAGGTCTTGTAGGTCTTCATAGAACTGTTCTAATTCAGCTTCTGCAGCATTACTGGTTGGGGCATAGACTTGGATTACTGTAATAATGAATGGTTTGCCTTGGAAAGGAACAGAGATCATTCTGTCATTTTTGAGATTGCACCCAAGTACTGCATTTCAGACTCTTCTGTTGAATGTGAGGGCTACTCCATTTCTTTTAATGAATTCTTGCCCACAGCAGTAGATAAAATGGTCTTCTGAATTAAATTTGCCCTTTCCAGTCCATTTTAGTTCATTGATTCCTAAAATGTCAGTGTTCATTGTTCCCATCTCCTTTTGACCACTTCCAATTTACCCTGAGTCATGGACCTAACATTCCAGGTTCCCATGCAATATTGTTCTTTAGAGCATCTGGCTTTACTTTCACCATCAGACTCATCCACAACTGTGCATTGTTTCTGCTTTGGCTCAGCCTTTTCATTACTTCTGGAGCTATTTTCCCCACTCTTCTCCAGTAGCATATTGGGCACCTACCAACCTGGGGAGTTCATCTTTCAGGCTCATGTCTTTTTGCCTTTTCATACTGTTCATGGGATTATCAAGGCAAGAATACTGAAATGGTTTGCCATCCCCTTCTCCAGTGGACCATGTTTTTTCTTAACTCTCCACCATGACTGGTCCATCTTCGGTGGCCCTACATTCATGGCTTATGAGCTTCACTGAGTTAGACAAGGCTGTAATCCATGTGGTCAGTTTGGTTCGTTACCTGTGCTTGTGGTTTTCATTTTGTCTGCCCTCTGGTGAACGAGGATAAGAGGCTTGTGGAAACTTCCTGCAAGAAGGAACTGGCTGTGGAGAAAACTGGGCCTTGCTCTGGTGTGTGGGGGCCATGCTGAGTAAATCTTTAATCCAGTTTTCTGCTGATGGGTGGGGCTGTGTTCCCTCACTGTAGTTTGGCCTGAAGTCAAACTATTGGAGGGGTAATGGCTGTGATGCTGACCTCCTTCAAAACGACTTATGCCAGCACCCTGGACTGTTGTATTTAGTGCCCCTGACAACATGACAAGCCACTGTTGACCCATGCCTCCACCAGAGACTTCTGGACTTTGACAAGCAAGGCTGGTTCAATCTCTGGTGTCACTTCTCCTTTCTTCTGGGTCCTGGTACACAACAGGTTTTGTTGGTGCCCTTCAAGAGTGTTTGCCCAGTCCTGTGGAAGTTCTGTAATCAAATCCCACTGGCCTTCAAAGTCAAGTTCCCCGGGGGTTCTCATTCCCTTTGCCAGAACCCAGGTTGGGAAATCTGTTGTGCCCCTAGAACTTTTGCAACAGTGTGAGAACTTCTTTGGTACAGTTGTTCTCCAGTTTGTGGGTTGTCTGCTCAGCAGCTCTATAGTGGAGCTAATGGCAATCTCCTCCAAGAGGATTTATGCTACACACCGTGCCCCCCAGTTCTGCTGCAGTTGTTTCCACGGCAGGTCACTGCTGACCTGTGCCTCCACAGGAG
This sequence comes from Bos indicus, assembly GCF_029378745.1. Lineage (NCBI taxonomy): Eukaryota > Metazoa > Chordata > Mammalia > Artiodactyla > Bovidae > Bos > Bos indicus. Next base: position 33,666,859 of record NC_091765.1, read on the forward strand.
ACACTCATACACTCAAAGGCGGGTCTGGTTATGGCTCTTGTGAAGGTCACTGCTCAATTTCCTGGGTCCTGGTGCACACAAGATTTTGTTTGCACCCTCCAAGTATCTCTGGTGGGTCTGAGATTTGATTTTAAATGAAATTGTGCCTTTCTACCATCTTGTTGGTGCTTCTCCTTTTCCCTTTTTGGTGGGATCCAACATTCTCCTGTCAATGGTTGTTAGCAACTAGTTGCGATTTTGGTGTTCTCACAGGAGAAGATGAGCACATGTCCTTTTACTCTGCCATCTTAGATTTATTCAATATATAAATATTAAATTTATATTTATATATATATACACACACACATATACAGCAAATTATATATTCACCTATTGACAAGCACTTAGGGGGCTTCCACATCTTGGGTATAGTAAACAATGCTGCAGTGAACATAGAGTTGCATATATTTCTTTGAATTAGCGCTTGTGTTTTCTTCAGAAAAAATATCTAGAATTACTGGATTGTAGGATAATTCTGGTTTTTAGTGTTTTTGAGGACTCTCCATACTGTTTCCATGGTGGCGGCACCAATTTACATATGTATCAACAGGGCACAAGGGTTCCTTTCTCACCACATCCTTGTCAACCCTTGTTATTTGTTGTCTTTGATAAGAGCCATCCTAAAATGTGTCAGGTGATACCTCAGTGTGATTTTGATTTGCATTTACCTCATGATCAGAGATGTTGAACATCTCTTCGTAGGCCTGTTGGCTATCTGTATCTCTTCTTTGAAAAACTGTCTATTCAAATCCTCTACCCATTTTTTAATCACTATTTTGATACTGAGTTGTATGAGTTTTTGGTATATTTTTGACACTAACCTCTTATCAAATATATAAAATTTGCAACTATCTTCTTTCTTTTCATTTTGTTAGTTTCCCTCACTCTGTATATGCTTTTTAGTTCGTTGTAGTCTCCTTTGTTTATTTTTGCTTTTGTTTCCCTTGCCTAAGTATATTAAAAAAATATTACTAAGAGCAATTTCAGTCAGCTTCCTGCCCCTGTTTTCCTCTAGAGTATTCATGGTTTTAGGCATTATATTTAAGTCTTTATGATTTTCAATTGATTTTTCTGCACGGTGTGAAGGTTAGTCTTAAATTGATTCATTTGCATGTCACTGTCTAGTTTTCCCAATGTCATTTATTGAAGATAAATAAAATTTTTTCCACTATATATTCTTGCCTCTGTTGTCATATTTTAATTGCCCATTTAAATGTAGGTTTGTTTCTGGGCTCTTTATTCTATTCCATTGACTTAGTGTCTGTTTCTGTGTCAGTACCATATTGTTTACTATAGGTCTGTAGTTTAGTTTGAAATCAGGGAGCATGGTAACTCCAGTTTTGTTCTTCTTTCTCAAGATCATTTGACTCCTCAGAGTTATTTGTGTTTCCATAATGTCTATAGTGGTGGTAATAGCTAAGCCTTTCAAAAAACATGTAGAAATATACAACTCAGGAAAATATATTCATGCTTTTGTTTGCAAGATGTACTGAAAAAGTATTTAGTTGCTACCAATAGAAGATATTGAAAGAAAGTGTATTTAACTCTTAGTACAAATATTTCATGCTATTACCACCCAGACAAATTTTAAGATGAATTAAATAAAACTTTTAAAACTCAAGTGGAAAAACTGTCCTTTCAATATACATTCTTGAAAGCATTATGTATTTTATTGAACTCATTATATTTTACCATAAATTACTTAGAAATAAAACCATATTAATAGTTTATCCTATATCTGACACATAAACTTCTTAGGTTTGCATTTTAATATGTCCTTAAGTAGCTTAAATAAAATTAACTTAAGCAGGTAACAATATTTAGAGGTGAAGAAGAGAAAGAAAATAATTTTTACCTTATTGTTTATAGCCAGAGCTGCTTGAAGAATAAATGTTTCTAATTATTTACTTCAAAATAGGCCAGACATTCAATTCTCTTTTGGTTCTCATAAATTTTGTTACAAATTTATAACAAAAGTATGTAAAATTCAATCTCTCCTAATAATTCATGGATATTATTACTTAAAATTCACTTTTAAAATTTTCTGTTTTTAGATAGTACAGTAATGGATTTTGAAACTAGCACTTTATAATAAATATTAATTTTTATTTGAGGAAGAATTACAAATTTGTGGCATTTTTATAAACGTATGTGCTAAGATCAGGATATAAAACTCTTGAAGTAATACTCAAAAAGCATTTATATAATTTAAGAATGTGAAAACAAGTTGTAATAGTATTAATGATTATAGGTAGATGTCTGAAATTATGTGCCAAATTTATCAGAAATGCAAATATTCAAACAGGCTGAAATTCTTCACAAAATGTGACTTCCTTCATAAAACATGACGATAAGGTGAAATTGTAAACAACTTTTAGTAAGTTTTAACTAGGAACTTTGTTAACTTCATTGCATTTTTTTTTGTAATTCATGAAAACAGATTTTGAAAAATGAGTAAACTAAAATGCAAATTTTTTATAAGTATTTATTTACCCATTTATTTTAATAGTTGAGGTGAAATTTCTATGTGGACAAAAGTAAGACAAAGAAAGATACACATAACCTCCCTACTGACTGTTCATTATTTACTAAGATAACATAGGGTAGCCTTATCCCTCCTGTTTCCCCTACCTCTTAGCAATACTTAAACCTATGATGAAAGAGAAAAGAATCAAAAGGAAATTAACTGCAGTAATAAGCAGAAGAATATGATTTTATTGCCTCCTCAAGAAACTAGCTTATATCTGATATGGGAGAGTTAAACCTAAGCAAAATTTTGTTTTTATTAAATATTTAATAACTCTTTAAGAAGATGAGGTGGAGGAATTAATAATCATACATCCTTTCATGGGAATAAGTTTAACAAGCTCTTTTCATCTTAGTTTAGGTAGAATATCATATTTCTTCTCTAAAGAAAATGGGGTTACTGGAGGTAATGTGCTGTATTTAGTGGCTTAGTAGTGTCCAACTCTTTGTGACCTCAAGTACTGTAGCCACCAGGCTCCACTGTCCATGGGGATTCTCCAGGCAAGAATACTGGAGTGGGTTGCCATGCCCTCCTCCAGGGCATCTTCCCAACCCAGGGATCAAACCCAGGTCTCTCACATTGCAGGCAAATTCTTTACTGTCTGAGCCACTAGGGAAGCCCACTGGAGGGAATAAGGAGAAAAACAGAATCACCAGCTTCATTCATAAGCTACACTCTGTGTCCAAGTTCTTATGTGATGAAGGACAATCAAAATAGATTGGATTAATTTTCCCAAAATATATTCTTCAAATAAGATATTTGACAACAATGAAAAAAGGGTTTATTGTCAAATATTTCTTAAAAATGTTTGAAGTGACATTTTTGAGTGTTAGACAAGACAGAAAGGTCACTTTTCTCATGGAATTCACAATATGATGGGGAAAAATAACTTAAGCAATTAAATCACAGTAGAGTGAGTGCCAACGAGAAATATAGGGAATTATTTTCATAATCTACATTTTTTCATCTCCCATGGAGATTTCTACTAATTGTTTAATCAAAGGATATAGTTTTAGTGTTCCTTTGAAGAATTATATACATAAAATACTGAAATTTCAAGAGGTAAAATTTCCCTTATTATGCCTGCTACTTAATTATTGATTATACATTGGTCTTGATGGTTGAAAGGAATTTGGCTATACAAGTGAATGACTGATTTTATGTTTCTAACAAAGGACCTGCACAGAATATTCAGTTATGCCACGAGGTGACTTGTTCTTTGTTGTTCTTCCTTCCCTAGATTTTGTCCTGTCGAGAGCATGAGTAGAGCCTTTATCATCCCTCTCCAATTGGTGGCAGAACAAACTCTTAAACGTAAAACAAATGATTGCATGTATCTACCAGTCTATAGGAAATATAATGATAAGTGTCGTTTATGTCCCATATGCAGCCAACTGTAAAGCAGAAAGCCCTTCAGATAGCATCTATTTGAACGAACTCACCCTACAAAAGGAATAATGACTAATTTAGATTGAACTAGAAATTTCAAAAGGGAAGAGTATGGGCACTAACATTATTTCCTTAATGGTATAAAATTAACTTTCTCTTGACATGACTCCACCTTAAGCACATCTCTTATTGCATTCTCCACCTGCTCTTTATTTTCTCTGAGCCAGTTGTTGTATGTCTCTTTTTATTTTAAGCAAACCAATTTTACTGTTCTATTTTTTCCAAGTGCACATATTCAGATATATTGCCCACTCACAAAATAAAGAATCCTCTGGATTTCTAGGCCCTAAGAAGGCAGCAGGATATTATAAATAACCCATTTATTTCTTGTTGGCCAGTTCTCTACCAATACAAACAGACTATCCCTTTGACAACGAAATCACATGACCTTCTGGTTCTTTGAAATAACATTATGTTGACTTCAGGTTTCCTATTTTCTAAAATAGTGCTGGCTCTTACATTCTGGGGGGAAAAGGACTGTCATTCGTAAATTAAAAAACAAAAACAAAAAAACATGTGCAGGAAACTCATTTAGCTCAGTGGAAGTGCTCATCAAAATACACAGCTCCATAAAGACAAGAGTGTAAAAGTATGTTTTAAGTAGTCTAGTGGGCTGAATTGGAGAAGGCAGTGGCAACCCACTCCAGTACTCTTGTCTGGAAAATCCCATGGATGGAGGAGCCTGGTGGGCTGCAGTCCATGGGGTCACTAAGAGTCGGACACGACTGAGCGACTTCACTTTCACTTTTCACTTTTCACTTTCATGCATTGGAGAAGAAAATGGCAACCCACTCCAGTGTTCTTGCCTGGAGAATCCCAGGGGTGGTGGAGCCTGGTGGGCTGCCGTCTATGGGGTCGCACAGAATCGGACACGACTGAAGCAACTTAGCAGCAGCAGCAGTAGCAGCAATATATATGTTTCAATTCTATTTTCTCAAATCATCCCACTGTTTCCTTCTCCCACAGAGTACAAAAGTCTGTTCATTATGTCTGTGCCTCCTTTTCTGCCCTGTACATAGGATCCTTGGTACCATCTTTCTAGATTCCATATATATGCATTAATATACAATATTTGTCTTTCTTTTTCTGACTTACTTCACTCTGTATAAGGCTCTAGCTCCATCCACCTCATTAGAACTGACTCAAATGAGTTCCTTTTTATAGCTGAGTAATTTATATACCTATATTTTTTTAGTATTATACTAGTTCAGAATTTACCAGGTGTGTGCATCTCACCTACTTTCCATACCCCATTCAGTACAGTTTTATCACAATTTCAGTTGAATCAATAGCATGAGTATTTGTATTATCCAAGGTTCTCCAAAGAAACAGAAATAATAGGAGACATATGTGTTTATTTGTCTGCATGTTAGAGATCCAGGAGAGTCAGTGGTATGATGCATTCTGAATCTGAAGACCTGAGAACCAGGGGAGTCAATGGTGCATGTCGCAGTCTAAGTCTGAAAGCCCAGATAACCAGTAACACTGCTGTCTGAGGACAAGAGAGGGCAGATGTCCCAGATCAAGCAGACGACAGATTTAAGCTTCCCCCATGTTTTTGTTCTATCCAGGCCTTCAGCAAACTGGATGATACCCAACCACTTTGGTGAGGGCTACTTTCTTTATTCAGGCTACCTATGCAAATACTAATCTTTTCTGGAAGCATGCTCAAAAATATAGTGAGAAATAATGCTTTACTAGCTATCTGGACATTTTTTAGCCCAATCAAGTTGACACATACAATTAGCTATCATATTATTCATACTGTTTGACTATTTAAATACTTATTTGGTTATGTTAAACAAAATAACTTACTTTGATTATGTTTCATTTTGTCTATAATTTCCCTGCATTTTTATCTCTATGTGTAAACTACAATGTTTCCCTTAATCTTTGACAGTTCAGTTATATTCCTACAGCAAAATTTTATTTTCTCCTTTATGTTATACCTTTATTCTTTAGGAAGTTAGAAAAGGGTATTTTGGAGGTACAATTTGGAAACTTGAATATCAGAAAATTTTCTCATTCTGCACTTACAATTAATTTGTTTAGAATGGATATAGAATTCTAGTTTGAAAACATCTTTTTTTTTTTCTTTTTTTTTTTTTTGGCTGCACTGTGCAGCATGTAGGATCTTACTTCCCAACTGGGGATTGACCCTGTGCCCTCTGCAGTGGAAGTGTGGAGACCTAACCACTGGACCACAAATGAATTCCCCTCAAAAAAAAAAAAAAAAAGAAAATCCTGTTTTCCCCCATAATATTGAAGGCATTGCATTCTTTTATATCTAGTGTCACTATTAAGTTCTGTTATTATTGTTTTCTGTTTGTTCTGAGGGGGTTCTATTTCCCTTGACATTTCTTCAATGTCAGTCTATTCTTGGCCTCACATGAATAATTAAGAGTAAAACACTGAAAAGATTGTCAAAAGCTCTGAGGACATGGATAGGAATTCTAACAGATGGTTACATTGACAGAGAAATAGAAAAATAGCCTTTTCTTTGGAAGACCCCCAAACGCTAGTCTGTTAAAGTCTTTTCTTTGGGACTGAACAGTTTCTGTAAAAAGCTGTCCTCTAGTCCTGGCTTTGAGGCATGCATTTGTAGCAGGGGGAGGGTGGTTCCACATCCCAATTTTCAGTCTTGAGATTTATCTCACCCTGTACTGTGCCCAGTATTCCAAGTATAGGGGTTCTCTGATTGAATTTTTCCAGAAAATAAAGCTTTGCTCTTTGTAGGGACGGTGAGGAAAGAGTGGGTAACTATGACCTCTACATCCTCTTCCTTTATTTCCAGTACTCTGTGGAGTAAATAAGCTCTTGATATTTTAATCATTACCTACATCTGTTGGTACACAGAATGCGTTTTCTTTTGTCCTTCGTTAGTATCATTTGGATTATTTTAGTCTTCCAAAAACTTGCTGACATCTCTCATCTACTATGACTTCTGATCCCATCTCTTTTGTTCCTCATGATTGGATATCTTACATCAAAACAAATTACAAATTAACATCTTAAAGTAATATATACTTATTATCTCATGGTTTCTGTGGGACAGGAATCTGGGTATGGCTTAATTGATGCTTCTGCTCATAATTTCATAAGGCTAAAATCAAGATGTTGACAGGGGCTACAGTATAATCTGAGGCTTGGGATCCTCTTCAAGATCACCAATTGTTGATGAAATTCAGTGTCTTGCATATATAGGACAGTGTTCTTTTTTAATGTCAGTGAGGAAATGTTTTTAGCTCCTAGAAGCCATCCTAAAGTCCTTGCCACATGAACTCACCATCAGCAACTTACAGAATGATTATTTGCCTCTTCAATGACAGCAGGAAGAAAATCTTTGATTTCTTCTAGGGTTCAGCAGATTAGGTCAGGCTCAAGAATAATCTACCTTTTAATGATCTCAGAGTTAAGTAATCAAGAATCTTACATTCATCTGCAAAATGTCTTGACATCTAATGTAACACTCAACAGGAGTTATATGTCATCACATTCACAGGAGGTTAGGGGTGGGGTTTACATGAAGCATGTACACTAGCAGGTTGGAATCTCTGGTGCCATATTGGAATCTTGCCCTCCATTCCATATATCCTTTGTTGAAAAAAGTAAAGAATAAGAACATCTTTTAAAATGTCATTTATGAGAAACAACATATGTACACACACACATACACATATCCTTTACTGATATTTTCCTGAAATATTAGTGGTATTTTTTAGAAAGACAATAATGGAAGTGTGAGGAATATTTTTAGAACTTCAATGCCATTAGGAGTAAAATTTATTTAAGATTATTTTACATAAAATTAAATTACTTAGAATGTAGAATCTTATCTTCGGATACTCTTTCTGTTCTATGGAGAAATGAGTCTGTTTTACCCATACTATCACATCATCAAGGAGATGAGACTATAAACAAGTATTCATAATGGTCTTAGAAGAATACTTTGTCTATAATCATTGTGCCCTGAAGCAGCACACAAAAGGATATGTGATGGATTATAGATCATTCTGTAGAATCATTACAGCGTTACAGATCAACAATTTGTTTACAGTAGAACAAGGTCATCTTTGAACTTGCATGCCAAGTAATTCTCACACACATTGTCAGCTCAGAGATAAAAGCTGTCACTAAATTATGCTATCCTGTGATTTCAAGTGGTGCATCAATAAACAGGAATTGGAAATTCATGTGAAGAGAGCCAACATGTCTTTTTGGCAAAGCAGTAGCTTTACACTAATATACTTTTGATTTTCAGAATAAGTTCATGAGGTATAATTGCCAATGTATCTAATATTTGCTTCAGAGAATACCTCAGTGACAAAATCTTCAACTGCTAAATAAAATAGATATGAGAAATTCTTTCAGAAGTCATAAATTTCCCAAAATATAAATGGGTAAATGTTTTAGAACTGTGTTTATTCTGATTGCCAATATTTTAATTCAGATTGCTAAAATAAAAAAATTTGTTCAAATGATTGTTTTATCTATCAAGTTTATCAAAGACATCCTCAAAGCATCTTTGAACCAAAAGTAAATAAAACCAACACAATATTGTAAAGTAATTAGGCTCCAATTAAATAAATTAAAATAAATAAATAAATAAAAATGTTGGTTAAAAATTGCAAAATCATCTAGCTCCTTATTCTAAAACTTGATTATCAAACTAGCAGCCTTGGCATTATCTGGAAAGTTGTTAGATATGTAAAATGTAGAGCCTGACCTCAGACTTTTTTCATAAAAATTTGAATTTTAACAAGATTCCTTAAGTGGTTCAAAGGCACATTAATATTCAGGGTTATGATTCTTTCCATGTAGGTAAAGGAACTCTGTGTCACAAATGGTGCAGAATGTCTGAGACCACATGACTGGCATTGATGAAAAAAATCAATAGTCACTCTAAGAAAACAGTGGAAAATTTTATTTGAGCCAACCTGAGGATTTTAACCATGGAGTAGTCAGTCATTCAGAAAGCTCTGAGGACTGTTCTGAAGAGGTAAGGAGGTATCTGTGATTTTGGCAAAGGAGTACATGTGACCAAGCACACATTGGTAGAAGGTTACTGCTATTTGTGCAGAAAAGGCATCTAAGTTAATGGTTCTAGTGCTTTTTATGTATGGAAAGATGTAAGAAACTTGGTTCATAAAATTTTCTGCTGAAAATATATGACGGTTAGTTCTACCAGTTTGTTCACAGAACAAAATGCCTCATCCATATCTTCACACTGAATTCCTTTCAAGATGTATTGTAGGTCAGCAACTCCAATGGCTAGAAACTTGATTATTGTAGAATGGATGATGAGCACCCTTCTTTATTTAACAGTCCCCTTCCTTTCAGCCTTAACTTTGACCAAGGATGTGGAGGCACTTCCTGACCAACTTGTCCCCCACACTAGAAATGCCCATTTCCAGATCAGGTGAGGATTTTGTTGGTAGGTCATTCTACATTCTGTTGGACTTCCCAAGTAGCTACGCTGGTAAAGAATCTGCCTGCAATGCAGAAGACCAGGGGTTGATCTCTGGGTTGGACGAGGTTAGATCCCCTGGACGAGGGCAGGGCAACCCACTGCTGTATTCTTGCCTGGAGATTCCCCATGGACAAAGGAGTCTGACAGGCTACAGTCCATGGGGTTGCAAAGAGTTGAACACGACTGAGCGACTAAGCATAGCACATACTATTACTGGACTAGATTCTATTAATAGTAGAAAAAAAGCCCCTAGACTGCCTGCTTTATAAGTCTGTTATGGTCCAGAAACTGATTCTTGTTGCTTCTTCCTCTATCTAGCATTATGCTATTAACCATCATTGATCTTACAGAACTGTATCTTTAGTCAATTGTTTCAGGTTTCCTAGTCATCATTATTTTTACCAGAGTCTGTCACACATTTGTTATTGCAAGAAATAATAATCTTGTAAAATAGGTAAAATATGAGTAATATAGTTAGTGACATTAATAAGTTCATAAGCAACTATTTAAGCTAAGAGCTTACTCTAGGTGCAGTCTAGTATCTCCCAGGATCATTTGACCTAGTCTGTTTTGTATCAGTTGCACTATCTTTGAGGGAAATTATATCTTGGCATTGTACATAAAGTTCACCAAAGATGTCTGCATGTGCAAGGTGATTCCTTAAGGGCTGATAAAGAAATGTTATCTTCTAAGGAGTTACATAGGCAGTGCCAAAAGAAGAAAAATTGATCTTTAACATTGCATAGGTATTTCTGCGAGTGAGGAAGTCTGGACAGTGTATAATGCAGATATACAATTCACACTGCAGGAGAGAGAAGAGGCCCAGATAGGCAGAAAAACATTTTCTGTTTAAATTTTTCTTGTCTTGCCTTGACTTAAAATATGAATTTTATTTCATCGCTGGTTAGAGGCGAAGCTGAAACTAGGACCCAATTCTCCTGACCCTCCCTTCTGCCAACAACCTTTATTTCTTATGTCAAAATAAGCCTCAGAGTTTAGAAGAGTGGTATCAGACCTGAATCTAACAGTTTAATTATTGCAGCTTTTTATGCAGCATTAGTTTATTTCAGAATCCTACTTCTATGTAGTAAGCTAAATGGGATAACTACAATGGAAGAGAACTGAAAGTTCTCTCACACTGTTGATTTCCGAAAATAAGAGTGAAGCAGGCAAAAGAATAGACTGATTTACTGTGAAAAAAGCAATAACAAAATTTAACATACATACATGAACATTTCCACTTACATGTGTTTGCATCATTTGGAGATTTGTTGAATTTTTAGTTAATTAAAGGCTTGCTGTTCTTTCATAAGTTAAAGGATATTTTAATTTAATAATAGTTTTAGGCTTTGGATTATTATACTTTAGTGCCTGTTAATGTAAGGGGTTTAAAGATTTTATTATTCAAACCATTATTGCATCTCAAATAATAACTATCTGACATCTATTTTAGGAAGTGATTATATGTGGTGCCTGTGTTGTGCATCATGTGTGTGTACACACTAATGATTATAAAACCAAGGCATAAAATGACATTCTGCCCCAGTAAATTATTTAATCACTTTCAACTTTAAAATGAGCTTAACTCTCAAGGATTCCCAGGAATAATTTCATATATTTTACAGAAACTCCCAAGTCATATAACAGTGATTCTCCCCATAGCCCAATGTAAGTAACACATAATGCTGAAGACAGATTTTTCTGAAAACAAATTAAGAGTTTTATAAGTGCCTCCATTGCATGTGGTCTTGCTTGCTGACTGCCATAAGCCATATTTTTCCAATTACCAGAACACTTTTATTATTGTTTGCAACTATATCTGGCTGAGCACCAAAAAGGAGTAGCCAGAAGTACAATATTATGTGTTGGCTCCGGTAGAGACTCTTTTGTAATATTCTATTTCCTTTGGAGTCCTATTTTTCTTTATCTTGGGATGAGCTTGGGATATTGCTTTTGATGGTACTTTAAGTAATTTGTTTTTCATTTGATTTTTGCTTTCATTAATTCTGTTTTCTTTTCCTTCTTTCTTTATTATATATTTGAGGTAAATGCTTTTGTACGTTGCTTAAAATGAAAGATCCTTGCTGTTATTTTGGAATGAATAATTTATATTTTCATTAGCAATGTCTTAAGGTTTTGTTTATATATATATATATATATATATATATATATGTGATTTTTTCAAAAGATACAAGAACATATTTACATTAAATTTTCTACATGTTAAATTGTTTTGTATCTTTTCCCTTCTAGAAGAGAACTGATATGTGTTTTTTTGCTAATTCTATTGGATTAAAGTTAGACATAGTCTAATAACAGTTGTGGGGAGCATGAGATACATGCTGTAAAAGTGTGATGTGGCTGAGTAATACTCTGCAGAAGGCAAATGAATGGATTAGGGCAAGGTTGCTCAGCTGGTACTCTTGGCATTTGCCCACGTAACTCTTTGTTGTGGGATGGTGTCTTGTGCTTCGCAGTATGTTTAGGAGCAACTCTGCTTCTACGTGGCTAGATGCCCGAAGCACTGACCCACTCATGATAGTCAGTACTGTCTCCAGTTATTGATAATGTCTCCAAAGGAGCAACATTATTTTGGATGAGAGGTGCTGGTTTAGAATGATAAGACTGTTTAAAACTATGAAAATTTGGAAGAAAGTAGTGTAGAATATAAAGAAACACTTTTGTTCTAACTCATGTACCTAGAGCAGTCAGTGTTGCTGATGGAAACTTTGTCAGAGATGATTTCACTGAGCTCATAAAGAATAAAGTCTGACTTAATTATTTAAAAAAAAAAACTGAAAATCTGAAAAGCATAGTAAAAGAATTTAGAAGGATAATTAAAAAGAACTCATTTCAAGATGATTAAACTTCAACTTATAATTGGTCAAAATGTAATCTTATTAATATGTTAAGACAAGTCACCTTCTTGGTAGGAATAAGTGATGCACGAAGAATAGATATTTGTAGTGATTAATTGTAAAATAATATATAATTTCAAGGCATACTGAGGGGTATAATGTTGAGATTAGGAAAGCAAAGAGTAATTGTGGATAGCTTCATTCTGGAATAATGTATAATAAATTTGTAAACTTGTTTACCAGAGAAACAACCATAACTGGTGAAAATTATTTTAAACAACAAGCATGCATTTAATGTCTCTAGAAATTATCCTAAGAAGATACAATAACTGTAGTAATACTGATTAAAGAAAGTCTATTAAGTCTCAGTAAGACCATCACTGGGGCTTCTCTGGTTGCTCAGATGGTAAAGACTCTGCCTGCAATACAGGAGGCCTGGGTTCGATTCCTGGGTTGAGAAGAACCCTTGGAGACGGGAATGGCAACACACTCTAATTAACCACAATCCACTGCCTTCCTCTACACCCATATAAACTCAACATGATTGATGCTCCACACTTTGTATGTGTGGCAAAAAAAAAAAAAAAAAAATGGAGCTCCTTATCCCCCAGGTCCCAGGCAAAGGTTATAGTGTCAACCTGAAAAGGGCAAGATTCACACTATGGATGAAACAGACATCACCAAAATTATCCAACCAAATCACTGAACAGATACAAAACAAACAAGCCCCAGAGGAATATGAGTGTTTAGTACTCAGAACTGCTGCAATATATTATCAAAACTGTCGAGTTTGAATATGAAATTGGTAGATTTGAAAGGGAACAGGCAGACATGACCAATACAGAGGGGAACAAAAGCATACAAAAGAAACAGCCTGTGAAAGGGCTCAGATATCACCTTCCAAAAACAATTTTCAAAAGAGGAATTATAAACATTGTTGAAGAATCAAAAGACCTTATGCTTAAAGAAGTAAATTAAGGTGTAATAACAATCAACTATTAGGTTGGTGCAAAAGTAATTATGGTTTAGGACCCTGAATTTTAAATAATTATAACTAGGCTCAACCACATTTTTATTAATCAAAATAGGAACCAGTACAGTCAACACATTTTTTTTTTTTTTTTTGCCATTGAGAAATGCATTTGTTTATTATTCCTGTAGCATTAATATGCCAGCAAATTTGGAAAACTCAGCAGTGGCCACAAGACTGGAAAAGGTCAGTGTTCATTCAAATCCCAAAGAAAGGCAATGCCAAAGAATGTTCAAACTACTGCACAATTGCACTCATTTCACATACTAACAAGGCCATGCTCAAAATTGTCCAAGCTAAGCTTCAACACTATGTGAACAAAGAAGTTCCAGATGTTCAAGCTGGATTTAGAAAAGGCAGAGGAACCAGAAATCAAATTGCCAACATCCACTGGATCATAGAAAAAGCAAGAGAATTCCAGAAAAATCATGTACTACTGCTTTATTGACGATGCTAAAACCTTTCATTGTGTGGATTACAACAAACTATGGAAAATTCTTAAAGATATGGGAACACCATGCCACCTGACCTGCCTCATGTAAAACTTGTATGAAGGTCAAGAGGTAACAGTTAAACCAGACATGAGACAACAGACTGGTCCCAAATTAGAAAAGCAGTACATCAAGGCTGTATATTGTCACCCTGCTTATTTAACTTATATGCAGAGTACATCATGAGAAGCTCTGTGCTGGAGGAAGCACAAGCTGGAAACAAGACTGCTGGGAGAAATATCAATAATCTCAACTATGCAGATGACACCACCCTTATGGCCAAAAGCAAAGAGGAACTAAAGAGCCTCTTGATGAAGGTGAAAGAGCAGGGTGAAAAGGCTGGCTTAAAACGCAACATTCAAAAAACTGAGATCATGGTATGTGGTCTTATCACTTCATAGCAAATAGATGGGGCAACAGTGACCGACTGTATTTTTGGGGGGCTCCAAAATCACCACAGATGGTGACTGCATCCAGGAAGTTAAAAAACGCTTGCTCCTTGGAAGAAAAGCTAGGAAAAACCTAGACAGCATATTAAAAAGTAGAGACATGACTTTGCTGACAAAGGTCAGTATAGTCAAAGAAATGGTTTTTCCAGTTGTCAAGTATGGATGTGAGAGTTGGACCATAAGGAAGGCTGAACATAGAAGACTTGATGCTTTTTAACTGTGGTGTTGGAGAAGATTCTTGAGAGTCCCTTGGACTGCAAGATCAAATCTGTCAATCCTAAAGAAAATCAGTCATGAATATTCATGGAAGGACTGATGCTGAAGCTGGAGCTCCAATACTTTGACCACGTAATGCAAACTCAGTAGAAAAGTTCCCGATGTTGGGAAAAGATTGAAGGCAGGAAGAGAAGGTAATGATAGAGGATGTGATGGTTGGATGACATTACCCACTCAATGGACATGAGTTTGAGTAATCTCTGTGAGATGGTGAAGGACAGGGCATCCTGATGTGCTGCAGTCCATGGCATCACAAAGAGCCAGAAACAACTGAGCAACTGAATACCAACAGCATAAAAATCCATGCTTCAGGATTCAGTGAACTCTTTGAAAAAACTTTCTGTGTCCTGATGGTTGTGGAAGAATTGTCCCTGCAAAAAGTTGTCTAGATGCTTGATGAAGTGATAGTCAGTTGTTAAGAAGTTAGGTGAATATGGCAGATGAGGCAAAACTTTGTAGCCCAGTCCTTCAAATTTTGAAGTGTTGTTTGTGCGACGTGCTGTCAGGTGTTGTCATGGAAAAGAATTGTGCCCTTACTTTTGACCAATGCTGGCTGCAGCCCTTACAGTTTTTGGTGCATCTCATCAATTTGCTGAACATACTTCTCAGTTGTAATGGTTTCACCTGGCACAGAAAGCTGCAGTAGACAAGAGTGGCAGCAGACCAACAAACAGTGACCATGACCTTTTTTGGTGCAAGTTTGGCTTTGGAAAGTGGAGCTTCTTTTTGGAGTTTCTTTTTGGTTCAGCCACTGAGCTGGTCATCACTGGTTGCCATAGAAAATCCACCTTTCATACCATGTCACAATCTGATTGAGGAATCATTATTGTGTGGAATAAGAAAAGATGACTCTTCAAAACGATTTTTTTGATTTGCATTCAGCTCATGAGGCACCCACTTATCAAGCTTTTTCACCTTTCCAATTTGTTTTAATGCCAAACGACTATAGAATGGTCAACTTTGAGTTCTTGGGTAACTTCTTGTTTAGTTGTAAGAAGATTAGCTTTGATGATCCTCTAAGTTGGTCATTATCAACTTCGAATGCCAGGCACAGTGCTCCTCATCTTCAAAGCTCTAGTTTCCTTTGCAAAACTTCTTGAACTACCACTGCACTGTAAATTCATTATCAGCTCCTGGGCCAAATGCATAGTAGATGTTGCCAGCTGTCTCTGCTGCATCATGACCCATTTTGAACTTGAATAAGAAAATTGCTTGAATTTACTTTTTGTCCAACATCATTTACATAGTCTAAAATACATGTAGAATAAACATCAAGTAATAATTCTTTCTTTCTTTCCCTTCTCCAGGGGATCTTCCCAACCCAGGGATTGAACCCAGGTCTCCTACATTGCAGGTGGATTCTTTACCAACTGAGCCACAAGGAAAGCCTGCAAATACTGGAGTGGGTAGCCTACCCTTCTCTAGCAGATCTTCCTGACCCAGGAATTGAACCAGGGTCTCTTGCATTGCAGCTGGATTTTTTACCAACTGAGCTACCAGGGAAGCAAAATACATGTAGAATAAACATCAAGTAATAATTCATTAGCAAAAATCATGAAGCAAGAATTGTGCATTAAAATGATTTAAGAATATTTTCCAATATCAAATGGCAAATTGCAACAATGCAAGCCTGAAATTACTTTTGCAGCAATGTAACATCAGAAAGAGAATATCAATAAAGAGATACACAGTTTTAAAAATAACCAAATGAAAACTCAAGTTGAAGGTACAATAACTCAATGAAAATTTAACCAGAGGGACTCAACAGCAGATATGAACTTGGGAAAGAAAAAAATCAGCAAATGTGAAGACTGATCATTAGTTTATTCAATCCAAAGAAACTGAGAAAAAGAATGAAGAAAAAGAAACAGATCCTTAGACCAAGTTTTGGAAACATTAAACACATCAAAGCACATGAAAGGTGAGTGCCAAAAGGAGGAGAGAAGAAGAAGCAGACAATTTTAAGAACAAATAATGCCTAAAAAGTTCTCAATTTGATGAAAAACATTGCACATCCAAAACTTCAACAAACTCCAAGTAGTATAAAAACAAGGATATTACACATCAGATCAGATCAGATCAGTTGCTCAGTCATGTCCGACTCTTGGCGACCCCATGAATCGCAGCACGCCAGGCCTCCCTGTCCATCACCAACTCCCAGAGTTCACTCAGACTCATGTCCATCGAGTCAGTGATGCCATCCAGCCATCTCATACTCTGTCATCCCCTTCTCCTCTTGCCCCCAATCCCTCCCAGCATCAGAGTCTTTTCCAATGAGTCAACTCTTGGCATGAGGTGGCCAAAGTACTGGAGTTTCAGCTTTAGCATCATTCCTCCCAAAGAAATCCCAGGGCTGATCTCCTTATATGTTGAAAGACAAATTCTTGGAAAGATACCAAATACCAAAACTGACTCAGGAAGAAATAGAAAATCATAATAGAATAATTTCAAGTAAAGAGATTAAATTAGTAATTTAAAAAACATGTTCCACTAACACTTAGAAAATTTCCTGGTGTAGCCTACCAAACATTTAAAAAATGACTCATACCAATTCTTTACAGTCTTCCATAATAAATTGGAGAAGATTTACTAACTAATTCTATGAGGATAGTATTACCTTGATACCAAAATCAGACAAAACATCACAAGAAAATAAAACCACTTATCAATATATCTTATAAATATCAAAGTAAAAATTATAAACAAATTGCTAGTAAACCAAACCCAGAAACATATGAAAATATACCATGACCAAGGAGGATATATCCAGAGGAATAGAAAGTTGAATTAATATTCAAAATAAATTCATATATAATATACCGTATCTACAAAATAAAAGACAAAATCATATGATCATCTAAATAGACATATTAAAAATTATTTGACAAAATCTAACAGCCTTGCATGATATAAAAAAAGCAAAATAATGAATAAAAGGGAACTTTCTCAATATGATAACGAGTATAAAAACCTATAACAAATATGATATTTAATTTAGAAACACTGAGTATTTTCACTCTAAGATCAGCAACAAGTGAAGAATATCTACTCTAGCCACATATACTCATCATTGTACAGAAAGTTCTAGCCAGGCCATTTAGGCAAGAAAAGCATTCAGAATGGAAAAGTAAAACTAAAATTATCTCTATTCATCCATGACATGACGCTGTATATTCTAAGAAATCCAGAAAAAAAATTAGAACTAATAAATTACCAAAATACATAACACTAACATAATATGATTTTTATTCTCTACGATAATACAATACAATCCTATTTTTTTACTTTCATCAAAGGACAATAAGCAAAAAGATCACAAAAAATGTTCATAAATGAAATGAAAATATAAATAATAGAAGGTAATATTTTTGAAACTCTTACCAACAAATATATATTTAACATAAACATTTTTCCAATTAATAACAAAAATAGGAATAAATCAATTTATCAAAGGATTTAAGCAATTTGCTGAAGGAGAAACACAGTTGGCCAATAATATCTGAAGCGATTAAAAACTTGATAATTGTCAGCTTTGGTAAATGTCTTAGGCTGTCTTCTGTGAAAGCACAACTTGAAATTCTGGGATTTCTAGGCTAGTGATTTCTTGAGAGAGTATTCTTGGAAGATGAGGAATGAAGGAAATAGGATGGAGCTTCAGAAGAAAGCTGAGAGAGGATACAGTCAGCTGGAGCTAGCATTAGCTCAGCTCTCTGAGCAGCATGAGTGCTCATTTGCTCAGTCATGTCCAGCTCTTTGCGACCCCATGGGTTGTAGCTCGCCAGTCTCCTCTCTCCATGGAATTTTCCAGGCAAGAATACAGGAGTAGTTTGCCATTTCTTTCTCCAGGGGATCTTCCTGATCCAGGGAGCAAACCCACATCTCCTTCCTTGGCAGGTGGATTCATTACCACTGCGCTACCTGGGAGGCCACAATAGCTGTGAGCAGCTGAGAACAGTTAATTGTGACACAGAGTTAGTCCTACCTTGAGCACTTTGTCAGTTACTGGTTGTAGACGCCCCTCCCCTCATATTGGAATGTATAACCAATGAAGGGAATCCACTACTTCAAATGTTTAGAGGTTATTCATAGACTTTAATAATTAGAATATTCATCAGGACATATTGAGTGTTTTTGTAATAGTTATTAACAAAAATTTCATATATTTTAACCTGTTAATTTGAATACTTCTATAAATATAAATCACAGAAATGGGGCACTTGCCCTATTACAGAAAAGTGTACATGTCAGTGCTTATTGCAGGACGTGGTAGGAGAAAAATAGGACCCCTACATTCTAATCCCCAGAATCTGTGAATGCTACCTTACATGGTAAAGTCCCAGATGGACTTAAGTTTGCTAATCAACTTAAAATAGAAAAGCTATCCTGAATTATACAGGTGTGCCCTATGTAATCACAGCTTCCTTTAAATGTGGGAGAAGACACAGAAGAGTTCAGAGACTGAGTGAGAAGGCCCGAGGAAGGTTCTACTGGTCAGTGTTCGGTTTGAAGATGGAATACGTGACTGAGCCAAGTAATCTGGGAAACGTCTAGAAGCTGGCAAGGACATGAACACAAAGTCTCCTGTAGCATGTCCAAAAAGGTATGTGGTCCTGTTAACATTGTTTTTAATCCAGTGAGAACTATTTCATACTTCTGACCTCCAAACAGCAAGGTAAGAAAAATATATAGTGTTGTGGTAACTTATTACAATAGCAATAACAAAACTTTTAGAAACACAGGACTTTTGAAATTATGATATGGAAGAATCATGCTACTGATAATGGGGATGGGAGAAGCATTAGAAGGACAGATCAATGGTATGTATAATCATTGAACCTAAATGGTGAAAGAGTAAATGTTAATGCTACCATTAGGTTAAAAACATGACAAAAAATAGCTTGGTGTGTTGTGTTTTGGGGGAAGGTACTTTGTGAGTTCTAATAAATCTGAGGACCTACTAAGACATTGAGATGAGCAGACTACAGAAAGGTCAGAATGGAGTTTCGGTTCCAGTACTGGTGTCGAAATCACATGTAAAGGGGTTGAACAGTAAATAAATGGAAGGGGATAAATGATGCAGGTAACTAAATTATTTCCAGAATATTTGCTGTGCGAAAAAAAGCAGAATTTGGTGGTGTTCAAAGAGGTAGAAACTGCTTAATAAAATGCAAGGATGAAGTGAAGAAACCAGTACAGGGTAAGAATTTGAAGTTTAAAGGAAGGATAGGTAATTATTCAAGTTCTTAAAGGAGGTATACAACAATAACATATAGGGTCTATTACAGAAAAGATCACTACCACTGATTTAATTTCACTTGCTTTTATTAAAGATTTTATAGGTAGATTAAGATTCTGTGAAAATTAGTGGAACAATATTGGTAACTGCCTTACCATCTGTTTTGAAGTATATTTGAGGAGTTTCTAATTTAAGTTATTCCATTTTAAGTAATAAAACACGTTTATTCATTTTCCCCTTGACTACTTATGAAGAATTAAGTCAAACAAAAAGTCTCTTTTGATTGGTTACATGCTTTTGTATCTCCTTTCTCAGTATTTGGCAATGTTAAATAGGTTAAAATAACTTGTAAATGTCATTTTAGGATCAAATAGCTTGCAATTACTAATAGACCTAATATAATTGTCATAATAGGATTCAGATCAAACTTGTAGTCTTTTAAATATTGTAAGACATAATTAAACTTTCTAATAGAAAATTATGTAAAATATGTAAAATGTTATATATAAATATGTAAGTGTATGTGTGTGTATATGTGTGTGGGTGTATATATATATATATACATATACATACACCCACATACATACGTGGGTAGGTGGGTAGGTAAGGTATAATTAATCATAAGAAGGAAGCATTTGCAGAGGACTTACAGTTAATAGTTATAGATAAATGTAGTTGAGGCAAGTTGTCTGTCTAAATCATCCTCATAAACATTTAGTTGTAATCAACTTATAAAACACTATATGGGTAACTAGATAGTGATTTTAAAGTTCTGTGAAAAAATTATAAAGGAGTTTTGATATAATGCGGAGGCAAAGTAGAGCTATCTTTATACAATTATAGACAATTATAACTTAAATGCCTAGAAGTTTCTTTCCCTCCAAGACAAAGGAAACATGGGAAACATGGTGTGCAGGATATACAGACAGCAAATCATTATGTCTACACATCATGGAAGACTGATCGTAAAATATAGTGAGGATTACCTGTCATGATGGACTAAGAAAAAAATAGTATAATCTAACAATAGTACTAGACTAGATTGGTGAGAACATAGCAGCTAGAAGTAAGTTATTTTATCCATTTCCTTAAAATGAAAGAAAGTTTTCCAACACCTTGGTCCTGAAACATCCAATAGAATCCCTATAGAAAAGAAAACTGAGTTAAAAAAAAACAAACAAACAACTTTGTATCTATCCATCTATTATCTATCATCTTCATGCAGAACTCAAGAGGATGCAGTGCATCAGCAACCTACTAGAGTATTAGTCAAAGCAACAGCAAAGATACATGAGCAGTCAAAAAAGGTACTGTTCAATTTGTTTCCTCAGATGAAACCAAGGATGAGAAATCAGGTTAATAGAAGTTGCCTCAGTAAAAATGTTACAATGCCTTTTCCAGTTTGTAGACCTGAGCCAGTCAGAACAGAATCACTGACTGTTAGGCCAGGCTCTGCAACACCATGGTTAATATAAAGGTGGTGACTGTTTCAGTCCTTTCCCAAAGAAACCTATGGTCAATTGCTTTGGTAAGTGAATATTGGTAAAAGGTATTGTGAGCATCGTTGGAAACAAGAGTTCATGATGACATTGACTCCCAGAAACTCAAAGCATTTTCATGGCTCCCTCTTTGGTTGGTGCCATTTGGGGGCCAGATAATTAAATGGGTCTGAAAGATGCTTTTTTTTTTTTCCCCTGGTTGCTGAATGTATAATTGGAAGAGACTTGAATGGTATTTAGTGAAACCCCATGTTAGGTTCTTGGTCTGTGGGTTAATCATCATAATGATTTCATCCTCTGTCATCCCCTTCTCCTCTCACCTTCAATCTTTCCCAGCATCAGGGTCTTTTCAAATGAGTCAGTTCTTCACATCAGATGGTCGAAGTATTGGAGTTTCAGCTTCAACATCAGTCCTTCCAATGAATATTCAGGACTGACTTCCTTTAGGATGGACTGGTTGGATCTCCTTGCAGTCCAAGGGACTCTCAAGAGTCTTCTCCAAAACCACAGTTTAAAAGCATCAATTCTTCAGTGCTCAGCTTTCTTTATAGTCCAACTCTCACATCCCCTTTCAGAGAGGAGATAGCAAAACAAAAGGAATATCACATGCTAAAAAGTTTGGAAATTAGTGCTCCTTTTAAACATTTAATGGATGCTTGTGTGTTAGGCCCTCACTATTTTCCCATAAATTCATCAGTCTGATTCTGCACAAAAGTGATAGACATAGAGACAGCAGAATACCTCAAGCTCAACTATCTCTAGCCTTAATTACTAACAACTAGCCTTAATCACAGCTGAAATGGCAGATTAAATACAACCTCTGGTCTGTGGTATGTTGCCACTGATTTGATGAATCCATTAAATTCAAGTTATTTCCTTTCCTTATAGGGGAAAAAAAATCTCAAGATAGTACAGTTTCACATGGAATTCACTACAGACATATTTATATTCTTTCCTAGGAGTATCTCAAGTCCACCATCCTAAAACGTAGTACAAATAGATCTGAATTTCTGCATGTCCCACAGTATATCACACATCATAACCTCATGTTAATCCAGATGAGCAAGGATGCATTGCTCACACACAGATGACTAACACACTGGAGGTCTTACAAGAATATAAGTGCTCCTAACACTGGGAGTTAAAGTTTATGAAGTTTCTGGGGTTTACCATATTTGTAAAATATTTAGGAGTCCAGATGGTGGCCTGTCAGGATATTCCATCTGAAGTGAAAAAACAGATTTTTTTTATCTTGTGCTTTCCACCATGAAGAAGAAGGAAAAAAAAAAAAACACTGGGAGGGCCTCTTTTGAGATTTCTGAAGCAGCATATTCTACTGGATATGGAAAAACTGGAAAAACCATTCCAAATCCCATGTTGCATGATGTGAAGGGCTACCAGCATTGAGCAGAGCTCAGAGTCTAAAGAGGGCACTGGGGCAGTTGCAGGCTATCAGTGTTGGGAAAGGATCCTTTGTGAGGTTCTTGACAGGCTCTAGTGGGAAGATGCACAGAAGACCTGGAGTTTGTAAAAAAAAGGTCCTGCCATCTTGGTGCATTTATGGACCAAGTGACAGTACTGCTATAATTGTCCTTCATGAAATGTGATTTCTCAAATCTACCTAGTCATAAGAGTGAGTGGGTCCAGAAACAATTTGTAAAATTAAAACTCTATATCCATTATTGAGTATGGACAAGTCAAGAATAAAAGCAAAATGCATGGCTAGTAGCCCCAACTACTAAGTTATTACAACTGTTTCAGCAAAGCTTCTCTCTCATCTACTACCTGTGCTATGACCTGTAAGTTGGCTCTGTTTATAAGTTGAAGCTGAAAATGATGACAAATGCTTTCTAACTCCACTCAGAAATAGCCTTGAAAGAATCAAAATGAAAATGAGCAGGATTTCATGCACTGCGTTTGGTCATTCATTTCACATGGTAAGAGAAATGGCCTGAGGTGACACTACATTCAGACACATGGTCAGTGGAAAAATGACTTTGCTGAGACTTGGTCACAGACTTGGAGGAAGAAATACTGAAAGATCCAAATCTGAAACAGAAAAATGTAAATATATATTTAGTAATGTGTTCAATGTATGAAGATTTTATAATTACATGATAAGGAGCAACCCACAGCATCCCCTATTAAAGAGACATTCAGCAAGAAGTCCACCAGTGGCCTTCAGCCAATTTTTGTCATCAGACACCTAAATGCTGACATGATGGACACATGAACTAATTAGTCATTGTGGGCAGGGAGGGAGGCTATGCGTGGATAGAAATTAATATACCTACAGTCAACGCTGAATATTTAACCTGTCAATAACAGAGGCAGATCATTGCTGAATCTCCAGTATGGCGTCATTTCCCAAGGAAACTAGCCACTTAGTCACAAGTAAACAACACTGACCCCTTCTACCTTGGGACGATCAGTGATTCATTCTATTAGAATAGATACATATTCTGGGTATGCACTTTCTTTATGCCTTTAGGGCTGTGGCCATCACTAGAATCTGAGTGCTTACTGATTGATCCACTGGCATGGAATCCCATTTAACATGTCAGACCAGTTTAGAGAAAAGAGGTTACAAGAGTAAGCACCATGATTGTGATCTAATACAGTATAGGAACACCTTGCTGAAGGCATATAGTGCCAGCTCCGTAGTAACACTCCACAAGGATGGAGAACTGTGCCCCATGATGTATTATTGTCTGTATGTCTTCTGTATAGCATTCCCCGTCGGGAGAGTACATAAATCCAGGAACCAAGAGATGGAAATACAAGCAATTCACTTGCTATTAGTCCTCATTACTGACTTGAAATGTGTGCTTTCCATTCCCACGGTGCTGATCTCCATGGGGTTAGAGACCTGATTCCCACAGTGGGTGTAATTCTGCCAGGTGTTGCAGCCAGAGTGTGATTACACTATAAGCCTTGTTCATTTGGGGATTCTTGTGTCCAGGGGCCAGCAGGCAAGGAGAGAAATGACTATCTTAGTGAATACAATTGATCTTAACCATCATGAGAAGGCAGAGCTGCTCTTTACACAGTGGGCCTAGTGTGGAATGTGGCTGCCAGCCAAGTTTGACATGTGAGTGCTTCATGCTAGTAACTTCCTCAGCCAGTTCTGATAGTAAATGAACAAGGATAGTACCCGACACTGTATCATAGGAACATTAATAATGTATATTTCCTGAATGACTCCCTGTCAGGGATGGTATTAGGGATTTCTGTATGGATTATTAGGGACAACAGTCTGCAACCTTTTGGCACCAGGGACTGGTTTCATGGAAGGCAGTTTTTCCGAGGAAGACAGGGGTGCTTCAGGCAGTAATGCTAGCAATGGGGTGGAGAGTAGCAGATGAAGCTTCACTTGCCTGCCACTCACCCCCTGCTGGGGGACCCTGTTCCTAACAGGACCTCAGCCCAGGGGTTGGGGAGCCCTGATTATAGAGACTAAAGAGGCTAAATCAATGGGCATAAAGTCACACTCTAAGGGCAGGAAGTTTTTTCTATTGAGGTAGACTCATTCCATATATTAAGCACAGATTGCTGAACTAGGTGTGTAGACCTAAGAAGCAGTATTCATAGTCTAATGCCGGAGCAGGCATATCAACCAAACATTCTTGCACAGAATTTCATGAGTATTGCTTATGGTTATCGGGGTTTATCATATATTGAATCAGAGGTTGCATGTTATGTGATACAGAGTCCTTACATCCCAAAACAACTCTTTCCATTTAGTATCAATTACTTGACACCCATATCAGAATTTTCTGTCTTGAGATGTTCCTAACAGTACAATTGAAGAATAGTACAAAAGATCAGGACGTCCATTTTGACCATATATAGAAATCTAAGTTGATTTCCTCATTTTCACCCAATGTGGAATGCTAAATTATGAATTTATTAGAAATGCAAATTTGTTGGTGAAAAATCTTTGTCATTTCTTCCATTTGAATTATTGTACTCTTTCTAAATGATTTCTAATAATTCACAGAACTGAAAGTGATGCTTCCTCTACCTTCCTTACCTCAAAGTGAAATGCAAGGCCATAAGTGCTGCCAGAATGCCTACCACTACTAAAGGCTCCAAACCTAGTTTCAAAATGTAATAGCAGAATTGCCTTTTTGGCCTCATTTTTTAAAATTGTAATATAAATTTCAGATATGTCATAGAATATTTTACAGATATAGAAAATACAATGCCCAATACATTTTCTTTTTTTGTGATGACAGTGATTTTAAAATGACACACAGTGATGGATTAGGAAAGAATATATTTACTATTACAGCACTATGTTTGATGAAAACAACAAATGTTATGTGGGAAAAATTATGCATGTGAATAACTGAGAAGAAGTAAATCTAAGAGAAGGAAAATGATGGAGCAATGCTTAAAAACAAGAAAAGATTACTAAATTGTCATAATCTTCACAATTCAAGATTCTTTTACAAAACCAGAGGAAAGTAGAAACCTTGTGCTTTCTTATGATCATTTCAGGTTTAAGTTTTTCCTTTCTTTTGACTGACTATTCATTGCAAAGAGAAATACTCTTTTCAAGAGTTTTTCTTATCTTCCACACGTTGTGAAATCCTAGCAGTCATTTTCTCTTTTAAACTTTGTTCCATATAATTGGATTAGTATCATTCTATAATGCATTTAAATATCAAATTAATCCACTCCGTGCTACTGGGGGTTGATTTCTTGGTTTTCTTTTTAATAAACTGTCAGATGTTTCTGTATTAGCAAGGGAAAGAATGATGTCACAGACATTTGTAACATACATTTTTAGATATTATGACTATAGTATCCTAATTCTGTCGGATTACATATGCTCTTCTTTTACGTTTAAAGCTCTTCACATCTTGAAGATTCCAAAAACACATATACAAGGCTGAAGGCAAAAATAATACGTAATGATAGTTATTCAGAATTGGTCCCATGGCACCAAAAAATGGAGACAGCCTTGTCAAAGGAAGTCAAGTGCTTTCTTTCCTGGAAAGATTTGCAAAGAAAGGTTTCCTGGTGGTTTAGCTGCTATGTCATGTCCAACTCTTGGCGACCCTATTGGACTGGTAGCCTTCCAGGCCTCTCTGTTCAAGGGATTGTCTGTGCAAGAATACTGGAATGGGTTGCCATATCCTTCTCCAGGGGATCTTCCCCCCACCCAATGGGTCTCTTGCATTGCAGGCGGGTTCTTTACCAACTGAGCTTCCAGGGAAGCCCTAAAGATTTACAAAGGGGCCCCTAAAATTATTAGGGATAGAGTGACCATTATTCCATGAATCTTAGAACATCTTCTTGATATACCACTGGTGTAGAAATTATAGAAAAATAGACTAGTAGAATATTAGTTAAGAAACCAAATCATCATGGATTTTCAGGGTGCCAGAAAAATTTCCTAGCTTAGATTATAAATGAATGTTAACTTATTTGGTGACTACAAATGGAAACAAATGATTCCTCCTGAGACAAAGGATAATTCTCATTTTCTCCTCACAAAGTGTGTAGTTGCATTAAGCGGATAGCTATTTTTCTGTGTTAAAAAACCACATGAATTGTCATCCTACATGTAAATGGCAATAGAATATTTTTTTAAAATAATATATTTTTTAAACTCAGATTCCATAAAACCTTCTTTTTTCCCAAAACTAAAATTTAACTGTTTTTTAAATCAGAATCTGTTTCAATTTCTGGGTAAGATTATATGAGTTGGGAGTTAACAGTAAATAGAAAAGTACCATAAATCCTATGGTGACTTGAGAGATATTTACTTTATCCTTAAGGCAATCAATTCATCTTATAACTAATTTAGAGTTAGTCCTCTTTATTTTCTATTAATGTTTTTATTAGATGATTAAACTGGTATCTTTTAAAAGTCACTGAAATGTTCTTTTATGTTTAAACCCGGTGACTGGTAGTATCTGTTCATGATACTTAATGTTTCTTAGTACTGGATACATAGCTAATCTAAACTCCCTAGCCTTACTGTTAAGTATAGGCATGTGACTGAATTCTAGTCTTTGAAATCTGGGTAGAACTGGTAGGAATTATGTCACTGCCTGGACCTCTAAAACTTTCCCAGGGTGTTGGTGTTCCTTCTTTTTTGGTGAACTTGGAAATGTCCTTTTGAAGAAG
The DNA here is from genome assembly GCF_029378745.1 of Bos indicus. Lineage (NCBI taxonomy): Eukaryota > Metazoa > Chordata > Mammalia > Artiodactyla > Bovidae > Bos > Bos indicus. The sequence goes on from NC_091765.1 coordinate 33,694,324, forward strand.
ATGGATCATGATGTAGAAGGAAACTGCTTCACTGAATCATTGCTTGCTAAATAATTGCCTAACTACCACAAACATCTGTTTTGTACTGCATGGGAATAAGAAATATATTTCTATTGTGTGAAGTCATTGAGACTTTGGAGTTTGTTACAGCAGCTAACATTACTTTAGCTGGTGTATACTACAAATTCCAATGCCCCTTCAGTAGGCAGCATAATACCCCCACCAACTCAAAACTGTCAATGTTCTTATCCCAGAAACCTTTGAATATATAATCTTATATAGATAGCCAAAGGGTTTCTGGAGATGTGAATAACTTAAGGGCCTTAAAATGGGAGACTATTCAGGTCATACAAATGGGTCTCAGTAATCTCAAGGGTTCTTATAAGAGGGGGTCATGAGTACCATAATAAAAAAGAGATGTAACAATGGAAGCAAAGATTGAAATGATGCAGGGCTTCAAGTCAAAAAATAGGGGCAAATTCTAGAAATTGGGAAAAGCAAATGAATGGAATATTCCTAAGAACTTCCAGAAATAATATATCCTTGCCAAGCCACTTCAGATTTCTGACCTCAAGAACTGTAAGATAGTGGTTCTAAATAACACAAACGTACTAAGTTTGTCGTATCTTTTTGCCTTTTCATACTGTACATGGGGTTCTCAAGTCAAGAGTACTGAAGTGGTTTGCCATTTCCTTCTCCAGTGGACCACATTTTGCCAAAACTCTCCACCCTGACCCATCTGTCTTAGGTGGCCCTACATGTCATGGCTTATAGTTTCATTGAAAAGCTATGACAAACCTAGACAGCATATTAGAAAACAGACATTACTTTGCTGACAAAGGGGTCTGTCTAGTCAAAGCTATGGTTTTTCCAGTAGTGATGTATGGATGTGAGAGTTGGACCATAAAGAAGGCTGAGCACCAAAGAATTGATGCTTTTGAACTGTGGTGTTGGAGAAGACTCTTAAGAGTCCCTTGGACTGCAAGAAGATCCAATCAGTCTATCCTAAAGGAAATCAGTCCTGAATATTCATTGGAAGGACTGATGCTGAAGCTGAAGCTCCAATACTTTGGCTACCTTATGCAAATAACTGACTCATTGGAAAAGACCTTGATGCTGGGAAAGATTGAAGGCAGGAGGAGAAGGGGACAACAGAGGATGAGATGGTTGGATGTCATCACTGACTTGACGGACATGAGTTTGAACAAGCTCCGGGAATTGATAATGGACAGGAAAGACTGGCGTGCTGCAGTCCGTGGCGTTGCAGATTTGGATACGAATGAGCAACTGAACTGAACTGAACTTAGTTTGTGGTAATTTGTTATACAAACACTACAAATTAATATAAATATTAAATATTTAAATATATTAGAAAACATAACTATTTAAATGCATTATGGACAATGAATCCAAGTGTAGCTTCTTAAGTGTATATATTAGAAGATATGTATTGGGTGCTTCTGAGATACACTTTTTCCATGGATTATGCCATAAATCTTTATGGTATGTTTTAGGAGATACAATTCACAATACTAGAGTTGATGATTTTTTCTTCACAGAGCATACCTATTTATATTTACAGAATTCTCTTATTAATCATTTTATCTTCTGCCTTTATTTACTGTATTTGAATATCTTAGACACAACTAGAACTCACAGATATTTGTTTCTAATTCATTGATTATCTGGACCTTGAACCTATACGTCTAAAAGACTTTTGGAACTTACCTGTTTAGAGGAACTGTAGCCATTTTGAACTAAATATATCTAAAACATATTGCTTCTTATATCATTTTTTCCTCTAATGAATTTTTCATTCAGTTAATGGCCTCACTGTATACTCAGCCATTCAAATCAGGAACCTAAGAATTTTCTTTTGATTCATTTCTCATATACAGTCCTGTATATTCTTCTGCCCTACTCTAGTTGGTAATTGTTTTCCCACAGTGGTAGACATTAGCAATTGTGAAACTACTTATATATTTAACTAGGTTTTCACGTATGGTTTGCCCTTGAACAACACGGGTTTGAACAGTATAAGTCCATTGTTGTTGTTTTTTTTTTCCCCACCAAATACACATGATAGCTCAGTTGGCAAAGAATCCACCTGCAATGCAGCAGACCCTGGTTTGATACCTGGGTCAGGAAGATCCACTGGAGAAGAGATAGGCTACCCACTCCAGCATTCTTTGGCTTCCCTTGTGGCTCAGCTGGTAAAGAATCTGCTGGCGATGTGGGAGACCTGGGTTTGATCCCTGGGTTGGGAAGATCCCCTTCAGAAGGGAAAGGCTACCCATATTGGTATTCTTGCCTAAAGAATCCCATGGACTGTATAGTCCTTGGAGTCACAAACAGTCTACTTTCACTTTCACTTTTTACACACTATAGGATCTGAGGTTGGTGAATCTGCAGGTGTGGAGCTGCAGATATGGAGGGCCGGCTGTACAGTTAGCCTCTGATTTTCAGCTGCGGGGAAGGCAGCCAGTTCACCTAAACTTTGTGTTGTTCAAGGGTCAACTGTATAAGTAAAGACAGATAAAGAACATTAGATTTCTCACTTTCAGAGAAAAAGTTACAATATAGGGGAAACGCTAGAATGAGCTGTTTGGTACCAAACTGAACTCTGAGATATCAAAATGAATATGTATATGTGTGTGTATATATATATATATATTATACTGTATAATATATATGCACATTATGTATTCTATACACACACATACCACTATATATACATATACCAGTAGCCAGATAGATAATACATATATATTAATATCTGTGTATTAACATACATGTCTTAGCTCTGTCCACTAAGGGGGCCTTGGAGGGGCATCACAACAGAAAAACACATTTAGCACTCAGATCTTGGTTTCTAAATATACTTTTGAAATAAAAAGGGCTATAGTTTCTTTGCTAATCCTAAGATAGCATAAAATACATAAAGAATGAGCCTGGAACACATTTTGGTAACAAAAATAAGATGTGCTTCAAAAATGAGAGCTTTCCAAAATGATATAGGAGCCAACCTGAGAGCCACAATTGCCAGTACTGGAACAATTTGTGAAACAAATCAGTAACAGGTGAATGATTCTAACCTTAACAATAAAATAAATATGTCTGAGCCCTTTCTGGTTTAAAATAACAAAGGTATAAATGAGGAAGGGGCTCCTTTTTCTTTATTTTTACAAAATAATTCTAATTAATAAATGTGGAAGAAATAAGAGAAATACAAAATGAACTTTAGAACATGACAATAATAATTACTACAGAAAGATGAACTGAATTACTATTCTAATAATAGATTTATTAGGTAATTTGAGGCTTTGGAAATGTTATCAACCTTCTAGTTATAGTCTGATGGTTTTAATATATGTCCACATGTTCTGCAAAGTGAAGCTTAATTTCCTTTCTCTTGAATAAGGGCTGGATCTTTGACTCATTTCTAATGAACAGAATTTGAAAGGAAAAGACATAACTTTCCAGTAGAGAAATGTTGCAGCCATGCCTCAGCCAAGGGATTAAGATTGGCATAATCAGTAATAATGCATTGACATTATGTATCCCGTGATATGGTGGTATGAAAAAAGATACTTTGCCTCTGTAACATGCTTCCCCTAAACCCACAATAATCAGTTTTATCATGAGGTGACATCAGACAAACCCATATCGAGCAACATTCTTTAAAATATATTATCAATACTCTTCCAAATTGTCCATGTCATCCAAGACAAAGATCAAGGAACTGTCACAGACAGAAAATAACTAAACAGATACATCTGAATAGAAAAATATTCTTGATTCAACCCTGGAGGGGTGAGAAGGGTATTAATGCAAAAACTGAAGAAATTCTAATAAAGTCCATAGTTCACTCAACAATGATATTGTGATTTTAAGTTCCTAATTTTAATTAATCATTAACAATGTTACATAAAATGTTGACACTGGGAGGAAGTTGGTTGCAAAGGTATTAAGGAACACTATGTACTATCTTTGCAACTCTGCTGGAAGTCTAAAATTATTTCAAAATAAACTTATACATATCATATAGAAACAAGCTACTTCATTAACCTTAGTGAAATCCTGTTCTTGTCTTATTCCTACTTCTGCTAGATGCACTGAGGTCCTTATCAATTCTTACTGATTTTTAAAATTAACTTCTATGGCCTCTGTATCTCTTACCTTGTGCTTCTCTACTCTGTAGTACATACTCCCAGTGCAAATTTGGTCACACACAAATGCAATCAAAATATTTTCATGAATTCTCACAACAGTGTCCCATACTTTTCATTACCAATCGCGTTTTCAACTTTTTTCCCTCTGCTCTCTGGCATGTTGAATATCTTTTCTGGTTCTTTGCATCTGCCAATCTCTTTCATACATCCATGGTCTCACACCAGAGATTCCTTCTACCAAAAATATTTCCTTTAGCTCTTTAAATAGATAATTCCTCCCTCCCCAGAAGAAAATTTTGCTCAGTAATATTAATTCCTAGAATACTTTCTTGTCATCACTAGTATAATTTGTATTTTTCTCTGGAACCCTGAACATAAATCTGTTAGTGACAGGGATCTATCATATCCATAACTCCTTCCTTAAGCCTAGAAATAAATGTATTCAACAAAGTTTAATTTAGAATGTTTTCATTACTTTTTCCTTTCCTTTTATTTTTACTTTTTTAATTGGATAATAGTTGCTTTATGATGTCATATTAGTTTCTGCTGTACAACATGAATCAACTATATTTATCCATATATCCCATCCTTCTTGAGCTTCTCTCCCACCACACTCATCTCTAGGTTGTCAGAGAGCATGGATCTGAGCTCCATATGTTATACAGTAGCTTTCCACTGGCTTTCCCCTTCTTGACAGACTCTAGGTTCATCCACATCACTACAACTGGCTCAATTCATTCCTTTTCATGGCCAAGCAATATTTCATTGTATATAGGTCCCACAACTTCTTTATCCATTCATCTGTTGATGGAATCTAGGTTGCTTCCATGTACTAGCTACTGTAAATAGTGCTGCAACAACACTGGGAGTACATGTGTTTTTGTTTTGTTTTGTTTTTTTTTCAATTATGATTTTCTCAGGGTATTTGATCACTAGTGGGATTGCTGGGACATAAGTTAATTTTATTTGTAGCTTTTTAAAGAATCTCCATACTATTTTCCATAGTGGCTGTTTCAATTTACATTCTCACCAACAGGGCAAGAGGGTTCCTTCTCTATATCCTTCCCGGCATTTATTGTTTGTAGATTTTTTGATGATGGCCATTCTGAGCAATGTGTGGTGATACCTCACTGTAAAATGATCAAATATATATTAAAAATAAATTCAAATGGAAAGAAAGCAAATCTATAATGCAGGAAAAGCGTAAAACAAAAGTAAAATCATATGATTCTATAAAGAACATGCCTGTTTAAAAATTTTCAAATGTTATCACGAATCTGGACTAAGATAATAGAAACCATTGACGAATATCACCTGTTAAAATACACGTAGCAGGGGAGACACTGCTTCAGGAAAGGTCTTCAATGTTCTTCCTATTTGCTGCAACTAATAAATGCTTCCTTCTCCTGCTTAAAAAATATACACATAGCTTGAAAACATCTTGTGAAGAAACTAACCCAGACAGCATTGTGCTGTAGAACCACAGACATTGCTATGACAGAAGAATCAGATATATTTGTCTGTAAACATTAGAGTTCTAAAGCCTGAGAATCAAGTGCCAAGTTTCACAGCATCCCCTTCCCTCTTTCAGAACCACAAGGAGTCAGCAATTCAAAGTGCATCTTTATTTTCAAAGATTAGGGTCCCAGAGGATTCATTTTGAAGGCTTTTAAGGCTGCTATTGATTCTATTGGGACAACCTAGAGAAGTCATTCATCTTAAGTGACTCAGGGTCAGCAATGAAATTTCAGGGAAATAGTGTGAAAGGCATTTTATCTCAGGAGTGGATGGGACAGAGCCAGCTTGAGTAAATCCCTCTTAAACTGGCAATTTATGAACCAGTTCATGTCAGTCATTTCATAGGCAAGTGTTCATAATTTTTTAAGTTGACTTTTAAAAAGAATTTTTTTTTTGCCCCACTTACTATACATGGACTATCCTGCATTAATGTTTATGAAGGTCTTTATATGTAGTGTTAAAATTTTGTCTCGTGTGTAAATTTGATTGCTTTATGTGTTGTGTTGAAGAAAGTCATGCTGAGAGTGTCAAGACAAAGGCTGAGTCAAATCTTAAATTTTTGAATTCATTTTCTTAGTTTTATACAGTAAGATTGCCATGGAAACTGGTAAAGAGCTAAATTACTTGTTGATTCTGTTTATGCCTTCTCTTCTGTTCTTTTATTCTGATGCTTAAGGGAGAATGCGAAGAGGTAGGATTCTACATCTTTATCTCCCTTTAAATGCAGAATACTTCCTTATAGACTCTAATGTTAGTGCAGTTTTTTTTTTTTAATTTTTAATTTAAAATGGATTTTATATGAGACCACATTTGTTTCAATGACTTGGGTTCATGACTTTTTCTCATCACAGAATTGTAAAATTTGGAGGAACACAAAACAGAGCTGATATACCAGCTGCTGAGGGCAATGCAATTGTGGTGTACCTGAATTCAAAGCTAGATGCCCAGAGTAAGTGGGTATGGATTAGCAGCCAGTAACGATTCCCACTGCCTGGTCTTAAGCATAACAAACTAAAGAAAATGTGATTGATTTTTTTTTTTTTTCTGATTAGATGACTATCCTTAGCAAAGGTACAAAAATTGTATTACTAATTATTTACAGTAGCACACTGCTGAAATGCAGCTGTGAAACATTCAGGAAGGACAGTGTACACAAAACAAAAGGATAACCATTGACTTTAAAAAAATAATATAAGACTGAATTGAGTGGCATAAGGGTTATTCTGATGGTATTATTCAGAGGAATAGAAATGGTCAAAACTGGAGTGAAGGATTTGAGAATCAAATGTAAAGTGACAATTCAGTGTCCAGTTATGAAAAAATTTTAAGTGCATTTAAAAGAGATACTTAGTGGAAAAGGTGTATCATGGATGGTGAGTGCTTTCTCTTTCTAATGCATAGACTACCCAAGGGATGTATTAGTACAGATGTGATTTCTCTGTTCAGAGAATGATATCTCTAGAGTAATAAATCTAAATAAGCTAAGAAAGGTCATCCCAGGAGAGGAAGTAGTTTAAGGAGACAAAAACCACTGGGAATTAGCAAAGTCCATGGGGTAGAAACAGAGGAAATCTAATAATGGAAGAATGAATAAATAAAAGTATTATATATAAATTATATATTTGTATCGGATCAATTACAAGTAATGAACTAGATTTATATATACTCACATTAACTGAACTCAAATATATATGTTGAATATAAAAGGAAGAAAAAAATTTATAGCATAAAAACAGCAGCATATATTTTTGGGAGTGAATATCTTGAAATAATACTGTGGTGGTTGAATGGGAGAAAATAACACAGAATTGGAAATGGAATATAAAGAGGGAAAAATAGCGAATTATGTAAGTTCATGAAATGATGCTTTGTTAACATATAGTGAGACAATCAGCTTTGCCTTAAAAAATGAATGCATTGATTTAAAAGATATTTTGAATATTAAAGACAGAATAAATTTAACAGAAATGAAGTGTCCTATACTCCTCTATTGTCCTATAATAAAAAGGGACCACTTGGAATAAGAATACACCGATGAGTTGAAGCAGAGGCTAGGATTCCTGCATTTGGTGTTTAGCACAAAGTAACAAGATCAAATTGCCAACATCAGCTGGATCATGGAAAAAGCAAGAGAGTTCCAGAAAAACATCTATTTCTGCTTTATTGATTATGCCAAAGCCTTTGACTGTATGGATCACAATACATTGTGGAAAATTCTGAAAGAGATGGGAATACCAGACCACCTGACCTGCTTCTTGAGAAACCTATATGCAAGTCAGGAAGCAACAGTTAGAACTGGACATGGAACAACAGACTGGCTCCGAATAGGAAAAGGAGTACATCAAGGTTGTATATTGTCACCCTGCTTATTTAACTTATATGCAGAGTACATTGTGAGAAACGCTGGGCTGGAAGAAGCACAAGCTGGAATCAAGATTGCCGGGAGAAATATCAATCACCTCAGATATGCAGATGACACCACCCTTATGGCAGAAAGTTAAGAGGAACTAAAAAGCCTCTTGATGAAAGTGAAAGAGGAGAGTGAAAAAGTTGGCTTAAAGCTCAACACTCAGAAAACGAAGATCATGGCATCTGGTCCCATCATTTCATGGGAAATAGACGGGGAAACAGTGTCAGACTTTATTTTTGGGGGCTCCAAAATGACTGCAGATGGTGATTGCAGCCATGAAATTAAAAGATGCTTACTCCTTGGAAGGAAAGTTATGACCAACCTAGATAGCATATTAATAAACAGAGACATTACTTTGGCAACAAAGATCTGTCTAGTCAAGGCTATGGTTTTTCCAGTGGTCATGTATGGATGTGAGAGTTGGACTGTGAAGAAAGCTGAGTGTGGAAGAATTGATGCTTTTGAACTGTGGTGTTGGAAAAGACTCCTGAGAGTCCCTTGGACTGCAAGGAGATCCAACCAGTCCATTCTAAAGGAGATCGGGGATATATGGCAAAACCAATACAAATATTGTAAAGTTAAAAAAATAAATAAATAAAAATAAAGGAGATCGGTCCTGGGTGTTCTTTGGAAGGAATGATGCTAAAGCTGAAACTCCATTACTTTGGCCACCTCATGTGAAGAGTTGACTCATTGGAAAAGACTCTGATGCTGGGAGGGATTGGGGGCAAGAGGAGAAGGGGACGACAGAGGCTGAAATGGCTGGATGGCATCACCAACTCGATGGACATGAGTTTGAGTCAACTCCGGGAGTTGGTGATTGACAGGGAGGCCTGGCACACTGTGGTTCATGGGGTTGCAAAGAGTCGGATACGACTGAGTGACTGTACTGAACTGAACTGAACAAGGATGTGAGTCTATGTGAGGGAAGCCCTTGGCCTTGTGTGGAGACTCCAGGGGGTTGGGGGTCTTAGAAGGCAGATCTCAGAATTTTTATGATATATCTTTTCCTTGCCTCCTTGTTTTTCTATGTTCAAATATCTTGTACTTTCCTTCAAAGAGGGAATCTATCCTGCCATATGTATTGGGGTGAGAGGGCATGGACAGCTGTGCCTTAGGCAGAGCCCAGCATATATTTGAGCAGTTTCACTGTGCTGGTGCATCAGGCCTAGGAGGCTGGTATGAACAGAAATTCGACTTATCTTGGCTCTATAATGCATGCTCTTTGTCTGAGGTTGGCTGCCTTGGTCCTGAGATGGAGCCTTCTAATGTGTGCAGAAATGCTGAGAGCTTGCCCAGCTGCCTACCTACAAAGCTGCATTCATCCAGAAGGGATAGCTTTTTTCTTTTTTTTCCTAGCTGGCACAAGACTGGTAACTGGGTTCTAATAGCCCTGAATTGAAATTGAACCAAAAAAGTATGCTGATGATTCTGTGTAAATTAATTTGGTGAGATATTGCTTATTATTAGCAAATAGAGGACAAATTAATGCCTGGAAATGGAAGTTCAAGAGGAATTGACTAACAGGAGGGTTTTAACTGAGTTCTGTCAGGTCATAGTCATAGACCTATGCTCTTATGTCTGTCATGTTAGAACTAAAGGGAAAATGGTTCTTTTTTGATGATTTGAGTGTAGCTTCTTTCACAGTTGTCCCCATGTGTACTCAGTTGCTCAGTTGTGTCCAATTCTCTGCAGACCCAGGGACTATAGTCTGCTAGGCTCCTCCGTCCATGGGATTTTCCAGGCAAGAATATTGGAGTGGGTTGCAACCCACTCCAGTACTCCTGCCTGGAGACTCCCATAGACAGAGGAGCCTGGTAGGCTGCAGTCCACGGGGTCGTGAAGAGTCAGAAATGACTGACCGACTTCACTTTCACTTTTCCCTTTCATGCATTGGAGAAGGAAATGGCAACCCACTCCAGTGTTCTTGCCTGGAGAATCCCAGGGACGGGGGAGCCTGGTGGGCTGCCATCTATGGGGTCGCACAGAGTCGGACACGACTGAAGCGACTTAGCAGCTGCAGCAGCAGCCATTTCCTACTCCAGGGGATCTTCGTTACCCAGGAATCAAACCTTGGTTAGATCTTGCATCCCCTGCATTGCCAGGCAGGTTCTTTACCGCTAGTGCCATCTGGGAAGCCCCAGTTCTCCCCAGGTGTGTCCTAAAGACTTTGTAGTGCTGAGCAAAAAGGACTGGGAATAAAGTAATTTAGCACCTCACCTTTGAAGTCTAAATCAGTTTGTGCCTTCCATTATCATAAAAATATATTTCAAATCAATTAAGAAGAAAAAATTTAAAATATTATACTTTAGTAGGAATTGTAAAATAGTCTTGGAATGGAGAAAGCCTTTCCACACAACACAGTAATCTCCAGAAATCATAGAGGGGAAAAGAGTAACAGAATAAAATGTATAAAATTGTCTTTTATATGAGGAAGCATACTATTAAATAAACTTCATAGACAAGTATACACTGCAATAATAATTATCACATATACAACAGAAATGAATTAATTACCACAATACATGATATTTTTGCAAGTTGATAGAGTAAAACACTGCTCAAGGGGGAAATGGAGTCTTACTTAACTCCACTAAAAACAGCCTGAGTCTGGTTTCAGTTGCAATGTTTTATTGTAAGACACAATCTCAGGGCAGAAAGATTGGGAGCAATAAGAAATCAAATAGGGAGAAGAAAATCAAGAACACGTTTGCTTATTGCTGATGTGATTGACAGTTGAGCATGTTGGCAGCTTGTGAGGTTGAGAGAAACTAATAAGGAATATATAATAAAACGCTCGAAGAAAATAAACAGAAGAATCATCAAAATATCATAAAAATTGACAGCAATCATATGAAAAGACTCACCTTCACTAAAATCAGAAAAAAAAATGCTATTGAGTATAATATATAATATATATCCATATCAGGTTGACAAAATTTGAGTGGCATCACTATTAAAAATATGTATAAAAGTTTTCCTTATGTAAATTGGTGTAGCTTTCTTGGACAGCAAATGCACTATGTATCATATATTAGCTCCATAATCATGGTTAATCGAACATTAAGAAAGCTAGGGAACAGGTTAGACAGGAGCTCTGAATTTTCATGCCAACCCTCTGTAAACCTAAAATTCCTTCAAAATGAAAATTCAAATAAAGTAACATACAGTACCTTCAAACAAGGAATCAATGCCTCATGGTATCTATAAAATAATTGAACAAATATGCAAATGCAAAGCTATATAATTCAGTGAAGACCTATTTGTAATAGCAAAAAAATTACTTAAGGACAAATAATAGCTATCAGTAGGGGCTTCCCTGGTGGCTTAGATGGTCAAGAATCTGCGTGCAATGCAGGAGACCTGGGTTGAGAAGATCCTCTGGAGAAGGGAATGGTGACCCACTCCAGTATTCTTGCCTGGAGAATCCCATGGACAGAGGAGCCTGGCAGGCTACAGTCCATGGGGTTGTAAAGAGTCAGACACGCCTGAGCCACTAAGTTTCACTTTCACAACATCTATCAGTAGTGGCATGTTTAAATAAAATAGGTTATCCATTCTCTGGTATACTACATCATAGTTTAAGAAATGGTCTCTCTGTACTGAAATATAAGGGATTGTCTCCAATACAGATTGCTAACTGGCAAAAAAGTTGACTAAAACACATGCTATTTATATAAAAATTTATATGTAAAATCCACAAACAGCTGTAAATGTATCTTAAATACATATTGCAAAGCAAAATAACCCCTATGAAATACTGTATGATTATATGATTATAGGGTAAAGCAAAATTATAAACAGACCAATGTTTATCAGGAGTTTTTTGTTGGAGGTGGGGGTTGGCAATGCTAATAGATGAGAACAGAGAAAGTTATAGGGCTGTAAATCTATTTTGCATGATACTATAATGGTAATATATGACAATGCATTTGTCAAGACCAAATAAACTTCACAGAACTGAGTAAATTTTAATGTATGAAAATTTTAAGTCGTTTAGGAGATTGGCAAATCTCAAACTGAAATATAGACTGGAAAAAATATCTGAAAAATAATCTAACTGGAATAGAAATCTATGCCAGAACCTCACTGAAAAGGATGTGGAAAAGGTGCTGACTTTGAGATGAATAGAGACTATAAGTCTACAGGCAAAGGAAACTACATATTCATTGTACTCTAACTGATAAATAATTTTTTGTGATGGTACAGGTTAGCAATTCTGAAACCACTATGCAGATACTAGAATTAACTAAGTAAATGGATGACATTTTCTCACTGTTGGAGTGGGAGGTTACAGATAAGCAAGGGGAAAAGAGTAGAATGACCTGTGTGATAATGGGTTAGAGATAAAGACTTCAGTATGAGCTTAGTTTACCTTAATATAGATACAGATGGATCAGATCAGATCAGTTGCTCAGTTGTGTCCGACTCTCTGCAACTCCATGAATCACAGCATGCCAGGCCTCCCTGTCCATCACCAACTCCCGGAGTTCATTCAGACTCACGTCCATCGAGTCAGTGATGCCATCCAGCCATCTCATCCTCTGTCGTCCTCTTCTCCTCTTGCCCCCAATCCCTCCCAGCATCAGAGTCTTTTCCAATGAGTCAACTCTTCACATGAGGTGGCCAAAGTACTGGAGTTTCAGCTTTAGCATCATTCCTTCCAAAGAAATCCCAGGGCTGATCTCCTTCAGAATGGACTGGTTGGATCTCCTTGCAGTCCAAGGGACTCTCAAGAGTCTTCTCCAACACCACAGTTCAAAAGCATCAATTCTTCGGCGCTCAGCCTTCTTCACAGTCCAACTCTCACATCCATACATGACCACAGGAAAAACCATAGCCTGACTAGACGGAACTTTGTTGGCAAAGTAATGTCTCGGCTTTTGAATATGCTATCTAGGTTGGTCATAACTTTCCTTCCAAGGAGTAAGCGTCTTTTAATTTCATGGCTGCAGTCACCATCTGTAGTGATTTTGGAGCCCAGAAAAATAGAAGTCTGACACTGTTTCCACTGTTTCCCCATCTATTTCCCATGAAGTGATGGGACCAGATGCTATAATCTTCATTTTCTGAATGTTGAGCTTTAAGCCCACTTTTCCACTCTCCACTTTCACTTTCATCAAGAGGCTTTTTAGTTCCTCTTCACTTTCTGCCATAAGGGTGGTATAATCTGCATATCTGAGGTTATTGATATTTCTCCCGGCAATCTTGATACACATAGAAATATTTATAGATGTGTGTATATACACAGGTTTACAATGTGCATATATATTTTCTTGTTTTATCAGCTGAGAGGGCCTAGATGTCATGACACCCCAGGAAAAGATGAGCATACCTAGAGCCAACATCTTAGTTTCTAATACTATTCTTCAATGAAAGGAATCAAGACTTTGTGGAGAAATAATTATAGAATTCTGGTAAAATATATACAAGATAAGTCTAGCACATATTGTAGTGCCAGAAATAAATACTGCTAAGAGAAAAGACTTCCCTGGTGGCTCAGACGGTAAAGCGTCTGCCTACAATGCAGGAGACCTGGGTCAACCCCTGGGTCGGGAAGATCTCCTGGAGAAGGAAATGGCAACCCACTCCAGTATTCTTGCCTGGAAAATCCCATGGATGGAGGAGCCTGGTAGGCTACAGTTCATGGGGTCGCAAAGAGTCAGACACGACTGAGTGACCTCACTCACTCATGAGAAAAGAAGAGGGATTAAATCATAGTGAGGGGTATGTCAGAGGTACGCAAGAGCCAACTGAAAGAGCAACAAGGTTCAAAGCTGGATCAATTTGAGAAACAAAATTTATAAAGTACTACTGGATAATGTCTCAACATGTAAAACATCTATGCTGCTAAGTTGCTTCAGTCGTGTCCGACTCTGTGTGACCCCATAGATGGCAGCCCACCAGGCTCCCCCGTCCCTGGGATTCTCCAGGCAAAAACACTGGAGTGGGTTGCCATTTCCTCCTCCAATGCATGAAAGTGAAAAGTGAAAGTGAAGCTGCTCAGTCATGTCCAACTCTTAGTGACCCCATGGACTGCAGCCTACCAGGCTCCTCTGTCCATGGGATTTTCCAGGCAAGAGTACTGGAGTGGGGTGCCATTGCCTTCTCCAAAACATCTATAGTGACACAAATAAATGACTAAATACAGATTTTACATATGTGTTAGTTCCTCAGTCATGCCCAACACTTTTGTGACCCCATGGACTGTAGCCCACCAGGCTCCTCTGTCCATGGAATTCTCCAGGCAAGAATACTGGAGTGGGTAGTCATTCCTTTCTCCAAGGGATCTTCCTGACCCAGGGATTGAAGCCAGGTCTCTTGCATTGCAGGCAGATTCTTTACTGTCTGAACCACTGGTAGAAGAGAAACATCTCTTGTGCAGAGGAGTTCCAAGTATTTGATAAAGATATTCCATTCTAGAGACAATGAAGAATAACTGCACATTTTAAGCTAGCAGCAGCAGCAGCACATAGTAACTTCCAGAGAGGACAGTATGTAGTGGGAGAAAAAGGAATAATTGTACGGTGGAGAAACCAGACAAACACTACCTAGAAGTGATGCAGGTTAACAACAACAATGAAAAGTCATGTTGATAGTCAACATCCTTGATTTGATGTGATGATAATGATACTTAACTCTCTAGTCCGCCTCACAGAAAATAGATAACCTTAGTCTAGTCATGATAAAGTATCAGAAATATCCCAATTGAGTGGCATTCCAAACAATACTTGACTGTCGCTGCTGCTAAGTCACTTCAGTCATGTCTGACTCTGTGCAACCCCATAGACGGAAGCCCACCAGGCTCCCCCGTCCCCGTGATTCTCCAGGCAAGAACACTGGAGTGGGTTGCCATTTCGTTCTCTAGTGCATGAAAGTGAAAAGTGAAAGTGAAGTCGCTCATTTGTGTCCGACCCTCAGATACCCCATGGACTGCAGCCTACCAGACTTCTCCATCCATGGGAATTTCCAGGCAAGAGTATTGGAGTGGGTTGCCATTGCCTGACTAGTAGTCCTTAAAACAACATCATCCAAAACACGGAGAATCTAAAACATTGTCACAACCTAAAGCAGTATAAATAACTATATATAATATGGTATGCTGGATGGGATCTTGGAACAGAAAATATAGGGAAAAAAAACTAAGGAAAATTTGATTTAAATATGGATTTTGTTTAATAACAATGCATCGATATTGCTCCATTAATTCTGACAACTTTGCCATACTAATGTGGTTGTAGTTTAGTCACTCAAGTCATGTCCAAGTCTTTGCAAACCTGTGAACTGAAGCCCACCAGCTCCTTTGTCCATGGGATTTCCCAGGCAAGAAAACTGGAGTGGGTTGCCATTCCCTTCACCAAAGGATCTTCCTGACCCAGGGATCAAACTGGGGTTTCCTGCATTGCAGGCAGTTTCTTTACCAACTGAGCCACCAGGGAAGCCACATATTAATGTAACAAATTAATAATACTTTGTTAGGTATGTGGGAGATCTCTGTTGTAACCTTCTGGAATACTTTTGGATATAGGAATATTCCAAAAATAAAAGTTTTTTCTTAAAACTTCTCCATGCTATATTTTAGAGATTTGTGTATTACCATATGAGACATGCTTGTATCTTAACTCTGCTATCAAGCCCTCAAAGAAAAGTTCCTCTATGTTTTTCTTTGCCTTTATACAGTTAGGACTATGAATATGTTCAGTTAATTGTTACTTTAAGGGATGTATTTTACACATGAGTGAATTAATTTTATGAGCTCACCCAAGTATGTAATATCATCTGCTTTACCACATACAGATTTTTCTTATTCACACAAGGTATCACTACCACTACAAAAAATTTCAAAAATTTTATAATTCTAAAACAAAGACAAGGATTTGAAATGTAGATTTAATTCTTTCACCATCTTCTTTTAAATTTTTTTTAGAGTTTTGTTGATAGACAATTTTTCATTAATTTCATTAGTTTCAGGTGTACAGCGAAGTGATTCAGTTACACATAGACATATATCTACTCTTTCCAAATTCATTTCCCATTTAGGTAATTACAGAATGTTGAGCAGAGTTCCCTATGCTATATGGTAGGTCCCTGTTGGTTATCCATGTAAAATATACTAGCATATGTATGTCTATCCCAAACTCCCAATCAATGCCTCCTTCCCCATCCTTCCCCTCTGGTAACTGAAGTTTTTTCTCTATATCTGTGAGTCTGTTTCTGTTTCATAAGTAAGTTCATTTATATTATTTATTTTAAATGCTGCATATAAGCAATATCATGTGATATTTGTTTTTCTCTGTCAGATGTACTTCACTTAGTATGATAATCTCTCCAGGTTCATCCATGCAGCCGCAAATGGTATCATTTCATTATTTTTAACAATTGAGTAACATTCCATTGAGCATATGTAGCATATTTTCTCTGTCCACTCATCTATTGATGGATATTTAAGTTACCATCATGTTTTGGCTATTACAAACAATACTACAATGAACACTGAGGTGCATATATCCTTTTGAATCATAGGTTTCTCTGAATATATTCCAGAAGTGAGATTGTTCTATTTTTAGAATCTTAGTGGCTGTACCAATTTACATTCCCACAAACAGTGTAGAAGGGTTCCCTTTTCCCCCATACCCTCTCTAAAGTATTTATTGTTTGTAGACTTTTTGATGATGGTCATTCAAACTGGTGTGAAGTGATATCTCATTGTAGTTTTGATTTGCAGTTATGTAATAATTAGTTATATCGTGCACCTTTCCATGTGCCTTTTGGCCATCTTTGTCATCTTTGGAAAAATGTCTATTTAGATCTGCCCATTTTTTAATCGTTGTTGTTGTTTTTTCTGCTATTGAACTACATGAACTGTTGTATATTTGGGGGATTAATCCTTTATGAAAATAAAAATAACTTGATGATATTTAAATATGACTTAAATATATCCAACTTCATGTTTGATCAAGTTATTTTTACTTTCATTATTCCATTTTCTGGGTTTCACCATTTTTATTGGAGATCAACATCCAGAAAATAAAATGAGAAAGGAAACTATTAAAATGCATGGTTCCCTAAGATCAAACACAACGTAATGTTATAAAATACTTGATGGTTATCTTACAGGTAGTTCACTGACTACAAGTTTAACCAAATATTAAGAATCATAAAACATGATGCAAATATAAATTCTTAAACATTTATGCTAACTTATAAGCATATGTGTTTAATCATTTATCTATTATTATATAGACAGAGGATGAGATGGTTGGATGGCATCATCAACTCAATGGACATGAGTTTGAGGAAACTCTGGGAGCTGGTGAAGGACAGGAAAGCCTAGCGTGCTGCAGTCCATGGGGTTGCAGAGAGTCAGACAGGACTAAATGACTGAAAAATAAAAATATAGGTTCAAGGCCTTTTTTTGTGAATGGGTTCACTGACTCAAGTTCTGTTTTGGCTTCTGTTTCGAGTTCTGTTTGTGGTCTGTCTGCTTTGGTTTTGTAACCATACCCATAAAATATCAACTATGATTACCACATTATTTTCTTTAAAATGTTAAAGAAATGTCTAGAAACTTCCAACGTAAATTGAATTTAGAATCTTCTTGCAATTTTGTGAAGTTCCTGCTATTATTGTATATTGTCTTGTCCATACATTTTTTGTGTGCATTCATTTATTTATTTAAGTGATTTTATTCATTTATTTATTTTTGACTACACTTGGTCTTTGCTGCTGCTCGGGCTTTCTCTAGTTGCAGCGTGTGGGTTTCTCACTGCAGTGGCTCCTCTAGCTGCAGAGCACATGCTCTAGGCTGCAGGGGCTCAGTAGTTGTGGCACACAGGCTTAGTTGCGCACGTGGAATCTTCCAAGACCAGGTATTGAACCCATGTCCTCTGCATTGGCAGGCAGATTCTTAACCACTAGACCACCAGGGACGTCCCTGAATTGTTTTAATAACTCATTTTTAGCTCGTCTTTCCAAAGCATTCAACTTAGAATTCAAGAAACCATATTCTTTATTTGCATTCATTTTTATTTGTTGATGTAACATTTCATTACACTGAATTACTGTAAAACTGGGGAAAACTGACCTTTGGATGGCCACAGTGATTTTGATATGATGCAATTAACTGATGAATACATTAAGTGACCAGAAGATAGAAGGGTAACCTGTAAGTGCAAGTGTTCAGCATGCAAATAGTATGAGATAGAATTCTCATACATTGCCAGTGGGAGAATAAAGTGGTGTAGTCACTTTACAAAACAACGTGGTAGTTCCTTAAAGGTAAACATTGTTACCCTGTGACCAAACAATTCCACTCCTATGTGTATACCCTGGTTGAAGAAATGAAAGCACATGTTCATATAAACACTTATATATTTATAGTATTATTCATAATAGCTGCAAATGCCCAACATCTGACATGAATAAACAAATGCAGTAGCTATACATTGGAATATTATTCACCTACAAAAAGGAATGAGCATGATTCGTGCTATATTGTGGAGAAATCTTGAAAATGTTATGCTAAGACAAAGAGTTCAGTTCAGTTCGGTCACTCAGTCGTGTCCAACTCTTTGCGACACCATGAATCGCAGCATGCCAGGCCTCCCTGTCCATCACCAACTCCCAGAGTTCACTCAGACTCATGTCCATCGAGTCAGTGATGCCATCCAGCCATCTTATCCTCTGTCATCCCCTTCTCCTCCTGCCCCCAACCCTCCCAGCATCAGAGTCTTTTCCAATGAGTTAACTCTTCGCAGGAGGTGGCCAAAGTATTAGAGTTTCAGCTTTAGCATCATTCCTTCCAAAGAAATCCCAGGGCTGATCTCCTTCAGAATAGACTGGTTGGATCTCCTTGCAGTCCAAGGGACTCTCAAGAGTCTTCTCCAACACCACAGTTCAAAAGCACCAATTCTTCGGCACTCAGGCTTCTTCACAGTCCAACTCTCACATCCATACATGACCACAGGAAAAACCATAGCCTTGACTAGACGGACCTTTGTTGGCAAAGTAATGTCTCTGCTTTTGAGTATGCTATCTAGGTTGGTCATAACTTTGCTTCCAGGGATAAGCGTCTTTTAATTTCATGGCTGAGGTCAACATCTGCAGTGATTTTGGAGCCCAGAAAAATAGAAGTCTGACACTGTTTCCACTGTTTCCCCATCTATTTCCCATGAAGTGATGGGACCAGATGCCATGATCTTCATTTTCTGAATGTTGAGCTTTAAGCCAACTTTTTCACTCTCCTCTTTCACTTTCATCAAGAGGCTTTTTAGTTCCTCTTAACTTTCTGCCATAAGGGTGGTGTCATCGGCATATCTGAGGTTATTGATATTTCTCCCGGCAATCTTGATTCCAGCTTGTGTTTCTTCCAGCCCAGCATTTCTCATGATGTACTGTGCATATAAGTTAAATAAGCAGGGTGACAATATACAGCCTTGATGTACTCCTTTTCCTATTTGGAACCAGTCTGTTTTTCCATGTCCAGTTCTAACTGTTGCTTCCTGACTTGCATACAGATTTCTCAAGAGGCAGGTCAGGTGGTCTGGTATTCCCATCTCTTTCAGAATTTCCCACAGTTTATTGTGATCCACACAGTCAAAGTCTTTGGCAGAGTCAATAAAGCAGAAATAGATGTTTTTCTGGAACTCTCTTGCTTTTTCCATGATCCAACAGATGTTGGCAATTTGATCTCTGGTTCCTCTGCCTTTTCTAAACCCAGGTTGAACATTTGGAAATTCACAGTTCACATATTGCTGAAGCTTGGCTTGGAGAAGTTTGAGTATTACTTTACTAGCATGTGAGATGAGTGCAATTGTGAGGTAGTTTGAGCATTCTTTTACAGGCATTGCCTTTCTTTGGGATTGGAATGAAAACTGACTTTTTCCAGTCCTGTGGCCACTGCTGAGTTTTCCAAATTTGCTGGCATATTGAGTGCAGCACTTTTACAGCATCATCTTTCAGGATTTGGAATAGCTCAACTGGAATTCCATCACCTCCACTAGCTTTGTTCATAGTGATGCTTTCTAAGGCCCACTTGACTTCACATTCCAGGATGTCTGGCTCTAGGTCAGTGATCACACCATCATGATTATCCAGGAATGAAGATCTTTTTTGTATAGTTCTTCTGTGTATTCTTGCCACCTCTTCTTGATATCTTCTGCTTCTGTTAGGTCCATACCATTTCTGTCCTTTATCGAGCCCATCTTTGCATGAAATGTTCCCTTGGTATCTCTAATTTCACATTCTGTTGTTTTCCTCTATTTCTTTGCATTGATCGCTGAGGAAGGCTTTCTTATCTCTTCTTGCTATTCTTTGGAACTCTGCATTCAGATGCTTATATCTTTCCTTTTCTACTTTGCTTTTCCCTTCTCTTCTTTTCACAGCTATTTGTAAGGTCTCCCCAGATAGCTATTTTGGTTTTTTGCATTTCTTTTCCATGGGGATGGTCTTGATCCCTGTCTCCTGTACAATGTCACGAAACTCATTCCATAGTTCATCAGGCATTCTAACCCAGACACAAAAGACTATGTACTGTAGCATTCCCTCTACATGAAATTTACAAAATAAGCAAATTAGTAGAGTCAAGAACTAGATTACTAGTTGCTAGGAACTGGTAAAATTGGGGGATGGGGCATGGCTTCTATTTGGCACAGTTTCTTTAATGGATGAAAATATTCTGGAATTCAATAGTGATAATTACACAATTTTATAAGTATACTAAATCCACTGAGTTAGTTATACAGTTCAAAATAGTTATTTTCATTTTTGAGATTTATATCTCAAAGATAGTGCCAAAACATACAAAACGAAGATTAATTTAAGCACATGTATGCAAATTTGGTTCACCAAAAACTATAGCACGTTTCTTAGGGAAACTAAAGAGAACCTAAACAAATAGGACATATCATTTTTTTGTATCTGAAGTCTCAATATATTACCATATCAATTGTCTCCTAATTATTTATAAAGGAAATCTAGATAACAATCAAAGGTTATCAGCAGCATTTGCAAATTATCAAACATATATGGATAACCAAAAAGATAGTATGTTATAGTGTAGGCTGGATCAAGAGCTACAAACTCTACTCACAAAACAAATATGACCAGCCATTGTTTTTTAATGTTTTATTGGAACACAGCTATGCTTACACTTACCTATTTTCTGTCTCCTTTCACACGAAAAAGATTTGTGATAAAAAGTATAGTCACAAAAAGACTAGCCTGCAAAGCTGAACATATTTGCTCTCTGGCCTTTTATAGAAAAAAAATTGCTAATTCTTTGGCTAGACTACTGTGATATTTTCAAATGATCCCAAAATAAGTGGATCAAAACAAAACAGGCTGTTTTTGTTTCTCATTTTACTGCATAGAAGTAGATAAGCAGTTTGGGGTCAAAAAATACTTCAATTGCAGCCACCAAAATTTCTGTATCTTATGCTGTGCTATCTTGTACTGTAGACTAGCTTGCCTCCATCATCATGACTGAAGCTGGCTGACCAGCACCACCTACACAGGTAAGTCCATGTGTAAGTGGAAGGAGAGGAAAGAAAGGGTAAGCATGCTCCTTTTAAATAAATGATGTCAAAATTGCTCACATTACCTTCACTCATATTTCCTGGCAAGAACTTAGTCATATGGCCATCCCTACTTGCAAAAATGTAACTACAGACCATGCTAAACCTTTGAAAGTATTGTTTTATTGATTAGTCAATAGGGAGAAAAAGTGAGCAAATACATATGGGGGAAAGTTGCCTACTGCTATCACAAACATATTCAATACATTTTTTTGGTTGCCAAACAGGGAAAGGGAGGAGAAGTAGAAATAAGGGTTGAAAAGAGAAAAACAAAAATGAGACCTTGGCAAACTTGAGGACTTCTTAGCCAGTTATGTAATGAGAACATGGGAATGTGTTGATGCCTGAGTAGTACCTGATCATCGGGAAGACACAAAGTCAGTCTCCAATCTCCAGAAGAGTTGGTATGCTGAGATAAAGGTCAGGGAGCTAGAATGATGTGAAAACTTCCTTCAGTGAGGCAAATGGAGCCCTGCTTTTAGGACATTTCCTCCCTCAGGAGCAGTTATATGACTCTATGGGGGAGTTTTGTAAAAAACTGGTAAGCTTGTCCCTCTATGTGTGAGCATGCTGTGTTGTCTCCTATTTAAGTAATTATCTTCCTAAGCTTCCGTTTCTTTTGCCATTAAAGAAACATTACTTTCTTAACTATATCTGTTTTACTGCCAAGTGTAGCACCATCCTGTTGTGACAACGAAACAAATACTAAATTAAAGGAAAAGCTCTTTCTTAGAAACAACTAATGTAGTAAATCAGCCCTGGCAAAGCCTTATTAAGGAAAAAAGTGGAAACAAAATGATCCAGTTCTAGGATTGACCAAGGTGATATAACTACACATGTGGAAGAGATAAAATGAATTATTTGAAAAATAATATTGGAAAAAGGTAATTTCCTAGAAAATACAAAAACAATTAGATGGACAAAAGGAATGAACAGGTAATTCACAGAGGACTAAAGCCAAAAGACTGTTAACATTATATGGTGCTTTCCCTGATTGTTATTCAGGATAATGCAAATTACAGCAATATTTAGTGTATCTTTCAATTAGAAAATACTAAAAACCTAATACTCTCCAATGCTAATAAACAAACACATTATTAATTGTGAGTGAAAGGACAACAATTGAAGAATTAAAATTTGAATGCACATAGTTCAGTTCAGTTGCTCAGTCATGTCCGACTCTTTGCAACACCATGAATCGCAGCATGCCAGGCCTCCCTGTCCATCACCGTCTCCCGGAGTTCACTCAGACTCACATCCATCGAGTCGGTGATGCCATCCAGCCATCTCATCCTCTGTCGTCCCCTTCTCCTCCTCCCCCCAATCCCTCGCAGCATCAATCTTTTCTAATGAGTCAACTCTTCGCACGAGGTGGCCAAAGTTACTGGAGTTTCAGCTTCAGCATCATTCCTTCCAAAAAACACCCAGGGCTGATCTCCTTTAGAATGGACTGGTTGGATCTCTTTGCAGCCCAAGGGACTCTCAAGAGTCTTCTCCAACACCACAGTTCAAAAGCATCAATTCTTCGACACTCAGCTTTTTTCACAGTCCAACTCTCACATCTATACATGACCATTGGACAAACCATAGCCTTGACTAGATGGACCTTTGTTGGCAAAGTAATGTCTCTGCTTTTGAATATGCTGTCTAGGTTGGTCATAACTTTCCTTCCAAGGAGTAAGTGTCTTTTAATTTCATGGCTGCAGTCACCATCTGCAGTGATTTTGGAGCCCAGAAAAATAAAGTGTGACACTGTTTCCACTGTTTCCCCATCTATTTCCCATGAAGTGATGGGACCAGATGCCATGATCTTCGTTTTCTGAATGTTGAGCTTTAAGCTAACTTTTTCACTCTCCTCTTTCAGTTTCATCAAGAGGCTTTTTAGTTCCTCTTTTGAGAAACCATCCAGTTGAAACAAAAATACTACCATATAAGTATATTTAAATAGGAATATTTATTGTTGTAGTGTTATAGATAATAAAACTAAAACTTGACATTACTGAATGCTTATTGGTTCAGAAAAGATTGATTAAATTATAGCTCAGATATATTAGTCAATGTAAATGCAACTATTACAAATTATCAAGTTATATTTCCTTATCAGAAAATATAAAAAGGACCAAAGTAATTAGGACCAATTTTTTTCAATGAAAACAAAAACTGAACCTTAAATTAATATAATTGTGTATTTTCTATATAAGTTAGTGTGCAGAATGGTATATTATTGTTTCACTAATTCAATTAGCATATATCCCTTTTGTAATTTGAAACACAGGAACAATTAATGACTGGTATTCATAATTGGAAGAAGATAGAATAGGAGATGGATAGGCAGGGTTAAGGTGGCATGGTGGTAAAGAATCCACCTGCCAATGCAGGAGGCACAAGAGATATGGGCTCAGTTCTTGGGTCAGGAAGATCCCCTCTAGTAGGGAATGGTAACTTTCTCCAGTATTCTTGCCTGGAAAATTCCTTGGACAGAGAAGCCTGGCAGGCTACAGCCCATGAGGTCACAGAGTCTGACATGACTGAGCCTGTGTGCACGCACACACACACACACACACACAAGCATGGTTAAAGAGGGTAGGAAGAGGTTCATAGTTTTGTTTATTAGAAATGTTCTTGTTAAGTCACTATAACCTCAATGCTAAATCCATAGTCAATTTATACCCCTTATCATATCTGACCTATAAACAGCATTTGATGTAGATGGCCATGTTCTCTTTTTTGATATTTACTTAGCTTTAGATGTCATACTTTCTTGATTTTTCTCTTACCTCATTGGTTGTTCATTGTCTACCTGCTTTGGTAAATTCTTCTCTTGTCCCTAATATTCTAATGTGAAATTTCCCAGAGGTCATTCCATGGCCCTCTAGTATTTTTATCTATATTCACCCACTTGTTGATCTCATTTTGTCTTGTATCTTTGTATAAAACTTTATCAATCCCCTAATATCTATTCATAGCTCTGACCTCTAGTGTAATCTTCAGATTCATATATACAGCTTCCTACTTGACACTGATACTTAGATATTTAATGAACTTGTTTCAAAAGCAAACTACAGCTTTACCTCCTCCACATCTCTTTTCCAAATCTGTTTCCCTTGCAGCCTCTCCCATCTCCTAAATTATAACCCTACCCTTCCAGTTTTTCAAGTCTTAATTTCTTTGGAATCATACTTCACCTCTCAGGAAGTGCTAAGAAATACTGTTGGTTTCATCACTGAATATATATTCAGAATTTGACCAATCCACATACCCTCTACTTCCAGTACCTTGGTGCAACCAACATAAGCTCATATCTTAAAAAAAAAAAAAATAGCATTTTTATTTGTATTCATAAATATCCTTGTCACCTCTCCAACCTAGTGTTAACAGAGAAAACAAAAGAATCTCTATGGACTGAATGTTTGTGTCCCTACCCTTCAACTCATATGTGAAGCCTAATCTCCAATTTTATGGTATTTGGAGGTAGGCCTTTGGGAGATAATCAGGTTTAGATAAGGTTAGGAGGGTAGATCCCACATGATGTCATTAATGTCCTTTTAAGAAGAGGAAAAGACATCAGAGCTTCCTCTTTCTGCCACGTGAGGATACACATGGAGGTAGATATTTATATGCCAAGAAGCAGGATCTTATCAGATACTTAATCTGTTCACACCTTGATTTTGAATTTCCCAGTCTCCAGAAATGTGAGGCAGAAATGTTTATTGTTAAACTACCTAGTCTATGGTGTTTTGTTCTAGCAGCCCTAAGAGAATAGGACATAATCCTTCTTAAATGGGAGTACATTCTGCCCTCCATATTCACAGGTTCTGCATTCTCAAATTCAATCACAGATTGAAAATACTCAGAAGAGAAAATTCCAGAAAGTTCCAAATAGCAAAGCTTGAATTTGCACACCAGCAACTATTTACATAGCATTTACATTGTATTTACAACTGTTTTACATAACATTAGGTATTACAAGCAATCAAGATGAAAGTATATGAGAGGATGTGCAAAGGTTATATGCAAACACTGCAGCATTTTATATAAGTGACCTGAGCATTTGCAGACTTTTTTATTATTTACAAGAGAAACTAAGTTCACATTACTCTTCTGCTAAAACTACAATGGCTGGCCAGTTCCTCACAATAGATTCTAAAATCCTTAAAATGACCTCTAAAGTTTTAGGTCACTGGATTCAAATTACTGCCCTGACTTCCTTTACTCTTTCTCTTTTCCTGGCTCTCAACAGTGCAGCTACACTGGTCTCCAAGAGTTTCCTACAACTCCCAAGCAAACTCCCATATTCAGGACTGTGATCCCACTCTCCTCCCTGTCTAGTATATTCTTGCTCCTTATAGCTGTTTGGCCAACTCCCAAACCTACTTCAAGTCTGCTCAAATCTTACTCTCACAATGAGACCTACCTTTACCACACTATTTAATAGCACATTTGTTCTGTCCCTGGTGGCTCAGATGGTAAAGAAACTGCTTGCAATGTGGGAGACCTGGGTTCGATCCCTGGGTTGGGAAGATCCCCTGGGGAAGGTCATGGCAACCCACTTTAGTATTTCTGTCTAGAGATAGAGAAGCCTATTGGGCTACAGTTCATGGGGTCACAAAGAGTTGGACATGACTGAGCCATTAAGCAGGAGATTATGGGATTATTCTGTCCACTCTGACCCCAGAAGCTGTAAATCTACTTCCCTGCTCTATTAATATTTTTTATTCTGTAGAACTTATCATCTTCAAATATATTTTATAATTTTCTCATTATATTCACTTTTACTATCTATCTCCCATTATCTAAAATATAAGCTCCTCAAGGGTAGAGATCTTTGCTTTCTTCTCTGATATACTTCAAGCACCTGAAAAAGGGCCTGGTGCTGAGTTAGTAAATGCTGGATTGATGAAGAGGCCTGGACAAACTAATGATAATCTAAGTTACAATTATAGTGAAAAGTGAAGTCACTCAGTCGTGTCCGACTCTTTGCGACCCCATGGACTGTAACCTACCAGGCTCCTCCGTCCATGGGATTCTCCAGGCAAGAATACTGGAGTGGGTTGCCATTTCTCTCTCCAGGGGATCTTCCTGACCCAGGGATTGAACCTGGTCTCCCACCTTGCAGGCAGACACTTTAACCTCTGAGCCATCAGGCCTCCCTGACTTGTTACAATTAAGTAACTACATGTAAATTACAATTATATGTGCTGAATATCCCAAAATATGTATAGATTCATGGCATTTATTAAACGTGTAGTTTAGGAAAAGATAGTATGAAGTTAGAGAAAAATGTATAAATTGCTAGTCTTGTTCAACAAGGAATGCCAAAGAACAAAAAATAACTTCTCAGGGTAGATTTGGGTATTGTTTGCAGCCAAAGCAGGAAAAAAGAACCTCTGCAAAACTTTGCTTGGATCCAAATATGTAAATGTACCACATATTTATGCAGTATATTTATATCTGCTCTGCTAGACAATACACAGTCCTCTCTAGTTTTTCAAAAAAGCACAGAATTATAAAAGATGGGTTGGAGTAACACACAATTATAAAATCAAAGTAGTACTTGCCTATTTGCCTTAAAGTGCATATATCTTCATGTTTGTGGTGTGAAAAAGGAAAGCAATCGGCACTCCTGAACTCATTTTTAGAAAAAGAAAATAGAGTGATTTCAAAATTATTTTTATATTGGATTTTTTGTTGATTTTCATATGAAGAGGAATGTTTAATTTCTCATAGGATCGTATAATGACTATTAGTTTGTTGTCTTAGCATTTAATGAACTGTAAGCATAATGTGATGAAAAGATTGTTTCTATTTGGCCAAACCTTTCACTTGGTTGTTGATTCATACGTTCTACTTTAAAATAAGTCACTGTGACCTCCAGGGAACTAAATCTTCAAAAGATCTATTAAATATATCAGTTTCATGTGTCAGAACCAAAGTAAGAATTTTATACATTTAATTTACCTGCATAATACCTTTTCTTCATATTTAACACTTATGTTGCTGAAAAACCAGTGGAATGGAGAAGGAGGAGTGTGAATCATGAGGAAACCTTTGAGGGCTGCTGATACAGCTGTTGCTGCATCTGGGACACCAAGTGGACTCTGGAACAGATGCAGCCTTGGGGAACATTGTCTCCTTTACAGAGCAATTATTAACCAGACTTAATACCATTTTAAGTATTCTATTACCAGAAAATGGTCTCATCCTTACCTCTTTAAAGGTTTTATTGCACTACGTAAGTACATACTCAGGAGAACATTTGTGTGTGTGTGTGTGTGCGTGCATGTATGCGTTCTCAGCATATGTGGTTTACATGATTCTGAACATCTACATTATAAAGTTATTTACAAACGAAAACTACTCTAGACTAGTGTGCTTTTCCAGCGGTCAGTCAGTGAGAGTCCTTCTAGTTGTTCAGCATCTGCATTTCAGTGTTGATTTGTTCTTGTTATTTAATATGTGATCTCATTTTCTTCTCATAACAGTGTTTTGAGTTAGGTATTTTACCTCTGTTTTAATGGAGAAGTTTAAAACTACATGTGTTTTCTGGATCTGAACATATACTCCTTCAAAGTGTCAGCAGCTTGTCATATTGGTCGTTCACTGACATCTTACCATCTTCTCAAGGGACAGTTCTCTGTGACTTTCACTCTCTTCAAACCTCCAAACACATGGAGCACATCAACTTGGAATCTGATTGAATAAGCTTGTGAGAGATCAAGAGAGACAGGGAGCCAAGATGAAAAATATATTCCTGGATTAGATAATCAGGATGATGAATATAGGATCTTCCTGAAGGAAAAGCTATTACATACACAGGTAATTGGCTCATAGTATGTTTTATTGGATAAATACAACTAACTTAATACCATAACCTTTATGAAGAAGAATCATGGATCCCTTATAGGCAAAACTGAAGAATCATGTGGCTGAAGAAAACCAGCAAAGAGGAGAATGATACAAGAGAGGTGAGCATAAAGCAGGTATAGGAGGAGATCAGTGTGCAGAGGCTTTCTGGAATATAATTGGTATTTGTTTTCATCTAAGTGCAATGAGAAGCCAAACAGTAAAATCAATCCAAGCTTTACTTATTGAATAAATTGATAGGGATTACTGGAAAATTTGAGTTAAATGGTAAGCAGAAACCTGGAATTAAGTGCAAGGATTTTAGATTTCTTCCTCATACTAAAAACATGAATTAATTTTCAGTGATCAATCTCAGGAAGTAAAATGTAATAAATTTATGAACAGTTTTATAGTAACAAGTAATGATACATTGTAACTAAAGATTGTACCCTTGCATTTAATTATCCCTACAAATGAAGTTTATTTTAGGCTTTAAAATTCACAGTGAATTATAAATCTGGTTTTCATTTCAAAAGGTTTGTTAGCATTATACATTTGTAAGATATAATTCATCATTGTATATGGGGGATTGGAAAATATTTGGAAGAATCAGGAATTTCTTCCACACTGATTTAAAAAGGTGAAAAAAGCAAATAGCATAAAGCATTGCATAGTCATTCAATTTCTTTTCTATTAAGATTTTTCCACCATGTTTTTTTTTGTTTTTTCTTAAAATGTCTTTATTTTGCTTCATCATTCTCTCATATAATCTTTACTGAAATATAATTCATGTGCCATAAAATTAATCCTCCTAAAGTATTTGATTCAATCTTTTTAGTATATTTTAACAAGATTATACAACCACCAATACTATAACTCCAAAATATTTTCATAACCTATCCATTAGCAATCACTCCCCATTCCCCAAATCCCCAGCACCTGGTGGTTATTAATCTACTTTCTGTCACTATTAATTTGTATTCTGGACAGTTCATATAAATGAAATCCTACAATCTGTGATTTTTCATTTCTGGCTTTTTTCAGTTAGCATAATATTTTCAAGGATCATCAGTAATATAGCATGTATCAGTACTTCATTACTTTTTATGGGTAAATAAGACTCAATTTTATAGATATAGCACATTTATTTATCCATTGGTCAGTTGATGGACATGAGTCTTTCATTATGGAGATTACTAATAATGGTGCTATCAACATTGATGTACAGGTTTTTTAGACATGGTTTTAATTATCTTGAGTATAAGCTATTTGGTAACTTTCTATGTTTAATTATTTAAGGAACATCCAAATTGTTTGAGGGCTTCAGTGTCTCCACATTCTCATCAACACTTGTTATTATCTATCTTTTTGATCATAGCCAAAGTAGTGAGTGTAAACTGCTAGTTCATTGGGGTTTTGATTTGCATTTCAACAAGCATAAGACAACCCCCTGGATAGGGGAAAATATTTGCAAATGATATGACCAACAGGGGATTAAATGTCCAAAATATATAAATGAATTCTATAACTAAAAAAAAAAAACAAAAACCTGATTAACAAATGGCCAGAAGACTTGAATAGAAATTTTTCCAAAGAAGACATGCAGATGGCCAACAGGTACATAAAAACCTGTTCAACATCACTTATCAGAGAAATGCAAATCAAAACCACAATAAAGTATCACCTCACAACTGTCAGAATGACTGTCATCAAAAAGTCGACAAATAACAGATATTAGCAAGGATATGGGGAAAGGGAAACTCTTGTACACTGTTGATGTGAATGTAAATTGGTGCATCCACTATGGAGACCACTATAGAGGTTCCTCAAAAATCTGAAAATAGAAATACCATATGATCCAGCCTTTCCTATCTATCCAGCCTTTCCTTTCCACTCCTGGGTATATATATGAAGAAAATGAAAAAAAAAAAAAAAAAAAAACTAATTTGAAAAGGCACGTGTGTCTGAAGTATCTATAGGAAATTACTTCTAATAGCCAAGATATGGAAGCAACTTGTGTCTGTCAACACATGAATGGATAAAGAAGTTATATATATATATATATGGATATATATATATATATATATTATAAACACACGTATACACAATGGAATAATAGTCATAAAAGATTTTTTTTCCTATTTGCAACAACATGGGTCAACTGGAGGGTATTATGCTTGGTGAAATATCAGAGAAAGACAAACACTGTGTGTTACCAATTGTATGTGGAATCTCAAAAATGAATGAATGAATGAATATCACAAAACTGATTCAGACTGATAGATACAGAGAACATACTACTGGTTACCAGAGGGGAGAATGAAGGGAGGAGAGGCAAAATGGTGATAGGGGATTAAGAGGTAGAAACTACTATGGATAAAATAAATAAGCTGCAAAGATATACTGTATATATTGGGAATATAGCCAATATTTTATAATAATTTAAATTGGAGTATAATCTATAAAAATACTGAGTCGATTGTATACCTGAAACGAACATAATATTTAAAATGAATTATAATTAAATGAAAAAGGAAATGAAATTTGATGAGAAATAAAAACAAAAGCACTAGAATAAATAACTGAACAAAGTTCACCTAACCACATTTTTAAAAATGGGCAAATGTCTTAAATAGATTTTTCCCAAAGGAAGGAACCCAAATAGTTAATAAGCATATAAACATATGCTCATCATCTTTAGTCACTGTTGACATGCTTTATTTGGGGGTTCTTTATTTGGTTCCTTTGATGTAAGTTTCTGTTTTTGTGTCAGCACCCTGTTTTTTGGTTACTGTAGCTTGGTAGTATGGGCTGAAGCTTGGGAGAGAGACAGCTCTGGCTTTGTGTGTGTGTGTGTGTGTGTGTGTGTGTATTTCCTCAAGATTGTAGCCTTTTCTTTTCCACTTAGAGACAATCTTTTAACACTTCTTATAGGTTCAGTTTAGTATTGATGAATTCTTTGAATTTGTTTTTTCCTTGTCTGAGAAATTCTTCATCTCTCCTTCATTTCTGAATGATAATCTTGCTGGATAGAGTATCCTTGGTTGTAGTTCTTTCCCTTTCGGCCTTTTAATCACGTTACTCTCCTTTGGCCTGCAAAGCTTCTGCAGAAAATTAAGCCCACAGCTTTAATAGGATTCCCTTGCATGTGTCTTTTTGTTGTTGTTCTATTTTTAGAACTTTCTTTTTATCTTTCATTTTGCTGTTTTAACTATGATATATCTTGTGAAGTGAAAGTGAAAGTCACTCAGTTTTGTCTGACTCTTTGCGACCCCATGGACTCTATAGTCCATGGAACTCTTCAGGCCAGAATACTGGAGTGGGTTGCTGTGCCCCTCTCTAGGGGATCTTTCCAACCCAGGGATCGAACCCAGGTCTCCCACATTGCAGAGGATTCTTTACCAGCTGAGCCACCAGGGAAGCACTATTCTAAGTCACTTCAGTTGTGTCCGACTCTGTGCGACCCCATAGACGGCAGCCCACCAGGCTCCCCCATCCCTGGGATTCTCCAGGCAAAAACACTGGAGTGGGTTGCCATTTTCTTCTACAATGCATTCAAGTAAAAAGTGAAAGTGAAGTTGCTCAGTCGTGTCTGACTCTTAGCGACCCCATGACTGCAGCCTACCAGGCTCCTCCATCCATGGGATATTCCAGGCAAGAGTACTGGAGTGGGGTGCCATTGCCTTCTCCGAGGGAAGTCCTACTTGGGATCTATTTGTGTTTATCTTGTTTGAGTCTCTCTGTGTTTTCCTGTACTTGGATATCTGTTTCCTTCTTCAGATTCAGGAAATTTTCAGCTCAAAATTTATCAAATATATTAAACTTTTTTTCTCTCTCTCTGTTTCTCCCTCCTTTTGGGGGGGGACCCCATTATGCTTGAAGTTGTCTCAGAGTTTCTTAAACTGTGTGTTGTCTCAGAGTTTCTTAAACTGTTCTCATTTTTCAAATTTGTTTTTCTTTTCACGGTTCTGATTGGACGACTTCGATTATTTTATCTTCCAGATCGCTTATGCATTATTCTCTATCACCTAGTCTGCTGCTAATTCCTTCTAGTATAATTTTCATTTTAGCTATTCTATTCTTCAGGTATGATTGGTTATTTTTTGTATTTTCTAGATCCTTATAAAAATTCTTACTGTATTCATCTATTCTTTCCCCTAGTTCACTTAGGATTCTTATTACTAATACTTTGAAATCTGGTTGTTTATCCCTGTTTCATTAGTTGGTTTTTTTCAGGTTTTCTTCTTTGAAATAAATTCCTCTTTCTTTTCATTTTATAAACTTTTTCTGTCTGTATGAATTTAGGTGAAAGAGTTAAATTTTCCCCTTGTCTTGGAGGTGTATCATTGTGTGGGTGCTTCTGTGTGGAGTAGGTATGTGTGCCCAGTGGCTTTTGTGAAAAAGTAAGGTCTGAAGTGCGTATGGGTCATGTCTTCCACCAGTGTGATCTGACAGCTATCACCTCAGTGGGAGATAAGGCTAGAGATGGAGTAGGTAGAACCAAAGTCAGTTATGAGCCTAGGCTTCTGATATGCCCAGTGGCTGACATCTTTTTTTGTGGTGAGTTGGGATTCCAAAGTGCTGGAACAGAAGAGTCCCTGTGGGTCATGTCAAAGCTGGTTCCATTTCAGCTCAGCGTGTGTTCTTCTGGCTCCCACCGTCAGCTTCAATGCCATGCTTAGGAGCAGTTCTGGAGCAACAGGGGCCAGAGCATGTGACCAGTGTGGGCCAGGGTGTGTACTGGATGGTCCCAGCATAGCACTCAGAGTTCCAGAATGCTCCCAAATCTACCACCTTTGTGAGTGCTAGTAATGCCCTGCCCTTGGCCCCATTCAGATGCAGGGGTAGGTTGAACTGACTGTCCCCCGTAACTATGCATTTCATTTGGCACTGACAGCCTTTACTCTAGCGCTAAGCTGCCCAGGAACAGGAGGGGCCAGAGTGGGCTCTCATTTGTGACCTGGATCACGTGGTGCAAAGGTCATGGTAAACCAACCAGAGTCCTGTCAGATTCAGTCAGCCTTCTCCATCTTGCTACCGGGAGTAAGCAAGCATAGCATGCTCTGCATGAGTCGAGTCTAGGTTTCTTACAACCCTTAGTCACACTGACTTTCAAACCAGCTAAGAAGATTCATCT
The DNA here is from genome assembly GCF_029378745.1 of Bos indicus. Classification (NCBI taxonomy): domain Eukaryota; kingdom Metazoa; phylum Chordata; class Mammalia; order Artiodactyla; family Bovidae; genus Bos; species Bos indicus. The sequence goes on from NC_091765.1 coordinate 33,727,978, forward strand.
TCCCAGGGTCCTACTGGAGGGCTAAGGTACCTAAACCAGTCAATTCCCAGGGAGGATTTCTGAGCCTCTGTAATCCCTTTACAGAGTCCTGGGTCTCTGGGTCCCCTCTTAGGGTAGCAGGTGCTCACCTATTTGCTTCTCTTTCTTTCCTACTTGACTCCACATGGGTCTTTCTTTACAACCTTGGTTTTATAGGAGCTTCTCTGGCATTCTCCAGTTTGTTTTCAGTGAGATTTGCTCCATCTGTAGGTGTGTTTTTCATCTGGGGGAAAGTGAGCTCAGTGTCCTCCTACTTTGCCATCTTGATCTTCTCTCTTGGGTTGTTGTTGTTGTTCAGTCACCCAGTCATGTCTGACTCTTTGCAACCCCATGGACTGCAGCACACCAGGCCTCTCTATCCCTCACCATCTCCTGGAGTTTGCCCAAGTTTTTTTCTTTGCATCAGTGATGCAGCCACTGTCCAGCCACCTCATCCTCTGGTGCCCTCTTCTTCTGCCCTCAATCTTTCCCAGAATCAGGCATCTCTTCGGTTAGGTGACTTTATGTATTTGAGTTTTAAGAGTTCTTGATATATTCTCCCACACTGTGAGCCCTCTTCTATTTCTTATAGTGTTTCTTGAAACACAAAGGTTTTAATTTTGATAAAGTCTTATTTAGGTATTGTTTTTTGTTGGCTTGTGCTTTTGGTGTCGTATAAAAGAAAAAACTGCCAATTCCAATATGATGAAAGTTCATGACTACATTCCATTCTACGTGTTTTGTAGTTTTAGCTCTTACATTTAGGTCTTTGATTCATTTTGAGTTCATTTTCTGTGTGGTGTGAACTTCATGCTTTTGTACTTTTAAAATTTTCTCTAGAGATCTTGCTTTTTTTCTTATATGATGACATGGAGAATTTTAAGCCCTTTATCCAGTAATAGAAACTCTTATTAACTTAATGTTTGTGTCCTCTCAAAATTCATAGATTGACGCTCTAAACCCCAGTTTGTTTTTACTTGGAGATTGGGTCTTCGAGGGACTAATTAAGGTTAAGTGAGATTGTAAGGAGATCAGTTCTGAGTGTTCTTTGGAAGGAATGATGCTAAAGCTGAAACTCCAGTACTTTGGCCACCTCATGGGAAGAGTTGACTCATTGGAAAAGACTCTGATGCTGGGAGGGATTGGGGGCAGGAGGAGAAGGGGACGACAGAGGACGAGATGGCTGGATGGCATCCCCGACTCGATGGACATGAGTTTGAGTGAACTCCGGGAGTTGGTGATGGACAGGGAGGCCTGGCGTGCTGCGATTCATGGGTTCGCAAAAAGTTGGACATGACTGAGTGACTGAACTGAACTGAACTGAGATCGAAGAGTGAGGTCTTGATCCAATAGGATTAGTGTTCTTTTAAGAGAGACACCAGAGAAGGCAATGGCACCCCACTCCAGTACTCTTGCCTGGAAAATCCCATGGACAGAGGAGCCTGGTAGGCTGCAGTCCATGGGGTCGCTAAGAGTCGGACATGACTGAGTGACTTCACTTTCACTTTTCACTTTCATGCATTGGAGAAGGAAATGGCAACCCACTCCAGTGTTCTTGCCTGGAGAATCCCAGGGACGGTGGAGCCTGATGGGCTGCGTCTATGAGGTCGCACAGAGTCAGACACGACTGAAACGACTTAGCAGTAGCAGCAGCAGAAGAGAGACACCAAAGAGCTTACTCTTTCTCTGCACGTGTACTGAATAAAGGTCATGTGTGGAATAGTGAAAACATAGCCCTTTGCAAGCCAGGAAAAAGATTTCTCCAGAAATTAAATGGACCTGACCTTGATCAGGGAATTCTAGCCTCCAGAACTGTAAGAAAATAAAGTCATGCTACTAAGCCACCCAGGTATTTTATTACAGTAGACTAATACAGGCCTCAGTGGTACAAACATATATCTAGCATAGAATTCCAGGCTTTTCAATAAAATACCATTTTGACATTCATTGATTAGGGTCCTTCACTTCCTGAAGCTGGGTAACACGTACACTATATCATTGTTCTTACAATGTTTATTGCAGTGCTTCCCAAGCCTCTATTTTTTTTTTTTTTTTTTTTTAAATCATTGCTATCACCTTAGGTCTTGTTCTTTTTACTCCATATTAGGATAACTGTCTAATCTGTTCACTAATTTCTTCATGTTCTGTTACCTCTGCAATATGCCATTATGTACACAGGTATATAAATTTTATATTCTTAGAGCTTAATGTACATTATTTCAGTTTATTACTTATAAATTTTCAGAGTTTCCCATTATTTATAGGATTTGCAAACTCCTTAGCCCAATAATGTAAACCCTCCATAACTCTATCCTTACCCTGGTGCTTTGGTATTGGTTTCCTTTGTAAACCCAATATTCAGAGGTTCTCAATAAGAGATGTTTCTCCTCTCTCCCAGAGCCATATAGAAATACTGAGATGATTTTGGTTGTCACTACAAACAGTGTAATGTGCTACTGACATCTAGGATGTAGAGTACAGCTACTGCTAAGTTGCTTCAGTCATGTCCGACTCTGTGCGACCCCAGAGACGGCAGCCCACCAGGTTCCCCTGTCCCTGGGATTCTCCAGGCAAGAACACTGGAGTGGGTTGCCATTTCCTTCTCCAATGCATGAAAGTGAAAAATGAAAGTGAAGTCGCTCAGTCGTGTCCGACTCTAGCGACCCCATGGACTGCAGCCTACCAGGCTCCTCCATCCATGGGATTTTCCAGGCAAGAGTACTGGAGTTGGGTGCCATTGCCTTCTCCAGTACAGTACAGAAATGCAGCTAATTATCCTATAACACACAGCACAGCCACCCATAATTCATAATTATCCAGTTCCAAATGTTAATAGTGCCAAGGTTGAGGAACTTAAGTCTCAGCATTCTTTATTTTTTAAATATCTCTTTCTTATTTGTTCCATATCTATTCTTCAAAGTTTGACACAAGTTCTTTATGAGGTTGTCTTTGAAAACAGAATGATCTCAAAGGATTATATTCTATATGCTCTAATCACATATTTTTGTCAGATTATCTGGCACTGATCACATACCATATTTTATTTAAAATTTAAACTTTTATGTATTGTGTGTATCTTTGAAACATATTCCAAACACTCATAGCCAAGCCAGATTAAAAAAATAAGTCTTTTTATACTTATGGCTATTCTGTAATTTCATCCTGCTAGAAAACAGAAGTGTGAAATTCTAACATATTTCTAAAAATCAGGTTCATTCTTCACTGATATTAATGACTCTAATGATGGAAATGAATTAAAGTAGTAAAGCTGATAATAAAGGAAAAGTATTTCAGTTAATATATATGACAATTTGTTTTTCTTTCATTTTTTGATGTAATGCAGGCTTTTTCTACTAATGGCTTCTGAGCAAAGTATTTTCTGCTTCTTTTTCAGAGTTTTACTTTGATTTGAACATATAAACTTTATGGGTTGAGGATGTTCAACCATTTTATACACAATTCTTAGTTTATAAGGAAAAAGGAATATTTTTCTCTCTTCATTTTCTAATGAATACAAAAGGTCTATTTACAATCTATACCTGCTTCCTCTATTCCTGCTATAAACCTTACTCTTGCAGCATGTAAAATTAGCCTCGGTGCTGCCTGGCAATTCTACCCTAAAGAATGTTCTTCTGTCTTTTCTCTTTCTTTGAATGTTTGTTCTTGACAAAGAAAGGCTTAGAAAGAGCAAAGTGTATAATGAGGGCATTTTTCATTTGTATTTTAAAGGGAGGATGACTCTTCATGCAAATCCATTCAGTAAAAATTTACATGATGGAAAATGAGGAATAAACTACTGCTTTTCTGCATCATGAAATCCATGTACTGTTTTATGGAGCTGTAAAATAGATGACTGCTTCACATAGTGCTCATGAATGCCAAGCAAATCTAAATAGGACCCTACCTGCTCCTAAGTCCTAGGCAGCCAGCTTGACTAAGCATTGGAAGAGAAAAATAAATGAAAAAAAAAAAAAAAAACCTCAATTACAAATATTCAAAACAAAACAAAACAAAACTACTCTCTAGGGTTTTGTTTTGTAAAGATACATCTGCCCTCTGTGCTCTGGAAGAATCAGCCTCTGGGAATGGAAATATACCTGCAGAAGATCCCTAATAATTAAGTCACACTGAGTTTATTAAAACTATTTTTTCTACCATTAATTTAATTCAAAGTAAAACTGATTAGAGCCTATCAATGTTTCTTAATAAGCTTAAGGAAAAAGATCCATTTTTCTGAAATAGGAAAATAACTGTCAATTCGCATTACTTGGAAATAGATATATGCATTTTTTTTATCCCAAAGTATAATCAGATGTGTATAAGCAGAGTTGATTTGTTTGTTAAAACACATCGGGTTTCAAACCTGTGCACAAATCATTTTATACTTCTTTCGCATTTGAAAGCTTTCAAATGTTATTTTCTTTATTTCATGTAGAGTGTCAGAGCATGTTAAGTTAAGCATCATTGCATGACCTAGAAAACCTAGATACTTTAGCCTTATAGTTTACATTATCAAAGGAAAACCTAAATTATAATGTGATTTCACCTGCATATATCACTGATACTATAAAGGAACAAACTGTAAAAACCTTTAGTGCTTAACTTCTTTGACTCTCCCAGTGCCCTTCCCAGCTCCATCACAGTTGATGGGACAGGCCCACACAGACCTCATAAATCAAAGGAAAGATCCAATTCTGAATTTTAAAACTGATCACTCAGCACTTTCCTAACTTAAATTCCTATAACCCCTCTCATTATTTTTCTAAGACTTTATGTACATGGTTATTTTACCTATTACAGATAAAATTTTAATTTAAAAATAGCGTATCAATATTGAAATATTACTATTTAATTTAATTTAAATACTATTGTAATGTTCTCAATTCAGGTATCTGTGTGTATAGTGTTTAGTTTTGGGATTTGTTTTAAAATTTCATTTCTTTCTGTCAACATAGCCTGGCCTGAACACCTTACAAATGTTTTCTCATTTAAAACTGGTACTCTCTCTATCTGACAGAAAGTGAACTGAGACAGAGAGGCTTTGTTTCTGCCTAAGGTAATGGGAGATAGAGCCAGGATTTGAACCAGGTAATTTAGTTTGAGTTTGTGACAAATAAAATAATCTTTTTCAAGTATATTGCATGTTAAAATAGTCTGTTGCTTTTGAATGTGTTACACCTTATATACTTCTAAAAACGTTTCTTTTGGAAAAGTTATATGTGAGATGATTATTAGGAGGATTTTGCTTAAAGTGCTAAATGCAAATCAACAAAGTGTTAAAGTGAATGAAAATAAAAATAACAATATGGTGACATACTTTGAATGGCTGATACTAGAATAAAAGACATAAGCATTATACTGCTAATTAAAAAATTTTTATTGTGAATTGTGTAAAATTTTTTCATTGTGAATAAATTATTATTAATAATTTTGATGCTGTAGAAGTACTGGCAAATCATTGGTTTCCTAATAAGAGAAGCTATTACAATTTCAGTATGTAATCTATGACTTATACAGGCGTACCTTACATTTTGTCAGTTTTCAGTAAACAGGTTAATGAAGTGTTTCACTGTTGAGGACGAGACTTTTTAAAAATACTTAAAAAAAATCTTCTTCAATTTCAAATATATAGGCCATTTGTTCAACCTGGAACAGCTTATACTATCCTAAATGTCAAAGTTCAATCTGTCTGATCTGTAAACCTTTTTTTATATTCCCTTTCCTTTAATACATATCCTCAGATCAATCCTACCGAGCTACAATAAAATAAATACAAAATTTAGCATTCATCTATATAAGTTGGACAGGACTGAGCGACTTCACTTTCACTTTTCACTTTCATGCATTGGAGAAGGAAATGGCAACCCACTCCATTGTTCTTGCCTGGAGAATCCCAGGGACGGCGGAGCCTGGTGGGCTGCCGTCTATGGGGTCGCACAGAGTCGGATACGACTGAAGCGACTTAGCAGCCGCAGCATATATCAAGTGGAAAAACTGAAGATTTTGTTGAAGTTGTCAAATAACATATCCTATGACCTTTGCCAATAGAGTCTAACATCCTTTAAAACATGAATCCAGGCTCCTAGTTTCTTTAACAATTAATCTAAAACATCTTATAGCACTTAATATACAGTAATTATGCATGGAAAGAAAAAAATCCAGGTGATAAACTAATAATTGGGGGAAAATTATTCATCATGTTCTTACATACTTTCTATCTCTGTTCTCTGATTCCGTACAGCCATTCAAATTCATAACTGAAATACAATATTCTTTCCTACCTAAATAAAAGTCTTGCATCTTTTGAAAGAAAACTGGAAAAATCACATTACCAAAAAGTATCCAATTAAACTGAGCTCAAAATAATTGATACAAGCATTCTTTTAACAGTGTGGTCATTGAAATTTATCTAATATAAATTGATATTAGTTTTAAGATACATTTTAATTTTAGAGAAATTAAAAAGTGAAATAGTGCCTTAGAAGTAAAGAAACCTATTTGCTGTGTTTCTGTGCATTAGCACCCCATATCTTGCTCATTTGGTCTCTGTTGAATATCTAGCTAACCATGTATTATCCATCAGATTATGTGTACTATCAATTTACCTTGTAAACAAATTTCAGAAATTCTATGCTTTGTTTTTATTCCAATTTAAAAATAAATCTACTTATAGTATATGAGTTATCCAACATTTAGAAGAAAAAAAAAACAGTAAAAACACAAACTATGCTAATGAGAGGTCTAAAAGTAAGTTTTTTCTTGTCAGAAACCTGCTTGTAAAAATTATAAGAACTATTGCTTTATTTTTGAGTAAAGTTTAATCAATAAAATATGTATATATTTACAATCAGTTGTAGTGAGCTAATATTATATTTTTCCAATTGATTATTCCAGGCTAGAAAATAAATACTTCACTAAATTATAAGTAAATACATTATAGTTTCTGAAATCCCATGTGTTATTTCAACATATGACATGAATATTCTGTCTATGTATATAGTTGGATAATATAATTCAGCTTTATTAAAACACATTTTCTTAATTGAGAAAACAAATTACATCATCTGAAAAGTAGCTGTCTTTTGTATATGGGAAATGAAAAGTTTCAGGACTTTCTCCCTAAATTGATTGAACTTTGGATTGAATTTAATCTTTCTTAAAAATTATTTGTCCATTTTTAAGCAGATGTAGATTTATAGAAAATAAGCACAAACTAAATTTTTTTCCCTGATGCCCTTCATCCTCCTCCCAATTTCCCCAGTTATTAACATCTTGCACTAGTGAGGTATATTTGTTACAACTGATGAGTCAATAGTTACATGTTCTTATAAACTAAAGTCCATGATTTACATCGAGCTTCATTTTTTGTATTGTGTGTTCTATTTCTTGTTGTAGTCAGTCATGTCCAACTCTTTCTAAACCCATGGACTTCAGCACTCCAGGCTTCCCTGTCCTTCACCATCTCCCAGAGCTTGCTCAAACTCATATCCACTGAGTCAGTGATGCCATCCAACCACCTCATCCTCTGTCATCCCCTTCTACTCCTGCCTTCAATCTTTGCCAGCATCAGATCTTTTCTAAGGAGTTGGCTCTTCCCATCAGGTGGCCAAATATTGGAGCTTCAGCATCAGACCTTCTAATGAATATTCAGGATTGATTTCCTTTAGGATTGACTGCTTTGGTCTCCTTGCGTTCCAGGGGACTCTCAAGAGTCTTCTCTAACACCACAGTTCAAAAGCATCAATTCTTCAGTGCTCAGCCTTATTTATGGTCCAACTCTCACAGCCATACCTGACTACTGGAAAAACCATAGCTTTGAATAGATGGACCTTTGTCAGCAAAATGATGTCTCTGCTTTTTAATACGCTGTCTAGAATTGTCATAGCTTTTCTTCCAAGGAGAAAGTATCTTTTAATTTCATGGCTGCAGTCATCATCTGAAGTGATTTTGGAGCCAAAGAAAATTAAATCTGTCACTGTATCCATTATTTCCCCATCTATTTGCCACGAAGTGATGGGACCAGATGTCATGATTGTCGTTTTTTGAATGTTGTGATTTAAGCCAGCTTTATTACCCTTCTCTTTCATCTTCATCAAGAGGCTCTTTAGTTCTTCTTCACTTTCTGCCATAAGAGTGGAGTCATCTGCATATTTGAGGTTGTTGCTTTTTCTCCTTGGCAATCTTGATTCCAGCTTGTGCTTCATCCAGCCCGGCATTTCACAGGATGTACTCTGCATATAAGTTAAATAAGCAAGGTGATAATACACAGCCTTGATGTACTCTTTTCCCAGTTTGGAACCAGTCTGTTGTTTCATGTCTGGTTCTAACTGTTGCTTCTTGACCTGAGCACAGGTGTATCAGGAGGCAAGTGAGGTGGTCTGGTATTCCCATCTCTTTAAGAATTTTCCACAGTTTATTGTGATCCACACAGTCAAAGGCTTTGGCATAGTCAATAAAGCAGAAATAGATGCTTTTCTGGAACTCTCTTGCTTTTTTGATGATCCAGTAAATGTTGGCAATTTTATCTCTGGTTCCTCTGCCTTTTCTAAAACCAGCTTGAACATCTGGAAATTCTCAGTTCATGTACTGTTGAAGCCTCACTTGGAGAATTTTGAGCATTACTTTGCTAGCATGTGAGATAAATGCAATAGTGCAGTAGTCCGAGCATTCTTTGACATTGCCTTTCTTTGGGATAGGAATGAAAAGTGACCTTTTCTAGTCCTGTGGTGAGTTTTCCAAATTTGCTGGCATATTGAGTGTAGCACTTTCACAGCATCATCTTTTAGGATTTCAAATGGCTCAGCTGGAATTCCATCACCTTCACTAGCTTTGTTCATTGTGATGCTTCCTAAGGCCTAAGGCCCACTAGACTTTGCACTCCAAGATGTCTGGCTCTACCTGAGTCAACTCACTATCTTGGTTATCTGGGTCTCTAAGATCTTTTTTTGTATACTTCTTCTGTGTATTCTTGCCACCTCTTCTTAATACCTCCGCTTCTGTGAGATTGATACCATTTCAATCCTTTATTGAGCCCTTCTTTGCATGAAATGCTCCCTTGTCATCTCTATAGATTTGACAATTGTTTGATGATACATATCCACCATTACAGTATCATACAGTAGTTTCACTGACTTAAAAATTCTCTCCACTCCATCTATTTAATCCTTCTTACCCTCCCCCCAAATCACTGATCTTTCCACATATCCATAGTTTTGATTTGTAATATAGTTGGAATCAAATGGTATATTGCCTTTTCAGATTAGCTTCTTTCATTTAGCAATATGTAAATGAAACATGGTTCCATGTCTTCTTGTGACTTGATAGCTCATTTCTTTTTTCTAAGTAATACTTATGATCATAATACCATATGATCGTACCATATTTTGTCTGCCCATTTACCTATTAAAAATCATCTTTGCTTCTGAGTTTTGGTCATTTTAAATAAAGCTGTTATAAATATCCATGTGCAGGTTTTTGTGTAGATACAAGTTTTCAACTTATTTGTATAAATATCAAGGGATTCAGTTGATGGAACAATTGGTAAGAGTATGTTTAGTTTTTGAGAAACTGCCATCCTGATTTCCAAAGTGGCTGTACCATTTTGTACTCCTCCAGCAAGGAATAGAGTTCCTATTACTCCATGTCCTCCCCTGAATATGGTGTTGTAAGTGTTGGATTTTTGCCATTCTCTTAGGTGTGTGGTGGTATCTCATTAATTTGCAATTTCCTATGACATATAATGTTGAGCATCTTTTCAACAGTTTATTTTCATCTGTATATCTATTTAAGTGTGATCTCTGTTCAGGTCTGTTGCTTATTTTTTAATTAGGTTATTTTCTTTGTTCAAGTTTTATGAACTCTTTGTATATTGTAGATAAAGGTCCTTTATCTGATATGTATTTTGCATAGATTTCTGTCTCTAGTGTGTCTTTTCATTTTCTTATATCAACTCTTTTAATAATAAACTTAAATTTTCTAAAACATTTACAGAATTTGTTTTTAACATTGTCATTTTGTATTACAACTAAGTTTAGAATCATTCATTTTATTCACTCGAGGACATTTACATTAGGTCTTCCCAAAATGCTCAGTGCGTTGAGAGACCACAGGCTTTAGATAAATGAGCTTTTAATATTAAAATCCTCAAAATTACAAAAGTTAGGAATATAGCCACCTGAAAAAATGAAAGTGAATAGTAATCCAGTAAGATTGTCATTGCAGGATATTCATAGCCTTGATACTTTTTAATACTGGTTAGGGAATATACTAATTAACCAAAAATACTCCTATGGCAGGGACATTTACCATAAAGGAGTTTTAAGTCTGAAGCATGACAGCATTAGTCATGTTTTTCCTTCTAAAAGAAAGACCATAACTTTCGTTCTTCAGCTCGGCTTCCATCTTTATGAATGTTCTTTGGAGGCTTTTAGGTTGTAGTTTAAGTACAATAAGAAGCAAATGAGGAAATTTATAAAACTTTTTTTAATGAAAACAAGAGCTGATTCAACAAATACAAAGAAGTCATAATAAATTTAATAGTAAATTTCAACACGTTTACCTACCAAGACTCTGACACTAATTTAGAGGAACTTTGAGCTCATACATAGAAGTAACTGTCAGCACTGGCTATGAATTTCCCAAAGACTTTGTTTTTCTTGTATAATGTCTTAAATTTTATTGACTGTGTCAAAACATTTTTTAAAAAGTCAGTATATTTCATGTTAAAATTAACTTATCCAGAATCCTGCTTAAAGTAATCACTTTAAGTAATCACTTTTGAAAAAGGCCTGTGGCATGAGTAATAGTCATGCTCTTTAGACAGGCTCTCCCACAATTTGCCATTGAAACTATTTCTACCCCATTTCACACTCCCATCCCTTCACTCAACTTCTTACCTCCAGGCACCTGTAGATATTTGATTTTGTGACCTCTGTTCTCTATAACACATTTGCTAGTGGCCTCTGGGATTCTATAAATTAAAGACTTTTTTAAATGTGAAATTTAGCTTTAAAATATTATTTATCTAGAAAGTAATCAGTATGTAGCACAGTCAGCCTGACCAACTGATGACTGAATAACATTATCTGCATATGAAAATCTACCACATTCAGATGCAAATATCAATTAAATATGTAAAATCTCATCAGCTCTACCTAAATCTATTCTAATCAGAACAAAAGAAAAATCTTCTAAAAGAAAATATTATAACAAATCCAATGTTCATTTAGTAGTCCATGTATACTTTAGAATTTACAAAATAAAAACACAGAATTTACTTATTTGATAATTATTAACTGACCACTTATAGGCCAAGCGTGGGATTTCCTGGTGACTCAGAGAGTAAAGAACCTACCTGCAATGGGGGAGGACCTGGGTTCGATTCCTGGGTTGAGAACATCCCTTAGAGAAGGAAATGGCTACCCACTGCAGTATTCTTGCCTGGATAATTCATGGACAGAGAACCTGGTGGGCTACAGTCCATGGGGTCACAAAGAAGCGGACAAAACTGAGCAACTAACGTTTTCACTTTCACTATAGGTTAAGCACGATGTAGGGTGCTGGAATAAAGAAACGTCAAGATGCTGATAATTATCTTTTCTGGAAAGCTGTGGTGATTTTGGAATTTTCTTCAGAACTCCTGCAACTATTTTTGTTAATGTAAAATATTAATTGAGATTGTTATCCCAAACCTTACAGAAATTCTGTTTATTGAGGCTTTTTTCCTTCAAACTGCATTTTTCAGTGTGTGTTTATTACCTAGCAACCAAACCATTAAAAAACTAATGTTAGATCTTAGATTGATGGGTTTTTTTGCTAGCTGTAGTATAAAATATTTTTTACGATGAAACTCATAGAAATTTCCTCCACAACAACAAAGGATTTAAGAATTATTGTACCAGCTTGCTCACTTCAGGAAAGCACATTTCAGCTTTCAGGGATTCCTGATTGATATTCTTTGAAGCACTGAAAATACCATGCTAGTAAATGATACCCTACAGACTAAAATCATCATTTCATCTGTAGAACTACAGGCCAACGTAGTATAAACCTTCCTGTGACAGACTGACTACATCCCACTTGGTATCAAACGACAGCATCATTTCAAATCATGGTGGAAACCTCAAAAAATGCAGCCAGTGAGAGACACTTACCTGGACAGTGCTTTCCATGTGGCTCTCCTTAGGAATGTGTACAATCTCGTGAAACCATTTTACTTGCTTCTAAGAGTGTATGTGTGTGTCTTTAGTCACTCAATCACATCCTACTCTTTGCAACCCCATGGACTGCAGGACTCCAGGCTTCCCTGTCCTGTCTCAGCTCCCTGAGCTTGCTCAAGCTCACGTCCATTGAGACGGTGATACCATCCAATCATCTCATCCTCTGTCGTCCCTGTCTCTCCGTGCCTTCAAACTTTCCCAGCATCAGGATATTTTCTAATGAGTCAGTTCTTTGCATTCAATGCCCAAAGTATTGGAGATTCAGTATCAGTCCTTTCAGTGAATATTCAGGACTGATTTCCTTTAGAGTGACTGATTTGATCTCCTTGCTGTCCAAGGGACTCTCAAGAGTCTTCTTCAATACAAGAGTCAAAAACATCAATTTTTAAGTGCTCAGCTGTCTTTATGGTTCAACTCTCACGTCCATATATGACTACTAGAAAAACCATAGATTTGACTAGATGAACCTTTGTTGGTAAAATAATGTCTGTGCTTTTTAATGTGCCATCTAGGTTTGTCATAGCTTTACTTCCAAGGATTTGATTTAGGTCATACCTGAATGGTCTAGTGGTTTTCCCTACTTTCTTTAATTTAAGTCTGAATTTGGATATAAGGAGTTCATTATCTGAGCCACAGTCAGCTCCCAGTCTTGTTTTTGCTGACTGTACAGAGCTTCTCCATCTTTGGCTGCAAAGAATATAATCAATCTGATTTTGGTGTTGACATCTGGTGATGTCCATGTGTAGAGTCTTCTCTTGTGTTGTTGGAAGAGGGTGTTTGCTATGACCAGTGCATTCTCTTGGCAAAACTCTATTAGCCTTTGCCCTGCTTCATTCCATACTCGAAGGCCAAATATGCCTGTTACTCCAGGTGTTTCTTGACTTCCTACTTTTGCATTCCAGTCCCATATAATGAAAAGGACATCTTTTTTGGGTATTAGTTCTAGAAGGTCTTGTAGGTCTTTATAGAACTGCTCAACTTCAGCTTCTTCAGTATTACTGGTTGGGGCATGGGCTTGGATTACCAGGATATTGAATGGTTTGTCTTGGAATAGAACAGATATCATTCTGTCATTTTTGAGATTGCATCCAAGTACTGCATTTCAGACTCTCTTGTTGACCATGATGGCTATTCCATTTCTCCTGAGGGATTTCTGCCTGCAGTAGTAGACATAATGGTCACCTGAGTTAAATTCACCCATTCCAGACCATTTTAGTTCACTGATTCCTAGAATGCCGACGTTCACTCTTGCCATCTCCTGTTTGACCACTTCCAATTTGCCTTGATTCATGGACCTAACATTCCAGGTTTCTATGCAATATTGCTCTTTACAGCATCAGACTTTGCTTCTATCACTAGTCATATTGACAACTGGGTATTGTTTTTGCTTTGGTTCCATCCCTTCATTCTTTTTTTTTTTTTTTTTTTTTTATTCTTCCAATTTTATTTTATTTTTAAACTTTACATAATTGTATTAGTTTTGCCAAATATCAAAATGAATCCGCCACAGGTATACATGTGTTCCCCATCCCGAACCCTCCTCCCTCCTCCCTCCCCATACCATCCCTCTGGGCCGTCCCAGTGCACCAGCCCCAAGCATCCAGCATCATGCATCGAACCTGGACTGGCAACTCGTTTCCTACATGATATTTTACATGTTTCACTGCCATTCTCCCACATCTTCCCACCCTCTCCCTCTCCCACAGAGTCCATAAGACTGTTCTATACATCAGTGTCTCTTTTGCTGTCTCGTACACCGGGTTATTGTTACCATCTTTCTAAATTCCATATATATGCGTTAGTATACTGTATTTATGTTTTTCCTTCTGGCTTACTTCACTCTGTATAATAGGCTCCAGTTTCATCCACCTCATTAGAACTGATTCAAATGTATTCTTTTTAATGGCTGAGTAATACTCCATTGTGTATATGTACCACTGCTTTCTTATCCATTCATCTGCTGATGGACATCTAGGTTGCTTCCACGTCTTGGCTATTACAAACAGTGCTGCGATGAACATTGGGGTACACGTGTCTCTTTCCCTTCTGGTTTCCTCAGTGTGTATGCCCAGCAGTGGGATTGCTGGATCATAAGGCAGTTCTATTTCCAGTTTTTTAAGGAATCTCCACACTGTTCTCCATAGTGGCTGTACTAGTTTGCATTCCCACCAACAGTGTAAGAGGGTTCCCTTTTCTCCACACCCTCTCCAGCATTTATTATTTGTAGACTTTTGGATCGCAGCCATTCTGACTGGTGTGAAATGGTACCTCATAGTGGTTTTGATTTGCATTTCTCTGATAATGAGTGATGTTGAGCATCTTTTCATGTGTTTGTTAGCCATCTGTATGTCTTTTTTGGAGAAATGTCTATTTAGTTCTTTGGCCCATTTTTTGATTGGGTCGTTTATTTTTCTGGAGTTGAGCTGTAGGAGTTGCTTGTATATTTTTGAGATTAGTTGTTTGTCGGTTGCTTCTTTTGCTATTATTTTCTCCCATTCTGAAGGCTGTCTTTTCACCTTGCTAATAGTTTCCTTTGATGTGCAGAAGCTTTTAAGGTTAATTAGGTCCCATTTGTTTATTTTTGCTTTTATTTCCAATATTCTGGGAGGTGGGTCATAGAGGATCCTGCTGTGATGTATGTCGGAGAGTGTTTTGCCTATGTTCTCCTCTAGGAGTTTTATAGTTTCTGGTCTTACGTTTAGATCTTTAATCCATTTTGAGTTTATTTTTGTGTATGGTGTTAGAAAGTGGTCCAGTTTCATTCTTTTACAAGTGGTTGACCAGATTTCCCAGCACCACTTGTTAAAGAGATTGTCTTTAATCCATTGTATATTCTTGCCTCCTTTGTCGAAGATAAGGTGTCCATATGTGCGTGGATTTATCTCTGGGCTTTCTATTTTATTCCATTGATCAATATTTCTGTCTTTGTGCCAGTACCATACTGTCTTGATAACTGTGGCTTTGTAGTAGAGCCTGAAGTCAGGTAAGTTGATTCCTCCAGTTCCATTCTTCTTTCTCAAGATCGCTTTGGCTATTCGAGGTTTTTTGTATTTCCATACAAATTGTGAAATTATTTGTTCTAGCTCTGTGAAGAATACTGTTGGTAGCTTGATAGGGATTGCGTTGAATCTATAAATTGCTTTGGGTAGTATACTCATTTTCACTATATTGATTCTTCCAATCCATGAACATGGTATATTTCTCCATCTATTAGTGTCCTCTTTGATTTCTTTCACCAGTGTTTTATAGTTTTCTATATATAGGTCTTTAGTTTCTTTAGGTAGATATATTCCTAAGTATTTTATTCTTTCCGTTGCAATGGTGAATGGAATTGTTTCCTTAATTTCTCTTTCTGTTTTCTCATTATTAGTGTATAGGAATGCAAGGGATTTCTGTGTGTTGATTTTATATCCTGCAACTTTACTGTAGTCATTGATTATTTCTAGTAATTTTCTGGTGGAGTCTTTAGGGTTTTCTATGTAGAGGATCATGTCATCTGCAAATAGTGAGAGTTTTACTTCTTCTTTTCCAATTTGGATTCCTTTTATTTCTTTTTCTGCTCATTCCAAGCATTTTTTCTGACCACAATGCAGTAAGATTAGATCTCAATTACAGGAGAAAAACTATTAAAAATTCCAACATATGGAGGCTGAACAACACGCTGCTGAATAACCAACAAATCACAGAAGAAATCAAAAAAGAAATCAAAATTTGCATAGAAACGAATGAAAATGAAAACACAACAACCCAAAACCTGTGGGACACGGTAAAAGCAGTCCTAAGGGGAAAGTTCATAGCAATACAGGCACACCTCAAGAAACAAGAAAAAAGTCAAATAAATAACCTAACTCTACACCTAAAGCAACTAGAAAAGGAAGAAATGAAGAACCCCAGGGTTAGTAGAAGGAAAGAAATCTTAAAAATTAGAGCAGAAATAAATGCAAAAGAAACAAAAGAGACCATAGCAAAAATCAACAAAACCAAAAGCTGGTTCTTTGAACGGATAAATAAAATTGACAAACCATTAGCCAGACTCATCAAGAAACAAAGGGAGAAAAATCAAATCAACAAAATTAGAAACGAAAATGGAGAGATCACAACAGACAACACAGAAATACAAAGGATCATAAGAGACTACTATCAACAATTATATGCCAATAAAATGGACAACGTGGAAGAAATGGACAAATTCTTAGAAAAGTACAACTTTCCAAAACTCGACCAGGAAGAAATAGAAAATCTTAACAGACCCATCACAAGCATGGAAATTGAAACTGTAATCAAAAATCTTCCAGCAAACAAAAGCCCAGGTCCAGACGGCTTCACAGCTGAATTCTACCAAAAATTTAGAGAAGAGCTAACACCTATCCTGCTCAAACTCTTCCAGAAAATTGCAGAGGAAGGTAAACTTCCAAACTCATTCTATGAGGCCACCATCACCCTAATACCAAAACCTGACAAAGATCCCACAAAAAAAGAAAACTACAGGCCAATATCACTGATGAACATAGATGCAAAAATCCTTAACAAAATTCTAGCAATCAGAATCCAACAACACATTAAAAAGATCATACACCATGATCAAGTGGGCTTTATCCCAGGGATGCAAGGATTCTTCAATATCCGCAAATCAATCAGTGTAATACACCACATTAACAAATTGAAAAATAAAAACCATATGATTATCTCAATAGATGCAGAGAAAGCTTTTGACAAAATTCAACATCCATTTATGATAAAAACTCTCCAGAAAGCAGGAATAGAAGGAACATACCTCAACATAATAAAAGCTATATATGACAAACCCACTGCAAACATTATCCTCAATGGTGAAAAATTGAAAGCATTTCCTCTAAAGTCAGGAACATCCCTTCATTCTTTCTGGAGTTATTTCTCCACTGATCTTGTAGCATATTGGGCACCTACCGACCTGGGGAGTTCCTCTTTCAGTATCCTATCATATTGCCTTTTCATACTGTTCATGGGGTTCTCAAGGCAAGAATACTGAAGTGGTTTGCCATTCCCTTCTCCAGTGGACCACATTCTGTCAGACCTCTCCACCATGACCTGCCCATTTTGGGTAGCCCCCCACAGCATGGCTTAGTTTCATTGAGTTATACAAGGCTGTGGTCCATGTGATCAGATTGGCTAGTTTTCTGTGATTATAATTTCAGTGCGTCTGCCCTCTGATGCCTTCTCGCAACACCTACCATCTTACTTGGGTTTCTCTTACCTTGGACGTGGGGTATTTCTTCATGGCTGATCCAGCAAAGTGCAGACGCTGCTCCTTACCTTGGATGAGTCGCACCTCCTTATGAGTATACAGTGGAGATGAGAAATAGATTTAAGGGACTAGATCTGATAGATAGAGTGCCTGATGAACTATGGACAGAGGTTCATGACATTGTGGTAGGAGACAGGGAGCAAGACCATCCCCATGGAAAAGAAATGCATAAAAGCAACATGGCTGTCTGAGGAGGCCTTACAAATAGCTGTGAAAAAAAAAGAGGAGCAAAAAGCAAAGGAGAAAAGGAAAGATATAACCATCTGAATGCAGAGTTCCGAAGAATAGCAAGGAGAGATAAGAAAGCCTTTCTCAGCGATCAATGCAAAGAAATAGAGAACAACAACAGAATGGGAAAGACTAGAGATCTCTTCAAGAAAATTTGAGATACCAAAGGGACATTTCATGCAAAGATGGGCTTGATAAAGACAGAAATGGTATGGGCCTAACAGAAGCAGAAGGTATTAAGAAGAGGTAGCAAGAATACACAGATCAGATCAGATCAGCCGCTCAGTCATGTCCGACTCTTTGCGACCCCATGAATTGCAGCATGCCAGGCCTCCCTGTCCATCACCAACTCCCGGAGTTCACTCAGACTCACATCCATTGAGTCAGTGATGCCATCCAGCCATCTCATCCTCTGTCATCCCCTTCTCCTCTTGCCCCCAATCCCTCCCAGCATCAGAGTCTTTTCCAATGAGTCAACTCTTCGCATGAGGTGGCCAAAGTACTGGAGTTTCAGCTTTAGCATCATTCCCTCCAAAGAAATCCCAGGGCTGATCTCCTTCAGAATGGACTGGTTGGATCTCCTTGCAGTCCAAGGGACTCTCAAGAGTCTTCTCCAACACCACAGTTCAAAAGCATCAATTCTTCGGTGCTCAGCCTTCTTCACCATACAACTCTTGTGACCCAGATAATCATAATGGTGTGATGACTGACCTAGAGCCGGACATCTTGGAATGTGAAGTCAAGTGGGCCTTAGAAAGCATCACTATGAACAAAGCTAGTGGAGGTGATGGAATTCCAGTTGAGCTATTTCAAATCCTAAAGATGATGCTGTGAAAGTGCTGCACTCAATATGCCAGCAAATTTGGAAAACTCAGCAGTGGCCACAGGACTAGAAAAGGTCAGTTTTCATTCCCATCCCAAAGAAAGGCAATGCCTTTAAAAGAATGCTCAAACTACCGCACAGTTGCACTCATCTCACACTCTAGCAAAGTAATGATCAAAATTCTCCAAGCCAGGCTTCAGCAATTCATGAACCATGAACTTCCAGATGTTCAAGCTGGTTTTAGAAAAGGCAGAGAAACCAGAGATCAAATTGCCAACATCCGCTGGATCATGAAAAAAGCAAAAGAGTTTCAGAAAAACATCTATTTCTGCTTTATTGACTATGCCAAAGCCTTTGACTGTGTGGATCACAATAAACTGTGGATAATTCTTCAAGAGATGGGAATACCAGACCACCTGACCTGCCTCTGAGAAACCTATATGCAGGTCAGGAAGCAACAGTTAGAACTGGACATGAAACTAGAGACCGGTTCCAAATTGGGAAAGGAGTACATCAAGGCTGTATATTGTCACCCTGCTTATTTAACTTATATGCAGAGTACATCATGAGAAATGCTGGGCTGGAAGAAGCACAAGCTGGAATCAAGATTGCTGGGAGAAATATCAATAACCTCAAATATGCAGATGACACCACTTTTATGACAGAAAGTGAAGAGGAACTAAAACGCCTCTTGATGAAAGTGAAAGAGGAGAATGAAAAAGTTGGCTTAAAGTTCAACATTCAGAAAATGAAGATGATGGCATCTGGTCCCATCACTTCATGGGAAATAGCTGGAGAAACAGTGGAAACAGTGTCAGACTTTATTTTTTGGGGCTCCAAAATCACTGCAGATGGTGATTGCACCCATGAAATTAAATATGCTTACTCTTTGGAAGGAAAGTTATGACCAACCTAGATAGCATATTGAAAAGCAGAGACATTACTTTGCTAACAAAGTTCCATCTAGTCAAGAGTTTGGTTTTTTCAGTGGTCATGTATGGATGTGAGAGTCGGACTGTGAGAAAAGCTGAGCATTGAAGAATTGATGCTTTTGAATTGTAGTGTTGGAGAAAACGCTTGAGAGTCCCTTGGACTACAAGGAGATCCAACCAGTCCATCCTAAAGGAGATCAGTCCTGGGTGTTCGTTGGAAGGACTGATGCTGATGCTGAAACTCCAATACTTTGGCCACTTCATGCGAAGAGTTAACTCATTGGAAAAGACCCTGATGCTGGGAGGGATTGGAGGCAGGAGGAGAAGGGGATGAAAGAGGATGAGATGGCTGGATGGTATCACCAACTCGATGGACATGAGTTTGGGTGATCTCCAGGAGTTGGTGATGGACAGGGAGGCCTGGCGTGCTCTGATTCACGGGGTCGCAAAGAGTCAGACACGACTCAGCAACTGAACTGAACTACTTCCAAGGAGCAAGTGTTTTTTAATTTCATGCCTGCAGTCACCATCTGTAGTGATTTTGGAGCCCAAGAAAACAAAGTCTGTCACTGTTTCTATTGTTTCCCAATCTATTTGCCATGAAGGGTTGGGACCAGATGCCATGATGTTAGTTTTTTGAATGTTGAGTTTTAAGCCAGTTTTTTAAACTCTCTTCTCACTTTCATCAAGAGGCTCTTTAGTTCTTCTTCACTTTCTGCCATAAGGGTGGTGGTGTCATGTACATATCTGAGGTTATTGATATTTCTCCCTGGAGTCTTGATTCCAGCTTGTTCCTCATCCAGTCTGGCATTTCACAGGATGTACTCTGCATATAAGTTAAACAAGCAGGGTGATAATATTCAACTTTCATGTACTCCTTTCTCAATTTGGAACCAGTCCATTGATTGATGTCTGGTTCTAACTGTTGCTTTTTTGCCCTGCATACAGATTTCTCAGAAGGCAGGTCAGGTGATCTGGTATTCCCATCTCTTTAAGAATGTTCCACAGTTTGTTGATATCCACATAGTCAAAGGCTTTAGCAGAGCCAATGAAGCAGAAGTAGGTGTTTTCTGAAATACTCTTGCTTTTACTGTGATCCAGTGGATGTTGGAAATTTGATCTCTGGTTTCTCTGGCTTTTCTAAAACCAGATTGAGCATCTGGAAGTTCTCAGTTCATATATTCTTGAAGCCTCACTTGGAGAATTTTGAGCATTGCCTTTTTTGGGGGTTGGAATTAAAACGGATATTTTCCAGTCCTGTGGCCACTGCTGAGTTTTCCATATTTGCTGGCATATTGAGTGCAGCACTTTCACAGCATCATCTTTAGGATTTGAAATAGCTCACTGGTATTCCATCATCTTCACTAGCTTTGTTCATGGTGATTCTTCCTATGGCCCACTTGACTCTAAAGTCCAAGATATCTGGCTCTGGATGAGTGATCACACCATTGTGGTTATCTAGGTCTTTAAGATGTTTTTTGTATAGTTCATCTGTGTATTCTTGCCACCTCTTCTTAATACCTTCTGCTTCTGTTAGGTCCATACAATTTGTGTCCTTTATTGTGCCCATTTTGCATGAAATGTTCCCTTGGTATCTATAATTTTATTGAAGAGATCATTAGTCATTCCCATTCTGTTGTTTTCCTCTATTTCTTTGCATCGGTCATTAGGAGTTCTGGCTTTCTTATCGCCTTTCTGTTCTTTGGAAGTCTGCATTTAGATGAGTGTATCTTTCCTTTCCTCCTTTGCCTTTCACTTCTCTTCTCTTCTCAGCTATTTGTATGGCCTCCTCAGACAGCCATTTTGCCTTTTTGTATTTCTTCTTTGGAATGGTTTTGTTCACTGCCTCCTGTGCAGTGTTTCAAACCTCTGTCCATGGTTCTTTAGGCACTCTATCAGATCTAATGACTTGAATCAATTTGTCACTTCCACTGCATAATTGTAAGGGATATGATTTAGGTCATACCTGAATGTTGTAGTGGTTTTCCCTACTTTCTTCAATTTAAATAATAATTTTGCAGTAAGTTCATGATTGGAGCCATAGTCAGCTCCCAGTCTTGTTTTTGCTGACTGTATAGAGCTTCTCCATCTTTGGCTGCAAAGAATATAACCAATCTGATTTCACTAATGATCATATTTTGACGTCCATGCGTAGAGTCATCTCTTGTGTTGTTGGAAGAGGGCATTTGCTGTGACCAGTGCATTCTCTTGGCAAAACTCTGTTAACCTTTTCCCTGCTTAATTTTGTACTCCAAGGCCAAATTTGCCTGTTACTCCAGGTGTTTCTTGACTTCCTGCTTTTTCATTCCAGTCCCCTATAATGAAAAGGACATCTTTGTTGGGTGTTAGTTCTAGAAGGTCTTGTAGGTCTCCATAGAACTGTTCAATTTCAGCTTCTTTGGCATTAGTGGTTGGGGCATAGACTTGGATTACTTGTGATATTGAATGGTTTGCCTTGGAAACAAACAGAGATCATTTGATCTTTTTGAGATTGCACCCAAGTACTGCATTTCGGACTCTCTGTTAACTATGAGGGCTACTCCATTTCTTCTCAGGGATTCTTGCCCACAGAGATAGATGTAATGGTCATCTGAATTAAATTTGCCCATTCCAGTCCATTTTAGTTTACTAATTCCTAAAATGTCAATGTTCACTCTTGTCATATCCTCTATGACCACTTCCAATTTACCTTGATTCATGGACCTAACATTCCAGGTTCCTATGCAATATTGTTCTTTACAGCATCGGACTTTACTTCCATCACCAGTCACATCCACAACTGGGTGTTGTTTTTGCTTTGGCTCAGTGTCTACATTCTTTCCTGAGCTATTTCTGCACTCTTCTCCGGTTGCACATTGGGCACCTACCAACCTGCAGAGTTCATCTTTCAGCATCAGATCTCTTTGCCTTTCCATACTGTTCATGGGATTCTCAAGGCAGTAATACTGAAGTGGTTTGCCATTACCTTCTCCTGTGGATCATGTTTTGTCAGAACTCTCCACCATGACCCGTCTGTCTTGGGTGGCCCTACATGTCATGGGTCATAATTTCAGTGAGTTAGGTAAGGCTGTTATCCAAATGATCAGTTTGGTTATTTTCCTGTAATTGTGGTTTCCATTTTGTTTGCTCTCTGATGGATAAGGATAAGAGAACATATTTGCAAATAATATGACTAAAAGGAATTAATATCGGGAATATATAAACAACTGCCAACTCAATATCAAAAAGCAAACTACTGAATCAAAATGGACAGAAGACCAGAGTAAAGCATTCCAAAGAAGACATATAGATGGCCAACAAGCATATGAAAAGATGCTACATCTTGGCTATTGTAAATATTTCTGTGATGAACTTTTTGCATGTATTTTTTCAAATTAGTACTTTTATTTTTTCTGGATTTATACACAAGGAATTTTATTGCCTGACAATACAGTGGTTCTGTTTTTAGTTCTTGAGAAAGTTCATACTGTTTTTGATAGTGGCTATACCCATTTGCGTTCCTACCAACAGTATACAAAGCTTTCCTTTTCTCTACATCTTCTCTAAAATTTCTTATTTATAGGCTTTTTGATGATAGCTGTTCTAAGAGGTGTGTAGTAATACTTCCTTGTGGTGAAATTTGCATTTCTCTAATATTAATAATTAGAAATGTTGAGAGCATCTTCTTATATGCTTGCTGGACATCTGTATGTCTTCTTCAGAATGATTTACCCAGGTCTTCTCTCCATTTTTTGATTAGGTAGTTTGTTTTCTGATATTGACTTGACAACTGTTTATATATTTCAGATATTAATTCCTATTGGTCATATTACTTGCAAATGTGTTCTCCAATTCTATAGGTTGATTGTTTTTGCTTTGTCAAATGTTTCCTTTGCTTTGCAAAAGCTATTAAGTTTATTTAGGTCCCAGTTGTTTAATTTTGCTTTTGTTTCTTTTGTCTTATAAGATAAAACCAAAAAATACTGCTATAATTTATGTTAATTAGTATTTTGCCTATATTGTAGAAGTTTTCTGGTTTCAGGTCTTATATGTAGTTTTAAAGTCCATTTTGACTTTAATGTTTTATACTGTGTGAGGTAATGTTCTAATCTAACTGGACTGCATGTATCTGCCCAGTGTTTCCAGTGCACTTGTTGAAAAGACTGTCTTTTTTGTATTGTATATTCTTGCTTCTTTTGTTATAGATTAAGTGGCCTTAAGTGCTCTCTATTTGTAAGCTCTCTATTCTGTTCCATTGATCTATGTATCTCTTTTTGTGTCAATGTCATACTGCGTTGATTACTTTATCTTTGTGATATAATCTGAAGCCTGGGAAGGTGATAGCACTAGATTTGTTCTTTTTTCCTCTAGATTGACTTGGCAATTTGAGTCATTTGTGATTATAGATGAATTTTATGCCTTTTTTCTTTAATTCTGTGAAAATAACCTTGGATATTTTGAAGGCAATCACATTAAATATTTATATTTCTTGGGTCCTGTCGACATCTTAACAGTATTAACATCTTAACAATATTAACTCTTCTCATTCAAGGGCATGGGATAGGCTTTCATTCCTTTCTGACATCTTCAATTTCTTTCATTACTGTTTTATAGTTTTTAGTATATAGATCTTTCATTTCCTTTGTTAAATTTATCCTAGGTATTTTGTTTTTTGATGTGATTTTAAATAAGTTTTTAAAAACTTTTCTATTTCTGATAGCTCATTATTAGTGCATAGAACGGAGAAGGCAATGGCACCCCACTCCAGTACTCTTGCCTGGAAAATCCCATGGATGGGGGGCCTGGTGGGCTGTAGTCCATGGGGTCGCTAAGAGTCGGACACAACTGAGCGACTTCACTTTCACTTTTCACTTTCATGCATTGGAGAAGGCAACGGCAACCCACTCCAGTGTTCTTACCTGGAGAATCCCAGGGATGGTGGAGCCTCGTGGGCTGACGTCTACACGGTTGCACAGAGTCAGACATGACTGAAGCGACTTAGCAGCAGCAGCAGCAGTGCATAGAAATGCAACAGATATCTCTATATTAATCTTGTATACTGCACCATTGCACTTGTATCCTGCACTATTGAATTCATTTATTTAATAGTTTCGAGGTAGAAATTTGAGAGTTTTCTATATAAAGTATCATGCTATCTGCATAGTGACATTTTTATCTCTTCTCTTCCAATTTTAATGCATTTTATTTCTTGTATAATTGTTGGGGCTAGCCCATTCAGTACTATATTAAATAGAAGTGGTGAGAGTGAGCATCTTTGTCAAAAGACTCCTGCTCACCAATTTTATCCTCCACTTCCTCTGGCAGAAAGGTCATGCTGACCCACTGCTGCCTCTTTGACCACCGCCTCTGTTCCTCCCATTACCTTCACTGCCACTCCTCTGGATCTATAGCCTCCAGAGTGCAATCTACCCACTTGTGGGTGTATAGATGGGTGAGTCTCCCTAAAGTCCCTGGTTTGCTGCACAGACACTTTTTTGGGGTTATGGAAAATTAGTTGTAAATCAAAGGGGAGAGAAAAGAGAACTCATGCCACCATGATGCTGATGTCTGTGTATTCTGAATTCTTTGTCTGCTATTTCATGGATCTCTACTTCTTTACAATCTGTCGCAGCTGTATTAGTTTCATTTGGCAGTATAATATTTAACTATTTTTTAGTGATTCTTGATTCCTTGTATTGGTATCTATGCATTTGAGTTAGTGTTCTCCTCTTAACTTGTAGAATCACTTTGACAGAGACAGTCCTTTACCAGTCAGCTCAGTTTGGTTTCTGAATACGTTGCAGGTAACAACCTTGGGTGAACTTCCTAGGTGGATAAGTGGTAAAGAATCACTTGCTGATGCAAGAGATGCAGTTTTGATCCTTGGGTCAGGCAGATCCCCTGGAGGAGGAAATGGCAACATACTCCAATATTCTTGCCTGTGAAATTCCATGGGTAGAGGAGCCTGGTGGACTACAGTCCATGTGGTCACAGAGTCAGACATAACTTAGTGACTGAGCATGCACACAACACCCTTGGGCAAGTGGGGTCAGCTATTATGATCTGTTTGGGGACAAGGCAATAGTTTGGGTTCTCAGGTTGGAGTTGGGGAGGATGTGCAATTCTCTGAGAACAGGTGGCTAGGACTACTGACTTGGTTCCCCACCCAAGTGATGTTGTAGGATAAACTTCATGGTTGCATGGATTCTCTGGTCAGATTTACTAGCTGGTCAAGACTAGGTGCTATATTCAGTAGTAAGTGGGCCTATGAATTAGCTTCTTTGCTCTTGAGTTGCAGCTGAATAGAACCTAGGGTATGTATTGCTCCTTGTTTGGGAGCCCTAATCGGTCATGACTCAACTAAATATCCTGGTAAGGCAAGGCCACTAGTCTTGCTCTGCAGACAGAGAAGACCATAGGCTGTTCTTTCTTTTTAATTTTTTTTAATTTTATTTTATTTTTAAACTTTACAATATTGTATTGGTTTTGCCAAATATCAAAATTAATCCACCACAGGTATACATGTGTTCCCCATCCTGAACCCTCCTCCCTCCTCCCTCCCCATACCATCCCTCTGGGTCATCCCAGTGCACTAGCCCCAAGCATCCAGTATCATGCATCAAACCTGGACTGGCCACTTGTTACATATATGGTATTATACGTATTTCAATGCCATTCTCCCAAATCATCCCACCCTCTCCCTCTCCCACAGAGTCCAAAAGACTGTTCTAAGAATCTTTTTTTTTTTTTTTTAATTGGACCATAATTGCTTCACAATGTTGTGTTAGTTTCTACTGTATAGCATTGTGAATCAGGTATGTGTATACAGAGATCCCCTTCCTCTTGAGTCTTCTTCCCGCCTCATCCCCATCCCAGCCCTCTAGGTCTCCACAGAGCACCAAGCTGAGCTCCCTGTACTGTACAGCAGCTTCCTGCTAACTATTTTACACATGGTAGTGTATACATGTCAGTGCCACACTCCCAATTTGTCCCACCTGCTTTCCCCTGCCTCCAATGTCTACAAGTCAGTTCTCTATATCTGTATCTCTATTCTTGCTCTGCAAATAGGCTTATCTGTACCAGAGATTCCATATGTATGTGTTAATATATATTTGTTTTTCTCTTTCTGACTTGCTTCAGTCTGTACAACAGATGCTATGTTTTTTCACATCACTCCAAATGATTCAGTGTCATTCCTTTTAGTGACTAATGTTCAATTGTATATATGTACCACATGCATGCTAAGTCGCTTCAGTCATGTCTGACTCTTTGTGACCCTATGGACTGTAGCTGGTGAGGCTCCTCTTTCTGTTCAAGTGCCACTATAAATAGGGCTTTTGGGTGGGCTTCAGAGTTTTTCATGTGCTCTGGTAAGGTTCCCTGCTCAAGAATGCTGAAAGCTGTATTCAGCAATAAGTGGGGCTATGAATTTAGTTTCCTTGTCCATGCCCAGCAGGAAAGGCATCTCCAAGGCCATTGATACTCTTTGTTTGTGGTCTTGACTTAAAGCAACAC
The DNA here is from genome assembly GCF_029378745.1 of Bos indicus. Lineage (NCBI taxonomy): Eukaryota > Metazoa > Chordata > Mammalia > Artiodactyla > Bovidae > Bos > Bos indicus. The sequence goes on from NC_091765.1 coordinate 33,754,975, forward strand.
ATGCTCCAAGTTCCCTGATGAAAAACATGACCATTGGCTTGGTTCTGGTGGTGATAAGCTCTGCTTGCTCATCTCTTGGCTTCAAGGTTGCTGGGTTAATTGCAGTTTCTCATCAGCCCTTCCTGTCAGATGAGGCTGAGGGTCACAGTTCTCAGTTTCTGGCTCCTGCCTGAGTAGAACTTAGAAGGTCAACTTCAGGCAACTGCTTAATTTTCCCAAATGTTTTCTGGTTGGGAGGGATAGGGAGCCATGATCCACAGCAGGTGAGACTAAGGCTCAGCTCTTCTGCCTGAATGTGGGCAGAAGAGGCTCTAGATCTAGCAAAACTTCTTATTTGGGGACCCAATTTAGGCAGATTTCACCCTGCCAAATCCCTGGGTCAGATAGTGCCATTGATCTGTTTTTTAGATAAGCAAAGCCACTACTACTTAGGCTCTGCTGGTAGGAATTCAGTTCACCAAGATCCAAGTGCTGGTTATGAGCTTTCCTGCTGTTGAGTTGCAGCTGGATGGAACCTAGGGTCTGGAACCAGCTGGATGGAACCTCCTTCCTTCTCCATTTCAATCATAATTTCCAGCAAGTGATCCCTGCAGATCCCTTTGGGATTCATCCCTTTCACACATGGGGTGAATCCAGAGTAGGGGCTCCCACAAACCAACCACAGTGCTGGGTGACTGGATGTCATCCCTGAGCTCTCTCTTCCCACTGGAGGAAGCATAGGCTCAGGAAAGACCTCTGGGCATGGTGCTGTGCGGGCCTGGGGGAGGGCATTGCTGTCGTCATGTAGCTCTTCCTCTTACCATTTAAGGCAGTCCTTCTTGGTCTCGTAGTACAAATGGTGCCTCGGAGTCCCTCCTAAGCTCTAGGATTCTATCAGTGGTGTCCTGTCCATGAATGGTTGTTGTTTTTGAAAGGGGGAGAAAAATCAGGAATGACCTATGTCACAATCTTGATGACATCACTCCAATGTTTTTGATATTTTAGCATTTCCCTTTGAATTGTTTTTTGGAGTTTCTGTATCTCTGCATACATTATCCATCTGATTTTGAAGGTTGTCTATGTACTACATTAGAGCCCTTAAGATATTAATTTAGCTTTTTACAATTGCCTTTCTAATAATTTTGAAGCCTGTGTTATATTTGAGTCTCTTTCTGATGCTACTTTCTCTCTTCAAAAAAAAAAGAGATTGTTTTCTCTTTCCTCACCTTTTAGCATGCCTTATAATTTTTTGTTGAAAGCCAGATACTATGAACTGAATGTTTCATATGTTGAAACATTATGTTGAAATGTTAACCCCAAATGTGATGGTATTAGGAAAGGAGGAGGGCTCTTTGAGAGATAATTAAGACCTGAGGGTGAAGAAGCCCTGTTGAATGAGATTATTACCATTATAAAAACCACCTCAGAAAGCTTGCTTTCTGCTTTCACCATGTGGGGACACAATTAGAAGTCAGCCGTATGCAAACAGAAAGAGGATTCTCATCAGAACCTGACTTCCTTGCATCCTGATCTCAGATTTCCAGCCTCCAGAACTGTGAGAAAAAAATTTCTGTTGTCAATAAGCTACCTAGATTATGGTATTTTGTTATAGCAGCTCAAACTGACTAAATCACCATACATGATATATTAGGTAATAAGAATTGAGATAAGTAGTGAGAGATTTTGTGTTAATCTGGCTAAGATGGCCTCTATCTATTATTTTCTGTAGCAATAGTTGTCAAAGGCTTCAAATTCCTTCAGTGACCTTGTTTTTGTCTCAAGTGTTGACTTTGGCTTCAACAAATAAAGGACTTTTGTAAGAGTCTATACTTCACAGCAATTTCAGCTGTAATCCACAGTTATTTGGAGCCCTGTTGGTGCAGTGGTAAACTGTGGGACAGGGAAGGCCTTTTATGATATGATGAAATCTCAGTCCTTTATTCCTGGACTGTGAACTTCACAAGAATTTCTTAGCTTCTCCCACCTCTTAAGTAGGACAGAAAACCTCAAGGGAACTGGAGTGCAAGAAGCACCTTCCCCCAGATGGTACAAATTTCCAGTAACATCTTTTTCCCTGGAGAATAGACTTTGTTAGAGAGAATGCACTGGGCATACTTTACGATAATAATCCTTCTTCTCCCCAACCTGAGCCACGAGATCATTCCTGGATCTTTATCATAAGAACTTGGTAGATTTCTTGGATGTAAAATTCATGTATTCATGAAAGTGTGAGATCCTCCCAAGATTGTGTTGCAATGAGTTTCTTCTATCTTACTTATGTTCATCTATACTCAAACTCTAACACGTTATTAAAATTACAGTTGAAGTATTCTCAGGTGGTATCTGCTCCAGGCAAACTGATAGTGGCTGTGATTCTCTGGATTTGACTGTTTTCACAGCGCGGGGTTGCTGTTTGCCTTGCAACCTAATTCTCTTGACTTTGATACAATAAATATCATGCATTTCCAGCTTGTTTAACTTTTATTTGTTGTAAGGTTTGGAACCGTAATTTCCAAGAGCTGTACGCATTGGTGCTAAAACAGATAATCTGTCAATTATGTTTTACTTAAGAAAGTTTCTTCAATTTTAGCTAGTTATGTTTCTTATCATAAATATGGGTTAATCATCGAGTATTTTTAGACAGTAATTAAATAATTATGTACTCTTTTCCCCTCTAATATTTTATGATGGGTTATGCTGATATTTCTGATGTTGAAAACACATCTTTGCATTCTTCATATGAAACCTTCAGGATTATGATCTATTTTGTTAAATGTTGATTCAATTATTTAATATTTGGGATATTTCTTCCAAAATGTATCTAAAATTTTATTTTTCTTCTTGTTCATAGGTAAAATGGGTCTATATTATCCTTAATTTGGAAGCAGATTAATAATAATCTTAGAAACAGTACTTGGTTGCTTTGGTTTTTTTTTTTTTCAAGTTTCTAGAATAATTATATAATTTGGGAATTAACTACTCTTTGCAAGATTCGTAGAAATTTTTGCCCTTTTGATCCTAAGCTGTGAGTTGTAATTGTAAGTGACTTGGTCCACTGTCTATAGTCCTAACCCCTTCCTTCTAGCACTGCTGTGAACCAAATCTTAAGCAGTCATCTTGTGAGTTATTTCTAGGAGTTGGTTTGTGAATACAATGAAAAGCTTGCACACTTAGTCATAATGATGATATTCCAAATAAAATGAAATTCAGTGCCTTGTAAGTCTGCTTTGTAAGACTGGACAAAGCCATGTGCTTTTCTAATAGCTGAAAACCCACAGAGATTCTGTAGGACAACTACAGTATACAAAATGAAGTACAAAGTTACAAATGATAAATGTGGGCTGTTGTGATAGGTTTTCTCATATATATTATCTAATTTGATCTTTTTTTTTAACATTTTTTTTTCTAATTTTATTTTATTTTTAAACTTTACATAATTGTATTAGTTTTGCCAAACATCAAAATGAATCCGCCACAGGTATACATGTGTTCCCCATCCTGAACCCTCCTCCCTCCCCATACCATCCCTCTTTAAAGTAACCTTTTGTGGAAAGAACAACTACAGTATACAAAATGAATTATAAAGTTTTAGAATGATAAATGTGAATTGTTGTGATAGGTTTTCTCATATATATTATCTAATTTAATCTTTAAAGTAAACTTTTATGGAAAGAATTTTAACATATGAGAACATTTGAGATTTATAACAAGTGATCTATGCAGCCAAGGTTCAGAGTCACTTTGTTACTCCAAAGTCTGTTTTCAGTGGCCATTTTTCCTATGCTATGCAGGTATGTCATCACTAAGATAACTTGAAATGCTCCTATTTTTCTGTCTCAAACTTCTGTTTCAAATATAAGCCGACTGCTCAGATTATTTAGAAACCTTTCTTAATAACTCTGGAAGAAATAATTTTGCTCTCTCTGTGTTTATAGAACAGCAGTATCTGATATTGCAGCTGTCTACACCCCTCACTGGCCATGTGACTTGGGAGAAATCCATAATCCTTATTGTTATCAAAAGTAAAGTAGGAATAATAATGTGAATGTCTATCCTAAGTTTGTTGTGAGGATTAAATAAGAAAATTCATTATTTCACTTTTTTATTTTTAAGTTAATGTTTATTTTTTATGTTAACAAACTGACATAGTGCCTGCAGAGTATCTCCTGGTGGCCCAGTGGCCATCACCACAGCGGGGCATGGGTTTGATCCCTGGTCTGGGAACTAAGATCCCACATGCTGTGGTAACATCAAAAAAAGAAAACATAATGGTGCCTGAATGTGTGTAATGTTCTTTTTCTGTGTGTTCTCTCTCTCTCTCTCTCTCTCTCTCACACACACACACACACACACACACACACACACACACACCATCACTCAGTTATTATTAGGCATTATTGAAATTAATAAGAATCCATTTCAGGTCAAGAGACAGAGCTCCTGAAGTGAAGTGAAGTGAAAGTTGCTCAGGCATGTACATGGAATTCTCCAGGCCAAAAGACTGGAGTGGGTAGCCTTTCCCTTCTCCAGGGGATCTTCCCAACACGGGAATCTAACCTAGGTCTCCCGCATTGCCGGCAGATTCTTTACCAGCTTAGCCACAAGGGAAGCCCTAAGGTAAATCATAATGTTGTCCTTCTGTCTTAACTTCAGAGCACACAATTTGGCAGACGGTAGGGAACCATACATATAGGGGGGTTGCATATGCATAAACCTAGCTGGTTATGCATGCACTGTAGTAAATTAAACCTGGGTCTCCGACATTGTAGGCAGACGCTTTACCATCTGAGCCACCAAGGAAGTCTAGTAAAGTTAACAGAATTGCTTAATTCAGGACCACTAAAATTGTCCTTAATAAAGATTAAAAGAGGAAGATTCTCTGAGTCATTGCAACCCTATTAATTTTGAATCTTATATTCATTTTTTATTTTACCTGCCCTAAAGCATGGAGGAGGTCTATAGAAACTTCAATGGAAAATTAATCTATTATTAGTAATCTAGGCTTTAAGACTTGCATGCACATGTTATTGAGAGAAGGCTTTAGTTCAGTCCAATTGCTCAGTCATGTACAATTCTTTGTGACCCCATGGACTGCAGCACGCCAGGCTTCCCTGTCCATCACCAACTCGCTGAGCTTAATCAAGCTCATGTCCATTGAGTCTGTGATGCCATCCAACCATCTCATCCTCTGTCATCCCCTTCTCCTCCCGCCTTCAATCTTTCCAAGCATCACGGTCTTTTCCAATGAGTCATTTCTTCCCATCAGGTGGCCAAAGTATTGGGAGTTTCAGCTTCATCATCAGTCCTTCCAATGAATACTGAGGGCTGATTTCATTTAGGATGGACTGCTTGGATCTCCTTGCTGTCCAAGGGACTCTGAAGAGTCTTCTCCAACACCACAGTTCAAAAGCATCAATTCTTTAGTGCTCAGCTTTCTTTATAGTCCAGCTCTCACATCCATATGTGACTACTGGAAAAAACATAGCCTTGACTAGATAGACCTTTGTTGGTAAAGTAATATCTCTGCTTTTTAATATGCTGTTTAGGTTGGTCATAACTTTTCTTCCAAGGAGCAAGCATCTTTTAATTTCTTTGGTGCAGTCATTTTGGAGCCCCCCCAAATAAAGTCTCTCACTGTTTCCATTGTTTCCACTGTTTCCATTGTTACCCCATCTACTTCCCATGGAATGATGGGACTGGATGCCATGATCTTAGTTTTCTGAATGTTGAGTTTAAGCCAACATTTTCATTCTCCTCTTTCACTTTCATCAAGAGCGTCTTTAGTTCTTCGCTTTCTGCCATAAATGTGGCGTCATCTGCATATCTGAGGTTATTGATATTTCTCCCGGCAATATTGATTCCAGCTTGTGCTTCATCCAGTCCAGCATTTCTTATGATGTACTCTGCATATAAGTTAAATAAGCAGGGTGACAATATACAGCCTTGACATACTCTTATCCTGATTTGGAACCAGTCTGTTGTTCCATGTCCAGTTCTAACTGTTGCTTCTTGACCTGCGTTCAGATTTCTCAAGAGGTAGGTCAGGTGTTCTCTTTAAGAATTTTCTACAGTTTGTTGTGATCTATACAGTCAAAGGGTTTGGCATAGTCAATAAAGCAGAAATAGATGCTTTTCTGAAACTCTCTTGCTTTTTCAATGATCCAGCGGATGTTGTCAATTTGATCTCTGGTTCCTCTGCCTTTTCTAAATCCAGCTTGAGCATCTGGAAATTAACGGTTCACGTATTGTTGAAGCCTGGATTGGAGAATTTTGCTATTGTGTGAGATGAGTGCAATTGTGTGGTAGTTTGAGCATTCTTTGGCATTGCCTTTCTTTGGGATTGGAATGAAAACTGACCTTTTCCAGTCCTGTGGCCACTGCTGAGTTTTCCAAATTTGCTGGCACATTGAGTGCAGCACTTTCATAGCATCATCTTTTAGGATTTGAAATACCTCAACTGGAATTCCATCACCTTTTAGGATTTTATATACCTCAAAGTGGAATTCCACTTGCTTTGTTTGTAGTGATGCTTCCTAAGGCCCACTTGACTTCGCATTCTAGGATGTCTGGTTCTAGGTGAGTGATCACACCATCACGATTATCTGGGTCATGAAGATCTTTTTTTAGTATAATTCTTCTGGGTATTCTTGCCACTCTTCTTATCAGGAGGTAATTTATAAGCCTGATATCTCATTAAGGAATTATTGGAGAGAGAGAATTGAAATATCCTGACTCTTTAGAATATAACAAAAACAAAATAGCAAAGACTTTGGCCATTTGTTTGTTCCTCTCCTCTATATGATATACTTCTCAAATGTTAAGCAGTGACATTTTTCTGCCATCTTTAATCAGCTAAGCACAGCATGAATAATCCGTTACCAATACTGGTAAGAGGAAGTAGTTTCTTTTCATCATAATATACTATCATTACATATCTTAGAAAATTATTTTATCACCTTCTGCAGATGAGCAGCTCAAAGACTATAAATATTTGAACCTATATTACTAATAATGTGAATACTTCTTTTCTATTTATTCACACACCTTTGAAAGACAAATACAGTCATCTTTGGGGCAAAACCACTTTGCATATTTTCATTGAGTTCCATTTTATATTTAATGTAATAGCATGATTGTCCTGATTCATGTAATAGGCTTACCTGTCATGTGGATGAGTTGATGTGAATGACTGCATTGATTCCTGAGTTTCATTATAAAAAATTCCTCTGGAAGCATCTATTCAGCCCTTATTTCTGAAAGTAGGGACTGGTGTAACTCTCATTGAATAATCAATGTTGGATTGTTTAAGTTGACCTACAAATATTCTGCATCAACTTCTTGTGTTCTACTAAGATATTAAACTATTACTTTAATTTCACCAACATGTAAAATAACATAATTTCACTAGTCAGTGTCTATTCTTAGGCAGTTATAAATGCCAGATTTTCATTTTCATTTCCATATACAAGGCAATCATTTTATATACTGTTTAAAATTTTTAAATTCACAGTTTTTAGCAACATGGAAGTCTCTGTGTATTAGGCATGCTTTATTTAACAATAAATATTTTAGAGCTTAAATATAAAACAGTGATTATAAAATTTATAGTTTTCTCAAATTCACTCAATTTAAGCGATATTTGGGCTTCTCTGGTGGCTCAGAGTAAAGAATCTGCCTGCCAAGCAGCAGATGTGAGTTTGATCCCTAGGTCAGGAAGATGCCCTAGAGAAGGAAATGGCGACCTACTCCAGTATCCTTGCCTGGGAAATCCCATGGACAGAAGAGCCTGGTGGGCTACAGTCCATGGGGTTGTAAAAGAGTTGGAGTCGATTTAGCAACTAAAAACAAAAGCACCAGTGATGTTGGGATCTAAAAGCTATCAGGGCATGGTTTTGAGCCATCTTCTGTTTGTGTAAGAATGAAACTCTTATCTGTCCCTGAGCTAATGATGTACTATAGATTCTTTAATGTCAGCCATATAGGTGAATTTTGGGGATGTGGTTATATTCCACTGTTTATCAGACTTTAAGACTGAGTTCATATGTATATCCTCCTTCTGTCCAGGTCTCCTTTACTAGAAAATAAATAATGTAGAGTCCAAACTGGCATAAGAAATAAGAATAACTTCAGTATGGTTTCTAGCTAAAAGTTGACCTTATTGAAATATTTCCTTTTTTACACGTAAGAACCTGTGAAAGGAATGCATGCATGCTTAGTTGCTCAGTCATGTTTGATTCTTTGTACCCCATGGACTGTAGCCCTCCAGGTTCCTCTGTCCATGGGATTCTCCAGGAAGGAATCCTAGAGTGGGTTGCCACTTCCTGCTCCACATGAAAGGAAAAATAAATAGTATTAACCCAAAGCCTAGCAAAATCAAAATGTGCAAAAGCATCTTCTAGTACCATTTTTTTGTGTGTTTTTTAAAAGATTTTTGTTAGCAGTGCTTATAAATGAAGCATTATGCTCTCCTTTTGTGAAATTAGGGGTCTGGGGGAGACCAGCAAATGAGACTAAACCAAGTCCTACACTTGGCTAAATTATAATTAAATTAACTTTCTATGTATAGATTGTTCCTCCTTTTCATAATCATTTTCTAAAATGTGATTTGATTTTCAAACCTTCCTTAATCCATGATATTCACTGTCACTTCATTATAGCACATTTAGTGCTATTATGCCTGGTCTGTTGCTAATATCTCTATGAATATCAAAGCATCTATTATGTTAGAGAAATAGGAAGCATAAAATGGAATGTGATATGTAAGAGTCAATTAAAATAAGATTTAAAATGAAAATATTTGAAAGAATGTTTAGAGACTATACACATCAAGGTTCCATTTTAAATATTTTATATAATCATCTTATAATTGAAATTGTAAGGAGAAATATCTGTATAATTCACCTATAAGAAAGTACTGATTGATTTTAATCATAACCAAAGAATTTGTAACAAAATTGTTTGCCAACAGAATTGAGATTTGGAGCTTTTGTGTTCTCATAAAGTTCTCAAAATAACCCCTAAAATTTAATACCTTCACTAATTTAACTTAAAAATCAATACAGTGCTTCTTGATAGTCTTTATAGAAAATAGAGGTTAGAATCAAAGAGGAACTGTTCCCACTGTCAGGAAAATGGCTTGACTTTTAAACCATAAATATCATACCACATATAAATTTTAAAAATATATCATACAGGTTCATCTCAGCTTTTTAAAATCACAATATATAAAGTACAGAACAAAGAGGAATCATTTACTCTGAAGTTGCAGAGAATATCTGGTGCATATTGGAGAATACCTGATACACTATTTTATAGTTAAAGGTGTGCTTTTGAGAGATTGCGGCAGCATTTTAAGTGTATGTTCTTGCCTAATGGCTGCTTGATGCTGCTGCTGCTAAGTCAATTCAGTCGTGTCCGACTCTGTGCGACCCCATAGACCGCAGCCCACCAGGCTCCCCTGTCCCTGGCATTCTCCAGGCAAGAACACTGGAGTGGGTTGCCATTTCCTTCTCCAATGCATGAAAGTGAAAAGTCAAAGTGAAGTCGCTCAGTTGTGTCCGACCCTGAGCGACCCCATGGACTGCAGCCTACAAGGCTCCTCTGTCCATGGGATTTCCCAGGCAAGAGTCCTGGAGTGGGATGCCATTGACTTCTTCACTATTGGCTGCTATGGATGCCAAATGGATACATATTCATGCACTGTTTCAAATGCTTGAGTAGCCATTCTGACTCATCAGTCTTTCTGCCATTTTAGAAAAGTCTGTGTGCATGTGTATGAGAGAGAGAATTTAGAATAATTTTTAATAATTTTGTATTTTTTCTGTTCAAAAAATGTAAAATAGTTTCATTAAGTCAAAACATTCTCACATATATTTTGAATTCTGCCCAGTTGTAAAAAATGAAGATAAAGAATATAGTCCAGAGTAAGAGATTCCACACTGGTATTGAAATGAAATAATAGTATCATATTCTCTCAATGGCCTCTGAGATACTGTATTTTATGATTGTATATCAGAAATAAAGAAGCATGGTGGCAAAGGATGGGGAAGTAGAAGTCAACTAGCTGATGAAGCAAGTGGCTGATTTGTCTTTTCCCCATAAGCATAACTTCAAAAATCTAGAAATAAACCGTACTCCTTTATGCCTAGTGTGAATACATGTGTAAACCAGTCTATCACCAAGACAGGTTCAGAACAAATTAATGTCATAATAAAAGTAGTCAGGTACCACACAACATACTTTTTAAAATTTATTTTTCAGAGGCATTATGCATATTTTTGTGATCATCATGCTTCAGTGTATCAGTCTTTTCTTGAAATACTATCAAATGGCAAAATTGACATTAAGTGAAATCACTATTCTTACTAGAAAATTAACAGCTTCAAAAGAATACTAGGGTATTCAGTATTACTAAAAATTTTAATTTTTAGAGTAATTTTTATTATGTCTCATCAAAATATTAGTTTTGATGAATAGAAAATATTACTATAAATGTTAATAATCTCAAACACAAATTATTAGGATACTAAACTTGTCCTTTTCCTCTTAAAAATAGGATCTAGTTAAGTTAATATTCCAATTCTCTTGAATTTATGAAAATAAGACTTTGGAAAACACAATTCATGGTAGGATTATATCTTATTCAGACAGTATTTAGGTATATATGGTTAACTATAAAATAAAATGAATTTAAAAATGTAGAGCAAATTAGTATTTCCCATTTAATTTCAATTCTTTCTGAATATTGAAGAAATTTAAAATGACTTATAATTTTATCCCTAGATAGAAAATTTAGACTAATTTTGTAATTATCTTCTTAAAAAATGTAAATAAGGAAATACAAGCCTGTTAAATTCAATGATATTTGTACCAGTGTCCTCAGAAAATAAGGGAAATAAATAGTTATGAAATCTGATAACTAGGTTATTTTTCATTTATTATATGTTTTCCTTATGCTGAACACTTTATTGGCTCTCTACTTTAAAAATACAGCATGAAATTACTTCCTACTATTTTTCCCAATTGCCATCAAAGAAAGAAAATTAGGATGTCAGATTTTTGAGAAGTAAACTTGAAATATAGTAAGTACTTTCCTCTCAGGATTCTACATTTATTGATCTAAACATCAATAATTGTTCTTAAAAGCTTTGGAAGGGGTAGTGTTCTGGTTTACTAAAATAGATCAACGTTCAGATTTTCTTTGCTAGCAATAGCATTAGAATTTTAGGAGTATAGGAAATTGAGGCATCACATATATGCTTGAATCACTCTGCCTCCTTGGGAGGAAGCCTAACTCTGGACATAAGCATAGTATAAATGGAAAGATCAAGGGATATGAAATCCAGTTTCAGTTCAATTCATTTCAGTCACTCAGTTGTGTCTGACTCTTTGCAACCCCATGAACCGCAGCGTGCCAGGCCTCCCAGTCCATCACCAACTCCCGGAGTTCACAAACCCATGTCCATTGAGTTGGTGATGCCATCCAACCATCTCATCCTCTGTCGTCCCCTTCTCTACCTGCCCCCAATCTTTCCCAGCATCAGGGTCTTTTCAAATGAGTCAACTCTTCGCATAAGGTGGCCAAATATTGGAGTTTCAGCTTCAGCATCTGTCCTTCCAATGAATATTCAGGACTGATTTCCTTCAGGATGGACTGTTTGGATCTCCTTGCAGACCAAGGGACTCTCAAGAGTCTTCTCCAACACCACAGTTCAAAAGCATCAATTCTTCAGCGTTCAGCTTTCTTCACAGTCCAACACTCACATCCATACATGACCACTGGAAAAACCATAGCCTTGACTAGATGGACCTTTGTTGACAAAGTAATGTCTCTGCTTTTCAATATGCTGTCTAGGTTGGTCATAACTTTCCTTCCAAGGAGTAAGCGTCTTTTAATTTCATGGCTGCAATCACCATCCGCAGTGATTTTGGAGCCCAGAAAAATAAAGTCAGCCATGAAATCCAGTTTAGTTAACCATGTATGTTGTGTGGCAAATTACCTAACCTTTCTGATGTCATCTGTGAAAAGAGTAAAACAATAGTAAACTTACTAGGATGAAAATGAATGCTGTGCACTGGATGTTTGTGTTTTCCCCAAGTTTATACGTGAAGTCCTAATCTCAGTGTAATAGGGCATGGAGGTCAGGACTTTGGAAAGTGATTAGATTTAGACAAGGCCATGAACCTGGCACTTCATGGCAGGATTAGTGATTGTTTAAGACCTTAGCTTGTTTACTTTAGGCCATGTGAGAAAACAGTGAGAAGAACATTGTTGTTGTTATTCAGTTGCTAAGTCATATCTGACTCTTTGCAACCCCATGGATTACAACATGCGAGGCTCCTTTGTCCTCCATTATCTCCCAGAGTTTTGATGAATCTTATGTGCATAGAGTTGATGATGCTATCTAACCATCTCATCCTCTGCTGCCTCCTTTTCCTTTGTCTTCAATCTTTCCCAGTATCAGGGTTTTTTCCAATGAGCTGGGTCATCCCATTACATGACCAAAGTATTGGAGCTTCAACAAGAGTCCTTCCAGTGAATATTCAGGGTTGGTTTCCTTTAGGATTGACTGGTTTGATAGTCTCTCTGTCCAAGGGACTCTCAGGAGTCCTCTTCAGAACTACAGTTTGAAAGCATCAATTCTCCTGTACTCAGCCTTCTTCTTTTTGGTCCTACTCTCACAGCTGTACATGACTACTGGAAAAACCATAGCTCTGACTATATGGATCTTTGTCAGCAAAGTGATGTCTCTGCTTTTTAATATGCTGTCTAGGTTTGTCATAGCTTTCCCTTCAAAGAGCAAGTGTCTTTAAATAGCATGGGTGCAGTCACTATCTGCAGTGAATTTGGAGCCCAAGAAAAAACTCTGTCAGTGCTTCCACTTTTTCCTTTTCTATTCACCATGAAATGATGGGACCACGATCTAAGTTTTTAAAATGTTGAGTTTCAAACCATCTTTTTAACTCTCTTCTTTCACCCTCATCAAGAGGCTCTTTATGTACTCTTCACTTTCTGCCATTAGGATGGTATCATCTGCATATCTAAGGTTGTTGATATTTCACCTAGCAATCTTGATACCAGCTTGTGATTCATCCAGCCCAGCATTTTGCATGATGTATTCTGCTTAGAGGCTCAATAAGTAGGGTAACAATATACAGCCTTTTAGGAGTCCTTTCTCAACTTTTAACCAGTCCATTGTTACATGAGCAGTTCAAACTGTTGCATCTTAACAGGTTTCTCAGGAGACAGGTAAGGTGGTCTGTATTCCCATCTTTTTAAGAATTTTCCTCAGTTTGTTGTGATCCACACAGTCCAAAGTTGATGACACATTGAGTGTAGTGGTTAAACAGTGTCATCCTTTAGGATTTGAAATAGCTCAGCTGGAATTCCATTACTTCCACTAGCTTTGCTTGTAGTAATGCTTCTTAAGACCCACTTGACTTCATCCTCCAGGATGTCTGGCTCTAGGTGAGTGACCACACCATCGTGGTTATCTGGGTCATAACGACCTTTCTTGTGTAGTTCTTCTGTGTATTCTTGCCACCTCTTCTTAATCTCTTCTGCCTCTGTTAGGTCCTTACCATTTCTGTCCTTTATCATGCTCATCCTTGCATGAAATGTTTCCTTGATGTCTCCATTTTTCTTGGAGAGGTCTAGTCTCTCTCATTCTATCATTTTCCTCTATTTTTTGCATTGTTCATTTAAGAACTCCATGTGTTTCCTTGCTATTCTCTAGAACTCTGTATTCGGGTATATCGTTCCTTTTCTCCCTTGCCTTTCACTTCTTTCCTTAGCTATTTGTAAAGCTTCCTCTGATAACCACTTTGCCTTCTTTCATTTCTTTTGCTTGGGAATGGTTTTGGTCACTGCCTCCTGTACAGTGTTATGAATCTTCACCCAGTTTTCTTCAGGCACTCTATCAGGTCTAATTCCTTGAATATATCCATTATCTCTAGTGTATAAGGGCTTCCTTGTTAGCTCAGCTGGTAAAGAATCTGCCTGCAATGCAAGAAAGCCTGGTTCGATTCTTGGGTCAGGAAGAGCCACTGGAGAAGGGATAGGTTACCCACTCCAATATTCTTGGACTTCCCTGGTGGTTCAGATGGTAAAGAAGCTGCCTGCAATGCAGAAGACCTGGGTTTGATCCCTGGGTTTGGAAGATCCCCTGGAGAAGGGAAAGGCTAACCACTCCAGTATTCTGGCCTGGAGAATTACATGGACTGTGTAGTCCATGGGGTCACAAAGAGTTGAACACGACTGAGTGACTTTCACTTTTCTAGTATATAATAAGGGATTTGAATTAGGTCATACCTGAATGGCCTTGTTTTCCCTGTATTTCTTCAATTTAAGCCTGCATTTTGCAACAAGGAGCTCATGATCTGAGTCACAGTCAGCTCCAGGTCTTGTTTTTGCTGACTGTATAGAAATTCTCCATCTTCAGCTGCAAAGAATATAATTAACTGATTTCAGTATTGAGCATCTTGATTGTTCATGTGTAAAGTAATCTCTTGGTTTTTTGGACAAGGGTGTTTGCTATGATCAGTGTGTTCTTTTGACAAAACTTAGCCTTTGCCTTGCTTCATTTCGATTCCTTACGATGAAAAAGGACATCTGTTTTTTGGTGTCAATTCTAGAATGTGTTATAGATCTTCATAGACCTGGTCAACTTCAGTCTCTTTGGTATCAATGAATGGAGTATAGAGTTGGATTACTGCGATGTTGAATGGTTTGCCTTGTAAATGAACTGAGATCATTCTGTTGCTTTTAAGGTTGCACCCAAGGACTGCATTTCAATCTCTTTTCTCACTATGAGGGCTACTCCAATTTTTCTAAGGGATTCTTGCCCACAGTAGTAGAAATAACAGTCATCTGAATTAAAGTGGCCCATTCCCATCCATTTTAGTTCACTGATTCCTAAGATGTCAATTCTCAATCTTGCCATCTCTTGCTTGACCAGGTCCAATTTACTTGGATTCATGGACTTAACATTCTAGGTTCCTATGCAATATTGTTATTTACAGCAGACTTTACTTTCACCACCAGACACATTCACAACTGAGCATTGTTTCTGCTTTGGCCCAGCTGCTTCATTCTTTCTAAAGCTATTATTAATAGTAATTGTCCTCTGCTCTTCCCCAGAAGCATACTGGAGACCTTCAGACCTGGGGGTGTGGGCCTTCTTCTTCCGAAGTAATATATATATATATATATTTTTTTTTTGCCTTTTCATACTATTCATGGGGTTCTCCTGGCTTGTACTGGAGTGGATTGCCATTTCCTTCTCCAGGAGAAGAACATAGCTCTCTGTAAACCAAGAACTGAACCAGCTGGCAACTTTGTCTTAGCTTCTAAAGCTGTGGGAAATAAGTGTCTATTTTTAAGCCCACCTGGTCTATAGCATTTTATAACAATGACCTGAGCTTACCAAAGGAATGAGGTAATCTTTGTAAAGGCTGATAAGATGTGGAAGCCTCTTTGTCTTCAATTTTGTTTTCAGGAGGAAAAAATATGTTTGTTAGATTAAACTAGTGAAGTCAGTGGGGCTATACTGCACATTCTCTAGAAGGAATCATGAGATCCCACATTCTAGATTACTTACTTAGGTGGAAGAAACCCACTCTGTATTAATTTTCATTGTTTTAATTTCTGTGGGTAATTTGTCAGGTCTTAAATGAAGTGAACTGGCATCATTCTTATTTCATGGACAAACACCTGGAAAATGGTATCTTTGACAAATACTTCTGGGCTAAACTACTTGGTACTGAGCAAGTGGGCTCTGAGCAAGATCAAATTTATTGTAAAAAAAATAGTTGGTAGATATGCTTATGGTTTAACTATTGGTAAAAGAACTTGACACAAATTGAGATATAAAAAATAAAAATTTGGCACTGCTAATGTATAATGTTAGGAAATTTCCCTGATGACTTAGATGGTAAAGAATTTGCCTTCAAAACAGGAGACCCAGGTTCAACCTCTGGGCCTGGAAGATTCCCTGGAGAGGGGTATGGCAACCCACTCCATTATTCTTGCCTGGGAAATCCCATGGACAGAGGATCCTGGTGGGCTGCAGTTCATGCAGTCACAAAAAGTCAGATACAAATGAGTGACTAATGCTTAACTAATGTATAATGTTTGAGAAGTGGGATTCTTTGTTTAATTGATTGGTAGCTGGCTGTTTTCTTTTATACTATGGTGCAATTCAGCTTTTTATAAGAACCCAGATTGTTCATATTTTCTATAATCCCTGCTATGTGTGTAGACATAGACTAATGTTGGCATGATAAAATTAGCACATGGAAAAAGAACAAGGGAAAAATTTTTCAATTCTAGGAGGAGTAAATTATCAAAGAAAATTTATCTCTGATTGAATTAATTCTTGGGGTTAAAAAACTACTATTAAAAAAAACATACTATTAATAAAAACCTGATAATAGGGTCTAAATAGAATCAAGTCACAGAATGCAATCAAATACTAGGATAAATGAATCAAAGCTATACTTAAATGGATATATCACCAAAGAAAAGTCTCAGGTCATGGGGAGTGTGATTTAGGGATGAGAAGGGCAATCATACACTGCACTTCAACAGTCATCTTCCTTTCTTTTTCCTCATTGACCTGCATGGTGATTGAGTGGACTTGTAAGTGATGTTTTGAAGCACTTTCTGCTTCTATAGATATTTGGACTTTAAAGTTTTGAAAGTAGAAATGTGGAACAAAATAAAGTTTACAAGACTACACCCAGTATTCCAGGTTACCCACAACAGTGGGTTATTACTTCTTAAAAATGAGAAAGGTGATAATGGATGTGGATAATTGTGGAGAAATTGTACTCACCAGACTGCTCCTGCTATTCTATTAGTAACTAAGGTGCTAAGACAGGTCGTGGGAGGACTAGTGGACTATGATCACTTATCTTGGGGATGTGGTCCTTAAATGCATGATAATAAAAAGAAAATCTTAACTCTTTTTAGGGGAAGTAGTATCCCTGTGAAACACACATGAGATAAGTGAAACAAAATGTGAAGTTTTCTTTGAATTCAATTAATTACTTTGAATTCAGTAACAGAAAATTAATGACAACAGGCTAGGATGAAATCTTGGAAAATACAAGGTGTAAAACACAGGTCATCCAACCCACATTAATTAGGAAAATCTTTGTAAACATTTTAAGTAAATATGAGCATTTCTACAAATGTTTATTGCTGACTAGTGGCTGGTTCTTTTATTTATATCCTCAACCAATTAAAAAAACAGAACAACTTAAATGATGTGTGGCCCTAGGTCCTCACCCTGAGCATATTGATATGATAGATTCCCACCTTTAGCACTGCAGCTACTTTCATGGTGTCACCTGCACAAAGACTGTGGTGCTTCAAATAAGAAAATACAGTTTGAGAGAGAATAATTTTGCTGTGACTGTGTTAGCATATAAAATTATTTGAACAAAACCACTGAGTTCATAGAAATATAGTTGCATGTTCCAATAATTTAAAAAACGAAGACCGTTTATTTCAGGTGGAAACAGCTTTTTCTCAAGGAATCTCTCTTCTTAAGTGTCCTTTAAAACACATTCTAAATTCAGAGGAGAAAATCTGCAGCAGAAATTTTACAGAGTTACTTAGGCTTAGCTACACATACACATGCACAGAAAAAACAGGAAGGGAAAGAAAAGACAACTGCTTCCGTCAGAAAAACAAGCACTTTTTCCCCCTGGTGTCATGTCTTTGGATATGTACTGCCTTGGAGAAATGTATAAATCATTTTTATACATGGAACTGTCTTAGAAAACTAGAGATTTTAGTACAAAGAAATCACTTTGTTGAAAGAATGCCCATGTGAGTACTCTATATACACAAGAGAAACTTACAAAGATCCCCTGTTTTACAGTTACTGATGTATATTAGCATAGTGGGCTTACAACTTCTCCAGGCCTGAGTTACACTTAGTATTACAAATAATATTATAACAATGCTGAAAATACTGATACAAAACAGCTTTAAGATGATATTTCCAAAAAATATCCTTCCTTTTAAAATTGAACTGTTTAATCCAAGTTTTCTTTTTGAATGTTTCAGCTTTAAAAAAGGTTTTTCAAGAAAATACTAGCATTTAAAACATCTCTTAAAATGTCTATTAAATGACAGATTTTCTTAAATAGATTATTTTTTTTTTTACAAAGTATAAGTCAAAAGTCTATCTTCCAGGAAAGTAAAACTATAAACTCTAAAAGTCCAAATCAAAAACATTATTTGTGATACATAGTTCTTCCATATC
This sequence comes from Bos indicus, assembly GCF_029378745.1. NCBI lineage: Eukaryota > Metazoa > Chordata > Mammalia > Artiodactyla > Bovidae > Bos > Bos indicus. The sequence continues at coordinate 33,773,229 of NC_091765.1, forward strand.
CTGGGAAAAAATCCTTGATTATTTTACCGTGCTAATTTATTTACAGACTTCAAATACTCTAGTAACACACACCAACTTTCAGGACAAATGAAGCTGAATTCCATAATTAATAATCATAATTTTTCTATCATTTCATAAACACCGTTCAGCCCAAAATGCCTATCCGAATGAAATATTATAACATGTAAAGTATAGTGGGAATTTTAGATTGCAGTGTCATTAAGCCAAGCAAATTGCAGTGTGCATTATTCTCTTTTGGCAGAATTACAAATACACAAAGAAAGAAAACATTTGGCAAACATTTGTCTTAGATGCACATGTGTTCTCCTTTGGAAAACCAAAATTATAAGTTCAGTGTATCCACTAAACTCTTTCTTCTTATCAATTCTAATCAGTTTGAAAAGTGGTCAGAGTTTAATAGTTAAAGCCAGGAAGGGGATATATAATGCCTTTTCCCCAAAGCACAGAGCTCAAATACACTTTTGCTTTAGGAGATGCATTTCAGCATAGCTTTAATTTTAGCAGGTTAGTCAGATGCCATGCTAAATTGGCTATCCCAGTTTCCCTTTATGCATTTCATGAATTCTGTCTGTCAGAGTGCAAGGGAGTCAGATCATGCAGTAGGTATGACAATTTCAATTTACATAAACTGTGCCTACTATGGACACAGTAATTAGCTTTTATCTTTGTGTTAGAAAACTGCTGCCCTGATTCCTACTGGTCATTTAAAAATTATTAATTTATTTATATAGCTGCATATAGCTCTATTAATTAAACATAAAGAAATTATTTATCTCGTGCATTTGCATATAAAACATTACACCTTGTTTGTTAAAGAGACATATTTGCCATCAAGTGAGTTCAGTATTCCTGTCAGAGATTTATTTCTAAGATCAAATCACCAAAGTTCCCACATATTTCACTTTTTCCTGTAAATCTAGATGACTGAATATACAAAACAGTGTAAACTGGGCTACCAAGAAACTGACTTTCCATTCCTCAATTCATCATGTGGTCATTGATATGGGTTAATGTATATGAAGCAAAACTGGACACAGATAAAAAAATTAAGTGAAAAATACACTAATACAAGGAAGGTGAAGTAATTTTCTTAGAGTGTTCCTTTCTTCACATTGTAAAAAAAACTAAGGTGATAGAACCAAGACAATGACTCAAAAAGTGTAGCATGTCATGCTTTCTGCATCATTTGACAAAATTTAGCCAACATTCCCACCTCAGTGTCTTATGTCATAGTACTTCAACATCAATAGCAAAAACTAAGAGCAAATTTTTTCAAAGATCAGAGCTGTCATCCTCTATTTGGCTAGCAATTACTCAGTCTGAAATCCTTTGTGAACTAGTATGAACTAAACATTTAGAGGATACAAGAAATACTATTTTCCCCCATAATCGTATGGCAAGATAAGCTTGACTGTATGTAATAGAGAGAAAAACGCATCTCTGGGTTACACGCAAACAAGCTTCATTCTTAAATAAATACACTACCGAATATAAGACTTTAAAATCCCTCTTTTTCTCTTTCTATTAACTATGTAATTTAAAATTTCTTACAATTCCTTTATCTATTTATTCCTCACATCTATTTTCACAGTAACACCATTAAGTGAACAGAGTGCTATTTGATATTACCTTCTGAAACTTCAATGCATATCAGTGACTGATGAAGATAAAAGATAAATTTTATGGCCTGTATAAAACAGCGAGATGGTCTCATTTATTTTACATATAGATAATAAAGTCTCCAAAGCTATTAAACCTAATTCAATTCACATGCTTGAACCCTCATTCTAAAAAAAAAAGTAAAATTCTTTGTTTAAAACTAAAACTAAAAAGTAATAAGAAATACATGAAAATATGAACATGAGCTATGCACGAGAAACACTAACCATCTTATCCTACCCAGAGACAGGAATAGGGTGATTTCATTACCCGTCCTGCTGACCCAGAGTCTGCAGCTCAGTTGTGTGTAAATTGTGATGGAGGAAAACATTCTTCCTGCTGTACATGTGTAAAGAGATTGGCCCTCTTGGCGGCTGTCCAAACCTTCCTGTAAAGGTTGAATGCTGCCGGGCCGCAGCAGCTTGGTCCTTTGGTTTCTCTGAGAACGTGGCGAGCCCTTCCGTCTTAGCTGTTGGCTTCATAGAGTTCTGCCCTACAGTGGCCCGTAAATTCTGGGTGACTTCTGACGTGAGGGTTTCATAAGTTCCTCTTGAGTGTTTGATAACTTCGACTAGTTCTTTGTCCTTCAAAAGACTGCTTAGACATAAACTGGGGAGTTGGCAGGCTTTGCTTTTGTAGGGGCTTGTCTGGTCTGCTGCTGGGGATCTAAAATGGTCCTCGGTGGGAGTATGCATTATTTTTCTGTCCCTTGTGCTGAGATTTTGGCTCACAATTCGATTTCGATATGTAGCCTGTGGTAAAGACATGGAAAAAGAAAAGATGCCTTCAAAAAAGTATGTTCACAGCATACACACAGAATACAGAATGGTGTTTTCACATTTGCTTCCAAAACCCTAAGTTTTCAACCAGACTTTGAAAAACACCAATAGAATTCTCTTCTCTTTCCAATTGGATTAAATTTCCCAGCACAGTCCTACTATAAATAGTGGTCAAATGAAAGATTTAACCACTATTAATATTATCTTGACTCTAAGAATCATTTATTAAAATACTTGTTTAAACAGCAGTTTTAAGTTGGCAACAATACTGAGAGGAAGGTATAGAGATTTTTCATATACCCTTTGCCCTCAACACATTTGTAACTTTCCTTATTAGCCACATAATGGTGTTACTTTTTACCAAGGGTGAACCTACATCATAATCACCCAAAGTTCACAGCTTACCTTAAGGTCCACTCTTGGGAGTACTACATTCTATGAGTTTGGACATATTTATAATGACATATAACCATTATTATCATAGAGAGTATTTTCCCCACCTGAAATATCCCCTGTGCTCTGCCTACTCATCTCTCCCCTCCTCCCCACACCACCAGCAACCACGGTCTTCATAGTTTCGCTTTTTCAGAATATTATGTACTTGGAATCATACAGTACATAGTCTTTTCAGATTGACTTTGTTCACTTAATAATATGCATCTAAGGTTTCTTGATGTCATTTAACAGCTTGATAGCTCATTTCTCTTCAGAGTTGAACAAAAAGGCATTTTGAAATTTGTTTACGTAATTTCCTAAATTTAAATTATGCAGTTTTCTCAGAGAATACATGTTATTTTAATAAGTAATGAATATCCATATATGAAGCTTTGCATCTTTCACTGGATTTAATATGCTATATTTATATGAGTGTGTGCTCAGAGTTTTAGAGTTATTGATATAATAATTTGTATCAGCAGAGTGATAACATAAAAATTTAAGAAACTAAAGAAAGGTAACTCCAGTGACCTACAGAGAACACTTAAATCTCAGCATGTGTTTCATTTAGACTTTAGGATGCATTTTATTAATCAAAATCGGGTCCATGAGTATATAGCCATCTTATTTCTCACAAGAAGTTTCTACTGTAATGATAGGAGTAAGACATAGCTTATCAAATCATGTGGTAGGGGAAGCAAAGATTACAAGCTGGCACCAAAATTCCTCTTGAAGAAAGCACTGTCTTGGTTTAGAAAAATATACTGAGCTAGAAACTCACTAGCTGGATTACTGCTCTGGTGGCAAAAATGAAAGATTTATTGTTGCTAAAAGAAGGTGGGCAAAGTGGAGAAGGAGTTGAGAGAGGAAAACAGGGCACAAGGCGATAGGCTAGTACAAAAGATGCTGAAGGGCCCGTGAAAATCTCTGTGTACTTGACCTCTAAATGGCATAGTTTTTCAGTACCCGACTTTTCATTGTTCCCTAGGAAGCCATTTCTCCAAGCCTGATCTCTACTTTGAGCCCTAATTTACTTATTGAGACATCATCACTTTGACTAATTAACATTCCTAGTCTCTCACACACACACACACTTTATCTTGACTCTGCACCTTATTCTTAACCCAAAATTCTCCTTCTCAATAATGGTACCATTATCAGGCCAATACCTATAAATCACCTTTGCTTTCTGTTTTTCCTCATATATCCTGTAATTCAAGTCCTTGCTGATACACCACAAAGAGGCAACCTCAGCTCATCTGCTTCTCCTATATCCAGTCTAAGCCTCCTGACCCAATTCTCTGGTACATATTAAGCATTTAATAAATATTCACTGAAAAATTTTCTCTGCTTGCTATGATATGTTTATAGAGGATATATTATATGACAAGCGTTTTTCTCCTTCCCTTACATATATATTCTTCACAAGAGTCTTTTGAGGTAGTTTCTGTTAGTTCCATTATACAGACTAGAAAACTGAAGCACAATGAGTTAATATTCTACAGATAGTGTAGGATTACATTCTGCTTGATTAAACACCAATTCATTCTCTCTCCCAGTATTCCCATGAGAATATTTCTAAAATGTCTCACATTTTTCTAAAATAAATTTCATGCAGAACCATACTGTAACTTAAATTGGTGCTTCTACATTATCATTACTGAGATGAACCTCCAAATTTTTTTGTAAAACTGAGGTCTATTAGGGGATCTTAACAGATGTCCTTATACTCAGGGATTTCAGACTGAGACATTTTGCTAATCATATCTTAAAATTTTTTTTTAATGTTAGCAGTTTTTGATTTGTGCTAACTTAGATCCTCTCCATTACTTCTAATTTGCCATTTTAACTCTTCCATTGATTTGCAGTAAACATAGGCTGGTTATCTGGTTGTTTGAAGGAAGCATTGTATGACTTACAGAAGATGTTTTGGAACTTTTCTTGGGAGTAAGAATATAAAATATTTTGATTCATTTTTCAGAAAATTTTTTGGCTTTTTCTTGGCTCTTTTCCATAATGTAGGTATTTGGACCAACATAGAAATGTGAGATTTTATTTTCTCTTCATCTTTGTGACTTGACTTCTATAAGATGCTTACTTAACCATAGAATCAGTTACTGACAGTTCTTCAAACACTGTGCTTATTATCACGTCCAAATGTTAGAAAAACCATGGGAGTAAAATATTGAGAAAAAAAGTGTGTTTGAGAAAAAAAGAGACAATGTTAAATTCATTATAAGAATATTCCAATTTATATATATTCAGCTGATGTGAAGAACTGACTCATTGGAAAAGACCCTGATGCTGGGAAAGATTAAAGGCAGGAGGAGAAGGGGATGACAGAGGATGAGATGGTTGGATGGCATCACTAACTCAATGGACATGAGTTTGATTAACTTCCGGGAGTTGGTGATGGACAGGGAGGCCTGGCGTGCTGCAGTCGACGGGGTCACAAAGAGTTGGACACAACTGAGCAACTGAACTGACTGATTGACTGCCTATGAAAGTTGAGGAGAGGAGTGGAAACTTCTTTTCCCTTACTTTAACATTACATTTGGGGAAATGTTCATCATTTTCTTTATGTGGTCATTTTAACCCTCCTGGGATATTACACTAAATTTAATATGCAGTTTTAATAAGATGTACTGAAAGGGATCAAATAAGTCAATCCCACAGGCAGCTTCAGTGCTCCTTCTCTGGTATAAATTCTGATACCTACAAGGTACATGAGAATCTACCATAAAAAGAAACAAAATGAATGATCTTCCAATTTCTTAAAAAGCGTATTTAAATCACCCATTCCTTTTTTTTTTTTTTTTAACCATAATTTGCTTTTGACACCTTAGACTTTTTTTTTTTCTTTTTAGTTCTTGAGATGGTCATCATTAAGTCCAGGGCTCATGATGTACACAGGAGATTGCACAGCTCAGGGGCTAATGGCATGAATTTGTGGTCAGACATAGAAGTGTTCCTTTGCTGATCTGATAAATATTTACTGACTTCTACTGAGAGCAAGGTTCTACATTACATAATGGAAAATGGTACTGTTCATAAGAGAATCAGCTCCTCCATTTAGGCAGCTTCTAATGGGAAAGTCAACCAGAATCAGTTTCTAGCTAAGTGACCACGGCAAGTCACTTATCTTTCCCAAATCTCCAGTTACCTCATCTGTGAAAGAAAGATTTGTCTTCATACCTGTATCTGTGTACAGAATTATTGTTAAGATTCAATGAACTACCTTGTATAAAATACCTAATATCACATCTGAAGAATACTTATCTTGATGAGAGCAACAAAAATAAGTAGAGTCCCTGTTGGGTAATGAAGAAAGCAGGGTCTGCAGAGGCAGAAGTTAAACTCTATGCAATTAATCTATCTCGGGTAATCGCAGAGGAAGATCTGAAGCTAGGATGACTCCTCAGAGTTGTCTCCAATTTAAGCAAGTGGTTGTCAACCTTATACTCTTGTATCAACAAGTTATTGGACGTTGGTAATCTCTGGCAAAGGGGTGTAGCCACGAATGAATAGGCTATTTTTTTTTTGAAAGGAACTTACTTCAATGCTAACTTTTTTACCAACTGAGAAAATGAAGGGTTTAGTTGTGAAAGTATGTGTGTGTTTGTCATGGGATAATTTGGCATAATGGAAAGAACCCTGAACTTTCAGTGAAAGACTGTAATCTTGTGTATGTTGCTATCGAACTGTGTGAACTTTGATGAACAAATTAATTTTTCTGGGCACTGTTTCTGAGCCTATTGAAAGAGATGACAAAAATGGAAGACAAAGATTAGATATTGAAGAAAACTCTAAAGTTTATTCAATTTTATCCCAGTTCTAAAAGCCTACATTTAAATATATAGTTTATTCTATATAGACAAACACAGGAAAGATCCCCTTAATTCCAAATGTGTTTTGGCGCGCACACACACACACACACACACACACACAAACACTTGGCTGCAGTGATTCAGAGGGATCATGCTGCCCAGAGGGAACTTGCAGTGCATATACCTAGCCACATCTTTTGCAAAAGCAGAATTAAATTTCTACAATCTAATATAATTATGTTAAGTTTTAGACAATTTAGTTCTCAAACAGTTATTTTATTACCTTTCCTTAGAGTTGATAATAGAAGATGAATGGATGGCAAATTTAGTGATTAATAAGTCAATATTGAAGTTATATTAAAATCTGTTCTTTATGTCCCTATATTTTTTTCCTCTCATTTCATCAGTAGAGCATATAATCTGCATCTCACTGAATTCATGGTGACTGATTTTAAAACACATGATTTTACATATCACTAAGAAAGAAAAATCTTATGATGCTAATTAAAAACAAACAAAAACCACTCTCCTTCTTTATTAATGGTGTGATCCATTCATCAGTCACACCAGCCTCTCATTCCAATTTCTTTTGTCCACTTTCCTTTCTTAGGTTTGATAGATGGTCCTTTTGCATTTGTCTCAATGATACAATTTCATTTATGTGTGAGTATATTCTTTCTTTTGATAAAGCATTTGGTTTTTAATTTAGAGAGAATATGGAATTGAAGGCAACAGTATTACATTTTTTCACTAACAGTTACATACAAAATAATATTTGCTATAAAATCAAATCATAGTAAAAACTTTTTGAAAATATTATTATTGGTAACTTAATACATGTAGTGCAAACACTGAATATAACTGCATTGAAGAAAGGACAATATGAAGGTATGATAAAAACCCACATGTACTCCACTGAAACATTGTTGAAAGCATTAACTGTAAGATTTATCCTGATTTTAGGGGGTTTTATTACATTTAAACATTGTCTGATATCTGATACAAAGTGGACATACAGTAATTATGCCAATGTGCATAGCCAAATTTTCACTGAGACAGGATGTCACAATGATAGAATTAACAAGGAGGGGAGTCATGTTTCAATCAGCACTTAATTTTTTTATTGTTTTCTAAATTTTTTTTCATGTGTGTGACCTATACCGGTAATTGCCAAAATGTTATCAGGCAATGACTTCCTAATTTATCACATAGATTAAAACTTAGCACATGACTGATTATCTTATTTGATTTTAAGATATATTTTTCTGCACATGTTCTCTACTTAACCCAAAAGATTGTTTTACAACTAGAATTGTTCCTGAGCAAAAATAAATACTTGAAATAATTCCTAATAACTAGCTAGAAAGAAGTTATTAATTACAAAACTTGCTAATATTAAATAGTATTTTAACAAATCATAAAGGTTATTGAAAATAACATAATTTGAATGTAAATAACATATGTATATGAAAGTATGTTATAGTGAGCCAAAATTATCACTGCTCAGAGTTCTTGTAGCAAGAGTAACTCTTGGGTAACTGATACTGAGAACTTGCCTCCTGAATAAGGTTTATGGTTTCCTACTAATGAGCTTCTCAATCAAGGAAGTAAAACATACAATGAAGAATACTGTATGTTTTACATTCAAGAATAGACACTTTGATGCCTACTTACTTCTACACCCAAGCCAACTAAAATAAAAGTTTCATAAGGTCAGGGACATTGCTTGCCTTGTTTAATGCTGAATCCACCACTCCCAATAGTCCCTGGCATTTACCAGTAACTCCCTGATAATTGTATAGTCCAGAGAAGAATTGACAATCATAAATTTTATCAGTAAGGAAAAACACATCTAATATGAAATTTTCTTTCTCTTGAAATTTTTCTCTAGTAGATGAGCTGATTACTTTGATCTTTATGAATTGATATATTACCTGAATCATAAACTACCAAGCATTGGTAGTATATATTTTGCCTCCTTTCTTGAAAGTAGTGGGAAATGTCAACTTTTCAGGGATGTTTTTGTAGCTTCACCTCCCCTTTAGTTGTACTTTCCCCAATAAAAAGCAAGGCATATATGTTACTACAAAATATACCTGGAAATAACAAACCTTTCATAGCCACAAAAGCAACATGACATCATATCTAAAGCACTAGATATCAAAGCAACTGGAAAAAAATCTCTTGCAGTACATTTTTTCAATACTGTAGAAAATGAATTACAAAGGAGTTATTGCACAGCAGCACTTCTTAATCTCTCTCTTCTCCATGTGTCAACATGACACATAGAGACATTTCCTTAGCCAAAACCTGGGTTATGGAAATACTCCCAATAAAATCTCTTTAACTCAATGTCTTTATCTTCCATTTATGCAAACATTTTGGATTCAGAAATAAAAAGAGAATTTTCAGAATCTAGTTTAATTTATAAAAAGAATAAACTTTGATGCTTGAGTAGTGGTAGCAATATAGATACAACAGATGACTGAGACCCCATTTGACACAGGTCTTGTAACCTGCAGATTAATTGAACAGGTCACTTCATTAGTGCAGAAAATAAATGATGAAGGCATGAGTTGAGGCAGCAGAATAAATGACAGAACACTCTATAGTAATTTATTCTCTTAATTACTAAAATATAGCAATACATAAATCTACAGGCAGAATAACATAAACTTTTAATACAGTGATATCAAGAAGCCATCTCTATGTACTGTAAAATATGATTACATATATGAAGAGTGCTCTGAATAAAGACATGTACAATATTATTGCTTATTGAGTAAAATATCAAAATCTGTAAATAAGTGTTAAATGTAATAATCTCCATTTTCATTACTGTAAATATACCGTAATGAAAAAAAATTTGCCTGTAAATCCCTTTTTACCCAAAGTGTGAGCAAATTTGCTTCTAAAATACAAACTGGAATACTTCAACACCTTTAATGGTGTATATTGAGTTTCCTCATTGTGTCTTCAATCTAAACTTGATCTTCACTATGATTTTCTTTCTATTTATTAATGCCTGGAGACAGACAAAGAGACCTCTGTCACATCCTTTCTTTGGTAATATTTATAAGTTCTCTTAAATAAAGGATAAATCAACATTGTGACATTTTAGAGAAGAATTAAAAGGAAGTATTTTGCACATTGGATAAGAAAATGGCAAACCACTCCAGTATCCTTGCCTGGAAAATTCCATGGACAAAGGAGCCTGCTGGGCTGCAGTCCTTGGGGTCACAAAGAATCAGGCACAACTGAGTAACTAACACTTAACACATTCTGTACATAGACCCCTTCCCATTGATGTGTGCACCTTAAAGGAAACTCTCTTGTCCGGCTTTCAGAGGATGGGTTCTATAGTGTTCCAAACAAATGCTGTACCACTATCTATGAACTCTACTCTTTAAGGAGACGAAAATCTTTCTTGGTAGAACTCCATCATGCTAGTTTCTAATTTAGTTTTAATGAAGTCCACAGTTGACTTAACCCTGAGCCTATTAGAGAACTGAGTTGTATATAGTCAATTAAAATGAAGCCAAGGAAAAGACAATTGTAGGATTCACATTCTTGAGAAAGCATTATTTGCCTTTATGAAATTCTAAGCAAGCCTTGAATCTTGGACAAGACAGAACAAAATTAATGTACAACAACAAAAATGCAGTAAGGCAGTGATGAATGTTTTTAAGACCTAGTTGTCTATTGATGCCTGATAGTGAAAAGATCTAAGGTGGGAAAGAATTCTTAAATATACTAAACTTGAGAGAGCAGATAATTAGATTTAGAAAAATGATTAGACAGCAGATAAATCACTTTACCTCAGATCTTATTTATAATAATAGCTAAGATTGAGTGACCATTTGCAATGTGCCAAGTTATGTGCTATGTTTCATGTATTAATAACTTTCTATTATTTTATTATACCCATTTAATGACAAAGAAACTGAAACGCTTACGCGTCAATCCTACCAGGATTCCAGGATTTAGTGGGTAGCATAATGTGAATTAGAACTCAAGCTCTAGGCCATGGGTTTCTCAGCCTCAGCACTATTTACATTGGGGTTATGTATTTTTCTGCTGTGGGGGACTGCCCAGTGAATTACAGGCTGCTTGCCACCATCCTTTGCCTCCGCTTGTAGGTGCCAGATGCATCTGCACCCAGTTATGGCAAACAGAAATGGCTCCAGACAGTGCCAAATGTCTCCTGAAAGGTATAACTGTCCCCAGCTGAGAATTACTGGCCTGAGCAATAATGCTTCTCTAAATCAGGCAAATAAAAGTGACCAATTCAGTATCTCTGAAAATAAAAGTCATATGCATATACTACTATCCTTTAAAAAAAAATCATTTACAGCCACTAGGAGAGTGAAATTAAGCTTTTGTAATTTTTATTTCACAAACACATATAATACTTATTATACACTAGACAGTCTTCTGGGCCTTTACAATTCTCAATTAAAAAAATATTAACTCATTTATTAACCCAATACAATGTACTAATAAACACTGGAAACATGTATAAATATAAATCTTGCTCAACAATAACAATAAAAAACAGCATGATGCATAAAATCCAAAGGTTTTGTCTTAAAAAATAACTTTCTCCACATGGAGGAATGCTAATGGAATGTCATGAACTACTTAAAAAGCAAATTTTGATTTTTCACTACATAATATATTAGCATGGGGTAAATCGGTAGACCTGAAATGTGTCTCTTTGTCAATAACAACCACTTAAATGTCAGTATAAACTCAAGCCATATTTATTAAAAACAACTGTCCTTTTCCTGTCATCACTGAGGAATAGGATTTTGAAAGCAGTTATAAATACAGGACATTTCTCTGCAGAAGTGTTGGCTTGCTGCATCTGTTTTTACCCTCAGATGTGGAATCTGTTTTTGGTGATAAAGAAGAGTTTTTCTTAAAGGTCTAGAAACACTCTACCACAGAGAGATTGTATAGAGAAGTAGTTACTGCTTTGCAAGCAGGAAGCTTGGTCATAAGTTGAAGTAATAACCAAAAAGAAACATTCAAAGGTTCCGGCAGACAAGACCTACTTTTTTCAGATAGCACAAATTACCAAGAGGAAATTGTCTGGAGTTAAATTACTTCTTCTGGCTCAGTCTCACTCCCAAACTCCTTAGGGGAAACTGAATCCTCCTGGTGGGCATTTAGGATTCAACCAGGGATAGAGCACACGTGTAAGATAAGCAAGGTGAATGTTAATAAGGTCAGCTAAAGGCCTGGTTCCTGAGAGAGGAAGACCAAGGCATCAACTTCTCCTGAGAAAAGTGAAAGCATGCAACAGTCTTCCCACAAGCCAGGAGGGCTGTTCTCTGTTCTGTGTATAACTAGAGTAAATGAATTCTGCAAAGAACAAAATTCTGATGAACAACAGTGAGTTGTCTTTAGAACTAATATGTGTGTATTGTAACCCATTCAGTGTGAATAATTCTTTTTAGTAAAATGTTTATTTAAATGAGAATTTCATACAATTGCTGCTTACAGTAGCAATAAGGGTGAATGATTAAGGATTCAATTCAGAGGAAACCTAAAAAAGTATAATTCTGCACAACTGATATTCCAGAAAAGTGTGATTTCTAAATAAAAGACTGAGTGTTTAAGCTAATTTTATATGTCTAAGGGAAAGGACGGAGAAGGCAATGGCACCCCACTCCAGTACTCTTGCCTGGAAAATCCCATGGATGGAGGAGCCTGGAAGGCTGCAGTCCATGGGGTCGCTGAGGGTTGGACACGACTGACCGACTTCCCTTTCACTTTTCACTTTCATGCATTGGAGAAGGAAATGGCAACCCACCCCAGTGTTCTTGCCTGGAGAATCCCAGGGAGGGTAGAGCCTGGTGGGCTGCCGTCTATGGGGTCACACAGAGTCAGACACGACTGAAGCGACTTAGCAGTAAGGGAAAGGAATAGGGAATAATTTTTCTGTGTTTGCATAGGAATGCAAAATAGTGGACAGTTACTGTGGTTTAACTACAACAACATGAAAAATGAATCTCTTGTTTAGATAGGCAGAGCCCAATATCTGGCACATATTAGATAGCACTCTTTTATTTAAAATTTTATTGAAATATAGTAGGTTAACAATGTTAAATTAATTTATGCTGTATAACAAATTAATTATTATACATATGGTTTTTTCATATTCTTTTCCCTTGTTTTATCACAAGTTGCCATATGATATATAGGCTCCTGTGCTGAACAGTAGGACATTATTGTTTAAATCAGTCCTATATAGAATAGTTTGCACCTTCTAATCCCAAACTCCCAATCCTTCCCTTCCTCACCTCTCTTCCCCCTTGACAACCACGAACCTGTTCTCTATATCTGTGAATCTGTTTCTGTTCCATAAAAGTGTTCATTTGTGTTTTATTTTAGATTCCACATATAAGTGATATCATACAGTATTTCTCTTTGTGGCTTACTTCACTTATTATGATCATCTCTAGGTTCATCCATGTTGCTGCAAATGGCATTATTGTATTCATTTTATGGCTGAGTACCATTTCATCATGTTTATGTACCATATCTTCTTTATTCACTCATTTGTCGAGGGACATTTTGTTTCCATGTCTTGGTTATTGTAAATAGTGCGGCAGTGAACATCGGGATGCATGTATCTTTACAAATTATAGTTTTGTTTGGATTTATGCCCAGGAGTGGGACTGCTGAATCATATGGCAACTCTATGTTCAGTCTTTTTGAAGAACTTCCATACTGTTTTCCACAGTGGCTGTGCCAATTTACCTGTAGGTCCCTTTTCTCCACATCCTCTCCAGCATTTGTTATTTGTAGACATTTTAATAATGGCTATTCTGACTGGTGCAAGTTGGTACCTCCTCATAGTTCTGATTTGCATGTCTCTAATAATTAATTGTGATGAGCATCTTTTCATGTGCCTATTGGCCTCTGTACGTCTTCTCTGAATAAAAGGGTGCTCGGGGCTGGTGCGCTAGGATGACCCAGAGGGATGGGATGGGGAGGAAGGTGGGAAGGGGGTTCAGGATGGGGAACACAGGTACACCCGTGACAGATTCATGTCAATGTATGGCAAAACCACTACAATATTGTAAAGTAATTAGCCTCCAATTAAATAAATTTATATTTTAAAAAATGTCTACTTAGGTCTTCAGATAGTACAGTGTTTCTTGAAAGTAGTATTAGAAAATCACAAAAATATTTTTATTCACAATGTCTTTTTGTGAATAATTCAAAGGCTTTATAGCCATTTGCTATAGAATAACAAGATGGAAATATGTCTTGTATCCAATAAATCTACATATGTAATATAATTAAGAATCTAGCCTATTGTTTCTCTTGTATTCTAGTACATATATATATATATGCATAATATAGTCATACTGATTGAATAATGAGAGTCCTAAATGCTTTGCTTAAATAATTCTATCTTATGAGATATTTTACCCCATGAGCTCTACTGGGAGACTCCTAAAAGTAAGCCATTACTTATCTAATCTATGAGATAACACGAGAAAGGAAGTAAAATATATATCCTTGTATCCATTTTTATGTACGGCTGAGTCCCTTCAATGTTCACCTGAAACTATCACACATTGTTAATCAACTATACCCCAATACAAAATAAAAAGTTTTTTAAATTAAAAAAAAGGAAGCAAAATAAAAATTCAGGAATTTTACATTGTTCATGTGGTATTTTATAATATAAAGCAAGTTATTTTTAGAGTAAGCTTGACCGACTGAACAAAGGCAATGCATAATGAAATATAGCAGAATTTGGGAGCTACTGCAAACAATACCATTACAGAATCTCATCTGTCACACACTTGAAATGTTACAGATTGCTTTCACATAAAATATCTTAATTCATCCTTGTAATTGTACATTAAAACTTGTTTCAAATACCTCACTTTCATTTTATAGATAGAAAACTGAGGCTATTAATAATTATTGGCTTACTCAAGAGGATTCAAGTAGTAATATAAGGGCTTTGAATTCCAAGTCATATATACTAATCATGTCGCTCTGTCAAAAAATAAATAACTACCCCTCCACCTAATTGTTTTGTTGATACTAGAATCTTACTTTTGTTTCCTTCCTCTGCTGCTGCTGCTGCTGCTGCTAAGTCGCTTCAGTCGTGTCTGACTCTGTGCGACCCCAGAGACGGCAGCCCACCAGGCTCTGCTGTCCCTGGGATTCCTTCCTCTAGGGTTTTTAAATATTCCTCACTTATTAATTCTGAATTTAGTTTATTACATACATTATACTCAAACTTCATGCAGAAATTGTATCCAGATAACTTGAAGTATAACATTATTAAGTTATTAGTCATATAAACCTGTGTATGAATCAGATTATCCCTGATGAAAAGGGTTTGAAAGAAATCATTGGAAGTGGAGGTATCCAGAAACTGTGAATACTGTGTAAGTAGGTAAGAATGATGTTGAAAAAGGGGACACAGGATGTAGACAAATCGCTTACCTCACTTCTGCTCCTCTCCCTAACCCCAGCCACGACAAAGTAGTTAGAATGAAAGAACAGTCTGGATCCCAGATCCTTGAAGCTTCTCTCTGGCTTCACTGATTCATTTTTCACAATATCCTTTCATTATTTGAATTTAAATATTTTAGTTTAGATTCCTTGGTAGCTTAGCTGATAAAGAATCTGCCTGCAATGCAGGAGACCCCAGTTCAATTCCTGGGTCGGGAAGATGCCCTGGAGAAGGGATAGGCTACCCACTGCAGTATTCTTGGGCTTCCCTGGTGACTCAGACAGTAAAGAAATCAGCTTGTGATGCAGGAGACCTGGGTTGGATCTCTGGGTTTGGAAGATCCCCCGGGGGAGGACATGGCAACCCCGCTCTAGTATTCTTGCCTGGAGAATTCCCAAGGACAGAGGGGCCTGGCAGCAGGCTGCAGTCCACAGCGTGGCAAAGAGTCAGACACAACTGAGTGAATAAGTACACCGCAATATGTAAGACAAATGCTAACAAGTATGAAAGGAGAAATTAACAATAACACAATAATACTGGGAGACTTTAATACCCCACTCACACCTATGGATAGATCAACTAAACAGAAAATTAACAAGGAAACACAAACTTTAAATGATACAATAGACCAGTTAGACCTAATTGATATCTATAGGACGTTTCATCCCAAAACAATGAATTTCACCTTTTTCTCAAGCGCACATGGAACCTTCTCCAGGATAGATCACATCCTGGGCCATAAATCTAGCCTTGGTAAATTAAAAAAAATAGAAATCATTCCAAGCATCTTCTCTGACCACAATGCAGTAAGATTAGATCTCAATTACAGGAGAAAAACTATTAAAAATTCCAACAAATGGAGGCTGAACAACATGCTGCTGAATAACCAACAAATCACAGAAGAAATCAAAAAAAAATCAAAATTTGCATAGAAATGAATGAAAATGAAAACACAACAACCCAAAACCTGTGGGGCGCTGTAAAAGCAGTCCTAAGGGGAAAGTTCATAGCAATACAGGCATACCTCAAGAAACAAGAAAAAAGTCAAATAAATAACCTAACTCTACATGTAAAGCAACTAGAAAAGGAAGAAATAAAGAACCCCAGGGTTAGCAGAAGGAAAGAATTCTTAAAAATTAGGGCAGAAACAAATGCAAAAGAAACAAAAGAGACCATAGCAAAAATCAACAAAGCCAAAAGCTGGTTCTTTGAAAGGATAAATAAAATTGACAAACCATTAGCCAGACTCATCAAGAAACACATGTATACCTGCAGTGGATTCATTTTGATATTTGGCAAAACTAATACAATTATGTAAAGTTTTAAAAATAAAATAAAATTTTAAAAAAATTAAAAAAAAAAGAAACAAAGGGAGAAAAATCAACTCAATAAAATTAGAAATGAAAATGGAGAGATCACAACAGACAACACAGAAATACAAAGGATCATAAGAGACTACTATCAACAATTATATACCAATAAAATGGACAACGTGGAAGAAATGGACAAATTCTTAGAAAAGTACAACTTTCCAAAACTCGACCAGGAAGAAATAGAAAATCTTAACAGACCCATCACAAGCACGGAAATTGAAACTGTAATCAGAAATCTTCCAGCAAACAAAAGCCCAGGTCCAGACGGCTTCACAGCTGAATTCTATCAAAAATTTAGAGAAGAGCTAACACCTATCCTACTCAAACTCTTCCAGAAAATTGCAGAGGAAGGTAAACTTCCAAACTCATTCTATGAGGCCACCATCACCCTAATACCAAAACTTGACAAAGATGCCACAAAAAAAGAAAACTACAGGCCAATATCACTGATGAACATAGATGCAAAAATCCTTAACAAAATTCTAGCAATCAGAATCCAACAACACATTAAAAAGATCATACACCATGACCAAGTGGGCTTTATCCCAGGGATGCAAGGATTCTTCAATATCCACAAAGCAATCAATGTAATACACCACATTAACAAATTGAAAAATAAAAACCATATGATTATCTCAATAGATGCAGAGAAAGCCTTTGACAAAATTCAACATCCATTTATGATAAAAACTCTCCAGAAAGCAGGAATAGAAGGAACATACCTCAACATAATAAAAGCTATATATGACAAACCCACAGGAAACATTATCCTCAATGGTGAAAAATTGAAAGCCTTTCCTCTAAAGTCAGGAACAAGACAAGGGTGCCCACTTTCACCATTACTATTCAACATAGTTTTGGAAGTTTTGGCCACAGAAAGCAGAGCAGAAGAAGAAATAAAAGGAATCCAAATTGGAAAAGAAGAAGTAAAACTCTCACTGTTTGCAGATGACATGATCCTCTACATAGAAAACCCTAAAGACTCCACCAGAAAATTACTAGAACTAATCAATGAATATAGTAAAGTTGCAGGATATAAAATCAACACACAGAAATCCTTTGCATTCCTATACACTAATAATGAGAAAACAGAAAGAGAAATTAAGGAAACGATTCCATTCACCATTGCAACGGAAAGAATAAAATACTTAGGAATATATCTACCTAATGAAACTAAAGACCTACATATAGAAAACTATAAAACACTGGTGAAAGAAATCAGAGGACACTAATAGATGGAGAAATATACCATGTTCATGGATTGGAAGAATCAATATAGTGAAAATGAGTATACTACCCAAAGCAATTTATAGATTCAATGCAATCCCTATCAAGCTACCAACAGTATTCTTCACAGAGCTAGAACAAATAATTTCACAATTTGTATGGAAATACAAAAAACCTCAAATAGCCAAAGCTGTCTTGAGAATGAAGAATGGAACTGGAGGAATCAACCTACCTGACTTCAGGCTCTACTACAAAGCCACAGTCATCAAGACTGTGGTACTGGCACAAAGACAGAAATATTGATCAATGGAACAAAATAGAAAGCCCAGAGATAAATCCACACACATATGGACACCTTATCTTTGACAAAGGAGGCAAGAATATACAATGGATTAAAGACAATCTCTTTAACAAGTGGTGCTGGGAAAACTGGTCAACCACTTGTAAAAGAATGAAACTAGAACACTTTCTAACACCATACACAAAAATAAACTCAAATGGATTAAAGACCTAAATGTAAGACCAGAAACTATAAAACTCCTAGAGGAGAACATAGGCAAAACACTCTCCGACATACATCACAGCAGGATCCTCTATGACACACCTCCCAGAATATTGGAAATAAAAGCAAAAATAAACAAATGGGACCTAATTAAACTGAAAAGCTTCTGCACAACAAAGGAAACTATAAGCAAGGTGAAAAGACAGCCTTCAGAATGGGAGAAAATAATAGCAAATGAAGCAACTGACAAACAACTAATCTCAAAAATATACTAGCAACTCCTACAGCTCAATTCCAGAAAAATAAATGACCCAATCAAACAATGGGCCAAAGAACTAAATAGACATTTCTCCAAAGAAGACATACAGATGGCTAACAAACACATGAAAAGATGCTCAACATCACTCATTATCAGAGAAATGCAAATCAAAACCACTATGAGGTACCATTTCACACCAGTCAGAATGGCTGCGATCCAAAAGTCTATAAGCAATAAATGCTGGAGAGGGTGTGGAGAAAAGGGAACCCTCTTACACTGTTGGTGGGAATGCAAACTAGTACAGCCACTATGGAGAACAGTGTGGAGATTCCTTCAAAAACTGGAAATAGAACTGCCTTATGACCCAGCAATCCCACTGCTGGGCATACACACCGAGGAAACCAGAAGGGAAAGGGACACGTGTATCCCAGTGTTCATCGCAGCACTGTTTATAATAGCCAGGACATGGAAGCAACCTAGATGTTCATCAGCAGATGAATGGATAAGAAAGCAGTGGTACACATACACAATGGAGTATTACTCAGCCATTAAAAAGAATACATTTGAATCAGTTCTAATGAGGTGGATGAAACTGGAACCTATTATACAGAGTGAAGTAAGCCAGAAAGAAAAACACCAATACAGTATACTAACACATATATATGGAATTTAGAAAGATGGTGACAATAACCCTGTATATGAGACAGCAAAAGAGACACTGATGTATAGAACAGTCTTATGGACTCTGTGGGAGAGGGAGAGGGTGGGAAGATTTGGGAGAATGGCATTGAAACATGTAGAATATCATGTATGAAATGAGTCACCAGTCCAGGTTCAATGCATGATACTGGATGCTTGGGGCTGGTGCACTGGGACCACCCAGAGGGACAGTATGGGGAGGGAGGAGGGTTCAGGAAGGGGAACACATGTATATGTGTGGTGGATTCATTTCGATATTTGGCAAAACCAATACAATATTGTAAAGTTTAAAAATAAAATAAAAAAAGTACATACACACATACCCAGATTAGAAACTGTGTATTCAAGATGTTATTCAAATGTGATGTTTAGATTACTAGCCATTTTGTATTAGCTTTGGCTATATTTTCTTCCAGAAACATGCAACATTTAAGGTAGACCAAATATCACTTAGGGCTTCCCTGGTGGCTCAGACAGTAAAGGATCTGCGTGCAATGCAGGAGACCTGGATTCAACACCTGGGTTGGGAAGATCCCCTGGAGGAGGGCATGGCAACCCATTCCAGTATTCTTGCCTGGAGAATCCCTATGGACAGAGGAGCCTGGTGGGCCACAGTCCATGGGGTCGCAAAGAGTCAGACGCAACCGAGCAACTAAACCACAGCACAGCAAAATATCACTTCAGAAAATTCAGGGGGCATGTATGGAACAGTAACATGATAAATAACAACATTTACCTTTTATGCTTGACATAATACTACATAAAAGTCCTTCAAAGAATTTAGAACATCAAAATAATATAACAAGTATGTATTAAGATACAGAGTATGCAGAGTGGTTTGGGGTATGTGATGAAATAATATTCATCTTTATATACCATCTGATTTTCTGAAATGGAAGTATAGAGTATCAATAGTGAGACATAGCAGGAAATGAATTCTGGTATGGAAATTTATGGTCAGGATATCATTACCTACAAGTTAGATACAATTTTTAAAAGAAGCATGGAATTTCAAAAGTACATTCTTTCACTGTGTAAATAATTGAGCCTTGGAGATAAGAGATTTATTTAATAACAGAAAATTTTCAAATAACCATCCATTTTTTTTTTCGTACTTAAGATGAGTTTATGGGTTTTAGATACTAGCTAGTGTATAAAGAAAATCTAAGGCTATTTTCTCTCTCTTTGAAAAGCTGATTTATCAAAGCAAATCATTTTCTTTATGAACTCAGAGTAGCCTCGAAAAGTCTGCTAACAAAGAGAAAACAGATGGGATGCCAGCTTTAAAGTTAGTCATCCTTAAAAGGGCATAAAATTGATTTTTAAATAGGAAAAAAATCAACAAAGCACAAAATATAATGAGAGTGAGATGAAACATAAAAATGGCTATGATCTACAAAAATTACTGTCAACTATTTTCATTTTATTAATGTCAATTTTGTCATTTTACTAATTTCAACTGTCATAACCTCTTGCCTATTGAAAATATGAATATTTTCATTTTGATTCAATAATAATAGTTCAAGAAGCAGTAGAGACTATATAGTTTATGTGATTTAGTCCCTTGATTTTACAAGGAAACTATGGCTAGAGTTGATAAGTGATTCACTCAAGATTATAAAAAAATGTTAGTGGTAGTCAACAACCAAATCCAGATTTCCCAATGCATTGCTCAGTATTACCATGCAGAGCCATCAAATTAAATTTTAATGCATAGCTATAAGATATGCATTTGATGTAATAAAAACAAGGTCAAATTGATTTATATTCAAATATTTATATGTTCCAGTCACTATGCTATATTTCAGCATATGAAATATATGAACTGTAATATATAGATATACACTCATGAACTCTGGATATATAGATAGAGGTATATCAACTAAGTTTCTGGAATAAAAAAGATAGATAAATAGAAAAAAGAATAGTACAAGGAAAGGTATTCTGTGCTAAATTAGGGGAAATGAAGGTCAATCAGTAACCCTCTGATGAGGCATGCATGCTGTCACTTCAGCTGTGTCTAACTCTGTGCAACCCTATGGACTGTAGCCCGCCAAGCTCCTCTGTCCATGGAATTCTCCACGCAAGACTGGTTGGGTTGCCATGCCCTCCTCCAGGGGATCATCTTGACCCAGGGATCAAACCCGTCTTTTATGTCTCTTGAATAAGGAGGCGGGTTCTTTACCACTGAGCCACCAGGGAAGCCCTACCATGTGATGATAGAGAATACATATGTATACATTGACCTCTGTAAGCTGTGTTCTGCCACAATAGATTTTGGTTAAAAGAGGAGACATAAGTAACCAGATGTTGGCTTAGGGTAGATCCATCTATATTCCTCAGACTGAAGTCATCTAGAGGTAGAAAGAAAAATTCCTGGCTACAGAGCTGATGTTCTGCATTTCAATAGAAGCTATGTTGGAAGGTCTGGATGTTAAAATTGTAAGGCTGAGGTGAATCCACATCTTGACCACAGGAATGGTGGTTTAGGTGGTTGAGGAATGGGATAGACTGGCAAATAGTATCATAGGCAGCAAGTGAGTTCTCCAAGAAATCTATTCAATATTCACTACTCCAAATAATTCCCTACAGTCACTATGCGGAGGCCTCAGAAATATTATAGTCTAAAACTGGTTCTAATATAAGAATGCATCTTCCATACCAGCATTGTTAATATTTCTCATTCTCTTTCTTTCTGTCTTCATTATTTTTTTTCATTTTTTATTTTATCACTTATCACTTATCATTTTTATCTTATTCACTCTTACGGAGAAACCACATTTAATATAAACACAATAGGAGATTCGACCCCACTCCAGTACTCTTGCCTGGAAAATCGCATGGACGGAGGAGCCTGGAAGGCTGCAGTCCATGGGTTCACTAGGGTCGGACACGACTGAGCAACTTCACTTTCACTTTTCACTTTCATGCATTGGAGAAGGAAATGGCAACCCACTCCAGTGTTCTTGCCTGGGGAATCCCAGGAACAGGGGAGCCTGGTTGGCTGCTGTCTCTGGGGTCAAACAGAGTGGGACGTGACTGAAGCGACTTAGCAGCAGCAGCAGCAGGAGATTTGAAGAAATCATATACAGTGCTATGCTTGGGTACTTGCTTTTGCTTAAGGGACTAGTAATTAAAAGGTAAAATTCAGTGACATTAAATAATACCAAGAACAAGTCTCAAGTCAAGAAGAGATGTAGTTAAAAATAAATATTGAAACAGTACAATTTCTAAGACTTAAACAGGTTTCCAAAGAATTGTATACTTTGGTTGCTTCAATTTCATACTTCTCCCTAACTCATCAACACATTCCAGTTGGGTTTTTGTTCCTCCTAAAGACCCCTGATTTGTTAACTTAAATGGATACTTATCAGTTCACATTTTTTTGGTACTGAGAACCATTCAGTGGGTTAGCCACTTTCATCTTGAATTCCATCATCCTTTGCTCTTTGTGACACTTCATGGTCTTCATGGTTCTCCTGCTTCTCTGGTCACTACTACTCAGTCTCCTCAGCAGAGCACATTTCTAACTAAAACATTTGGGTTTCACAGCCTGGTGCAGATTCATTTCACTCTCCCTAGGCTATCTCATCCCGTCCCATTACTTCACTCAACATATTTATGTGAACAACCCTTAAACTTCAATATAAGCTTCTTGTCAAAGTTTCATTCATACATCTCCTCCAACATTATACGACAGGTATCTCAATTGTATTTTTTTTTCTTAACTTAAAGAAAACTTGTTAAATTCTTATGAATTTAGCATATTTGCATCATTCTGGTTTTCAACTATTTTGTAAGAATTTCAGTAATATTTATTAAACAAATGAATTGGAGACCACACAGGAAATCTGAAACTGTCCTGCACACTTTCCTCTTCCTCACTGTCATTCGATCCATCACTATTTCGCAGTGGTTCCTCCATCATTCTGCTCACTTCTTTCCACCTCCATCCTTCTAGTTCAAGATACCATTACCTCCTGCCAGGGTTACTTGCTTTCACTCTTCCAATACTTTCATGCATATACTAGAGAAAAGTTATAGAATTTTTTTAATGCAAATCTAATCATGCCACTGGCTTCCTTATTTTTTTAAAATATCTTTCTACTAAATTTCAAGAAGATATACATTTTTAATAATCTATATGACCTTGAATTATCTAGCCCCAGTGCCTCTCTAATTTCTTCCTGGGACAAATTTTCCCCTCATTTGAGTTTCTTTCTGGTGAAAATCACCAAAGGACCTTCCTCAGGTCCTTCACTCTTATCCTCTGCCCACAAGGTTTTACCCTTCATTTTTAAAAAAAATATTTTTCTACAATAATTTTTTAAAGTTGATTTGCAATGTTTCAGGTGTATAGCAAAGTGATTCAGATTATTAATATATACACAGTTTCCAGATTTTTTCCATTAAATTCTTTTAAAAGATGTTTAATATAGTTCCTTGTTCTATATAGTAGGTTCCTTTTTAAAAAATCTATTTTATATACAGTGGTTGTTTTTTAGTTGCTAAGTCATGTCCTACTCTTTTGTGATCCCATCAACTGTAGCCTGCCATGATCCTCTGTCCAAGAGATTTCCCAGACAAGAATACTGGAATGAGTTTCCATTTCCTTCTCCAGGGGATCTTTCTGACACAGGAAACACGTCTCCTGTATTGGCAGGTGGATTCTTTACCACTGGGCCACGAGGGAAGCCTAGTCAAATATAGCAGTTTATAACTGTTAATCCCAAATTCCTGTTTGCCCTTCATTTTTGTTTGATAGCTATAATTCAGTCTGAAACATTTACATCTGACAATTTAAAACAAGTTATAGTATTTTCATAATCTCAATGCAAACATACACTATAATATTTATTTATAGCAGTTGTCCACATGTATTCACGCATATACTGTACATTCATTCAATGCTTGTCACCCATTTAGACTATAAGCTCTGTGGAAGCAAGAACCAGTCAAATTGTTCATAGCTGTTTTCCAGCACCTAGTCTAGTCCCTGAAGTGTTTGATAAGTACTTACTGAGGACAGGTGGAAAAAGAAAGATTGACGGAAATGGGAAAAAGAGAAAAAGATCAAAAATGGAGATATGTTCTCACTAAATTCGTCAGAATGAACATAATTTGAATTACTTAAAAATCAGGAAGGCATCCTTGACATGATTAATAAGGGGTAGGTACATATTTACAAGGCCTATTTGGAAACTGTTAGTATTATACCTTCTTGCTAAGGCAGAGCAGTATGTTCACAAAAAGATGGGATTAGAATATAGTACATGCAAAGTTGTCTGTTTGCTTGCTAAGTTGAGTTTAGAATTTTAAATCAAATGACGATCTATTGAACATTTATAAAAAAGTAAATGACATGACAATGTATCTTAAGGTTAATTGGATAATTAAAAATTAATCAGTCCAAGGTGAAAGTGTCTTCAAATAAGGCAACCCAAATACATTCACTTGTCAGGGATCAAAGAAAGCATGTGTTGCAAGCAGCAGTTATATTTAAAGCTACTCGTTATCAGAAATTCAAACATATCACATAATAGGCAAGAATAAAAATTTTTAAAAATCTGAAAAAAATGTAAAATCTGAACTAAGACTTGTAACCAACTTCAGTGGAATTAATACACAAATAAAATATGATAAAGTATGAAGAAATAATATATGAACATCCGATAAATTTCAATTATATGGTATAAAATAGTTACACATGTTGATTTTATTACCTACCTATTTCAGGATCATGGGTCAGTTTATTTGTAAAATTTATGTAAAAACATAACTATTTTGGTTTTCATCAATAATATGAACAAATGATGAAACACTTTATAGTAAATATTGTGTCTATAATTTTCCATAGTTTATTTTTATCTGGGAAAGTTTATTGGCAGAAAAGTTATGTAGTGCACAGCATTAAGGTGTTTTTTACATGTTCGCAGAGCTCTGTCAATATAAAATAAACTCCTCCAGATACTATTTATATTACCTTACTGAGGTTGATTTCCCTGTACCCATCTAAGTGGATTTGAGACATCATGCCTCTTCAATGACATTTCTAATACATCTGGAGTCCAAAGAGCCTTACATTTTTCCTTTTGAAATGTATTTTTTTCTCCGAATTAACTGACTAGCATAGAGATGAGTAATAGAGGATTGTATTTTCAGCCCTGTAACTGCAACTCCATAGATGAAAGGGAAACATGGAAACTCTAATGCTGGCATTGAGTATGTATTGGTTGAATGTGTATTTGTTGAATGAAGAATGGATAAAGAGGACATTAGTTTTCCCAGTACCTACTGTTTTGTAGTGATTTTGCTTCACTACACAGTAGCTCAGACAATCTTAAACAAATGTGACATTGCTAACAAAGCATTCTGTGAACATTTCATAAGAAACAAAATTCTAGTATCCAGCATTCCATATCCAGAATGTTTCAGAATATATCTTATTAGATTCTTCCTTAGTCCTTTCCTCATCTGGCCCAGGCCATGACTTTTCCACAATCATACCTGAGAGCTGATGATTTGGACAGAGTTGTAGGCCTTCTTTTACATCTCTTCAGCTTATCTCACAAGAGATAACTATGGTCTATCAGTCATAAATTTTAAACTATGTATATATTCTTGTATAAAACCATGCATAATTTTTGTACTACTTAATGTAACCCAGAAGAATAAGTCAAGAAATTGTGAAATATCTATATAGAAAAATCTTTCTTTCTTTTTTAAAAAAGGCCTTCTATTTATTGTCATTCAAATAGTATGTGTTGAGGAATTTATATCACCTGACCCTAAATGAGTTATGCTAGTGACGCTGATTAGTCCTCAGTCATGTCCAACTTTTCGCAGCCCCAGGGACTGTAGCCCACCAGACTCCTCTGACCATGGAATTCTCCAGGCAAGAATACTGGAGTGGATTACCATGCCCTTCTCCAGGGGATCTTTCTGACCCAGGTATTGAACCTGGGTCTCCTGCATTGCAGGCCAATTCTTTACATTCTGAGCTACAACATCTCACAATAAGGTACAGGGAACACAGAAACGAGTATTGCCTGAACCTTTGTCTCAAGGACCTATAGTCTAGTGGAGAAAGTAAGCAGCTGCCATTGGTTGGTTCTTCTCATTTCATAAATAATTTTATCTTTCCTGGCAAAACCTCTATATTTCAGCAAGTTATTTAAGAGTGAATCATTGGAATTATCTCAGGAATAAAGACGTTTCCTCTTTCCAAAACCCAAAAGACTCTATGAAAAAAAACCTCTTCGTGTCTTCATACAAAGTAGACTGACAGATGTCTCAGATAATTTCAGCCCGGAAAATATACTATACAATATGCTATAGATATGATGTGATTAAGAGTAAGTTCTGTTTTATCTCATCCAAAGGATTACTTCCAATAAAAAAATAATGTTTAGAGGTATTTTCTAAGGCATCCACATTTTAGCTTAAGGGTATACACCTAGCTTTAACTACAATTACCTGAATAAGTTGAACTATCTGCCCCAAAGTGGAAAGAAACACTCCATTCCAGGAAGGCAGCTCAGATATAACTGGTGCAAAAAGAATCAAGAAAGTAGTTATAGCTTATAGAATCTGGGTAAGAAGGATTCATATAACATGAACAGTGCCATTCAAAGGAAGTAAAACCATTTCTCTGTAACACAAAATTAGGGCCAAGGTTTGTTTTTTTTTTTTTTTTGCACAGTGAATTAGAAGGGAACAAAGACCATTCTGTATTAAAATTGATTTAAGGTTGTTATATAAAATAGTCCCTCTAAGTATATTTATGATTTTTAAATATGGAGTAATCATAAAAAGAGCAATGTATAAGATCGGACATTAGGTAACAAAAGTATAGAGCACTTTAATAAGAAGGATCTGCAGAACTCAAATATTTAGAAAGAAAAGAAGTCTTAGTGTAAAAGCTTACTCTCTTAGCCATAATTATCTCTAAATATTTATAAATTCCTCAATAAAATTAGAAGTTTATTAGGGATTCTAAGTATTTATTAGTCATGGCTTCTATATATGGTTTGTGCTGTGCTTAGTCAGTAGTGTCCAACTCTTCACAAACTCATGGACTGTAGCCTGCCAGGCTCCTCTGTCCATGGGGATTCTCCAGGCAAGAATACTGAAGTGAGTTGCCATGGCCTCCTCCAGGGGATCTTCCCAACCCAGGCATCGAACCCAGGTCTCCTATATTGCAGGCATATTCTTTACCATCTTAGCCACCTTAGGCTTAAGTTAATGACGGGTTTCCCTAATGGCTCAGATGATAAAGAATACACGTGCAATGCAGGAGACCTGGGTTCGATCCCTGGGTTGGAAAGATCCACTGGATAAGGGAATGGCTACCCACTCCAGTATTCTTGCCTGGAGAAATCCATGGATAGAGGAGGCTGGCAGGCTATAGTCCATGGGTTCGCAAAGAGACAAACTCAACTGAGAGACTAACGCTTTCATTTTTAAGTTAACTATACTATGACAGATGGTATGAATTAGTCATTTTCCAGCATTCCTCTTGCTATCTTTATGAATCACTGAGGAATTAATCTGAGACCCGTTGTGTATAAAAATTACTTTATTATCAGTTAAAATAATTATTCCTGATATACACACACCATAGATGCAATAGTTCTGATGCAGGGGTTTGGGAGTTGACTTGGAATTTTTAAATTAAAACATGCATTTGCATTTCATATAATCTGAAAACAATCTTTTTAGCATACTTTGAGTGAAATGAGTCCCTAAGATAAACAAAACCATCAGGTTTTTATATATGTAATGACCCATAGTTAAATCTCTGATTTCTAAACCAAAGAAGGAGAACTGCTTATGAAATACTACCATAATCAAACTACATGCTACATATCAATTAGAAACCACATCTCCTTGAATTTTGTATCATACAAATTAGTGCAGTTCTAAATTCCAAATAAAGATAGATACAGTGACAGATATATGGCTATAGAAGACTCTACTTCAAGTGTACTTTCAACCAGGCAAAAAAGAAAAGCTGATTACAAATCCTGCATTTATAAGAGAACCTCTTCAGCAACTGTCCATATAGAGGTTTGGATATGCAGAATCTCACTTAACAATTCAGTCAAGATTGTGATCTTCTTTCCATAGTGATCTTTTTCCTTTCCCTTATAGACAATGTTTCCTACACAACCATATTCTTGACTACGTGTACCAACATTTTCCAAAAAGAGCAAAACCACTAATTACTATCATGTAATACTCAAAATAGAGAGCTACTAAAAATATAACACAGTGGAGAGGAATTCAAAGTATTTTGATTCTTGCTCCCAAATTAGATGCTATTCATGGGAAAACCTGGAGCTTCCCAGGCGGCACACCTGCCTGTGCAGGAGACTCAGGAGATGTGGGTTTGATCCCTGGGTCAGGAAGATCCCTTGGGGTAGGAAATGGCAGGGCGTTCCAGTATTCTTGTCTGGAAAATTCCATGGACAGAGAAGCCTGGGGTCACAAAGAGTCGGACACAACTGAGCACACACACACACAGTGAAACTTACTGTACTCCTTCAGGTGTGTGCACCGAGAACTTTTATTTCTATCTATCTGAGAATCATATCAGGAAAGAAATAATGTAGGAACGTATTATGAGTCAGGTAAAAAAAATGATTTGATAAGTCAGTGTTTTTCAGCTGCGACAATTTTGCTTCTTAGGGTTCATATGTTATGTTCAGGGTGGAGACACTATTACTGTGTAGGGCGCAGAGGTCAGCCCCTCGCAAGAAAGAATTATCTAGTACAAAATGTCAACAGTGTCAAGATTGAGAAACCTTGCCACAGATTAAAACTGCAATTCCCTCCGATATTTTCTTGAATTACTCAAGGACTCAAGAATGAAACATTCTCCTGACTCTTGACAGTTGATATAACTATAGATCTAATTTACCAATTGAGGTTAAATCATCTCTTTGGTATACTCTATTTGTAACCACGTCAGCTCCCCCTCAGTTTGGTGCCTGTCAGCCTCCAGAATAGACAATGGTACAACACAGGATGTCATTTAGTTGCAGTAAGTAATTGCTCTTTATTTTACTCTGTTAAGAACTCTTCCTTATTGATTTTTGGGCTGCACCTGAAGCATCACTAGTTTTTGGTTTTGTTTTTTTGTTTTTTCCCCCAACAACCTGAGTCTGCTATTATTGATCAACTAACGCAGCCCCTCTGGCGAAATATGCTCCATCAAAGACACAGAGCAAGCCAAGCAAACAGTGCAAATGTAGTCAAACGCTGCCATGGGGAAGAGCCAGTGGCTGGTGGTTGCTTATCTAAAAGCACCAAAGATGAAACTGATTGGAAAGGAACAAGTAAAAAGAATGTGACATTCTATGTTTCCTTTTGTTCTCTACTTATAATAATTAACCTCAATATAATTATGTGGCTGTACAGGTTTACAGAGCAACTTTCGATTTGCTTTCACACAATTGTCCAGGAGGTCTGTCCTTATCTGTGGAAACTCTTCCTCTGACTAACAAATAATTTTAAGTAATAAAGCATACAAGTTAAGAATCTGTGCTCTGACATGTGCTTAGATTGTATCCTATCTTGGTCACATAAAGGCTACATAAATTTGCAAATTCTTTACCATTACCAAACTCTGTTTTCCTTGTGTATTAAATGAAGATGTATGATTGTCAGAAAAGGATGACCATGTTTTTGATGAAAGTTACAAATAGAAAAAAAAGTATCTGTAGTGACAAGGATGTGAAACTCAGTTGTCAAGGAGGCCAACTGTTCAAAGTGAGAAACAGCGAAATGACCTACCAGAAATTCAGGCTTCCTAGTCCCCAAGGCCCATGAGTTGAGGTCCTAGAATCTTGACTTTGCCATTCTCACATGAGTTTTCATATAGTCCCTTCACTATTTGGAAGACTCGGGCTCTGTGCCTGTTGATTCACCAAGATCAAATCATTGATGCAAGATACTGAGAATCTTCCTGGGTTTCCACAGGTCAATTTTTTCATCACACTCAAGCATCACACTTTCCTTAGCACCGTTTCCACAAATATAAAGAGGTATTGTATAATAAAGTATCCTACTCTTAGAGACAATTAAAGAATCAAGTGTGATTCTTACATGTAATATGCTTAGCACAATGCTTGGCACCTAATTAATATTAGGATGATGGTTACTGTATATAAGAATGCCATCGTAGTAAATAAGAGTATGATGTCTACAACTAAAGTAAGATATCTAATATTTCAGCAAAATTAAATTTTCATAGGTGTGTTAAATCCTATCACAAAAAATGTATAGCTATGTAAAATCTAAAAGATTAAATATGCAGTATCATAAGGGAAATCATTGAATTTTTCTTCACCTTGCTCTGCAGTAACTGGTAGTAAATCACTGCTATCCTCAAGCTGCTAACTGTCTTCTTGTAATAATAAACATTTCCCATTATTCTGAATGTGTAAATACAGCCAGAAAATTTGGCCAAAGTTATTACTTTGATCCCTCATCACTGTGTCAGTGTGAAACTTAGAACCCTTCACACTACTTTGAAACTAAGTTAAAGTGTCATTTCTCTATTAAAGTGGAAATAATTTTAAGAAATTTGATTTTTTATTGCCAGATATTATGAGCTAAGATTCAAGTTATAATTTACAAAGAAAAAGTAAAAGCAACTTTTGAAATTCAGCCTGTCATGACCATGAAACCACTTGCAATAGGTAAGACTATAGAGCATGCTATATCCCCTCATCTTCTATACTTGTGATATAAGCCACTGAAGAAAAGGCATTTCAGTTTTTCTACCATTTAGTAGGATTATTTAGGGATTAGATATGTTAGTCACTCAGTTGTGTCCAACTCTTTGTGACCCAATGGCTGTAGCCCACCTGGCTCCTCTGTCTATGGAATTCTCTAGGCAAGAATAGTGGAGTGGGTTGCCAAGCCCTCTGAGGGATCTTCCCAACAGATTCTTTACCACTGAGCCATCAGGGAGGCCCAGGAATTAGGTATAGGTATAGAAATTATTTCACTTCTGATGCCTTTACTAGCCTTATTGTGCAGCACAGTGTGCTGAACACTTCTTTCCAGAAGCCACATGGTCTATTCTAACACATTCTTTAAGAAATCCTTTACCATGAAAATATGCCCTCTTTTTCCAGTTAATATTTATTCATAATGTTGCAGTTAAATTTTGCTTGTTGCATATGCTTTCATCTTATGTTTACTATTTCATATCATGGGTTATCTAAGGGAAAGGATGATACTTCTTTTTTTTTAAAATATGTATTCCAAACCGCTAGTATAAAGCTATAAATCAGAAGAAAAGATCAGGAAAGAAAAGGATGATGCAATGAAGAAAGTGGGTATTAAGCTGGGTAAGCAGGCTATAGGAAACATTGTAGACATATCTTTATGGCTCAGTTTTTAACCATGAAACACTTATTCAAATCATATAGATAGATACACATATAGATGAATGGATAAACAAATACACATATATATTGTCACTACCAATGAGTATTTCTGTATACCTAATTCATTATCATTGCAAACACATAGCCAAATATCTTCATCTCATCTTCACATATCTGTTAACCTACATAATTACTGCCAGCTTCAGAATAATTTAATTTAATTTTGTTATCACAACGTGAGCAAAGACATTCTGTAGAGAATATGAAGATATTAAAAGTATTCTCCACGATTATGGGAAATAATATTCCGTGATATTTTAACTACATTTTAGCCATCAGGATATAGGGTTTCTCATCAAACTTAAGCTATATTATGACTCAGTTGACTGATTTTAACATTAGTTTATATGATAACCTAAGAAGCAGTTAAGTTGTCTAATTCCTATCGGTTTTCTAAACTTCAGTAGGGTCAAAAAATCATCCAGGAAGCAAGTTAAAATGATATACTTGCACCTTCAGATAATTTGAATCATTAACTCTGCTGTATTGGAATCTAGATTCTACATTTTTAACAGTTTTCAGCAAGCTGACACATTTAATATGTAAATATTATTAACTATAATAAATCCTAAACATATTTAAATATTAAATGTGTCAGCTTGCTGAAAACTGTTAAAAATGTAGAATCTAGATTCCAATACAGCAGAGTTAATGATTCAAATTATCTGAAGGTGCAAGTTATCCTGGTGTGCTGTGATTCATGGGGTCGCAAAGAGTCGGACACGACTGAGCGACTGATCTGATCTGATCTTATCTGATAGTTAATAAAATATATTTAAAAAAAAATCCTACTGAAACTAACAGTACATGTGAAGCACTGTGAAGGCCTTGAGATTTTACTTTTTACAAACTGACAGACTGACCACCATATTTTCATGGATGTCGTCAGAGACATTTGAATCCAGGGTGAAGATTCAAGGACTTGGTAGGTAGACTCTTTAAAAGAAAAAAAAAAATTAAGACCTGAGGTAAATAACAGATTTATATGGATTTTCCTGCTTTTCCAAGTTTCTTAAAGTGTGTTAAAGAAGCTAGCCAGTAAAGTTATCCAAAAAGTTCCAATCCAAATAGAAAAATTATGATTCTTCTTAGCAGAGGATTCATATATGTTGACCTTTAACTATATTTACTGGTTTTAAGGTGGTAGTTATTTAAATTCAAATACATTCTAAAAGATCTATACTTTTACTCTCGTTCCCCAAATTGTATGTTTTTGATGTTATATTTAACATCTTCATGTTTATCCATTTTATCCATTTATCCATTCTCTGTTTATTATACTAGCTTCTACTATTTTCTTATATTTAGTCTTTGTACTGGCTTATTTAAATAGTTGATCCTCTGTCCTTACTAGATATTTGCCTTTCCCAGTGAGATTTTTCCCTTTTCTGCAGATTCTTACTTTTCATCTAGAGAAG
The DNA here is from genome assembly GCF_029378745.1 of Bos indicus. Lineage (NCBI taxonomy): Eukaryota > Metazoa > Chordata > Mammalia > Artiodactyla > Bovidae > Bos > Bos indicus. The sequence continues at coordinate 33,806,380 of NC_091765.1, forward strand.
ACATTTGAAAACATTTCTTTTACAGTAGGTGTAGCATTGATGAGCTCTTTTAATTTTTGCTTGCCTGAAAAGTTCTTTATTTCCTCTTCAATTCTAAATGATAATATTGCTGGGTAGATATCCTAGGTTGCAAGGTTTTCCCTTTCAGGACTTTGAATATATCATGGCATTTCTATGGCCTGCAAAGTTTCTGCAAAGAAATCAGCTTATAGCTTTAAGGGGATTCCATTGTGCATGACTTTGCTTTTCTCTTTCTGCTTTTAAAAGCCTCTCTTTATCTTTGACTCCTTTGCCATTTTAATTATGATATGTCTTGGTGTGGGTCTTTACAGGTGTATCCTCGTTGGGACCCTCCATGCTTCCTGTACCTGGATATGTCTCCTTCAGGTTTGGGAAATTTTCAGCCATAATTTCCTCAAATATATTTTTAATCTCCTCCTTTCTCTCTTTTCCTCCTTGGACCCCTAAAATGTGAATGTTGGTATGCTTAATGTTATTAGTTGCTTTAACTTATTAAAATTCTTTTTTTCTTTTTTTTCTTTAAGGATCACACAAAACTTGCCAAGTTAGCTTTACCATGACAGGTACATATTAAATATATCGAACAGAAACACTTACATATATGATCCATTTCTATTATTCTATCTTCTGGGTCACATGCATTCTACTATATCATTTATGGATTCTTCATTTCTGATTGGGTCTTTATCTATATTTTCTAGTTCCTTGTAAGTGTCCATTGTTTATATCAGCACTTTTCCCTAATTGAATTAATATTTTCATCACCAAGGCACTGAATTCTTTATCTTGTAAATTGCTTATTCTTCTATTTTTTTTTTCCAAGGGTTTTCTCTTGCTTCTTCAAGTTAGAGTAGTTTCTCTGCCTTTTAATTTTGCTTAACTTTCTTTGCCACTGTGAATTTAGGTGAAACCGTTGCCTACTGCAGTCTTGATAATATACACCCTCACTCAATTTCTTTCTCACACTCAGCCTATGGGTCTACATTGGTCTAGAATTCTCAACCCTGAGATACGGGTGCTTGCTATAATTACTTAGGAACAAAAACTCATTGTCTTGCTCCAGTATTTCTGACTTTATCAACTGCATGGCAAAAATCATCTTCTCAGTTGAAAGCATCACACTACTGAAAGTCATCATTAATTTCTCATTCCTTATCCAACATATATATTCAGTTATATATTCTTAACACTTCCATCTCCTTGGCCTCTTCCACTATTCAGACCATGATCCCTGACAACTGTAAGTGAAGACGACCTGTTCCTCTGCCTTGTCCTTGCCAACCTTGATCTGCTCCATTATCCACAGTGCAGCCTAAGTGACTTTTGGAAGAGAATTTTAATCATACCATTCTCTTGGAAGCTACAATGTCTCCCTCTGATCTCAAAGCTCAAACTTCTTAAATCATTTTAATGTCCTTCAATACCTTTCTTGCCACCATTGTCATTCCTAGGGTTTTAGTATGCTACATTCCAGTCGTATGGATATCTTTAATATCCTAGGCCACAGCATGTTTTCCCATCTCTGTTTCCCTACTAGAGACTTTTTTTACTCCCTCCTCACTTGGCTAAGTCTACTTACCCTTCAAGTTGCAGGATAAACATCAGTACTTCCAAGAAACCTTTCCCATCCCCACAATCCAGATTAAGTGCCTGTACAAGGGCTCTGATGGCAGTCAAAAAATAAACATAATATTGGCCTGTAGTTTTCTTTTTTTGTGGCATAAAAAAAGAAAACTACAGGCCAATATCACTGATGAACATAGATGCAAAAATCCTTAACAAAATTCTAGCAATCAGAATCCAACAACATATTAAAAAGATCATACACCATGATCAAGTGGGCTTTATCCCAGGGCTGCAAGGATTCTTCAATATCCGCAAATCAATCAATGTAATACACCACATTAACAAATTGAAAAATAAAAACCATATGATTATCTCAATAGATGCAGAGAAAGCCTTTGACAAAATTCAACATCCATTTATGATAAAAACTCTCCAGAAAGCAGGAATAGAAGGAACATACCTCAACATAATAAAAGCTATATATGACAAACCCACAGCAAACGTTATCCTCAATGGTGAAAAATTGAAAGCATTTCCTCTAAAGTCAGGAACAAGACAAGGGTGCCCACTTTCACCATTACTATTCAACATAGTTTTGGAAGTTTTGGCCACAGCAATCAGAGCAGAAAAAGAAATAAAAGGAATCCAAATTCGAAAAGAAGAAGTAAAACTCTCACTGTTTACAGATGACATGATTCTCTACATAGAAAACCCTAGAGATTCCACCAGAAAATTACTAGAAATAATCAATGACTATAGTAAAGTTGCAGGATATAAAATCAACACACAGAAATCCCTTGCATTCCTATACACTAATAATGAGAAAACAGAAAGAGAAATTAAGGAAACGATTCCATTCACCATTGCAACGGAAAGAATAAAATACTTAGGAATATATCTACCTAAAGAAACTAAAGACCTACATATAGAAAACTATAAAACACTGGTGAAAGAAATCAAAGAGGACACTAATAGATGGAGAAATATACCATGTTCATGGATTGGAAGAATCAATATAGTGAAAATGAGTATACTACCCAAAGCAATTTATAGATTCAATGCAATCCCTATCAAGCTACCAACAGTATTCTTCACAGAGCTAGAACAAATAATTTCACAATTTGTATGGAAATACAAAAAACCTTGAATAGCCAAAGCGATCTTGAGAAAGAAGAATGGAACTGGAGGAATCAACCTACCTGACTTCAGGCTCTATTACAAAGCCACAGTTATCAAGACAGTATGGTACTGGCACAAAGACAGAAATATTGATCAATGGAATAAAATAGAAAGCCCAGAGATAAATCCACGCACATATGGACACCTTATCTTTGACAAAGGAGGCAAGAATATACAATGGGTTAAAGACAATCTCTTTAACAAGTGGTGCTGGGAAATCTGGTCAACCACTTGTAAAAGAATGAAACTGGACCACTTTCTAACACCATACACAAAAATAAACTCAAAATGGATTAAAGACCTAAATGTAAGACCAGAAACTATAAAACTCCTAGAGGAGAACATAGGCAAAACACTCTCCAACATACATCACAGCAGGATCCTCTATGACCCACCTCCCAGAATATTGGAAATAAAAGCAAAAATAAACAAATGGGACCTAATTAAACTTAAAAGCTTCTGCACATCAAAGGAAACTATTAGCAACGTGAAAAGACAGCCTTCAGAATGGGAGAAAATAATAGCAAATGAAGCAACTGACAAACAACTAATCTCAAAAATATACAAGCAACTCCTACAGCTCAACTCCAGAAAAATAAATGACCCAATCAAAAAGTGGGCCAAAGAACTAAACAGACATTTCTCCAAAGAAGACATACAGATGGCTAACAAACACATGAAAAGATGCTCAACATCACTCATTATCAGAGAAATGCAAATCAAAACCACTATGAGGTACCATTTCACACCAGTCAGAATGGCTGCGATCCAAAAGTCTACAAATAATAAATGCTGGAGAGGGTGTGGAGAAAAGGGAACCCTCTTACACTGTTGGTGGGAATGCAAACTAGTACAGCCACTATGGAGAACAGTGTGGAGATTCCTTCAAAAACTGGAAATAGAACTGCCTTATGATCCAGCAATCCCACCGCTGGGCATACACACTGAGGAAACCAGAAGGGAAAGAGACACGTGTACCCCAATGTTCATCACAGCACTGTTTATAATAGCCAAGACATGGAAGCAACCTAGATGTCCATCAGCAGATGAATGGATAAGAAAGCAGTGGTACATATACACAATGGAGTATTACTCAGCCATTAAAAAGAATACATTTGAATCAGTTCTAATGAGGTGGATGAAACTGGAGCCTATTATACAGAGTGAAGTAAGCCAGAAGGAAAAACATAAATACAGTATACTAACGCATATATATGGAATTTAGAAAGATGGTGACAGTAACCCTGTATATGAGACAGCAAAAGAGACACTGATGTATAGAACAGTCTTATGGACTCTGTGGGAGAGGGAGAGGGTGGGAATATTTGGGAGAATGGCAATGAAACATGTAAAATATCATGTAGGAAACGAGTTGCCAGTCCAGGTTCGATGCACGATGCTGGATGCTTGGGGCTGGTGCACTGGGACGGCCCAGCGGGATGGTATGGGGAGGGAGGAGGGAGGAGGGAGGAGGGTTCGGGATGGGGAACACATGTATACCTGTGGCAGATTCATTTTGATATTTGGCAAAACTAATACAAGTATGTAAAGTTTAAAAATAAAATAAAATTAGAAAAAAAAATAAACATAATAATCATCTCACTATGTTGCAATTTTCTGCCTATTCCTTATATCCAACCAAATAAGAGAAACCAAGAGAAATGTAGTAATTTTACTATAGTGCAGTTATATTCTCACTCTCTGGCACATGGCTGATATAACACAAAGATTTTGTCAACATGTAATGAATGAAATATGTTAGTGCACTATGCCAGGAATATTATAGTGAAGAGATTAAAGTTGATTGTTGAATAACACCAGTTTGAACCACAAAGGTCCACTTCTATACAGATTTTTTTTTCAACAAAAACATTGGAAATATTTTGCCATTTAGATAATTTGAAGATAAACCATATAACCTAGGAATATCAAAATATTTAATAAAAAGTTTTGTGATGAATGCATAATAGATATTAATCTGTAGTTTCATAGGCATAAGGTGAGTGATATTTAATATGAAATTAATAAGCTGTTAGTTTTATGACTTTTCTAAGAATTACATTATCATAAATATGCTACTCTCTCTCATATTGTAAAAACTGCCTATCCAGTATATCTTTCAGGTGTTTTTTTTTTTTTTATGTAACAACATTTCCAATATTGTATTATGAATATAATTATAATACTCTATGCCATAAATATTTTATAAAAATTCATTCATTAGTATATAGGCCTGGACACCATGAATCAATCATATTACTGCTTCTTTAATATCTGCTTGATTAAATATGCATGAATCATTATATGTGTAACTAAATATGAATTTCTTTTTCATTTTATCTTTTCATTTTGATATGTACTGATAACACTACTTATAATATCTACAATGTTTTGTATCATATAAGACAATATTGATGTAGGTAGTGACAGATTTATCTTGTAAATAGATGATATAAATTTATGGTATCAATAAATACAGTACTGGAAATGTATTTTCTCTTCCTTAGGATTTCCTTAATAACTGTTTTTTCTAACTTCCCTTAGAATACAATATATTATATATTTAGCACACAAAATATATGTGAATTGATGGTTTAGGTTATTGATGATGTTTCTGGTCAACAGTAGGCTATTGGTAGTTTAGTTTGGAGGAATAAAAAATTATATGAGGACTTCTGACTGTGCAAGGAGTCAGTCCCCCTAATCTCCATACTGTTCTATCATCAGCTGTATAGATGTAATAAGAAATTTAATACAGTATAGGAAATTTACCTGTCCCTAGGCATCTGATGGTGTTGGAGAAGACTCTTGAGAGTCCCTTGGACTGCAAAGAGATCCAACCAGTCCATCCTAAAGGAGATCAGTCATGGGTGTTCATTGGAGGGACTGATGTTGAAGCTGAAATTCCAATACTTTGGCCACCTCGTGCGAAGAGTTGACTCATTGGAAAAGACTCTGATGCTGGGAGGGATTGGGGGCAGGAGGAAAAGGGGACGATAGAGGATGAGATGGCTGGATGGCATCACCAACTCGATGGACGTGAGTTTGAGTGAATTCCGGGAGTTGGTGATGGACAGGGAGGCCTGGCGTGCTGCGATTCATGGGGTCGCAAAGAGTTGGACACGACTGAGCGACTGAACTGAACTGAACTGAAGGCATCTGATAACATAGTTATCTTTTCAAACTTTTGAAATTTAAAATAATTGTTATAATATAGGGTGATGTTTTTTGTCCACTGGGCCTGTCCACTGAATACACCAAGAATGAGTTTAATGGCTCAGGTCTTTATTCATATCACTGTAATAGGCAAGCACTCTGATTACTTGTTTTGACAATAGAAGTCACAGTTGTTCAGTATTTGGGCACTTATTCAAAAGGCAATGTTTTATTTCCTTTATGATGTGGAATTATTTAGAATAACAAAGATAGTCTGTAGTCTAACTTTACTTTTTGAGGAAAACTCAAGTGTAAATTAAACAATTTTTAAGAGATTAAAGTATAAGGCATTTAAAGGATTGAAAGAATACAAAGATGACTAAACAAACTCCCTGCCTTAAAGCAACCTATAGTTTAGAAGTGAGGCAAGTAATTATGTCCCAACATATAGTATAAGGAAAACTACCAATAGCTGTAATAGTAATAAAAGATGTCATGGAGATATAAGAGTGGGTGATATTGCTTTTGGCAGGTTCAAGGAATGAGATCTGAAGAATATTATGGAAGATGTCACGTGAGAACTTGGTTGCAGCTAAAGTTTGGGTGAGTGGAGATTGGAATAAGCATTTCCATGGGGAAGTAGTAGCATTGTCATCCATGACTTGGACTAAAACAAGGATGTGCAAAGCCTGTTTGGGAGCATTGGGTATCCATACATGTGCAGTATATATTGAATGGAAAGACAGGGGTGTGGTAAAGAACTGTTGTGGATGAGGTTGGAAAGTAGGATTAATGCCATATTCAAAAGGGCTTTGGTTACTGAATAGTAAGAATACATTTAAGGTTTCTAACCAGTATGGTCATTCTTCAGAAATAAACAAAAGATTTTCAGTTGTCTATCTTGACATTTTTGTTAAGCCTCATGAATTCTGTAGTTAAGTGTCAACCCCATATAATTTGATGCTGGACCTCCTGAAGTAAAGGAGGAGATTACAGTGATTTGAATAGTACAATGAAAATTTGCTACCATTGAAATGCTAATGTAGATGCAGTTTTTGCTGAAATGAATTTTTATTGTGGGAGATGTAGATTTCAGGAATAGGAGATTTCACTTTTTATCTGAGAAATATTTTCAAGAGCATAACTGTTATAATATCTTTAATGAATCATTTCCATTGTTTATTTTCCCATTCACCTTATGCCATCTTCACTTAGAAGAATCGACATTGTTCTTTAACTACAGGTATAAAGAGAGAAGGAATTATCTGTAATCATTCAACCCTTTAAGTACTAATCAGTTCTCAATGAAATTGTGTGAAATATCTTTGCTATATTTAGACTATCTTTGGCATCTAAGTTTATGGTAAAATAATATTCAATCTATTTTCTTTGATTGGGTGCTTTCCAGTTTTCTACTTCTGCAAAGCAGCTGAAGAGAAAAGAAAGGACATAAAGGACAAAGCATATAAACTGATTGCATTGCAAAGTATAATTGAAAACATGTGCACTGCAATATTTGAGTAAATGGCAGGCATATAATTGTCAGTTCTTTCTTTAAAGTAGGCATATGGTTAACAGGAAATAAGTTTGAAATAATCTTTATGTGGAAGCAGAATTACTTCCTCTTTAGTATTCATTTCTTAGCAGAATACTTAACATGCTCTGTATTTGAATATAAAGAATCTTTTGAGAGTACAGTAGTAGATTTGTGGATTGGATTAAACACACAGCACATTTCCAATCCTTAAACTATGTATATTACATGATAAAAGATATTATTTAATTAAAAGTATGCTCTTGATCAGCATTTTTATTTCATAATAAGATAGCAATACTTTCAAGTCTATAAATTGGATTTTTTAAAAAGCTCATAAACACAGTATTGTTATTAAAAGTTGTAGCAATCATGAAATAGTTCACTTCATAATTCATAATTTTCTTCTGAAAAATCTTTATTATACAGAATTTTAATTATATATTATTTAAGAGTCAAGTCTTAAATTTTTCTTTCAACATACTTATTAGGGTTTAACATTCTTATATGTTGTGTACCTGTTAATATGTCAACTTTGTTTTGTAAATGTATAATGTGCTTTTTTTAATATAAATTTATTTATTTTAATTGGAGGTTAATTATTTTACAATATTGTATGGCAAAACCAATACAATAAAATGTGCTTTTATATAGTGTATCATATGTATTACATGGGTAATTAGACCCATGATCAAAAAACTCAAATGACTTTTATTACTTTAAATAGGATTGTGTGGTTTATTGAAACTGTTATTATAAGAAATATTGATGGATTTGGGACTTGTATCAGAGTACAAGAAACTATGTAATTTATATATACTAGCTCGAGTCAAATGTATTATCATTTATTGATAAGCAGTTTAGCATGTGCTTGGCATTAGTCAGTCCCAGATTAAAACTTTGGCTGTAAAGTAGTTTTTATTAAATAGCTTTGGACAAGTCACTTAAAATGTCCAAGATTCTACATTCTTAGCTATAAATTTGCACTAATCCTTATCTTGCAAAGTGTTATAGATCTGAAATGACCTATTTAAAGTGCATAGAAGAGTGTTTCTTAGCAGGATTTACTACCAGTATTGGTTTTACACATAGGAGAAACTGTGGCCTTATTTCTATTATCAAGAAATCAATATTCTACTAACGTGCTTGAAATTAATTGAACAGCAGAGAGAGTACCACAAATAAAAAGGAAACACCTGCTTGCATCAGTGAGTTCCCTCCCCCCTCCCCTCTCCATACACACACACATTAACAGGTAAACACCTGTCATTGCAGGGAGTTGTAAATTTGTGTGCAGCGGAGAGAAGCAGAAGAACACACCAAAGCTGTGGCTGTCCTATCCCCACACTTAGCATGACAGGATAGATCTGAACCCTGATGTCTCTGAGATCTCTAATCAAATCTTTCCGCATGACTCTATTTATATGAAAGGCAGCACAATGAACAGAGTTCCAGTTATTGTATTTGAGCTTCTGGGCAAATAGTTAATATCATATCCAAGAAGGATATATTTAAGGTAAGCCTCATGCACCTTTAACTTATCTAGGTCTTTTCTTGCCCATTTTATGGACAGATTTCTAGAAATGAGGGCCTTTAGTGGGGCCTGTCCTGCCTCCAGGTACCGGGATTTAAATTTGGCATCTTTTACAGGACAACAGCTGGTCTCTTTGCAAGAGGTGAAGCTGGAAAGAAGATAAACCCTTATGCTATATAGGGCACGAACAGCTTGAAGTAGAATACTCTGAAAACAATGATACTTAATACACTCTACAGGAGAAAAAGTTAACGTAAGTTCTACTTTAAGAATTTTTAAGGGCAGCATTACAATAATCCAATTTTAAAGATGGAAAAGATCTCCCAATTTTGAAAAACACTATACTTCAGAGAAAATGCCTTAGGAAAATAACAGTATCTTAGCCTCTCAATATCTTAACAACTTCCAAAAGCAAGAGTTAAACCCAATACTTTGAACTTTAGTGACAGAGGAAAACAACTTTGATAAAATACAATTGAAGTCATAGTAACTCTTTTCAAACATCATCCATGCAGTACAACCCTTATGAAAGTCACCCATTCCCTTATATACATATGATCTAGTTTAACTGAATATTATATAAACAGGGAAACCTCCATAATGAGGTCAGATAAAATGATATGTAGAACTATATAATGAGATGGCACATTAGGTGGCACAATAGTAAAGACTCTGCTTGCCAATGCAGGAGATGTGGGTTTGATCCATGAGTCAGGAAGATCTCCTGTAATAGGAAATGGCAACCCACTGTAGTATTCTTGACTGCAAAATTCCATGGAAGAAGAGATGGGCAGGCTACAGTCCATGGGGCTGCAAAGAATCAGACGTGACTGAGCACACACACAAATTATTAAGGTGAGGGGTGGAGAGAAGTAAGTCACCAAAAGATGTTTTCTTATCTTCTCTGGATATTCAAAGTGAGGCAGAGGGGGTGGAATAAACCTCACTCTTCTCTACTATTTCAGGATGAGCTTTTCATTCAGGATAATCAGATATAAATAAATATAGCCCTAAAATAATTTTAATAAATATATAGTTATATTACATCCATGCTACATCCTATGGAAAAGAGCTCTGTAAGGAATATGTTTTTCATAATATTCCTTTTGAGTTATTTTACAGCTAGATATATATAGGGAAATCAAAAAATTAAACATCAGAAGTACTCTCATCCTGTGGCCTGAGTTTAAAACCTATTTACTGTATGTTCAGTTTTTTAGACAAAAAAATATTTTTTTTAACTCCTACTAAATTCCAGATACTATTTTAGCAACTGTGAACCAGACCAAACTTTGCCCTTCTTGGAGCTTACAATGAGAGTGAGAATAATCTACAAATAATCCATTCCTAAATTGCTAAAGCCTATGAAAAAAACAAATACATGAAATGAACTTTAGAATGACTAAATGAAGGGACAAATGCTAATTTAGTTGAGTAGTCAGAGAAATCCCCTCAAAGGAAGTAAATTTTAACTTGAAACCCAAATTATGAGTGGAAGCAACCCTATAATCATCTAAGGAGATAGAATCCCAGAAAAAGCAAACAGTACTATTAAAACCCTCAGAGCCAAATGTGAAAACCAGTTGGTTGGCAGAGGAGGGAATGGGTGAATGTTGTAGAGAACAAGGTCAGAAAAGTAGTCACTCAGACTCACAGGAAAAAGTATCTTCCAATGTAATTACACTAAAGTACAGGATAATCTGAAGAAGTGTTATAAGACATAACACTTAGAATAAATGGTTTTGGCTCCTGTACAGAGGGTGGATCTACTAAGTCAGAATGAGAGGAAAGAATTAGTAAGTTATTACTAAGATGACTTGGAGTTTTGAGGGTCCCAAAATACATTAAGTGTAAGTTATATATGTGTGTGGTTTGTATTTCTATTTGAAATAGTTTGTTTTCAGATATCAACTACTTGTATAGGACCTTGAAATTCATAAGTTTCAGCATTATCCTTAAATGTCCAATGAATAGAAGAGCTTTGATATTTTTCTTTATTTCTAGTGATCAATACATCACTGCCTCCATAGGTGTCATGTGTAGTAATAACTTGAGTGCAATGTACTAATGAATAGAAGGGCTGGAGAAGCTTGCAAATGTGGTCCATTCACAGGAAAGGTATGCTAACAGTGAATATTTAATAGCTGAATAATTTATTTCAGTTACTTTCGGGGTCTAAGCATTTGTTCATTTAATAAATATACACCAATGGCCCTCTTTGCCAAGTACTGTGCTGGGCATTAAATATATACAAAGAACAAAAATGAACTGCTACCTGAGCTCATGAAGCTTTTGAAATAGTTATCCAAATATAAATGTTCTTTCAGTTGGGAGTATTTTGTTTTCAGAGGATAATAATGATAAGGTATATTTCTATATCAATACAATAATCTATGTTTTCAACTTAATTTTTAATTGCCTATGTTTTAAACCCATTAACAATGCCAGATAATTAAGCTTCAGTAGAAAAATTGTATTTGGTGATACTGCTCAAAATGTTTCTCTTTACCTAATAGAATATTATTTAGTTCTTTGTATATTTGAAAGAATTTAGATTGAAGAAAAAATAGAAATTATATGAGAGCAAAACCAACTGAAATTCTAAATTATGTAGCTCATTTCACTTGTTACCAGTGATGAAATAGGACTTTTAAAAAAAATGAAACATTTTTTTGTTTATTTGAGTGACTAGAGTATATGCATCTAACATTTTGAACAACATTTATTTACTTATTCATCCCTCTAGCAATTCACTTATCTATCTGTTGATTTATTTGCTAGAGGTATTAAAAGCAAAACCTTTTGCTGATGAGGATAATATTATTCAAATTTGTTATATTTCTTCCAGTTGTTTATGTTTTCTGTCTTTCCTTCTTTACTTTTGCTAATAACATTTAGGCCAATAACTCTTTAAAATATTAAAATATGATAATATTTACAGAAGTATATAAATTACATTGAAAGTATAGGATGTTGTTTAGGCAGTAAGAACCCCTTTGCAGCCCACCAGGCTTCTTTGTTCATGGGCTTTTCTGGGCAAGAGTACTGGAGTGAGTTGCCATTTCTCTTCCCAGGGTATCTTCTCAAACCAGGGATTTAACCCATGTCTCCTGCTTGACAGATGGATTCTTTACCACTGAGCTACCAGGGAAGTCCAAAAGTATAGGATGCTGCTCCTATAATAATGTTTCATAAAATAACATGAATGAGAATGATTATATGATAATATTACTGTTTTTAGAATTGGTAAAATCATGTACAACAGCATTATTTTAATAATAAGTATATTTGGAAAAATTTCCATAAGATCTCCCTTGGCAATAAGTGGAATTTGATTTTCATATATTCTTTGGAAAATATAAATTCAAAAATAAAAAGAAATCCAGAATTGTAATATCTAGCCCCCTGCTGCTGCTAAGTCACTTCAGTCGTATTCGACTCTGTGTGACCCCATAGACGGCAGCCTACCAGGCTTCCCCGTCCCTGGGATTCTCCAGGCAAGAACACTGAAGAACTATTTCCTTCTCCAGTGCATGAAAGTGAAAAGTGAAAGTGAAGTTGCTCAGTCGTGTCCGACTCCTAGCGACCCCATGGACTGTAGCCTTCCAGGCTCCTCCATCCATGGGATTTTCCAGGCAGGAGTACTAGAGTGGGGTGCAATTGCCTTCTCTGAAGCCCAGTGCTAAGAAGGTTAAAAACGTTCCTGAGGGAAAACCATTACCTACATCATGAGAGCATACCCTTGCAGAATGCAAAACCTCATTTCATAGCCAAATGAATCACAAAGAACAGCATAAAACCTATGTAGGCTTTAAGTTTCTTTGGGGAATGCTAGAGGGTGCTCAATGTGAACCAGTATAGGAAAAGCAGAAAATATTAGAATCTTAAATTATTTTTATATTATGAATAGGAAATTAAGATTGGCACCATAAACCCTTACTTTATCTCCTTAGGTAATACTAATCATGTCATGTGCTTTAAGTGGCTCCAACAAACAATAAGAGGCACAGAAAAGTTGACAAGAGCACATGTCCAAATTCTGTAAGTTTATTTAATATGAGATAACATAACACATATGTAACCAAATACAGGTTAACTTGATCAATCACTGTATAATAGCTATAAAGTGAAGTGAAGTTATTCAGTCATGTCCGACTCTTTGCTACCCCATGGACTGTAGCCCACCAGGCTCCTCTGTCCATGGGATTTTTCAGGCAAGAGTACTGGAGTGGGGTGCCATTTCCTTCTCCAGGGGATCTTCCTGACCCAGGAATCGAACCCAGGTCTCCCACATTGCAGGCAGATGCTTTAGCCTCTGAGCCACCAGGGAAGCCCATGTATATAGTAAAATTATATATTTTATAAGTAACTTTTATCATACTTAAGAAATACTTATATGCTGTTAACTCTAGGGTGTCTGAATGTTCTGAGGCCATAAGTGTTTAACATATATTTTAAAAATATTTTTCTAGAAGCTAGAAAAATTTCTAGAAGTGTGCTTTCTGTGTCACATCTAAAATTATTCATGAGCAATATGATGAATCTTTTTTACTATGTTTTCTTCCAGGAATTTTTCAGCTTCAGGTCTTAAATTTGTCATTAATCCATTTTCTGTGTATGGTGTATGATAATGGAACAATTATATATTTTGCAGGTAGGTACCTAAATTTGCCAACACCATTTGTAAAAGAGACTATTTTTTCCCCCATTTTCCACTTTATTATCACTTTGTTCATGCAATGGTCTCTTATATCTGATGAACAGCTTTGACAGTTATTTTGAATTTTCTATCATGTAAGTCACATAACTCCATCTCAACAGGGTCAGTTTCTGGAGAGTTGTTGATTTTCTTTGTTTGAAACATTTTTGTCTGATTATTTTTCTTTACTCTTGCTGCTGAAGTCTACCCATTAGACAAGACAGACATGTTTCCCAGTCCTTACGAACAGGCCACACACAGGAGAAGATCTCTATCAGTCAGCCCTGCTGAAGATTCTGGGGACCTCTACCACCTCCTTCCTTCCCCAGGAGGAATCAGGAAACTCTGGCTTCTGTCTCCTCACTCAGTGCTGTGCCAGGAGGGAGGACCATTGGCATCTATCAGAATGCTTTCCCCTCATGGGATTGGACTGTTCCCAACTCATCAGAGCTCCAAAACTGGTAAGGTGCCACTTTTGGGGGCAACCACAGATAGGCTGCAAGCTGGATGCAAGGTTTGCCTCTTTCCTCCACCAGGGACTAGCTGGGAGGTGGGTTTTTTCATTTGCTTGTCTGTTTTGAGCTAGGGGAGGCTCTATCGCATCTATGAGCCCCAGCTACTGTCTTCATTCTCCCCTTAGGTGCTTAGACTGTGCAGGTCGGCGAAAAGTTTGTTTGGCTTTTCTGCAAGAGTTACAGGAAAAACCTGAACAAACTGTTTGACCACCCAATCAAACCTACGGGACACAGCAAAAACAGTTCTAAAAGGGAAGTTTGTAGTGATACTAGCTTACCTCAGGGAACAAGAGAAATCTCAAATAAACAATCTAACTTTACACCTAAAGCAATTAGACAAAGAAGCACAATTAAAACCCAAAGTTAGCAGAAGGAAAGAAATCATAAAAATCAGTCATAAAAATAAATGGAGACTAAAAAAAACAGAAAAGAAATAAATGAACTAAAAGCTGGTTCTTTGAAAAGATAAACAATTGATAAACCTATAGCCAGACTTATTATGAAAAAAAGGGAGAGAACCCAAATAAATAAAATTAGAAATGAAAAAAGAATTTACAACCAACACCACAGCAATATGAAGGACCATAAGACAACTACTAAGAAACTCTATGCCAATAAATTGTGCAGCCTAGAAAAAAATGGACAAATTTTTAGAAAGGTTCAATTTCCCAAGATTAAACCAGGAACAAACAGAAAATATGAACAGACTGAGCGCAAGTACTGAAATTGAAACAGAAATACAGATAAACAGAATAGGATAGAAACTCCAAAGGTAAACCCACAGACCTATGGTCACCTAATCTATAACATAGGAGGCAAGAATATTCAGTGGAGAAAACACAGTCTCTTCGATAAGTGGTGCTGGGAAAACTGGACAGCTTCGTGTTTTGAAGCTAGAACCTTCTCTAACATGAAAATATACTCAAAATGGGTTAAAGACCATTTTAGACTAGATACTAAATCTAAGACTAGATACTAAACTTGGTGTAAAACATAAGCAGAGCACTCATTGACATACATTGTAGCAGTATCTTTTTTTAGAACTGTCCCCTGAGTAGTGGAAATAAAAACAAACAGATGCTTTCTTAACTAAACTTAAAAGTTTTTGTATAGCAAAGAAAACCATAAACAAAATGAGAAGGCAACCTACAGAATAGGAGAAAATATTTGCAAATAATGTGGCCAACAAGGGACTAACCTACTAAATATAAAAATTGGTCATACAGCTCAATATCAAATAATGGGTGGAAGACCTAAATAGACATTTCTCCAAAGAAGACATACAGATGGCCAAAGACACATGAGATAATGCTCAACATTGCTAATCATTAGAGAAATGCAAATCAAAACTACAATGAGAGATCACCTCACGGCCAGTCAGAATGGCCAACAAAAAGTCTAACAAATGTTCAATAAATGCTAGAGAGGGTGTGGAAAAAAGGGACCCTCTTACACTGTTGGTGGGAATGTAAATTGGTATAGCCACTAAGGAGAGGAGTCTGGAGGTTCCTTATAAAACTAAAAATTGAGCTACCATATGATCCAGCAATCCCACTCCTGGGCATATGCCCAGAGAAAACTCTAATTCAAAAGGTACATACAGCCCAATATTCAATGTAACATTATCTGTAATAGCCAAGACATGGAAGCAACCTAAAGATGCTTCAACAGATAAATGGAAGAGGTGGTATGTATACACATATTGGGTTAGTTGAAACGTTCATTTGGATTTTTCTGTAACATCTTATGGAAAAACCTGAACAAAATTTTCAGCCAGTACCTACACACACACACACACACACACACACACACACACACACACACACAGAGGAATACTACTCTTTTATGAAAATAAAATAATGCCATTTGCAACAACATGGATGGGCCTAGAGATGATTATCATACTAAATTAAGCCAAATAAAGACAAATATTGTATGATATTATTTATATATGGAATCCAAAACATGATACAAATGAATTTATACACAAAACAGGCCCACAGACCTAGAAAACAAACCTATGGTTACCAAAGTGGATGTGGGTAGAAATACATTAGGAGTTTGGGATTAATAAACACATATCTGGAGAAGGGCATGGCAACCCATTCCAGTGTTCTTGCCTGGAGATTCCCATGGACAGAGCAGCCTAGTAGGCTACAGTCCATTGGTTTGCAAAGAGTTGGACATGGCTGAGCGAATTAGCAAGCATGCACTACTATATGTAAAATAACTTATCAACAAGCTCATAATGTATAGCACATGGAACTATACTCAATATTTTGTAATAAGGGAAAAGAATCTGAAAAAGAAATAGTTACATATTATATATATTAAAAATATATAATATTAATAATATAATACTATATATGGCTATATAGTTATAATATAATATAATAATATAATATATAGTTATATATATATAACTAATGTTCTTAGTTTCAGGTACACAGAAAATTGACTTAGTTTATATATATATATATATATATATATATACACTAATATATATATAAATAAATATATATATAAACTAAGTCAATTTTCTGTGTACCTGAAACTAAGAACATTGTAAATCAATAAAAATCATAAATAAATAGAAATAGATAAATACAAAGGAGTAAATACAATGTTGTTAATACATTTTAATGCGTGATCACACCATCAGGTGCTGGATAAGACTCTTGAGAATCCCTTGTATTGCAAGGAGATCACACCAGTCAATCCTAAAGGAAATCAACCCTGAATATTCACTTGAAGAACTGATACTGAAGATCCAATATTTTGGCCATCTGATCCAAAGTGTGGACTCATTGGAAAAGACCCCTTGCTTGGAAAGATTTAGGCTAGGAGGAAAAGGGGGCAACAGAGGATGAGATGGTTGGATGGCATCACTGACTCAATGGACATGAATTTGAGCAAACTCTGGGAGATGATGGGAAGGACAGGGAAGCCTGGCATGCTGCAGTCCATGGAGTCACAAAGAGTTCGACACAACTGAGTGACTGAAGAACAACACATTTTAGTAAGAACCTTATAACCTTATAAGCCTTATAACTTTTAAGTGAAGAGACACAAAGTGTTAGTTAGAACCAGGCAGCTACTGTATAAAAGACCAAAAGCTTATACTCTAACAGAAGGAGCCAGGGACTTGCAAGTAGGGAAGTAGAACTCTTGAAAGACAGCCCCAGCACTCAGGGGCTCTGATGTAACCTTTGAACAGTATTCTCAGTGTTTCACAGTATACATGTTCTGTGGCATACTCAGTAGAGGCAAGAAGAAATTTCTTCTATTTTTTAAGAAATAATTTCTGGGTATAATTTTTTTCTCCCTACTTCGTTCTAGAAAAATTAGGCAAAATGTCAGAAAAAATATTATTTTATAATTTTAATAAAGACAGTAATAGAGAATATAACTTATAAAACTGTTGAAAATATGTATAAGAAGATTTACCATAAGTTAGTGATAAGATTCAGGAATGGCTCTCTTAAAATGCTTGTGAGTTTCCCATTTTGACATATTCATGAGACAAGAACACTGTAGTCACTTTATAATTCTTGCACGCAAAGAAACCATAAGTTTTCCTTAAAAGTACCTTTTAAAATAATGCATTTATACCAATTATCTGAATTAGTTATACCTACTACCTGTTCACTTATCTCTTTTAAAAATAAATGAGTTAGTACATTAGACAGTAGTTTCAAATTAAAAGTAGAAAGGCTGGTCCATCCCATAATTCCCCTCAGATCATGAAGTCAGCAAAACTGCTTTTGATATAGAATATTTCATCAAATAATTATTAAGGCATATTCTCCCTAGGTATTTTTGAACACCCACTTATTTTGTTTTTAATGAAAAATTGCCCAGTATACTAAGTTGCTTATGAATGCTGGACCAGTATTTTCACTGTGTTCTATAAGTTTTCTGATAACCTACTTCCTTCTAAAATAAAGTGGGTGTTATATAAAATAAAGGGTATACCCATTAGTTTTGAATAGATCACATTCTTTAAATAGAAAGTTCACAGATAATTTGGATAATATTAAATTTTAAGTAACAAGTAATTAAAAGCTAAATATTTAACTCTCAATGAGCTGTCCCAAGTTAGGGAAAAATCAGGATTAGCAGTCACTAATTCATATTTCTTTTCAAAATATTAAGTTAAAATGACTGCAAATACCACATTTTCCTCAATGAATCATGTTTGCTATGTTCAGAAATACATTTACCTTTTTAACAAAAGCCAACCTTGTTTAATGGAAGCAATTTATTTGGATCAACCCCTACTCCCAAAATCATACTCTGGACCTCTATTTTTGAACCTACCATGAGCTAAAGATTGATCATTTCATTTCAGTGTGATAGGGAAAAGCTGTTTATAAATCTCAGCTTTAAATTTCTTCACCTATATATGTTACATGCCCCTAGGGATGCTGTAAGAATTAATGAGTTTGAAAAGTTCATGACCTTTCTAATGAAACATGCTCTATAAAGTACAAAATGCTATTTTACTTTGCTCCAAATAAGATACACTGCAAATAAAAATATTAAAGATCAAATTAAGGCAAATTGACAATACAAATTATAAATAGAAATCATTGTCTCCAATAAGGTTTTGTTCTAGCTTAAGGAGTTTGTTCTTGTCCCAAATAGCTCTTATTAGATTAGCTTTGCTTCTATATCTAAGAAATTAGGTCATTTCTTAAGAATATATATACCAGTAATGTTAGTGCTTTATAGCTGAATTAGATTATTCATTGTATTTTTCTCTAGCCAGTATATGAGACTCTAATACAACTAGTTTAAGTTTTTAGTGATAGGTTATTACATGCCAGGTACTGGCCTAAACCCTATGTCATAGATTATTTTGTTCAATTTGTCTATCTTATAATGGGAGAAACAGACTGTACAGTAACTTGACAATAACATTAATGCTTTTGAAACTTCATCATCTCATCTTTTAATAGTTTGGAAAATTTCAATAATGTAAATCATAGATTAAAGAAATTTCTAAAACTAATAGTTCTCGAATTTTTGTATCTAAATAAGCAATGATAGAAAAGAGTGAGGCATTCAGGTAGAGAGGGTTGGGAAACAATCAGAAACTGTCTATCACAAAATTTCTTTGAAATATTTTGAAAATCCTACATAATTTTCACTTATTCAATAATATACTAATGTGTAATTTGTTGTAAAGATAAATTTCCCTTAAATTTAAAAACGTTATAATTCAGGATGACATACATATTTCAAAGGCATGCTCATTCTCTTTATATCACCCCAAATAAAGACCTTATTAATCAGTTAGTTACTGATTATCTATTTCTACCCATAAGAATATAAAGCTTGTTCAACACAGGGGCGGTATCTTTCTTGTTCTTTTTGGTATTCCGAGGGCTTAGAATTACACCTGATATGTTATATACATTTGAATATATTCATTGAATTAAATAAGTCAAGCTAGATGAAATGGACCAATTCCTGTAAAAACAGGCTCTTCTTGTGAGAGTTGTGCAATATCAATAGACCTATATATCTATTATAGAACTTGCTTTAATAATTAACAATCTTCCAAAAGAAAGAATACCAGACCCAGATAAATTCACTGATGAATTCTACTAAACATTTAAAGAAATTATACCAATTCTCTACAATATTTTTCAGAGGAGAGAAGCAGAAGACATACTTCCAAACTCATTTTATGAGGCCTGAATTACACAAATTCCAGCAATATATGAAAAGAATGGTACTCTATGACCAAATAGGATTTATCCTAGGTATGTAAGCTTAGTTTGAAAATCAATTAATTAACCCCATCATATTATGCTACAGAATCTTGAACATATTAATAGATACAGAGAAAACACTTGATAAACTACTACACCCACTCACGATTAAAAAAAGAAACTCTTAGCATACCAGGAAGATGAGAATATCCTCAATTTGATTTTAAGAATTGATTAAAAACTACAGTTAGCATTATACTTAATGGTGAGGAAACTTGAAACTTTCTCACTTGAGAAACTGTTGGGAACTAGATAAGAACTAGAACTTATCTAGTTCCCAACAGTTGGGTTGGGAACTAGATAAGTATGCAACCTTTCATTGTTGCTTTTCAATATAATACTGGAAGTTCAAGCTAATGCAATGACATGAAATTGGGGGGAGGGAACAAATAAGACTGAAAAGTAAGAAATAAAACTATCTTTGTTCACAGATGTTTTTTTCATGTACATAGAAAATCCAAAATAATTGACAGCAACAACCAAAAAAAACACCTGAAACTAGTAAGTGACTACAGCAACATTGCAAGACACAAGGGTAATGTACAAAGGTCAATTGCTTTCCTATGTATCAGTAACGGACAAGAGGAATTTGAAATTAAGAGTATGATACAATTACGTTAGCATCCCAAAATGAAATTCTTACAAATCTAAAAAAAAAAAAAATGTCCAAGATCTCTAAGGGAAAACAACAAAAAATACTTTGATTAAGAAATTAAAGAAAAACTAAACAAATAAAGAAATTTCATGTTCATGAATAGGAAGACTCAATATTGTCAAGATGTCAGTGTTTCCCAACCTGACCTATAGACTGCAATCAAAATCTCAGCAAGTTATTTTATGGATATCAACAATTTGACACTAAAGTTTATATGGAGAGGTAAAAAACCCAGAAGCGCAAACTTAATATCGAACTCAAAGAACAAAGAGGAACAACACTAGCCAAATTCAAGACTTACTACAAAGCTACATTTATCCAGATAGTATGGGATCAGCAAGAGAATATCCAATTAAACATAATGGGACAGAATAGATAGTCCAGAAGTAGACCCATGTAAATGTAGTGAACTGATCTTTGACAAGGGGCCAAAGATAATACAATGAAGCAAAGATAGTCTTTTCAACAAATGGTGCTAGAACAAGTGGACATCAACATGCAAGAAGATCTTACATCCTTCATGTTAGTTAACTGAAAATGAATCATAGACTTAGATCAGATCAGATCAGTCGCTCAGTCGTGTCCGACTCTTTGCGACCCCATGAACGCCAGGACTCCCTGTCCATCACCAACTCCCGGAGTTCACTGAGACTCACGTCCATCGAGTCAGTGATGCCATCCAGCCATCTCATCCTCTGTCGTCCCCTTCTCCTCCTGCCTCCAATCCCTCCCAGCATCAGAGTCTTTTCCAATGAGTCAACTCTTCGCATGAGGTGGCCAAAGTACTGGAGATGCAGCTTTAGCATCATTCCTTCCAAAGAAATCCCAGGGCTGATCTCCTTCAGAATAGACTGGCTGGATCTCCTTGCAGTCCAAGGGACTCTCAAGAGTCTTCTCCAACACCACAGTTCAAAGCATCAATTCTTCGGTGTTCAGCCTTCTTCACAGTCCAACTCTCACATCCATACATGACCACAGGAAAAACTATAGCCTTGACTAGACGAAGCTTTGTTGGCAAAGTAATGTCTCTGCTTTTGAACATGCTATCTAGTTTGGTCATAACTTTCCTTCCAAGGAGTAAGCGTCTTTTAATTTCATGGCTGCAGTCACCATCTGCAGTGATTTGGAGCCCAAAGTCTGACACTGTTTCCACTGTTTCCCCATCTATTTCCCATGAAGTGATGGGATCAGATGCCATGATCTTCGTTTTCTGAATGTTGAGTTTTAAGCCAACTTTTTCACTTTCCTCTTTCACTTTCATTAAGAGGCTTTTTAGTTCCTCTTCACTTTCTGCCATAAGGGTGGTGTCATCTGCATATCTGAGGTTATTGATATTTCTCCCGGCAATCTTGATTCCAGCTTGTGTTTCTTCCAGTCCAGCGTTTCTCATGATGTACTCTGCATATAAGTTAAATAAACAGGGTGGCAATATACAGCCTTGACGTACTCCTTTTCCTATTTGGAACCAGTCTGTTGTTCCATTTCCAGTTCTAACTGTTGCTTCCTGACCTGCATACAAATTTCTCAAGAGGCAGATCAGGTGTTCTGGTATTCCCATCTCTTTCAGAATTTTCCACAGTTTATTGTGATCCACACAGTCAAAGGCTTTGGCATAGTCAATAAAGCAGAAATAGATTCTTTTCTGGAACTCTCTTGCTTTTTCCATGATCCAGCGGATGTTGGCACTTTGATCTCTGGTTCCTCTGCCTTTTCTAAAACCAGCTTGAACATCCGGAAGTTCACGGTTCACATATTACTGAAGCCTGGCTTGGAGAATTTTGAGCATTACTTTCCTAGCGTGTGAGATGAGTGCAATTGTGCAGTAGTTTGAGCATTCTTTGGCATTGCCTTTCTTTGGGATTGGAATGAAAACTGACCTTTTCCAGTCCTGTGGCCCCTGCTGAGTTTTCCAAATTTGCTGGCATAGTGAGTGCAGCACTTTCACAGCATCATCTTTCAGGATTTGGAATAGCTCAACTGGAATTCCATCACCTCCACTAGCTTTGTTTGTAGTGATGCTTTCTAAGGCCCACTTGACTTCACATTCCGGGATGTCTAAAACACAAAACCTTAAAACCTGCTAGAAGATAACACAGGAGAATACCTAGATGACTTTGGGAATGGCAATGATGTTTTTTAGTTTCAGTACCAGCAGCAAAACCTATGAAAGAAACAATTGATAGACTGGACTTCATTAAAGTTAAAAACTTCTTTTCTACAAAAGTAAATGCCAAGTGAATGAGAAGGCAAGCCAAAGACTGGGAGAACATGCTTGCAAAAGACACATCTGATAGACTTACTGAAAATATACAAAACTTTACTGAAAATATGTATCTCAATAATAAGAAAGCAAATATCCTATTAAAGAGTGAGCCAAAGATTTAACAGATACCTCATGAAGAAAGATACAGGAAGCAAACCTTTGAAAAAATATTTGACATCCTATGTCTTTAGGGAATTGAGAATTAAAATAAAATGAGGATAGCACTACATACCTATTAGAACAGCAAAAATCCTACAAATTCACACACCAAATGCTGGCAAAGACAGGGAACAACAGGAACTCTTATTCTATTGGTAGAAAAGCAAAATGGTATAGCCAGTTTGGAAGTTACTTATGTGATTTCTTAAAAAACTAAACATACTCCTACCATATAATCCAGAAACTATGCTCTTTGTACTTATCCAAATGAACTGAAAACTGTTCATACAAAATGTCCATACAAAGTCCTGCACATGAATGTTTATAACAGCACTTTTAATAATTGCCAAAACTTGCAAGCAACCAAGATATCCTTCAGTAAGTGAATGAATAAACAAACTATGTACATAAAAACAATGAAATATTCTTGCCTCCTTTGTCAAAGATAAGGTATCCATATGTGTGTGGATTTATCTCTGGGCTTTCTATTTTGTTCCATTGATCTATATTTCTGTCTTTGTGCCAGTACCATACTGTCTTGATGACTGGGGCTTTGCAGTAGAGCCTGAAGTCAGGCAGGTTGATTCCTCCAGTTCCATTCTTCTTTCTCAAGATAGCTTTGGCTATTCAAGGTTTTTTGTATTTCCATACAAATTGTGAGATTATTTGTTCTAGCTCTGTGAAGAATGCTGGGAAAACTGGTCAACCACTTGTAAAAGAATGAAACTCGAGCAGTTTCTAACACCATACACAAAAATAAACTCAAAATGGATTAAAGATCTAAACGTAAGACCAGAAACTATAAAACTCCTAGAGGAGAACATAGGCAAAACACTCTCTGACATACATCACAGCAGGATCCTCTGTGACCCACCTCCCAGAATATTGGAAATAAAAGCAAAAATAAACAAATGGGACCTAATTAAACTTAAAAGCTTCGCACAACAAAGGAAACTATAAGCAAGGTGAAAAGACAGCCTTCAGAATGGGAGAAAATAATAGCAAATGAAGCAACTGACAAACAACTAATCTCAAAAATATACAAGCAACTCCTACAGCTCAATTCCAGAAAAATAAATGACCCAATCAAACAATGGGCCAAAGAACTAAATAGACATACAGATGGCTAACAAACACATGAAAAGATGCTCAACATCACTCATTATCAGAGAAATGCAAATCAAAACCACTGTGAGGTACCATTTCACACCAGTCAGAATGGCTGTGATCCAAAAGTCTACAAGTAATAAATGCTGGAGAGGGTGTGAAGAAAAGGGAACCCTCTTACACTGTTGGTGGGAATGCAAACTACTACAGCCACTATGGAGAACAGTGTGGAGATTTCTTACAAACCTGGAAATAGAACTGCCTTATGATCCAGCAATCCCACTCCTGGGCATACACACCGAGGAAACCAGAAGGGAAAGGGACACGTGTACCCCATTGTTCACCGCAGCACTGTTTATAATAGCCAGGACATGGAAGCAACCTAGATGCCCATCAGCATTTGAATGGATAAGAAAGCTGTGGTACATATACACAATGGAGTATTACTCAGCCATTAAAAAGAATACATTTGAATCAGTTCTAATGAGGTGGATGCAACTGGAGCCTATTATACAGAGTGAAGTAAGCCAGAAAGAAAAACACCAATACAGTATACTAATGCATATATATGGAATTTAGAAAGATGGTAACAATAACCCTGTATACGAGACAGCAAAAGAGACGCTGATGTATAGAATACTCTTTTGGACTCTGTGGGAGAGGGAGAGGGTGGGATGATTTGGGAGAATAGCATTGAAATATGTATAATATCATATATGAAACGAGTCGCCAGTCCAGGTTTGATGCATGATACTGGATGCTTGGGGCTGGTGCACTGGGACGAATCAGAGGGATGGTATGGGGAGGGAGGAGCGAAGAGGGTTCAGGATGGGGAACACACGTATACCTGTGGCAGATTCATTTTGATATATGGCAAAACCAATACAATATTGTAAAGTTAAATAAAATAAAATTTCAAAAAAAA
The DNA here is from genome assembly GCF_029378745.1 of Bos indicus. Classification (NCBI taxonomy): domain Eukaryota; kingdom Metazoa; phylum Chordata; class Mammalia; order Artiodactyla; family Bovidae; genus Bos; species Bos indicus. Next base: position 33,831,473 of record NC_091765.1, read on the forward strand.
CAATGAAATATTACTCAGTGCTGAAAAGAAATGAGCTTTCTAGGCAATGAAAAGACATGGAGAAAATGTATATACCTATGACTTAGTGAAAGAAGCTAATCTGCAAAGGTTACATACGATATGATTCAAACCAGGTGGCATTCAAGAAAAGACAAATATTCAAGAAAACATTCAAGAAAAAACAAGAGCTGTGGTTAGAAGGCGTTAAATGTGGGGGAGGGATAAATAGGCAGAGTACAGACAATTTTAGGACAATGAAACTATTCTGTATGATATTATAATGGACACGTTTTATTATCTGTGCGTCAAAGCCCACAGAATGGACAATCCCAAGAGTGAACCTAATACAAATTAATGATTTGGTGAAAATGATATGTCAGTATATGTTCATTGACTATGGTACAGATGTTCATAAGTGGCGGAGGTTACACATGCATGGGAATGAGGATGTCTAAGAATTCTTTGTATTTTCCATACAATTATGCTGCAAACAGAAAACTGCTCTAAAAATACTTTTTATTTTAAAAAGTACCAAACACCTAGAAATTTTGAGGTTTTATTAAAGTAAAAACATAACTATTACTTATGTTCCATATCATAGAAATAAAGGAAAAAATGAGCCATTAGTAATTAATCATACCAAGTTAAAGTTTTTATAACATTAATTTATAAATAGCCTTAAATAGTCAGGATTTTAATTAACAGCCAAAATGATTTAGTAAGCTGTGCATTAACCTAATCTCTAATAAGAGAATGACTAATTTGATAAAGTAGGGGAAATGTTGTAGCAAGGAGAAGGTGATACAGAGACTTATAAGACAGAGATAACAGAAAGACCAATGCTTAAGACTGATTTATACAATTTAGGAAGTATTTATCTGAGAAAAAAGAACCAGATCATAGATGTGATTGTTCAATTCTGTCACAATTTTGTGATGACTCTGATTCATCCTCACAACTTTTTGTATGTTAATCTAAAAAGCCACTACCAATATCATGGATGAGCAAATTTAGCAAGTATCTATGGATCCTCACTATATATAGGATGTTTGAGATAAATTTTATTGTTAATCCAGTGACAGAATATTTAAAAACTCTCTTTTAAGAGTATATATGTGAGAAAACAATAACAAGAATATTGAAAAGGTGTTAATTTTAGAATATTTGGTAATTAAAAAGGACACAAATATAAGTACCAGTCTTCCCTTGGTGGCTCAAAGAATAAAGCATCTGCCTGCAATGCAGGAGACCTGGGTTCGATCCCTGGGTCAGGAAGATCCCCTGGAGAAGGAAATGGCAACCCACTCCAGTACTCTTGCCTGGAAAATCCCACGGACAGAGAAGCCTGGTAGACTACAGTCCATGGGATCGCAAAGAGTCAGAGATGACTGAGCTACTTCACTTCCACTAAGGAAAAAATAACATCTATACAATGAAAGATTTGTATTGAAATATTTCAGGGAAAAAAAAAAACAACTTGGTTTAGATAGCAATCTGGAAATACAAACCATTATGGAACACAAATGAAAGAGCTCAGTAAATAAGAAAAAGCACAGCACCCAGACTCAGAACTCTCAATGTCATGCAGACAAAAATATGAACCAGATAAAGAGTTTCATCTTAAAGAGTTGAAAATATAAAAATAACTGGAACAATTGAATTGCTCATTCTGGAAAAGGCAAAAGTGAATAAATTCTATGAATATAAACTAAACTGTAAGATCTGTTAGTCCTTTCAGTTAGACAGAAGATGGTGATCAGCCATCATTCAGCTGCGCTGAAAGAACAAGAGAATGAGCTCCATTATGAAGAATCTAGAAGTAAAGACTGTTAGGTCCTGTCAAGGTTGCATAAGCATTAGAATAGACAACACGAAGGATTTACAGACTGTCTTTCTAGAGAGTTTGGAAGAGGATACGTGCTTCTCAGCTCTCCTGGGTTAAGTTGCTGTTGTTTGTAACTAGAATGGTACACTCGCTAGCTTCTTAATTCGTCTCCACAGCGGAAGAAACCAAGGCGGAATTCACAATTCAGATGGCACTGGGATATGAATTTAAATAAAATGTGTGTTTGAGTAGGGAATTGTGTGCTGGAGGGGGAAAGTGCTGTGGAAGTAGCTGGCTTACTTGTCTATGTCTGTGATCTTGAACTTCTGATAGCATCTGTTGTTTTTTCTGATGCTATCAAAAGTTCAAGACCATGGACATGGAGAAGTAAGCCTGCTACAGTAAAGGCCTCCCAAACATCTCCCAGTAGTAAAGGGCTTTGCTAGTGTTGTTGCAGGTTTGTTTCTCTTTTGTTTTCTTGAAGAAAATTTAATTCTTAAATGATCGGGAACAAACTGATTTAAGAGTAATATTTGTAAATGTGAAAAACTGATGCAGGCAGTCTAATTAAGAAGCACCTTTTTTTTCCCCCAGTCATCTGAAAAGTTGAGAAAAACACATACTCTCTCTCTTTCAATGACTCTAAGCCTAGAATTAAGACTCAAATTTATTTAGTTTGGACTATCTCTGAAGTTTATCTTCTATACATCTTATTCATTCCTCATAGATACAAATGCCATTTACAAAGAACGAATTTCCCTCATTAAAGGAAATAATTTAAACATTTGCTTTAGACTATTATGCTTTGTACCTGATTAAACAGTAGTTATACCAATTACCATGGCCCACACAAACACCATTCAGCCACTTTAAGAATGGCTATTTTTAAATCTGATCAGCTTATCTGAATATAATAAATTCAGCTGGACATAATAGTACAGGCATACCTTAGAGATACTGCAGGTGCAGTTTCAGACCACCAGAATAAAGCGAGTATCCCAATAAATGAATCATACATGCTTTATTTTCCCAGTCCACATAAATATTATGTTTAAAATAATGTAACCTATTAAGTGTGTAATAATAGCATTGTGTTTGAAAAACAATGTATATACCTTAATTAAAAATACTTAGTTACTAAAAATGCTAACCATCATCTGAGCCTTTAGTAAGTCATAATCTTTTTGCTGGTGGAGGGTCTTGCTTGCTAATGGCTCCTGACTGATCAGGGTGGTGGTTGCTGAAGGCTGGATGACTCTGGCAATTTCTTAAAATAAGAACACAACCTCTGATTGACTCTTCCCTTCGTGAAAAATTTCTCAGTAGCAATGCTGTTTGAAAGTATTTTACCCACAATAGAACTTTCAGAATTGGAATCAATCCTTTCCAAACTTGACTTTTTTGTTTAAATCAACTCGGTTAGACCTGCCTTCCTCATGAAATTTAATCATTTCTAGTTTTTTATTTAAAATGAGAGACATGCAAGTCTTCCTTTAACTTAAATACTTAGAGGCCATTGTAGGCTCACTAACTGGCCTAATTGCAATACTCTTGTGTCTCAGGAATAGAGAGGCCAGAGACGAGGGGAAGATGTGAAGGAAAGGCTGATTGGTGGAGCAGTCAGAACACACATGATATTTATCAATTAAGCGAGCAGCAGCAGCATGCCATCTTTTAAGAGTCCCATTTGTGGCACCCTCAAACAACTACAATAGTAATATCCATGACCACAGATCACCATAACAAATAAAATAATAATGATGTTTGAAATATTGTTAAGAATTACTAAAATGTGGCAAAGAAACATGAGCTATACCAATTCTACTCGAAAAATAGCATCAGTAGACTTATTTGATGCAGGGTAGTCACAAATCTTGAATTTGTTTTTTTAAAAAAAAAAGCAATATCTATGAAGCACAATAAAGAACAATAGAGTTTATTGCTCTGATTGATTAGGCATGCCTATATTATGAATTAATCCTTACTCTCATACCTATATGCCACAAGCAAAATTAAAGACTAGAGCTAGAGGAAATCCTGTTTACGTTATATGGGAAGGTATATCAACCCAACAAGTATTCCTATGAATTTCTTAATTTGCTAGAATAAATACAAAGGCAAAAATAGGAACTCTATACAGAAAAGATATACTCTGTACTCCCACTTATGTTACTGCTTATAGCTGTAAGCCTTCAAGTTTTAGGATTCATTTTTTAAGTGATTATTTAGCAAAAAAAACCCACATTTTATATGACAGCAGATCACTATTTCTGTATAAAATTCTGGTGTTTTTCTGTGGGCACTAACTGTACAGTGCTTTAAAGGCTTCTAAAAATATGGATGCATTTTTTAAGTTTTGCATACAATTGTTTAGGTTTTAAAATTTTTACACCAACTTGTGTGTATATTACTATGTGATACAGTGCCCATATTTCTTTTAAAGATTGTTCACAGTGTACTTTTTTTTTAAATTATCACTGCAATTCCATTCACATGAAAATTTTAACATTAAATGACATCTACAATGTAGGCAACTTCATTGTACTAAGTACTTTTTTTTCTAACTAATTTTACTCTGTCTGTTGTCATACTTCTTCAGTAAAGTACAGCAATACCTACAGGATACTGTATATGGTTAAAAGCATGGAGCCTTGCTGCCTCAGTTTTAATCTCACTTACCAGCTGTGTGACCTTGGGAAAGTCACTTGACCTTTGCAAGTCTCACTTTCTTCATCTCTAAAAGAGGATAATTATAGTATCTATTTCATAGGGCTTCTGTAAGCTAATATGCTCAAGCCTTTTAATGTTCTACCTGACCGCTAATAAACACAAAATGGCTGTATTCTTCTCAGAGCTACACTTATTAACTTATGCAGCAATCAAATGGAAGACAAATGTGCTAAAAGATTGGGACCATCACCAAATGTAGACATAATGGGGATTTAAAAACAAAATCCTACTAGCACCAGTGGATTCCACTGATTAAGAACTCTCTATAGGATTCCATGAGAAAGCAGATGGAACACTCAAATTAGCATACATTAAGAAGAATTGTCAGAAAGGCATATTTACAATATTTGCACAAAACAGAATTATAAGGAAAAGTGCAGAATTTTAGGCTCAGTTACAGTATGGGCCCCTATAAGATTCTATGCTGAGAAGGGAATGACTGGAACCTGATGACAAAGAAGATTCTCTTGACAGGGCTGACATCTAAATGACACAAGAGGAGCTAGGACTTTTGGTCAAGGTTGATAGCCAGACTTCTGAGTCTCTGCAGTTTGGGAGCCAGGTCTATAAATATTCCAAAATCACTCTCCTAGCCCCTTCCAATCTCCTGCCCCCACTCCTTAGAGAAAATCAACTGCAAGGGAACCCATTGATGAGTCAATGCAAGTAAAACCCTACAGCACAGAGCAGAGTGGACAAAGCTAAAAAGTAGGCCTAGAATTGGAAGCATACGGAATCCAACCTTTTGTCTGCCTATCATCTAGCCATCTATTTACTGATCTATGTAATGTTGAACGTTTGGCAGGTAAACAATATAAACACGAGTTTAACTTCTGGGGAGTATGAATGCCTATATACTAGCACATGTCAAAATAATTTTAAGACAAATACTTCACAGACTCAAAAGTTGGCAGAGTATTCAGATCAAGATGGCAGTTAGAGGACATTGAACTCACCTCCCACTACCAAAAAAAAAAAAAAAAGCATCAAAAGTACCTCTATCTGTGGAACAATCCTCACTGAAAACTAACTGGAAACTGGTGGAAGGACTCGGGTACAACCAAGGCTATAAGAAAGATACACATGTAGTCAGGTAGAAAGGGAAGAAAAGTGACCAGGTTGGGACCTGTTTCCCTGGGAGGGGACTCAGAGAAAATTACACAGCGATATTACTCTACTCTGTAGAGTAGCAGTTCAAGCTACAGATTGGATGCCCAGCCCTGGGTCCTACGGGGGGAGATAAGCGCATTTAACTGCAGGATTGCTGGAACTAAAAGAAGTACTGTGGGAAGTATGGACTCCACTTGTGAGGACCACATACGAAAAGCCTTTCCCCCAAGGAAGTGCAGAGACAGTTCTGCTCCAGTGACTGCCAGGTTTCTGTGCGAGCCTCAATGCACACCCAGTCCAACTCACTTCTTGTCACAGAGGCACACTGGACCTAGCGTAGCCATGACTAGTGGTGGTGGGGTGAGAAAAGACTTGAACATGGGACCCAGAGGTGACTCAGTCCAGGGACAGAGCTTGAGTGGGTTGACATGCCCGTTTTGGCATTTACTCCAGCAGCACCTGGGAAATAGCCCAGAGCTCTGACAATGGCTGTTCCACTGCAGCTCACCTTGCCATACACACCAAGAGGACATGCAGCGGGCCTGCCCTGAGGGGGATTCCCTGTATGGGGAGGCAGAGGCTGGGGGCAGTGACTGGATGTGAGGAATAAAGGGGACTTGCACCACAGACTGCCCTTGAGTGGAGCTGCAGGTGCATACACAAGCAGCACGTGGAACCTCTCCCTGTAGTTGACATGAACTAAGACCCTGTATGGGCCCTCCTTACCTCAGCATTCTTCCTCTAAGGGGCAAGGGTTCTGGTGTGGGGGAGAGGAAAACACACACTTGAAAGGAACAGAGCCAACTCGGGCCTGACCTGTAGCACTTCTGCTCCAGCAACTTGGGATCAGACCCCCTACTCTAATAGGGAACAAAGGGGAAGTCACACCACACACTCAGCACCAGCTCTAGTCCCTCCCTATCTAGCTCCATTTCCTAACAAGGTGAGACCTGCCAGCACACCCTGAGGAAAGAAGAGACTTACATCCATACCAGATCCAGCTCTCATACCAAAGGTTCTGAGCATATGTAATCTGTATATGGATGCTCTTGCATAAGATCACACCTTCATGACTGCAATAGGTAATTGTTTAACCTAAATTCATAGAGGCAGAGAAAGTTAAGCAAAATGCAAAGGCAGAGAAAATACTTTCAACTGAAAGAGCAAGAGAAAATCCATTAAAAAAATAACGGAACAGAAATAAACAATTTATCAGATAAAGAATTCAAAGCATTGGTACTAAAAATGTTAAATAAATTATGGAAAAGAATTGATGTATACTCTGAACAATTTAATAAGAAACTAGACTAGAAAATATAAAAAAGACCCAATCAAAAATAGATAATTCAATATTAAAAATAACAGTAGAAGGAACGTGTAACAGACCAAGTGATAAAAAAAGAACACCTGCTGCTGCTGCTAAGTCGCTTCAGTCGTGTCCAACTCTGTGCAACCCCATAGATGGCAGCCCACCAGGCTCCCCCGTCCCTGGGATTCTCCAGGCAAGAACACTGGAGTGGTTGCCATTTCCTTCTCCAATGCATGAAAGCAAAAAGTGAAAAGGAAGTCGCTCAGTCGTGTCTGACTCTTAGTGACCCCATGGACTACAGCCTACCAGGCTCCTCCATCCATAGGATTTTCCAGGCAGGAGTACTGGAGTGGGGTGCCATTGCCTTCTCCAAAAAAGAACACCTAAGAGATCTAAAAAATAGAATAAAGGAAATCATCCATTCAGAATAGCAGAAGACAAATGAAAAACATTATGAAAACAATGCAGTAGGTTTGGGGGATAGCAATTGTACATTAGCATTTACATTATAGGGGTTTCAGAAGGGAAAGAGAGACAGAGAAAGGGAATGAAAATGTATTTGAGAAAATTATGGCTAAAAACTTTCCAAATTTGAAGAAAAAAAACAAATAACCAGGTGCAAGAAACACAAAGGGTCACAAACAAGATGGACCCTAACAGACACATGCCAAGACACAGCATAATTAAAATAGCAAATGTTAGAGAATTCTAATGGCAGCAAAAGAAAACCAAATAGTCACAAAGGAAATACCCATAGGCTATCAGCTGATTTTCTCTTTAAGCCAGAAGGGCTTGGCATATTATATGCAAAGTGCTGAAAGGGAAAAACCTGGAACCTAGTATATTCTACCCAACAAGATTAACATTTGGAATAAAAGAGAGAAAGAACTTCCCAGAGAAGCAAAAACTAAAATAGTTCACCAGTATTACACCTACCCTAAAAGGGTTTAAAGGGCTAAAGAGTTTGTTCTAAATGGAAAAGAGGTAAGACTATATAGGAAAGGGAAAATCCCACTTGGAAAGGCAAGTACATATTAAGGATTGAAGACCAACTGCTGAAGCCAGTATGAAGATTAACAAACACAAAATTGTAAAAACAACTATAACTACAATAAACAGTGAAGGAGTTAAATATGAAAATGTAAAGTATGATTATCAAAAACCATAAAATATAGTGGAGAGGAGAGGAGAAAAAAATTGTAGATCTTTTAGAATGTGATAGAACTTAAATGACTATCAGTTTAAACAAGTAGATATGGGCCAATATATATGAACCACAAATCAAAAACAAATAAAAGATACCAAAAATTTAAAAAGGAAGAAACACAAGCATACTGCTAAAGAAAATCATCAAACTTTTAGAGAAGAACCAAAAAGAAAAAAAAATGAAAACAGACAAACTTCTAAAACCAGAAAACAAGTAACAAAATGTCCATAAGTACATACCTATCAATAATAACTTTAAATTTCAATGGACCAAATGTTCCCCTTAAAAGCCACAGGCTGGCTGAATGGATAATAAAAATAAGACCCTTCTATATGCTGCCTATATGAGACTCACTTCAGAGCTAGACAAACGAAGATTGAAAGTGAAGGAAGAGAAAAAGAGATTTCACACAAATAGAAATGACAGGAAAGCAGGATAGCAACACAATTCAGACAAAATAGACTTTAAAACAAAGGCTTTAACAAAAGACAAAGAAGGTAATTATATAATGATAAAGGGATCAATACAAGAAGATGTTACGAATTTTTCTAAAGGAGGCATGCATGCATGCCAAGTCACTTCAGGTGTATCTGATTCTTTGCTACCCTGTGGACTGTAGCCCACCAGGCTCCTCTGTCCATGGGATTCTTCAGGCAAGAATACTGGAGTGGGTTGCCATGCCCTCCTCCAGGGGATCTTCCCGACCCAGGGATGGAACCTCGTCTCACGTCTCCTGCATTGGCAGGTGGGTTCATTACCACTAGTGGAAGAAGTCCATAAGGGTGGCTCATACACACATGAAAAGATGCTCAACATTGCTAATTAATAGAGAAATGCAAATATAAATAACAATGAGATCATCTCACACCTGTCAGAATGGCTGTCATCAGAAAGTCTATAAATAACAAATGGTGAGAATGTGAAGAAAACAGAACCCACGTATAATGTTGGTAGGAATGTAAATTATTGCAGTCACTGTAGAAAATAGTATGAAGATACTTCAAAAACTAAAAACAGAACTACCATATCACACAGCAATTCCAGTCCTGGATCTATATCCAGAAAAAATGAAAACACTAATTCAAAAAGGCACATGCACCCCCAATGTTCATAGCAGCATTATTGAAAATAGGCAAGGTATAGAGGCAAATTAAATGCTTATCAACAGATGAATGAATGAAGAATACACACACACACACACACACACACACAGGAACATTACTCAGCCATAAAAAATAAAATTCTGCTATTTGTAGCAATGTCAACCTAGGGAATATTATAGTTAGTGAAATAAGTCACAGGGAAAGACAAACATGGTATAACTCATATGTAAAATCTAAAAAATAATAGAAATGAATATATGAGTGTGTGTGTGTGTGTGTGTGTGTGTGTGTGTGTGTGGTATAATAGAAATAGACTCACAGATATAGAAAACAAGCTTGTGGTTACCAGTGGGGACAGGGAAGGGGGATGGGTCTCATCTCATTAGGGGTATAGTATTAAGAGATACAAACTTTGTATAGAGAAGCAACAAGGATATATTGTATAGCACAGGAAATTATAGCCATTATCTTATAATAATTTTTCATAGAGTATAAAGTATAAAAATACTGAATCACTACGCTGTACACCTGAAACTAATATTGTTAATTGACTATACTCCAATTTAAAAAGTTGCCAGATGTTTGCTTAGTCAAATACTAAAGTTTGTTTCATGCCTAAGCAGACACAAATTTCTGTGTTTGTTGTGGAAGTGTTTGTTGTTACAGTTGTCGATTCTTCCTACCAAAAATATTCTCTGTCTCTGGCTGTTTGATGCCTTTAAGTTTTCATGCCTTTAATGCCGAGAGATATGACCATTCTGTAAATCCATATGTACTAGGAAGATGTGTTTTACATTAGTATGAGTTAATATGTGCTGCTGCTGCTGCTGCTAAGTCACTTCAGTCGTGTCCGACTCTGTGCGACCCCAGAGACCGCCGCCCACCAGGCTCCGCCGTCCCTGGGATTCTCCAGGAAAGAACACTGGAGTGGGTTGCCATTTCCTTCTCCAACGCATAAAAGTGAAAAGTGAAAGTGAAGTTGCTCAGTCATGTCCGACCCTTAGCAACCCCATGGACTACAGCCTACTAGGCTCCTCCGTCCATGGGATTTTCCAGGCAAGAGTATTGGAGTGGGGTGCCATTGCCTTCTCTGAGTTAATATGTGAGATTGTGAATAAAAGCAGGAAGAGTAAAAGAGTTGGTTTGTGAAGGAACAAGAAAAGACAAAGGGAAATACCAAGAGGTGCCAAAGATGGGTTATCTCCTGCATTCAGCTTAATGTGATCCTGCTTACATCATAAGTAGCCTACATGACTTGCTGGAGTCTATGTTTTGTTTCTGCACAGCCTTTTTAACTTATGTTTTCACAAGTCAATGCATATATATGATTTAAAATTCAAATTTTATTACAAGGATGAGGGTGAGAAATATTAAGTTGGCTAAAAAGTTCATTTGGGTTTTTTGTTATCTTATCTTACATTATCAAACATTTTGTTTGATCTACCTGGTGCTTGTCTCCTGCCCAACTATCTCCTTGAAAACTCAGTCCCCATGGACCAAGCACTATCATATCTTTTCACTATTTCTTATATTTACATATTTTGAGATATTCATTAATTTTTATGTATTGATATCAAAACTTGGATTGTGTAGGAATGAACAGAAATAGTTTCCAAAAGCAGGGGACAATGATTATAACCAGCTAATCCCAAAGACATGCAACTGCTAATAACAACATTGAGCAGAGTATGGGCTGCTGCCCAGTGGACAGATTTTGCATTCTTGTTTTTATTTCTCCTTCTGTGAAATTTTATTCCATTCTCTTTACCTCCTCTTTCCCAGCGTCCACCACAATCTTAGTTGTTTTAGCACATCTGGTTCTATACCTGTCTGTTTTACCAGTATTAACATCTTATGGAAAAATCTCAACATAGTCCTAAAGGTTAATTTTTGTTAAATTAGTATAAGCTTGACCAAATATCCTATTTTATTAATAACATAATTTGGTTAAATCCATATTCAGAGCTTGCTTTATTATAAATAAATGAATAAATCCCTATTCAATTTACAATAACTACATTTTTATTGTTCTAGATATAAATTGTTTTAGTCTTAATTTAACTTGAAACTTGTGCATTTTGAGGATTTAAACATTATCTTAATGCTGTTAAACTCCTCTACTTGGATGATATTTTAAGAAATATTTAACCACTTAATTTACATTTATATGTTATATAAAGGAAAATCATCTGTAATAATTTTATTGTAATGAAACAAAAAATATAAAATGAAATAATTATATAGGACCATATCTGAAGAAAAAGTGATTTAAGAAAATAGTATTATTTCCATATGGACAGATGGGAATATAAGGCAGTTCATTTACTTCTTTGTTTGGTCTTTCATTAATAATTTCAGTTGTTGATTGAGCAAATTTTTGTTGAACTATTCTGCAATGAGTAAGGTAATTTAGGATATCAAATAAATATTTCATGTATTTTATTTAGCTTTGGAGAGATATGACACTGACATATGTCAATTATAAGGAAATAGCATGTTCCAAATAGCCTAATAATTACGACATTAGTAACATCATTAGTAACAACAACGTGGGAGACCTGGGTTCGATCCCTGGGTCGGGAAGATCCCCTGGAGAAGGAAATGGCACCCCACTCTAGTACTCTTGCCTGGAAAATCCCATGGACTGAGAAGCCTGGTAGGCTGCAGTCCATGGAGTTGCAAAGAATTGGACATGACCGAGTGACTTCACTTTCACTAGTAACAACATCAAGAATAACAGCAACACCTGTACTATGTTTATATTTTCATTATACTAGTCAATTTAATACTCATAGCAACCACATGTGATATTACCGATAGTGGTAATATTCAATTAATTCAATAAAAAACACAGAAATTTTCCATAGATTGCCCATGGACATAAAGCTATTAAATGTCACAATAGGACTTTACAACCACATAAACTGAAATTGAAGGTCTGTGTAACAAAGACTATCAGGAAGAGTATAAGGAAGAAACATTTAGATGGATCTATGAAACGATTATAATTTGACAAGGAAAGAAGAGAATAGAAGGAATTTAATTAGAGGAATCAACACAAGCAAAATAATGGAATCAGAAAGGCAGGTAGCAGATTTATGGGACTGTAAGTACATGTATTTGGAAAAGTATGAAGTAGGTGAAGGAATGGCTAATGAAAATGTATTTCAAATTTAAGTAGGTTCTGAAATTGACTGTATGTAGATTGTTGCCATGAATGAAACATAAGCTCACTAAATTTTGTTTTAATTCTGAAGGTAATAGTCAATGGAGGTTCTCGAGAAAGTTATTCTTTATATGAAATAGCAGGTGTATGAGACTCACATAATATCTGTGTAATTATTTTTCCAGCTTGGTTTATGCATATTTCCTTGTAAGAAGCTTAGAAATACGCTACATATGTTACTGAAAACCTTCCTAATATTCTAATGCCACATGGAAATTTAAAAACAATCATGGTATAAATGAAAATCATATGAATGAATAGTTTTTATTAGCTCATCTTTTCTTAGTCACCTAAAAATCACTAATGGTGAAATGTAGGAACCATGGGCTTACAAAAAGTGTGTGAAGGTTCCTTCATCTTCTTTCTTATACATTCAGAGCTGAACTGCATTAAATCAAACAAAAGGACCTTTCAATTCAAGTGCCCAGCAATTTATTTCTAAAGTCACTGCAATTTTTAGATTTGATTATTTGACTTAACTTGGTTTATACCAATAATCACAGCCAGCCTCCAGCTAAATTGAGAGGAAGAGCTATTTGTCTTCTAAACCTATTCTCATTCACTTTTCTTGCCCTCCTTTCATCCATATTTCACCTATCTAAATCAACCGCCCCACTCCATACCCATCCCCATGGGAGACATTATAGAAGAAACTCCAAAATAGCTCTGAAGTTTGGATAAAATACAATCCAAAACTCCTCCTAGAGTATCTGAGATTCTACCATCATATTAAAACATATGACTTACTTTACACTACACAGATTGAGATGCTAGTTACTGTCAAACTGGGAAGAATTTGCTTAACTCATCCATATTAAAGTATTCATATTTTAAACTTTTGTCACTAAAATTAGGTGAAAAATTGAAGCAATTCTGTAATAAATGGTCTAATGTAATTCCTATTAAAAAAGAAAATTGAGGTGAAATTATTCAGGTTTCAAATATATATTGATTAAATTATATAAATAATAACATTATCCCTTCATTTACCATAATATATTAAAGGTTTTAGTATTTGTGTCCAGTACCTAATATACAGCATATAATAGGTAGATGATAATATTTTTTGAATGAATAATGAAAATCAATGGTGAAAATGTTAACTTGAAAATGAAGTAATTAGGTAATGATCAGACCTGAATTTCAATGTGGTGGTTCAAAAAGTGAATTTTTATGCACATTTCTTTTTAATAGTCACCAAATCTTAGATGTTTTGTCATTGATAATCTGTAAGATACTTTCACAATGGAGATATATTATTCCTCTTAGAATTATTAACTAATGGAAAAATATGCTAACCATAATATATGTCCACTGATTATACAGATTTTTGTTTTGCAAGTTTTCTTGTCTTTTTTCAATTGTACTTGCTTATTCCCAATCCAAAAACTATGTCAGTTGGCTTAAAACTGGAGTGGGTTGCCATTCTCTTCTCCAGGGGATCTTCCTCACCCAGGGATCAAACCTGGGTCTTCTGCATTTCAGGCAGATTCTTTACTGTCTGAGTCACCAGGGAAGCCTCTGAAGTATATGTAGTAATTACCTAATGATAGTGCAGATGAGATAATCCATGAAATTTGTTGTTTATGTAATAACCACTCAGACCATATTTATGAATGATTTCAAGTCATTATAGAATCACTGAATTATTCCTTTAAATGGAACCTTCTTTAAACCTTCTGCTTCTAGTTAGAAACACACCTAACATCCTACTGTTAAGGACAGTCAGAAAACAATAATTGAAAAGCTTTCATTTTACAGTTTATGGTTGCAAGTAAAAGTCCAAAATCCCTTTCCAACTTGAAGCCCAGTGATATCTTCAGCTAATTCTCTGAGCTTTCCATTAAATTTTATAACAATTGAAAATTTTAGCTTTCTTGACTTTTGATTTTCTCCTCTGTTTAACAAGATTAGTTATCTCATCATGAGAAGAAGCTATGATTGACCATTACATGTCACTGATTTAAGAAATTTTAGAAATAATTTCTTAAATGTTTACTATAGCAAAATCTTTCACATCATGAGATGCAAGCTAGGGTAAGAGAAGTGATGGAAAGAAGATGGCAATTACAAGGAAAAAATAATGGTAAAAAGAATGTTTAATATTTTAAAGAAATTTAAAAACCAAGTATACATTCTAGTGTTCTAGTCCCTTTAGTTGGGAAGGGGGGAAATCAGCAATATTACTCCTCTTTGGAGTCTTGATTAAACAACACAGCTAAATCTTCTAAGCTCCTACCTCTTCTCTGTGTCGTTCACGTGCAGTGAATTGCGTTGTGCTGTATATCACCTTTCCTGCCACTGGTGGTTTTAACTTTCTGTGCTATGTTTATCAATTCCATGAAAACACTTGTTTATTAGATGATTTTGACACGAAGGAATCATTTACATCTGTAAGTAAGTTTAAATACTTTTCCCTTTTATTGACTACCTACCTTTCAAACCTTTAGTAAGTTTTGCTATTATATTTAGGCTTTTTTTTTTTTTTGGTCTCTTTTCCTTAACCCTTTGAATTCCAAAAATAAATGAAAAACTTACTACATTGGAAACTACAAGAGAGGCCACTTCTGGGTAGCTAGTAAAAACTCCAACTACTGTATTTTTATAATATATTTTATATATATTTCATATGATGCTTACTATCAGATCATTTGAATAGATAAATTCTCCGATTATTAACTTTAAACCCTGTGGACAACTAATATATTCTCAACTTTTTAGATTCCAGCAAAATTTCTTTGAATTTGCTATTCCTCTAACCATAATGGAATTAATTTTATCAGTATCTTAGCCTAATTATTCTTTGTTTACATTAAGTGGGAATTACTGTGGTCATCTTTTTAACATTTGCATGACCTCTAAAAGTACCCAGTACATCTTCAATAAATATTTTTAAGTTTTATATTGAATAAATAAAAGACTTTGAAAAAAAAAGTTCTTTACAAAATACTATATATATTTTTTTCCTGCATTAAGTGTACAGTTGTACAGTCACTAATTTAGAAAAGAGAAAAAAGATTATAGTAGGTCAGTAACAATTAGCATGTCTAGAAAGTTAGTAACACACTTTTTACACATTCTTAATTTGTTTTGAAAGTGAAAGTTGCTCAGCTGAGTCTGACTCTTTGCGACCCCATGGACTATACTACAGTCCATGGAATTCTCCAGGCCAGAATACTGGAGTGGGTAGCTGTTCCCTTCTCCAGGGGATCTTCCCCACTCAGGAATCAAACCAGGGTCTCCTGCATTGCAGGCAGATTCTTTACCAGCTGAGCTATCAGAGAAGCCCTGCTAATTTTTTTTTAGCACGGTCTTTTTTCTTAGTATTGTAACTTGTCTAATATGAAAAAATGCTAAACTCAAATTAAATTCAAGAGATAGGTAGAAAACATTGAATGATCCCTAAGCTAACTTATTTTCATTTATATTGAAGAAAAAGTGAGAATTTAGTCAATATAGATATAGCTTTGACTTTGAGTTATGTATTTTTAATACATTAATTAGTGATATTTGTAGCATTATATTTTAGCAAAATGGTAAGATTTTACATCAGTGGTGGAAAATCAGGAACTATCAAAATCAGGAACTATTTCAAAATATGAATAAATGGACAATCTACGAATTTATTAACATAAAGCCCAATAAACTGTTATTATAACAGAATTGTGAAAAGTATGGAAAAATTAAGCATACATGACATAAACCTAGAAACTATCATTAGATGAGCAAGATTGCAAGGCTGACAACTGCTTTGTTTATTCATTGCTACTGATTTATTTCTTCTAATAATATAAGATTGTGACTGACTTTTAATAAATTAAATAAAATCTTAAGTTATGCCTAAATTATTAGGCTAAAACTAAAAGCTACTTCATTTTCTAGTAACATTTAAAAATGAATCAAAATGTATACATTATGTGTATATATATCCTAAATATTATAAATTTAAAATTATTAACTGTCTTGTAGCCATGGCTGACTACATTATTGTTTGTACATTATTGAATATATGCCTTTAGTAAAGGAACATGCCCCCTTTGTAACATTTTTATTGACTATTTTCTTTCTTCATTATAAAATGTTAAAAAGATAATTTGATTCATAAATTTATTTGAACTAAAAATAATATTCAAAAATTGTATCTCCACAGGTTTTTTTAAAGCATTTGCTTATTCAAATGCTTTTCATTTCTGACTAATCTATAGCATTCAGCAGATACTGAAATAGTTTATAATGAGAACAAATACTCTTGGGATATGAAATTGCTTCAGGGAAGAAATGTAATATGAATTCAGAAAATAAATAAACTCCCTCGGCTGACCCTCTCATGTGAATTCTAGTAAATATCTACAACCTGTTCTGTTAATACTAATGATCAGAACATTTATCAGAGATAAGATTAAGGAAAGAATGTCTGAAGACAAAAAGTCTATTAACTTTCCTTAGCTGGTCAAAACAAATCAAAGAAAATACTTTCCAACTAGACAGAAGAGAATAGCTTGGATCACTGACAACTACTCAATCTAACGAGATACTAAGTAACTTACTAGCAAGGACAATCTCAGCTAGAAGTAAAAAGAAAAAGTAATTTGATTTCTCTATGTTAAAGAGTGAAGAGTGACTATATTTTCTTATAGTTTCTACATGATTCCCAAGGTGTTACTACAAATAATGTGAAGATAGTAAAATAAAACTTGATGAGTAATGAATAATTTACACATATAAAAGCAAAAGAATTGAAATGTTTCTATTGAGTTCAAACCATCAAAATACTGTTAAAATCACAACTAATTATATGGATCAACATTTAATTCAGAATTCCTTCTTTTCTTATATGGGTCTTACTGGAACCAATAGTACCTGAAGACTACAGAATGTAGGAAAACACATCAAAATGGTTTTTATTTATTTATTTTTTAATGACATGAACAAATACCCTTTCTTGAATTCTCAAGATCTACTGTAATTTCACTGCTTTTGAAATGGCCCATACATATTTTTCCTTCATTCACTTATTCTGAATGTTTTAATCTGGATGTATGTCAGTGTAGTTCAGTAGAACTTACTGCAAGAGAGTCAGTCAAGATAGTATTTTGACTGATAAAGATAATGATATTAGTGATGCTTTGAGAAACAAAATTGGTCATATTTTAATTAGTAGCAATGTTTTCATTTTAGATTTAAGTTTTTTCTTCATTTTGAACTGCTCTCCTACTTGGATCTATTAATCAAAGGTTCCAGTTCTTATGTGGTTTTTCCTCTATAGGTCTCAGAAGTCCTGCACATGTGTGTGTTTTATACCCAGATATTTTCTCCACTCTGGGTAACTATGAATAATGTGCTTATTTACATTGTATTATTTCTTACAGGCACTGTCCCAACCCAGAGCAGAGCAGACATCACTGAAGAAAAATATCTTACACAGAAGGAGATGTTGAGGAAGATATAACTGACCTTTTACATCTAACATTTATTATTTCACTTTTTCATTCAACATAAAATATATTGTGCCTGATATATGCCAAATACTTTGATGGCTATAGAGATATAAAATACATATCTTCATGTCATCTGTCACTGAGAGAACAAACTTAACCTGGTCCTGAGCATATGGTCCTGAAGAAGTGGGAAATAAAAAACAAATGTTTATTTTATAGGGAGTGGTGCTAAGAATAAGATCTATTAGATGGGTGTCACTTATGAAGGACAAGGGACAAACACTGAGATTTTAAAGAGGCTGGCACACCAAAAGTCAGATCAAGAGGTTTCTAAAGATAAGCCTTTTTTCCTTCACAAGTTTTTGAAGGACTACCCTGGTGATGAGTTTTACCAAATCAAAGGTTACTGACTAGAACTGACAGGGGACAGCATTCTGTATTCAGGGGCTTTTTTTTTTTTTAAATACAATGAATGAAGGATCCAAGATGGATGTAAGGATATATATCCAGTCTTCCATACACTATTTCACACATATAACATCCAGATGTATACTGCTATGAGTGAATCCAAAGTGCTGAATTTGGGTAGTGTTCAAGTAGAAGATTAGTAATGACTACTGCTACTGCATATAAAGTTACCTACACACAGATATTAAGCTTTTGCTACTGCTGCTGCTGCTAAGTCGCTTCAGTAGTGTCCGACTCTGTGCGACCTCATAGACGGCGGCCCACCAGGCTCCCCTGACCCTGGGATTCTCCAGGCAAGAACACTGGAGTGGGTTGCCATTTCCTTCTCCAATGCATGAAAGGGAAAAGTGAAAGGGAAGTGGCTCAGTCGTGTCCGACTCTGCGACCCCATGGTCTGCAGCCCACCAGGCTCCTCCATCCATGGGATTTTCCAGGCAAGAGTACTGGAGTGGGGTGCCATTGCCTTCTCCAATTAAGCTTTTAACACACTATAAAAAGTGCATTATTTGAAAAGGTAAACAATTAGCAAATCTCATTTTCAAAGAGAGATATATTAGGTAAACTAGCAATGTCAATGTATGTTTTCAACCACAATGTTTACTGAGGACAGCTTAGGCTAACACAATAAAATTGCAGATCTGCAGCAAGTGAAAAGGGCTTTCCTGGTGGCTTAGACAGCAAAGAATCTGCCTGCAGTGTGGGAGACATGAGCTCTATCCCTGTGTTGGGAAGATTCCCTGGAGAAGGGAATGCTATTCACTTCAGTATTCTTGCCTGGAGAATTCTATGGATAGAGGAGCCTGGCAGGCCACAGTCCATGGGGTTGCAAAGAGTTGGACATGACTGGGCAACTAACACAACAGGTTAAAAAGAAGAGTCTTTTTTTTTCAACATTACTTAACCAAGTGAAACTGATTTTTTTACTTCATCAGCTTAGGAAAAAACATTACCATAGAGATGATCTATTTTTAAAAGGAATATCAAAACTGCACTTGACACTTTGTACTTCATCACTTTCTAAGTTAGAACTGATTGATAATTTACACATCAAGGAGACAACCACTATAGAAAAATGCATTGTAAGAAAATATAACAATTGCTCTTGTACAATAAGCTGGTTCTATTAATTATGTCACCTAAAACATATTTCATCTCTTGAATGTTGTATCTCAGGAGAAAGTATGAGCCATTTATTAAATATAGAAACCGGTGTTAATGTTACATATATCTATGTTTCTTCATAATCCAAAACCATATCATTTTGGTTCTATTTGCAAAATATTCCTATTATTTTCTCATTTCTCTTTCTAGTCCATATTATTGCTCAAGATACTTTAATATCTTATTTGACTGTCACAGTGACCTCTACTGGTCTTTTTCATTTAAATAGTATATTCTGCACTGGTACCAGGATTGTTTTAACCATATATGGATCTCATCGTATTAATGATGTTCAGACACCTTTAGAGGCTTCTATTGTTGATTTAAAAAATATTTTTTAGCCAAGCATTCAGGACACTTCAGATTCCAACACCAATCTATATTTTTGACTTGATCTTAGAGCAGGTTCTCTTTGGCATATGTACAACAGTTGACTTATTATTCTTAAATACTGTTTACATCACGACCTAGAAGACTTCATTAAGTAAAACATTCTAAAATGTCATTTTTCTTCATCCATCAAAGATCAGTTCACACATAATACTGGTCCTCCCAAAATTATTCCAGTTTCCTTGTACTGTGCTCTTTTTCACTGGGTTTAACTATGTTATGTTCATTACTTCCTTTGAAAAGATTAGGATGGGGGTTGGCTACTCTCAGTGCTGTCCTAATGACTTTCTGTGGGGGGCTGGTTTTTCCTGTTGTTGGAGAGAGAATAGGATATCTCCCATTCAAGAGAGTATGTGATGTCAAGAGAAGGGGGCTCAGTATCAAAGTCCATAGGTTAAGACCGCTTAGATACTAACAAGAAAGCGCTATGTTACACAGCAAATGAAACCAAAACAAAATGAAAGAATCAGCCTGAGGAATGGGAGAAAGTATCTGCAGGTTATGAGACCAATAAGGGCTTAACTTCCAAAATACACAAACAGCTCATACAACTCAAAAAAGAAGTGACCTATTAAAACCTATAAAAGGGCAGGGGGGCAGAAAAACAGACATTTTGCCAAAGAAGAACCAAAGATACCAACAGACATAATGAAAAGATGGTCACTAGTTAACAGAGAAATGCAAATGACAACTACAATGAGGTTCCATTTCACACCAGTCAGAATGGGCATCATTAATAAGTCTACAAATAACAAATGCTGGAGCAGATGTGGAGAAAAGGGAATCCTCCTATACTGTTGGTGAGAATATAAACCGGTGCAGATACTGTAGAAAACTGTGGCTCCAGAGATAAATCCATGCACCTATGGACATCTTATCTTTGACAAAGGAGGCAAGAATATACAATGGATTAAAGACAATCTCTTTAACAAGTGGTGCTGGGAAAACTGGTCAACCACTTGTAAAAGAATGAAACTAGAACACTTTCTAACACCTTACACAAAAATAAATTCAAAATGGATTAAAGATCTAAACGTAAGACCAGAAACTATAAAACTCCTAGAGGAGAACATAGGCAAACACTCTCCGACATACATCACAGCAGGATTCTCTATGACCCACCTCCCAGAATATTGGAAATAAAAGCAAAAATAAACAAATGGGACCTAATTAAACTGAAAAGCTTATGCACAACAAAGGAAACTATTAGCAAGGTGAAAAGCAGCCTTCAGAATGGGAGAAAATAATAGCAAATGAAGCAACGGACAAACAACTAATCTCAAAAATATGCAAGCAACTCCTACAGCTCAACTCCAGAAAAATAAATGACCCAATCAAACAATGGGCCAAAGAACTAAATAGACATTTCTCCAAAGAAGACATACAGATGGCTAACAAACACATGAAAAGATGCTCAACATCACTCATTATCAGAGACATGCAAATCAAAACCACTATGAGGTACCATTTCACGCCACTCAGAATGGCTGTTATCCAAAAGTCTACAAGCAATAAATGCTGGAGAGGGTGTGGAGAAAAGGGAACCCTCTTACACTGTTGGTGGGAATGCAAACTAGTACAGCCACTATGGAGAACAGTGTGGAGATTCCTTAAAAAACTGGAAATAGAACTGCCTTATGATCCAGCAATCCCACTGCTGGGCATACACACTGAGGAAACCAGAAGGGAAAGAGACACGTGTACCCCAATGTTCATTGCAGCACTGTTTATAATAGCCAGGATATTGAAGCAACCTAGATGCCCACCAGCAGATGAATGGATAAGAAAGCAGTGGTACATATACACAATGGAGTATTACTCAGCCATCAAAAAGAATACATTTGAATTAGTTCTAATGAGATGGATGAAACTGGAACCTATTATACAGAGTGAAGTAAGCCAGAAAGAAAAACACCAATACAGTATACTAACGCATATATATGGAATTTAGAAAGATGGTAACAATAACCCCGTGTACGAGACT
Organism: Bos indicus; assembly: GCF_029378745.1. NCBI lineage: Eukaryota > Metazoa > Chordata > Mammalia > Artiodactyla > Bovidae > Bos > Bos indicus. Next base: position 33,853,424 of record NC_091765.1, read on the forward strand.
GCAAAAGAGACACAGATGTATAGATCAGTCTTATAGACTCTGTGGGAGAGGGAGAGGGTGGGGAGATTTGGGACAATAGCATTGAAACATGTATAATATCATGTATGAAATGAGTCGCCAGTCCAGGTTTGATGCACGGTACTGGATGCTTGGGGCTGGTGCACTGGGATGACCCAGAGGGAGGGTAGGGGAGGGAGGAGGGAGGAAGGTTCAGGATGGGGAACGCGGGTATACCTGTAGCGGATTCATTTCGATATTTGGCAAAACTAATACAATATTGTAAAGTTTAAAAATAAAATAAAAAAAAAAAAGAAAGAAAACTGTGGCTCCTCCCCAGAAAACTAAAACAAAAACATATTATCTAGAAAATCCACTCCTAATATATATCCAGGCAAAACCATAATTCAAAAAGATACATGCAGATCTATGCTTACAGCAGCACTATTCACAACAGCCAGGACATGGAAGCAACCTAAATGTACATCAACAGATGAATGGATAAAGAAGATGTGGTACACATATACAATGGAACACTATTCAACCATAAAAGGAACAAAATAATGCCATTTGCAGCAACATGGATGCAATTAGAGATTATCATACTAGAGTAAGTAAGACAAAGACATATATCATTTGCTCTCACTTATATGTGTGTGTGTAATCTAAAAAATGACACAAATGAACATATCTGTGACACAGAAAGAGAATCATGGACATAGTAAACAGACTGGCGGTTGCCAAGGGGTAGGGGTTTGGGGGAGGAAGGCAGTGGGAAGCTGGGGTTAGCAGATGTAAGCTTTTATGAATAGAATGGATAAATGACAAAGTGTTACTATATAACACAGATAATTATATTCAATACCCAATAATAAGGGCTTCCCAGGTGGTGCTAGTGGTAAAGAACCTTCCTACCAGTGCAGGGGACATGAGAGATGAGGATTCAGTTCCTGGTTTGGGAAGATCCCTTGGAGGAGTACATGACAACCCACTCTAGTATGCTTGCCTAGAGAATCCCATGGACAGAGGAGCCTGGTGGGCTATAGTCCCTAGGGTCTCAAAGAGTTGGACACGACAGAAGCAACTTAGCATTCACATATGCTATGATATGCTATGATAAGCCATAATGGAAAAGAATATAAAAAGAAATGTCCATATAGATATAGAGAGGTATAATTGAATCATTTTTCTGTACAGAAGTAATTGACACAAATTGTAAATCAACTATACTTTAATTAAAAAAATAAAATTTTATTATTATAAGAAAAAATAAACTTTCAAGGGAAATAAAGATAGCACCAGGTTAAAAGGCTAGATTTTATATTCAGAGTTACAGTTATTTTCCAATAAAAACAATTCATGTGTTCTCTCAAGAAAATTTTCACACTCCCTGATAAGCAGGGTAAGAAATGTGGAGACCCTTTTATTATTTGTGTATGATGAGAGAACAGCTCTTTCTCATCCCTTATAAGAAGATAACAACAACACACTTTAAGACCCTGCATTAAATATTCATATCTTTTAGTAAGTGATAGAATTCAAGTGGCATAATTGTTTTCTAGGATGTGATTTCTCTTGGGTAACTATAGAAAAACTACTTGTTTTCTCCTGGGATCTGTTCATTTGCAAGCTCTAAGCACATCTATCGCATGGTTCCTTTCCCTCATGCTCTCTTGTTATCTTCCTCCATTAGGCACAATTACTCAGTTACTGCCACCAAATTATCATTAATTAATATCAAATTGAGAATACAACCAGATTTTTACTCACTAAAAGTTGGGGAAAAATACCTCCAAGAATTTGACAGGTGTTCAGTAAATGCTTGACGTTAGCTATACCATCTTGTAACTGGTATCCATTTAACAGAACTATATATTTATCCTTCCAAAGTAAGTAAATCTGCTGTCCTTTTTTCTCTTAAATAACTGAAATGTCCTCATTATTTTTAGTTAGAATTAAAAGATTTATAATATCAAGATGAACATAGTAACTGAAAATACTCCAAAAAAGAAGAGAGATCTCATAATGACTGTCATTAACAATGTCACAAAATGAAGACACCTCTCAGACATACTTAGAATTTCTAAAATTATATCCTTCAATGTAGTGGATACATCTCACAATTTAAGAGTCATCTGAGCTTGAAATTCAGATTAATAAATTACCTATTGGATGACAGGAAAAGTTATATAACTTTCAATACTTTTAATCATTATCTAGGCGGGCTATAGTCCATGGGGTCGCCAAAGAGTTGGAAATGACTTAGCAATGAACAATAACAAACCACTGATACATGTCCTATTTGCAGGATGTTCATAATGATAAAATAATGTAAAGACATTTTATAAAATATAAAAATATTTCCAGTGCTACTTGTATTCAATATGGTTACTGACTTTAAGTAGATGATTTTTATTATTCTAACCTGTGGAATATTTCACATTTGGAACTGACCTAGAGGTGTATTTTCCAATTGATATTTCACAGTTGTCAGAACTTCATAAAATAGTAATATAGCATTCTTACAGATAAAAGGGCAGTGAAGTTAAAATACTAATTAAGAAACTTGATATTAAGAAAAAGAGAGAAAACTATAGGGGTTTTTTGCTAGTAGACCTGTATTGCAAGAAATACTAAAAAGAGTCCTACGTGAGGAAATGAACAGGTACAAGTCAATAATTGAACCCATATGAAGAAATAAAATTACCAGGAAAGATAATCACATAGGGAAATCACAAACATAGTAAAAATGTATTTTTGCTTTAATATCAGTATCAAATATAAAAGTAATGCAAAAAGTGATTATAAAATATTGATGGATTGTGATTTATAAAGATGTAATGTTTATGCAGGTAACAGCACTTAGGCATAGGAGACAGAGATGTATGTTCTGTGTACTCCTAAAATAAAGTTGGGGATACCCTAACAAGATCATTTTAAGTGAAGATGTTAATTGTAATCACTAGGGCATCCATAAGAATATAGTAAAAAAAAAAAAAAAAAAAAGCGAGAAGGGGAGAATAACATACTAGATAAATATCCATCACAAAGAAGGCAACAACTAAAGCTGAAGAAGCTGAAGTTGAACAATCCTATTAAGACCTACAAGACCTTCAAGAACTAACACCAAAAACAAACAAACAAAAACTGTCCTTTTCATCATAGGGGCCTGGAATGCAAAAGTAGGAAGTCAAGAAATACCGGGAGTAAAAGCCAAGTTTGACATTGGACTACAAAATGAAGCAGGGCAAAAGCTAACAGAGTTTTGCCAAAAGAATGCACTGGTCACAGCAAATACCTTCTCTTCCAACAACACAAGAGACAACTCTACACATGGATGTAATCAGATGGTCAATACTGAAATCAGACTGTTTATATTATTTGCAGCCAAAGATACAGAAGCTCTCTATAGTCAGCAAAAACAAGACTGGGAGCTGACTGTGGCTCAGATCATAAACTCCATATTGCAAAATTCAGACTAAAATTGAAGGAAGTAGGGAAAACCACTAGGCAACTCATGTATGACCTAATTCAAATCCTTTATGATTATACAGTGGAAGCGACAAATAGATTCAAGGGATTAGATCTGATACAGTGCCTAAAGAACTATAGACGGAGGTATGTAACACTATACAGGAGTTGGTGATCAAACTATTCCCAAGAAAAAGAAATGCAAAAAAGAAAAATGGTTGTCTGAGGAGACCCTGTAAATAACTGAGAAAAAAAGACAAGAAAAGGGAAGATGCATCTATATGAATGCAGAATTCCATAGATTAGAAAGGAGAGATAAGAAAGCCTTCTTAAGTGGACAATGCAACAAAATAGGGGAAAACAACAGAATGGGAAAGCCTCTTCAAGAAAATTAGAGATACCAAGAAAACCAGAAATTCCTGAGCATTTCATGAAAAGAAGGGCACAAAAAAGGACAGAAATGGTATGGGCCTAACAGAAGCTGAAGATATTAAGAGGTGGCAAGAATACACAGAAGAATTTTACAAAAAGGGTCTTAAAGACCTGGATAACCACGATGGTGTGATCACTCATCTAGAGCCAGACATCCTGGAGTGTGAAGTCAAGTGGGCCTTAGGAAGCATCACTACAAAGCTAGTGAAGGTGATGGAATTCCAGCTAAGCTATCTCAAATCCTTAAAGATGATGCTGTGAAAGTTCTGCACTCTATATGCCACAAACGAAGCAGTGGTCACAGGACTGGAAAAGGTCAGTTTTCATTCCAATCCCAAAGAAGGGCAATGCCAGAGAATATTCAAAATACCGCACAATTGCACTTATCTCATATGCTAGCAAGATAATACTCAAAACCCTTCAAGCTAGGCTTCAACAGTACATGATCTAAGAACTTCCAGATGTAAAAGCTGGGTTTAGAAATGACAGAGGAAACAGAGATCAAATTGCCAACTTCTGTTGGATCATAGAAAAAGCAAAAGAATTCCAGAAAAACATGTGCTTCTGCTTCATTGACTACACTAAAGCCTTTGACTGAGTGGATCACAACAAACTATGGAAAATTCTTACAGAGAAGGGAATACCAGACCACATTACCAGCCAGTTGAGAAATCTGTATGCAGGTCAAGAAACAATAGTTAGAACTAGTCATGGAAAAACGACTGGTTCAAAATTGGGTAAGGAGTGTGTCAAGGCTATATAGTATCACCCTGCTTATTTAACTTATATGCAGAGTGCATCATGCAAAATGCCAGGCTGAATAAAGCTCAAGCTGGAATCAAGATTGCCAGGAGAATTATCAATAATTTCAGATATACTGATGACACCACCCTCATGGCAGAAATTAAAGAGAAACTAAAGAGCCTCTCAATGAAGGTGAAATAGAAGGGTGAAAAATCTGGCTTAAAATTCAACATTCAAAAACGAAGATCATGATATCTGATCCATCACTTCATGGTAAATAGATGGGGAAATAATGGAAAGAGTGACAGACTTTATTTCCTTGAGCTCCAAAATCACTGCAGATGGTGACTGGAGTCATGAAATTAAAAGACGCTTGCTCCTTGGAAGAAAAGCTATGATGAACCTAGACAGACTATTAAAAAGAAGAGACATCACTTTGCCAACAAAGGTCTGTCTAGTCAAAGCTATCTATGGCTTTTCCAGTGGTCATTATGGATGCGAGTTGGACCATAAAGAAGGCTAAGTGCTGAAGAGCTGATACCTTTGAACTGTGCTGGAGAAGATTCTTGAGAGTCTCTTAGACAGCAAGGAGATCAAACCAGTCAATCCTAAAGGAAATCAACCTTGAATATTCATTAGAAGGACTGGTGTTGAAGCTCCAATACTTTAACCACCTGATGGAAAGTGCCAACTCATTGGAAAAGACCCTGATGCTGGGAAAGACTGAGGGCAGGAAGAGAAAAGGGGGCAACAGAAGATGAGACGGTTTGATAGTATCATTGACTCAATGGACTTGAGCCTGAGCAAAATCTGGGAGATAGTGAAGGACAGGGATGCTTGGCATGGCACAGTTCATGGGGTCACAAAGAGTTGAACATGACTGAGCAACTGAAAAACTACAAATGGATTAATAGAAGAATAAAAAAGGCATAAGACATACAGATAAATATATCAAAATTGGAGATATAAATCTTATCATTAATTATATTAAATATAAATTGGCTAAACACTCCAATCAAGAGGCAGAGAATATCAAAACAGTTTTAAAGAAACCAGGATCCAACTATATGCTATCTGTGATTCTCACTTTATATTAAAAAAACACAAACAGTTTGCAAACAAAAAGATGGAAAAAATATATATATACCTTATGTGACGGTTTATTATATGTGTCAGTCTTACTGATATTTCATGTAAAGCTGCACTTGGTGTTTCTGTGAAGTTATTTTGAATAACAAAATATTTTGAATCAGAACTCTGAGTAAAGCAAATTGTCCTTGATGTGAATGGGCTTCATACAATTAGTCAAAGGCCTAAATAGAGCAAAAACACTAACTATCCCCCATGTAAAAAAATCCTTCCTGCTTGATGACCTATGAACTGATATACCAGTTTTATTTCAGCTTTTTTTTTAATCTTTATCTTTTATTTTTATTTTTAATTGGAGGCTAATTACTTTACAATATTATATTGGTTTTGCCATACATCAACATGAATCCACCACGGGTGTACACGTGTTCCCAATCCTGAACCCCCCTCCCACCTCCCTCCCCATACCATCCCTCTGGGTCATCCCAGTGCACCAGCCCCAAGCATCCTGTATCCTGTATCAAACCTGGACTGGTGATTCGTTTCTTATATGATATTATACATCTTTCAAAACCATTCTCCCAAATCATCCCCCCCACTCCCACAGAGTCCAAAAGACTGTTCTATACATCTGTGTCTCTTTTGCTGCTTCCATGTCCTGTCTTTCAGCCTTTAAATTCAAACTGAAATACTGGCTCTTCCTGCGATGCAAACTGCCAGCCTTTCAATTGAAACTGTACTATAAGTGCTTCTGGTTCTTAAGTCCTTGGTCCAGACTGGATCTAAACCATGAACTATCCTAGGTTCCAGCTTACCAACCAACTTACTCTGCAGATCTTGGGATCTACCAGCCTCCATAACTGTGTAATCCAATTCCCTGTAATAAGTAAATATATATAATGTGTAATACATCTTGGCTCTTAGATCTGATTGTTCTGTTTCTCTGGAGAATCCTGACTAATATACTATGCAAAAAGCAACCAAAAAAGAGATGTAGTTGTTATATAAATATCAGATCAAATAGACTTAAAAACAAAAATGTTATGAGACCCAGAAGAATGTTTTTTAAACAACAAAGTATAGATCTATCAAGAAAACAGCAATTACAAATATATGCACCCCACAACACACTTTCAGCAAGAAAAAACTGGCAGAATTGTAGGGAAAAAGAAATAACTTAAAAGTAGTAGTGACTTCACTTTAAGCAGAAATTGAACAAGGAAATGTCCTGATTACCTCAGATTGGGACTTCAACCCATGTGCTGGGACTCAAACCCAGCCAAACCCATGGTACCTGGTTTCAGGACCTAATTAACTCTGGTTTTTTATGTCTCATCACAGAAAGAATTCAGTGAGAGACAAAGTGATAGGTAAGAAGTGGATTTATTCAGAGAGAAACACACTGCACAGATAGACTGTGGGCCATCCCATTGCAGAGGGTGAGTGCAGAAACCTGGAGATGTTTTTGTAGTTTTTGTTGGCTGCGTACTATCCTAATAAATGGGAAGATTATTCCAGCTATTTTGGGAAGGGGTGGGTATTTCCAGGAACTGGGCCGCCACTGACTTTTTGGTCTTTTGACTGTGTCTTGGAAGCTCCAATATTTTGGCCACCTGATGTGAAGGGATAACTCATTAGAAAAGACTTTGATGCTGAGAAAGATTGAAGGCAGGAGGAGAAGGGGATGACAGAGGATGAGATGGTTGGATGGCATCACCTATTCAATGGACATGAGTTTGAGCAAGCTCCGGGAGTCAGTGAAGGACAGGGAATTCTAGCGTGCTGCAGTCCAAGGGGTGAAAAAGTCAGACGCAACTGAACTAACTGGAACTGTCTCGACGCCTCTGGGTATGTCATTTAGCTTGCTAATTGAGGATCAAGGTCTAGTCAAAGTTGGCTTGTCTGCCATCTTGGACCCGTTTGATTCTAATCCGTTTATGCTGTGTCCTCGGGCTATGTCATTCTTTGAAAAGTTGTGCCCTGACCCCTTCCCTCCTTTCAAGAAATGAAAGACTTGAAAAACACTACATGTGAACTAGACATAAAAGGAAACTATAAAACACTTCACCCAACCACAGCAGAGAAACATTCTTCTCAAGTACACAAGGTATTCTCTAATAGACCTGGTTTCTTACCATAAAATACACTTCTATAAATTTATAATTATTGAAATCATTCAAAATATGTTCTTAAACTAGAAAATATTAAATTAAAAATCAATAACAAGAGGATATTTACAAATATGTGGAAATTAAATAACACATTCATAAATAACCAGTGAGTTAAGGAGGAAATCAAGTGGGAAATTAGAAAACAGCATGAGACTAATGTAAAAGAAAACACAGCATATTAAATACATATGAGATACATACAGCAAAAACAGTGCTTATAAGAAAACCTGTAGCTGTAATGCCTGTTTCAAAAAAAAAAAAAAAAAAATCACAAAGCAATGCTTAAAAAAAGCTGGAAAAAGAAAACACAATTAAACTCAAGGTTAGCAAAAAAAAAGAAATAAAAATGACAAGAGTGGAAATAAAATAGAAAATAGAAAAGCAAAACTTAAAAAAGATCAACAAATCTGAACGTGTGTTCTTCAAGAAGATCAACAAAATTGTCACAACTTTAGCAAGAGTGACTACACTAAAATTGGCAAATTAGAAGTTAGGAAGTGTATCACCATAAATCTTACAGAAATAAAAGTAACTATAGGGAAATAGTATAAACAACTGGATGCCAAAGTTTATACCATCTAGGTTAATGGAAAAATATCTTGAAAGACACAAACCACCAAATCTGATGGAAGAAACTGAAAATCTGAATAAACAAGTAAAAAAAACCTCTGAGTTAGTTTTTTTAAAACCCTCTTAAAAGACCCAAAAAAATCCCCAAAGAAAGGCAATGCCAAAGAATGCTCAAACTACCGCACAATTGCACTCATCTCACATGCTAGTAAAGTAATGCTCAAAATTCTCCAAGCCAGGCTTCAGCAATATGTGAACCATGAATTTCCTGATGTTCAAGCTGGTTTTAGAAAAGGCAGAGGAACCAGAGATCAAACTGCCAACATCCGCTGGATCGTGGAAAAAGCAAGAGAGTTTCAGAAAAACCTCTATTTCTGCTTTATTGACTATGCCAAAGCCTTTGACTGTGTGGATCACAATAAACTGTGGAAAATTCTGAAAGAGATGGGAATACCAGACCACCTGATCTGCCTCTTGAGAAATCTGTATGCAGGTCAGGAAGCAACAGTTAGAACTGGACATGGAACAACAGACTGGTTCCAAATAGGAAAAGGAGTTCGTCAAGGCTGTATATTGTTTATCCCATGGGGATTCTCCAGGAGCCTGGGGAGGCACACTCCATGGTTTCAAAGAGTCAGACACAACTGAGTGCCTAAGCACAGCACACAGCACACTGATAACAAACCTAGACAAAGACTTTGAAAATAACTACAGATTAACAGCCTTTATGACCATAGTTGTTAAAATCTATCAAAGTAATAACAAATCAAATCTAACAACATACAAAAACAATTATATACCATGACCTAGTGTGATTTTCGGAGAAGGCAATGGCAACCCACTCCAGTACTCTTGCCTGGAAAATCCCATGGACAGAGGAGCCTGGTAGGCTGCAGTCCATGGGGTGGCGAAGAGTTGGACTTCACTCTTCACGACTGAGCGACTTCACTTTCACTTTTCACTTTCATGCATTGGAGAGGAAAATGGCAACCCACTCCAGTGTTCTTGCCTGGAGAATCCCAGGGACGGCAGAGCCTGGTGGGCTGCCGTCTGTGGGGTTGCACAGAGACAGACACAACTGAAGCGACTTAGTAGTAGTAGTAGTAGTAGTGTGATTTATCCAGGAATGCAAAAGTGCTCTAATATAGAAAATTCAATTAACATAATAAAGCGATAGAACAAAGAAGAAAATCTACACAATCATCTCAATTGATGAAGAGAAAGTATTTAATTCCAACACCTTTTCATAATAGAAGAGTTCAAGGCAGTAGGAACCAAAGGAAATGTCCACAACCTTCCTAGATATGGGGCTACCCAGGTGGCACTAGTGGTAAAAATCCCGCCTGCAAGTGCAGGAGACATAAGAGATCAGGTTCAGTCCCTGGGTCAGGAAGATCCCCTGCAAGAGGGCATGGCAACCCACTCCAATATTTTTGCCTGGAGAATCCTATGGACAGAGGAGCCTGGTGGGCTAAAGTCCATAGGGCTGCAAATAGAGCAATTATGAAAAACAATGCTAAACAACATAATGATTAAAGAATGGGTGCTACCATCTAAGATCAGGAAAAAAAAAAAAAACAAAAACAAAAGAGGGATATCTGTTCTTGGTACTTCTGTTCAACACTGTACTGGTTTTCAGGCACAGAAATTTGGCAAGAAAGAGAAATAAGTCATCCAGATTGTGGAAAAAAAAATACATTAATAAAACTATCAACTATCTCTATTGACAAATGACATAATCTTGTATAGAAAAAATCCTAAGAGACTGTCGGAAGAATTATTAGAACTAATTAGCCAGTTGTTGCTAAATACAAGATAGAAGATCAATATACAAAAAGTAAATTATATTTCTGTATACTAGTAATAAACAATCTAAAAATAAAATTAAGAGAACAATCTATAGATTCAATATAATCACTATAAATACCCAAGTTGTTTTGTTTTTGTTTACAGAAATTGTCAAATTGATACTAAAAATGACGTTGAAAGGCAAGTGACTGAGAATAGCCAAAATAGCTCTTGGGAGATTAGAAAATGGAAAGTGTCCGCTTATGAGCAAGAAATGGGGAATTGAAAGTGTTCTGAATTAGGCAGTGATGATGGCTGCTCAACTCTGCAAATATACTGAAAACCATTAAATTATATTTTTTAAAAGGGTGAAGTTTATGGTATGTGAGTTAGAGCTCAATAAAAGATTTAAAATGTTATGAAAAAGGATATTGAATTTCATTTCCATTAAAATCAACAGGTATAATAGCCATTTAATTCTTTTTTCTTAAGAATCAAATAATTGAGAAAAATTAAGAAGAAATCAGGGGGGCAAGGAAAATAAATATTGGAAATCAGATGAGCACATTAATAACTTATTCATTTGGTTTATCACCCTGGTCACCTGACTTTTTGTCACCATGATGATTTTGACTGTTAAAAATCTTTACAATATATTCATATTTAGTCATGTTTCAATTTATATATATAATATTTTATTTGCTAATAGGTAATAGCCAGGAAATATAATAAAAATTGATTTTGGAATAAAAAACAGTGAGTAAAATTAAAAAAAAATTATAATGGCTTTGCAATTTTTCCTTAAAGATTATTTCAATGATGTGAATAAGCAAAACTGTTTGGTATTATTTAATAAAACTATATGGGGTTAAGTGATGGTATAATAAAACCTCTATAAAATTGTTCATCTACAAATATTTTGCTTCATGAGAAAAAAAGGCAGCATTATAATTAAGACACAGTCGTACATTATTAGTCGGTAATACAACAACTCTTACCTGGGATTAGACCTATAGTTCCTGCTGCTGCTGCTGCTGCTAAGTCACTTCAGTCCTGTCTGACTGTGCGACCCCATAGACGGCAGCCCACCAGGCTCCCCCGTCCCTGGGATTCTCCAGGCAAGAACACTAGAGTGGGTTACCATTTCCTTCTCCAATGCATGAAAATGAAAAGTGAAAGTGAAGTCGCTCAGTCGTGTCCGACTCTAGCGACCCCATGGACTGCAGCCTTCCAGGTTCCTCCGTCCATGGGATTTTCCAGGCAAAAGTACTGGAGTGGGGTGCCATTGCCTTCTCCCCTATAATTCCTAGTATGCTTTTATTTCTTAACTCTGAGAAATAAACCCTTTTCTCCCCCCAAATTATCATTCAGCCTCAATGCTTTATATTAATCTCTCTGGCAGTATAGAATTTGTCATACTTTTATACTAAAAACATGTTTTACAGTCTTTCCATGACATCTAGCCCTTTAGTTGTAATCCACATTTACAATTTGCAACCTCAGTATAGTTTAATTCAGCTCAATAAATATGCAGGACTTATATGCAGAGTAGACAGTAGTATAAGAATACTGTCTAAGATAAATCCAATACACTCATTCAATTTAATAGTACTTCTCATTAAGCTCTCATTATATCCTGTCACTGACATAGATTTAGGAAACTTTTGAAAACAGTCAATACAATCAAATATTTGGTCCTAAGGAGCTGGAAAAAAGAAACAGGATTTAATTTAACCTTTAATGTGACTGTTGAGTAATTTGGATGACAGCTCTTTTCAAGTTCTGATCTAAATTTTGCATTTTCCCATACAGTTACATAATTTTCACTGCACACCTTAAGAATAAACATATTAAAAGGCAACAATGCATATATTTCTAACAACATATACCATTCTTGTTACCACTCTTAACCTGACAGTATAGTGTTTTCCTTTAAACAGGGTATATTGTAGGTTTCTGTGGCAGTATCTATTTATTGTTTTTCATTTTCAACCCTATAAATATTGAATTTCTTAGCCTCCCTAAAATGATTCTTTCTAATCCTTTCCCTGTATTTTTTTATTATGTTAATCCTGATGAAACTTCCAAAGTAAGTCCTGAAGACATAATTTGTTGTTGTCACAATTCATTGAAACATGAAAGAGATTATAGATCATTCACTGCCTTCTGTCATTTCAGTCATTTCAAAAAAGCAGGTAATGCTAAATTAGAGATTAAATATCAGGAATGATATTCATTTCCTTTCTCCTATTTGTTTAAATGTAGTCTAAATGGTTACCGTGTACTTGTTTCAAAGACTAGGCTAAAGATCTTCTTAGTTACGGAAAAAAGTAATACCACCAACAACTTTGTTAAGCCCAAACATCTTGACTTGCAGGCTTACAATTCATCTCAGAAAGAAAGTCACTTAGTTTTATTTCTGTTAAAATCTGTAACTTCAACAAATATAAAATGACGTAAGAACTACCTTAACACTGGGTGACTGATTTTCATCAATCTGATGAAATTGATTCTGAGAGAAGAATAATTGGTTCTGAGAGAAGAATAATTTCTAGGGGTGCACTTTTTCAAAGATAAATAACATTTTCACTACAGATTTTCAGCTTATTTTGTTTTTATTATGCCTTAATTATCACAAATATTACCTGTATTTTTCATAGCATTTTAGCTAGCACTTTACATATTAGTCACATACTCTGATTTTACATGTAATATTATTCTAATATATTAATCATTATTTTAACAACACTGAAATTTCTATGTAAAAAATTATACTGTTCCACCTCACCTTTCTCTCAATGGACTGCACTTTCTCTTACTGTAACTCCACACACAGAACGGACAGTAGCAATAGAGCAACTTGGTTAAGAGAGACTCTCTCTGGAGATCAACTGCCTGGGTTAATAACCTGGTTTTGGATAATGGCTGTATGATTACTGAGTAGATTAACTTTTTTAGTTTTGGTTTTGGTATCTAAATGGGGGGTATTAATTAGGTACTTCTTAGGACTGTGGTGAGAAAGCACTTAATGTTTATTGTTATTGTTTTGATATTATTATTTAATGCTTAAAAATATTTTATGTAATTTCACTCAATTTCTAATTGTTTATGACAAAATCCAAACATGCAGTAGTTCACCCTTGTCCATATAGTAGTGAATATTTTTTACAAATTTACTGAAATATAAATGTCATAAAATTCACTCTTTGTAAGTGTTCATTTCAACTTACATATTTAGATATGTAACTTAGATTAGATTTATTAACTTGAATATTTATTGCACCATCACAATTGAGTTTTAGAATTTTCCATCCTCTAAAATGTATCCATACATCTGTTTGCAGTCAATCACCAGAAACATTTCTAGTCCTGTGCAACTACTGACTTGCTTTCCATCTCTATACATTTTCCTTTTAAGCATATTTTAATATGCAACCATATTAAACCATATTAAATCATAACAGTCTTCTACTTCTAGCTCTTTCCACTTAATATAATGTCTTTCAGATATATTCCTGTTGCAGCATGTATCTGTAGTTTATTCTGAATAGCATGCACTATATGAATACAACAGATTTTACTTATCTATTCATCAGTTGAATTACATGGACTATTTATTTTTCACTATTAAGAGTAATGCTGTCATGAACATTCCTGTATAAATATTTGGGCAGATACATATTTTCATTTCCATAGAGTAGATGGTGAAACTGATGAGTCGCATGCTAGGTTATATTTAAATTTCTTAGAAACTATTAAAATGTTTCCCTAAAATGTTGAGCTATTTTACCTACCACCAGCATTGTATGTGTTCCAGTTTCTCACCATTTTCAGCAACACTTGATATTATGTGTTGTTTGAATATAGCCATTACAGAGAAATCTCTTTGTGGTTTTATTTTGGGCTTCCCTGGTGACAAATGATGTTCAGAATCTTTGCATGTATTTATTGGTCATTCTTATATCTACTTGTGTGAAATATTTCTTCAAAATTTGTTCAGCTGTACTATGTTAAAGTTGCTCATAAATTGAATTAATCTATTTGTAACCATTTTTTATTTAAGACCATTATAGAGGCTATTTAAAAAAAAATCTTTCTCATTATTTTTGTTTTTATTAAAATCTAATGTTTTAATAAAATGGTTTTCTATTTTATTTATAAACTTTACAATATTGTATTAGTTTTGCCAAATATCGAAATGAATCCGCCACAGGTATACATGTGTTCCCCATCCTGAACCCTCCTCCCTCCTCCCTCCCCATACCCTCCCTCTGGGTCGTCCCAGTGCACCAGCCCCAAGCATCCAGAATCGTGCATCGAACCTAGACTGGCGACTCGTTTCATACATGGTATTATACATGTTTCAATGCCATTCTCCCAAATCTCCCCACCCTCTCCCTCTCCCACAGAGTCCATAAGACTGATCTATACATCAGTGTCTCTTTTGCTGTCTCGTACACAGGGTTATTGTTACCATCTTTCTAAATTCCATATATATGCGTTAGTATACTGTATTGGTGTTTTTCTTTCTGGCTTACTTCACTCTGTATAATAGGCTCCAGTTTCATCCACCTCATTAGAACTGATTTAAATGTATTCTTTTTAATGGCTGAGTAACACTCCATAGTGTATATGTACCACTGCTTTCTTATCCATTCATCCGCTGATGGGCATCTAGGTTGCTTCCATGTCCTGGCTATTATAAACAGTGCTGCGATGAACATTGGGGTACATGTGTCTCTTTCAGTTCTGGTTTCCTCAGTGTGTATGCCCAGCAGTGGGATTGCTGGATCATAAGGCAGTTCTATTTCCAGTTTTTTAAGGAATTTCCACACTGTTCTCCATAGTGGCTGTACTAGTTTGCATTCCCACCAACAGTGTAAGAGGGTTCTCTTTTCTCCACACCCTCTCCAGCATTTATTACTTGTAGACTTTTGGATCACAGCCATTCTGACTGGTGTAAAATGGTACCTCATAGTGGTTTTGATTTGCATTTCTCTGATAATGAGTGATGTTGAGCATCTTTTCATGTGTTTGTTAGCCATCTGTATGTCTTCTTTGGAGAAATGTCTATTTAGTTCTTTGGCCCATTGTTTGATTGGGTCATTTATTTTTCTGGAATTGAGCAGTAGGAGTTGCTAGTATATTTTTGAGATTAGTTGTTTGTCAGTTGCTTCATTTGCT
The DNA here is from genome assembly GCF_029378745.1 of Bos indicus. Lineage (NCBI taxonomy): Eukaryota > Metazoa > Chordata > Mammalia > Artiodactyla > Bovidae > Bos > Bos indicus. The sequence goes on from NC_091765.1 coordinate 33,868,870, forward strand.
ATTATTTTCTCCCATTCTGAAGGCTGCCTTTTCACCTTGCTAATAGTTTCCTTTGTTGTGCATAAGCTTTTAAGTTTAATTAGGTCCCATTTGTTTATTTTTGCTTTTATTTCCAATATTCTGGGAGGTGGGTCATAGAGGATCCTGCTGTGATGTATGTCGGAGAGTGTTTTGCCTATGTTCTCCTCTAGGAGTTTTATAGTTTCTGGTCTTACGTTTAGATCTTTAATCCATTTTGAGTTTATTTTTGTGTATGGTGTTAGAAAGTGTTCTAGTTCCATTCTTTTACAAGTGGTTGACCAGTTTTCCCAGCACCACTTGTTAAAGAGATTGTCTTTAATCCATTGTATATCCTTGCCTCCTTTGTCAAAGATAAGGTGTCCATATGTGCGTGGATTTATCTCTGGGCTTTCTATTTTGTTCCATTGATCAATATTTCTGTCTTTGTGCCAGTACCATACTGTCTTGATAACTGTGGCTTTGTAATAGAGCCTGAAGTCAGGTAGGTTGATTCCTCCAGTTCCATTCTTCTTTCTCAAGATCGCTTTGGCTATTAGAGGTTTTTTGTATTTCCATACGAACTGTGAAATTATTTGTTCTAGCTCTGTGAAGAATACCGTTGGTAGCTTGATAGGGATTGCATTGAATCTATAAATTGCTTTGGGTAGTATACTCATTTTCACTATATTGATTCTTCCGATCCATGAACATGGTATATTTCTCCATCTGTTAGTGTCCTCTTTGATTTCTTTCACCTGTGTTTTATAGTTTTCTATATATAGGTATTTAGTTTCTTTAGGTAGATATATTCCTAAGTATTTTATTCTTTCCATTGCATTGGTGATGGAATTGTTTCCTTAATTTCTCTTTCTGTTTTCTCATTATTAGTGTATAGGAATGCAAGGGATTTCTGTGTGTTGATTTTATATCCTGCAACTTTACTATATTCATTGATTAGTTCTAGTAATTTTCTGGTGGAGTCTTTAGGGTTTTCTATGTAGAGGATCATGTCATCTGCAAACAGTGACAGTTTTACTTCTTCTTCTCCAATTTGGATTCCTTTTATTTCTTTTTCTGCTCTGACTGCTGTGGCCAAAACTTCCAAAACTATGTTGAATAGAAGTGGTGAAAGTGGGCACCCTTGTCTTGTTCCTGACTTTAGAGGAAAGGCTTTCAATTTTTCACCATTGAGGATAATGTTTGCTGTGGGTTTGTCATATATAGCTTTTATTATGTTGAGGTATGTTCCTTCTATTCCTGCTTTCTGGAGAGTTTTGATCATAAATGGATGTTGAGTTTTGTCAAAGGCTTTCTCTGCATCTATTGAGATAATCATATGGTTTTTATTTTTCAATTTGTTAATGTGGTGTATTACATTGATTGCTTTGTGGATATTGAAGAATCCTTGCATCCCTGGGATAAAGCCCACTTGGTCATGGTGTATGATCTTTTTAATGTGTTGTTGGATTCTGATTGCTAGAATTTTGTTTAGGATTTTTGCATCTATGTTCATCAGTGATATTGGCCTGTAGTTTTCTTTTTTTGTGGCATCTTTGTCAGGTTTTGGTATTAGGGTGATGGTGGCCTCATAGAATGAGTTTGGAAATTTACCTTCCTCTGCAATTTTCTGGAAGAGTTTGAGCCGGATAGGTGTTAGCTCTTCTCTAAATTTTTGTTAGAATTCAGCTGTGAAGCCGTCTGGACCTGGGCTTTTGTTTGCTGGAAGATTTTTAATTACAGTTTCAATTTCCGTGCTTGTGATAGGTCTGTTAAGATTTTCTATTTCTTCCTGGTCGAGTTTTGGAAAGTTGTACTTTTCTAAGAATTTGTCCATTTCTTCCACGTTGTCCATTTTATTGGCATATAATTGTTGATAGTAGTCTCTTATGATCCTTTGTATTTCTGTGTTGTCTGTTGTGATCTCTCCATTTTCATTTCTAATTTTATTGATTTGAGTTTTCTCCCTTTGTTTCCTGATGAGTCTGGCTAATGGTTTGTCAATTTTATTTATCCTTTCAAAGAACCAGCTTTTGGCTTTGTTGATTTTTGCTATGGTCTCTTTTGTTTCTTTTGCATTTATTTCTGCCCTAATTTTTAAGATTTCTTTCCTTCAACTAACCCTGGGGTTCTTCATTTCTTCCTTTTCTAGTTGCTTTAGGTGTAGGGTTAGGTTATTTATTTGACTTTTTTCTTATTTCTTGAGGTATGCCTGTATTGCTATGAACTTTCCCCTTAGGACTGCTTTTACAGTGTCCCACAGGTTTTGGGTTGTTGTGTTTTCATTTTCATTCGTTTCTATGCAAATTTTGATTTCTTTTTTGATTTCTTCTGTGATTTGTTGGTTATTCAGCAGCGTGTTGTTCAGCCTCCATATGTTGGAATTTTTAATAGTTTTTCTCCTGTAATTGAGATCTAATCTTACTGCATTGTGGTCAGAAAAGATGCTTGAGATGATTTCTATTATTTTGAATTTACCAAGGCTAGATTTATGGCCCAGGATGTGGTCTATCCTGGAGAAGGTTCCATGTGCGCTTGAGAAAAAGGTGAAATTCATTGTTTTGGGATGAAATGTCCTATAGATATCAATTAGGTCTAACTGGTCTATTGTATCATTTAAAGTTTGTGTTTCCTTGTTAATTTTCTGTTTAATTGATCTATCCATAGGTGTGCGTGGGGTATTAAAGTCTCCCACTATTATTGTGTTATTGTTAATTTCTCCTTTCATACTTGTTAGCATTTGTCTTACATATTGCAGTGCTCCCATGTTGGGTGCATATATATTTATAATTGTTATATCTTCTTCTTGGATTGATCCTTTGATCATTATGTAGTGACCATCTTTGTCTCTTTTCACAGCCTTTGTTTTAAAGTCTATTTTATCTGATATGAGTATTGCTACTCCTGCTTTCTTTTGGTCCCTATTTGCATAGAAAATCTTTTTCCAGCCCTTCACTTTCAGTCTGTATGTGTTCCCTGTTTTGAGGTGGGTCTCTTGTAGACAACATATGTAGGGGTCTTGTTTTTGTATCCATTCAGCCAGTCTTTGTCTTTTGGTTGGGGCATTCAACCCATTTACGTTTAAGGCAATTACTGATAAGTATGATCCCGTTGCCATTTACTTTATTGTTTTGGGTTCGAGTTTATACACCCTTTTTGTGTTTCCTGTCTAGAAAATATCCTTTAGTATTTGTTGGAGAGCTGGTTTGGTGGTGCAGAATTCTCTCAGCTTTTGCTTGTCTGAGAAGCTTTTGATTTCTCCTTCATATTTGAATGAGATCCTTGCTGGGTACAGTAATCTGGGCTGTAGGTTATTTTCTTTCATCACTTTAAGTATGTCTTGCCATTCCCTCCTGGCTTGAAGAGTTTCTACTGAAAGATCAGTTGTTATCCTTATGGGAATCCCCTTGTGTGTTATTTGTTGTTTTTCCCTTGCTGCTTTTAATATTTGTTCTTTGTGTTTGATCTTTGTTAATTTGATTAATATGTGTCTTGGGGTGTTTCGCCTTGGGTTTATCCTGTTTGGGACTCTCTGGGTTTCTTGGACTTGGGTGATTATTTCCTTCCCCATTTTAGGGAAGTTTTCAACTATTATCTCTTCAAGTATTTTCTCATGGTCTTTCTTTTTGTCTTCTTCTTCTGGGACCCCTATGATTCGAATGTTGTAGTGTTTAATATTGTCCTGGAGGTCTCTGAGATTGTCCTCATTTCTTTTAATTCGTTTTTCTTTTATCCTCTCTGATTGACTTATTTCTACCATTCTATCTTTTAATTCACTAATCCTATCTTCTGCCTCTGTTATTCTACTATTTGTTGCCTCCAGAGTGTTTTTAATTCCATTTATTGCATTATTCATTATATATTGACTCTCTTTTATTTCTTCTAGGTCCTTGTTAAACCTTTCTTGCATCTTCTCAATCTTTGTCTCCAAGCTGTTTATCTGTGATTCCATTTTGATTTCAAGATTTTGGATCAATTTCACTATCATTATTCGTAATTCTTTATCAGGTAGATTCCCTATCTCTTTCTCTTTTGTTTGGTTTGGTGGGCATTTATCCTGTTCCTTTATCTGCTAGGTATTCCTCTGTCTCTTCATCTTGTTTAAATTGCTGAGTTTGGGGTGTCCTTTCTGTATTCTGGCAGTTCGTGGAGTTCTCTTTATTGTGGTGTTTCCTCGCTCTGTGTGGGTTTGTACAGGTGGCTTGTCAAGGTTTCTTAGTTAGGGAAGCTTGTGTTGGTGTTCTGGTTTTGTAGCCTGGAGCCTTTATAGTCTAGCCTCCCAAGTGAAAGTTTAGATACATCTACATTTAGGTTTTATTGATTCAGAATAAGTAATTTTCCAAATGTCACGTGGGAACACATAACCAGAGTCCAGTGCTTTACTATTACTTCAAATACATTAAAATTAAGAGTATTTTTTCAATAATCTTTCTCACATTTTATATATACATGGATATATGCCTATATATGTAATTAATTTTTTATTTTATTTCTAATATTTCCACAAGTTTGCCTCTCTATAGCAGCTATATTGTTCAAAATATGTAAAACTTACACAGATTTCACAAAAACAATACTTTAAAGATTTATTGTAAACAATAGTTTAAAGGCAACTTTTTATTGTTTTGGAATTCAATTACATATTAATTCAAAATCTTGCAAATTATGTATTAATACCTAATTAAAGATCCATATGATACTAATGGCTCATGATTTTAAGAGCATAGCCATCAATGACTATCTGTAATTCAACTGTAAGTTAAGAATATGTTCAGTTATCTCATTAATACATATTAATCAAATATGTATAATCAAATACATATAATCAAATACATATCAATTAAACTACTACAAAGCAGGCACTTTTCATAGCACTTGATATTCAGTGAAGAAAACGACCAGATAGTTTTCTGTACTTATTTTAATACATTTTAAATTCTCTATTAAATTTAATAGAGAATTTAAAATGAATTGAAATTGAATTAAAAATGAATTAAAGTGGAATTCTCTATTAAATTGAATTTAATACAGTTCTCCTCAGGAGAAATTAAGAAAGAATGGAGGGCTTCCATGGTGGCTCAGTGATAAAGAAACTGCCTGCCAATGCGGGAGACAAAGGTTTGATCCCTGATCCAGCAAGATCCCACAGGGCATATAAGCTGAAAGGCAACTAAGCCTATGAGCCACAACTATTGAACCTGTGCTTTGGAGCCCAGGAGCTAGAACTACTGAGCCCACATGGCACAACTACTAAAGCCCATGTACCCCAGAGTCTGTGCTCCATAATAAGAGAAGCCACCACAATGAGAAGCCCAAGCACCACAGCTAGAGAGTAGGCCCTGCTTGACATAACTAGAGAAAAGCCCACATAGCAATGAAGACCCAGGATAGCTAAAAATCAATAAGTAAAAATAAACATTATAAAAATTAAGGAAAGGAAAGTTTGACAATAGAAAGTAAAAGTTAAGAAATATGGAAATAATGGTAAGATGTCAAGATTTGTACAAAGTAGCCTAGGAAGGAATAGTAAGAAATAAATAGGAGGGACACATGAGGAAATACTGGTGCAGAATTTTCTAGGATTTAAGAAAGTAGAAAGGCCCAGTTTTAAAGGTCAACAAAACATAAAAAGAACAGATAAAGTGACACATATATATGTGTCTATATATACATGCTGCTGCTGCTGCTAAGTCGCTTCAGTCGTGTCCGACTCTGTGCGACCCCATAGATGGCAGCCCACCAGGCTCCCCCGTCCCTGGGACTCTCCAGGCAAGAACACTGGAGTGGGTTGCCATTTCCTTCTCCAGTGCATAAAAGTGAAAATTGAAAGTGACGTCGCTCAGTTATGTCTGACTCTTAGCGACCCCATGGACTGTGGCCCACCAGGCTCCTCCGTCCATGGGATTTTCCAGGCAAGGGTACTGGAGTCGGGTGCCATTGCCTTCTCCCAATATATATATATACATACATGTATATATCTTATACATGCTATAACAGCAGATAAAAGTAATTGGAAAACTTCCCAGAAAGCAGAAATAGATGGCCTATAAAAGAATAAGTTATAAATTAATAGCAGTTTCCCTAACAGCCATATTGTCTGCAAGATAAATGATAATTATATAAGGAAGGAAATTTAAGCCAAAAATTTTATATCTAGCAAAAGTAGCATTTGTTTTATAAGGTGAAAATTTAAAATATAGATATATATATAAATTAGATATTAAAGTATAATTTAGTTAATAAATAAAATTTAGTTAGTTGCTTTTGTCTTAGAAAAGATTTTACAAATATAAAATTCTAAACAAAAATCAACACAATGGCAGAGGCAGAAGTATGGATACAAAATAGGAAAAGAGGGAAGGGAGAGTACTTATTACTAGAAATTTTATTCAGCAGAAATTACACACATTAATAAGTGTAAGAAATAAAAAGTTAAAAATAAATATCAGTTTTAATAGAGGTAATCTTTAAAAGAATATAAATGGATTAAGAAGTCCTTCAAATTAGCTGCAGTGTGAAAAATCCAAAAGAAGTTAAGAAATAAAATATTTCTTAGAAATATTTGGAAATAAATAAAAAGAAAATAAAATGAAAGAAACAAATCTTAATATATGTAAATGGCTAAACCAAATGTAATCAGAGATCCTCAAACAAGTAAAAAGTAAGAATGAGCACTATATCATGAACATGAGAGACAAATCAGAAGGAGACTGAAATCTAAAACTAAGGGAATAAGTCCATGGAACAAAAGAAATCTAAGATGTCAATTTTAATATCAAATAATATTTTGGGTTTTTTTTTTTTTGTATTCCACGAAAAACAAGAAAAAAAATCTAACAAATGTCATAAGAAGCAAAGTGACATATTACATATTGTTAAAAGAAAAATGAATCAATACAGCATTTTCAGCATACCTAATAATATAACTTCAGACTATATTCATATAAATAAGGCAACTAAATTATGAAATATTAATATTAATTAATATATTCTTATCTGAAACTGATAGCTCAGGCAGAAAAGAATACATATAAAGGCAATAAATTCCAGAGTGATTCCAAACTAATAAATAATAATCCTGACAGTACTTAACACATCACCAGTTACTGTGTACATACTTCACACAAATTATTTATTCAGTCCGAATCTATAGAATATGTCTTACTATCCTCAATATTTTATTTGGGAAAACTAAGCACAGTTTGTTTAATTTTCTCAATATTGCTCAGAAAGAAGTGGCAAAATAGAGTTTCAAATCAGTTATTCTGAATTCCAAAGCCTATAGTATTAAATAGTACATTATGTTGAACATTACATGCTCTATTCAAGGCAATAAATATTTTGCAGGTCTCATGAAACATTCACAAATTTGACCATGGACAAAACTAGAAAAAAAGGAGCAATTAATTTTAAAAGGGCCATATATCCTCTTCTCTGGTCTTTGGCTTCCCTGGTAGCTCGAAAGTCAAGAATCTGCCTGCAATGCAAGAGACCCATGTTCAATCATGGATCAGGAAGATCCCCTGGAGGAGGGCATGGCAATCCACTCCAGTATTCTTGCCTGGAAAATCCCATGGACAGAGGAGCCTGGTAGGCTACAAGTCCATGGGTTCACAAAGAGCTGAACAAGACTAAGACTACACTTTCCTCTTTCTACTTTCTTGGTCGTAATAAATGAAATTAGGTGGGGGGAGGGGGGGGAAGATGACAACAACTCCACATCAAGAGAATGAGAAGACTAGCCACAGATTGGGAGAAAATATTTTCAATGGACAGACCTGGTAAAGACTATTATCCAAAATATCTGAAGAACTCAAAACTCAACATAAATATAATGAACAATCCAATTAAAAATGGGTTAAAGACTTTAGTAGACATCTTACCAAAGTAAATATTCCAGTGGCAAGTAGTCATATAATAATAAGTTCAACAATATTAAGTCACTGAGGAAACAAATGAAAATAACAAAAATCTTATAAGAATGGCCAAATCTATTAGAACAGTCAAAATATGGAATAATGATATATCAAACATTGGTAAGGATGTACAATAGGAAACTTTCATTCATCGCTGGTGGGGATGCAAAGTGGTACAGCTAATTTAGAAAATGTTTTGGGAGTTTCTTGTAAAACCAAATATACCCTTATCATGTGTGTGTGAGTGTGTGCTAAGTCACTTCTGTCATGTTTGACTCTTCACAACCCTATGGACTGTAGCCCGCCAGGGTCTTCTGTCCATGGGGATTCTTCAGACAAGCATACTGGAGTGGGTTGCCATGCCCTCTTCCAGGGGATCTTCCTGACCCAGAGATCGAACCCATATCTCTTATGTCTCCTGCATTGGTAGGTGGGTTCTTTACCACTAGCACCACCTGGGAAGCCCAGGAAACAACAACAACAACAACAACAACTGCACATGGATATTTATAGAAGCTTTATTCATAATTGTCAAAACTTGGAAGAAACCAAGAAGTCCTTCACTGGTTGAACAGATAAACTGTGGTACATCCAGACAATGGAATATTATTCAGAACCAAAAAAAAAAAAAAAAGAGCTACAAAGCCCTAAAAAGACATGGTGAAAACTGAAATGCATATTACTCAGCCAGTCCAAAAGGGATACATTCTGTATGATTCCAAGTATATGACATTTAGGAGAAGCAAAACTATGTGGACAATAAAAAGATCACTAATTGATAACAGGTAGGGAGGAGAGAGGAGTGAATAGCAAGAGCACAGTGGATTTTTAAAGGCAGTGAAACTACTATTTTATTTTACTAAAATGATGGATATGTATTTTCAAAACCCATAAAATGTATACTAAGAGCAAACCCTAATGTAAACTATGGACTCTGAGTGACAATGATGTTGTCAATGTAGGCTCATTATTGCAATAAATGTGCCACTCTTATGTACAATGTCAACAGTGGGGGAGCCTGTGCAAGTTTGTGGGGCCAGATGTTATACCAAAGTCCCTGTACCTTTCATTCAGTTTTGCTGTAAATCTAAAACTTCTCTAAAAAAATAAAGTTTATTACTTAAAAAAGAGCTCCATATATCTGGAGACTAACAACAACAACAAAAAAGCACAACAACAAATGTAGTAACTACATAATGTTCAGAACCAAACCACAACAACAAATACTAATTCTCAAAATTGGTGGATACACTGGACCAATTATGGACTCCTTTGATGAAAACTGAAAACATTCAATTAAATCAAGTACATATATTAGATAAGATTAAATCAGATTAGATTAAGCACTTTCTTTGAGGCAGGCATTCCAGTCATAGTTTAAAGCCTTAAAAAATTCCTACACAAAACAAAAAGGTATAGACAGTCCCCAACTTTGGATTTTTCAACTGTCGATGGTGTGAAAGTGATTCCCATTCAACAGAAAACACACTTTAAACTTTGAATTTTGATCTTCTCGCAGGCGAGCATTAGCCTGATCTGAAAGCTGGGCAGTGACAGTGAGCACAGCTCCCAGGCAGCCACACAATCACAAGAGTAAACAACCAACACACTCACAACCATCCTGGACCCATAGAACTGTGCTGCTTTTCACTTTCAGTATGGTTTTCCACAAATTACATGAGATGTTCCATACTTTATTATAAAGCAGATTTTGCGTTAGATGATTTTGCCCAACTGTAGGCTAACGTAAATGTTTTTAGCATATTTTTAGGCAAGGCTAAGCTATGATGCTTAGTATGTTAAGTGTATTAAACACATTTTTGGTTTATGATGGGTATTTTCAACTTCTGAGGAATTCATCAATATGTAACGCCACAGTACACTGGTGCAGACCTCTATAAAAAGAAGGCAGCTTTATCTTAGCCTTTTTTGCAGTAAGAGGGAATTGGAGGTAATCTAAGGTCGATGGAGGACTTCCCTAGTGGCCCAGCTGGTAAAGAATCTGCCTGCAATTCGGGAGACCTGATTTCAATTCCTGGGTTGGGAAGATCTCCTGGAGAAGGGAAAGGCTACCCACTCCAGTATTCTGGCCTGGAGAATTCCATGGTTTGTATAGTCCTGCTGCTGCTAAGTCATTTCAGTCGTGTCCGACTCTGTGCGACCCCATAGACGGCAGCCCACCAGGCTCCCCCGTCCCTGGGATTCTCCAGGCAATAACACTGGAGTGGGTTGCCATTTCCTTCTCCAGTGCATGAGAGGGAAAAGTGAAAGTGAAGTCACTTAGTCGTGTCCGACTCTTAGCGACCTCATGGACTGCAGCCCACCAGGCTCCTCCGTCCATGGGATTTTCCAGGCAAGAGTACTGGAGTGGGATGCCATTGCCTTCTCCGTTGTATAGTCCAAGGGGTCGCAAAAAATCGCATATTGCTGAGTGACTTACACTTTCACTAAGGTAGATGGGAGCAGCAATAGCATAATAAGTAAATTATAGTGGATACATGCAATGGAATTCTTTGCAGTATTCAGAAAAACCGATTAGAATCCTTAGTATTTTAAACATAGTTCAGTTCAGCTCAGTTCAGTTACTCACTCATGTCCGACTCTTTGTGACCCCATGAATTGCAGCATGCCAGGCCTCCCTGTCCATCACCAATTCCCAGAGTTCACTCAGACACATGCCCATTGAGTCGGTGATGCCATCCAGCCATCTCATCCTCTGTCATCCCCTTTTCCACCTGCCCCCAATCCCTCCCAACATCAGAGACTTTTCCAATGAGTCAACTCTTCGCATGAGGTGGCCAAAGTATTGGAGTTTCAGCTTTAGCATCAGTCCTTCCAAAGAACATCCGGGACTAATCCCCTTTAGAATGGACTGGTTGGATCTCCTTGCAGTCCAAGGGACTCTCAAGAGTCTTCTCCAACACCACAGTTCAAAAGCATCAGTTCTTCGGTGCTCAGCTTTCTTCACAGTCCAACTCTCACATCCATACATGACCACTGGGAAAACCATAGCCTTAACTAGACGGACCTTTGTTGGCAAAATAATGTCTCTGCTTTTGAATATGCTATCTAGGTTGGTCATAACTTTTCTTCCAAGGAGTAAGCATCTTTTATTTTCATGGCTGCAATCACCATCTTCAGTGATTTTGGAGCCCAAAAAATAAAGTCTGACACTGTTTCCACAGTTTCCCCATCTATTTCCCATGAAGTGATGGGACCAGATGCCATGATCTTTGTTTTCTGAATGTTGAGTTTTAAGCCAACTTTTTCACTCTCCACTTTCACCTTCATCAAGAGGCTTTTTAGTTCCTCTTCACTTTCTGCCATAAGGGTGGTGTCATCTGCATATCTGAGGTTATTGATATTTCTCCCAGAAATCTTGATTCCAGCTTGTGCTTCTTCCAGCCCAGTTTTTCTCATGATGTACTCTGCATAGAAGTTAAATAAGCAGGGTGACAATATACAGCCTTGACCTACTCCTCTTCCTATTTGGAACCACTCTGTTGTTCCATGTCCAGTTCTAACTGTTACTTCCTAACCTGCATATAGGTTTCTCAAGAGGCAGGTCAGGTGGTCTGGTATTCCCATCTCTTTCAGAATTGTCCACAGTTTATTGTGATCCACACAGTCAAAGGCTTTGGCATAGGGAATAAAGCAGAAATAGATGTTTTTCTGGAACTCTCTTGCTTTTTCCATGATCCAGCGGATGTTGGCAATTTGATCTCTGGTTCCTCTGCCTTTTCTAAAACCAGCCTGAACATCTGGAAGTTCACGGTCACGTACTGCTGAAGCCTGGCTTGGAGAGTTTTGAGCATTACTTTCCTAGCGTGTGAGATGAGTGCAATTGTGTGGTAGTTTGAACATTCTTGGGCATTGCCTTTCTTTGGGATTGGAATGAAAACTAACCTTTTCCAGTCCTGTGGCCACTGTTGAGTTTTCCCAATTTGCTGGCATATTGAGTGCAGCACTTTCACAGCATCATCTTTCAGGATTTGAAAGAGCTCAACTGATTCCATCACCTCCACTAGCTTTGTTCATAGTGATGCTTTCTAAGGCCCACTTGACTTCACTCTCCAGGATGTCTGGCTCTAGGTGAGTGATCATACCATTGTGGTTATCTTCGTCATGAAGATCCTTTTTGTACAGTTCTTCTGTGTATTCTTGCCACCTCTTCTTAATATCTTCTGCTTCTGTTAGGTCCATACCATTTCTGTCCTTTATCGAACCCATCTTTGCATGAAATATTCCCTTGGTATCTCTAATTTTCTTGACGAGATCTCTAGTCTTTCCCATTCTGTTGCTTTTCTCTATTTCTTTGCATTGATTGCTGAGGAAGGCTTTCTTATCTCTTCTTGCTATTCTTTGGAACTCTGCATTCATGCTTATATCTTTCCTTTTCTCCTTTGCTTTTTGCTTCTCTTCTTTTCACAGTTATTTGTAAGGCCTCCTCAGAGAGCCATTTTGCTTTTTTGCATTTCTTTTCCATGGGGATGGTCTTGATCCCTGTCTCCTGTACAATGTCACGAACCTCCGTCCATAGTTCATCAGGCACTCTATCTATCAAATCTAGTCCCTTAAATCTATTTCTCACTTCTACTGTATTATCATAAGGGATTTGATTTAGGTCATACCTGGATGGTCTACACAGGACTGAGTGAAAACAAGAAATTTGAGTTACAGCTACATGAATTAAGCATTCACAATAGGATACAATGTTTTTTATGAAAATGGCCAAATTAATATATCAAAGTCATTAGTAAAGTGCATAAAAGGAGAAGCAGGGAGTAGGAAAAATACATAAGAAGAGGGCTAAGGTATGAGGACTGTGTGCTACAAACTGAAGAACAGCATTAGATGATCCCTCTGTACCTGAGGTACCCACAAAAAGAAAAAAATACAGAAAAAAGTATAACTATAAAATTTAATTAACCAAATAAATCTACTAATCAGTTAATACATTTTTTATCCCTCCAGAGAGATGGAGCATATAGTTATAATTATTACATTTATTTAAAATAAAGAGAAACATAAAGAAACATATTTTCTCAAAGTTACCCAATTAGTAATGAACGCATAAATAGAACAAGGACCGTGGATCTCTTTTAGACTAATGGTATCACCTATGTACATTTTCTCTCATTAGAGCAGTAGATATAAGGGGGAAAATCTTAGGAAATAAAACTTGTTATCCCCGGGGGGATAATATACCATGTAAATAATTCTCCCTTTTCTCTGTAGATGCAAAAATCACTGAATTATCTTCCAGTTAAAGAAGCAAGGAGGAGATAAAATATCTAAATTTTCTTCTACTGATTTTCTTTAACTTTTATTTTAACTCTACCACGCAGTAGTAATAGATTTCTCATTCTGGAACCAACAAAGAATGTCATTTTGCTTTCCTCACTCTGACCTTCAGTCGATTTTCCATTTGCATATTCCATCTCAAGTGTTGTATTTCTCAGTATCAAAGACCAGATGCATGGCAGAGCTGTGCTCCTTAATGTCTCGTCTGTGTACAATGGTTTTGCATAAGAGCTATATGTTGCTTGGAGATGCACAGTTAATCACAGTAATCCACACTATACACCATAATGATGGATACTTAAATTACCTCTTTCACATATTAGGGTCAGAGTGCGGAGGGAGTTGTGGGGGAAAGTCACTTCTAAAGGATAAAGAAAATTTTATACAATTTTTCTACAACCAATATGCTATAAAATAGTAAATGTCAGTTAATTCAGTCTGTCTGGTCCTTTCATTAAGAAGTTTTCAAAGGTTTATATAATACTGAATCCTATAAACCTATTATTTTTAAACAAAGGCGAACTTAGGAAAGCTTATATGATACTCTCTTCAATTTTAATCTGTCATATTATGTATTCTTTTTACCTCTAGATTTAAAATCTCCTAATGGTTAGTGCCAATTACTGAGCATGAAACCTCCCTTTTAAAAAACAATTCATGACAGCATCCCTCAAAACCTGCTGTAAAAGCCACAGTTGCTTATTATTTAATAATCTGAAGAATCAAATTTTGCTCTTTTAAGTAAAGTGCTAAACATTACAGGGGAAACAATCTATGCCAATAACACAGGGATTTTGGTTTTATTAAACTTCATTTGTTTTCAGTCTTTGGCAGTGCTACATATTTATTACTCCTTCCTAAAAAGAAATTTGTGGCATCTTAGCTCTAGCAGAACTTTAAATTATAAAACCCATAATATTAGGAGTGCTCTGAGGCTTATTATTGTTATTACACAGAATTTGTACCTTACTGAGGCACTGTCCTAGAAAATTTCATTTATTTCTCAAAAGCATTCCATGAGATAAATAGTCCTATTTTAACCATAACTCATAGGAGGAATCCAGGCTCTCAAAGAGATTAAGAAACCTGACCAAGCACAAATAATGAGTAAGTGGGAATTTGGAATTTGAACCCAGTAGTTGAACTTCCAAACTTGTCTTTTTAATTGCTACTACATGCTGTCGATAAGATCATTGCTACCATGAAATGTGGAGAGATCAAGTTTGATTCTAAGTATAGAAAGAAGAATAGGAATAAAGATGGTCAGGATGCAGAGGGACACAGATTAGTTTATGCAACTTCCTCTTTATTGTCATGGCTAAAAGTATATACTTCAAATGAGTTGTTTTCAATGTAACTTAGTTTGGAATATATATATATATTTGAATTGAATACATATATGTACAAATCTTTATGTCAGTTATAATCCCTTTGATCATATCTTTGATGTAGGGAGTGCTGACATGATGCCAACACGTATAGTAAATTGTAGGGTATCAGAAAATAAAATCATTTCACAAATTTTAAGGAAAATATAATCAAATCATAGCTTAGGGATTTTGTGTTTATTTCATTTTGTCTCTTCCTTTATTCCCTGATCTAAGCCACAAAGAAACAGCCTCAAGCATTTCACTGAGGGTTGTTTCGGAAGGAAAATGAAATTATCATCTGCTGCCAGTAACATTCAGGTTTTCTCAGGAACTTTGCTATTTTTTGTCTAATGGTGGAAGATTAGAGTGGCTTGAAGGACTCTCACGTTATCTAAGTAGGATAAGACACAACTTAGTGCACATTTTTAAGATAAAAGTGTTACACAAATTTACTTATTTACTATCAACTCTGCTAAGTTGTTCCAGAATTTAAATTCTATGCTTTTATTAAAAACTTGATTATAAATAAGCCCGTAGTATTTTGAAAGCATTTTACTGCTAAGATTTTACTTTCAATAAAACATTTATGAGCTTCATTTGGATTTACAGTAATTTTTATTGATTTTTTAAATCATTTTGTAAAAAACAAAATGGAAGGAATGAGGATAGATCAGTACTGATACACTTAGTATTTTACTTTAACATTTAAATTTTCACACACTGGACACACTCCTCACACTTTGTTAGACTTTGGGGAGAAAATATTTCTAAATAGTTCTGCTCATAATACCAAGTAAATAGGTTCATAACTAAATGAAAACCGAATGGAAAGCTCACAAAATTGGGAAAAAATAAAAAAGAACAGAAAAAGACATTGAGACAACTATTTCAGCTATTTAACTGATATCATATTGCTTTATGCATCATACATAAGTTATAATATGATTGAATCTGCTACATTAACTAAAATGTAACTGATTCAATGAACTTCACTTTCTTTACTAAAGTAAATTAAATTTTGATCATTTATTTCATTATGACAACAATCTATGCTACAACTTATAAAAATACAAAGTGGAAAGTAGTGGAAGTCACTCAACAACTGCTAGTAAATGTAAATCCCTCCAAACTCTCCTCAGTTCTTATATTCTTTTAAATGAATGACACTATATTTTTCATCTTATTCTGACTGCTCCTTACCTGTTGGTAAGGTAGTGTTGCCCGTTAATGCTGCAAGGAATATTAGGGTGCATGTGTCTTTTGGAATTATGGTTTTCTCTGGGTACTAAGGGGTTCTGGAAAAGCTGGATAACTACATGCAAAAAAAAAAAAAAAAAAAAATGTAATTAGCACACTCCCTAACAAGGAAATCAACCCTGAACATTCATTTGAAGGATTGATGCTGAAGCTGAAGCTCTATTACTCTGGCCACCTGATGTGAAGAGCTGACTCACTGGAAAAGACCCCATTGCTGGGAAAGTGAAGGCCAAAGGAGAAGGGGGTGGCAAAGAATGAGATGGTTAGATAGCTTCACGGATTCAATAGACATGAATTTGAGCAAACTCTGGGAGACAGTGAAGAACAGGGAAGCCTAGCATACTGCAGTCCACGCAGATGCAAAGGGTTGGAGCCGACTGAGCAACTAAATAACAACTAACGCCACAGAAAAAAAAAAAAACTCAAAATGGACTGAAGACCTAAAGGTAAGGTCTGACACTATAAAACTCTTAGAGGAAAACATGGGCAGAACATTCTTTGACATATCACAATAAGATATTTTTTGACCCACCTCCTAATGAAAATAAATACAAAAATAAAAAATGGGCCCTAATTAATACTAAAAGCTTTTGCACAGCAAAGGAAACCATAAACAAAAGAATAACCCTCAGAATAAAAGAAAATAAGTGCAAACAAATTAACTGACAAAGGATTAATCTCCAAGATAGATAAACAGCTCATGAAACTCAATATCAAAAAAAAAGAAACAATCCAATTAAAAAATACTTAGAAGACCTAAAAAGACAATTCTCCAAAGAAGACATACAGATGGCCAATTAACACATGCATGTGAAAGTGTTGCACTCAATATGCCAGCAAATTTGGAAAACTCAGCAGTGGCAACAGGACTGGAAAAGGTCAGTTTTCATTCAAATTAGAAAGAAAGGCAATGCCTAAGAATGCTCAAACTACTGCAAAATTGCACTCATCTCACACGCTAGGAAAGTAATGCTCAAAACTCTCCAAGCCAGGCTTCAGCAGTACGTGAACCGTGAACTTCCAGATATTCAAGCTGGTTTTAGAAAAGGCAGAGGAACCAGAGATCAAATTGCCAACATCTGCTGGATCATCAAAAAAGCAAGAGAGTTCCAGAAAAACATCTATTTCTGCTTTATTGACTATGCCAAAGCCTTTGACTGTGTGTGGATCACAATAAACTGTGGACAATTCTGAAAGAGATGGGAATACCAGACCACCTGACCTGCCTCTTGAGAAACCTATATGCAGGTTAGGAAGCAACAGTTAGAACTGGACATGGAACAACAGACTGGTTCCAAATAGGAAAAGGAGTACATCAAGGCTGTATATTGTCACCCTGCTTATTTAACTCCTATGCAGAGTACATCATGAGAAACGCTGGGCTGGAAGAAGCACAAGCTGGAATCAAGATTGCTGGGAGAAATATCAATAACCTCAGATATGCAGATGACACCACCCTTATGGCAGAAAGTGAAGAGGAACTAAAAAGCCTCTTGATGAAGGTGAAAGTGGAGAGTGAAAAAGTTGGCTTAAAACTCAACATTCAGAAAACAAAGATCATGGCACCTGGGCCCATCACTTCATGGGAAATAGATGGGGAAACAGTAGAAACAGTGTCAGACTTTATTTTTTCGGCTCCAAAATCACTGCAGATGGTGATTGCAGCCATGAAATTAAAAGACGCTACTCCTTGGAAGAAAGTTATGACCAACCTAGATAGCATATTCAAAAGCAGAGACATACTTGGCCAACATAGGTCCATCTAGTCAAGGCTATGGTTTTTCCAGTGGTCATGTATGGATGCGAGAGTTGGACTGTGAAGAAAGCTGAGCACCGAAGAACTGATGCTTTTGAACTGTGGTGTTGGAGAAGACTCTTGAGAGTCCCTTGGACTGCAAGGAGATCCAACCAGTCCATTCTAAAGGAGATCAGTCCTGGGTATTCTTTGGAAGGACTGTTACTAAAGCTGAAACTCCAGTACTTTGGCCACCTCATGCAAAGAGTTGACTCATTGGAAAAGACTCTGATGCTGGGAGGGACTGGAGGCAGGAGGAGAAGGGGACAACAGGATGAAATGGCTGGATGGCATCACCGACTCGATGGGCATGAGTTTGGGTGGACTCCGGGAGTTGGTGATGGACAGGGAGGCCTGGCGTGCTGCAATTCATGGGGTTGCAAAGAGTCTGATAAAACTGAGCAACTGAACTGAACTCAACTAAACTGAAAGATGCTCAAACATCACTGATTATAAGAGAAATGCAAATCAAATCTACAAGGAGATATCACCCCATACCTCAGAACGGCCATCATTAAAAAATCTACTAACAATAAACACTGGAGAGGGTGTGGAGAAAAGAGAACCCTCTTGAACTTTTGGTGGGAATGTAAATTGATACAGCCAATATGGAGAACAGTATCGAGATTCTTTAAAAAACTAAAAATAGAATTACCCTTAGACCCAGCAATCCCACTCCAGGGCATACACTCAGACACATGCACTCCAATGTTCATTGTAGCACCATTCACAATAGCCAGGATATGGAAGCAACCTAGATGTCCATGGGCAGATGAATGGACAAAGAAGATGTGATACACATACACAATGGAATATTACTTAGTCATAAAGAGGAACAAAGTTGGGTCATTTATATAGACATGAATGGACCTAGGGACTGTCATACATAGTGAATTAAGTTACAAAGAGAAAACCAATATTACGTATTAATGTATATATGTGGACTCATAAAAAAATGGTATAGATGACTTATTTACAAAACAGAAATGGAGACACAGATACACAGAACAAATGACACCAAAAGGGCAAAGAGGGTGTGAAATGAACTGGGATTGACATCTATACACTATTGATACTATGTATGTAATAGATAACTAATGAGAACCTATTTTGTATCTCAGGGAACTCTACTCAGTGCTCTGTGGTGAGCTCAATGGAAAGGAAATCCAAAAAAGAGGGGATATATGTATAGCTGATTCATTTTGCTATACAGCAGAAACTAACACAATATTTCAGGCAACTATATCTCAATAAAATTTGATCAAAAAATAAAAAAAAATTTTAATGAAAAATTTAAAAAAGATTCATGGAAACTTTAAATGTGAAATCATATTCAAAATTAGCAGCATAAATAGGTCTATGGAGATATTATCTTCTGAAATCTAGTGCAAAATATTATTTTGCTATTCCTCTGGGTTCCCTGTAGCTAATATTTAGCTTTTGCCATCAGACACTGAAAAGTGCTCCACTGTAGAAAGACAGTCACACAGAACTACATAGTGAGCTATCCAACACTGCTAACTTTCAATGCTTCTGAGAATTACTTTAGCTCAGTTTTTTTTTTTTTTTAGTAAAAAAATCAATCATTTGTTTATTGAAGTTTCAATTATAATTCAAACATTATACAATTCAAATAATATAAATATATTTAGTCTGCTGTTTGTTATGTCATAAAGTGGGCCTGGGTGTCTACTAAAATAAATCTTACAGATGCATTTGATATGTTTCCTCCTGGGAATAGAAGGCAGAAAGAGACTAGGGGGAGACATGTTTCAAGTTTATTAAAGTATCCATTTTTCAGTTCAGTTCAGTTGCTCAGTCGTGTCCGACTCTTTGCGACCCCATAAACCACAGCACGTCAGGCCTCCCTGTCCATCACCAACTCCCAGAGTCCACCCAAACCCATGTCCATTGAGTCAATGATGCCATCCAACCATCTCATCCTCTGTCGTCCCCTTCTCCTCCTGCCCTCAATCTTTCCCAGCATCGGGGTCTTTTCCAATGAGTCAGCTCTTTGCCTCAGGTGGCCAAAGTATTGGAGTTTCAGCTTCAACATCAGTCCTTCCAATGAACACCCAGGACTGATCACCTTTAGGATGGGCTGGTTGAACCTCCTTGCAGTCCAAGGGACTCTCAAGAGTCTTCTCCAACACCACAGTTCAAAAGCATCAATTCTTCAGCACTCAGCCTTCTTCACAGTCCAACTCTCACATCCATACATGACCACCGGAAAAACCATAGCCTTGACTAGATGGACCTTTGTTGGCAAAGTAATTTTATTCCTCCAATTCCAGTTTTGGATAAATTTAGATTCTTATGTGGTCTTGATCTAAACTATCAGCCCAGAGGGAGTGAGAAGAGATGAAAAGGAAAGTAGATTCCTGGAATTCTAAGACTTCTTGCTATTTCCTAGCATTTTCCCAATATAATAACAGCTTATTTACTGATAACCAGAATTTACTTTGTTCCTCTGAACTCTCTCTCCTCCTCTTTTCATCTTTATAATATACAAGTATATAACATAATGCTATATATTACACATAATATACATTAAACATATACTGCAAAATATATTGCAAGTTACTGCATTTGTGATATTGAGAAAAGAAATTAATGGCACAGCCATTTATTGATAACAAAGCAAATCCTGTGCATAAAGTCAAATTATGAAATTTTAAAGCATATTGACATAATTAGGAGGTTTCCTCCTCTTTAGGACTGTTTCTTAGATAATCACTCAATCCACTGACTTGGGCACTTTGACTTACAATTGATTAGAAATGATCACTAGAATTCAGGTAAGTCAGACAAGAGCATACCAAAAACAGAAATGCCAGCTAAAAGACTAATAAGTTCAGAAAGACTACATAATTTTGCTATGATAATGATGTATTTTCATAATGGTGACTCTTGATCACTAAGAAGGATGAAACGGTTAAGTATCTTACAATTATTGTCTTTTTACTTGTAACTGGAAAATGGCAATGATTACATTTCAAGGTGTTTCATTTAAAAGGATACTTTCAAATTTTTTTAAGTTGCCCAGTCATGTCCAACTCTTTGCAACCCCATATATAGTCCATGGAATTCTCCAGACCAGAATACTGGAGTGGGTAGCCATTCCCTTCTCCAGGGTTCCCTTCTCTAGGGGATCTTCCCAACCCAGGGATTGAACCCAGTTATCCCTCATTGCAGGCAGATTCTTTACCAGCTGAGCTACCAAGAAGCCTTTATTTTATAATAAACACATTTTGGCACTTGAACATTTAGAATTCAAGTATCTTGAAAAGTACTGCATTCTTTACTGGATGATAAAGTAGATTAATGATATTCTATGAAAGGTGCATGAAAGTGAAAGGGATAGTCATTAAGTTGTATCTGACTCTTTGAGACCCCATGGACTGCAGCCTGCCAGTCTCCTCTGTCCATGGAATTCTCCCGGCTAGAATACTGGAGTGGGTTGCCGTTTCCTTTTCCAGGGGATCTTCCTGACCCAGGGATTGAACCTGGGTCTCCTGCATTGTAGGCAGATTCTTTACCATCTGAACCACCAGGGAAGCCCTGAAATGGGCACAGAAACCACTATATTTGAATATATATGTACACTTATTT
Organism: Bos indicus; assembly: GCF_029378745.1. Classification (NCBI taxonomy): domain Eukaryota; kingdom Metazoa; phylum Chordata; class Mammalia; order Artiodactyla; family Bovidae; genus Bos; species Bos indicus. The sequence goes on from NC_091765.1 coordinate 33,890,121, forward strand.
ATATGAAAGTCATATATAAGATATAAAATATAGTTATCTGTTAAGCTGAATAAAATTACAAATAAAGGCTCACATCCATCAGGCTTTCTATGTAAAATTATGCTTATTTCTTTGGAAAACTTATCTTACCCATGTACATGTATGCTTCTTGAGGGTAATATTTATGAATATTTTACATTGCTCTCAGAGATTTCCTTTGATTATGAGTTTGTTCACCAAAAGCTTTCAATGGAACATGCAACATATAATATCTATACTGTGTAAAATGAAAACTCATGTATCTAGCGTTATTTGTTAAAATGCTGTTTCACACACTTAATGCTACTCGCCAACCAAATCACGTTATGTTCACTGAACTCACCAGGCACTTTCTCAAATATATAAAGTTTGAGATCTGGAATGATCCTATAAAATAATCCATCATAAAATGGTCAAGTTCAAAGATCACTACCTCTATGCTTGTCCTCTATTCCTTCATTCAGAAAATTGTTCAGAAAAAGCCTAAGATCAGAAGGAAATTGCTCCTGAGAAATCTTATAGTGTAAATCAATAAACATCTTCAACAACATCTTTACGATAGGTTTAGTAATGACTTTTTCTTATATAGTGTTCTTTAGTAAAGGCCACATCATCATCTTAAAGCACAGAACTACATGCAGCCAATAATTTACAGTCAAAAGTATCACTCTGACAGGTAGGCTTCCCTACGGATGTATTGCAGAGTATCTAGTGCAGATGTTATTCCTCAGAGACCCGAGGTTGTCCTGGAGAAGTCCTGGGAATACTGAGGATGGCCAATTTACCTATAGCTCACAGAGAAGTTGTACATCTTTTGATTTTGTATATTCAGTTTTTCATAAGATTTTATTTGAAGGAAACATTCAGTAGCTTATAGTTTAAGACCACTGACCCTAAGGAATGGATGAACTGGCTTTCTACTGAGTTTTGTACAGATGTGGGACAGCTTCAAATCTGAGGTTATACTTCTAGCCAATAAGACTGTTAGCAATACACTGAATTTATATTCCTACAGACAGTGGGGTTGTGGTGTTGACAAGCTTATATAAAATTCCAGGCATTATAATGAATGTTAAGAATAAAAGCCATCCCACTTCCTGTAGAATATAAGCCAAGAACAGGCCCATGGGGAAGACTGAAATTATGCTAATTAAATAATGGTACATATCAGGAGTACATTAAAATCCCAGCCAAACAACACTATTTACAAGCTTAGAAATGGCACTTTGCTTTTTCTTACAGAAGTTGCCATCATTAGACATATTATAGCATTGCAAAACAAACAAACAAACCTACAAAAAGTATTAGCAATGATATGCCCTACGTTATTACATATTCATGATCATAGTCAGTTGAGTTTATTAGATGAATAAAAAATGACGATTATAATATTTTTAGCATTCATTTTGTCACTGTAGACACTCCTCATCTATTGATTCATTTGATATCCAGGCCCATATGTAAAAGTTATAATTAAAAAGAATATATATTTTGAAAAACACGAAGTGAATAACTTTTGTTTTTAAGTGCTCACATATATTTCTGGCATACTGATAATATGGCATAGTTATACCTATGTTATGATCAAAAATATATAGATTTCCATGGAAATATTCTCTTATATTCTGATGCATAATGCAATGTATATGCTAATATTGAAATAATGATTACAGTTAACATCTGCTAAGGGCCCGTTATATAGTAAGATAAGTATAAAGTGCTTTGTGTGCATTTTCTCATTTGTGAGAAATATAATATTTAAGGAAAATATTATATGCTTCTCATTTTACACCTAAGTTCACTGAGTCAAAGGTTATCAACTTGCCTCAGACCTCAAATGTAATTAGTAATTAGATGGCACATGGAGATGGCGCATGAAGTCGGGTCAGTCTAGCCCACATTTAAGCTTCATATCAAAGACTTGCAATATTTGGTTGAGAAAGTTTCATTTGATTAGCAATGGGGATTAAATCACGTTGCCACTGCTATCTAGCTGCACACTTCCATTAATTACTTGGCTTCTCTTATCCACAGCTTCTTCATCTATAAAGTGGATATAATAGTGGTTTTTGCCTATGGATTTAATGTGAAAAATAACTAATTACATAATGGTGTAATATTATAAACATAGCTATTATTATTAATGTTGTTGTTTTTATTATGTTTTGATCATGGAAAAAAATATCATCCAAGAAGTCCTTAATGAAGGGTCACTGTGCAGTGAAGAGGAAGGTGGAGACTGGGAAGACACTGGGGCCAAGAGCTCTAACTATCCCAGAGACTGTGCAAACAACGCACAGGCCAGGCAGTAAGGGCCGACGAGAGCAGGTAGCTCAGAGAAGAAAGAGACATTATGAGAAGCACAGAAAGAATTAGTATCTTCCACATCACCCAGAATAAAATTGAAAATCCCAAGGCTTGGCATGAATTGCTACCTTCTACCCCTTCTGCCTTCACTTTGGTCACAGCACATCATCTCTTTTCTTTCAAAGGGACTTTCATTTTTCTGTCATATTCTGTTGTTTCTTCTGCCTTAAACACTACTGCCCCATGTGTCTCTGTGGCTGGCTCATCACCTTTTCCAGGACATTATATACATATTATCATTGAAAGAAATCTTCCCTCTTTACAAAATACCACTTTGTTCTACCTTATGTCACTCTTTTTCCCATTTTGTCTCTTTTATGCTTAGAATCGATCACTTCCTAACAAATGTTATTGCTTTTTACCCCCCACTTTTTATTTTTATTTTTTTAGTTTTATTGTTACCTTTCCCTCACCCTCACAAGAATGTCAGTCTCATGAACACAGGGAATTTATTTCACTGCTGCACCCCCAAGCCTTACTACACTGTCTGGTACACAGTAGTTGTTCAGAATGTTTGTTTAATTAGTTATTTAATTTAGATCATTTAACAGTTGGATTAGCTGTGGAAGACTCATATTTGTGGATATATAGATAATTGGGATTATTTTTTTAATTACATGAAAAATAATTTCCATATAGGATGAAAAGAATAGAAATGGAAACAAATTATTTTAAGTGGCAAAAGGACACTATAGGCCAGTGTCCATTTAACTCCTAAGTTTTTGATAACTACTTACAAGAACAAATAAACTGAAAATGTGGACCAGGCACTCTGCATCTTTTTTTTTGGTTTTTGAACTACATTCTCAGAATCATGAGAGAGAAGCAGATACTAAGGAAGCAAGCATGAGAACATACTCATTATTTTCTAATGCTTTGAATAACAAGATTTAAAAATACTGCAAGGAAACATCTGAAGTCACTTTTGTTTATATGTTTACTAATTCTATATTTTGGCCATTCCCTGACTGCTATACTACCTGTTCCAATATAATGTATTCTTAAAATATTTTTATTTGAAAACATAAAAATAATTTCACTTTCTCTATTGTTCTTTAAATTGAGACTTTGACCATATTTGTTTCCATACATAGAATTTTTTCCACAACAACATATCAGTAAGAATTATGCAAGTTAGTTTCTCTTGAGAAGGCAATGGCACCCCACTCCAGTACTCTTTGCCTGGAAAATCCCATGGACGGAGGAGCCTGGTAGGCTGCAGTCCATGGGGTCGCTGAGGGTTGGACACGACTGAGCGACTTCACTTTCACTTTTCACTTTCCTGCATTGGAGAAGGACATGGCAACCCACTCCAGTGTTCTTGCCTGGAGAATCCCAGGGACGGCGGAGCCTGGTGGGCTGCCGTCTATGGGGTCGCACAGAGTCAGACACTACTGAAGTGACTTAGCAGCAGTAGCAGTTCTTGGGTTCACAGCATGTCTAATAAGTAGACTTGTGTACATTCCTTCTGCTGCCTCTTAACTCAGGTTTCCCAAGGTTTGTGATATTTTAAATGTAAAAAACCTTAATTTTTAACATAATTGAAACTTGAATGTTATCTTCATGTGTCACTGGGTAAACAAATCCTATTTTTCTACTACTAAATCCAAGGTATCCATATACTCCACATTTATTTTGAAAGGATATCTACTGTTTCTGTTTTTAAATCAATAAGGCTTTTGTATTACTAGCTTGTACACTATTGAAAATATGAACGACCTCTTTAAACAAATGTATACATTGTTTATTTCTGAATCTCTTCCCAATTGCTTTATAGATATACATAATTGAGCAGTTATTTCAAAGTGAATCAGATTTTTACACTAGCTAACATTATATAACTATGAGCAATTCCTATGAAAAAAAGTCTAAGGGTTGAATGTGGAAATATCTACAATGACCATGAAATAATAGTCACAACTTTAAAAGTATTTTTTCCTTTAGAATAGTGTCATGATATGAGCAATTAAAAATAACAAAATTTTTGTATTAATATCTGGAGTAGGTAGTTATTTGAAGGCCAAAAGTTCTCCTAGTCACTGTAATATTTCTCTATTTTTTACAAAGATATTATTGGGGCTAAGTTAAATTGATGCTCTTATCTATAAGACTACAAGACAATTATTTGCTCAGGGCAAGAATAATTTTATGCCCTCTCTCTAGATCTATGCCCTATAATTTAGAAATAATTTGATTTTGATATAATTGATGCTCCAAAATATTAAATATCAAAAATTTATACAATATATTATCTTCATAGTAAATAAGATTTAATAGTACATTATTAATATTTCAATAAGTTTCTAGGACAATCCAAAAGAATGTGCAATCCTTAATAATTACAGTTAAGTAAATTGGGATATACATAACTTAGCCAAAATGAATGCATTTATATTCTGAAATTAAAAAAAACTTGTTTTGAATTCCATTTGTTCATAATTCTATTTCTTTACCATATCAGAACATTAATTTGATTGTTTAAAAATATGATATATTTATATCTGTTTGCATATATATATGCAAAATATATATGAATATATATATTCAAAATGAAGTCCTTATTATTTTATATTTATGTAAAATGGTTCTCAATTTTATTCCCAAAAGATTTCAATCATATCAATTTTGATTTTACTTTACTATTTTTTTAGAAAAGATACAATCAACATATATGAAGAAAAAATAATTCTCTATATTTAAGCAGCAAGAATTTCTACCTGAACTAGAAAGGTGTGCTTCAGTGTATTAGTAACTATCTTCTTTAAGATTTGTGTGTCACTGAGAAGAAATGCTTTTACAACATAGGCAGCTTTCAAAGGTTAGGTAATACTTGCATTGCAGATTGTAGTTCTGTTTGTAGGGCAAGCAGAGTACAAGGGAGTTCACTGCAGATGGAGTTAAAAGGCAGGTGGGTATTCACGCATTGGCTCCTGCTTTTTCACTGATACATGCTACTTTCTACCCTTTTTAAAACAAACTCATATTTTTCTCACAGTGTAAAGACAATGAAGTTCCTCTCTTATGATTCTATTATCTTTGTGCCACAAATGAATGGTGACATATATTAACTGAATTTCAAACATTTATTCACAGCATAAATCTCCTGGAACAAAATATTTTCCTGACATTTGAGTCTTTTGGAGCTTGCCAAATCATTCCTTTGTCCTCTACCACAGCTCTGAAATAACATATTTGTGAAAATGATACTTAAGAAATGACAGCAAGGTTGATAAATTGGTGTTGATTTATTGTCATTTCCTATTCATTTTTTTCCTGTCCCATACCAAAGAGCTGTAATGGGAAATAGCTTTTCATCCATGTATTAGGAAATGAACCTCAGTCTACATTGACTTTTAGCTGAGAAATTAGGTATAGGATTCTGGGATCATTCTGAGATGTCAAGTTTGTGAATGCAATTATAAATCAGAGAGATAGAAGGCTGATTTTCTACAATGATATTAGTAGGTTCTAAAGTCACTGAAGAGCTCCAAGTATATTTGAATGGCAGTGCTATTATTTTGGTTCAAATGTCGATAAATATTATGTTAGACTTTTGAATAGGTAAGTCAGTGGTTCACTGAAGAGACATCTGAAGGTTCTGTTACAGTAAAGATAGCTGGATCTCACCTCCAGAGTTTCAGAGTCAGTGGATCTGGTGTGTAGTCCAAAATTTACATATCTAATAATTTTGTGGGAATCTTCATGCTGTTATTTGGGGGACCACAGTTTGAGTTTCAGGGGAGTAAATCACTGACAGGTAAATCCCTTGGAAGCTGAGAACCACTTGTTTTCAAGTAGAAGACAGTAAGAACTCATAAATTTTGTATATGATAGGAAAGTATCTAGCCAGATAGTGTCTATCATTTTTAGCCAATGTTTATTTAACACATGAACATATATATATATATAAATATCAAATTTAAAAATTTTATTGTGTTTCCCATTCTTCAAACATTCTAGAGAATGCAAGAGTGATTCATTGACTTGTTGATTTTGTTTAGGAAAGACAAGTTCACTGACCCCAATAAATATTGTCAGTATTTTTTTTTTTTTTTTGCAGCAGTGATGGAGGCCAGGGATGGTAAGCAGTCTTTTTAGCAAGGTTAGTCAAAGAAGGCCTCTAAGGGGTTGACATTTGACCTAGAATATGTAAAGAGGCAAGTTATAAGAAGATCTAAGTACAGAGTTAGCATTAGCTCAAGGTTCTAAAGCAAGAACAAGCTCAACTAAGCTGAATACAGTGGTTTTCAAAGTCACAGAAAGTGCCATTCAATTAAAAATTAAGGTTGAACTAGAGGTTTTAAAAAAATCAACTAAGAACAGCTAGGGGAATTTGAGATTTAATCACATAAACTTTTTCACAGAAAAGGAAGAATAAGACTCAACAGTATTTATTAAATGAGTATGCTGCAGTTAAGGTCACAAGCACAAAGAGGGAGATTCCAGAAATGGGCTGAGTAGACAAAACTACCATGGAGCTCATGTTACATTGCTGAACAACCAGAAAGTCAGCTTATCATTTACAACTGGGGGCATTCTTTTCCTGAAAATGGAATATTATTCATGTCTGCTCTCCATGAATTTCCCATTGTTACAATATATGAGAGTTGAATTTCAGAATAAATTACTTTTGACAAAAGATGGATTCAGTGTAAAATGAAAGGGAGCAACAACACTTCAATCGACTGACCTCAGTGAGGCCCAATGACTCAAATCAGACCCACAACATAGAACATATCTTTCTAGTTACTAGAGAGTTTGAGGATCTCTCCACTGTGACCTCAACCCAGGACATGGCTGGAAATCCAATAGTGAGTTCTTACTGTTTCAGCTGCTTTTCTCCAGCTTGCGTAAAAATCATCAGCACCCTCTGCCAACATATTCTTTCTTTTTTTTAATCAGATGTAAATCTTCGTCACAGATTAACATTTGCTAATATAATGACACCCTCCTAGGACTCTACTTGGGTCACTATGATATGCCTTTGAGGAATCCTCAGAGTCTAGCTTCTCACACATTTAGGGTTTGCAATATGGCTGCTATTGGGAATAGCTATACTCTTCTGTTATAACTGTCTTTTTAAAAAAATTTTACAAGGTTGCTTAAATTTATTTGGAAAAATAACTTGCATTCCCCATGTTATAGGCAGAACTGTGTCCCTGCCACCACAATACTTATATGTTGAAGTCCTATCACCATCATCTCAAAATGTGACTGTGTTTGGAGTTACAGCCTTTAAAGAGGCAATTAAAATTAAAATAAGGCTGTTAGGGTGAGCTAGAATCTGCCCACAATGCGGGAAGCACAGATTTGATTCTTGGGTTGGGAAGATCCCCTAGAGAAAAGAATGGCTATCCACTCCAGTATTCTTGCCTGGAGAATCCCATGGACAAAGGAGACTGGTGAGCTACAGTCCTTGTTGTCACAGCAACACTTCAGAGTGGGCTCTATTACAATATGACTAGTATCTTTATAAGAAGAAGAAATTTGGACCTAAGAAGAAACACCAGTGATGTGTGCACACAGAAGAAAGGCCCTTTGAGGACACAGAGAGAAGTCAGCCACCTGCAAGCCAAGCAGAGAGGCTTTGGGGACAACGAAACCTGCCTAAGCCTTAATCTTGGATTTCTAGTCTCCAGAACTGTGAGAAAACACACTCTGTTGTATAAGTCACTCAATCTTTGATATTTTCTCATGGTAGCTCTAGCAAAGTAAAACACCCCATGGTTTCTGACTATGAAAGCATCCAAACAGTACATCTCACAATGGTTGATGCATCTTTGGAACGCTGGTAGGAGAGAGAGGAGAGGAGGAGAAAAAGTGGGTAGGGAAGGAGAGGAGAGGATAAGTAGCCAATAAGTGGATTTCCTTTTTGTGGTAAAACAGAAATGAAATCAGATATGGTAGTTAAGTATCTGTCTAGTCCCTGTCTCTCTCACACATACACTAAAAAAAAAAAAAAAAAAAAAAAACCCTGATAAAAATGTCCTTTAGTTAGAACAATGATCTACAGATTGTCTGCTTTTGAATTCAGTAATGATTGAGAAGACTCTTGTAACAAGTTTCTTCAGAAGAAGTGTCAGATTCTATCATTTAGAATTATGAATGGCATTTTAAAACAGTTGTGCTATAGACAGCAGTTTCCAATATGCAAAAAATACCTCCTGAACTTATGCGACATTTTAAAAGATAAAGGAACATGACCGTATTCTTCTGCTACTTGGTAATCCTCTGGAACTGGGCAGGGATTTGTAATGTACTCTCACAAAACAAAAAGAACAAACATTATTTGGATGTTTGCCACCTAATTGGTTGAGATCATAATTCTAATGTTCAAAAAAACTAGAATGTAATTATAATTCTTCACTCTGTGACGGTGAATTCATCATTTTATTATCTGAGCTCTTGATTTTTCTTCAGTTTGTAAGATAAAAGATGTAGACACATTGGCCACATAGCACAAAAATATCTATCAAACTATACATTAATAACACTGAAGTCACTGCTGACTTAGGCTGAGTGTTTTAATTAATGACATTGACAAGGGGAAATGTCATCATCTGTCTTCTGTATGCCTACCTAGCTGGGCCTCCCTGGTGGTTCACATGGTAAAGTATCTGCCTGCAATTCAGGAGACCCAGGTTTGATCCCAAAATTGGGAAGATCCCCTAGAGAAGAGAATGGATACCCACTCCAGTATTCTTACCTGGAGAATCCCACAGATGGAGAAGTCTGGTGGGCTACAGTCCAGGGGGTCACAAAGAGGCAACTAAGCATGCGCGCACACACACACACACACGCCTATCTAGCTAACTTAGGATAAAACTATGAAATAAAACTAGGTGAATTAGATAATGGATCCATACTAACCACAGACTCCATGCTGAGTATCATACTAAACGAAAAAATAAAACCATGAGTTTCTGAGTGTTGGCTATGTGCCAAGCATTGGGCTAGGCTCTTCAAATACTTTTTTAATTTATTCTCACAGGAACACTAAGAAGTATGGATCATGATCTCTGTTTTATAAATATGGATACCTAAAATCAAAAATAAAATAAATTCTCCAAGATGGAAGAGCTATTAATTTGTAAGGGCTGAGACTTTAATACAGCTGTTTGACTCCTAGATCTCTGCTATTTACAATTTAACATGTTCCTCTAAAACAACACCATAACTAAGACATCCTGGACCAAATGGAGAGAAAAAAACACAACCTCTGGTTAATGAGTCCAGTGCTTACGTCTGTTGCCTTGTGGTTTCTACTGAAGAGGGCTTCAAAGAGTACACTGAATAAAAAATGGTGTCAACTGTGAAAGACACTAAGTATCATGGAAATTCTAAAGCATAACAGTTTTTTTCTCATTGTTTGCCCTTCTCAGAAGCTTCCATAATGAAAATTACTTTCCCAAAGCATATGGCCTTTTTACATTTTCCTTTTCCACTACTTAAAAATGTTTATGATGAAGAATAACTTTCTTCACATTCCATATGTTTGCTCATCTCAAGGAGAAACTCTGCAGATTTCGTCTGGACTGATTTAAGCAAAGAATTATGTTTCCCCTAATACAAAAACCATAGGCACTGGCAGAACACAAGAATATAAAACATCAAACAGAGGGATTTTTTCGTAGTTGGTAGTAAGTACAACTTAACTAGGGGTAGTGCTGATCACAGATTGTCATTGAAGGAGATAAAATTTCAGAAAAGGCATCCATCAGTAATTTACCTATATACCTCTTTTATTCATACTGTTCATAGAGTCCTCATGAAACCCACAAAGAATGAAGATTCTCCAGAAAAAAATGAAGGGATGGAGCCAAATCAAAAACAACATCCAGTTTTGAATGTTACTGGTGACAGAAGCAAGGTCCGATGCTGTAAAGAGCAATATTGCATAGGAACCTGGAATGTTGGGTCCATGAATCAAGGCAAATTGGCAGTGGTCAAACAGGAGATGGCAAGAGTGAATGTCAACATTCTAGGAATCAGCAAACTAAAATGGACTGGAGTGGGTGAATTTAATTCAGATGACCATATTACCTACTACTATGGGCAGGAATCTCTTAGAAGAAATGGAGTAGCCCTCATAGTCAACAAAAGAGTCCCAAATGCAGTACTTGGATGCAATCTCAAAAATGACAGAATGATCTCTGTTCATTTCCAAGGCAAACCACTCCATATCACGGTAATCCAAGTCTATGCCCCAACAAGTAATACTGAAGAAGCTGAAGTTGAACGGTTCTATGAAGACCTACAAGACCTTTTAGAACTAACACCCAAAAAAGATGTCCTTTTATTACAGGGGACTGGAATGCAAAAGTAGGAAGTCAAGAAACACCTGGAGTAACAGGCAAATTTGGCCTTGGAGTACAGAATGAAGGAGGGAAGAGGCTAAAAGAGTTTTACCAAGAGAACACACTGGTTATAGCAAACACCCTCTTCCAACAACACAAGAGAAGACCTACACATGAACATCACCAGATGGTCAACACTGAAATCAGAAAGATTATATTCTTTGCAGCAAAAGATGGAGAAACTCTATACAGTCAGCAAAAACAAGACCAGGAGCTGACTGGCTAAGATCATGAAATCCTTATTGCCAAATTCAGACTTAAATTGAAGAAAGTAGGGACAACTACTAGCCCATTCAGTTATGACCTAAATCAAATACTTTATGATTATACAGTGGAAGTGAGAAAGAGATTTAAGGGACTAGATCTGATAGATAGAGTGCCTGATGAATTATGGACTGAGGTTCATGACATTGTACAGGAGACAGGAATCAAGACCATCCCCGTGGAAAAGAAATGCAAAAAAGCAAAATGTCTGTCTGGGGAGGCCTTACAAATAGCTGTGAAAAGAAGAGAAGCAAAAAGCAAAGGAGAAAAGGAAAGATATAAGCATCTGAATGCAGAGTTCCAAAGAATAGCAAGAAGAGATAAGAAAGCCTTCTTCAGCGATCAATGCAAAGAAATAGAGGAAAACAACAGAATGGGAAAGACTAGAGATCTCTTCAAGAAAATTAGAGATACCAAGGGAACATTTCAGGCAATGATGGGCTCAATAAAGGACAGAAATGGTAGAGACCTAACAGAAGTACAAGATATTAAGAGGAGGTGTCAAGAATACACAGAAGAACTGAACAAAAAAGATCTTCATGACCCAGACAATCACGATGGTGTGATCACTCACCTAGAGCCAGACATCCTGGAATGTGAAGTCAAGTGAGCCTTAGGAAGTTTTACTACGAACAAAGCTAGTGGAGGTGATGGAATTCCAGTTGAGCTATTTCACACCCTAATAGCTGATGCTGTGAAGGTGCTGCACTCAATATGCCAGTAAATTTGGAAAACTCAGCAGTGGCCACAGGACTGGAAAAGATCAGTTTTCATTCCAATCACAAAGAAAGGTAATGCAAAAGAATGCTCAAACTACTGCACAATTGCACTCATCTCACATGCTACCAAGGTAATGATCAAAATTCTCCAAGCCAGGCTTCAACTGTACGTGAACAGTAAACTTCCAGATGTTTAAGCTGGTTTTAGAAAAGGCAGAGGAACCAGAGATCAAATTGCCAACATCTGCTGGATCATCAAAAAAGCAAGAGAGTTCCAGAAAAACAGATATTTCTGCTTTATTGACTTTGCCAAAGCCTTTGACTGTGTGGATCACAATAAACTGTGGAAAATTCTGAAAGAGATGGGAATACCAGATCACCTGACCTGCCTCTTGACAAACCTGTATACAGGTCAAGAAGCAACAGTTAGAACTGGACATGGACAACAGACTGGTTCCAAATAGGAAAAGGAGTACGTCAAAGCTATATATTGTCACCCTGCTTAGTTAACTTATATGCATAGCACATCATGAGAAGCGCTGGGCTGAATGAAGCACAAGCTGGAATCAAGATTGCCAGGAGAAATAGCAATAACCTCACATATGCAGATGACACCACCCTTATGGAAGAAAGTAAAGAGGAACTAAAGAGCCACTTGATGAAAGTGAAAGAGTACACTGAAAAAGTTGACTTAAAGCTCAACATTCAGAAAACTAAGTCATGGCATCCAGTCCCATCACTTCATGGCAAATAGATGGGGAAACAGTGGCTGACTTTATTTTTCTGGGCTCCAAAATCACTGCGGATGGTGATTGCAGCCATGAAATTAAAAGACGCTTACTCCTTGGAAAGAAAGTTATGATCAACCTAGATAGCATGTTTAAAAGCAGAGACATTATTTTGCCAACAAAGGTCCATCTAGTCAAGGCTATGGTTTTTCCAGCAGTCATGTATTGGATGTGAGAGTTGAACTATAAAGAAACCTGAGTGCCGAAGAACTGATGCTTTTGAACTATGGTGTTGGAGAAGACTCTTGAGAGTCCCTTGGACTGCAAGGAGATCCAACCAGTCCTTCCTAAAGGAGATCAGTCCTGAGTGTTCACTGGAAGGACTGATGTTGAAGCTGAAACTCTAATACTTTAGCCACCTGATGCGAAGAGCTGCTCATTTGAAAAGACCCTGATGCTGGGAAAGATTGAGGGAAGGAGGAGAAGGGGATAACAGAAGACAAGATGGCTGGATGGCATCACTGACTCAGTGGACATGAGTTTGGTAAACTCTGGGAGTTGGTGATGGACAGGGTGATGACAGGTGATGACAGGGAGGCCTGGCATGCTGCTGTCCATTCGGTTGCAAAGAGTCGGACATGACTGAGTGACTGAACTGAACTGAACTGAATCCCTTTTATTGATAGTTCCAGCTACCTATTGTGTGTTATATACTAGGATGATAGATAAAGGAGACAAAGTCATCTCCAGAGAAAATATTGTGCAGGTAAAGAACCTACTTATGATTTTTTTTTTAAAGTTTCCTGCTCTAGTTAATATGATTGTGGGGTATGGCTTATGTCTATGATGCTGCTAAAGAAAGAAGTGATTGATAAAAACTTCTAAGATTCTATAAACTAGATCTGTCTCTGTGTCTGTTATTCCAAGGATCCCCAAAAGGTGCAACAGGACTAGTTGATCAGATTGTACTCATGAGAGAATCTTGTTTTTTGCAAAAATTATAATGATACCAAGATGTCACTGGTTCTGATAGTGAAAGATTTCTATTCAAACATAAAATTTGCCATATTTTAATTATAAGAAGCCATTTTAAACAAAAATATTTCAGATTTTATTTTACATCTACAAATAGGATTTGGATATTTTCTTGGGCACAAAAAGGCAGGTATAATTCTAATCAACCCACAAAATAAAATCAGGAAATTACTATTTGATTGATCTTTGTGGCAAAAATATCTTTACGCAGATTACATTATAGAATCAAGTGAGAACATGTTAGATTCTCACGTTCCCTTTGTTCATTTTCATATCCATTCCAGCCAAGATATTTTAGTGGCAGTTATAATTGTTTTACAACAGCCTTGGAAACATGTCATATCACAGCACTTACAGAGATGCTATCATAATAGCCTGTCTCAAGAAAACCTCAGCAAAGCCTTAAAATGAAAGTTTACCAAGTGGGAAAGTCACAAATTGATACAGTACAAGTGAATTGAAAATTTACTTGGTAAACTAAAGCTCCAAGTCATTTAAAAACAATAAAAAATATGTGTCACTGCTTTCATGTGTGCCAATCATACCAAAATTCTAAAATGAAGCCTCCTAATATCTTACCAAGGGCTTAGTTAAATAAAATCTTCATATATTTTTAAGGAAACATGGCAAAAACACATCATTGTGCTAGATGCAAAAAAAAAAAAAAAAAAGCTTATACACAAATAATTCTTAATGCTGGAAGTACTTTCAAAGCCTCCTAAATTAATTCAAAGGGAAAAGAATATCATCACCAAGTGCTGCCATTTCTAGTGAGAGAATTGTTTACTACAGCAGCAAAACAAGCCGACCACGGCCCAGGGGAGTGCGTCATCACAGCTTTACTAATGGCCCATCCGTATTACCTCATGACCACTGTGAGCCCAGCACTTGCAGATCTATGTGGTGTGCCTGGGTCACCGTGAACCTGCATGATCTCATCTCCTGGGTACAGGCCTGGCTGTTTTACTCACCTGTGCACAGCCAGAATCAAACAACTCCTTTGAGTAGATTACACTGATGGTAAGGATTTCAAATAGGTTTTTCCAAAATACAGTCCTATCTCCTAACAGAGTTATTATTCTTCAATTTTAGTGATGAGGCTGCTTGCAGTTTTCTTGTGATACTTTGCATCTTTTACATTCACCCTAATACCCTGCCTTTCTGTCACCTCATCGTGTGCTTTATTCTGGGCAACGTTCCCAATTTATTGTAGGAGAAAATGGGCTTTATTTTATCTCATTTGAAAGATTTTGGTCCAATTAGCAGCACGATTTAGTTCCTAAATAAATATTTTGAACTAGACAAAATCTTGAAATAGAGTTTGTACCTCAGATACTGTAGGAATCAGTTGGTTAATAGTTATAAAAGTAGGTTATTTGTATCTACAGATTGAACAATTGCCCTTTCAACATAATATATAATTTTCCTGAAGCCCAAATTTGAATCATATACATTAAGATGTACTAGAATGAGGTTCTATGCAGGTAAACAAGCAAAACAAATGGATTAAAATTCATATCCCAGTACTAAGTACTTTTTATTTGTGGATGCATACATATTTTTGTGGGGGAAGGGGAAAATATAATCTTTTATTTGAAAATGGAAATCCACAAAGGCCCCACAAACATCTCTCAAAAAAATCAAGGATTTACTGGAAGATGACAAATATCAAGAAACCATAGCAAATATATCTTAATAGTCATTCTTCTGAGGCTATATTCAACCTGTTTCCTTTTCACACAGACCTCCAGGTAACTGCTTACAAATTCATCATGACAGGCATGAGAAATAAAATCTACTTGCCAATCCTGGTTTACTATGTATAAAGCGGCACTGGAAGGGTTGTCTTTATTTTGATATTTTCTTTACCATTTTAGTCTTCTATAATCTAAAGATAGTTAATAAAATGAAAGTGGCCAATTGCACTGGAAGAGAATTAGTATATTTAGGGGAAAAATGACAATAGATTTATGCCCAATCATAAGTAATTTAGATATTTTCTATTAGTATATTAGCTTTTAAAACATTTTTAGAAAACTCTAGTGTAAAAAATACGATACTGGATGCTTGGGGCTAGTGCACTGGGACGACCCAGAGGGATGGTATGCGGAGGGAGGAGGGAAGAGGGAGGAGAGTTCAGGATGGGGAACACATGTATACCTGTGGTGGATTCATTTTGATATTTGGCAAAACTAATACAATTATGTAAAGTTTAAAAATAAAATAAAATTTAAAAAAAAATTAAAAAAAAAATAAGGTGCTGAATGGCTATAATCTATACAATACTTAATGGATGTAAGTATCCATTACTTCACTTCAAATTCAACATTCTAGGCTTCTTCCAAGATTGTACCCTCAGTAAAAGTAATTACTAACTCTCTTCCAAAGCATTCAAAATTAACCTTTTTTTCCCTATAGTAATGTGACTTGTAGATATTTACATTTGATAAATATCAGAGATTCAATGTAGCTTAGTTATGGTTGGATCTAATCATGTAAGAGGCATCATACTACTCAAGTGTTTACACAGACAGAGTGATGAATATTTGAATTAGGTCAATTTAGGAAAGTTCTCTGGCCTTGTCTGCCAGTGGCATGGATCTCTTTGACCCTAACCTTTTAAGTGCACTTTCAAATTGATGTGAAAGATGAGAGAGAGAGAGAGAGAGAGAAATAACTGTCAGTTTCAAAACAAAAACAAAATGAATGCACACTGGTTGACAACTGAGTTTCTAAAAGGCCACTTAAACTGAATCAAAGGTCTTTCTTAAAGGTATTATTAGGAAAAATATTACATGCAGTCCACCTTTTCTGAGAGTCATAACATTTTAAAAAGCAATGTTCTATTAGAGAGATTTTTAAAAGTACTTCATGTTTTATTGTTACTTTATTTCATAGTGAGCTAGTGGGATTTCTCATTTGAAATGTCAGGTTTATAACTAGAAATCCTACAATAGAAAGTTTATCTTTTCTAAAGACATAGGTATACATGTTCATTTCAATATTTGGCAAAACCAATACAATATTGTAAAGTTTAAAAATAAAATAAAATTTAAAAAAAAAGAAAAAAATAAAGACATAGGTAGTTTTTCAAAGATTTAAATTTCTAATACATCAGTTAGATAAATATTCATTGACCCTTTCAAATTATAAATTAATTTCATACTACTTCTTTTGGGCTTCCCTGGTGACTCAGTGATAAAGAATCTTCCTGCAATGCAGGAGATGCAGGTTCAATCCCTGGGTTGGGAAGATCACCTGGAAAAATGTATGGCAACCCACTCCAGTATTCTTGCCTGGGAAATTCCATGGACAGAAGAGTCCCACATAAGTTAGCGGCTAAACCACCATTGCCACTACTTCTTTTTCCTTTTGACCATGTTAATGAAATAATAAACTACTTTGAAGAGTGAGCTTTAAGATTTGTAAAGCAAAACTTAAAAGACTGTATAATTTATTTAGGTAAGAGATTAAATTTTGCCTACTTCCCTTTAAGATTGAAGGCGATATTTATTATAACAGCCTAAGCATTATCACTGAGACAGGAATAAATTATTTACATTTAGAGACACAGTAATGCTCCACTGTGCAAGTGTGCTCAGTCTTTCAGTTGTGTCTGACTCTGCGACTCCATGGACTGTAGCCTGCCAGGCTCCTCTGGCCATGGGCTTTCCAAGCAAGAATACTGGAGTGGACTGTCACATATGGAACCCACATCTCCTGCACTGGCAGGCAGATTTTTTATCCCCGAGCCACTTGGGAAAACTCAATCCTTTAATACAACCTTTTATCTTTTGTGATGTTTCTATCCTGAGAGCATTGTTGCACCTCTCTCAAGTAAACTGATTAATTTCTTTTTCAGTTATAGCTGGTGCTAGTGGTAAAGAACCTGCTTCCCAAAACAGGAGACATAAGAGACACAGGTTTGATCCCTGGATTGGGAAGATCCCCTGGAGAAGGGCATGGCAACCCACTCCAGTATTCTTGCATGGAGAATCCCCATGAACAGAGGAGCCTTGCAGGCTACAGTCCATTGGGTCTCAAAGAGTTGGACATGACTAAAGCGACTTACCACACACATTATTTCAAATAGTAAAATTCAGTAACTTTTTTATGATTAAAGTTAACTCTAAATAGAAACATAAATAGGAGAATGCATATGTACAATTAAAATGAAAAGAAAAATTCTCATTTCTTGGATTACTAATAAAATTCACTACTGTGATTGCTTCCCTTTCATCAAGTAAACTATTCCTATGGTCATAAACATTGTTTTATACCTTCATATTATACTTTATTTTACACAAATGTTTTTGCAAAAGTAACATGTAAAGCTTCAGAAAATGATTTCAATATGTGATATATACAGGATATAATGTGTATTTGAATAAAATATTATGAATAAATAAATTTAAACTGTCTGGCAAAAGGAAACTAGGTTGGTTAAATTTTTTATCTTGCAATTACAGGGTGAAAAATCTCATTTATTCAGGATTGTTATTACTTCAGAATTTGTGACAGTTAGGGCAATGAGTAGATTGAAATGTATAGTTATATTATCATCAAAGAAAAATTGTACTCTTTAACATAGTCTACTTTTTCTTATATTTTTCTCATGTTTTAAATATACTTTTGTTTTAGTAAACATCAATAGGACCCTTGAAATATGATTTATGTTTAAGCAATTTAAGTAGATGATATCAGATCAGATCAGTCACTCAGTCGTGTCCGACTCTTGGCGACCCCATGAATCACAGCACGCCAGGCCTCCCTGTCCATCACCAACTCCTGGAGTTCACTCAGACTCACGTCCATCGAGTCAGTGATGCCATCCAGCCATCTCATCCTCTGTCGTCCCCTTCTCCTCCTGCCCCCAATCCTTCCCAGCATCAGAGTCTTCTCCAATGAGTCAAGTCTTCGCATGAGGTGGCCAAAGTACTGGAGTTTCAGCTTTAGCATCATTCCTTCCAAAGAAATCCCAGGGCTGATCTCCTTTAGAATGGACTGGTTGGATCTCCGTGCAGTCCAAGGGACTCTCAAGAGTCTTCTCCAACACCACAGTTCAAAAGCATCAATTCTTCCACGCTCAGCCTTCTTCACAGTCCAACTCTCACATCCATACATGACCACAGGAAAAACCATAGCCTTGACTAGATGAACCTTTGATATAGATGATGAAAAAGCTCTTAATTTGTTCATAATAAATGCATTATCACTAGTGACTTCTCCTTTGGTTTATTCCACAAATAAGACTGTGGTCCCCCAAAGGAAGGAGGGAGACTTCTATTTGTGAAGTCCATTACACATATGTCTATTACACATATGCTCAGAGTGCTCACGTGCTCAGTTGTGTCCAACTCTTTGTGACCCCACAGAATCTATTCTTAATTGCTAGTTCAAAAACAGTTATCAAGGGGTATTCCTTTGAACAGTACAGTGTAGTCTTTAGGGGACCCAACAATGAACTAGATAAAATCTATGGATCAAGGTACTACTATTATGTAATAAATATGTTTACTTTGTATGTGTCCCCAGTTGTGTCCAACTCTTTGTGACCCCATGACTGTAGCCTGCCAAGCTACTCTGTCCAAGGCAAGAATACTGGGGTAGGTCGCCACTGCCTACTCCAGGGGATCTTCCCGATTCAAGGATCTAACCTGGGTCTCTTGCATCTTCTGCGTGGCAGGCAGATTCTTTACTACTGTGCCTCGCAAGAAGCCCCTAAGTTTACCTTATCTACTCATAAAGCCATCCACAAAAATTCACGGGAGTGCTGCTAATCCAAATGGTGATGGAAGTCAGGAATAACAACAGGTGTAATGAAACGACCTCTTAGGAAGGAAATTAACAAGCAAAAATTGTTGCTCCATTATTATATTCTTCTGTTAATAAAGTATATATTTAGTTCACATTCTAGGGTCAAATTGTTTGTATTCAAATCTAATCTGTACAACATTCCACCTGTATATCCTTGGGGGCTTTATTAACTTTAAAAAAAATTACAGTTTATTTACAGGACTATGTTAGTTTCAAATATACAACATAATAGTCCAATACTTTACATATGATATTTCATTTAATGTTATTATAAAATATTAACTATATTCCCTGTACTGTACAATATACTTTATTGTGTCTTAATTTTCTCATCTGTAAAGGAAGTGGTAACATTTCCTGGGTTGCAAAGACTAATGAGACACTACAAATTCTAAATAAAAAACTGATATAAGTTTTGATACATGGCAAGTTCTCAAAAAATGCTGGCTACTATCATCATCATCATCATGTAAGCAGTTAAGAAAATATTTATTATCTCTGCAGTGTACTGGCTCTCTCAATAAATTGTGCTGAAAACTTGAGATCTGGGCTAGGAGCAAGTCTTAGGAAATTTACAATGTGTGAATAGTGAGAGAATTCAAGAGAATTAAAACTCAGGATGTACGTGTTTACCTTTCAAGAGACCCAGGACCATTGACTGTCTCCAGATCATATAAGTCAGACACAATGGGGCTGACTGCCCATTGGAGAGATTTACATTTCAAAAGGTTCAAGTGAGAACCCATTATCCTTTTATTCCCATCTGCAAAGAACAGAAAATTTTCTCCTTCCTTTTTGGGATATGTAGGGAAGGTAGCTGTCCTTTTCTACAGTATATAGGCAGAAAAAAAATCCATTTACTTTTATCCCCTATGGAGTGCAAGGTTCCTTACATAGTTAATCTTACCATTTGTCTTTCATTGTGTGCTTTACCAATAAAATCCAGGATAAAGGAGGTCAATGCAATTATTGATGACTGTTAATGACTATATCTGTCTCTAATCCAGAACATCTTGGGTGCATACTCAGGATAAAATTAATAATGATGTTTTTTAACAACCCAACAATCATCATCACCACCCAACGATATCATCATTATCATGTAGCAGAAAATAGCTACAATCTAGCTGCTAGATTTGCAAAAACCTGGCTTTCTTTCTTCCTGGGTGCAGAACTAGAATATAACTCCCAGCCTCTGTTGAACATCAGTACAGTCATGTGACGAAGTTCTGGCCAACAGAATATGGACAAAAGTGAATGCCTCCTCTAGGCCAGGTCTGGCATCACCTAGAGCCAGACATCCTGGAATGAGAAGTCAAGTGGGCTTTAGGAAGCATCACTAGGAACAAAGCTAGCAGAGGTGATGGAATTCCAGTTGAGCTATTTCACATCCTAAAATATGATGTTGTGAAAGTACTGAATTCAATATGCCAGCAAATGTGGAAAACTCAGCAGTGGCCATAGGACTGGAAAAGGTCAGTTTTTATTCCAATCCCAGAGAAAGGCAATGCCAAAGAATGCTCAGATTATCACACAATTACACTCATCTCACAGGATAGCAAAAAAATGCTCAAAATTCTCCAAGCCAGGCTTCAGCAATACGTGAACCGTGAACTTCCAGATGTTCAAGCTGGATTTAGAGAAGACAGAGGAACCTGCAATCAAATTGTCAACATCTGCTGGATCATGGAAAAAGAAAGAAAGTTCCAGAAAAACTTCTATTTCTGCTTTATTGACTATGCCAAAACCTTTGATTGTGTGGATCACAACAAACTATGGAAAATTCTGTAAGAGATGGGAATACCAGACCATCTGACCTGCCTCCTGAGAAATCTGTATGCAGGTCAGGAAGCAACAGTTAGAATTAGACATGGAACAACAGACTGGTTCCAAATCGGGAAAGGAGTACATCAAGGCTGTATATTGTCACCCTGCTTATTTAATTTATATGTAGAGTACAACATGAGAAATGCTGGACTGGATGAAGCACAAGCTGGAATCAAGATTTCTGGGATAAATATCAATAACCTCAGATATACAGATGACACCACCCTTATGGCAGAAAGTGAAGAAGAACTAAAAAGCCTCTTGATGAAATTGAAAGAGGAGAGTTAAAAAGTTGGCTTAAAGCTCAACATTCAGAAAACTAAGATCATGGCATCTGGTCCCATAACTTCATGGCAAATAGATGGGGAAACAATGGAAACAGTGAGAGACTTTATTTTTAGGGGCTCCAAAATCACTACAGATGGTGAATGCAGCCTTGAAATTAAAGGATGCTTGCTCCCTGGAAGAAAAGCTATGACCAATCTAGATAGCATATTAAAAAGCAAAAACATTACTTTGCCAACAAACGTACGTCTATTCAAAGCTATGGTTTTTCCAGTAGTCATGTATGGATGTGAGAGTTGTACTATAAAGAAAGCTGAGCACCAAAGAATTGATGCTTTTGAACTGTGGTGTTGGAGAAGACTCTTGAGATTCCTTTGGACAGCAAGTAGATCCATCCAGTCCATCCTAAAGGAAATCAGTCCTGATTTGGAAGGATTTCTTTGGAAGTCCTTTGGACTTTGGAAGGACTGATGCTGATGCTGAAACACCAATACTTTGGCCACCTGATACAAAGAAATGACTCATTTGAAAAGACCCTGATGCTGGGAAAGATTGAAGGTGGGAGGAGAAAGAGATGAGAGAGGATGAGATGGTTGGATGGCACCATCAACTCAATGGACATGAGTTTGAGTAAACCCTGGGATTTGGTGATGGACAGGGAGGCCTGGCGTGCTGCAGTCCATGGGGTCACAAAAGTCAGAAACGACTGAGTGACTGAACTCAACTCAGGTTCATAAAACTTATTCTTCAACTCTCTACTTACTTCCTCTTTCTTCGTATGCTAGACAGATAAAGCAAATCCATTGGTGAAGTTTGAAAACTTTTATTTTAATCAAGCCAATAGATAGAAGGTACCTTAGATTTTAATTAAGCTATTACATGAAGAAGCTTGCTCTAACCCAAGCCTACCAATCTTCATTATTCTTAAATGTGTGTGTGAAATAAATTGCTTTATTATGATAAATCTCTAAGATTTGGATTTGTAAAAGGGGTGTTATAGAAGTTAGCTTATGCTAATACAAAACTTGTCTTATTAATCAGTATGAAAGATTTTCAGTTGTAGGTGTTTAGTATGAAAGATTTTCAGTTGTAGATGTTTGGGAAAGGACTACAGAGAAGGCAATGGCAACCCACTTCAGTATTCTTGCCTGGAGAATCCCAGGGACAGAGGAGCCTAGTGGGCTGCCGTCTATGGGGTCGCACAGAGTCGGACACGATTGAAGCAACTTAGCAGCAGCAGCAGCAGGAAAGGACTAAGAGGTCTCTTTGTAACCTCTTCTCCAAAGGACTTCAGATAATCAGCCATGACTCCAGACCAAAAGCAAATCATAGAGAGTAAAGGGTTTTGTAGGTAAGGGGTGTGTGAAGGAGAGAAATAACATAAAAGACAGTGAGAATAAAAAAATTGCAGTTTACAATATACAACTGTGAAATTTTTATCACTCTTTCTAGCTCTTCTGTTTGTTTTCTCTTATATAACTATTCACTATATCCTTTAAATCTTCTAATCCATTTATCTTAAGTGTTCAATCAAATATTGGTTCACGGATCTACAGCACACTATGAAAGGAATTCAGGACAAAGAACAGGATGAGACACTCTGTACTTTGAGAAAACAGGCTGACAGACCCTTAGATAGTTAGATATACTTCCAGTAAAATTTTTATGAACCCGATTCTTGCCTGTTTCCATACTTAGAAAAGCACCGAAATCATTAACTGAGATATTGTTCCTTGTGACTAGCAATAACCATCTACAGAGATATATGCTTGACTGCCCATAATCCTTAGCCAAAATCACATATATACTGGCCCTCCCTCAACCTGTTCAGAATAGTTCTTTGGAACCTTATGAGAGACTGTCTCCTCAGTTATCATGCTCAGGAAGGCTCTGAATAAAACCAACCCACAGCTTTCACATTCTGTGTTTTTAAATTTCACTCAAAGGAGGTAAATGTTTTCTGAAGCATGACTTTTTCCACTTTTGTAATAAAGAAACATTTTTTAAAAACCTAAAATCAAACATTTAAACTTTTGACCTTTTCTGAAATGACAAAATAATCAGAGAAAAAGACCACCTCATTTTGTCAATTATGAATTCTTCTTATGGGTCATAGATCCAGGAAGATGTAGATTTAGGGGCAGAGAAGGAGTTAAGCACCATCTGGCAGACAGAGTATTCATACACAGTAAGAGCCTTGACTTCATAAATGAAGTATATATTTCACCCCAGAATAAGAATTCACTTTATATTGAATATAAAGGTATGCCTCCTAAATATTCAACTTTTTTTTCAAATTCACAAGGGCCATATTTTATTGCTTTCAGATCAAATAAAAATAACATGGCTTCCCATGGTGACTCAGTGGCATAGACTCTGCCTGCCTATACAGGAGACACATGTTTGATCCCTGGTACAGAGGCACCACGACTACTGAGCCTGTGCTCTAGAGCCCGGGAGTTGCACCTACGAAAGCCCACATGCCCTAGACCCTGTGCTCCACAAGTGAAGTCACCACAGTGAGAAGCCCGAGCACCCCAATGAGAGTAGCCCCTGCTCGCTGCAACCAGAGAAAAGCCCGCGCAGCAGTGAAGAGCCAGCACAGCCAAAAATAAATACATTAAAAAAAATAATGAAACATGTAGATATATATATTTTTTCATTTTCAAATTTAAAAGACAGACTTAATTGATTATGCTCACACCTCCTGTCCAAAGCTGACTGATTTCTACCACACAGTCGATCCATTTCTGTAATGTGTTCCTATGTCACTAGATGCTTATCACACTCCTTGAAATTATGCTCAGAAGAGCTACACACCTTCCTTTCAAAGGCTCTACGTACCACGGCAGTGGTGAGTCACTGTGGCATTTCTATCCCTCTGGCACTTCTCTCAGTCAATAGCAATGTTAAGTAACAGCAGGTGTTTCCTTCACTTTCATTGATTCAACCATGAATCAGACTCTCATTATCTTAGGCCTGAGTTACAGACTCTGACTCTGAACTCCCCTTCACTGTTCAATCTTAATATGATTTTGTGATATTGTGATTTATTATAAGAAATATATATTTGATTTTTGTTCCCAGTTTTGGTTCACAGGTCCCCAAACCCTTGAAATTTCCTAAGAGTAGAGAGTGACAAAGGTGTCTGTTGTTTTGTTAGTGATGTGACTTTTGGAAAGCATCTAAGTCCACCCCTTGACCTCTAGGGAGGAGAGGGGAGCTGGAGATTGTAACTATTGCCAGTGGCCAATGACTTAATCAGTCATGTCTATGTATCAATGGGCATGATTAGTAAATCATACCTAAGTATTAATAGGCATGATTAACAGTAAACCTTCATAAAAAAACAAAAGGACATGATCTGGAGAGCTTCTGGGCTGGTGATCACAGAGAAATCTGGAGGAGACTGGAGTACATGAAGAAGATATGGAGGCTCAACACCTCTTCCCACACACCTTGCCTTATACAGCTCTTCCACCTGACTGTTTCTGAGTTATGGCCTTTTACAATAAATCAACAATCTAATAAGTCAAATATTTCTTTGAGTTCTGAGAGCCACTCTAGCAAATTAATTGAACCCAAGAAGGTCATGGTAACCAACCTACATCCAGTTGGTCAGAAGAACAGATAACAACTGGGCTTGTGAATGGCATCTGAAACCCAAAAAGAGGGTCAACAGAACTCCCAATCTAAAGCCCATAGTTTAGAAGCACAGGTATTATAACAATCTGAACTTGCAACTGACACCTGAAGTTGAAGGTGGATGAGGTTGGGGTGTAGTCTTTAGTGAGCCCTTAACCTGTGGAATCTGGTGCTATCTCCAAGTAGGTAGTGTCAAAATTCAGTTGAATTCTCAGACCCTCTGCTTGTGGCCAAGAATTGCTTGTTGGTATGGGGAATGCCTGGGTTTTCCCTGGTGGTTCAGTGGTAAAGAATCTGCCTGCAATGCATGAGATGCAGGTTCAATCCCTGGATTGGGAAGATGCCCTGGAGAAGAAAATGGCAACCCACTCCAGTATTCTTGCCTGGGCAATCTCATGGACAGAGAGGCCTGGGGGGATACAATCCATGGGTCCTGCCTCCAATTTGGTTGGAAAGAAAGTGACTGTAAAATAAGAATTATGAGAGGATGAAAGAACCCAATTCAGTTTGTAGGAAGTCAGGTCCCATGATACGTGAGTGACACATGAACTTTCTTTCACCTCCACTGATGGTGTTATTTTCACTTAAAATGTTTTTCCTTTATAATTTTTAGCATGTTCAAATTTTTCTTCAGTGTTTGAAACATTTTAGATTCTTTTTACTTATATAACAAAATCTAGCACTTAAATTTTACATTCAAAACAATTAGAAAAATAGAGGTCATTGGAAAATATTTCCCTTACCTTAAATATAACTCCAATTTAAACTGTCACTAACAGCAAATGGGACAGTGGACAATTTAAAATCAAGATGCTGAAAGAAGAAAATTAGACCAAGGGAATTTTCTGTTTACTAAGATTTCACCAGTTTTAAGAGACTTAATATTGAAATAAACACAACATCTTAACTGAAGGTTGATAACTGAACATATATAAATGTTTAGATTAACTCTTTAATAAACTGCATGGCTTTTCTTTCATAGTGTCAATTAAATCATTCACAATTAATGACTTAAGAAAAATTCCAAGATAAGCAGCTAAAGACTCTGTGATAGACTGACTAATAACTCCCAACAATATCTAGGTTCTAATATCTGAAGCCTGTGAGTCTTAACTTTTTTGGAAAAAGTGACTTTGCATAGGTGATTAAGGATTTTGAGATCAGCCTGGATTATCTGGTTGTGCTCTAAATTTAGTCAGGCATGTTATAAAAGAGGAGGCAGAGTGCAACAGGACTAGAGAGACAAGGGTAATGGGACTACTGAAGTAAGATGAGACTCTGCTGGTTTTAAAGATAAAGGAAGGGACCAGCCGCCCAGAAATGCAAAGAATGCTGCTCTAAGAAGTTGGAGAAGCAAGGTACAGATTCTCTCCTTAGAGCCTTGAAGAGATCATAATGCTGGTAACACTAGACACCAAGTTGGCATTCACTAATCACCAGAAAATTTCTTTCCTAACTATTTGTGTGCCCAGGCATTATTAGTGTCATGAATTATTGACTGTAAAACTAAAATATATGGAACAGTAATAAAACCAGACACATTTTCCTTTATATAATTTCTCCAATTTTTTCACCCCTAGTATAGACTCATCCCACTATGCTAGAAAAATCAGTGTAGATTCAGCCAAGATATATAACACCTGCCAGATATGCTTGGGTTCTTTGGATGATAGCACTGAGCAGGTAGGCAAAGGTGAAGTGGTGGATGCCATTTGTCTAAAATAGATGGAAATCTTAGCATACATCATTGAATTTGTACTCTCCAAATGCTTAGGTTTAAAAGTCAATAATCTAGGCAGAGAAAGGTGCAAAGACACTTAAACGGATCTAAAATTTTCTTTAGGAGAAAAGACATGCTCTAGAAAAAGTAAACACTTGTAACAAGGAAATAAAAAGGGCCACTCGATTTCACAAGAAGCAGTCTTGAGAGATTTTCTGTGTCCTGACATACAAATGACCTGGAGGAAAGTAAAACATAAAGTGAAATGGAACAAAAGAAACTGCCTGTAAATGAACTTGATCACTTTCTCAAGTAGACAGTGTTATCGGATTGATTGGGAACTTGTTTCTGGCTCTGCTAATTTGCAGAACACTGATTTTACCAGGGAAAGGCATAAAATCTCCAGGGCTAGGAAGTACAGATGCATTTATTTTTTGAATTTGCAGAATTGTTTTGAAATATTATCACACAGAATTCTAAATGCTCAAATGACCATGTAGAAATTACAATGCACACTTGGCTCAAATCCCTTACTCTTTTAAACACATTTCTTTAGTTAAATAGATTATTAATTCTAAAATCCAGTGAAGTGACAGGTAATGAAATGAGGTAACTTCATCTAAGGGAGACTAATGCAAAGGTTGCTTAAATTCAGTGTAAAGAGCATTTGATATGTGAAGGCTGGAAGATTATTTGAACAATTAAATCTTTATTGCATTCATCAATATGTGAGGTTAGTGATCTTATTTTCCATAACTAAGGACAAGGCAAGGGAGAGCTTTCATTTGTAAGAAAATGAGCTAGATAAAAATCTTATTAGGAATGCTCTCCAGCTTGAACTGCAACCAAAGAGCTCAACCGTGCTTGTCAAGAAGAAAGTGAGGGCTCCAGTCTTTATTAGCTTTGCAGGTCAAACACAGAGCCTGCTGTGACTGAATAATGAAGAAATTCATCCAATTGTTTTAAGACATTTGTATTGTATTCCTTAGGTTTAGCTTCAATAGTCCCCTTGCACATTTTGGAAAACAACTTGCAGTTATTCCTCTTTCTTTGTTGTCATTAGGGTTGCATCATTTCTGGAATTATTTTTAAAGAGGAAACATATATATCAAGATTTAATGTTTGACATATGTACTTCATATGACTATGAACAGCTATATGAATATATTTTAGTATTTCTGGTACTGCAGAGTTAATGTGTAGTGTGTCCACTGCAGGCATCCCTGTCAGCTCAGCTGGTAAAAGAATACACCTGCCAATACAGGAGACCTGGGTTCAGTCCCTGGGTTGGGAAGGTCTCCTGGAAAAAGGAATGGCTACCTACTCCAGTATTCTGGCCTGGAGAATAATAATTCCATGGACAGAGGAGCCTGGTGGGCTACAGTTCATGGGGTTGCAGAGAATCGGACATGACCAATGGAATAACACTAACTAATGTAAATTTACATAGAAGGAAATGCGTATCTGCTTTTTACCTTTGTTTCTTATACTCAAGTGGACTACAAGCAGTTCAGGGAACCCTGTAAAACACCTTCAAAAGGCTGGAGTCACAAGTTCAAATTATTTTAGAGGCTGGGTTTCATGGAATCTATAGCAATATGAAGACATGTCTTAGCTGAAGGCAAATTTTACTTTAATTCTGTTGACCAAAGAAAGGATACTATGTGTCAGTTTGGGGTCACTATTCTGGGACTTCTATCACAGAAGCTACTTTCCAGGATTTGTTGAGAACATCTAGGCATACATTCCATAATGAGATCTAAATACCAATTATCCATAATTCATAGTACATAGAGTTGCTGCTGCCACTGCTGCTAAGTCGCTTCAGTCGTGTCTGACTCTGTGCGACCCCATAGACGGAAGCCCACCAAGCTCCCCGGTCCCTGGGATTCTCCAGGCAAGAACACTGGAGTGGGTTGCCATTTCCTTCTCCAATGCATGAAAGTGGAAAGTGAAAGTGAAGTCGCTCAGTCGTGTCCGACCCTTAGCGACCCCATGGACTGCAGCCTACCAGGCTCCTCCATCCATGGGATTTTCCAGGCAAGAGTACTGGAGTGGGGTGCCATTGCCTTCTCCAGTATATAGAGTATTCTGATGCAAATTCTTACTAGGAGAATTGGTAAGAAAGCCTTAGGAACTCAACTAAGGAATGGATATTGGTCCAATCAGAGGATTTCTTTGAATCACACTAGACCACTCCACTTAGGCTGAGCAGAAATGTTCACCTCTTGTTAATACTAGTTCTTGCTACAAACACTTAATATTAAACTGGGACTCTTTTTGTACTTCAAGTAAAGTTTTTACTACTGAAGTTTTATCTTCAAGTTCTATAACTGACAATCATACACAATCTATGTATTGGATGCAGCAAAAACTGTTCTTGTAGAGAAATTCATAATGATACCATCCTTTCTCAAAAATAAGAAAAATCTCAGATAAAACACCTAACCTACCATCTGAAAGAATTATTAAAAGAAGAACAAAAAAACCTTAAAATCAGTAGAAGGAAGGAAATGATAAAGATTTTTTAAAAAATAGGAAAATAATCAATAAAAACAAGAGCTGGTTCTTTGAGTGTTAGACAGTCATGTCCAACTCTTTGTGACCCCATGAACTGTAGCCCACCAGGCTCCTCTGTCCATGGAATTCTCCAGGCATGAATAACTGGAGTGGGTTGCCATTTCTTTCTCCAGGGGATCTTCCTGACCCAGGGATCAAACCCAGGTCTCCTGCATTGCAGGCAGATTCTTTGCCATCTGAGCAAAACTAACAAATCTCTGACCAGGTTCACCAAGAAGAGAGAGAGGACTCAGATAAACAAAATAAAAATGAAAGAGGAGAGATAACAACTAATACAACAGAAATATAGAAAACCCATAAGAGAATACCATGAACAAATATCTGCAACAAATTGGACAACATAGAAATGGTTAAGTTTCTAGAAACATATGCATGCTAAAACTGAATCAAGAATAAATAGATAACTTGAACAGACCTATCTCTAGAAGTGAAAGAGAATATTTAATTAAAAAACAAAAGTTTGGAACCAAATGCCTTCACTGGGAAATTTTTCCAAACTTACAAAGAAGAACTTATACTGATCCTTCTCAAAGTCTTCCAAAAGACTGAATGAAAGGGAACACTCCAAAGTCATGAAGTCACCCTGATACCATAACCAGACAAAGACATTACCAAAAAAGAATTACAGGCCCCAAACTTTGATGAATATGGATGCAAAACTTCTCAACAAAATATTAGCAAATCAAATTCAACAACACATAAAAAAGATCATGTCACAACAAAATCAGATTCATCCCAGGGGCACAAGAATAGTTCAACATATGCAAATCAAACAATACGATACATCACATTAACAAAAGGAAAGGCATAAATCACATGATCATCTCAATAGATACAGAAGAAGGCATTTGAAAAAATTCAACATCAACTGATGATAAAAACTCTTACAAAAGTGAGTATAGAGGGAACATATTTCAACATAATAAAGGCTATTTAAGACAAAGCCACAGGTAACAAAATACTCAATGATGAAAAGCTGAAAGCCTTTCCACTAAAATCTGGACTAAGACAAGGATGCCCACTCTTACCACTTCTATTCAACACAGTACTGGAAGTCCCAGTCACAGCAATCAGACAAGAAAAAGAAGTAAAAGTCATTCAAATCAAAACAGGGAAGCTAAAATTGTCACTTTGTGCAAATGACATGATACTATACATAGAAAACCCTAAAAAATCCACGCAGAAACTACTAGAACTGATTAAATGAATTCAGCAAGGTAGGAGTATACAAGATTAACATATAGAAATCAGTTGCATTTCTTTACACTAACAATGAAATATTAGAAATGGAAAGTAAAACTTCAATCCCTTTTAAAATTGCATCAAAAAATACTCAGGAATAAACCTGACCAAGGAGCTAAAAGACTTATATGCTGAGAACTATAAAACATTAATAAAGAAAACTGAAAATGATTCAAAGAAATGAAAAGATATCCTATGCACTTAGAGTGGAAGAATATTGTTAAAATGGCCATGCTACCTAAAGCAATATACAGATTAATGTGACACATACCAAATAACCCACAATATTTTTCACAGAGTTAGAACAAATAATCCTGAAATTTATATGAAATTTATATGGAACCATAAAATTCACAGAATTTCCAAAGCAATTCTGAGGAAAGAGAACAAAACAGAAGGTATAACCTGTTTATACTAAAAAATATAAATCTTCTGTTTATACTACAATACTGCAAAGCTACACTAATCAAAACATCATGGTATTGGCACAAAACCAACATATTAATCAATGGAATAGAACAGAAAAGCCAGAAATAAATTTATGCACCCATGATCAATTAATCTTGGACAAAATAGGCACAAATAAACAATGGAGAAAAGACAGTTTTTTCAATAAGCAGTGCTGGGAAATTTGGATAGCTGCATGTAAGTCAATGAAGTTAGAACATACTGTCACATCATACACAAAAATAAAATCAAAAGAACTTAATCACTTAAATGTAAGACATGACACCATAAAACTCCTAGAGGAGAACATAGGCAAAATATTCTCTGATGTAATCATACCAATGTTTTCTTAGGTCAGTCTACCAAGGCAATAGAAATAAAAGCAAAAATTAACAAATGGGGCCTAATCAAATTTATACACTTTTGAGGAGCAAATGAAACCATAAACAAAATGAAAAGCCAACCTATGGACTAGGAGAAAATATTTGCAAATAACGTGACTGACAAGGGCTTAATCTCCAAAAAATAGCTCATACAGTTTAATATAAAAAACAAAAAAGCAGCCCAATAAAAACATAGGCAGAAAATGTAAGTCGACTTTTCACAAAAAACATACAGATGGCCAAAAAGCACATGAAAAGATATTCAACACTGCTATTTTATTAGAAAAATGCCCGTCAAAACTAATATAATAAGGACTCACCTCACACTGGTCAGAATGGCCATCATTAATACGTTCACAAACAACAAATGCTGGAGAAGATTATGGAGAAAAGGAAACTCTCCTACACTGTTGGTAGGAAAGTAAATTGGTCCAGCCACCAGGGAAAATAGTATGGAGGTTCATCAAAAATCTAAAACCAGATTTGCCTTAGGACCTAGCAATCCCACTCCAGGGCATATATCCAGACAAAACTATAATTCAAAAAGATACATGCACCCCTATGTTCAGAGGAGCACTATTCACAACAGCCAAGACATGGAAACAACCTAAATGCCCGTCAACAGGTGAATGGATAAAGATGTGGTACATTTATACAATGGGATATTACTCAGGAATGAAATAATGCCATTTGCAGCAACATGGATGGACTTCCAGATTATATATTAAAAGAGGTAAATCAGAAAGATACAACAAATACCATATGGTGTCAGTTATAAATCTAAAATATGACAAAAATCAACTTACTTATAAAACAAACTCACAGACATTGAGAACAGACTTGTGGTTGCCAAGGGGGAGGAGCATGGGGAGTCTGATTATGAGTTTGGGCTTACCAGATGCAAACTATCATATATATACTAATACTATATAGCACAGGGAACAATAGTCATTATCCTGTAATAAATCATACAGAAAAAAATTTTTAAAAATACAGAAAAAAATAAACCATATAGAAAAAGTCAGAAACTAACACAACATTGCAAATGAATTATAATCAAATAAAACATATTTTTAAAAATTCTATAATTACTTCTTCTTTAGTGCCCAATAGAAGCAAGGTCCAATGCTGTAAAGAGCAGTATTGCATAGGAACTGGGAATGTTAGGTCCATGAATCAAGGCAAATTGGAAGTGATCAAACAGGCGATGACAAGAGTGGATATCGACATTCTAGGAATCAGCGAACTAAGATGGACTGGAATGGATGAATTTAACTCAGATGACCATTATTTCTACTACTGTGGGCAGGAATCCCTTAAAAGAAATGGAGTAGCCATCATAGTCAACAAAAGCATCCAAAATGCAGTACTTGGATGCAATCTCAAAAACGACAGAATGATCTCTGTTCATTTCCAAGGCAAACCATTCAATATCATGGTAATCCAAGTCTATGCTCTGACCAGTAACGCTGAAGAAGCTGAAGTTGAACAGTTTTATGAAGACCTACAAGACTTTTAGAACTAACATCCAAAAAAAATTTCCTTTGCATTATAGGGGACTGGAATGCAAAAGTAGGAAATCAAGAAACACCTGGAGATATAGGCAAATTTGGCCTTGGAGTACAGAATGAAGCAGGGAAAAGGCTAATAGAGTTCTGCTAAGATAATACACTGGTCATAGCAAACATCCTTTTCCAACAACACAAGAGAAGACTCTACACATGGACATCACCAGATGGTCAACACCAAAATCAGATTGATTATATTCTCTGCAGCCAAAGATGGAGAAGCTCTATACAGTCAGCAAAAACAAGACCAGGAGCTGATTGTGGCTCAGACCATAAACTCAATATTGCCAAAATTCAGACTGAATTGAAGAAATTGGAGAAAACCACTAGACCATTCAGGTATGACCTAAATCAAATCCCTGATGACTAACAGTGGAAGTGAGAAATAGATTTAAGAGACTAGATCTGATCGTAGAGTGCCTGATGAACTATGGATGGAGGTTCATGACATTGTACAGGAGACAGGAATCAAGACCATTCCCAAGAAAAAGAAATGCAAAAATGCAAAATGGCTGTCTTAGGCGGCCTTACAAATAGCTGTGAAAAGAAGGGAAGCAAAAAGCAAAGGAGAAAAGGAAAGATATACACATTAAATGCACAGTTCCAAAGAATAGCAAGGAGACATAAGAAAGCCTTCCTCAGGGATCAATGCAAAGAAATAGAGGAAAACAATAGAAACGGAAAGACTAGAGATCTCATCAAGAAACTAAGAGATACCAAGGGAACATTTTATGCAAAGATGGGCTCAATAAAGGACAGAAATGATAGGGACTTAACAGAAGCAGAAGATATTAAGAAGAGGTGGCAAGAATACACAGAAGAACTGAACAGAAAAGATCTTCATGACCCAGATAATCATGATGATGTGAGCACTCACATAGAGCCAGACATCCTGGAATGTGAAGTCAAGTGGGCCTTAGAAAGCATCACTACGAACAAAGCTAGTGGAGGTGATGGAATTCCAGTTGAGCTCTTTCAAATCCTGAAAGATGATGCTGTGAAAGTGCTGCACTTAATATGCCAGCAGATTTGGAAAACACAGCAGTGGCCACAGGACTGGAAAAGGTCAGTTTTCATTCCAATCCCAGAGAAAGGCAATGCCAAAGAATGCTCAAACTACTGCACAATTGCACTCATCTCATGACTGAGCGGCTTCACTTTCACTTTTCACTTTCATGCACTGGAGAAGGAAATGGCAACCCACTCCAGTGTTCTTGCCTAGAGAATCCTGGAGACTGAGTAGCTTGGTGGGCTGCCCTCTATGGGGTTGCACAGAGTCGGACATGACTGAAGTGACTTAGCAGCAGCAGCAGCAGCAGCAGGATACGCTAGTAAAGTAATGCTTAAAATTCTCCAAGCCAGGCTTCAGCAACATATGAACCATGAACTTCCAGATGTTCAAGCTGTTTTAGAAAAGGCAGAGGAACCAGAGATCAAACTGCCAACATTCGCTGGATCATTGAAAAAGCAAGAGTTCCAAAAAAGCATCTATTTCTGCTTTATTGACTATGCCAAAGCCGTTGACTGCGTGGAACACAATAAACTGTGGAAAATTCTGAAAGAGATGGGAATAACAGACCACCTAACCTGCCTCTTGAGAAACCTGTATGCAGGTCAGGAAGCAAGTTAGAACTGGACATGGAACAACAGACTGGTTCCAAATAGGAAAAGGAGTACGTCAAGGCTGTATATTGTCACCCTGCTTATTTAACTTATATGCAGAGTACATCATGAGAAACGCTGGACTGGAAGAAACACAAGCTGGGATCAAGACTACCAGGAGAAATATCAATAACCTCAAGTATGCAGATGACACCACCCTTATGGCAGAAAGTGAAGAGGAACTAAAAAGCCTCCTGATGAAAGTGGAAGTGGAGAGTGAAAAAGTTGGCTTAAAACTCAAAATACAAAAATGAAGATCATGGCATATGGTCCCATCATTTCCTGGGAAATAGATGGGGAAATAGTGGAAACAGTGTCAGACTTTATTTTTTGGGCTCCGAAATAACTGCAGATGGTGATTGCAGCCATGAAATTAAAAGACGCTTACTCTTTGGAAGGAAAGCTATGACCAACCTAGACAGCATATTAAAAAGCAGAGACGTTACTTTGCCAAGAGAGGTCCGTCTAGTCAAGGCTATGGTTTTTCCAGTGGTCATGTATGGATGTGAGAGTTGGTCTGTGAAGAAAGCTGAGCACCAAAGAATTAATGCTTTTCAACTGTGGTGTTGGAGAAGACTCTTGAGAGTCCCTTGGACTGCAAGGAGATCCAGCCAGTCCATCCTAAAGGAGATCAGTCCTGGGTGTTCATTTGTAGGACTGATGTTGAAGCTGAAACTCCAATACATTGGCCACCTGATGTGAAGAGCTGATACATTTGAAAAGACCCTGATGCTGGAAAGATTTAGGGCATGAGGAGAAGGGGATGACAGAGGATGAGATGGTTGGATGACATCACTGACTCAATGCACATGGGTCTGGGTGAACTCTGGGAGTTGGTGATGGACAGGGAGGCCTGGCGCACTACAGTTCATGGGGTCGCAGAGTCAGACAGGACTGAGCAACTGAACTGAATTGAACTATTGTCCAATTTGCTCTTGATCCTCTCCAATACATTTTTCCTCTCAAACATATTTTTCATATTTCAAATTTTAAGTGGGTCTATTTTATATGCTCCTTATTTTTCATCAAACTCATGGTTTCTTGATTATTTGAAGCACATAATAACTCTTTAATGCCTTTGTGTATTTATTCATTATCCATGTCGTTTGGATATGTTTATATTGATTGTTTTTTTCTCCTTATTTGTGTGTCCTGGTTTCATGCTTTGCATATCTGGATTTTTTTTTTTTTTAATACTGCTAGGTGTCAGATTCTTTTTTTTTTTTTAAAGAGGTAATCCTTTAAATATTTTTGAAACTTGTTGCTTCCAACCTAGTTATTTAGAAACAACTTGATGGTGCTTTTCTCGTGCTTTTACCTTCTGTTAGGAAGGACTATAGCAGCCTTAATGTAGATCTAATTTGGTTCCACTTCTGAGGCTGTATCTTTCTGTTTCCCCAGGTACTAAAAGCCAGCTTTTGGAGGTGAATTATTCCTAGCTCTATATGACATCTGTAAATTGTTCTATCTATTCTTTTTCAATGGTTCTTTAGCTAGCTTTGAGTAGTTTCCTCACAGAAATTCTCTGATCTGTACTGAGATGAAGACATGAGTGCAATCTTCTGCCAACATATTCGCTTGCTCTCTCCTCTCAAGTGCACTGCCCTCTCGATTCTAACAAAACGGCTCCTCCTGCTCCCTAAGACTCTGTCTCCTTGATGTAGTGAGACCACCAAGCTCTGTTTGGTTCCTCCTCTCTGCATTTCAGCCTGTAACAGCACACAATAAGCTGGAGGCGACATAGAGCTTAACTCATTCGTTTCTCCTCACTTCAGATCAGTTCAGTTCAGTTGCTCAGTCGTATCCGACTCTTTGCGACCCCATGAATCGCAGCACGCCAGGCCCACTGTCCATCACCAACTCCCGGAGTTAACTCAAATTCACGTCCATCAAGTTAGTGATGCCATCCAGCCATCTCATCCTCTGTCGTCCCCTTCTCCTCCTGCCCCCAATCCCTCTCAGCATCAGAGTCTTTTCCAATGAGTCAACTCTTCACATGAGGTGGCCAAAGTACTGGAGTTTCAGCTTTAGCATCATTCCTTCCAAAGAAATCCCAGGGCTGATCTTTAGAATGGACTGGACCTCCTTGTAGTCCAAGGGACTCTCAAGAGTCTTCTCCAACACCACAGTCCAAAAGCATCAATTCTTTGGCACTCAGCTTTCTTCACAGTCCAACTCTCACATCCATACATGACTACTGGAAAAACCATAGCCTTGACTAGACAGACCTTTGTTGGCAAAGTAATGTCTCTGCTTTTCTAGGTTGGTCATAACTTTCCTTCCAAGGAGTAGGCGTCTTTTAATTTCATGGCTGCAGTCACCATCTGCAGTGATTTTGGAGCCCCCCAAAAAATTAAGTCTGACACTGTTTCTACTGTTTCCCCATCTATTTCCCATGAAGTGATAGGACCAGATGCCATGATCTTAATATTATGAGTGTTGAGCTTTAAGCCAACTTTTCACTCTCCACTTTCACTTTCATCAAGAGGCTTTTTAGTTCCTCTTCACTTTCTGCCATAAGGGTGGTGTCATCTGCATATCTGAGGTTCTTGATATTTCTCCCAGCAATCTTGATTCCAGCTTGTGCTTCTTCCAGCCCAGAGTTTCTCATGACATACTCTGCATATAAGTTAGGGATCCCTGTACTTGAAGTCTGTTGTCAAATGTTTAAAAGCTGTTGTTTTGCATATTTAATCCAGATTTTTAGCTGGTTAAGGAAACAAAATAAATTTGATCCCTGTTACTCCATCATGCCTGTTCATACTGCTGGGCAGAATAAAGGACAGAAATGTTATGTACCTAAAGCATAAGATATTAAGAAGAGGTGGCAAGAATACACAGAACTATACAAAAAATATCTTAATGACCCAGATAACCATGATGATGTTATCACTCACCTACCACCAGATATCCTGGAGTGTAAAGTCAAGTGGGATGTAGGAAGCATCACTACAAACAAAGCTAGTGGAGGGGATGGAATTCTAGATAAGCTATTTTAAATCCTAAAAGATGATACTTTGAAAATGTTGCACTCAATATGCCAGCAAATTTGGAAAACTGAGAAGTGGCCAAAGGACTAGAAAAGATCAGTTTCATCCCAATCTCAAAGAAAGGTAAAGCTATGCCAAAGATTGCTTGAACTTTCCAACAATTGCACTCATTTCACATGCTAGCAAAGTAATGCTCCAAGCTAGGCTGCCAAAGTTCATGAATGGAGAACTTCCAAAAGTTCAAGCTGGATTTAGAAAGGCAGAGGACCCAGAGACCAAATTGCCAACATCCATTGGATCATAGAAAAAAGCAAGAGAATTCCAAAAAAAAAACCTACTTCTGCTTCATTAATTACACTAAAGCCTTTCACTGTGTGGATCACAACAAACTGTGGAAAATTCTTAAAGGAATGGGAATACCAGACCACCTTTCCTACCTTCTAAGAAACCTGTATGCAGGTCAAGAATCAACAATTAGAACCAGACATGGAACAATGGACTATTTCCAAATTGGGAAAGGAGTATGTCAAGGTTGTATATTGTGATCCTGCTTATTTAACTTATATGTAGAGTGCATCATGTGAAATGCTGGGCTGGATGAAGCACAAGCTGGAATCAAGATTGCTGGGAGAAATATCAAGAACTTCAGATATGCAGATGACACCACCCTTATGGCAGAAAGTGAAGAAGAACTAAAAAGCCTCTTGATGAAAGTGAAAGAGGAGAGGGAAAAGCTGGCTTAAAACTCAACATACAAAAAACAAAGATCATGGCATCTGGCCCCATCATTTCATGGCAAATAGATGGGGAAACAATGGAAACAGTGGCAGATTATATTTTTGGCTCCAAAATCACTGCAGATGGTGACTGCAGCCAGGAAATCAAAAGACTCTTGCTTCTCGGAAGGAAAGCTATGACCAACCTATACAGCATATTAAAAACCAGAGAAATTACTTTGCCAACAAAGATTCGTATAGTAAAAGCTATGGTTTTTCTAGTAGTTACGTATAAAAGTGAGAGTTGGACCATAAAGTAGGCTGAGTACTGAAGAATTGATGCTTTTGAACTGTGGTGTTGGAGAAAACTCTTGAAAGTCCCTTGGACTGAAAGGAGATCAACTAGTCAATCCTAAAGGAAAGAAATCATGAATATTCATTGGAAAGACTGATGTTAAAGCTGAAGCTCCAATACTCTGGCCACCTTAAGTGAAGAGCTGACTCATTAGAAAATAAACTGATGCTGGGAAAGATTGATGGCGGGAGGAGAAGGAGACCAACAGAGGATGAGATGGTTGGATGGCATCACCGACTCAATGGACATGAGTTTGAGCAATCCCTGGGAGATGGTGAAGGACAGGGAAGCCAGTAGTGCTGCAGTCCAAGGTCACAGAGCTGGACACAACTGAGTAACTGAACAACAATACTCCATCATGAATGAAAAATAGGTGTCTTTCCTGAGGGTTTATACATAGATGTCTGATTAAATAATTTTCTATGCAACCTGATTATTTTTACTATGAATAATATTTCAGTCTGTATTTAAATAAAACTTTCTGTGAAATCTACTTTATTCTATTTATCAGGAAGAAATGAAGAACCTCTGTGATAGGAAGAGTTTCTCCCTAGTATGACCAGGAAATGAGCCAATTCTTCCCTTAGACTGCATAGTGAACTTGTATAAAAATATTAAACATCATCCAGCTACTGATATTTTGCATTTCAGCATTTGACTTGCTCTTTGCAATGTCAAGTTTCAACACAGTTATGTGGCAACTGAATAAACCACATCTGCAAATTAGGAATTGCCTGGTCAGTGGAAACATAAAACAAAGTAAAAGAAAATAAAAAAGTTAGCTCATGCTTTCTATGTGTAACCCTGCATTTTGGGAACTCTGTTTTTTACAACTTTGCAAAATGAAGAAGGTCTAAGAATATTAAGGTTCTTCTTATGTGCTTCTTTTTTAGTTTAATAATAACCAAATAATTCTCTTTCCAAAATATAACCTAATCCTTGTAACAGTTGATAAAATTCTAACCATGTTAAAATGTTAGTCTTTTTTCAGTCTCTCTAAAATGCTTACAATTACATAAATAAACATGTAATTTTCATTTATTGGAAACAGAGTAAGATGATCACTGAAAAATGATACATTTCACATTAAATGCCTAGTGATGCTTCATGACTGAGACCCATCTGGATTTCACCTTTGGAAGTTTTTCTTTCAAAATTACATGTCAACTTGTGATTTCAGTAGCCACTACTTTTCCCAGTATAAACTATACCAGAGACCTACACTCATTAGTAGACTGCTGTTTTAAAAAATACGACTAAATATGCTCCAGGGCACAAAGGAGGGAGTGGCTCACTGTGTGCTGGGAGCAGTCTCACAGGAAGGTGACGTGTAAAAATAAGGTTATTAAACATGTAGATTCAATACTAGAAAATGTAGAAAAATTAAGGTACCTCAGCTTTGGAACTAGTAAAACCCGGAAACAAAATCTTTGCTAAACATATTACTCTCTTTGTCAGTGTCAAAAATAAGTTATATAACTCAAAGTCTGTTGTCTTTTCAGGATTTTTGTTATTTTTTTCCCCTGGAACAATCTTTCCCCAAATATCTGTACAGCCCATTCCTTCCCATCCAACAAGTCTCATGTCACATTATCAAGCCCTTCCCTTACATAAAACAGTAAACCATCACTACTCTATTCTCCTTATTCCTTTTAATTTTTTGTTATAGGTCTTATTACTGCCTGTAATTCTGTACTTTCACTTTTAATTTTGTTGTTGTCTTTCTCTCCAGAATGCAAGCCTCACAAGGGTGGTAACTGCATCCAGTTTTTTTCCACTATTGTATTCTCAGTCCTTACAATGGCACTTTAAACAGTATATGGTCCATAAACATGTATTGAATGAATAAATGCATGAACCACTTAATATTGTGCCTGGTACATTATAAATCACAGTCACAGAAAACTGGCCAAACTGATCACATGGATCACAGCCTTCTCTAACTCAATGAAACTATGAGTCAGTTCATGTAGGGCCACAAAAATGAAAGGGACATGGTGGAGAGTTCTGACAAAGTGTGGTCTACTGGAGAAGGGAATGGCAAACTACTTCAGTATTCTTGCCTTGAAAATCCAAATATGAAAAGAGAAAAAGATATGGCACTGAAAGATGAACTCTCCAGGTTAGTATGTGCTCAATATGCTACTGAGGAGGAATGGAGAAATAACTCCAGAAAGAATGAAGAGATAGAGCCAAAGGAAAAACAACGCCCAGTTGTGGATGTGACTGGTGATGGCAGTAAAGTCTGATGCTGTAAAGAACAATATTGCATATGGACCTGGAATGTTAGGTCCTTTATCAAGGTAAATTGGAAATGATCAAACAGGAGATGGCAAGAGTGAACTTCAACATTTTAGGAATCAGTGAACTAAAATGGACTGGAATGAATTAAATTAATTTAGATTTAATTCAGACCATTACACCTACTACCGTGGGCAAGAATCCCTTAGAAGAAATGGAATAGCCCTCGTTGTCAACAAAAGAGTTCAAAATGCAGTACTTGAATGCAATCTCAAAAACGACAACATGATCTCTGTTTGTTTCCAAGACAAACCAATCAATGTCACAGTAATTCAACTATGGAAAGAGGCTTGTAACATTGTGCAGAAGGAAGTAATCAAAACTGTTTCCAAGAAAAAGAAATGTAAAAGGCAAAATGGTTGTCTCAGGAGGCGTTCAAATAGCTGAGAAAAGAAGAGAAGCAAAGGTAAGGGAGAAAAAGAAAGATATATCCATCTGAAAGCAGAGTTCCAAAGAACAGCAAGGAGACATAAGAAAGACTTCCTAAGCGATCAACGCAAAGAAAAAGAGGAAAACAATAGAATTGGAAAGACTAGAGATCTCTTCAAGAAAATTAGAGATACCAAGGGAATATTTCATGCAAAGATGGGCACAATAAAGGACAGAAATGGTATGGATATAACAGAAGCAGAAGATATTAAAAACAGGTGGCAAGAATACACAGAAGAACTGTACAAAAAAGATCTTCATGATCCAGATAACCACAACAGTGTTATCACTCACCTAGAGTCAGATATCCTGGAATACAAAGTCAAGTGGGCCTTAGGAAGCATCACTATGAACAAAGGTAGTGGAGGTGATGAAATTCCAGTTGAGCTACTTCAAATCTTAAAAGTTGATGTTGTTAAAGTGCTGCACCCCATATTCCAGGAAATTTGGAAAACTCAGCAGTGGCCACAGCACTGGAAAAGGTTAGTTTTTATCCCAGTCCCAAAGAAATTCAATGCCAAAGAATGCTCAAACTATCCCACGATTTCACCCACACATTAGCAAAGTAATGCTCAAAATTCTCCAGTCAAGGCTTCAATAGTATGTGAACCAAAAAATTCCAGACGTTCAAGCCAGATTCAGAAAAAGCAGAGGAACCAGAGATCAAATTGCCAAGATCATTTGGATCACTGAAAAAGCAAGAGAATTCCAGAATGACACCTATTTCTTCTTCATTGACTATGCTAAAGCCTTTGAATGTGTGGATCAAAACAAACCGTGTAAATTATTAAAGAGATGGGAACAGCAGACCACCTTACCTGCTTTCTGAGAAACCTGAGTGCAGGTCAAGAATCAACAGTTAGAACTGGGCATGGAACAACAGACTTGTTCAAAATTGGGAAAGGAGTACATCAAGGCTGTATATTGTCACCCTGCTTATTTAACTTATATGCAGAGTCCATCATGAAAAATGCTGGGCTGGATAAAGCACAAGCTGGAATCAACTTTGCCAGGGGAAATATTAATAACCTCAGATATGAAGATGACAACCCCTTTATGGCAGAAAATGAAGAGGAACTAAAGAGCGTCTTGATGAAAATGAAAGAAGAGAGTGAAAAAGTTCGCTTAAAAGTCAACATTCAAAAAACTGAGATCGTGGTTTCCTATCCCATTCAGTTCAGTTCAGTTCAGTCACTCAGTTGTGTCCGACTCTTTGTGACCCAATGAATTGCAGCACGCCAGGCCTCCCTGTCCATCACCAACTCCCGGAGTTCACCCAAACTCATGTCCATCGAGTCAGTGATGCCATCCAACCATATCATCCTCTGTCATCCCATTCTCCTCCTGCCCCCAATCCCTCCCAGCATCAGGGTCTTTTCCAATGAGTCAATTCTTCACATGAGGTGGCCAAAGTATTGGAGTTTCAGCCTCAGCATCTTTCCTTCCAATGAACACCCAGGACTGGTCTCCTTTAGGATGGACTGGCTGGATCTCCTTGCAGTTCAAGGGACTCTCAAGAGTCTTATCCAACACCACAGTTCAAAAGCATCAATTCTTTGGTGCTCGGCTTTCTTTACAGTCCAACTCTCACATCCATACATAACCACTGGAAAAACCGTAGCCTTGACTAGACGGACCTATCCCATTACTTCATGACAAATAGATGGGGATACAGTGGAAACAGTGAGAGACTTTATTTTTTGGGGCTCCAAAATAAGTGCAGATGGTGACTGCAGCCAGGAAATTAAAAGACACTTGCTCTTGGAAGAAAAGCTATGACACACCTAGACAGCATATTAAAAAGCAGAGACATTACTTTGCCCACACAGTTCTGAATAGTTAAAGCTATCGTTTTCCCAGTAGTCATGTACAGATGTGAGAGTTGGACCATAAAGAAAGCTGAGTGCTGAAGAATTGATGCTTTTGAACTGTGGAGTTGGAGAAGACTCTTGAGAGTCCCCTTGACTGCAAGGAGATCAAACCAGTCATCCTAAAGGAAATCAATCCTGAAAATTCATTGGAAGTACTGATGCTGAAACTGAAGCTCCAATACTGGTCACCTGATGTGAAGAACTGATTCAATGGAAGTGTTCCTGGTTCTCGGAAAGATTGAAGGCAGGAGGAGCAGGGGATGACA
Organism: Bos indicus; assembly: GCF_029378745.1. Taxonomy (NCBI): domain Eukaryota; kingdom Metazoa; phylum Chordata; class Mammalia; order Artiodactyla; family Bovidae; genus Bos; species Bos indicus. Next base: position 33,933,713 of record NC_091765.1, read on the forward strand.
GAGGATGAGATGGTTGGAATACATTACCAACTCGATGGATAAGAATTTGAGAAAGCTCTGGGAGTTGGTGATGGACAGGGAAGCCTGGCATGCTGCAGTCCATGCGGTTGCAAACAGTCAGACATGACTGAGAGACAGAACTGAACAAACATTAAAAATGTTCATTCACATGACTGCAACTTTTTGTCATCATCATTATAAGCTTTATTATTACTCTAAAACACAAAATACTTCCATGTACCTCAATTTTCTTGTGGGCATGTATGAAAATTACAGGAAAATAGGGAAAATTATTTGACACCAAATATGAAACTCTATCAATCAAAGATAGCACATTGAGTAAATTAAAATTAATTTGGAACTACATCTGTAGGTTAAATAAATCATTCCAAATGTGTATTTGGTTGTTCCTGATAAATGTGTTTTAATCCATTTGAGCCATTTAATTTAATTTTAGTTACTTGATATTTTATTAAATAAAATTCCCTGGAGTTACAGAACTAAATTTGATATATTTAGAAATGAATAGGAGTCTAGAGAGAGTATAATATTTAAAAATTATGAAAGACACTATAAGTTGCTAATACTAATAAGTTAATTATAGCATTAACATGATATGAAACATTAATTTGAACCAAAATATTGATGGTGGTTTAGTGGCTAAGTCGGGACTGATTCCTTGATCCCATGGTCTATTAGCCACCAGGTTCCTCTGTCCATGGGATTTTCCAGGCAAGAATACTGGAGTGGGTTGCCATTTCCAACTCCAGGGGATCTTCCCTATCCAGAGATCAAACCCACATCTTTATTCTGGGAAGTGGGTTCTTAACTTCTGAGCCATCAGGGAAGCCCAATAAATTTAAATTCGGCACAAACCTGCACAGCATCGTTTTCCGCAACATTTTGTTAGAATTGCTTCAGGCACACAGAAGAAATAGAGATTCACTCTGTGATGGGAGAAGCTTCACATTAGTGAGGCCATCTGAACCACCAATCAAGATAAAAAATAAAGGGGAAATAGCAGGATTTGGACAGGAGTTTGTGCAAACACCAGGAGACAGTGAAGAATGGGGACGCCTGGTGTGAGCAGTCCATGGCACTGCGAAGAGTCAGACATGACTAAGCGACCGAACAACAACAATACACGACAGAGCTGACACTCTGAGGGTAGACAGAGTGATGGGCAAGAGACAAGGAGCACTAGTCACTTAGAGAAGGGAAGAGGAATAAGTTAGAAGAGTGAAAGGAGAAAATACCACGTTCTACTATATGATGTTGTCATATCAAAAGTTTTTGCACTGTAAAATTATATGTAGTCTTAAAACTCATGGGACATTTTAACACTCTATAATTCTCTGTAACCTTATGAGGTCCTCAAAGCAGGCTTAAGACATCTGAACTCAGGAAAATGAATGGCAGATAGGAAGAGGTGAGAAAGTCCCTGGTGTCACATGGCAAACAGTGGCTGAAAGCATATGGCCCATGCTAAAGACACATCACCCATTTCAGTCCAGTTTTCCTCAGCTTAAGGGTCGGAGCCATTTGCTCCATGCAATATTCATGTCCATGCACAATTTTAATTGAACTGAATCAAGAAAAAAGTGAAACTGAATTCAAGAAGAAATCTGAAAGAAAAGAAAGTGAAAGTCGCTCAGTTGTGTCCAACTCTTTGCAACCCTGTGGACTATACATGAAATTCTCCAGGCAGAATATTGGAACAGGCAGCTCTTCCCTTCTCCAGGGGATCTTCCCAACCAAGGGATGGAACCCAGGTCTCCCACATTGCAGGTGGATTCTTTACCATCTGAGCCACCAAGGAAGCCCAAGAATACTGGAGTGGGGAGCCTATCCCTTCTCCAGCAGATCTTCCCAACCCAGGAATTGAATCAAGGTCTCCTGCATTGCAGGCGGATTCTTTACCAGCTGAGCTACCAGGGAAGTCCAAGAAGAAATCTATGTATTTACAAAACTATTTCACAATAAATACCTGCTTCAGATATAACAGCTCCAAATTTTAAATAACCCAAGTATCTAACAATAAGAAAATATTTTATACAACTATAGATCATAAATGTGAAATTATGTTGTCAAATGCGTTCCAGAATACAAAGATAATTACAATGTAATATCAAGTGGAAAGGATAGAGGACTTTATTTTATGCACTGTATATTCATTTAATATATGCACTATATTTGTTTTATATAAGAGGACATGCAAACACACAGAGAGATATATAGATTTCTTCTTGAAGGAATGCTGGATGGAAATGGGTGGTGCGTCTTAACATGGGTCATGTGCTGTCAGCCACTGTTTGCCATGTGACATCAGGTGAGGCTTTCTCACCTCTTCCTATCTGCCATTCATTTTCCTGAGTTCAGATGTCTTAAGCCTGCTTAGAAGACCTCCTAAGGCTACAAACAGAGAATTATAGAGTGTTAAAAAGTCCTGATTTTTAAGGCTACATGTAATTTTACAGTGCCAGAAGTTGTTTACCTCATATTACAGAACATGGTATTTTCTCCTTTCTCTCTTCCTAACTTATTCCACTTTCTTTCTCTAAGTGACCAGCACTCCTTATCTTTTGCTCCTTGCTCTGTCACCGTTCATGATGTTGGCTCTGTGGCTTATTGTTATTCAGTCACTTAGTTGTACATATCATGTAAAGAAAAGCAAAAAAAAAAAAAAAAAAAAATCACTATTTTTGAAGAGGCATGCAATCAAAGACAATAAAATGTTATTATGGTACCACTTGCTTTGTTCTTCTCCAACTTAGGCTATGTTTTGTTTAATGAGAGAAAAAGAGAATAAACATGAGTCCATCAATATTTGACCTTCATATTTTCACAAAATTCAAAATATATCATCTCTACTCCCAGTATTTATCTTATTCTTATGACTTCCACACCAGTCCAGTCTATTTTTTGAGAAAGTGCCTTGCTGTTGAATGAGAGAAAAAGAAAGAGATAACCATACTTGAGGAAAAAAAAAAATTACTATACTTGCCACATTGGACAATCATTTCTCTCTTTTCTCCCAATACAAAAACTGTTGCAATATATAAGTGAAAACTCACTGCAGTATCCTTAGATATTATAAAATTATAATAGATAAAATTTTAGAAAATCTAAACTAAATTAAAATCTGGAAAAGGTAGAGCACTGCACAGTGAAAGGCAAGGAAAGATAGCAGAATTATTTTGTGTTAAAGGAGAGGGGAGATTATTATCATCTCATAGAAGTTACTTCAGGGCAGACACGGCCTCTTAAATTGAAGCACATCAAGAGAAAAATATTTTTAAAGACTTTATACTCATTTTCATGATATAAAATGAGACACATCTGTAATTTCTCTTTGCTTTTAACAACATACTTTCTTTCCTATAATAGAGAGGCCGATGCCAAAGCACTTGCACAACACACCAAATTGAAATGAATGTTTTGCCCCAGTGTGAAGAAGGCTGCTGATTTTTAGTAACTAGCCTCACAGTTGGATTAATTGAGAACAACTGCTGATGAGAACAAGCAAGGCAACAAATTATGAATAAATAATATTTTCTCCATCATTTGGCACTTTCCTCCCAGTGGTCCATTAGCTTAAAAAACAAGAGACTCAGCACTTAAAAGATTTGTGCTCAGTTTGTTCATAAATGTTTCGCTTTGCTTTACTGCTATTTATGATTACCTCATTAGATTTTACATGTTCTAGGGCATTGCAGAAAATATGCAGTGATAGGTTTCTATTGAAGAATCTGTGCTAATGAACAATGAAATGATTTAGCATTTGCTTCTTATTTTACGTGGCCACCATGCTTTCATGTGAAGACACACATTCTCATATGTTCTTCAGTTCTTGCTTTTAACTCTGGTAACAGAACAGATGCCACTCTAAGACTGAGGAAAATATTTAAGCATAAGTGATCACACTCCATCAATAAAGCTAACCCTTACACAATGTGCCTGCATTTTAAGTGTATACATTAGTCGCAGGAAAAAAAAAAATGAGAGGCAGAATGAAAACTTGTAGGAGGGGAAATAAAAAGTATGTAAGTCTCAGTTTTATTTTGTTTTGTTTTTGTCTTTCCTGAGGAACCCATCCAATGCCAGGGCACAGGTAAGGGGAATCTCCTCCAGTTCAGTGAGGTTATTATTAGTTTATCATTATTAAGTTCAGAGAAGGGGATGAAAGAGGATAAGATGTTGGATGGTATCACCAACTCACAGACATGAACTTGAGCAAACTCTCAGTTCAGTTCAGTCGCTCAATCCTGTCCGACTCTTTGTGACCCCATGAATTGCAGCATGCCAGGCCTCCCTGTCCATCACCAACTCCCAGAGTTCACTCAAACTCACGTCCATCAAGTCGGTGATGCCATCCAGCCATCTCATCCTCTGTCGTCCCCTTCTCCTCCTGCCCCCAATCCCTCCCAGCATCAGAGTCTTTTCCAATGAGTCAACTCTTTGCATGAGGTGGCTAAAGTACTGGAGTTTCAGCTTTAGCATCATTCCTTCCAAAGAACATGCAGGGCTGATCTCCTTCTTAATGGACTAGTTGGATCTCCTTGCAGTCCAAGGGACTCTCAAGAGTCTTATCCAATACCACAGTTCAAAAGCATCAATTCTTCAGTGCTCAGCTTTCTTCACAGTCCAACTCTCACATCCATACATGACCACTGGAAAAACCATAGCCTTGACTAAAGGGACCTTTGTTGGCAAAGTAATGTCTCTGCTTTTCAATATGCTATCTAGGTTGGTCTTAACTTTTCTTCCAAGGAGTAAGCATCTTTTAATTTCATGGCTGCAGTCACCATCTGCAGTGATTTTGGAGCCCCCCAAAATAAAGTCTGACACTGTTTCCACTGTTTCGCCATCTATTTCCCATGAAGTGATGGGACCAGATGCCATGATCTTTGTTTTCTGAATGTTGAGCTTTAAGCCAACTTTTTTACTCTCCTCCTTCACTTTCATCAAGAAACTTTCTAGTTTAGTTTTTAGCAAACTCTGGGATAGTGAAAGACAGAGAAGCCTGGTGTGCTGCAGTCCACTGGTTGCAAAGTATTGGATGTGACTTAGCAACTGACCAATGACAATTAGGTCTAGAAAAGATTTCAATCCACATATTTTCAGATGTTTGAAGAAGTAAATCACTCTGAATTTTTAAATGTCTATATAATTCGATTATTATCTAATCCAGTGTGACTGAAACACTCAGAATTCTTAGAATTTTTATCTAACGAGAATTATGTATTTCCGTTTCTTAAAATTTTGAGTGCTAGTATTAATTATTTTAAGCATCAATTCTGAAATTATGATGCTCTAGGAGTCTACTTAACACTAGAGATGTTTTGATCAATAATTTAGTAGCTATAATTTATAGGTTACCTCCCTCAATATTTTTGTTGTTTTATCACATCATTTCTTTTTCATGACATTTATTTTTCCATGTGTTCAATTTACAACAGCTTAAACTATTTCTTGGTTAAATAACTATATTCAGAACAGATATATTTCTCTCAGGGTGTGAGATACAGTCAATTTCAACTCAATGGCCCATCATTTTGTTGTCTTTAAATACAGACCAGGAATACAAGTTTTATTCTTGGACCAGTTAATATAACAGACGTTTATATATCATTTCTTCCTTTCTCTACCAAATCATCATTTGAGAGCAAAGGTGAGAACACAAAGTACAGCCTCTTCAGTGTCTTCAGTTCCTAACACATTTTGTGAGAGTGAATGAATAATATGCAGGCCTTTGATGATACATTTGTAGCCAACCTGATTCAATAGGCAATATGAGGAAGCTCAGCAGGCCTTCATTCATATCCCAGGTGCAAATGCCAGGAAGACAGCTCTCATGTGAAAGGCCATCAGCAGCCCTCAGCAGGAAGTCACTAGACACCAAAGGTGTTTTCTATCTGGATTTATCATAATGATTTTTTGTTATTTTCATGTATATATTTTTGGAATTTCTTTTCTAGATGTTTGAGACATTGTACTTTTCCCAAGCATCTTGCTCTTCCTTAGACTAGACCTTCTCTGTGGCTTTGACTTTTTCTTTCCCTAATTTGGATTTGCCTATGGCTGGCTGGCTGTTTCCAGCCCTAGCTGAGTTCCACTCATGGTTTAACTATTGTGAGACACCTGCCATGGCATAAATTGTTCTGACAAAGATCTTGAAGCATAAATGCAGTCTGCTATTTCACAAATTGTATGATCTTAAATAACTTAACTTTCAAAAGTATCATTCTCTCATTTACCAAAGATTTATTAATATTGATATCACTATGAATTTGATATATGTCTGCAGTTGCCTAAATAACAACCTCATATATATATATATATACCTTAAAGCAGCAGAAACTCAAAGAATTCAAATCTGAAATCATTATCAACTTTCCCATATTTTCTGCTACCTTCAAAAAATTAACTTCATTGATGCTAAAAGTGTTAAGGTTAGTGGAGAAGATGGAATTTGATTTTAATCTTTAAATTATTTCTTTATTCAAAATTTCTTAGGTAAAATATCTAAATAATAGTACACATTGAAAGTTGATATATGTCATGCACTGTTGGAGGTGATTTACAAACAGTATCCCAATTAAAGTCCTACTAAATAAGAAAGATGTTTTGAGGAACTGAAATAAACGTAATATGCATAGAGAACAGAAAGTAAGAAGGAAGATGACATAAAATAAGACACACCAGCAGGCTGGTGTTCAGAACTTCTGAATCTTGTAGGTAATGTTTAACATCTTTACCTCAAGAAAAAATAGAAGCATCAGTATCCTTTAAGGGATGTGGTATCATAATTATTCAAACTTTAGTAATAAGAACTGTTTGAAAGGGTCAGAATTTTTTATGAATAAACCAGAAAAAAGACTGAAATATACCTAAGCCATGGAATGCTCTCCTACTATTCTGGCACAAGTTCATGTCTTTCATTTATGAAGTTGTGTTACCGTAATAACATAAACACAGTTCTTTTTTCCAAGGTAGTTGTTTGAGTCAAGAGAAAGTAAGACAAAACCAAAATATAGACTGGAGTTGAAACTATGAACTCCAACTGAACACTGTGTCTTGTTACATGAATTAAAAATTAGTTGAAATATTTCAGTCTTTAAATAGAATAAATTTTTTTCCTTACATTTAGACAAATTTTTTTCCTTGCATTTAGTCAAAATCATTAGGATAACTATTTCTGAGTTGTTCATCATAAGTTTTTAAAAATACAGGGAAAGAACCATATATGAACCCACAAATTTGAATATATATAAGTACTAGGAAACATGAGATGATACTGAAATATTTTCCAACAAACCTCTGTCAGAAGAAAAGCAATTTACTTTTGAGTACTTAAAGCTTATCCTTGGACTTTGTAAATATTTAGGCACTTCTGTCATGCAATTGAAATAAGATGAGTAGTGTTAGATAAGTGCCATCACACCTATGACAAAAATGCTTAGCTTCTGCTACCAAACACAGATATTGTCCATGGGTACGTCAGCAGGTAAACTCACACAACAGGTGTATAGACTGATGGAACAGAATAAAGAGCCCAGAAATTAATTCACAATGATATGTTCGATTTATCTACAACAATAGAGGCAAGAATATACAACAGGGAAAAGACAGCTTCTTTGATAAGGGGTATTGGGAAAATTGGACAGCCTCATGGATAAGAATTAGACTGGACTACTTTCTCACACCACAATTAAATAGGCGGAAAATGGTCTAAAGACTTAAATGTAAGACCAGAAAGCATAAAACTCCTAGAAGAAAACAAAGGCAGTATGCTCTTTGGCATCAGTCTTAGCAATATTTTTTGGATCCATCTCCTCAAGCAAGGACAACAGAAGAAAATAAATGGGACTACATCAAACTAAAATGCTTTTGAACAACTGAAGGAAACCATCAATACAGGGAGTCAACTTGATAAGAGAACATATTGCAGGCAATATATTCAACAAGGGGTTAATATATAAAATATAAAAAGGATTCATGCAAACCAACTTCAAAAAATAAACAACTCTGTGGAAAAGGAGCAGAGAACCTGAATAGACTTTTTTCCAGAGAAAGTACACAGAGGCTCAATAGACCAAGGAAAAGATGCTCAACATTACTAATCATCAGGGAAATGGAAATAAAAACCACAGTGAGTGTAACCTCACACCTCTCAGAATGGTTATAATCAAAAATACAACAGATAATCCATGTTGGCAGTGATGTAGAGTAAAGCTAACCCTGGTACACTACAGATGGGATTATAAACTGGGTGTAGCTACTATGGCATCCCTGGTAGCTCAGACAGTAAAAGAATCTGCAGGAGTGCAAGAGAATCTGCTGCAATGCAAGAGACCAGGGTTTGACCCCTAGGTCAGGAAGATCCCCTACATAAGGGAATGGCAACCCACTCCAATATTCTTGCCTGGAGAATTCCATGGACAGAGAACTCTGGCAGTCCACAGTCCATGGGGTCACAAAGAGTTCGACACAACTGAGAGACTAACACTTCACGTCACTTAACTTACTATGGAAATCATCATGGGGGTTCCTCAAAAAGTCAAAAATCATATCATTTAGCTATATCATACCATATCCAGAGACTATTTCACTTCTGGAAATTTACATGTAGAAAACAAAACACTAATTGGAAAATACATATGCACAGCAATGTTCCCTACATTTTTTATAATAGCCAATACATAGAAGAAAGTCCAGTGCATAAAGAACAATGTTGCACAGGAACCTGGAATGTTAGGTCCATGAATCAAGGCAAATTGGAAGTGGTCAAACAGGAGATGGCAAGAGTGAACATTGACATTTTAGGACTCAGTGAACTAAAATGGACTGCAATGGGTGAATTTAACTCAGATGACCAATAATCTATTACTGTGGGCAACAATCCCATAGAAGAAATGGAGTAGCCATTATAGTCAACAAAAGAGTCCAAAATGCAGTAATTGGATGCAATCTCAAAAATGACAGAATGATCTCTGTTCATTTCCAAGGCAAATGATTCAGTATTACAGTAATCCAAGCCTATGCCCCGACCAGTAATGCTGAAGAAGCTGAAACTGAACGGTTCTATGAAGACCTACAAGACCTTCTGAACTAACACCCAAAAAAGATATCCTTTTTTTTTTTTTTTTTGGATAGCAAATGCAAAAGTAGGAAGATAAGAGATACCTGGAATAACAGACAAATTCAGCCTTGGAGTACAAAAGAGAGCAGGTCAAAGGCTAACAGAGTTTTGCCAAGAGAACACACTGGTCACAGCAAACACCCTCTTCCAACAACACAAGAGAAGATTCTACACATGGACATCACCACATGGTCATTACCAAAATCAGGGTGATTATATTTTTCACTCCCAAAGTTGGAGAAGCTCTATACAGTCAGCAAAAACAAGACCGGGGGCTTACTGTGGCTCAGATCATGAACTCCTTACTGCCAAACTCAGACTTAAATTGAAGAAAGTAGGGAAAACCACTACACCATTTAGGTATAACCTAAAGCACATCCCTTACGATTATACAGTGGAAGTGACAAATAGATTCAAGGGATTAGATCTGATAGAGTGCCTGAAGAACTATGGACAGAGGTTCGTGACATTGTACAGGATGCAGTGATCAAGATCATCCCCAAGAAAAGAAAGAGAAAAAGTAAAAATGGTTGTCTGAGAAGGCCTTACAAATAGCTGAGAAGAGAAGCTAAAGGCAAAGAAGAAAAGTTACACCCATTTGAATGCATTGTTCCAAAGAATATTAAGGAGAGATAAGAAAACCTTCCTCAGTGATCAGTGCAAAAAAATAGAGGAAAACAATAGAATGGGAAAGACTAGAGATCTCTTCAAGAAAATTAGAGATACCAAGGGAACATTTCATGCACAGATGGGCACAATGAAGGAGAGAAATGGTATGGACCTAACAGAAGCAGAAGATATTAAGAAGAGGTGGCAAGAATGCACAGAACTATACAAAAAAGATCTTCATGACTCAGATATCCACGATAGTGTGATCACTCACCGAGAGCCAGATATCCAGGAATGCGAAGTCAAGTGGGCCTTAGAAAGCACCACTAAGAACAAAGCAAGTGGAGGTGACAGAATCCCAGTTGAGCTATTTCAAATCCTTAAAGATGATGCTGTGAAACTACTGTACTCAATATGCCAGCAAATTTGGAAAACCCAGCAGTGGCCACAGGACTGGAAACAGTCAGTTTTCATTCCAGTCCCAAAGAAAGGCAAGGTCAAAGAAAGTTCAAACTACCACACAATTGCACTTATCTCACACGCTAGCAAAGTAGTGCTCAAAATTCTCCAAGCCAGTCTTCAACAGTACATGAACTGTGAACTTCCAGATTTTCAAGCTGGATTTACAAAAGCCAGAGGAAGCAGAGATCTAATGGCCAACATCCTTTGGATCACTGAAAAGCACGAGTTACAGAAAAACATCTACTTTGCTTTATTGATTATGCCAAAGCCTTTGACTGTGTCGATCACAACAGCTACAGAAAATTCTTCAAGAGATCAGAATACCAGACCACCTGACATGCATCCTGAGACATTTGTATGCAGGTCAAGAAGCAACAGGTAGAACTGGACATGGAACAACAGACTGGTTCCAAATAAGGAAAGGAGTGTGTCAAGGCTGTATATTGTTACCCTGCTTATTTAACTTATATGCAGAGTACATCAAGCGAAATGCTGGGCTGGATGAAGCACAAGCTGGAATCAAGATTGCCGGGAGAAGTATCAATAACCTCAGATATACAGATGACACCACCCTTATGGCAGAGAGCAAAGAGGAAATAAAAAGCCTCTTGATGAAGGTGAAAGAGGAGAGTGAAAAAGTTGGCTTAAAACTCAACATTCAGAAACCTAAGATCATGGCACCCAGTCCCATCATTTCATGGCAAATAGATGGGGAAATAATGGAAACAGTGAAAGGCTTTATTTTGGAGGGCTCCCAAATCACTGCAGTTGGTGACTGCAGCCAGGAAATTAAAAGATGCTTGCTCCTTGGAAGAAAAGCCATGACCAACCTAGACAGCATATTAAAAAGCAGAGACATTACTTTGCCAAAAGTATGTCTAGTCAAAGCTATGGTTTTTCCAGTAGTCATGTATGGATGTGAGAGTTGGACTATAAAGAAAGCTGAGGGCTGAAGAATTGATGCTTTTGAATCGTGATGTTGGAGAAGACTCTTGAGAGTCCCTTGGACAGCAAGGAGATCCAACCAGTCCATCCTAAAGGAAATCAGTCCTGAATATTCATTGGGAGGACTGATGCTGAAGCTGAAACTCCAATACTTTGGCCACCTGATGTGAAGAACTGACTCATTTGAAAAGACCCTGATGCTGGGAAGGATTGAAGGCGGGAGGAGAAGGGGACAGAGGATGAGATGGTTGGACAGCATCACCAACCTGATGGACATGAGTTTGAGTAAGCTCCAGGAGTTGGTGATGGAAAGGGAAGCCTGGCATGCTGGAGTCCATGGGGTTGCAAAAAGTCAGATACAACTGAATAACTGATCTGAACTGATAATAGAAGAAATTCAGTGTCCATTGATAGATGAGTGGGTAAAGATACACACAGACATACTGTGCTGTGTTTAGTCACTCTTCACGTTTGACACTTTCCAACCCCATGGACTGTAGCCCACCAAGCTCATCTTTCCATGGGGATTCTTCAGTCAAAAATCCTGGAGTTGGTTGCCATAACCTCCTCCAAGTGATTTTCCCAACCCGGCGATCACACTCAAATCTCCTGCATTTTAGGTGGATTCTTTACCATCTGAGCCACCAGGGAAGCCCAAGAATAGCATACAGGGTAGCCTATCCCTTTTCCAGGGGAACCTCCCAACTTAGGTATAGAACTGGCATTTCCTTCATTGCAGGCAGATCCTTTACCAGCTGAGCTACCAGGGAGGCCTTTTATATATACTACTACTGCTACTGCTTGGAGAAGGCAATGGCACCCCACTCCAGTACTCTTACCTGGAAAATCCCATGGACGGGGGAGCCTGGTAGGCTGCAGTCCATGGGGTCGAGAAGAGTTGGACACGACTAAGTGACTTCACTCACTTTTCACTTTCATGCATTGGAGAAGGAAATGGCAACCCACTCCAGTGTTCTTGCCTGGAGAGTCCCGGGGACGGTGGAGCCAGGTGGGCTGCCGTCTATGGGGTCGCACAGAGTCGGACACAACTGAAGCGACTACTAAGTCACATCAGTCGTGTCCGACTCTGTGCGACCCCATAGACGGCAGCCCACCTGGCTCCACCGTCCCCGGGACTCTCCAGGCAAGAACACTGGAGTGGGTTGCCATTTCCTTCTCCAATCAGCCATAAACAAAGAAACAAAACAAAATCTATAAATCTATTTGCAACAACACTGAATGATGTAGAGGGTATTTTGCTAAGCAAAATAAGTGTGACAGGAAGAGGCAAAAATGTTTTTTTTACAGACAGGAAATTTGAGTCCAAAATAACTGATTCAGGATGATACAGGTTTGCAGTTCTTGGCAGAGAATACCCATCAACTTTGGGATTATACTTTAAAGAAAAGTAAAAATGCTCAAATATATGCTTTTGGAAAAAAGTATATTACATGATGCTATAAAGTAGGTTAATCACAAACTGAGAAAAGTGGCTAATACTTTTCAGGAACACACAGCAAGACAGGCCATGGGGAAATTTCATTCACTCCTGACTTGTTACTTGGAGAAATAAACATTTTCCTTTTAAAAATGCTATCATAAAATGTAAGCTTATTAAATTATTCTGTTGATGCTGTTATTTGACTATAGAAAAATGCCCTCAAACTTTAGCCTTTCATATCCATTTTGGATGAAGATAGCATAATGGTTAAAAGCCTGGATTTTGGAACTAGTTACTAAAGCTCTGATACCAGTAATCCATTTGTATCTGATGTAACTGAACTATATCATGTCCCAGTTCCTTATTAAAAAAAAATGTTGATCATAAAAGTACTTATTTATAGTGTTGTGGTGGAGTTTAAATAAATCATCTAAGATACAGCTTTATTACCTCTCCATTGCTCGGTAAGGAATCATCCAGAGAGGTAGTCTGACCCAGGCACACCAGAAAGACCACAGGCCTGCAGGTCTGGGGAAATTGAAGAAGGAAACGGGTCCTTCAGGATGCAGAATCAGCCAAGGTGGCAGTAGGCTGAGGAACCTCTTTTAAACTTTCTCTAAGTCACTCAGTTAAAGTCATCTGCCTATATTCATGAGAAGATAGGTGTAGGAACTGAAGTCAAGAGAGTTTTGTGGATCTGCACAAATATTTCAAGAACAGGGTCCAGAGAAGGTTTGGTGTGGGTCTGAGCTGTTTTCCTCAGTTAAAATTATTGAAAAAGAAGAAATATTCAAATGTGTTCTGTTGGAAAAGCAGTTGAAAAGGGAGTGACAAAGATGGCAGAGTAGGAAGACCCTGAGTTCACCTCCTTTTGCGGGTACAGCAGAATTACAATTAATTTACCAAACAGCTATCAATGAGAACAACCTGGAGACAAGCAGAAAAGATTTTCTACAACTAAATTTATAAAGAAGGAACCACGAGGACACAGGTAGGAGGGGCAAAGACACAATATAGGTAAGACACCCCACCCTGCACCCCGACCCAGGAAGACAACCAACTAACAGGAAGATAGTCAGAATGGCAGTGGTTCTCCCGAAGCAGCTAGGCGTCCAAGACCAACCTGGGATCTCCAGCCTGGGGTCCTATACTGGGAAGATGAACCTCCAAACATCTGGTTCTGAAGGCCAGCAGGGTTTGCATGAAGGAGAGCTAGATGAGTGTAAGAAACAGAGATTGTGCTCTTAAAAGGCACACACAATGTCTCACAGACTTCAAGACCAGTGAAGAGGTAGTATAATAATTTGAGGGAAATTCAGGTAGACTCATTTACTGATCTTGGAGAAGTCTCCCAGAGTCAGGAGGCTACTGGGACTTCTTCCTGGGGAAATAAATGCTGGTGGCAGCCACTTGGGTTTTCTTCCTTGAGACTATTAGTGACAGGACCCAGCCCTGCTGACCAGCCTGTCAGCACCAACCCTGAGAACCTCAGGCCAACTAGCCAGTTATAAAGGGACCCACCCCTGCTCACCAGCTGATAATATATCAATATCTTAGCTATATTTTAAGGGTTCTATCACCTTGGGTAATGGAAACAAATAAAAATAAACAAATGAGACCCAATCAAGCAAAAAGCTTTTGCACAGCCAAGGAGACTATCATCAAAATAAAAAGGCTGCCTACTGAAGGGGAAAATATTTGCAAATGACAAATCTAAAATATATAATATATAAAGAACACATACAACTCAACATTATAAAAGGCAACAACCCTATTTAAAAAACTGGGCAAAAGCCCTGAATAGTCATTTTTCCAAAGAAGACCTATAGATGGCTATCGGAAACATGAACAGAGACTCAACAGCACTAAACATCGGGAAATTGAATCAAAATCACGAGTATCACCTTGCACCTGTCAGAATGGCTCTAATCGAAAAGACACAAATAACAAGTGTTGGTGATGATGTGGTAAAAGGGTAACCCTGGGGCACTGATGGGGATGTAAACTGGTATAGCCACTCTGGAAAACAATGTAGCAGTTCTTCAAAATATTAAAAATATAACTATCATAAGATGCAGCAAGCCCACTTCTAGGTATTTTTCTAAATAAAATCAAGATACTAATTTGAAAATAGACATGCACCCTTATGTTCAGTGTAGCAGTATTCACAATAGCTAAGGTATGAAAGTAACCTAACTGCCCGTAGACAGATGAATGGATAAAGCAGTGGTATATGTATGCAACCAAATATTAGCCATAAAAATAATGAAATATTGTCATTTGCAATAACATGGATGGACCTAGGAAGTACTGCAGTAAGTGATTAAGTCAGACAGAGGCAAACACTATATGATATCAATTATATGTGAAATCTAAAAAATGAAACAAATGAATAAACATAAGAAAATAGAAACAGAATCACAGAAAGAACAAGTGGTTCCCACAGGAAATGGTGTTGGGGGGGAAAGTGAAATAGGTGAGAGAGATGAAAAGTAGTACATTATCAGTTATGAAATACATGACATGGGGGTGAAATGTACAGTGTGGGGAATATGGTCAATAATAATGTAATATCTTACATGGTGACAGATGTGGTGATCATTTTGTAGTATATAAAAATATCAAACCACTATATTGTATACTGAAATCTAATATAGTGTTGAAGACCAATTATACTTCACAACACAAACAAACACATTCATAGAAAAACAGACCAGAGGCAGGGGACTGGGGAGAGAGGGAATTAGATGAAGATGGTCATTACAATTTTTTTTTTAAATAGTGATCTAAATCACTTGTAAGAGTGTCTGTCTCATGGTTAGTGCTTAATGTGTTTGGTAGCTAGCACACCTTTTAAACATAAATTTAAAGTCTATTTAACTTTTCAATTCTTTTTCATAAGAATAGAAAGTACCCAAAATATCCATATACATATGCAAATATAGATAAATCACAAATCAACTGTTAACATTTTGGATTCTATTAAAAACATTTAAAAAAATTACGTACAATTTATCTTTCAGGTTGCAAAATCCAATTAATATTAAATAGAATAGATTGTAGTTTTTAATTGTGAATATTTTTATATAAAACATTATGGTGAATTTTCTTGACCTTTCATGACTCAATGCTCTGCATTCTTGATTCTAATGAGAATTTTAGCTTAGGATAAAAACTGGATTGCACTCATTCTTATTAGTGACCATTTTGTCCTTAAGTCATTATTCCTCAATTACTGTTATTAATTACAGTACTTTGTTACTTCTATAGGATAAATTAAAAATACACATTTTGTATTAATTACTGTGCTTTTGAGAATGTATTTAATTCCCAGGCAATTTAGAAGAACATATAACTACTACATGTTTGGGATGTCAAGAGATTTTATTGTTTATTAAACATGAAAATATGATGGAAGTAAAAAGAAATTCTTCCTAACAGACTTTCTCAAAACCATCTCCTTCAATTTATTTAAAGATGAAAATGTTTAAGATTCTATTACATGTAAATGATAAAAAAGAGCTATAGTATAAACATGCAACCATAATCACAAGTGAATAAAAATGACTTCAAAAATGATTTATCAACTTCTGTGATAATTTATTGTTTCTTTTATATGAAACATTTTCTTTCTCTATATAATCAAGGATAGTTACTAATCACCTTTATAATATTTACTTCTGTGAAAATAAAGCATATTTTACTCTTAATGAACTTGAATTTCATAACATCAGCCTCTCAAAAATAAAACATCATCATAGTAGAAGCAGTTCTAGAGCAATTACTATGTACTTTTATTCTAAGTGCTTTACATATAGAAACTATGCACGACAATAATTCCATGAGACGGAAACTATGATTATGTTTCTAATGAGAACAGTGAGGCATAGGGTGCTTAAGTAACTTGCCAAGGGCAGTTAGCTAGAAAACACTGATAAAAAAGAAATTACTACAGTGGCTGTGAATCAGGGAGAAGGGCATGGATAATTTTGTGTGAGAAAGAACAAAATTGCTCCACTGAACTGAAATGACTGTTGACACAGATATTGGAGGTTTGAGTAGGATGGGAGGGGTAAACTGTAGAAGGACATTCCAGAAAGTACCTCAGATTCTGCTGACTCCTCAAGGCTTTTCTTAGAGTCTGTTCAGTTCACTAAGCCCTCTTAGAGTGATCTAACCCACTTTTGAACACATTCTGTTCTCATTAATGAACAAATATTTACTGAGCACCTAAAATGAGGAATCCAAAGATGACAAATGGCTCTCATTCTTGACGAGCACAAAGATGATATAAAAGTATTTAGCATCTATGAGTTTAAAGGCATGTTCTCTTTGCCATCATTTTCTTACACAGGTTTCTTGCCTCTGGCTACCTTACATGCTTTCTGGTGATCAGACCACATCATTACCCTCACACATGGCCTCTCTCTACCTGCTCACTCCCCTAACATGAATAGTGCAAAAAAACAGGAACTCGCTTGGCTGATTTGGATACATTTTCTTTTGTTTTCTTAGAACATCTTTTAAACAGATGGCAAGAGATTTTCCATAGGCTAGAATGTATATTTTTTAAAATACTGGTAATATAGGCCCATCAGTAGAAACTATTTAGAAAAAAGTACAAGTCATTGCTTTCAATACAAAATGCTGTCTGCATTATTTGTGGCATTATCTGAAAAATAAATTCTTTGGACCTACAAGCAATATGTTAGAAATTAGCTTCAAGTATATTCTTTGCATAAAAAGAAATATTATGTGTCATTTCCACCTATTTTTGCTTAATGAACCTCTGATTATTAGGTTCCTAATGATGTCTACAATCTTTCTCCATCATCAAACAGACCTACTTATGTATGTTTTTAGGAAGTACAATCAATCAGATGCTTCAGCATGCTTTTCCAATGGAATAAAAAAGAGAATAGTCATTATTACTCTATTCAAAACTCTTTCATCTTCTAGTATAAAAGTACAAATTGAATTTTATTTTAATTTTTAATAAAATTTCAGTAGCCATAACCACATATTTTCATTTATTTCAAAATCTTGTAACTTAAAGAGTTGACATTGATATTACTTCCACAAATCTTTAGCCTTCCTAACTGCCTTCAGTCCTATGTAAATTATTTATCCTCCACTAACACCAGCTGCTTTACTGTCACAGCACTTGAACTGGACCTACTACTGCTATAAATTGGTTGTGTATGCTTTGATTTTACATGCTTGGATACTTCTTGGTGTTTTACTGGATGCAGGATTCTTCTCTTTTAATACATTTCTTATACCTACAAAATCAAGGCCAGGAACTGTCTCAAAATACTGTATTTTTAAAAGCATTCACCAATCATCATTTGATTAAAAATAGTTTGAAGATTAAAGAAGAATCAATTAGTATTTCATAAGCACCACTCTTGTCCTAAAGCTATGCTTGCAAATCAATATGGGAAAAATATATGCATAACAATTATTATTCAACAGTATGGAACAGTGTGATTAAGTATGACTTAGAATTGGACAACAAGGCAACACGAAATACAATAGTAGTGTGGCACACAGCATTACAACACTCATTATAAGGGAAGGCACGATTAGTTCAAGCTCAAATTAGAGAAGGTTCCTGGGGTGTGGTATGACTAAATGAGCCTAGAAAGATAAATAGGGACACTTGAAGAAAGAAATAATGTCCAATGTAAAAGTCAAGGTAGGAGAAACGCTTCAACTATGTAAGCATTAATTTATTGTATGGTTTTCTATTGTTGTTGTGACAAATTACCACATGCTATGCTAAGTCACTTCAGTCGTGTCCGACTCTGTGTGACCCCATAGACGGAAGCCCACCAGGCGCCCCCGTCCCTGGGATTCTCCAGGCAAGAACACTGGAGTGGGTTGTCATTTCCTTCTCCAATGCATGAAAGTGAAGAGTGAAAGTGAAATCGCTCAGTCGTGTCTGACTCTTAGCAACCCCATGGACTGCAGCCTACCAGGCTCCTGCGTCCATGGGATTTTCCAGGCAAGAGTACTGGAGTGGGGTGCCATTGCCTTCTCCAAAATTACCATATACTTGGCTTAAAACAACAGAAAAATGTATTACCTCGCAATTCTGAATGTCAGAAGTCCAGCATGGATCTCCCTAAACTAAAATCACTATGTGCACAGGGTTACTTTCTTTACTGGAGACTCTATGGGGAGAATCTACTTCTAGACGCATGCAGATTGGCAAAATTCAGGTCTGCAGACTGGGAGGACTAGGTCCTGCTTCCTTGGTGGAGTTGGCGAGGAGCAGTTCTCAGTTTTCAACCTGCCCTTGTTCCACTCTAACTTTAAAGCTATTAAAGTCAAGTCCTTCTCATGCCTCAGGTCATCTGGCTTCCTGTATGACTTCCTGCTCTCTGATGGGCTATTCTGTCACCCTTACCTGCTACTAAGGGCCCAAGAGATTACACTGGGCCCGTTCCAATGTAATTCACAATAATTTCCCTATTTTAAGGTCAGCTGATTAGCAACATAATTCAATCTGCAAAATTTCTTTTGCTGTGTAATAACATATTTACACATATAATGAAGTCATGAAGGTCAAAATCTTGGCTACTACATTTATTCCACACATTTTTATTGTGCCAGAAGCTCTAATTTTAAGTGTGAAGTGAAGTGAAGTCGCTCAGTCATGTCTGACTCTTTGTGACCCCGTGGACTGGAGCCAACCAGGCTTCTCCATCTGTGGGCTTTTCCAGGCAAGAGTACTGGAGTGGGCTGCTGTTTCCTTCTCCAGGGGATCTTCCCAACCCAGGGATTGAACCCGAGTCTCCCACATTGCAGACAAGCACTTTACCATCTGAGCCACCAGGGAATCCCCAATTTTAAGTGTTGGGGGACACAAAAATAAATAAAAACACTCATTTTCAAACTCTCAAAAGACTCACAACCTTATGAGAGAGAAAAATAATCACAAATAACTATTTTTCCACTAAAATAAAGGCACATACAAAATCTTCAAATTATACAACTGCTCACATAAATTAAGTCACAGAAAAAGGAAAAGGAATACTAAAAATACTCAGTAGTCAAGAGCAAAAAAGAAAAAAAGAAAAACACACACAGAAATTTAGTGATTAAAAAGCTCTGACAGGTTTATCTGGAGGGTGATATCTATCAGGTGCCTGAAGCCTTTCAAAGTCCCAGAAGAGTAGGTTAGATATATTAAGTTACACAGAAGAAATAGGAGGTCACTACACGTGATCACTGTAGTGCTTTATGGGTCACTAAAGCAATTTCTTACCAAAAAACTCTCAATGCGGAAGAGGCTGAAGACATCATCTAGGGCAACCATATAACCTGATTAATTTCTTACAAGTAATTGGTAGAAGAGCCAGAATTAACAACATCCAAATCTTTTTTCTCTAGATACAGCTATTATTCTTCCACATCATAATATTATAAAAGAATGTTTTACATAAGTTAAAAGAGTCCAGGGAGAGAAAAATCAGTGAGATGGAAAGTTCAGAATCTATACTACACAACATTCACAGAATTATGTAAAATTATATAACTATCACAAATCTTCAAACTGACAACAGATAATTAACTCTGCAAAACTGTAATCATTTCAGTTTAGGACAAAGGGATCTCATACATTAAGCAACATACTAGTTAATATATTATTAATAAGATAACTAAAACCTTAACTTTAGAATATGCACTACTTTCTCAATAAATGAAGTTCTACAGATTTAATTCAGTGATTAAATATTATCTTGAGTCATATTTGCTAGATATAATCCTATAACAGACTAAGAAAGAAGCTAGGTTAAAATGATTAAGACAATTAACAAATTTATATTTTACTGACCACAATCTAGGGGGAAAAAACAAGATAAATTACATGAAGGCAACAAAACATACACATTCCTGCTGCCTATGTCCTCTTTATTTCATCTGTATAATAAAAGAAGTCACAGAATACTTAGGCTTTCTAATGAATCGCTGCTGCTGCTGCTAAATCGCTTCAGTCCTGTCCGACTCTGTGCGACCCCATAGACGGCAGTCCACCAGGCTCCCCTGTCCCTGGGATTCTCCAGGCAAGAACACTGGAGTGGACTGCCATTTCCTTCTCCAATGCATGAAAGTGAAAAGTGAAAGTGAAGTCGCTCAGTCGTGCCCAACTCTTAGTGACCCCATGGACTGCAGCCTACCAGGCTCCTCCATCCATGGGATTTTCCAGGCAAGAGTACTGGAGCAGGGTGCCATTGCCTTAGTCATTATCATTAACATGGTTGAACACTTGCTACCTTAGAAATTTCTTTTGCAGAAACAAGTTCTTCAGTTTTCAAGACTCAAGTAACCAAAACATAAAAGCACACATGCCCAGTGTCTCTTTCATGAAGTTCACTCAAGTTTTTGAAGCAGGGAACATAAAAAAGGCCTTTAAATATTTTTCATGGCAGATCAAACAATGATCTAAGTAAATTTCATTCTCTATTCCCTGTCAGTTCGTATTTCCCTTCATATTATTACATGCATGCTGAGAACAGTAGAGCATATTTAATGTTTCAAATGGGAAAAGGGCTTAGGTTTGAATATAATAAGTGAAAATTTAATTTTCATCTTCCTTCAAAATTCAAGCATCCAGCAGAAACAACAGGAAGATTTTCTGCAAAGTGTTTGACTGTGTAATATTTTTTTAAAATAGGAAACTGATAAATTTCAAGTTAAAAACAAAAATGCAGAAAGCACTGATAAAAATGATGAGGCATTTATTATATATTCTTTCTCCAGTAATATTACTCTATTAATTATGGTAAGCTAAGAAAATTTTTCAAAGAAAAGAATTTTACTGTTAATATGCTCATCATTTTGCAGGCATCTATAGAATACATGATAAAAGACTTTCAGTTACATTTATATGAGGATTATTGACAATAAATTACTAAATCTTTTACTTTAGAGTAATATTCATTGATCACAACACACTTCAGGATGTTATAAAACCTTGAAGGCATAAAAATTATTATATGGGAAGAATAAAATGCTGTACTTGTAACCAGACTAAAGGTTTTCAAAATGACTTTCAAAAGTCTTTCTAAATAGAACATATGGAGATGGGAAAAGAACTTTACTGGCTTGAAAAGAAAAATTGGAAAACTACAGAAACACCTTAATCTGGAAAAAGAATATAAAAATAGGTATCATTAGAAATGCCAGTGTAAATTAAGTCTCATTAATGACCTACAATGAATGGAGGTAAACAGAACAGCAAAAACTACGTAAATAAAGGTTAAAAGGTACTAAGATGAATAAATTGGACAATGTGAGGGCATGTTAAATGATAATTAAGATCATTCAAATATATGTCTGCAACAACAATGAACCATTTAATTGTTCCTAATGAAGAGTTCATTAGGACAACTGTTTAATCTTTATTGAGGTAGGAAAAAAATTTAGTGAGACTCACTGTTGTAGATGATATTTTTTTGCTTAGCTAATGTATTTGAGTGTTTTTACACAAATCCAGAGACAAGTCAAATAGAGAACATTTGTTTAAGTTTCAGGTGACTGCTTTGTCAAAATGGAGTATGATGTACATAGATGAAATTGTTCACCCTGCAGTAAATAAAGGACCAGGAAAAGAGACAGAGTATGTGAGTTGTAAACATTCAGCTCTGATTTGAGGACATTCTTTATCACTACTTATGCAGATAAAACACAGGAGCAGATCATGGTTGGCTAACTCCTCAAAAAGTCATCATGTCTGATCAGAATTCTTAAAGCAGTAACTTCAAAAATGGGCAGTTTAAATAAGGACTATCCCAACTGCTATGCCATCCTGCTGTTGTGATATATAATATTTTCCTTTGGTTCTGTCTGAAGGTTCATAAGCTGGTCTTCATAAACACAAGGCACAGAAATTATACAAAATCTCTCGAGACAGGCCATGAAAATTATGGCTTGCCTCAGGAGCAAAACTAGCAACAAGGAGAGAAAATATTTAGATCACTATGACTACCTATTATAGATTTGTTGTTGTTGAGTCACTAAGTCATGTCCGACTCTTTTGCAACCTCATGTACCGTAGCCAACCAGGCCCCTCTTACCATGGGATTTTCTAGGCAAGAATACAGCAGTGTGTTGCCATTTCTTTCTCTAGGGGATCTTACAGACTCAGGGATTGAACCTCAGTCTCCTGCATTGGCAGGCAGGTTTTCCCCTCAGTGAGCCATGAGGAAAGCCAGGCAAATCTAATTGAAGAAGAAATTTAAAAGCTTGAAACAAATGTTTGTAAGGTGGTAGGACTCCTTCTCAAAGGCACCCCACTCCAGTACTCTTGCCTGGAAAATCCCATGGATGGAGGAGCCTAGTGGGCTGCAGTCCATGGGGTCGCTAAGAGTCGGACACGACTGAGCGACTTCACTTTCACTTTTCACTTTCATGCATTGGAGAAGGAAATGGCAACCCACTCCAGTGTTCTTGCCTGGAGAATCCCAGGGACGGGGGAGCCTGGTGGGCTGCCGTCTGTGGGGTCACACAGAGTCGGAAACAACTGAAGCGACTTAGCAACAGCAACAGGACTCCTTACCCAAAAATAAAAGAGGGTGGTAAAGATATTTTTAAAAGGTTGAATGCACTTCAACATTGAATACAATATATTTGCTTAGAGGCAAGGAAGTTGTCACAAAATTGCAAAAAACTGTCTGATACAGCCACATGTATCACAATTTCATCTTCCCTCATGAGAATCAGTATTCAATAGATGCTTGTTGTATGATTAAAAGTAATGGAAGTATGTTGTATTGCAATATTACATGAAAAGTGCTTTTAATTACATTTTACTATTTTCATAGAAACATATTTGAAAGTCTGTTTCCATAAAAGGTTAAAGGTTTTCAAATTTTGTCAGAACAATGATAAGAAAAAAAAAAAAAGATTTACTTGTTTTTGTTTCCCACCTGGTTTGATTTCTGTTGTCAATACTGTCATCTGATTTTAACAATTCTCTTTACCTTAATGCAGATGAGGCTTTGGTTGTCCTACCCAGCCACCTCTGTGTTAAAGAATTCCTCCTGCATTTGTGGCCTGAGGGCTTTTTTCTGGCCTGGAGCACTATCTGCCCCTGTGGTGGGCAAGCTGGAAGTGCTTGATCAACAGCAGTGGAACAGTGAGAAACAAGGACCTAGGAGATAAAGTTCCCAGGTCTCAGGCACCTAGAATGAGATAAGTGAAGCTAGCTATATACTCTATCACCAACCTTCCTCAGTAAAAGTGAACTCCAATTACCCACAGTGGTATGTGCTTAAAATCTCACTCTTTATGACTGTCTTTGCTTACCTCTTTCATGCCCCCACTCTTCTGGCATTTCTTGGGATCAGCTTCCTATAAAACTACTTAAATTCCCACTCTATCTCAGGATCAGCTTCTGGGGAAAAACAAACCAGGGCATGTAGTTTCTTCATGTATAAAATGGAAATGATAATATCAATATCAAGAAGGTAGAGTAATACTGCAGTGGGTAGCTATTCTCTTCTCTAGGGGATCTTCCCAACCCAGAGATGGAACACAGGTTCTCCCATATTGTAGGTGGATTCTTTACTGTCTGAACCACCAGAGAAGCCCAAGAATACTGAAGTAGGTAGTCTATCCCTTCTCCAGTGGATCTTCCTGACCCAAGAATCTGACTGGGGTCTCCTGCATTGTAGGCAGATATTTTACCAGCTGAGCTACCAGGGAATCCTCATTAAATTAAATAAGATAATTGAAATGGGCCTTAGTAATAATGTACAGATGCAAGAATTGGGCCATAAAAAAGGCTGAGAGCCCAATAATTGATGCTTTTGACCTGTGGTGCTGGAGAAGATGCTTGAGAGTCCCATGGACAGCAAGGAGATCAAACTAGTCAATCCTAAAGGAAATCAAGGAAATCAACCCTGAATATTCATTGGAAGGACTGATGCTGAAGCGCCAATACTTTGGCCACCTGATGTGAAGTGATGACTAATTAGAAAAGACCCCAATGCTGGGAAAGATTGAGGGAAGGAAGCGAAGGTGATGACAGGATGAGATGGTTGGATGGCATCATCGATTCAATGGACATGAGTTTGAGCAAACTTCAGGAGATAGTGAAGGACAGGGAAGCCTGGCGTGCTGCAGTCCATGGGGTCACAAAGAATCGGACACAACGGAGCAATTGAACAACAACAGCAGGGAACTTCATAAAGGAAACTACCTTGTTCCTTATTCTTAGATGTTGAGCTATTCATTTGCAGGTAGTCATTGGCGAATGACTAAATTAGATGATGTTTCAATCAAGTTATTCTAAAGATTAAAAATTTCCTATCTTCACAGGCAGAAGCCTTCCTATTGTTAGACAAGTGGATTCAGTCCATATTTAAAAAAAAAAAAGTCATTAAAAAATAGCATGTATGTAAATATGCATGGAAAAAAACAAAAAGCATTGATTTTATTGCCAGTATTTGTTTAAGAGAGAATTTTGAAAAATGAAACTGTATTTTTATTGCAGCACAATTTACAATAGCCAGCAAACTGAAGCATCCTAAATATCAATGAATGGAGGAGTGGCTAAAGAAGATGAATACATATATACAATGGAGTATTACTCGGCCTAAAAAAGAAAAAATAATGTCATGTGCAAGTGACATGGATGGATCTAGAGATTGTCATACTGAGTAAAGTAAGTCAGGCAGAGAAAGACACATTTTATATGATATGGCTTATACATGGAATCTTAAAAAAAGGATATAAATGAACTTACTTACAAAATAGAAATAGAGTTACAGATGTAGAAAACAATCTTATGGTTACCAGGGAGGAGAGAAGGGGGAGGGATAAATTGGGAGATTGGTATTGACACATACACATTCAGATCAGATCAGATCAGTCGCTCAGTCGTGTCCGACTCTTTGCGACCCCATGAATCGCAGCACACCAGGTCTCCCTGTTCATCACCAACTCCTGGAGTTCACCTAGACTCACGTCCATAGAGTCAGTGATGCCATCCAGCCATCTCATCCTCTGTCGTCCCCTTCTCCTCTTGCCCCCAATCCCTCCCAGCACATTACTATATATAAAATAGATAATTAATAACAACCTACTGTAGAGGACAGGGAACTATTACTCAGTACTCTGTAATGACCTATATGGGAAAAGATTCTAAAAATAAAGTGGATATATGTATATGGACAACTGATTCACGTTGCTGTACTGCAGCAGAAAGTAACACAACATTGTAAATCCACTATATTCCAAAAAAAACATTAAAAGACAAGAAATTATATGAAGATACAATATAATGCCTGTATCATGCAATCGTACTTATTTTATTATCTGTGTCTTCTTAATAAACTGTAAGTCTTTTATATATTTTATGTTGTTTTCTTTTTTTCTATCTGGGATATTAACTGTATATTTGATGAAAATTGAATGGGTTGATGGATGGATAGAAATATATTCTTTGGAATGTGTTTATTGTTTATACTTGGCTCAGTATTTTGAAAAAGAGAGAGATACTATCATCAATAAATCTAATACACTGAGAAAGAATATATTTTCTCAATGAAATACAAATGGAATTTTAGCTGAAAATAGAACAATTTTTACTCTTGTACTTTGACACACATGTTTTAGATAGCATGAATGGCTTTCCCTGTATTGAAGTCACTTTATTTTTTATGATGAAAAGAATATGATGTAACTTTCTTATTAATGAAAATAAATTTTCTAGATTTGATAGTTTGCAATTTGAAGTAGGTATGAAAGGTTTCCTTTCCATAGGAACCAGAAATATTGAAGTTCTTGATTTCTTCCCTCAACTGCCATTTTATTAGAATCGTCTGTTCATTCTGATCAGATTAGCCATTCATCATTTTGTTGTCTACCGTTTCTGTGAGTATGTGATAACATAAGGTGCAAAGTGGCAGTGAGTCGAACACTTAGGGGCTTACTTGTTAAGAGTGCTTTCAATTCTGAGTACAGCAGAATGAAGGCATGTCACTCTATACAGACTGCATGTTAACAAGTTTTTTGCTGATTACATTTGCATGTAGACTGTTTCTGATATCATGCTTTCATGTCTTAATTTTTAAAACCCATGGGAACTTGGATTTGGATATTGAGTTATTTAAAGCAATTTGTATACACATTTTATTCCTTCTGGTTATTTATTTTTCTTGTATGTTGCTTAGAAAAGGCCAACCATGAAATTGGAGCTGCAAAGCAAGAACAAATTTATTGATATGAAACTGCTCTGAAAACTCAATAGGTGTGCAGCAAAGCAAGAAGGGTAAAGGGGCTGAATAATTCATTGAACCTTTAAGCATCAATAAATTATAGTTACAGTGAGGAATGTCTGCTTTGCAACATTAGCTACAAAATGTGAGTATGAAATAAAAGACATCTTCAAAGTGCCATATTGTAAGGATATACAAATAAACAGAGGTTGTTTTTTCATTAATAATTCTGTGGAAAATAAGACTATGAATAAAAAATTTCAGGACTGGGAAATCCATGCTATGCTCTGTTCAGTTCAGTCAGTTCAGTCACTCAGTCGTGTGCGACTCTTTGCAACCCCATGAATTGCAGCACGCCAGGCCTCCCTGTCCATCACCATCTCCTAGAGTTCACTCAAACTCACGTCCATCGAGTTGGTGATGCCATCCAGCCATCTCATCCTCTGTCGTCCCCTTTTCCTCCTGCCCCCAATCCCTCCCAGCATCAGAGTCTTTTCCAATGAGTCAACTCTTCACATGAGGTGGCTAAAGTAATTTAATAAGTAGCTAATAGATCTTATTTTTAAGATGGCGGAGGAATAGGATGGGGAGACCACTTTCTCCCCCACAAATTCATCAAAAGAACATTTAAACGCTGAGTAAATTTCACAAAACAACTTCTGAATGCCGGCGGAGGACATCAGGCACCCAGAAAAGCAGCCCACTGTCTTCAAAAGGAGGTAGGAAAAAATATAAAAGACAAAAAAAGAGACAAAAGAGGTAGGGACGGAGCTCTGTCCTGGGAAAGGAGTCTTAAAAAGAGAGAAGTTTCCAAATACCAGGAAACACTCTCACTGCCGAGTCTGTGGCAAGCCTTGGAAGCACAGAGGGCAACATAACAGGGAGGAAAAATAAATAAATAATTAAAACCCACAGATTATGAGCCCAGTGGTAACCACCCCAGTGGATAAGCAGCACAGATGCCTGCACCCGCCACTAGCAAGCGGGGGCTGGGCAGGGAGGCGTGGGCTGCATTGCTTAGAGTAAGGACTAGGCCTGAGTACCCTGAGGGCAATCTGAGTGAACTAACTTGGGCTAGCAAACCAGAAGTGGGATAGCTACCACGTGAAAAGCCCTAACCTAAGACACCGCCAAGCCCGCACACAGAACAAAGGACTGAACAGAACTAACTGGCTGCAGACCATCCCCTTCCCATGACAGGCAGCCAGAGCTGGAAGGGGGCAATCGTAGCCCCAGAGAGACATTATCTACCAAACTGCAAGCAGGCTTCTTTGCTAGCTAAGACTTCTTGGGGTTCTGGACAGTCAACATCCATCTGAGAAGGTGTGCCAGTTGTACACCCAGAAAACCAAACAGCTTGGATGGGGGAGATGATAAGTTGCAATGACCGCACTCGCCAAACACCTCATCACCTGAGCTGCTCAGACCTGGGAAGGGCACAAAACGCAGGCCCGACTGAGTCTGCACCTCTGAGGACTACCCGAGTGCCTGAACCTGAGCGGCTTAGACCTGGGAGGTGCATGCAGCCCAGGGCCGGCCTCGGTCGGTTCCCGGCGGAGCAACTTAGAGCCTGAGCAGTGTGGGCAAGGAGGGCACATGCGCCATGAGCGGGGGCAGGCCCAGTGTGGCTGAGACACTGTGAGCACATGCCAGTGTTACTTGTTTGCAGCGTCCCTCCCTCTCCACAGCGCAACTGAACAAGTGAGCCTAAAAGAAGTGTCCACCACCTCCCCCTTTATGTCAGGGCGGAAATCAGACACTGAAGAGACCAGCAAACAGAAGAAGCTAAAACAGAGGGAACCACTTTGGAAGTGACAGGTGCAATAGATTAAAATCCTGTCGTTAGTATCGACTACATAGGAAGGGGCCTATAGATCTTGAGAAATATAAGCCAGACCAAGGAACTATCCAAAAATGTACTGACCCCATAATACCCACAACAACACCCGAGAAAGTCCTAGATATATTTTTACTATTTTTATGATCATTCTTTTTTTTTTAATTTGTAATAAATTTTAAGTCCTCTATTACTCCTTTAATTTTCATTTTATAACCTACTATTACTTTGCAAAAAAAAAGACCCTATTTTTTAAAGCAAACATATATATATATATATGTTTATATATATTTATATATATATATACTTATAATTTTTGTGACTTTGTTTTTTTTTCTTTTTTTTTTCTTTTCTTTAATATTGTATTTTTTAAATTCCAACCTCTACTCTAGATTTTTAATCTTTGCTTTTTGGTATTTGTTATCAATTTTGTACCTTTAAGAACCAATCTTCAGTACCCATTTTTACTTGGGAGCGAGAATACTGGCTTGACTGCTCTCTCCCCCTTTGGACTCTCCTTTTTCTCCACCAGGTCGCTTCTGTCTCCTCCCTCCCCCTTCTCTTCTCTACCCAACTCTGTGAATCTCTGTGTGTTCCAGATGATGGAGAACACTTAGGGAACTGATTACTGGCTGGATCTGTCTCTCTCCTTTTGATTCCCCCCTTTTATCCTCCTGTCTCCTTCCTCCCTCTTCTCTTCTCTGTATAACTCCGTGAACATCTCTGAGCGGTCCAGTTATGGAGTGCACATAAGGAAGTGATTATTGGCTAGCTTGCTCTTTTCTCTTTTGATTTACCTCATCTTATCTGGGTCACCTCTAACTCCCCCCTCCCTCTTCTCGTCTCCATGTAACTCTGTGAACCTCCCTGGGTGTCCCTCACTGTGGAGAAACTTTTCATCTTTAACCTAGATGTTTAATCAATGGTGCTGTATAGAAGGAGAAGTCTTGAGACTACTGTAAAAATAAGACTGAAACCCAGAAGCAGGAGGCTTAAGTCCAAATCCTGAGAACACCAGAGAACTCCTGACTCCAGGGAACATTAATTGACAGGAGCTCATCAAACACCTCCATACCTACACTGAAACCAAGCACCACCCAAGGGCCAACAAGTTCCAGAGCAAGACATACCACACAAATTCTCCAGCAACATAGGAACAAAGCCCTGAGCTTCAATATACAGGCTGCCCAAAGTTACTCCAAAATCATTGACATCATAAATCATTACTGGACACTTCACTGCACTCCAGAGAGAAGAAATCCAGCTCCACCCACCAGAACACCGACACAAGCTTCCCTAAACAAGAAACCTTGACAAGCCACCTGTACAAACCCACCCACAGTGAGGAAACTCCACAATAAAGAGAATTTCACAAACTACCAGAATACAGAAAGGCCACCCCAAACTCAGCAATATAAACAAGATGAAGAGACAGAGGAATACAGAGCAGGTAAGAGAAGAGGATAAATGCGCACCAAACCAAACAAAAGAGGAAGAGATAGGGAATCTACCTGATAAAGAATTCCAAATAATGATAGTGAAAATGATCCAAAATCTTGAAATCAAAATGGAATCACAGATAAATAGTCTGGAGACAAGGATTGAGAAGATGCAAGAAAGGTTTAACAAGGACCTAGAAGAAATAAAAAAGAGTCAATATATAATGAATAATGCAATAAATGAGACCAAAAACACTCTGGAGGCAACAAATAGTAGAATAACAGAGGCAGAAGATAGGATTAGTGAAGTAGAAGATAGAGTGGTAGAAAAAAATGAATCAGAGAGGAAAAAAGAAAAATGAATTAAAATAAGGACAATCTCAGAGACCTCCAGGACAGTGTTAAATGCCTCAACATTCGAATCATAGGAGTCCCAGAAGAAGAAGACAAAAAGAAAGACCATAAGAAAATACTTGAGATAATAGTTGAAAACTTCCCTAAAATGGGGAAGGAAATAATCACCCAAGTCCAAGAAACCCAGAGAGTCCCAAACAGGATAAACCCAAGGCAAAACACCCCAAGACACATATTAATCAAATTAATGAAGATCAAACACAAAGAACAAATATTAAAAGCAGCAAGGGAAAAACAACAAATAACACACAAGGGGATTCCCATAAGGATAACATCTGATCTTTCAATAGAAACTCTTCAGGCCAGGAGGGAATGGCAAGACATACTTAAAGTGATGAAAGAAAATAACCTACAGCCCAGATTACTGTACCCAGCAAGGATCTCATTCAAGTATGAAGGAGAAAGCAAAAGCTTTACAGACAAGCAAAAGCTGAGAGAATTCAGCACCACCAAACCAGCTCTCCAACAAATGCTAAAGGTATTCTCTAGACAGGAAACACAAAAAGGGTGTATAAACTCGAACCTAAAACAATAAAGTAAATGGCAATGGGATCATACTTATCAATAATTACCTTAAACGTAAATGGGTTGAATGCCCCAACCAAAAGACAAAGACTGGCTGAATGGATACAAAAACAAGACCCCTATATATATTGTCTACAAGAGACCCACCTCAAAACAGGGGACACATATAGACTGAAAGTGAAGAGCTGGAAAAAGATATTCCATGCAAATAGAGACCAAAAGAAAGCAGGAGTAGCAATACTCATATCTGATAAAATAGACTTTAAAACAAAGGCTGTGAAAAGAGATAAAGATGGTCACTACATAATGATCAAAGGATCAATCCAAGAAGAAGATATAACAATTATAAATATATATGCACCCAACATAGGAGCACTGCAATATGTAAGACAAATGCTAACAAGTAAGAAAGGGGAAATTAACAATAACACAATAATGGTGGGACACTTAAATACCCCACTCACACCTGTGGATAGATCAACTAAACAGAAAATTAACAAGGAAACACAAACTTTAAATGATACAATAGACCAGTTAGACCTAATTGATATCTGTAGGACATTTCACCCCAAAACAATGAATTTCACCTTTTTCTCAAGCACACATGGAACCTTCTCCAAGATAGATCACATCCTGGGCCTTGGTAAATTCAAAAAAAAAGAAATCATTCCAAGCATCTTTTCTGACCACAATGCAGTAAGATTAGATCTCAATTACAGGAGAAAAACTATTAAAAATTCCAACATATGGAGGCTAAACAACATACTGCTGAATAACCAACAAATTACAGAAGAAATCAAAAAAGAAATCAAAATATGCATAGAAACGAATGAAAATGAAAACACAACAACCCAAAACCTGTGGGACACTGTAAAAGCAGTCCTCAGGGGAAAGTTCACAGAAATACAGGCATACCTCAAGAAACAAGAAAAAAGTCAAATAAATAACCTAACTCTACACCTAAAGCAACTAGAAAAGGAAGAAATGAAGAACCCCAGGGTTAGTAGAAGGAAAGAAATCTTAAAAATTAGGGCAGAAATAAATGCAAAAGAAACAAAAGAGACCATAGCAAAAAACAAAGCCAAAAGCTAGTTCTTTGAAAAGACAAATAAAATTGACAAACCATTAGCCAGACTCATCAAGAAACAAAGGGAGAAAAATCAAATCAATAAAATCAGAAAATGGAGAGATCACAACAGACAGCTCAGAAATACAAAGGATCAAAAGAGACTACTCTTAGCAATTATATGCCAATAAAATGGACAACGTGGAAGAAATGGACAAATTCTTAGAAAAGTACAACTTTCCATAACTGGACCAAGAAGAAATAGAAAATCTTAACAGACCCATCACAAGCATGGACATTGAAACTGTAATCAGAAATCTTCCAGCAAACAAAAGCCCAGGTCCAGACGACTTCACAGCTGAATTCTAACAAAAATTTAGAGAAGAGCTAACACCTATCCTACTCAAACTCTTCCAGAAAATTGCAGAGGAAGGCAAACTTCCAAACTCATTCTATGAGGCCACCATCACCCTAATACCAAAACTTGACAAAGATGCCACAAAAAAAGAAAACTACAGGCCAATATCACTGATGAACATAGATGAAAAAATCTTTAACAAAATTCTAGCAAACAGAATCCAACAACACAATAAAAAGATCATACACCATGACCAAGTGGGCTTTATCCCAGGGATGCAAGGATTCTTCAATATCCACAAATCAATCAATGTAATACACCACATTAACAAATTGAAAAATAAAAACCATATGATTATCTCAATAGATGCAGAGAAAGCCTTTGACAAAACTCAACATCCATTTATGATAAAAACTCTCCAGAAAACTGGAATAGAAGGAACATATCTCAACATAATAAAAGCTATATATGACAAACCCACAGCAAAATTATCCTCAATGATGAAAAATTGAAAGCATTTCCCCTAAAGTCAGGAACAAGACAAGGGTGCCCACTTTCACCACTACTATCCAACATAGTTTTGGCCACAGCAATCAGAGCAGAAAAACAAATAAAAGGAATCCAAATTGGAAAAGAAGAAGTAAAACTCTCACTGTGTGCAGATGACATGATCCTCTACATAGAAAACCCTAAAGACTCCACCAGAAAATTATCAGACCTAATCAATGAATATAGTTAAGTTGCAGGATATAAAATCAACACACAGAAATCCCTTGCATTCCTATACACTAAAAATGAGAAAATAGAAAGAGAAATTAAGGAAACAATTCCATTCACCATTGCAATGAAAAGAATAAAATACTTATGAATATATCTACCTAAAGAAACTAAAGACCTATATATAGAAAACTATAAAACACTGGTGAAAGAAATCAAAGAGGACACTAATAGATGGAGAAATATTACAATGTTCATGGATTGGAAGAATCAATATAGTGAAAATGAGTATACTACCCAAAGCAATCTATAGATTTAATGCAATCCCTATCAAGCTACCAATGGTATTTTTCACAGAACTAGAACAAATAATTTCACAGTTCGTATGGACATACAAAAAATCTCTAATAGCCAAAGCAATCTTGAGAAAGAAGAATGGAACTGGAGGAATCAACCTGCCTGACTTCAGGCTCTACTACAAAGCCACAGTCGTCAAGACAGTATGGTACTGGCACAAAGACAGAAATATAGATCAATGGAACAAAATAGAAAGCCCAGAGATAAATCCACGCACATATGGACACCTTATCTTTGACAAAGGAGGCAAGAATATACAATGGATTAAAGACAATCTCTTTAACAAGTGGTGCTGGGAAATCTGGTCAACCACTTGTAAAAGAATGAAACTAGAGCACTTTCTAACACCATACACAAAAATAAACTCAAAATGGATTAAAGATCTAAACGTAAGACCAGAAACTATAGAACTCCTTGAGGAGAACATAGGCAAAACACTCTCCGACATACATCACAGCAGGATCCTCTATGACCCACTTCCCAGAATATTGGAAATAAAAGCAAAAATAAACAAATGGGACCTAATTAAATTTAAAAGCTTCTGCACAACAAAGGAAACTATAAGCAAGGTGAAAAGACAGCCTTCAGAATGGGAGAAAATAATAGCAAATGAAGCAACTGACAAACAACTAATCTCAAAAAATATACAAGCAACTCCCACAGCTCAATTCCAGAAAAATAAAAGACCCAATAAAACAATGGGCCAAAGAACTAAATAGACATTTCTCCAAAGAAGACATACAGATGGTTAACAAACACATGAAAAGATGCTCAACATCACTCATTATCAGAGAAATGCAAATCAAAACCACAATGAGGTACCATTTCACACCAGTCAGAATGGTTGTGATCCAAAAGTCTACAAGCAATAAATGCTGGAGAGGGTGTGGAGAAAAGGGAACCCTCTTACACTGTTGGTGGGAATGCAAACTAGTACAGCCACTATGGAGAACAGTGTGGAGATTCCTTTAAAAACTAGAAATAGTACTGCCTTATGACCCAGCAATCCCACTGCTGGGCATACACACTGTGGAAACCAGAAGGGAAAGAGACACGTGTACCCCAATGTTCATCACAACACTGATTATAATAGCCAGGACATGCAAGTAACCTAGATGTCCATCAGCAGATGAATGGATAAGAAAGCTGTGATACATATACACAATGGAATATTACTCAGCCATTAAAAAGAATACGTTTGAATCAGTTCTAATGAGGTGGATGAAACGGGAGCCTATTATACAGAGTGAAATAAGCCAGAAAGAAAAACACCAATACAGTACACTAACACATATACATGGAATTTAGAAAGATTGTAACGATAACCTTGTATGTGAGACAGCAAAAGAGACACAGATGTATAGAACAGTCTTTTTGGACTCTGTGGGAGAGGGAGAGGGCGGGATGATTTGGGAGAATGGCATTGAAACATGTATAATATCATATATGAAATGAATCGCCAGTCCAGGTTCGATGCATGATACTGGATACTTGGGGCTGGTACACTGGGATGACCCAGAGGGATGGTACAGGGAGGGAATGGGGGTTCAGGATGGGGAACACATGTATGCCCTTGGCGGATTCATGTTGATGTATGGTAAAACCAATACAATAATGTAGAGTAGTTAACCTCCAATTAAAATAAATAAATTTATATTAAAAAATA
Source organism: Bos indicus (assembly GCF_029378745.1). Classification (NCBI taxonomy): domain Eukaryota; kingdom Metazoa; phylum Chordata; class Mammalia; order Artiodactyla; family Bovidae; genus Bos; species Bos indicus. The sequence goes on from NC_091765.1 coordinate 33,968,922, forward strand.
AGTAGCTAATAATAAAAATAGCAAATTTCAGGTAAAGGAAAAAATTAAAAGATAAATTAATCAGAGTGTGAGAAAACAGTACGGTATAGTGGAAGCACTGTGAGTTCTGGCATCAGAGAGACCTATCTATGTGACTTACTAAACTTATTAATTTGGACATGTTACTAAATTTCTGATTTGGCATTTCCTCATTTATTTTCTATGTCAATAATTCCATCTACCACTCATAGATCTGTTACACTATAAGAATATATGTACACATACATCTTAGAACAGTTTAGTAATTTATATTATTAAACTGCATTGGGTATTAAATACATTCTAAGATTTCATGTCTTTGAGAATCAAATAAAAACAAAGAAATGGGTATTTATAAGGAAGAACATGCATATTACCTGAGGTAACATATATAAAACAGGTAGCACCATGTCTGAATCAAAATAATTTCTCTCCAACTATTAATTTTCTCCTTCCTTCTTTACTTTCCTTTGTTTATCTCACCATAGCACAGACAGTGGTAATTATAACTTCAAGTAACTTAAGTAGTTCTTTTGGAAATTTTGGAAGTTCTTCTGGAATCCAAAAGTTGGATTTGAATTTTGAAATCCAAAAGTTATTTTGGAATCATCCATCCTTTTGGAAGGATGTCTTCAAATTTGCTTCCAGTTGGATGATATGATATTGACAGTGGTGTGAACATCAACAGTCTGTATCAGAGTGGTGTGCTGCTTCTCCCTTTTTTCATAAGCAACAAAGAAGCCAAATGGCCGATTCAGGGAGATGGGAAAGTGCAGCACTGGACTTACTTGGAAATTAAGCACTGTATAATTGAATTTTGGAATAGATTCAAAATATGTATTTCATGAGGAGCTGACATTTTATTTTTCTAGCTCTTCAAGTATGTTATATAGATGATGACTACAGAAATTCTATAAGGTTCATGACTTGCAGTTATGCTTTTTGAAGGGGAATACCAAGATGCCAGAAGTGGTATTAATATTCCAGAGACAAGCACAATTATATTTTCAGCTTCTCTTCGTGAGTATGATCATTTGCTCATATTTAACATGAAATACAAATGAATGGCTTGCTATTTTAAGAACAAATTATTACTCAAAATGATGTGGACTCTATGATAAATGGTCTACAGGATACAGATATTTTAGGTAGTCTATTGGATATAGCAAAGAAGAATTGATGAGAATGCAATGCAGAGCATAATTGCTTAGAAGTCTACCAAGTGAGTTCATTTCACTTTAAAAAAAGATATTAAAGGAAAGAAATGTGATGCTCTGAATCTGAATCATTCTTAATGCTATTTAAATTCAGTACTTTTTAAAGATAGAGAAATAGAAATTAGTGAGATCAGCAAAAAAGGGGAAAAAGATTTAAAGGAAAGCTGAAAGATTATTTAGTCTGAGAAAGAGAAGACAATAAGTAATCCTTTGTTATAAACTCAGTTTTTGAAAGGGTAAAATAAATTGCAAAGACAATAAGTAATAGCAGTTGCATATTACTAGAGAGACAGAAACTGTAGTCCTACCATGATGGGAGAAAAAGGCAGAGGCTTAAATCAGTGTCTTACACAAGGGGAAAAAAAACAAATCATATTACTCAGAATCAGACAAAGAGAAGCAGGTAAATGTAGATTTCAGAACTATCTACATTCTACCTATTTATTTTATAAAAATAGGAAATAATGAAAATGCACTTCAGAGAAAAAGAGTTAGGAGTTGAGAGGAAAGGGAAATGACTCATCACTGAAAAAAAGGCAGCACTGCTATTTCAGCATGAGTATATTTTTACTTTACATGTCAGTTTTGGACTTGTAGGCAAATGCAGGTTGTGAGCACATGTTTATACTTGCACTCTCCCCAAACTCCACTAAAATGCTGAGGAACAAAAACAAGGCTAGAGAAGAAAAGGGGATTGGAAGGAAAAATCAAAACAAATAGGAAATATCAAAAATGTTGGGGCTAAATCTGATAAACAAGTGTTATCTGACTTAGCAGGTCAGAGAAACCTAAACTCTGAACCTGGGCTGGGGGGAGGAGTGGCAGGAAGCAGACTATAAGCACATGTAAAGGTCAGTGGTTAGAAAGCAATACCTCTCTGGAGACAGGTGGAAAGACAAGGGTAAAACCGAACTGTTATACAGGTATAACGCACAGTGATGAACTCTTAAAATTTCCTCTCACTTCCTATAAATGTTGAAGTAACTTGGCATGTAAAGCAGCTTGGATTTACCTCTATATCATTCTACTGTGCTTTTTTTTTTTTTTTTTTTTAATATAACTCATCTCTGAACTATCAGTTCTGTTCAGTTGCTCAGTCATGTCTGACTTTTTGCAATCCCACGGACTGCAATATGCCAGGCTTCCCTGTCCATCATCAACTCCTGGAGTTTACTCAAAGTCATGTCCATTGAGTCAGTGATACCATCTAACCATCTTATCCTCTATCATCCCCTTCTCCTTCGGCTTTCAATCTTTCCCAGCATCAGGGTCTTTTCCAATGAGTCAGTTCTTCTCATCAGGTGGCCAAAGTATTGGAGTTTCAGCTTCAGCATCAGTCCTTCCAATGAATATTCAGGGATGATTTCCTTTAGGATGGACTAGTTGGAACTCCTTGCAGTCCAAGGGACTCTCAAGAGTCTTCTCCAACATCACGGTTCAAAAGCATCAGTTCTTCAGCATTCAGCTTTCTTTATAGTCCAATTCTCACATCCATACATGACTACCAGAAAAACCATAGCTTTGACTAGACGGACCTTTGTTGGCAATGTCTCTGCTTTTTAATATGCTGTCTAGGTTGGTCATAGCTTTTCTTTCAAGGGGCAGGCATCTTTTAATTTCATGGCTGCAGTCACCATTTGCAGTGATTTTGGAGCCCCCCAAAATAAAATCTGTCACTGTTTCCATCACTTCCCCATCTATTTGCCATGAAGTGATGAAACAGGATGCCATGATCTTAGTTTTTTGAATGTTGAGTTTTAAGCAAACTTTTTCACTCTCCTCTTTCACTTTCATCAAGAGGCTCTTAGTTCTTCACTTTCTGCCATGAGGGTGGTGTCATCTGCATATCTGAGGGTATTGACATTTCTCCTGGCAATCTTGATTCCAGCTTGTGGTTCATCCAGCCCAACATTTTGCATGATGTACTCTGCATATAAGTTAAATAAGTAGGATGACAATATACAGCCTTGACGTACTCCTTTAGCTTGATTTGGAACCAGTCTGTTGTTTTATATCTAGTTCTAACTGTTGCTTCAGGACCTGCATACAGATATCTCAGGAGATAGGTCAGGTGGTCTGGTATTCTCATCTCTCTAAGAATTTTCCACAGTTTATTGTGATTCACACAGTCAAAGGCTTTGGTGTAGTCAATAAAGCAGAAGTAGATGTTTTTCTGGAACCCCTGCTTTTTCGATTATCCAACACATGTTGGCAATTTGATCTCTGGTTCCTCTGTCTTTTGTAAATCCAGTTTGAACATCTGGAAATTCACAGTTCATGTACTCTTGAAGCCTAACTTGGAGAATTGTGAGTATTACTTTGTTAGCATATAAGATGAATGCAATTGTGCAGTAGTTTGAGCATTCTTTGGCATTGCCTTTCTTTGGGATCAGAATGAAAACTGACCTTTTCTCTGAACTATGGAGCCCATATTTTAGCTTAGAAATATCTAGCATTGTGTTAGAAAGTAAGTTAATTATTATTTCAAGCAATATCACTCATTCTGTGAACCAACCTGTTCTTCCTCTCAGAATTATCCCCTATTTTTCATCAATGCATCATACTCTTCTTGTTCACAGTCTTTGGCTATTTATTTTTCATGTTCTTCTAAACTCACTTCTTAAAACTAGGGGCTTACCTTGTAACTCAGTTGGTAAAGAATCTTCCTGCAATGCAGGAGATCAGGTTTAATTCCTGGATTGGGAAAATCCCCTGGGGAAGAAAATGGCAACCCATTCCAGTATTCTTGCTTGGAGAATCCCATGGATGGAGAAGCCTAGCAGGCTACAGTCCATGGGGTCACAAGAGTCGGACACGACTTAGCAACTAACCATCACCATACCTTGTAAAAGGTTCAGTGACATAGAAATGGATGGCTATTCATTTTTCATGTTCTATAAGCCCACTTCTTAAACTGTTTTTCTCCCACATCTCATGATTTCTCTTAGCATTCCTACAACTTCCAGTATCGTATCTATTATTAATATAATTTATATTTCTAAATTAATATCTTGAATTCAGAATTCTGAATGAAGCTCTGGACTAGTACTTCTCATAGAGTGACCCTAAGAAACTCATGCCAAAATAAAAATTCACTCTGTCACTAAGCACCTAAGCATAGTTGAGATCAGTTCTTTTTTTGGTTGTGGGAGGTGGGGGCAGTGGTACTGGTAGTAAAATGTACCTGATGACAGGTGTAGTCTGCTGTTCTTTAGTTTTCTGGTACCAACAAATTTCGCTGGGGACCAGAACTTTGTTTAACATTGTTTTATTATCATATTGTCTATCATGTGTGTGTGCTCAGTAGCTAAGTTATGTCTAATTCTTTTCCCATGGATTGTAGCCCACCAGGCTCCTCCTCTGTTCATTAGATTTCCCAGGCAAGAATACTTGAGTGGTTTGCTGTTTCCTTCTCCAGAGGATTGTCCTGACCCTGGGACAGAACCTGTGTCTCATGCATTGGCAGCCACCAAGGGAGCCCTTAACTGTCTATTCAGTTCACTTCAGTTGCTCAGTCGTGTCCAACTGCTTGCGACCCCACAAACTGCAGCACGCCAGGCCTCCCTGTCCATCACCAACTCCCGGAGTTCACTCAAATTCACGTCCATCGAGTCGGTGATGCCATCCAGCCATCTCATCCTCTGTTGTCCCCTTCTCCTGCCCCCAATCCCTCCCAGCATCAGAGTCATTTCCAATGAGTCAACTCTTCGCATGAGGTGGCCAAAGTACTGGAGTTTCAGCTTTAATATCATTCTTTCCAAAGAACAACCAGGACTGATCTCTTTTAGAATGGACTGGTTGGATCTCCTTGCAGTCCAAGGGACTCTCAAGAGTCTTCTCCAACACCACAGTTCAAAAGCATCAATTCTTTGGAGCTCAGCTTTCTTCACAGTCCAACTCTCACATCCATACATGACCACTGGAAAAACCATAGCCTTGACTAGATGGACCTTTGTTGGCAAAGTACTGTCTCTGCTTTTGAGTATGCTATCTAGGTTGGTCATAACCCTCCTTCCCAGGAGTAAGCAGATGGTTTTTGCAGCCATGAAATTGTTTATTAGATACCTCTAAATAGTTGTTCATAGTAGTTGCCTCCAGTTCAGTTTTTTTAAATTAATTATTATCATTTCTCCTACAACATGCTTTATTATTAATGGGTAGTAACAATGCAATAGCACCCCACCCCAGTACTCTTGCCTGGAAAATCCCATGGACAGAGGAGCCTGGTAGGCTACAGTCCATGGGATTTTCCAGGCAAGAGTACTGGAGTGGGTTGCCATTGCCTTCTCCTAACTAAACTTAACCCATGATAAAAACGTCTTAAATTGTCTTTTTCATATAATTTTCTTCCTTTCCAACCCTTCCCTCATTTTCTGTAATTAAAAAGTACACTTATTATGTTATTTAATGGCTTTAATATTTTCCCATGGCTCTTGAATACTTAATGAAAATAAAGAACATGACAGTAAAACTAGGTAGCTTATACAGCACCATGGGTCCATGTTGTGCTAAGCATTTAAGGAGATACAACTAATCCTCAAACTAATCCTTATAATCACAATTTTACAGATGAGGAAGCTGAGTCCTAACCAGTTTTAATTATCCAGCATTACACAGACTCCAAGTGAAAAATAAAGTCCAACAACCTCTTTCTGAAACTTTCAGCACATAGGATAAAGTTTGTACCTCTCTGAAAAATATGCAAGGCACTTCATTTTCCTGGCCATTCATGTGTGCCCACCCTGATCTCCTCCCCAAACATGACACCCTATCCACACCAAACTACTGAGCTCATGCATCACATCACATTATTCTGTTGTTCCAAGTCATCACATTTGCTTTTACTTTGCCACTGTCACCCCCTTTTCTACTCAGAAAATTTCTAATTCTTTATTAAAAGTCAACTCTTAAGTTTACTTTTTCAAAGACTTCTATCTAATGCCCAGGGAGAATTGTACTATCTCATGCACACAATATTTTCCCAGCCTCAAAGAATTTGATAAATAATCCAGGCATGGTACCTGTCTTTAAGGAACTTACCATCTGACAGGTAATAGAGACAAGCACAGAATTAATCTACTGCTTCTGTGTAGATTTGTAGTGAAAGTACAATTATAGAAGTCATATGAAAACACACAGAATGGGTGGGTAGACTAGACATTGGGAATAATGAGAGGGTCTCAGAGAGACTGGGCATGCCAGATGGCACTGGTGGTAAAGAACCTGCCTGCCAATGCAGGAGACAAGAGATACAGGTTTGATCCCTGGGTTGGAAAGATCCCTTGGAGTAGGAAATGGTAACTCATATCAGTATTCTTGCCTGTGGAATCCCAGGGATAGAGGAGCCTGGTTGTCTACAGTCTCTTGGGTCACAAAGAGTCAGACATGACTGAGCAACTTAGCATGCATGTACAGAAGGACTAGCATGTAAGCCAGGCATATGATATATGAAAGAAAGAAGAGAAAGATCTAGAATAAAGGATATTTGATATGTCTTCTTGTATATTATATCTACTATATAATTTATCCTCATACATTATTATCTGTTGACATGTGTCTCCCACCCACAACCCCCCAAAGGTACCTAAGACCACATTCACTCTCTTTCCATCATAACTAGGTCAGAATTGATGCACAGTAGTGCCCAGTCTAGATGTGTTAAATGTAGAAATAAATAATTGAATAGTGATCTAAAAATAAATCACGGACATGGATTGTAGAGAGGAGGGCAATTTCAAGAAATCTTTAAAATTTGGAATGAGAGCTGCTGGCAGAGGGATTTTCACATACAGAACAAGCAAGGGAGAGGCACATATCTAGGATGTTATCTAGCTTAGTGTCTGATGGGGTGGGAATGCAAAGGGGAATCATATTTGCGGTTCATGTTTGCCTGTGCGGTTTTCAGGAATGTCAATAGTAGTAGTAGTAGTGTTAGTCACTCGGTAGCGTCCAGTTCTGCAACCCCATGGATGGTAGCCCACCAGGCTCCTCTGTCTATGGGATTCTCCAGGCAAGAATACTGGAGTGGCCTGCCATTCCCTTCACCAGAGGATCTTCCCAACCCAGGGATTAAACCTGGGTCTCCTGCACTGCAGGCAGATTCTTTACCATCTGAGTTACAGGGAAGATCCTCAGGAACATCAGTGTTCCCTAACGATTCTGCTGTATCTTAGGAAAAATGGCATTTATCTCATCAGGCTTTAACTCATCTCCATAGTCACTCACTTATTACAGTTCTAGACTCTTAATTGACTTAAAAAGTAATTTATGAACTGATGAACTAATGGTTAGGTGCAAAGAAAAATCTCTTAATATTTTTATTTCACTTGGAACACTTGAAGAAGCCTATTTTCTCAAATAAATATCAAAAGCAGCAAATAATGGTTTAAAATGTTTTATGTAAGTGTATGTCTTCATGGAATATTACATACAGTTGGGTAAGTTAATTTAGGACAACACAGTTGTCTAAATTATTATTGTTTGGAGTTGAATAATACATTGCTAAGTCCTGATTTGGCCAGCTTACTGAGATTGTAGGTACATTCTAATACAAGTTGCCAAAAAGAGAAAGTTCAACTAAACATGGGTTTGCATTTAAAATGTTACTATCACAGCAGATCTCATAAATATATAACTAATAGCTAACCAAGTTTCAGAGTCTAAAATTAACATTTAGATACTGCCATCAGGTATAAAAGTTCCCACCAAGATAATTTCAGAATTTAACCCACAGGTGAAATACATTTATTACTTTTTGCCTGTATAACCATTTTCTTTATTTCATAAATATATTTAGGAACCACATTTACTCACATAATGGTTACTTTCATATAATAATCACAAACTTACTTTGCAGTAAGAGAAAAGAGGTCAATAAAACCTGCACAGAGTTCACAGAACCCAGTTAGTTGCCTTAGGCAATGTGTTAAATAGCAGCAGTTTCTGTAAATAACTCATATTTATTTCAAGTGACAGGTCTCAGTCTCAACGGCTGAATTACTCTGGAAACTAATACATGGATATGAGCGGCATAAAGAAGCAGGGGCAGGCATAATGGCAGGATAAGGAGCCAAGCAAACATTTACTCTTTGTATTTTATCCTGTGCCAAAAAGACTGGCTGCATTTCACGCTGTTTACACATTTGACAAAGCTTGGGATCTGTGAACCTGGGGGTAGCTGAGTTTTATAAAATTGAAAACTTGAGAGAGTCTTAATTCCCTGGTGACTGAGATGGAAAAGAATCTGCCTGCAATGCTGGAAAGCTGCGTTCGATTCCTGGGAAGAGAAGATCCCCTGGAGAAGGAAATGGCAACCCACTCCAGTATTCTTGCCTGGAAAACCTCATGGATGGAGGAGCCTGGAGGGCTGCAGTCCATAGGGTAACAAAGAGTGGGACATGACTGAGCTACTAACACACACAATCTAATTCCTTAAGACCAAGTTACCTACTCTGGAGAAGTATAACCAGTCAAGCAGAGAATTTCTCTCTCCCCTCAATTACTCACAACTCATCTGCCATTCCTTAAAGTCTCCAGCATCTTTGCATGAATATAAACAAGATCTGTGGCACACAATACATTCTGTTGTTGCTTTTTCCCCCTAGAACCTTGGATAAACTTGATAATGTCAGATGCCCAGGACAAATTAGGTGGTCTACTGTTTTGTATTAATTCATTCTATAGACTCCTCAAATTTTTTAGTTGTTCTTACTCTGATAGGGACTCATCAGACTTACCTAAGCCTACAAGTCCATCTTGTTTCCATGATAAGGGCTGATGGACAGCAGCTCTGCATGCTCTGTGAGCATGCTAAGTTGCTTCAGTAGTATCCGAGTCTTTGCAACGCTATGGACCATAGCCCGCCAGACTTCTCTTCCCATGGGATTCTCCAGGCAAGAGTATTGGAGTGAGTTGCCATGCCCTCCTCCAGGGGATCTTCCCTACCCAGAGATTGAACCCATATCTCTTATGTCTCCTGCATTGGCATGCGGGTTCTTTACCACTAGTGCCATCTGGGAAGCGCCCTGTATGGTCTATTGGGTGCCATTTAGAAAGTAGTTAAACCTGCACTCTGTCTTCACGGGCAAGTAAATTCTTTTTTGAGTTTGTCCTCTCATAATGGCTGCCGCTGCTGCTTCTAAGTCACGTCAGTCGTGTCCGACTCTGTGCGACCCCATAGACAGTAGCCCACCAGACTCCTCCGTCCCTGGGATTCTCCAGGCAAGAACACTGGAGTGGGTTGCCATTTCCTTCTCCAATGCATGAAAGAGAAAAGTAAAAGTGAAGTTGCTCAGCTGTGTCCGACTCTTAGTGATCCCATGGACTGCAGCCTACCTGGCTCCTCCGTCCATGGGAGTTTCCAGGCCAGAGTACTGGAGTGGGTCGCCAGTGCCTTCTCTGTCATAATGAAAGGTTGTTGTTGAATCACTCGAATACACCGGGATTGTTGGCCCCTGGGAGAGAATTCAATCTGGGGCCAGAGATGAGGCTTGATTGCTCAGAGCTTTTGTGTAATAAAGTTTTATTAAAGTATAAAGGAGATAGAGAAAGCTTCTGACATAGGCATCAGAAGGGGGCAGAAAGAGTGCCCGCTTGCTAGTGTTAACAATGAAGTTATATACTCTCCAATGAATCCAAAGAATGTCTGGAGGTTGTAAAGACCTCATGAGACCTACTCCCATAATTTACATTTTAAGATAACAGAAGGTTTAATCCAGAGACTGTCCTTAGGCAAGATACATTATTGTTATATAATCCTAAGGAATGTGGAGAAAGAAAAATGTTTGTCCTTTCTTCCTCCTTGAGAATTCCAGACCCCTCTCTCCTTGGGGACCCCTAGACTCCCTATCAACCTGCCTAGGAACTGACTCTCTCAATAATGGCTACACTATTTTAATAGACTCAGCTCCCTATAAGGGGATCATAAAGGTGTGATCCAAAGTAGGCCACCAGCACTACATTTTATCCTGTGTCTGTATGGGTTCTGGGAAACATTTTGTTGGTGTAACCGACCAGCAGTTAGAAGCTCAGTCTACTTGAGGGTCTCTGAGAGCAGTCTCTGGAAGCTTTGCTGGTTAGATAAGCACATAAAGAAAACCAGGCTGAATAATTTGACCAAGATGCATGGTTTATTCCAGTTTGAAAGCTTTTTCTTATAAACATGGGAAATACTGATTTAATCACAGATCAAGATATCAGGGAAGAAGTATCAGGGTCATACTTGCATTTATTCCTTTATAACCAGTATTTTTTAATAGCTCTATTGAATTAAAAAGTTATCTCTTAATAGATACAACATGCTTAATTTATCACAGAGGGTATGAAGAAAATGTAGGTCATTCATCAGAGTGTAATTTGCAAGGGAAAAATGCAGTGGGATAAACCCCATTTTTGTCTCTTTTTTTGTATTACAGATTTAAAGTAACATAGCAATAAGCCGAGACGCTTTTTAGTTGATGTGCTAGAAATGATTCTTTTTTCTTTTTGGCCACACCATGGGGCATGTGGGATCTTAGTTCCCTGACCAGGGATGGAACCTGCAACCCCTGCATTGGAAGCATAGAGCCTTAACCACTAGACCACCAGGGAAGTCCAGAAATGACTTTAATGACTGAATACTTCAGCTACTTTTTTACTTGTCATTAATTTTAGCTGGTGTTTCTTATTTTCCTTTTTGTTATACAAAATAGATTTTAAACATATTAAATTTGCATGTGTGTGTGTTAGTCATTCAGTTGTGTCCAACTCTGTGACTCCACGGACTGGAGCCTGCTAGGCTCTTCTGTCCAGGCAAGAATACTGGAGTGGGTTGCTATTCCCTTCTCCAAGGTATCTTCCTGATACAGGGATCAAACTGGGTCTCCCACATTACAGGAAGATTCTTTACCAGCTAAGCATCTAGACTTCCTTGAAATAATAAGACAAATGTTTTTGTTTTTTTAATAAATGTGATCTAATTATTGATTCTAATGTTTGATGCCATGAAATACCAGTCTATTGCTACCTACCCCTAGTTCCAAAATGCCCTTTACACAACACATCTGGTATTTAACTGCTGAGTTAATTTATAGCTGTCTAGATATATACTTAGTAGAAAAATGCAGAGTTACATTAAGTTTTTTTTTAAAGAAATTGCCAAACTGATCTATTTACCTTTAACAATTATTTGAAATAGATTGTTATTATTGGTCACACTTAGGCACTTAGTCTAATGATAATACTGACATAATTAAAATAAATTACTCTCAATACCTTTTAGTCTCATTTACTTTGTTAGAAGTATTTATAATATTTAATGATTTACTAGACCTTTCATTTCAATGCTTTGTTTTTTTCACTTGAAAACCACATCATTGTAAGGCTAATCTCTCAAAATTTAACAATTATGATAAATGTTCCTGAGTTACTGGAAACAAGTAGACCAGGTGGTTTCCCAGGTTTGGGATCATCTGATACTGAGGGGCTGTATGATTTTAGAATGCAGACAGACTTTTTCTGAGGTCATTATCATGCAGTATAAGCTACTACACTAATCATAGATTTGTAAGAGCCCCATTCAGCTTTCCTTAAAACTCTTTCAGATCCAAGCAAACTTGCAAGTGTATTAAAAGAGAAAGCAAAGGAGATAAGAAAAAACAGTAACATGCTATGTCAAATTTCTAGTCAGTCTGCAAACGCTCACTGAGTTGACTCTCCCTCAGCACCAGCTGTAACCCAATTAAATTCAACACTGCACAGGTGTTCACAAAAATGACTAACACAAAAGCATACTTCCCTTTAGGGCTCTTAAAAAATTAGAGTTCTTTAATTTCTATACACCTTCAAAACCAAAACCAAAGAATAAAATATTGGGAAAAGAAGAAATTAGATACAGCAGGGGAAAAACACAATCAGCATGAGCTATAACCCAATTAACTGAATAGCACTCAGGTGTTTGCAAGAGTACACACGTAAAATTTTACCAACACAAATCAACTTTCTCTAACACCCCTTAAGACTGATGATACATATCCATTTGTCTTAAGGTTTCTTTTAGATGAGCATTTTCTGAATCTGGATTCTTAAATATAAATTTCATTGTAAAATACAGTATAGTAAAAATAAAGATTTTATCTAAATAGTCCATCATGGGCACTTATTTAAAAATACATGTTTTAGTTCAGCAGAGCTACTTACTATAGGTTTTAATATTTATTGATATTCTTTGCATTTCATAAGGATGTGGAGAATATTCCCCTTTTTTTAATAAACAGAATCTAACAAATTTGGGGTGGTTTTCCTGATTTTGATTATTTTAAACTCAAGATTTAACCATGTTAGGAAGATCTACTTGGATATACAGCTTTCAGTCATGTGAAATGTAATGTCTATTTAGAATGTCAATATCAATACTTAGACACATTAGTCAGTTTCTTTTAATGTGGAAATGCAAAGCTGTTAGCCCATTCACGATTGCCATTTACTGGGCAGAAACAACTTTGTGCTCACTTTAATAGAAAACTGTAAATTGTTTACTTGGTTTGCAAAATGTGATCTCAAACCAGTAGCATCAGTAAACCTGAAAAATGTGTTGACCTGCACTATCTCACCCCTCATCTCATACTTACTGAATCAAATGCTCTGGGGATGGAATCAGTAATCTCTTCACTGTGACAAACCAGCCCTCCAGGTCATTCTAATACACTCTCAAATTCGAGAACCACTTGTTTATTGTATGTCTGCCTCTTAACATATCACAAAATGTGAAAAATTCACATTTATACTGTAAAGAAAAAATAATAAACAGAATCCTCAGTTAAATAGAGTCAGGATACCCAAAGGTAGAACTTTCATGTCCTGCCACAAGAGCAGAGCCCAAGATGAAGAAAGACTTCCTCTTCTTGCCTGGTAAGAGCTCAGCCAGTGAGAGACTGTCACAGCTCACCTAATGAAAAGTCACTGTGCCATAGACTCTCAATTCCTTCAATGGACTCATTGTTTTTTTTTTTTTTTTTTAAGTTTAAAAACATTTATTTTGGTTGCATCGCATAGCATGTGGACTCCTTTTGAAACTTCTTTTTACCTCTCTAAGAGTTCTCCTTCCTTGCCGTGCCATGTCTAGGCTGGGACAGAGCAAGGGGAGGAGGACTTTCATATGGCTCATCATGGTTGCAGACCTCAAAATATAATTTATGGCTAACCTCAAATAAATCCATTTTTTCAGGAGAAATAACTGGCAATCTTTTTGTGTTAGATCAACAATATCATGGAATAAATCTAAACATATCAGTTTAGCATTTTCCCATCCTCATAATAATGTCTATATATACTGCATTATTTCTAAATTTCCAAATGTTTAATACTAGCAAAATGTTTACTTAATGTATAATAACTATAATGATATGACATTAAATGAAAAACTTAGAGATATGTATACAATGAGTATGTGAAACATCCCTGTTACACCTGATAAAATAGACTGGTTATGTTATTCTCAACAGCTTCATCTTGAACTTGATTATACAATTGATAGAAAACTTCACAAAAGTATTTGTATGATTCTAATTTAATTTGAAGTGACTGCTCCTAAGTACATATAGAGAAGATATAAATATCACAAACAAAAGTGAAAATACACTTAATTTGTATAGTGAGTCTGTGTGTGTGCACGTGTGTACATTTAACATTGCCAACTAGTTTGGGTAATTTAGCCTACTACATTTATTATCTCTCTATATTGCTAATATTTAAACGGATCACTATTCATATCTATAAATTATTATATACTATTTACACTCTTTTACAAAGATCTACTAAAATGTACATAATCAGTAAGGAGATGATTCTGTGAGTGGTTAGGATGTAGTTATTGAAGTGTGGTGTTGGAGAAGACTGGTTGGAGATCCAACCAGTCCATCCTAAAGGAGATCAGTTCTGAATATTCATTGGAAGGAGTGATGCTGAGGCTGAAACTTAATACTTTGGCCACTGATGCGAAGAACTGACTCATTGGAAAAGACCCCCGATGCTGGGAAAGATTGAAGGTGGGAGGAGAAGGGGACAACAGAGGATGAGATGGTTGGATGGCATCATGGACTCTATAGACATGAGTTTGAGTAAGCTCTGGAAGTTGATGATGGACAGGAAAGTCTGGTGTGCTGCAGTCCATGGGGTCTCAAAGAGATGGACACGACTGAGCGACTGAACTGACTGACTGATTAGTACTCAAATAAACACATTTCTGAGACTAAGGAACTAACAGTAATACCAAAGATCTAAATGATTATAAACATTAGAAAGGTACATGTACATATTTTATATATATGTATACTTTTTCTCAGAGAGGGCAATGGCACCCTACTCTAGTACTCTTGCCTGGAAAATCCCATGGATGGAGGAGCCTGGTGGGCTGCAGTCCCTGGGGTTGCTAAGAGTTGGACACAACTGAGAGACTTCACTTTCACTTTTCACTTTCATGCATTGGAGAAGGAAATGGCAACCCACTCCAGTGTTCTTGCCTAGAGAATCCCAGGGACGGGGGAGCCTGGTGGGCTGCTGTCTATGGGGTCACACAGAGTCAGACACGACTGAAGCGACTTAGCAGCAGCAGTAGCAGCATACCTTTTCTTGATACATATGTGCATACCTTTTATATATATGTGTATCTTTCATTTATACATGTAGAGAGGAAAAATTAATTCTTGTTTTCAGAAAGTCAATTATACACCATTTTGGACCTCATTTTCTCATTCATGAGACAATTATACACAGTGTTTCTTCTGCATGCTATTTTGTAGAGCAACACGAATAATTTAGGTATAGTATCAACAAAAAATGTAAACTCCCATTCATTAATTTTAAAATATTATACAAACATATTTAAATTATTTTTATTTATAATGTAGTTTAGGCAAGGAATGTGAAATTAAACAACTGTCATGCTTATTTATCATTCAGTACAAAGCAGTTCATGATGTATATTTTTAGGGAATATTTTCAGAAATTTTTTAATGATAAAAAATGTTTTTATATCCAGGAAAAATTACGTAATCTAGAAATCAACTTTTGAAAACAAGCTAGGCAGCTCTTGTCATCTAATTCTTTCCTTATTGATCACTCTTTTTCATTTGCAGTTTTCTATAATTTCCCTCTTCCTAGAAAGTACAAACAATATGTCAAAATATAAATGAATAACAAATATTTTAAGACAACCTCTTTAAGTTCTGGAGATTTATCACATGCAGATAGCATAAATCACTGGTAAATCTTAATCAGATGACAACATGGAGGGCAGGTGTACTCTTGCAAACAAAAATTCAATGAAGGTATTCCTACTACTATGTGCATATTGATGTTATATAATACATGTGAACTTATACACATATACTAGCATAATCACAACCATATGTATATATGCAATGACAGCATATGTTATCACCGATATGCCAAAAGAGAATCCTCTTAACAGACAGCATGCTTAAGGCTAGGAATATAGGAATGAGCCAGATTGAATACAGCTCCTGACTCTTGGAGCTTAGAGCATGGTGAGCATGAGTCATATACCAAGATCACTAATAGAGCAGATCATTCAAAACCAGCTGATAATACAATATGGTTTGAAAAGAAGTTCATAGTAAATATATGTAAAGTGGTTTTGCTTTGAACAAAGCAGAGTGAATGAAACAATGAATCCAATGCAGGAAACCATGAGACATCTATTTTTAGGTCCACCTTTAAATCAATGGCAACCCACTCCAGTACTCTTGCCTGGAAAATCCCATAGATGGAGGAGCCTGGTAGGCTGCAGTCCAGGGAGTCGCTAAGAGTCGGGCACAACTGAGGGACTTCACTTTCACTTTTCACTTTCGTGCATTGGAGAAGGAGATGGCAGCCCACTCCAGTGGTCTTGCCTGGAGAATCCAAGGAACAGAGGAGCCTAGTGCGCTGCCATCTGTGGGGTTGCACAGAGTCGGACACGACTGAAGCGACATAGCAGCAGCACCTGCTTGTCTTTTTTTCTCAGTATAGTGTCAGAAACAATAGTCATAAAGTTATTAATATTTGAATATCAGGAGTAATATAAGTTAGCTTCTAAAGTATGTTATTGTCCAAAATATTAATGTTTCTATGGATATGAATACTTCAGTTAAAAAAGTCAGATAAACCTTAAAACATTAAGAAAGAGCATAGATGTAATTGAGAAAAAGATTATGCAAGGAGTACTTTTTAAAATAGGAAATCTTTGAAAAACTTCTTCACATATCTTTCAGTTTGCTGATACATAGAAACAGTAAGAAAGAGATGATGTATTTTACCACGTTTATTTCTGATATTTACAGATCTATGTTAACAGGAGTTGATGTGTCCTTTACTAAAAAAAGATGTACAGCACTGATATCTGATTTGAAATTTCTTATAAAAATTAAGATGATCAGGTAGGGAAGAACTTATAGAATGGGAGAAGATTCAGAAAATAGTCATAAGGAGCAGGTTACTACACAAGGACAAAATTAATATGATTTAAAATATAAAGAGGATGAAATTATTAAATATGGGTATGATCACTATACTTCTAACTAGTAGAAGGCTAGATTTTAAAGAGGAAAAGGATGGGAAAAGAAGCTATGATACATATATACAATGGAATATTACTCAGCCACGTAAAGAATGAAATAATGCCATTTGCAGCAGCATAGAAGGATCTAGAGATTGTCATACTGCAGTAAGTCAGACAGAGAAAGAAGAATATCATATGATATCACTTGTATGTGGAATCTAAAGAAATGATGCAAATGAACATATTTACAAAACAGACATAGAATCACACAAATAGAAAACAAACTTATGGTTGCCAAGGGGGAGTGGGGTGGGTAGATAAATCGGGAAATTGGGATTAACATATACACACTATTATATATAAAATAGATAACTAATGAGAACATGAGAACATACTGTACAGTACAAGGAACTCTACTCAAAATTCTGTAATGACCTATATGGGAAAAAAATCTAAGAACAGTGTGGATATATTTATAACTGGCTGTGCCACAGAAATGACCAGGACAAAATCTGCTGTCCTCCAATACATTTTTTTTTAATGTTAAAATACTTAAAAATCTCAAAAATTAGTTTAAATAAAGTTTAAATGCCTGGTGGCAGAGAAAAAAATAGGAAAACTACTGCCAATGAAATACATTATTTTATAGTATGGACAATTCACTTATGTGTTTGATATATATAAACTTATTTTAGTTTTTTTCTCTTAAGATCAAAAGACATATGTTATGGATTAATTACCAAAGAATTAAGGACACCAGTCCATTCTAAAGGCTATCAGTCCTGGGTGTTCTTTGGAAGGAATGATGCTAAAGCTGAAACTCCAGTACTTTGGCCTCCTCATGCAAAGAGTTGACTCATTGGAAAAGACCCTGATGCTGGGAGGGATTGGGGGCAGGAGGAGAAGGGGACGACAGAGGATGAGGTGGCTGGATGGCATCACCGACTTGATGGACATGAGTTTGAGTGAACTCCAGAGTTGGTGATGGACAGGGAGGCCTGGTGTGCTGCAATTCATGGGGTCGCAAAGAGTCGGACATGACTGAGCGACTGAACTGAACTGAGGAATTTATCTAACAACTATTATAAACAGAAGTGCACAGCTTTAAAATAGCTCATGTTTAAACTTATGTCATTGCTTCATAACTGATACGGAATATTGTGCTGCATATTCTCATTATGGCAATGCTTTTACTCTTATAATCACATGCAACCCAACTAGAATTAGAAGAATGATGCATCATGTAAGTCTCAGTATGCATGGTGGTGTTTTGTGTTGCTTTGTCAATAAGTTGTGTCCGACTACTGACTCCTCTTCAACCCCATGGACTATAGCCTGCCAGGATCTTCTGTCCATGGGATTCTCCAGGCAAAAATACTAGAGTGGGTTGCCATTTCCTTCTCCAGGGGATCTTCTCCACCAGAGATCGAACCACTGAGCCGCTGGGGAGGCCCTGGTAATGGTTACCATGTCTTAAAAGAAGAAATCCACTGCTATCCCTATTTAATAATGTTCTTGATTTCAAGTCCCCTAAACATCATTCAGAGGATTAGATGGCTGGATGGCATCACCGACTCGATGAACATGAGTTTGAGTGAACTCTGGGAGTTGGTGATGGACAGGGAGGCCTAGTGTGCTGCGATTCATGGGGTCGCAAAGAGTCAGACACGACTGAGCGACTGAACTGAACTGAACTGAAACATCATTAGATCTCTGTTGTATAGGTGTTTGGTAAAATGAATTCTAGACACACAGATTCAATCATCATCACTATGAGATGAAAATTTTTAGTAACATGAACAGTTCTTTTGAGAGCACAGAAATTTATAGAGGGACTGCTACACTGTTTCAACAACTGTCTTATGCATGCACACACTCACAAAGTAGTCCTTGCATTATTTATAGGAGCATTTTTGTTTGCAGATAACTACATTTATTCACTTTTAGAGTTGTGGGTATAGGTAAACAGAGAAGAGGATTTTCTTAAGAGAGAATTTATTAAGGTATTTCTTTTTAGGCATTCAAAAAATGGTACCATTTCTTTAAAAATGTACTTCAAGCAAAATTGTTTACCAAAGTGATTTTAGATAGGTAAAATCTATCCATTTTAATGTTTATACAAATACAATGTATCATTAATTAGGAATTTAAAATATATAATCAAATTAAGAAATGCTTACCATTTGATTTCTATTTGTAGAATTACTTTTAATAACCTTTATATAGTAATTTAACATAAATATAAACATAGTTCTACCATTAATATATGTTTACTGAATATCTAAGCATGAACTCTAATCTCAGTCTACTAATGAAGACAGATTCAAATTCATTCACTAAACTTGACTTATAACTATTTGAAGAGTAAACTAAAAGAATTATAAAGAGATACACAATTTTGCTAGAGAGAAAAAAGTTACCAATAAGGATGAAATAATCCTTGAAATGAAGGTAGAAGGTTAAAAATGAATGGGAGAAGGGAGGTGAATCCATGCATAACAAAGAGCAGGAATGAAGGCATAAGTGGAAATCGAAAGACATGTGCAGAGGCATAAGAGGACCAGCTATAGGTGAATAATCGGTATTTAGGGGTAGTGGATGAGGGGTATCTTTGAGCAGAAAATACAGCATGTTGTATTTTTGAAGATTAACCTAACAGGATTCTGGTAACTGAATGTTCAATAGGGAGGGTAGATAGTAAGTGAAGAATAAAAGTTAGGGGAATAAACAGAAGGCTGTTAGAATACTTCAGGAATAAAAGGGCCTGGACTAAGGTAAAAGCTGTGGACAGGAAGGAATGAATGAAGATGTCTTTTGCAAGTAGGATCCAGAGACTTTCATGTCTGACTCAACTTGAGATAGAACATTCAAAAATAACACAGAGTCTAAGGACGTAACCAGAATAACATAGCTGTAGAGATGGTTCCAGGGCTCAATAAGTCCACATTAAGTTGAGACAGTTTTAATGGATTTGGAATCTTTAAACAAAAGTAGTCAAAATGTATTATTATCTCTCATCCTTTCTGTTTGAAATAAGTTTAAATCTCATTCATTTATTCAGATCATTCTATACCAATATTTACCTGGATTCTATTATGTGCCAGGCAAACACTAGGCTCTGAGAATACAAAGATTATAAAACAGAGCATTTGATTTCATAGAGTTCATAGAACAGTAACAGAACAGAGATATTAGCAAATACTTATGTGACAATAAATGATCTAATAGAAATGTATGAAAAGTGCTGTGGGAATCTGTTCACTGAAGGAGCCTATAAGCGTGTATGTATTTATTTATATGCATATACTTGTATATTTTGGAGAAGGAAATGGCAACCCACTCCAGTATTCTTGCCTGGAGAATCTCATAGACTGTAGTCTGCCAGGCTCCTCTGTCCATGAAATCGCAAGAGTCGGACACGACTTAGCGACTAAACCACCACCACTTGTATATTTATACATATCACAAGTGAAAACATATGCATATATGTGATATATGTATGATAACTTTAACACCAATGTATTTCATGGGGTCTTTCCTTGCCTTTCCCCTTCTTCTATTTGTATCTCCCTTCTTTTAAAAAACACACATACTGCTCAGGCTCTAGGTTGCTCCACCAGGAACTGTCCTGGATGCTTGGGGCTGGTGCACTGGGACGACCCAGAGGGATGGTACAGGCAGGGAAGGGAGGAGGGTTCAGGATGGGGAACATGTGTATACCTGGGGCGGATTCATGTTTATATATGGCAAAACCAATACAATATTGTAAAGTTAAAAAATTAAATTAAATAAAAAAAAAAGAAAAGAATAAATCTTTATCTTTCTCAAAAAAACCCCAAAAAACCACATATAAAATAATCTCAGAATTTCCATATGGCTTCACCAATACCACTAATATAAGCAAATCCCCCCGCCCCCAAAAAATTACTTTATCTACTACTCCCCCACTTCATGGGGACAAGAGGGTGTATGGTCAAATCCAAAGTTACAAGCTACAGAAAAGTATACTCAGAGAAGAGTCACTTCCTCGCCTATTCCTCTAATCCATATTTCATCCACTTAGTTTGACTTAGGCTTCAATGTGTTTCTTCTTATTCATATAAGTAGATATAGTCGGCCTTCCTTATCTGCAGGTTCCATAAGCAAGGATTCAGCCAATAGCAGATTGAAAATATTTGGGGAAAAAAATATGTAATTTCCCAGAAAGTTCCAAAAAACAAATCTTGACTTCATTGCATGCAGACAACCATTTACATTGTATTTGCAACTATTTATATTGCATTTATATTGCATCAAGTATTATAAGTAATCTAGAGATGATTTAAAGAATTAGGGAGGATGTGCTTAGGTCATATGCAAATACTACAGCATTTCCTATTAGAGACTCGGGCATCCTTGAATTTTGGTATTCAAGTGGGGAACCAATCCACTGCAGATACCAAGGAAAGACTGTATATTTATTTAATTCCATTTTTTAAAGTTAAAAGTTAACAGTATATATTATCTGTTGCATTTGACTTTTTCACTTAACACTGTCTCTTAGAAAATCATCCTATATCATTTCACAGGTATCTCTCTCATTCTTTTTCACAGATGCATAAAACTCCATTGTATGTATTTACTATAGTTTATTCAACTAATTATCTAAGTTTGGATATTTCAGTAATTTCCAATATTTTACAACTAATGCTTCAGTGAAAAAACCTTGTGTGCATATTTTTTGTATTATTGAGTACATATCTTCAGGATACATAAGGAGCTTGGCTTTATTGACTATGCCAAAGCCTTTGACTATGTGGATCACAATAAACTGTGGAAAATTCTGAAAGAGATGGGAATACCAGACCACCTGACCTGCCTCTTGAGAAACCTATATGCAGGTCAGGAAGCAACAGTTAGAACTGGACATGGAACAACAGACTGATTCCAAATAGGAAAAGGAGTACATCAAGGCTGTATATTATCACCCTGCTTATTTAACTTATATGCAGAGTGCATCATGAGAAATGCTGGGCTGGAAGAAACACAAGCTGGAATCAAGATTGCCGGGAGAAATATCAAGAACCTCACATATGCCGATGACACCACCCTTATGGCAGAAAGTGAAGAGGAACTAAAAAGCCTCTTGATGAAAGTGAAAGAGGAGAGTGAAAAAGTTGGCTTAAAGCTCAACATTCAGAAAACGAAGATCACGGCATCCGGTCCCATCACTTCATGGTAAATAGATGGGGAAACAGTGGAAACAGTGTCAGACTTTATTTTTCTGGGCTCCAAAATCACTGCAGATGTTGACTTCAGCCATGAAATTAAAAGACAGTTACCCCTGGAAGGAAAGTTATGACCAACCTAGATAGCATACTCAAAAGCAGAGACGTTACTTTGCCAACAAAGGTCCATCTAGTCAAGGCTATGGTTTTTCCAGTGGTCACGTATGGATGTGAGAGTTGGACTGTGAAGAAAGCTGAGCACCGAAGAACTGATGCTTTTGAACTGTGGTGTTGGAGAAGACTCTTGGGAGTCCCTTGGACTGCAAGGAGATCCAACCAGTCCATTCTGAAGGAGATCAGCCCTGGGATTTCTTTGGAAGGAATGATGCTGAAGCTGAAGCTCCAATACTTTGGCCACCTCATGTGAAGAGTTGACTCATTGGAAAAGACTCTGATATTGGGAGGGATTGGGTGCAGGAGGAGAAGGGGACGACAGAGGATGAGATGGCTGGATGGCATCACAGACTCGATGGACATGAGTTTGAGTGAACTTCGGGAGTTGGTGATGGACAGGGAGGCCTGGCATGCTACAATTCATGGGGTCGCAAAGAATTGGACACGACTGAGCAACTGAACTCACGACTGAACAAACTCCTAAAATTAGGATTTCTTGGTTGGAAGATAAATTTCCATGTAATTTTCTTAGATATGGCCAAATGGTTCCTTAGGGTCAATTTTCATTACCAACTGGAATGTATAAGAATGCCTGTTTACCCATCATTTTGCCAACAGAGGGTATTTTTAAGTTTTTAAAATTTTGCCAATATCATGGGTATTTCAGTGTAGCATTATTTCTCATTGTTCTTACCGTGAATAAAGATTATATCTTTTCACATATTTCAGAGCCACTTAGGAAATTATCTATGTTTATCTTTGATAAATATTTTCTCCCAATTTTAGTCTTTGATGTTACTTGGGTGCTTTTTGTCCTGTGAAAGTTTTTATTCCTATCTAGTGAAATTTAGCCCTTAATTTTATTGTGTCTGAATATTGAATCAATTTAGAAAGCATTTCCTTATACCTAGCTTACCTAGGAGTATGTCCTTATTTTCTTCTAGAACATAAAATTTCAATGTTTACATTTAGTTGTCTGAACCATTTTGAATTTACATTTGTACATGGTGTAAGGAATGTATCTGTTATTTCACACTAAATGATGATTTGTTATCCTAATAGCATTTATGTAAAAAAAAAAAAACACATTTGATTATTTAAAAGTATTTCAGAAATACATTTGAAAAATATTCGTTGATATCATATTGCATTTTAACCTCATAAAATATATAACAGAAACACTTATTTGCATGTTTCATTAAATATTCTAATTATTTCCTGAATTTTACGCAGAAGTCACTTTAACAATTTTCCAGAAAGTAAGGTATGTTGCCTGAAATACATTCCCACTCACCATGATGTCTCTCAGCCAAACTACAACTAGTCCTTTTATAGACCTAGGTGCTACTTTTCCCATGCTCTAGTAAAGTTCCAGTTCACTATCATTTATTTACCATGACTCATTGGGATCCTCTCCCACAAAAGAGGACTAAATTAACCAGCAATATTTAGGGCAAATATCCATTGCACAGCAGTTGAAACTTGAACAAAAATTTTTACTTTAGCTACAGCAAGTAGAACAGGAATGGATTACCCACTGTGAGCCAACGCTCGTTCTTTAACAAAAACTGCGTGTTTCCTCACCTACCATCCATAATCTTCCTACAGCAGTGGGGGATTTTAAAATTGAGTCTAATACTAAGATCCATTACAGACATTTGTACTATTTGTGATTTAGAAAAGTGAAAATCACCCTGCTGGGCCTAATAGCTGTCTGTCCCTCAAGATGGCAACAATTCCTTACAATGCAATACAAAGAAAGAATTCAGGCTCTGCTCCTTTATCTTCTCTTTATGTATGTTAATCTTGTTTCCCACCTTCACATATGAACATATAAAGTATAATGGGGATTAGAAAACTTTCTTCTATTTGGAACAAGACAGTAAATGTCTTAGGCCTTGTGAGCCATGTGGTTTCTGTCTTAACTCTGCGGCTGTAGTGTAAAAACAGCTGTAGTTGGTTCTAAAACATAAAATTGAACTATATGTCTTGAACCTTTTAAAGTTTCACTATTATTAACATTATAGAATAACTCCAGTTAAATTTAGTTTATTTAAATAGAATAATAAATTCAAAGAATCTGCCCTAATGTTGAGAGAGTTAGACATGGTTAAGGGAGCTTGAAGAATTAATTAGTGGGGTACCTCAGGTCGAGAATATCTTGATAAAACTTAACACACAATTACCATCTAATTGGCCAAAGTGCTCATGCACAATAAGTGAATATGTTGGGCACTAGGAGGAGTGGCCTACAACGTTTTCTTCCCTATTTGCACACACACACACACACAAACACACACACACACCCAACCACACACAATCCTATTTTTCACAATGTGAATATATATAAAGTTTCAAAAGGTAAATAATAAAAATCTTAAACAAAAGCACAAAAGGCTTCAATGTTTGTGCCTGCAGGCCAGATACTTTCCCCAACTGTCTTACCTGAACTTTAACGTAATTATTTTATTTTACCTGACAACTCAAATCCTGTTTCATTACTATACTTGAATTCCAAAGTAACAGGAAGAATTTCTGAAATACTCAGCATTCCATGGCTTGAGCTTGACAAATGGCCTTACTGTTATACTTTACAATCATGCCTGAAATGGGTTCTCTCATTCAGAGTGTATAGATTCAGTTTTAGAAGTTGCTATTATGAGAATCCATTCCATTTCATGCAGAGGACTTAATTATCTCCTTTATCTGTGTTATGCTTATTGGACCATTGAGGGAAACTAAGTGAATTTAAATACAGTTTTTGAATGTTAGTCATATAAGAGGTAACTCCTGTAATTTTTTGCATGATCACTGATTCTGTTGCTATCATAGGATATGTATTTTGAGAATTAAAATATTAATAAAGTAACACCAAGTTTCTTTTTAAAAGAACATTGAAACTGAGAAAGAGGAAATGAGATACAGTACCAGGAGAAAAACTATATTTGCAATGTATTACTAGTAAAGGCAAAAGAAGCTAAACTGTACTGGGATTTTAGAACTATTTTGTCTATAGTGAGATGAGCTTATATGATATGGATAATTGGAGACAGAAATCATTGGATGTTCTGATTACTATGGCATGAGGTTATCTTAGCTGTGGTTAAAACTGTATACACTGCATTTTAGAAGATTAGAAGAAAAAGCCTTTAGTACATGGTGGTTATCATCTTTCCAAGTCTCAGTAGTGTGATAAGAAAGGATGGTAAATCTTGTTTTGTAAAGGAACCAAGTTCTCAACATATGTAGAGTCCTGGTTATACTTTTAATCAATGGCTCAAGTGATCAAGCCCACTTTTGGGCTCCCATGTGGCGCTAGTGGTAAAGACCTCGCCTGCCAATGTAGGAGATGCTAGAGATGTAGGTTCGATTCCTGGGTTGGGAAGATTCCCCTGGAGAAGAGAATGGCAACCCACTCCAGTATTCTTGCCTGGAGAATTCCATGGACAGAAGGGCCTGGCAGGCTACAGTCCAAGGGTTTGCAAAGAGTCAGACACAACTGAACGAGTGATCCAGTAACACATACACAAGTGATCAAAAGCTATACAGATACATAGATACATATAGGAATATGTTAAAGGAAAATTTAAATGTATTATTTCTTTTTATAAACATCTTGGTTTATTGTACTGTGTTGACAAAAAAGTTCACTGGGCTTTTTCTATAACATTTTACTGGAAAACCCAGATGAAATTTTTGACCAACCCAATAGAAAACTTAGTGGATACAAGTAAGCCTGCATTACTTTGAGGGCAAAATTCATCCTTATAAGGTAGAATCTGGAATGTTTCTAAAGGTTGTCCTAACCTTCTTATGTCCCATCTCTTTTCTCTTCTTTTAAAAACTATTGGGAACAGAAAGGTGTAGCCTTAGCCCTTAAGGTGATAAGTTTTATGGTGCTAGTCATGGGTAGAAGAGATCTTTAATGTACAGAAGAGATTTCATAATCTGAGACTACCAGAGTCTGTAAAATGCTTGGAATTAGAGATTGTCAAGAATGGGAATTACTAACTCTGTTACACGAAATGATACATTTAGGTTTGACATCCTTTGAGCTTTGGTTCCTATATTTTTCAATTACATTTTCCAGTCTGCTTTAGAGCGTAAAGTAAAACATGTATTTTACTTTATGTTAATTCCTTGAATGTTGGCAATTTGTGTAGTATCTATGAAATGCTATGTAATTAAATATTCAATAACTAGAACATAGTTTTTTCTCATTCAAAATTTGTAAATATGAACATATTCTGTAGTAGAACTTGGATATTTATCATTTTCTATCCCAAATTGATTAGCATTTTTAACAGGTACTTACAGAGCATGTGGTCTACATACATATGGAATTAAGTAACTTCATATCAATTTTAAGAAACACAATAATTATATTTTGAAGTAACATTTCAGCAATCCAAAATTCAAAAGCTACTGATTGAGACAGTATGAAGTACTTTTGACCTGAAAAATGTCTAACTGAAAAAAAGTTTGTCTAAAAGATGATTTGTCATCCATCTATTCATTAAAATATTAACTCTTCAAACAATTATTAACAAACTACTTTGTGGAAGATACACAGGAGAAAGAAATACAAAGAACTTCAAGCAACTTAAACCTGAAGCTATTATTCTGGAGACAATGATAGCAAAAAATGAATTGTTCAAAAATTTCTACATATTGCAAAAATGAAGAATTATATTATTTAGCTTTGGTGTAGTTAAATACCCCCCAAATCTCAGTGGCTTACCATAACTAGTATTTATCTTTCATATTAGATGTCTACTGGATCTCTGATCTTGTTCTATTGCCCAGGCTGAAGAAGCAGTCCTTTTTGGGATATGTCATTTTCATGGCAAAGGGAAATAATCAAAATAACTTGCAGAATTCAGCAATGTCTATTTAACTGGCTGAGACATGACATAAATTACATCCATTCACATCCCATTGGCCAACATGTGTTACAAAGCCCAAAGCAAAATCAAAGGGACAGAGAAAAAACTTTGCCTATTGGACACATAGAAAGTCACAAGGCAATGAAAGAGGATTTAGGATGCTCTTATAGAAAGAAAGAGAGAATATTGCTGAAAACAATAAAGCAGAGGAATTCTGTGTTTTTCACTATGGCAGGATTCAGGAGTCATCTCCTTATCCATGGCACCTCTTCATATTTCCTTTTTATTTCTAGTTGATTCCATTTTTGTATTATATTGACAAATTGACTGGTCCCACAACAGAGTAAACTCATTAATTCTGAAAGAATAGGAATCAATTTTACACTTAATGCAAGGAAAACATTTTGAGCTTCATAGTCATTCTCTTTTTCTTTCTTCCCTGCAGAATAA
The DNA here is from genome assembly GCF_029378745.1 of Bos indicus. NCBI lineage: Eukaryota > Metazoa > Chordata > Mammalia > Artiodactyla > Bovidae > Bos > Bos indicus. Next base: position 33,996,409 of record NC_091765.1, read on the forward strand.
GACCAATTAAAGGAATGAAATCACCACTGGAAAAAAATATTTTAAATGAAAATTCTTAATCAGTAAAAAGTGTATAGCAATTCTGAAGCCTGGAGACAATAGGTAGCTGAATTAAGTTCCCCCCACCAAAATGAATCATTATGAAAGTTGATCCTATGACATAGATCTTACATGTGCTAAAAAGGGAAACAACCAAAATGCATACTTTTAAGCAGTAAAAAAAAAAAAAAAGTGTGTAAGTCTGCCAAGAATTCCAGAAGCAATATTAAACTGGTAAAGGCAAACAGGAAAGAAAAAATATACTACATATTAAACAAGTCTGTTGTTTTGAACATTATGGTTTTCCTGCTGTTATATTTGCTAAAGGGCATAGAACTATTATTAAGTAGGAGCCAAAAAATCACAGTGTAGACCAAATGGAGCATATTACTGTGAGTAAATATTTGAGAACATTGAACTTAATATTAGCTGCTATTGAACAAGAACAAAACAGCGTAAGTTATGGATCTGACCACATGCTTGTCATAAGAGTTCTAGTTATCTCATCTGGCACCCTAGGAAGAAAATAGAAGGGAATAACAGCTATGAAACAAAATTACTTCATACAAGTTAAGAAATTCTTTCTTTAAAATGCAACTACTCATAGGAAAATATATCATTATTTTTACCAACTAGTCACACAATAAAATTGTACATACTGCATTTATTCCCATATATTTTATAGAATAAAAAGAGGCTAAGAATAAATATCATTCAAACTAACTAACTAAGACATGTTGACTGTTCAAAACATTTCCTGCAATCATGTTAGACTCGCCAGGTCTTGCGTTAGAATATTTGCCATCCACAGAGCTCTGTATAAAATATTCACAACTACTTAAGAACCAGTTCCAAAAGATGTTCTCTAGGATAATATGCGGGCTTAATGGAGTGCATGTGTTTCAAGGACATCCAACACATGAGGTAACTAATAACCCAAAGATAATGACCAGGTAATATTGAGAGTGGGAAGCCACTGGTAGTGGAAAGATGAAAATCCATGTCATAGTAATGTGTGAGAGTGGCTATAATATTTTCTGTATAAGACAACATTATAAGGGGGGGAGAAACTGCGACTAGAAGGAAAAGTCCACTGGCAAAGAGAGAAGACAACAAATATGAAAACAGAAGTGAAGATTCCAGAAAAATGACTACAGAAAGAGTCAGAGAAATAAAATCTCAAGAATTGCTTAATTTTCAGTTCTATTGCCAGGACACCTGTGTCTTATACACACAAAAAATCTGCCTTTTACTAGGAAACTTCTATGAATCTCATTCTTACAAACTAAAGATTATAATTAATATGTATGGTCTATATTTTGACATTCCTCTAATTATGATTACTGACAATTGACAAGTTATAGCATGACTTTCAACTATAAAACAGATGCAAACATAAACAAAAAACAAAGTGTATTTGATAATCATATTGTTTATGTGGTACTGATCATGAATACTGAAACTGAGTTTTATATAGAATGAGATAAACCAAATGGAGAACTTAATGATACACAGATTATTAAAGATTAAGAACCAGTATATTCAGCATAAGAGAAACAAGATGAGAGTATAAGTTCAAAAAGATTATGTTAAAACCCTCTAGTTCAAATTTGAATTGAATGAGTCAGTATGAACTCATGATGCCGTTTATATTGACAGTCCTGTATTTATGATGGCTCAACTAATTAATACAACTTTTCAGCTTTACAATGGTGCAAAAGTGATATGCATGTGGTAGAGTTATACTTTGTTTTATAAATTTGGTCTTTTCCTGGTCTAACTATATGCAGTACAATATCTCCAGTGATGGCTGGAGAGTGGCAGTGAGATGCCGTTCTCAGTCAGCCATGCTGTCATGAGGGTAAACAATCATTCTGTACTCACACAGCCATTCTGTTTTTCACTTTCACTACGGTCTTCAATAAATTACATGAAATTTCAATAGTTTATTATAAAATAGGCTGGGTGCTAGATGATTTTATCTAACTGTTGGCTAATATAAGTGTTCTGAGCACGTTTACGGTAAACTAAGTGAAGTGACGTGAAAGTGAAATCGCTCAGTCATATCCGACCCTTTGCGACCCCGTGGACTGTAGCCTAACCAGTCTCCTCAGTCTATGGAATTTTCCAGGCCAGAATACTGGAGTGGGTTGCCATTTCCTTCTCCAGGGGATCTTCCCGACCCAGGGATCGAACCTGCATTTTGGGCAGATGCTTTACCGTCCGAGCCACCAGGGAAGCCCTAAGGTAAGCTACGCTAAACTTTAATGTTTGGAAGGCTAGGTGTATTAAATGCATTTTCAAATTAAGATATTTTCAACTCACGATGAGTTTATTAGGACACATCAACCAATTTTAATGGACCCTGGATTCTGGTTCAAATGCACTATTGAAAGAACAAGGTTATTTGAGGAATGTGTATCCTGACTGAATATTTTTGTTGTTCAATTGCTCAGTCATGTCTGACTCTTTGCTATCCCATGGACTGCAATCCCATGGACTTTGTGATCCCATGGACTGCAGCATGCCAGGCTTCCCTGTCCTTCACCATCTCCTGGAGCTTGCTCAAACTCATGTCCATTGAGTTCGTGATGCCAACTCAATAACTGAATATTTAGTGATATTTAAAAAAAACTATGGTTAAATATTCTTTGATAATGATATTACATTTTTAAAAATAATCTTATTTTAGAGATATACAGTAAATATTTATAATAACATGGTACAATGTCAGGATTTGTGTAAAACCACAAGTAGTAGTATGAAGTAGAATAGAAGACTTTTGATAACTCTTGAAGCCAGGGGACACATAATGGAAATTTATCATACTAGTCATTCTGTCTTTTGTATATATTTGAAAATTTTAATATAAAATATTGATGAAATAATCAGTTGCCAATAAATAACAGAAACGGAACATATTTAATGCTTTTTCAAAAATACTCAGCATCCTGTGAATGAACAGCACCAAATGAACTGAAAACATCTATACCTCTCCATACTAATAAAGAGACAAATTATGTATACAAAAAAGAATGGAAAAGTATAGCCACACTTATCCCCAATTTTACATTAGTTATGCTAGTTATACCATTTGTACATCCACTGGGAACTTTCATGGGCCAGCCTGTGTTACATACTGGGTGGTGTACTCATGTCTAAATATGGACCTGCCTTCACAGTAGTAATTCCCTGTGTTGGTTGCATTTTTAGGCTCATGAAGCCCCCTTCTTCTCCATCACAAAGTGGCCCTATGCAAAGTTACTGGTATATGGTATGTATGCACTCTATAAATATTGTTGTTGTTGTTGTTGTTTTGGTGAATTCATTAAGTAAAGAATAAATTAACTGTGTAAAATAAGTATCTTATCAAATTAATAATTCCTCATGAGTTACTAAATTGTAAGTTTGTTTAGTAAATGAATACATTATGAATTCAGCTAATTCTGAAGAGTCTGATTCTACTCAACTGAACCAAAACACAGTGATGGTATTATTGGTTTATCAAGGCAGTCTCTAAACAATTTTTTTCATGTAAAATATCATCTACAGTGTATAGTGGGCAGTGTACAAGCATTGATATATTGTTAAACATAATATTCTAAGCTTTCATTCTAGATAGGAAAACAAAAATAGTTCATGATACATTTGCCAGAGAGGTACACACTCTTAAGACCTTACCGAGAAGAAACAAAACAAAATGAATGTCATGAGTTAGCAGTGTCAAAGACCAGAACTTAACCATTCAATATCTAATCTGACAGCAAATCAACCTCTTTTTCTCCCCCTCCTCTCTATTCATTAACAATGAAACACATATGTGTGGGACACCACTATGAATTATTCATTGTATTATGAAGCAATTAGCAAAGCATAGCTTATCAGTCGGCAGGGTCAGAAAATGAAAAAAGTTTTTTTGTGTGTGGACGGTTAGATGGATAAATGCATCCATACATGTATATATTTACTGCTTACCTTACTAGCCTATATATAAGCTATAGCAATGTTCTCCCACTGCCCAACAATACATATGCAACATTGAAAACTTCTCTCAAACATCTAAAATACTAATATTCTTTAAAGTCTGTCTGTTAGAAAGAGAAATTTGATGAAAGTTGGCTAAACTAGTTAATATTTTCCCCAAAGATATTATTTACCCTTTGTCTAATATATTTTAGATACCAGGTTCAATTTTACTTTAGCTGGCAGATTATTTTTCTGAGACTGAGAGTAACATTAATTGTCTTCTCTATATCTGTACCCAAATTTGATTTTTTTTTTTTTTGGTCACACAGTGCATCATGTAGGATCTTAAGTTCCCCAACCAGAGATAGAACCCGTGCCCCCTGCAGTGGAAGTGTGGAGTCTTATAGTACAATATTGATTCTTAAGGAAGATACATTGGACAAAAAACTGAGTTAATGGTGCTAGTCATGAGTGTATTTACAACTTTATGATGAATATCTTATCTTAAAATTTTGAGGGAAATGTAATTAATAATAAAAAATAATTTCTTTGACATAGAACAGGTAACTTAATACATTAATAACTTGAATTATGGATCTTCTGTACTAGAAGAAAGACATAATAAAATATTTAAAGATATTAACTCAGAAATCTATTAAAATTATATTTCTAGACTACATATAAAAATTAATTCTTAATATAACATCATATAGTTAGGAATTTTTCTCTTTGGGTAGACACTAACATTTATAAGCGGGAATTCCTACAGGCTGTCAATACCAGTGACATTGTCTTGCTATTAAAGTAAACAATAGCATTGGGAAGAATGTATTTAGTTACTAAGTTATTATGTAATAACAATATTTTACTTATGGTATTAAAATTTTAAAGTTGAGTGTGCATTTCTGGTGCAAAAATTTTCTAAATTTAGTTTAAAATATTGATAGAATTCTTGTATCTCAAATATAAATGAAGCTGACTTTTGCATTTCAAGCTGAAGAAAATTTACCACTGAACAATGGTGTTTCAAAGTTAGAAACACAAACTAAAGTGTAATTACTCCAAGGCTTAATAGTAAGAGCTGTTTTGAAGTTGACTGTAGTAGTTAACATCTCTACACGAAAATGATTCAGTTCTTGTAAGTTCTTACGATAACATATACTTTCTGAAAAGGTCATGTGTATCCTTGAATCCATGGTTAAATTTAAAATATGTCAATACTCTATCAAAATGTGCTGAGACATCAAGGAGACTGTAAGGTATGATTAATGCAATAGACTAAATACTGGGATCAATGAACCATGGTAATAATCTTATTTACAATATCCCTGTCTTCACTCAAAGTCATATGATAGCCAAACTAAAAAGTCATTTGTTCGTAAATTAAAGAGGAGGGAAATAATATCTATCCTGGAAAACAAAACAAAACAAAACAAAAACTACTTCTGTCATTTGAACTGACTACAGCAGTAAGATTCTGACCACATTACACACATATGCATATACCTAAATTAATTTCTTTAAAGTATTCATTGCCTCCTTTAATCAGAAACATGATGTGAATATTTTTCAAATGTTCTTTTCTGAAGCTAATCCTAAATTTGGATATTTTATTGAGCCCTAAGTATCTGTCGGATACTGCTATGCGCTATCCTTACACAGTTTTACTTAGAGATAGCAGGAAAAGAGGGGAAATAGAAGGCACAATAAAAGCAGCAGCGACCTACTGCTCATGTTTGATTCATTCGTTGACAAGTTAGTTTAGTTACTGAATCAGCTGTTTCACCAGGTTTTTTTCTTCATTATTTTTGGGACCTTCATATTTTATGTCTTGTCTTCCTCATATTTTTTGTCATTTTCTCACCTATACATATTCTGTTTCAGTCAATCCAGATAGCTTCTATTTCTAATTCAACTCAGCAAAATTTTATTGAGAGTAAGTCATTTTTCTAGAGATAAACCATGAGTCCTTGTCTTCAAGGACTTTATGGATTCAACTCTACAGCATTATGACAGAAATACGTTTTGGGGCATAAAAGATAATATTTTATCTACACTGGCTTCTTGAAGGAAATAATCCCTGAATAAAAATTAGTTGGAAAAATAGAATTTGAGAACAATAAAGAGAGGGCATATTAAGCAAATAAAGATGTCTTGGGAACTAAGGCATAATCCAGGATTGATACAATGAAGGTCTAAAACCAAGTTTGGATTTGTTTTAATGATATGCATAATAGGCTCTTTCACGATTTCATGCTAGTCAAGTATACAACTAATATCATATAAACCCTGAGATTCTCTTACCCTTACCCTGAATATATTTATGGCTCACTCCATCAGTTTCTACAGATCACTGCTCATAAAGGCCTTCCCTACCTAGGTTTATAATATAAAAAACCCAAATCCTCTGATCATGCTTTATTTTCCACTATAATTTTTCACCCACTGATATAGTATATATTTATTAATTTAATTGTTTGTTTTCTGTATCCCACTGCTAGACTGTAAGGCCCATAAGAGTTGAAAATTTGTCTATTGAGGTACTTAGTTCAATAAATATTTCTTTGAAACAGTGTATGAATGAATGCTGGTCTTCACAGCAGGAACTCTTCAGGTTTTTCAAATCCATGTTCCAAAGTTGCATTAATTAGTATTCTGCACAGGTACATAGACCCCAATCTCATTCATTTATTTATTTATTCATGCTGCTTGAGGATCGGTCTCTGAACCATTTCCATTTTCACCCTCAGAACTTAACATGAATAGTGCCTGAAAAGAGTTATCTTAATGTACACTGAATTTAAATATATTAAAATGATTTTTATATTCCACACATTCATGTACTCATTTGTTTAGGGCTTCCCAGGTGGCACTAGTGGTAAAGAACCTGTCTGCCAATGCAGGAGATGTAAAAGACCAGGGTCCAATCCCTGGGTTGAGAAGATTCCCTGGAGAAGGAAATGTCAACCCACTCCAATATTCTCACCTGGAGAATCCCATGGACAGCGGGCCTGGTGGGCTACAGCCCATAGGATCACAAAGAGTTGAACACGACTGAGCAACTTAGCATGCACACACTCATCTGTTTATCAGAACAAATCTGGAAGAAATATGGCATTGGTATGCTCATTTTGTAGACTCAGCATACAGTGTCTTTCTCACACATCATATACATAGCATAGCCAACTATAAATCCCACAGCAATCAGAGAAGAAAAGTAAATAAAAGGAATACAAAGGGGAAAAGAAGTATAACTGTCACTGTTTGCAGATGACATGATGCTCTACATAGAAAATTCTACCATAAAATTACTAGCACTCATCAATTATACATAGATTATACATATAATTGTAAAATTATACATAGAAGATACTACCACAAAATTATTAGAGCTCATCAATGAATTCAGTAAAGTAGCTAGATACAAAATTAATACACATGAATCTGTTACATTTCTACATATTAACAATAAAATATTAGAAAAATAAGGAAACAGTCCCATTTACCATCACATAAAAAGAATAAAATATCTATCAATAAATCTATCTAAGGAGGCTAGAGGCCTATACTCTGAAAATTATAAGGTGCTAATGAAGGAATCTGAAGACAATACCAATGGAAAGATATACCATGTTCTTGGACTGGAAGAATCACTATTGATAAAATGACCATACTACCAAGGCAATCTACAAATTCAATGCAATTTACAGCTAATTTCTAATGGCATTTTTTATAAAACTAGAATAAATCATTTTAGAATTTGTATAGAAACTAAAAAGACCCTGAATAGCCATAGTAATTTTGAGAATGAAGATAGAGCTGGAGGAATCAGGCTCCCTGATACTACAAAGCTAGAGCAATCAAAACTGTATGGCACTGGCACAAAAACAGATATATAGATCAATGGAACAGAAAAGTTCAGAAATGAACCCACATGGTCAATTAATCTATGACTATGGAGGCCCAATGGAGAAAAGTCTCTTTAATAAATGGTACTGAAAATTGGATAGCTTCATATAAAAATATGAAACTTGAACATTTTAAAAAACATACACAAATATAAACTCATAATGGATTAAAGACCTAAATGTAAGATTGAATTATATAAAATTACTAAAGGGAAACATAGAATACTCTTTGACATAAATCACAGCAGTATTTTTTGATGTCTCCTAGAGCAATGGAAATAAAAACAAAAATAAACAAATGGGACCCAGTCAAACTCATAAGCTTTTGCACAGAAAAGGAAATCATAAATAAAAAAAAAAAATACAACCTATAGACTAGGATAAAGTATTTGCAAATGATGCTACTGACAAGAGATTAATTTCCAAAATATAAAACTATAGCTCAAAGAGCTTAATATCAAAAACTCAAACAACCCAATCAAAAAAATGGGTAGAAAACCTAAACAGACACTTCTTCAAAGAAGACATACAAATGGTCAACAGGCATATGAAAAGATGCTCAATATCATTAATTATTAGAGAAATGCTAATCAAAACTACAATGAGGTATCATCTTACACCAGTCAGAATGGCCACCTGACTGGTGTGAGATGAGTAAAGATATTGTTACTTATCTAAATATTTGAAAGGAATACCAGGGAAGAAACTAAAAAATTAAGGATTTTTATAATTAATATATATTAATAAATTATAATTTCCTCAGCTAAGTATTACAATTAGGGGACAGTTCAATAACCTTCCAGTCATAAATTTTACTTTTACATATTTATATAGAAAAGAAAATAAGAAGTAAATTCAGTGTTAAATATCACTGATGTATATAGTTCTAAAATAGCCTGGTCATGAGAACAAAAAAAAAATTGTATAGATGGTATCAGGAAGTAAATACTCTGTCTAGGCTGTGGATTCCCTTCTTTTCTTCAGTTCAACACAGAGAAGTAAACAACTGAGACCACTTCACTTCAGGCCTATCTAAAGCAGTCAGTATTTTTTTTTTAAATTTTATTTTTAAACTTTACAATATTGTATTAGTTTTGCCAAATATCGAAATGAATCCACCACAGGTATACCTGTGTTCCCCATCCTGAACCCTCCTCCCTCCTCCCTCCCCATACCCTCCCTCTGGGTCGTCCCAGTGCACCAGCCCCAAGCATCCAGTATCGTGCATCGAACCTGGACTGGCGACTCGTTTCAAACATGATATTATACATGTTTCACTGCTATTCTCCCAAATCTCCCCACCCTCTCCCTCTCCCACAGAGTCCATAAGACTGATCTATACATCAGTGTAAGTATTTTGATAAGCAGCTTAAATCTTGTTTAAAAGAAAATGAGCTATAAATAAGTATATGCATGCAATATCAATTTTAAAGCCTCTCAAAAATATGTAGTCCTTGAACAATGTGGCATTTTTAGTTGTTTGTAATAATTATTTAATTCTACAAATACTTTTATATTTATTTTATTCCTTATGTAAAATAATAACACCAGCTTTGAGGGTAATTTTTCTTAATATTCTCTATGAAAGCAAACTTTTTGATGTTGAAATCAACCAATGCATCACTATTAACAAAGTAGCCTATTGTGTGCATAAAAATGACAATATATATAGTCTTTAACTTACAAAGAAAGTTATACTTCTATATCTATTAGTATTATTAATATTTCCAATAATCCTAAATCTAATTGACCCTTGTGTATTTGTCAGTGCTTACATCATCTATATCCTGTATTCAAATTTCTAAACTACAAAAATGTTCAAATCAATAAATAGTAAGTATAAAAATAAATAAATTAAAACTTGCACTTACTATAAGAAAATATCCATGAATATTATCTACTGGGCACTGTCCCCTGGTGATAGATGTTCTCTAATGTTATACATCAAGTTAATACCCTGCTCATGCTTATGCCAGAAAAGGCATTTAATTATACCTAAAAGAGGAACTTTAATATCTTACACTCCAAACAAATTTTAAAATTCGTAAAAATAACAAAGCTTAAATGAGCTTTCATGTTGCAAGTAAAGATGGCTTTCAACGTTATTTTAATAGCCAACTTATAAATATGGAATTTATATGCTTAATTTTTCATTGTAATGGGAAAATATATTAACATCTGAATACGTGTGCAGTCACTCAGTCATGGCTGACTCTTTGCAACTGCATGAACTGTAGCCTATCAGGCTCCTCTATCCATAGGGTTATCCCAGCAAGCATATTGGAGTGGGCTGCCATTTCCTCCTCCAGGAGATCTTCCGACCCAGGGACTGAACCTCTGTCTCCTGGTCTCCTGTGGTTTCTGCATTGACAGGCAGAGTCTTTACCACTGAACCACCTGGGAAGCACATCTTAACATTTAAAGCAAAATGAATTGGTAGATTATCTAAATTTATTTTGCAGTTTGTGTCAGGAAGCGAAGAAGAGAGCCTGTTGATGAAAGTGAAAGAGGACAGTGAAAAAGTTGGCTTAAAACACAACATTCAAAAATTGAAGATCATGGCATCCAGTCCCATCACTTCATGGCAAAGAGATGGGGAAACAATGGAAACAGTGACAGACTTTATTTTCTTGGGCTCCAAAATCACTGCAGATGGTGACTGCAGCCATGAAATTAAAAGACACTTGCTCTTTGGAAGAAAAGCTATGACCAACCTAGACAGCGTATTATTTTATTATTATTATTATTTTTTTTTTACTTTACAATATTGTATTGGTTTTGCCATACATCAACATGCATCTGCCACAGGTAGACAGCATATTAAAAAACAGAGATGTTACTTTGCCAACAAAGGTCTGTCTAGTCAAAGCTATGGTTTTCCTGGTAATCATGTATGGATGTGAGAGCTGGACTATAAAGAAAGCTGAGTGCCGAAGAATTGATGCTTTTGAACTATGGTGTTGGAGAAGACTCTTGAGAGTCCCTTGGACTGCAAGGACATCAAACCATTCAATCCTAAAGGAAATCAGTCCTGAATATTCATTGGAAGGACTGATGCTGAAGCTGAAACTCCAGTACTTGGTCACCTGATGCGAAGAACTGACTCATTTGAAAAGACCCTGATGCTGGGACAGAATGAAGTCAGGAGGAGAAGGGGATGACAGATAATGAGATCATTGGATGGCATCACCAACTTAATGGACATGAGTTTGATCAAGCCTCAGGAAATGGTGATGGACAGGAAATCCTGGTAAGCTGTAGTCCATGGAGTCGCAATGAGTTGAACAGGACTAAGCAACTGAATTGGACTTATTACAGAAATGAGAACTCATTTTTAATAGTTAAAGAAAAGTGTAAATAGGAAGCAAAATGAAAGTAATACCTTAAATTTATATCTCAGAACTCTAATTCATGAATTTCTTGCAAATATCCTGGAGGTTGTCACTTACACTTAACAACAATCTAAAAGCTGAACAAATGGAAAATCAACAACTCTTCTTAGATATATCAGAAAAGTGAAGTCATAAGGCAATATATTGCCCCCAAATTGGAGAGACAAACAGGTGAATGCTAGTGTGCATACTGGTACACAGTGTATAAGGGGAATGAATGATACAGCTACTTTCAAAGGTAGTCTGACAGTTTTTTTTAAAAATTAAACACTCTTACCACAGGATCCAATAATACCACTCTGGTATTTACCCAAATGAGTTGAAAACTTAGGTCCAAACAAAACTCAGCATACAGATGTTTATAACAAAAATTGCCCAAACTTGTAATCAACCAAGATGTTCTTCAACAGATGAATGCATAAACAAAGAGTGGTACTTCCATAGTATGGGATATTCAGTGATTTAAAAAAAAATGAGCTATCAAATTATGATATGACAAGCATGAATCTTAAACACATATTGCAAAGTAAAAGAAACTAATCTGAATAGGCCACATACATTCCAGCTATAAGATATTCTGGAAAAGGCAAAATTATGAAGACAGTAAAAAGATCAGTGGTTGGCACTATTAAAGGGGGGTAAATGGAGCCTGAGGATATTTAGAGAGGTGAAACAATGAAGTTTTAATTGTAGATATATGTCACTACACATCTGTCAAAACACACAGAAGGTATAAAACCAAGAGTGTAGATGAAGTATGGACTTTGCTAATAACATATCAGCTATAGCTATTATAGCTCAACTGTAACAAGTGTACCACACTAATGCAAGATGTTAAAAACCAGGGAAATTGGGGAGATGGTAATGGGATATATGGGAACACTGCACTTTCCACTCAATTTTTCTGTAAACCTAAAATTGCTCAATAAATAAATAAGTCTATTAATCAACAGCATAGAAGTTCAATTCATTATCATACTTTCTCTTAATCAATAATTATTAATTAAAAATAATTTGTACTCTGAGATAATTATATTGCCAATAAAGTTCAACAATCTCTGGAAACAATCAGGACAGTAATAACTGCTAGGAACCTAGTATTTATAACATTTCAACAACTTATGTTGATTTCTTCTTAATCCTCAGAGATGCTATATTGTTGACTAATATTTTCTATTTAAGTTGGTACATGCTCATTGCCCATAAACATTTAGGAAGGCTGTCTAAGTACATGATACTACTTTTTATTGAATAATCATATCAAACATTTATCTTTATAGTTCATATATTTTGGATATACCAATTTTCATCCCAGTATTAATATATAAACATTTGCATGTATAGATATAAGAAATATATCTTTACCTTTTTCCTGGTGTTCCTGTGATTATACTTAATGTAGTTTTCTCCAAGTAGCAGTTAAACTGTAACTGAAGAAAATCTAAATCTGATTCAGTGTCTCTTAAAATGAAATCTCTTTTTTCTTCTCCTGTTTTCTTTTGTGGACTCTCACATTTGTGATTAAAAAGCAAACAAAAATTTAATCCTAAGAAAAATTTTACAAGTACCTAAAATATTTCACTATTTTTCCAGTAATTTTTTTTCCACTCAATGGGATGGAGAAGTTTCCAGTATGCAACACCACTTACAAATTACATCCATTATCATATACATATTATTACATTGCTATTACTTTTTCTTTCCTCAATAATTGAAGAAAATCATTACTATTATGCTCTAGAATGTAGAGATTTTTTTTTTTTTTTGGAAGCAAGGAATACAACTTTATTTGGAAAGCCAGGCGTCCTAGAAGATGGCAGGCTAGTGCCCCAGTGTATCATCTTATCCGGGTCTGAATGTCAGTTTCTTTTATAGACAGAGAAGAGTAGGAGGTGAGGAAAGTGAAAGTGAATGTGACGTCGCTCAGTCGTGTCTGACTCTTTGCGACCCCATGGACTGTAGCCTACCAGGCTCCTCTGTGGATTTTCCAGGCAAGGGTACTGGAGTGGGCTGCCATTTCCTTCTCCATAGAATGTAGATATTTTATATTTCATAATTACTATGCTGATTAGTCTACTGATAAGTAAATTGTCACCCTACTTATTTAACTTATGTGCAGAGTATATCATGCAAAATGTTGGGCTGGATGATTCACAAGCTGGAATCAAGATTGCCAGGAGGAATATCAACAACTGTAGATATGTAGATGATACCACTTTAATGGTAGAAAGTGAAAGTGTTAAGTGTGTTAGTCACTCAGTTGTATCCATCTCTTTGCAATGCCATGGACTATAGGCCACCAGGCTCCTCTGTCCATGGAATTCTCCAGGCATTAATACTGGAGTGGATTGCCACTCCATTCTTCAGGAGGTCTTCCTGACTCTGGGATTGAACCCAGATCTCCTGTATTGCAGGCAGATTCTTTACCTTCTGAGCCAATAAAGAAGTCCATGGCATAAAGTGAAGAGGAACTTAAGAGCCTCTTGATGAAAGTGAAAGAGGACAGTGAAAAAGCTGGCTTAAAACTCAACATTCAAAAAACTAAGATCATGACATCCAGTCCCATCACTTCATGGCAAATAGATGGGGGGGGAGAAGTAGAAACAGTGTCAGGTTCTATTTTCTTGGGCTCCAAAATCACTGCAGACAGTGACTGCAGCCATGAAATTAAAAGACTCTTGTCTTTTGGGAGAAAAGCTATGATAAACCTAGACAGCATATTAAAAAGCAGAGATAACACTTTGCCAACAAAGGTCTGTATAGTCAAAGCTATGGTTTTTCCATTAGTCATGTATGGATATAAGAGTGGGACCATAAAGAAGGCTTAGCACCAAAGAATTGATGCTTTTGAACTGTGGTGCTGGAGAAGACTCTTGAGAGTCCCTTGGACAGCAATAATATCAAACAAGTCAATCCTAAAGGAAATCAACCCTGAATATTAACTGGAAGGACTGGTGCTGAACCTGAAGCTCCAATACTTTGCCCACCTGATGCAAAGAGCTGGTTCATCAGAAAAGACCCATATGTTGGGAAAGACTGAGGGCAACAGGAGAATGGAGTGACAGAGGATGAGGTGGTTGGATGGCATCACTACTCAATTCATGTAGTTTGTGCAAGCTCCTGAAGATATTGAAGGACAGGAAGCCTGGTGTGCTGCAGTTCATGGTGTCACAATGGGTCGGACATGACTGAGTGACTGAACAACAACAATTTTACTGATATATGGTCGAGTCTCCCAAACTTCATTCTTTGCTATATTACCTTCAAATATCATATCATTGAACTATTATTTACTTTTAAATCTTAAACCACATTTTAATCCATATGTATTTGAAATCTTATTTCACAATCGTAAGTGGAAAACCAGAGGAGTTCACCATAAGTAGACCATAATAATAAAACATAAATATCATAAGACAAAGTATTATCAAATTTTAGCTAAGCAATGTTGTCTAATGTCTTTACTAGTGCCTCTTCTCCCTTTGTGGAAGAAGGAGACTGAATGTGTTAAAATGATAAAGACACATCATCTCCATAGTAAAAATCTTATCAGAGGAAATCATGAACATTCAGAAGAGATATTAGGCATTGTTCAGGGAAATTAGAGCATCCCTCTGTAATCAATATCCCTTAAATTCACAACAGCTACAATCATCTCTGCTATAAGCCAAGATTCTACACTTGAGACATAATGGTATAGAGATAAATGCAGCCAAGGATTTACTTTATCTCTGCAAACCACATTTTATAAAATGTTAAATCATCATGTATTTGGTTTATTTTCACTGTATTTGCCAAAGGCTGTTCTGACATAAGAATTTTTATTTTTATTTTTTACTAATTTTCTAAGCAAAGAGAAAAAATTATGCTAGAGCAGAAAGAGCTGTTAAGCAGATATAGTGGAATTTTATTTAAGTTAATGAGGAAAGGTTTTAAATCATAGAGTTAAATACAATTTAAGTTTTTAAAAAACATTTATTGAACACATACTATGTTCTAAGTGTTGGCTCACATGCTAAAATGGAAGACAAGGAAATGTTCATAAGAAGTTTGGCAAGAGAAAAAATAGGGTTAATCTTTATTATTATTGGAGGGTTTCTACTATCAGATAGACAATAGCAAATATTTGTAACATATTTTAAATGCAGTATTTTACAAGATGTTAACTAATTCTAAAATCAGTACCATCTGTGACTTTTGTTAGGTTCCAAAACACTGGGGTGTCAAGTAGTAAATTAGCCAAGAGATTTGAATGACAACTTGAATATACCTAAGGAAAAGCATGGATGGCACAATTTCTGTGCATGCAAGTCAAATAGAATGAATGAAAAGAAAAATGCTTTTATCAGTGGGGAAAGGTGCACGGAAAGTATGTATAACCATGTCTGGAAATAAAATGTAACTTATATATAATTGATACATATTAGATGAAGATATGAAATCACTTTTAATAATTATATATGTAGAAATATACCCTGTCATAAATTTCTTTTTGGAATATGAGAACAACAGAACTAAGTCATTATCACAGAATGAGATGCTGAGTAATCTATCTCTTTCATTTTGTTTTTATGGGGACAAAATGGAGGAGCATGACATCCTAGAAGTAAAATAAATAAAAATTAGTATTGAATTGATTATAGACATGGAATGACCTATGAAATTTCAATAACTTAACACTGTGGTAAAAGTAGTATTTTAATCTCTATATTTTGGTGACTTTTCAAGATATTAGCACTTACTCTTTGAATAGAGCACTACAAGGTAGTGGTTAGTATATGAGGCTGCTGCTGCTGCTGCTAAGTCGCTTCAGCCGTGTCCGACTCTGTACAACCCCATAGACGGCAGCCCACCAGGCTCTTCTGTCCCTGGGATTCCCCAGGCAAGAATACTGGAGTGGGTTGCCATTTCCTTCTCCAATGCATGCATTCATTCTAAGTCACTTCAGTCATGTCCGACTCTGTGCGACCCTATGGACAGCAGCCCACCAGGCTCCTCTGTCCATGGGATTCTCTAGGCAAGAATACTGGAGTGGGTTGCCATTTCCTTCTCCAGTATATGAGGCTGCCTAGGTTTAAATTCTAACCCTGCTACTCACTTAACAGTAGGGCCTTATTCATTTAAATTAGTAAACCTCTGCAAGTTTGAGGTTCTTCCTCTGAAAATTAATATCATAATATTAACCATTCTATGATGTTGCTGTGAGTACTGTGTCAATACACATGAACTATCAAGAGTGGTACTTGACACAGCTAACCCTCAGCAGTTTTCATTATTCCTGTTACATTTTTCTTTGTGTCATTATTTTTCTCTTACTGCAAAAATAATAAACATTGAATATTAAGAATAAAAAATCTTGATATTTAATAGATATTTCATATTGAATTTCTCAGAATAGTTGTGGCTTTATATTTAAAATATTATAAGAGGTACACGTGTCTCTTTCCCTTCTGGTTTCCTCAGTGTGTATGCCCAGCAGTGAGATTGCTGGATCATAAGGCAGTTCTATTTCCAGTTTTTTAAGGAATCTCCACACTGTTCTCCATAGTGGCTGTACTAGTTTGCATTCCCCCCAACAGTGTAAGAGGGTTCCCTTGTCTCCACACCCTCTCCAGCATTTATTACTTGTAGACTTTTGGATTGCAGCCATTCTGACTGGTGTGAAATGGTATCTCATAGTGGTTTTGATTTGCATTTCTCTGATAATGAGTGATGTTGAGCATCTTTTCATGTGTTTGTTAGCCATCTGTATGTCTTCTAGCCAGGACATGGAAGCAACCTAGATGTCCATCAGCAGATGAATGGATAAGAAAGCTATGGTACATATACACAATGGAGTATTACTCAGCCATTAAAAAGAATACATTTGAATCAGTTCTAATGAGGTGGATGAAACTGGAGCCTATTATACAGAGTGAAGTAAGCCAGAAGGAAAAACCCCAATACAGTATACTAATGCATATATATGGAATTTATAAAGATGGTAACAATAACCCTGTGTATGAGACAGCAAAAGAGACATTGATGTATAGAACAGTCTTATGGACTCTGTTGGAGAGGGAGAGGATGGGAAGATTTGGGAGAATAGCATTGAAACATGTAAAATATCATGTATGAAATGAGATGCCAGTCCAGGTTTGATGCACGATACTGGATGCTTGGGGCTAGTGCACTGTGACGACCCAGAGGGATGGTATGGGGAGGGAGGAGGGAGGAGGGTTCAGGATGGGGAACACATGTATACCTGTGGGGATTCATTTTGATATTTGGCAAAACTAATACAATTATGTAAAGTTTAAAAATAAAATAAAATTTAAAAAAAATTAAAAAATAAAATAAAATATTATAAGAGTAAGTACTTGTTAGTCTTTTTTATTCTAATAATAAGGTTATCGCTAATATTATCCATTCCAAATTATAATATTTCTCTTCATAAATGTGTATAATACCTAAAATACGAAGCTTATATATTTATCTTTCATAAAAAAGATTAGTGATTTAGATTTTGGAGACATTTGGGGATAACACGGGTCAATACTCATTTAAAAGCAAGCTTTAGATTTCATATCATAACTGAATTCTGACTCCAGCGCTATGTGACCTTAGGCAAGCTACTTACTGGAAAACTTGTACCTCATCTGTAAAATGAGACACTGTTACCTACCTTGTAAGGATACTGTGCACATTCAATAAGACACTCTTTAGAAGTTACTTAGGGATATTTGATCTCAGGGATACAATGAACATTAGATTTACTTATTAACTGATAAAAGTGAATAGGACTTTGCTGGTGGCTTAGATGGTAAAAGTGTCTGCCTACAATGTGGAAGATCTGGGTTCGATCCCTGGGTCAGGAAGATCCTCTGGAGAAGGAAATGGAAGCCCACTCCAGTGTTCTTGCCTGGAAAATCCCATGGACAGAGGAGCCTGGTAGGCTACAGTCAATGGGGTCACAAAGAGTCGGACAGGACTGAGCGACTAAACTTTCTCTTTCAAAAGTGATTATATTAATAATTTCAATTGTCATAAAGTTTACGACACTTTCACTCTCTCAAAATCATACAATATATCTTCAAATAAATCTATTTAATGAAATGTTTCAATAACTGTATTTTAAGCCGATTCACAATGATGCAGTGAAACAGGTAAATACTGATATGGAAATGCAGAATTAAAACATTTATTTTCTGATTAGATTTAATTTCATCATTGCTTCTTATCCTGTGCCCTCTTGTATTTTTTATATATGAAAGCAATTAGCATAGAAGCACAAAATATTGAAAATAATGTCTGGGAGATATACAATCCCAATAGCCCAAGTAAAAAGCTTTAAAATTTCCAAGTAAATGGAGTATATTTAGTAACTATCATTTTATTCTAAATGAACATCCTAAATACTAAAATTGTACTTTAAATTGTGCTTTATTTTCTCTACCAAGAAACATTAAAACTACTTGAAAAATTGCAGTTAGTAATATTTTGAAACTAATAATTTTTAAAAGCCAAAGTTCTTTGTAGTTCTAAGCCTATCACCCAAATATTGCTTTATTCAATTCATAGTTCAGAAAAGCAAAGTCATAGAATTAATCACTGCATTTTTATTTTCCATTCTCTATTGTTCCCTTTTGTAGCCTTCAATTATAAAGAGAAAATTATGAAAAGAAAATAAAAACTCAAGTCATCCTTGAAAGCAATGATCTGAAAACAGAGTTAGAGAACAAATCATTTTAATAAACTTTATAAATGTTGAGAATAAAATAGTAGAAGACAGCAGAATTAATTCAGAGCTTAGCCCTCTGAGATCTGGGCAGCAAATTCACCATGCTACTCCTCAAGTGGTTTAATATTTTCATTAAAATGGAAAAACTTAACAGGAGTTTCAATTATGTCCATTATGCCCAGGAGACCAACTTTTGAAACTAGGCCAACAGATTCTGACTAACTGATAAAAACTAAATGGCTTTTTACATTACTTGTACATTATTAAAGCCAGACAGAAATGCTTAAAAAAAATTAAACTGATCGACATCTATTTCACTGAGTTCCCCCAAGCTCATATCCTGGTGCTCACTATAAATCGATAGAGAAATAGCTATGTACTAAATGACAAGATAACAAAATCAGTATCAAAAGACGTACAGAACTAACAGTGAATTAGATATAGACACCGCACATTGTTCATTAAGCTAGGGCATCAAAATAAGTTATGATTATTTATACCTTATCAAAGTATGGTAGTCTTTATAACTTGTTGAGTCCGTATAAATTGTTGATTTACCAAACAGATGTCATTTTAAGGTCAAATTTTTCTTTTTCATATGAAGACCTATTTTCCTAGCACTAAGAAGAATTAAGCATTTTAAAAGTTAACATTATGATCCCTAAACTAATATAGTCATATATATTCTTCTTAAAGCTCAGTAGATGACAATTGCTTTTATCAAGGAGCATCTTTTCATTCTTCGTAAGACCATATCCCAATTTTCCTCTGTGGGGAAATATTTGTCCTCACTTTTAATTCAACACATTTGGTGAAATCTACTTATACTTTTAACAGGGCTACCAGTTTCTTAACCACAGCAATTGGTTCATTGTATATGTTTGTCCTCTAAGAACTGAAAGTACACCATGAATCTTTTGCTGTTGATTCTGGGAAAGGAAAGCGCGTATTTACCTTTGGACTGAAATCTAAGAGGATGTAGGGTGCCATGTTGTTACCATGCAGAACCAGAGATGAGTCAAACACAGCAAGAAGCAGAGCCAGGAAATAAAGAGATGCCAAAAACTGAGCTTTATTTCTAAATTCAGCTGCCTAAAGTAGCCCCACTACAAATATTTACTTTGAGTAAGCAACTACTTTCACTTACCCAAAACTTCAAAAACAAAGATTCAAAATGATCAAAAATAAGAGGTTCTATAAAGGAATCTTTTAAATTAATTAATTGATGTGCTCATTAATTCAATGTAATATTTATAACACATCCATTAACTATCTCACAATATAACAAGTGCTATAAACTGATTGAAAATTCACTTTTAATATCTTTTTTCTTTCCAGAACATCAAGCCTTCTTAAAGCAAAACTGTACTTGTTTGAATATCATATGTTAATACACATGTACGGAATCTAGAAAGATGGTACTGATGATCCTATGTGCAGGACAGCAAAGGAGACACAGACATGAAGAACAGACTTACGGACACAGTGGGAGAAGGAGAGGGTGGGATGATTAGAGAAAATGGCACTGAAACATATACATTACCATAGGTAAAACAGATAGCCAGTGGGAGTTTGATCTATGACACAGGGAACCCAAAGTGGGTGCTGTGTGACAACCTGGAGGGATGGGGTGGGGATGGAGGTGGGGCGGGGGGGAGTCCAGAGGGAGGGGACACATGTATGCCTATGGCCAATTCATGTTGCTATATGGCAGAGGCCATCACAATATTGCAATTATCCTCCAATTAAATAAATAAATTCAATAAAAATATTTTAAAAATGTATTTGTTTGATACAATTTGAAGTCTCCTATACTAAAATAATTTTAACATGGAGATAGAATTCTATAGGTTAGGCTACTTATAAGAGAAAAGTATAAAAATGTTTTTGCTCACTAATCATCTTTGATACATAAAATCACACAAAGTGTCATCTATATAAATGTCTCCTTACATGGAAACAAAGTCTTACATAACATTAATAACTACTGATCAACCAGATTCCTTAAAAACAGAACAAAAATTGTATCTTATGGTATAATAAGCTGCTTGGTAGATAAAGAATTAACTCTGAGATAGTATCTAGGTTTAATTTCTAGCACTAGCAGTTACAAGTTGTAACACTATGTTAAGCTTCTTAACATTTTAGGATATAATTTCCTAATTTGTAAAGTGAAGACAATCATACAAACTCTATTGTATGGATTTTGCAAGAGTGTAAATTATAAGGAATAAAAAAGGATGTAGTATATCACCTCTGGAGTAGGAGATAGCTACCCACTCTAGTACTCTTGCCTGAAAAATTCCACGGACAGAGGTGCCTGATGGGCTATAGACCATGAGGTTGCAAAAAGTTGGACATGACAAATGACTGGGCACACACAAGCAATTACCTACATCAGATCAGATCAGATCAGATCAGTCGCTCAGTCGTGTCCGACTCTTCGTGACCCCATGAATCCCAGCACGCCAGGCCTCCCTGTCCATCACCAACTCCCGGAGTTCATTCAGACTCACGTCCATCGAGTCAGTGATGCCATCCAGCCATCTCATCCTCTGTCGTCCCCTTCTCCTCCTGCCCCCAATCCCTCCCAGCATCAGAGTCTTTTCCAATGAGTCAACTCTTCGCGTGAGGTGGCCAAAGTACTGGAGTTTCAAATCACTGATCTTAAAATCATTTTAAAAATAAATATTGAAATAAGTAAACTGGAATCTTTGGGGGGTACATAGCTATGTGGAGGGGATATATGTATACCTATGGTTGATTCATGTTGAAGTTTGACAGAAAACAGCAAAATTCTGTAAAGCAATTATCCTTCAATAAAAAATAAATTAAAAAAAATTTTTAATTTTTTTCATAATTTCAGTCATTTTTCATTGATTTTCCACATGAGCAATTACATTGTTTTCTTTAAGATTTAGAGAGTTAATACTTTAGCACTATTCAAAAAATAATTATTTAGAACTATGATAAAATTGAGAAAATGCCACTATACAGAAATCAACTTTTAATAGATTGTTTTCTTTAATTTTGCCCTTTCTTGATATGATCTTGTTAAGTACTGCATATGAAAAATTTATTACCTAAGATGTGAAGCACTGATAGAGTCCAAAAGTCAAACAAATAAAAAAGATAATTCTCAAATGGCTTCTGTGATATGATGGGGAAAGTAGGAGAAAAATCCAATGGTAAGTGAACAGCAGTCTTTACATAAATGCAGTATTTTGGTCAAACTGCCTGCTTTTCAAAAGACTGCTAAGTGGTATTTTAAAAGTTTTGCTTTCTTTAGGACAGATAAAAATCTATATTCAAAGGGAAAAATCCAATAACATGTGAACATCACAGGGAACTTTTATGGATTCCAGTTTACTGGTCTTTTCTTTTGGGAATATGCTATTAGCATTTAACCACAGAGCTACTGAAAAACCACATTAGCAGGTTCTACATGATATGAGACTTTTAAATTACTTAACGTGCAAATTTGTTCTAAATCTTACTTTAAGTCACTCATTAGGTATAAACATAGATTTTAAGTGCATTTGAGTTCATTTGGCATAATTGCACTTTGATATCTTATTTTAAGACATTAAAACATCTGTGCTTTTTTCTTAGTTGCATCTATGAATTATAGTATATTGGGTCAACTTGCTTATGTAATCCCTTTATCATGCTATTTTCACTGCCCTCACCTAATTTCTAAAAATGTCATATGATCACAAACTCTGATTCTTCCAGAATTACAGTTATTTGTTAGCTCCCCAAGTTCCAAAGGAAAATTCTCTAGACTTTTTTACACTATGTCTTAAAGAACCTGAAATAGAATTATTTTGAATTGCACATTGTTATATCTTCCTCATGAGGCTAGCTCATGCCTCGTCTCACACAGAGGATTCACCTTATATTTTTTCTATTTTTGCAGGATTATCATCAATAAAAATCCTTACATTCCCAAGTCAGCTTCTGTAATAATTGTTACAGTGTAATGACGGGCAGCAGAGCCATAAATGCAAGGCTGTTGGGAAAACTGAGCTAGAGAGAAAGATGGTGCAGAACAAACCTGGGGAGGTTTACAAAGCACATCTGGATGATAAAATTATCTACCTACAGAAAGGAGCCAGGGTTCAAGCTGAAGGTGACTAAGTTTTAATCTGATCAAAGCTTTTCTCAAGAGGTTGGCATTAAGTATGGTTTGGTGGTTACAAGACTGGACCTAAAATATCAAAAATACTGCTTTCCCCTACCTCCACCACCACATATACCTCCCTCCTATGGAATCAAAAAGTTTAAAATATCTGAACTTAAATATGGGCTTTCCTGATAGCTCAGTGGTAAAGAATCAGCCTGCAGTGCAGGAGACATGGGTTTGATCCCTGGGTTGGGAAGATCCTCTGACGAAGGAAATGGCAACTCACTTCAGTATTCTTGCCTGGAGAATCCCCAGCGACAGAGGAGCCTGGCAGACTACAATCCATGGGGTCACAAAAGAGGTGGACATCACTTAGAAACTAAAGAACAAAAAACTTAAATTTTAAAAAGTCCCAATTCTCCTAACATGACTAACAAAAAAAAAAAAAAAAAAAATCAAACACTCATACATTGACAACTTTATAAAAAGGTCTAGTTGTATTCCAGAGAATATCTAGAAAGCATCCCAAGTTCCTGAGAGTATCTGTGTTAAGCTACCACAATTAAGAAGGAAAAGTATTGTGGGAACAGAGCAAGAAGGTTTTATTCCAGCTCACCTGGCTAGAGTTTAGAATCCAAATTCAGGTTCAGAAATAACCCAAAGTTGGAGCAAGGCACAGGGTAAGTGCCAAAGACCCAGCAGACAAACTGGTTATAGTCATTAGGAGTTAGACAAAGCTGCAGCCCAAAGTTCACAAGATGGGAAAGAATTGGACACTTAAATGGAAAGAATCAGACTATATTCAGACATACTTCTTAAAGGGCTAGGCCCTCTAATATGTTTTCAGCTGAGATTAAGGAAGTGGGCAGGGTTGAATCCAGCTATAGTATTTAGTATTAGAAGGTAGTAAGGTAAGACTTGACACAGTGAAGGAAAATATTCTTCTTTTATATGTTAGTTGATGTTGATGTGTGTGAAGTAAACTAGGAAACTACAGTGGATATTAGGGCTTCCCTTATGGCTCAGATGGTAAAGAATCTGAATGCAATGCAGGAGACCTAGGTTCAGTCCCTCAGTCAGGAAGATCCCCTGCAGAAGGAAATGGCAAACCACTCCAGGATTCTTGCTTGGAAAACTCCTTGGACAGATGAGCCAGGTGGGCTACTGTCCAAGGGGTCACAAAGAGTTGGATACGACTGAGCAGCTAACACAGTGGATATTCATGCATTAAAAATAAGTATCATCATTCAATTATCTATTCAGTTCAGATAAAGTAATTTTAAAACTTTTGTTCAAAATTTCAAGACATATACAAAAATCACTTACAGTAGCGTCAGTTATCTCAACTTGACTGTTCTTGAAAATGGAGGAAAAAACAGAGCAGTCTTGGGAAAGGATCCTCCTCAAAGGGTACACATAACAGTATCTTTGAACTTTTCTATAGAAGGAACACCAATACCAAATGGAAGAGGCTAACTGATAAAGAATTCTTCATTCCAAAGGGAATGTCACAGTTCAATAACCTCAAGAACCACAGAAGCCCATCGCAAAACCACTGGACACCAGATAATCTCTCCTTTGAAGGAATGCAGGACCGGTAAGCACCCTGATTCTTATCAGCAACCCTGCACCTTGACTGTAAGACTTCTCACAACCCCTCCCTTGCTGGGCTGGGACACACAGTTTTGAGGGCATTAGCCCACTGTAGCCCATTTGCCTGGCAAAACAATAAAGCTGTTCTTTTCTAATTCACCCAAACTTTGCCTCCAAGATTCAACTCAGTAACAGTGTCAGTTCAGTTCAGTTCAGTCGCTCAGTCGTGTCCGACTCTTCATGACCCCATGAATTGCAGCACGCCAGGTCTCCCTGTCCATCACCAACTCCCAGAGTTCACTCAAACTCACGTCCATTGAGTCAGTGATGCCATCCAGCCATCTCATCCTCTGTCGTCCCCTTCTCCTCCTGCCCCCAATCCCTCCCAATATCAGAGTCTTTTCCAATGAGTCAACTCTTCCCATGAGGTGGCCAAAGTACTGGAGTTTCAGCTTCAGCGTCATTCTCTCCAAAGAAATCCCAGGGCTGATCTCCTTCAGAATGGACTGGTTGGATCTCCTTGCAGTCCAAGGGATGCTCAAGAGTCTTCTCCAACACCACAGGTCAAAAGCATCAATTCTTCAGTGCTCAGTTTTCTTCACAGTCCAACTCTCACATCCATACATGGTCACTGGAAAAACCATAGCCTTGACTAGACGGACCTTTGTTGGCAAAGTAATGTCTCTGCTTTTGAATATGCTGTCTAGGTTGGTCATAAGTGACAGTGTACAGAGGCCAATTTTCAGTGTCAGAAACAATATGCATATACAACTACACTGATCCTATGTATCGAAATGTATCTTAATGAAGTGGAGATTGTTTGGACAATTGCTGCTGCTGCTGCTAAGTCACTTCAGTCGTGTCCAACTCTGTGTGACTCCATAGACGGCAGCCCACCAGGCTCCCCTGTCCCTGGGATTCTCCAGGCAAGAACACTGAAGTGGGTTGCCATTTCCTTCTCCAATGCATGAAAGTGAAAAGTGAAAGTGAAGTTGTCCAGTTGTGCCTGACTTAGCGACCCAACAACAGTTAACAAATGCTTATATGCATATAATATACCATAATAATTAAATTTCAAATCTGCTTTATTCTTACTACATACACACCTTTCCTTTTATTGTCAGCTATGTTACACAAAAGCTTGGCTCTGCTAATCTGACTCTCTTCATTTTGCAACAAAAGCTATGAAAAAGGGAAGTAGGGGAAAAAATGAGAGCACAGCAAATGGGAAGTAAAATATGGCCAAAAAATGACTTTGTGATTTTTTTTTTTAAGTATGACATGATTGATTATATTATTTTCAGCCAAAGATGGAGAAGCTCTATACAGCCAGCAAAAACAAGACTGGGAGCTGATTGTGGCTCAGATCATGAACTCCTTATTGCCAAATTCAGACTTAAATTGAAGAAAGTAGGGAAAACCACTAGACCATTCAGGTATGACCTAAATCAAATCCCTTATGATTATACAGTGGAAGTGAGAAATAGATTTAAGGGACTAGATCTGGTAGAGTGCCTGATGAACTATGGACTGAGGTTCGTGACATTGTATAGGAGACAGGGATCAAGAGCATCTGCAAGAAAAAGAAATGCAAAAAAGCAAAATGGCTCTCTGAGGAAGCCTTACAAATAGCTGTGAAAAGAAGGGAAGCAAAATGCAAAGGAGAAAAGGAAAGATATAAGCATCTGAATGCAGAGTTCCAAAGAATAGCAAGAAGAGATAAGAAAGCCTTCCTCAGCGATTAATGCAAAGAAATAGAGGAAAACAACAGAATGGGAAAGACTAGAGATCTCTTCAAGAAAATTAGAGATACCAAAGGAACATTTCATTGAAAGATGGGCTCGATAAAGGACAGAAATGGTATGGTCCTAACATAAGCAGAAGATATTAAGAAGAGGTGGCAAGAATACATAGAAGAACTGTACAAAAAAGATCTTCAAGACCCAGACAATCACGATGGTGTGATCACTCACATAGAGCCAGACCTCCTGGAATGTGAAGTGGGCCTTAGAAAGCATCACTGCGAACAAAGCTAGTGGAGGTGATGGGATTCCAGTTGAGCTATTTCAAATTCTGAAAGATGATGCTGTGAAAGTGCTGCACTCAATATGCCAGCAAATTTGGAAAACTCAGCAGTGGCCACAGGACTGGAAAAAGTCAGTTTTCATTCCAATCCCAAAGAAAAGCAATGCCCAAGAATGCTCAAACTACCACACAATTGCACTCATCTCACATGCTAACAAAGTAATGCTCAAAATTCTCCAAGCCAGGCTTCAGCAATACATTACTGTGAACTTCCAGATGTTCAAGCTGGTTTTAGAAAAGGCAGAGGAACCAGAGATCAAATTGCCAAAATCTGCTGGATCATGGAAAAACCGAGAGTTCCAGAAAAACATCTATTTCTGCTTTATTGACTATGCCAAGCCTTTGACTGTGTGGATCACTATAAACTGTGGAAAATTCTGAAAGAGATGGGAATACCAGACCACCTGACCTGCCTCTTGAGAAACCTATATTCAGGTCAGAAAGCAACAGTTAGAACTGGACATGGAACAACAGACTGGTTCCAAATAGGAAAAGGAGTGCATTAAGGCTGTATACTGTCACCCTGCTTATTTATCTTATAAGCAGAGTACATCATGAGAAACGCTGGGCTGGAAGAAGCACAAGCTGGAATCAAGATTGCCGGGAGAAATATCAAGAACCTCACATATGCAGATGACACCACCCTTATGGCAGAAAGTGAAGAGGAACTAAAAAGCCTCTTGATGAAAGTGAAAGAGGAGAGTGAAAAAGTTGGCTTAAAGCTCAACATTCACAAAACGAAGATCACGGCATCCGGTCCCATCACTTCATGGGAAATAGATGGGGAAACAGTGGAAACAGTGTCAGACTTTATTTTGGGGGGCTCCAAAATCACTGCAGATGGTGACTGCAGCCATGAAATTAAAAGACACTTACTCCTTGGAAGGAAAGTTATGACCAACCTAGATAGCATATTCAAAAGCAGAGACATTACTTTGCCAACAAAGGTTCCTCTAGTCAAGGCTATGGTTTTTCCAGTGGTCACGTATGGATGTGAGAGTTGGACTGTGAAGAAAACTGAGCACTGAAGAATTGATGCTTTTGAACTGTGGTGTTGGAGAAAACTCTTGAGAGTCCCTTGGACTACAAGGAGATCCAACCAGTCCATTCTGAAGGAGATCAGCCCTGCATGTTCTTTGGAAGGAATGATGCTAAAGCTGAAACTCCAGTACTTTGGCCACCTCATGGGAAGAGTTGACTCATTGGAAAAGACTCTGATGCTGGGAGGGATTGGGGCCAGGAGGAGATGGGGAAGATAGAGGATGAGATGGCTGGATGGCATCACCAACTCAATGGACGTGAGTGTGAGTGAACTCTGGGAGTTGGTGATGGACAGGGAGGCCTTGCCTGCTTCAATTCATGGGGTCACAAAGAGTCAGACTTGACTGAGTGACTGAACTGAAGTGAACTGAACTGCTGTGAAAATGTAAATGTATACACAACTTAAATGACCCTTCATCACTGGCAGTGATGGTCACACGTAGGCAATTTTTCTTGGCTCTTTGAACTCTGAATCAACTCCCAGTCAACATGATTTAAGCACATTTATTTCCTCTTTTCTTCATGATTCTGCTAAAGAAATTGTCACCTTATCTACAATCACACTCAGCTAGACAGCTCCCCACTGCCCTACTTTCACCTGAAAACTTCGTTTGACTTCTCCTATAGGCATAAAATTATCGATAGAAGAATTCATTTTTGCTTTCTTTACTCACGTTATGGACAATTATTATATTACTCCCTTTACAAATATGATAATACTCCCTTTATGCCTAGAGAAGGGAAAGAATTTCCACTCCATTCTCCATGAGAGAAAGGTTGCTTTCTATATTTCCTTATTTATCATCTCCCTCCCTCCAAGTGAATGAGTGGAATGATGACTGTCTCATCCCTGTCACTGGGAAAATGCCATACAGGATGCTATAGTCAGTCGTTTTGACCCCATCCCCTCTCCTTCAGAGCAACCTCCCTAATGTATTCTCCCCTTGAACAGTAAGCTCCCAAGGAATGGAGGGTGGGACTGGGAGTGGGGAAGGCAGATGTAGGAGGCTGCCATCTGCCAGTTGCTTACTCTGTGACGGGTGGGAAGTTCACCTGAGGGTGGTGTGGGAAAAAGAATGCTCAGTGTGGGCTCAGCTTCACCTGTGACTCCCCTCCAGCCTTACCTGATCCTTCCCTCCCTTACTCCAGGGACTGCTTTCTCACTGGCTCGCAATACTTAGAGCCTATTAGAACATAGAGGCTCCAGGCTTAAAAGTCTCAACTCCAAAATGTATACAAATGCAGGCTAATTCTCATACAGAGAATTATGTATTAATTTTACTCAGAATAACAGCAGCCTTTTAATTAATAAAAGATATATTTAGAACCCTGTTTTATCTTAATAAGAAGACCCTCAGGGCAGATTCATGATGTACAGACACTGAGGATTTTTTGATTTTATGTTCTTTTATATCTCATTTCATCAGAGTTTTTATCAATCTAAACAAATACATCTTCCTTATTGAGATTTACATGTGTAGGAAGCACACAGAAGATGTGATTTCAATAAAGAGAAAGCAAACACACGTAGACATACAATTGGACACGGAGACTGTCCCACTTAACTAAGTATCATACACACATGAAGATACAGTTGCGTATGAATATGTACCCACTTAAACACAGAAACTAACGCAAATATGGCACACTGCAAAAATGCTCACATATGTATACATTAAACAATACACATATATTTATCGTTCCCTAATCGTTAAAAGTGTTTTCCACAACATTGTTTCGTACACTTTATATTTGTGTGTTTATCCTTTATCTGCCTCTTTAACAGATTTTAGATGACAGAAACCTCCTTCCTTATGTCTCCCCCCTCTCCACTGCAAATTATACAGTACATTGCAAATTGCTACTGTTCTTTAGTCACTAAGTGTCTGATTCTGTTGTGACGCCATGGACTGTAACCCACCAGGTTCCTCTGTTCATGGGACTTTCCAGGCAAAAATTCTGGAGTGGGTTGCCACTTCCTTCTCCAGGGGATCTTCCCAACCCAGGAATCAAACCTGCGTCTCCTGCATTGGCAGGCGGAATCTTTACCATTGAGCCACCTAGGAAGCCCACATTGCACATAGTAGACATTTATTTAATATTTGATTTTTTAATGAACTAAGAAACACATGTAGTCAAAACCTTACGGATAAATATGCGCAGGATTCAGGCATATACACGCCAGGAAGCACATAGAATTGAGAGAGCAGTGTGATCCCAAACAAAAGATACAGTTTGAAAATTTATGAGCAAGTGAGATTTGGTAGAAAGGGGATAAACATGAGAAGTAAAACAGACAGGTTGTCTAACAAAACAGGCCCAGAATTTTGGCATTCATTATACAGAAATAACATTTTCAATAACTTCACAGAATGATTAAATATTTTCTCAAATTTTTTCATTAATTCATTTATATAAACGTGAACATTTAAAAATCACACTGAATGTTCTTTTAGTTTAACTTTTAAAATATCTAAGTTGTTTAACTTGGTGAAAATTTTACAATTTAGTGTAATGCATAGGTCATGCTTATTTTCTAAAACTTATTATTAACAACCCAGTAATTGTTTTCCTTCTATTGTGAGGAAAACTTATCTGAAAAACAGAAAGTCTGTCATTCCTTAAATCTGTTTTAGTGGAATCACTCAAACCTAAGTCAATCAGAAAATAGTTAATCCTGCCTTGTTCTTTGGTTACATCCTTTTTACTTGTGCTATCAGCTCTCAGCTCATAACTAACAGCTAATATTTGACTGGTTGTTTTAAACTATAAATTTCTCTAACAGGATTATACAAACATAGATTGTACTGTGTTTATATATGGAAAAGACTACACTACTTATTGACTTACATGATGGCACTATAATGAAACAGGGTCTATGTGGTTATATTTGAACTCAAAAGAGGTGTTCTAGCTTATTTCATTTTCAGAACTGATATTCTAAAAGAAGTAGGAAGTACAATGTAAAGTGACAATATATTTAAAAATGAAAATCTGCTTTGTGTTTTAGTTGATATAATGGAGGGAGTGAGGGATAGCAAGTGAACATTATAGGTAACATAATCGCTTTAAGAGTAAAAAGGAAAGAATGATTTACAGATAGCTAGTATTCTCGCTAGAGTTCATAACGCTTTCCTCAGCAAATAAGTTGATTGCAAGGAACAGTTTTTCAGGTGACATAACACTTGCAACTCTAGAGGACAACTCACATTTCCATTCTGAAGAATTCTATGATAAACAAGTCATTTTATCTAATATACAGTGACAGATGAGTAAGACAGTGCATTATACTGTATTCAGAATTCTTTTTTTCAGGACTATCAATGCAACCATAATGGTATGTTATAAAAGCATGCCCACTTGGACAATTCCTCTCAAACAATAGCATTCCAAATGTTTCTGCAGATGTTTGGTGAAGACTGCCTTTGTGACAAGAATGGATGTTTAGAAGCTTATAAGTATAAAAATCTAACACAAGAACAAGCACAGAAATCTAACACAACTCTTCATGAGAGTTTGTTTTTCTTAAGTAGTTCTGGCACTGAAGTTTCAATCTGGAACAGTGAGTTTCATAAGTTTTTATCCATATTACAGAATAATGTGCATTACATTGCTCCTTTTAATAAGAGTATGTCCCTCAATAAACATAGTTTTATTTAAGACTTTATGGGAAAAAGGTTTTATTACGTAAAGAATGGGTCCTGATTCCATGTAGTTATCTAGCAGCAAAATAGCAGACATGTGACTTTAACTGAATTAACAATATAAATAACTCCTGATGTTCCACCTACCTGTAGTTGGCCTATTAGAGCTAATATTGGTCATGATGGATGTTACCATTGCTAATATTCTCATTTGTTCTTCCTACCACTTTCTGTAAAATTATCGTGAATTGTCACAATTGAGGTAAAGTGTTCCTGCTTTTTTTTTTTTTTAAATCGGAATATATGAAAGCTATTATATGCATCCACTGAATAGTTTTATATATTAAAAAAATACAAAAGGAACTAGAGACTAAGGTACTTAAGTATTATAGAACTGTTAGATGGCAATGGCAATTTTCTATTATTCCAGTGTATGTATTTTTACATCCACCTTTTTTCTAAATGATTTAAAGTTAATTTATTATTTATATCTGCTTTGCTATCATTCTCTTTTAATTATACATGCCTTGAGACCAATGAGAATCTTTTTTATACTAAGTGAAAACTGCTTATAATCTAGTATTATAGCTTATAAATGTAGCACAGGTTTATACATAAGCACTCAATAATGTTGGTAATGATGGTGATAATATCATCAATGTAAGCAAAGCTTTCCAGCTTCAAAAAGGAAAGAATATTATATTTTGATTAACAAGGGAAGTATTATTTTGTTTTAAGAATTTTTCAATTATGCTATAAATAATTATTTTAAAAATAACATGAATCACAAAATAAGGCTAATCATAAATTTAAATTAGTTTTTAATGACCTCTAACTGGTTTCAAATAAAAATGTCACATAAATCAACATAGTACATTTTTAAAAACTAGCAAGAGTTCAAACAAGTTAATGAGAATCTAATGTCTTATTAATCATTCTTATTGACTTCAGTTTGTTGAAAATTCATTAAGGTGTTTACACGTATGAGCCTAATTTTGACAGAGATGAAAACAACTTTTTATGTTAGAAATATACAGCCAAGAGTTTCTACTGATGACACAGACTGGTGCATTTGAAAAATACAGGACCTGTACCTGGGTTTCACATCTAACCTGACAGCACATAGTGAACAAACGTAAGTCAGATGTTGTATTAAGTGCCAGGCTGATAGAGCTTATAGCCTACTGCGTGGGCAGTCTTCTTGTCAGTCACTGTTTTTTTTAAATAGGAAAAGTAACATTCACACTAAAATAAATAAAACCTATGAAGCTTCTGTTTCCATTATTTTAATTCAAATTTATGAAGGTTGGTTGACAAGTTAATGGAAGATTTCCTAAGAAAATGCCAAAGGACTGAGTTCTGAAAAAAAATAGTGTCCATAGTAGAATGTAAGAATAGTGGAAAATAGGACTACTGAAGAAATAGCAACATGAAATTAAATCATTCAATTTCTCTGGGTGTTATTTCCCTCAAATGTAAAATAAGGGGGGTGGATTAGGTGACTTAAAAATCTCTTCCATTTCTAACATTATGTGAACCGGGTAATGAGAACATGAAACTTGTCCTTAATGGATGAGATATTGGTTACAGAAAAAGTTGCTATAAGTTGAGGCAGACACCTCTCTAGGGCAAATGGATAGTTGATCCCAGTACAACAGAGCTTTTTTAAACCAGAAAAATGAACAGATAACAAAGAATTCTTATTTCTGTTTCCAGAGAATTAAATTAGTCTTTTTATCAAATTGACATGGTTTCTCCAAGGGAAAGACAGTTTCTCTTTTAGCTCATCAAACGGTTATTTTAATTGTGTAGGGGAACAAAGATAGCTTTCTGTAAATCAAAAACAAACAAACAGACAATAGAAAATTTCCCAAGAATCTTTAAGAGTCATTTCTTGACTCTTTTCCCACTCCATATTTGCCATCACCAACTCCCAGAGCATGCTCAAACTCCCAGCCTTTGCCTCCCCATTCTCCTTTTGCTTTAATCCTTTCCAGCATCAGGGTCTTTTCCAGTGAGTCAGCTCTAAACACAAGGTGGCCAAAATATTGGAACTTAAGCTTCAGCAACAGTCCTTCCAATGAATATTTAGGATTAATTTCCCTTAAAACTGACCGGTTTGATCTCCTTGCAGTACAAGGGACTCTGAAAGAGTCTTCTCCAGCACCATAATTTGAAACATCAGTTCTTTGGCACTCAGCCTTCTTTATGGTCCAACTCTCACATTCGCATATGACTACTGGAAAAACCAGAGCTTGGACTATAGGAACATATGTCAGCAAAGTGATGTCTCTGCTTTTTAATACACTGTCTAGGTTTGTCATACCTTTCCTTCCAAGGAGCAGGCATCTTTTAATTTCATGGCTGCAGTCATGAAATTAGAGACCAAGAAAATAAACTCTGTCACTGTTTACTAATCATAAAAAGCTAAATTAAATATGATTTGTGCCTATATATCCAGTGGTCAAAATATTTTGCTAACTTTTTATAGGATCCCTTCATTACATGTATCTAACTAGACTTCGGAACAACAGACTGGTTCCAAATAGGAAAAGGAGTACATCAAGGCTGTATATTGTCACCCTGCTTATTTAACTTATATGCAGAGGACATCATGAGAAACGCTGGGCTGGAAGAAACGCTGGGCTGGAAGAAACACAGGCTGGAATCAAGATTGCCGGGAGAAATATCAATAACCTCAGATATGCAGATGACACCACCCTTATGGCAGAAAGTGAAGAGGAACTAAAAAGCCTCTTGATGAAAGTGAAAGAGGAGAGTGAAAAAGCTGGCTTAAAGTCCAACATTCAGAAAACGAAGATCATGGCATCTGGTCCCATCACTTCATGGGAAATAGATGGCGAAACAGTGGAAACAGTGTCTGACTTTATTTTTTGGGGCTCCCAAATCACTGCAGATGGTGACTGCAGCCATGAAATTAAAAGACACTTACTCCTTGGAAGGAAAGTTATGACCAACCTAGATAGCATATTCAAAAGCAGAGACATTACTTTGCCAACAAAGGTCCATCTAGTCAAGGCTATGCTTTTTCCAGTGGTCATGTATGGATGTGAGAGTTGGACTGTGAAGAAAGCTGAGCGCCAAAGAATTGGTGCTTTTGACCTGTGGTGTTGGAGAAGACTCTTGAGAATCCCTTGGACTGCAAGGAGATCCAACCAGTCCATTCAAAAGATCAGTCCTGGGTGTCCTTTGGAAGGACTGATGCTAAAGCTGAAACTCCAGTACTTTGGCCACCTCATGCAAAGAGTTGACTCATTGGAAAAAACTCTGATGCTGGGAGGGATTGGGGGCAGGAGGAGAAGGGGACAACAGAGGATGAGATGGCTGGATGGCATCATCGACTCGATGGACATGAGTTTGGGTGAACTCCAGGAGTTGGTGATGGACAGGGAGGCCTGGTGTGCTGCAATTCATGGGGTCGCAGAGTTGGACACGACTGAGCGAATGAACTGAACTAGACTTCAATTTTAACTAACCCATACAAATCATTCCTATATGTTTTACTAAAATCTAAAAATCCAAATGATTTAGAAAATGTTTTCTCTGATTATACATTCCTTTTTTCTTCACATATCTTAATCTAATCAATCAAGACCTTCTTTACTGAGCAAGGTTATTATAAAAATATTTTAAATGCACATAGTTATCATGTACTCTAAATTCAGAAATTCTAGAATTCAAAACTCAGAAAAGCAAACCTAACATTGTTTAAAAAAAACCATTGAAAGAAAAATCTATGTTTTGAAAGCATTAATTTATAAAATAATTTATAGATTTATATTCGTAAATGAGTAAACATTTTCATTTCTCAAACTAAAACTAATAAATATTTTATTTTGTGGAAATACTATTGTAGGCTAAAAATATTTTGTTACATTTTCTAAAATTCTATTTCCTTGTAATGAAGACTGTCCCCCTATATATTGTTCCTGGAACTGAAGGAGTATAATAGTAAAGAGGAATGAATTGACTCACATATTAGTCCTATGGAAGGCAGCAAAGTCTGGGAAAGCTTTGTATAGTATTACAGATAAAAGTGGATGAAGGAAAATACTTTTTTTAAAATTTAAATTTATTTATTTTAATTAGAGGTGAATTACTTTACAATATTGTACTGGTTTTGCCATACATCAACATGAATCTGCCATGAGTGTACATATGTTCCCAATCCTGAACCCCCCTCCTATCTCCCTCCCCATACCATCCCTCTGGGTCATCCCAGTGCAGCAGCCCCAAGCATCCTGTATCCTGCATTGAACCTGGACTGGTGATTCGTTTCTTATATGATATTATACATGTTTCAATGCCATGCTCCCAAATCATTCCCCTGCCCCCACAGAGTCCAAAAGACTGGTCTATACATCTGTGTCTCTTTTGCTGTCTCGCATACAGGGTTATCATTACCATCTTTCTAAATTCCATATACATGGGTTAGTATACTGTATTGGTGTTTTTCTTTCTGGCTTACTTCACTCTGTATAATCGGCTCCAGTTTCATCCACCTCATTAGAACTGATTCAAAATATATTCTTTTTAATGGCTGATTTTTATTAAAGCAAAATTTTGTTGCTAAGATTTGATCTTCATGCTGAAAATCTGTAGCGCTATTTACCTTGACCCAAGGCTCATGTTTATTTGGTCTTTTTCTTTCTTCATTATTATTCCCTGTGACAACCACTTCTAGCTTCTTATCTGATACCCACTCCCCTGTCTTGCTTACAGAGAGAATCTTGACTTCCCCCTTACCAAGGTCACAATGTACCACCTAAATAAACTTGCTCTTTCCAGCTCACTTGCATTTAGAGATGGGACATGACACAATACTAGACAATAAGCTAGTGGCAACAGTTTGTATAAAAGACTTCATTTTCTAAGTAAATTTTTTTCTGGAAAATAAAATTTGGAACCTTTTGTTCTTCCTGTCTCAAACCTGCATGCAAAGACTTGGATGTATAATAATACCCTTATGACCATGACTAGTGAAATCACTCTAGTGAATTCACTTGACTGCAGCCATGAAATTAAAAGATGCCTGCTCCTTGGAATAAAATCTATGGCCAACCTAGACATTATATTAAAAAGCAGAGACATTAATTTGCCAACAAACGTCCATCTAGTCAAAGCTATGGTTTTTCCAGTAGTCATGTATGGATTTGAGCGTTGAACCATAAAGAAAGCTGAGTGCTGAAGAATTGATGCTTTTGAACTGTTGTGTTGGAGAAGGCTTTTGAGAGTCCCTTAGACTGCAAGGGGATCCAACAAGCCCATCCTAAAGGAAATCAGTGGTGAATATTCATTGGAAGGACTGATGCTGAAGCTGAAGGTCCAATACTTTGGCCACCTGATGCAAAGAACTGACTCACTGGAAAAGACCCTGATGCTGGGAAAGATTGAAGGAGGGAGGAGAAGGGGATGACAGAGGATGATATGATTGGATGGCATTACTGACTCAATGGACATGAGTTTCAGCAAGCTTCAGGAGTTGGTGATGGACAGGGAAGCCTGGCATGCTGCAGTCCATGGGGGTTCCAAAGAGTCAGACATCACTGAGCAACCGAACTGAACTGATGACCATGATTAAAAAAGTCACCTACTGTGTTGGGGAAATAAGAAGACAAAAAGGGAATACTAGTGTTGACCTCTCTGACACCTTGGAAATTAGAAATAAAGTATTTCTTCTAAACAAAAGGCAGCCATTCCGTTCCCTTTTCCCTTTGGTAGATGACCTTTTGTTGAACTTAACATGCTCAGTACCACACGGTAGTCCTAAAAAAAAAGTCCAGACCCTACTGATTTCACTGAGGCACTGTGTCAGACCTATATTGCTACTCCTAAATTTCCTGTGCTTAAAACAAATGTATTCCAGATTTATTTAAATGACTATAGTATAGTTTTTGTTTGTCCATTATTCACAACTAAATATATCACTGATATGAGTTTTACAGTTCTTATTTAGAACCACCAGAGAAGCCCAAATATATTTTCAAAACTTAGACTATTATATCCCTTAGAAAAATATATTACCCTATGTAATACTTTTCTTTAAATTAAAAAATTAATTTCATTAGAAATATAAATTTAAAAGATCAAACTTGTTTTTAAAACTTATCCCCAGCATTTTGCACACATGAACAAGTATATGTCTGTAGACAACATCTGCAAATTCCCTTCTAGACTTTGCTGAATACAATAAGCAATTAAGTCCTTTTGAGATTCTGACTAATACCAAACTAGCATGAGACACATCCTATAGACTAGTACTCTCCAAATGATGAAAAATGCAAAATTATTAAGTATCATAAGAAGCAATAATAGAACTGGGGATATAGAACAGATAAATGTAAAATAAAACATCCCATGTACAAAGTCAGCATTTGTACATGAATTACTTAGGCATAGTTGCCCTAGTTATTTCCACTATAAAGTGAAAGGACATGATTAAATTATTTTTAGATTATGTCCAGTTTTAACAAAAATATATAAGAAATAGAAATGGTCATATTTGAAAGTTTGATGTTGCTGTATATAAAAATCCATTCATATCTTTAGTATGTATTTACCGAGTGTCCACTGCATACTGAAGGAGAATGCTGGAGACAAGTTCAGTTCAGTTCAGTGACTCAGTCGTGTCCGACTCTTTGTGACCCCATGGACTGCAGCATGCCAGGCTTCCCTGTCCATCATCAACTCCCGGAGCTAAACTGTACATAATTCAGTCTGTCTCATGCACGTCAGACCTCAGAGGTGCAGAAACAGGAGGAAAGTACCCCCTGCCTCTGAGACAAAATATTAGAGCACAAGACAAGGAGTTCTAGTCTGAAGAAGATAAATCTATGTAAGGAATGACCCATATGCCACTGCACCATCAAGGTTTTTCTTATAATGTTCAGCAGAAAATTCATGGCAGATTGACTAGAATGGAGGTCTTAAATCTTCAAATCAGACTTTTTTAGGTTCTTGGAATTTTAAAAGAAGGATAATCTGTTTTTTGTTTGTAAAAGGAAAATAGTTTGAAGTTTATCTCAGATAATACACTAAATGACTGTTTTTTTTTTTTTTTAATATTCTTAATCCAGATAAATTTTGTTTGGGAGCCCAGGGTAGGGCACCCCACTAAGTACCTTAATGGTATACTGAATATTTTGAATTAAAGTTAAGATTTGGGCAACACAAGAGGGTCACTCTGACCCTCCCCTCTGTCTCCTTGAAAGCAGGAAATAAATCTCTCATGTGAAAGGTACACTCCCTGCATCTGAAGGTACAAGGACACACTTACGTCTAGAGATAGAGAATTCATGGATAAGCCTACTGCCAACTAAACCGATACCTGCTGTTGGCCTCTACAAGAATTAGGTCCCTAGCCAATACAGTCACTGAGTTTCAACATACCCTGAAAGGAGTTCAGGGTGAAGATCAGAAAATAAGTACTCCATGCTCTAGGTAAAACTGGCAGAACAGGCCTTCAGATAGATATTCTCAGAAATACATCTTATGAGTCCAATTTACTGCATCTTCTCATGTCTAGAAAAGTTTCATCTGTTCCTCGTGGTTAGCAGCAAAGAAACAGAGCAGGAAATAGCAACCCACTCCAGTACTCTTGCCTGGAAAATTCCATGGACAGAGGAGCCTTGTAAGCTACAGTCCATGGGGTTACAAAGAGTCGGACACGACTGAGCTTCACTTCACTTCACTAAAATCATATATAATCCTGACCTTCCTCCCGACCTCTTCAGAGCAGTTTCTCAGAGGTATCTGAGATACTCTCTCTCAGACTATAGTTCCCATTTTGCCCCAAATAAAACTTCACTCACAACTCTGATGTTGTGCACTTTTTCCACACGACAAGATATAGACAAGACTTGTTACTTTAATTTACTATCCCATGCCCAAACTGTTTAGATGTTTCACTAATTGTGTACCCAAAACATTTTTTTATCCTGTTAATTTCTCATAAATGTATTTTTGGTGTAAAAAGTATAAAAGCTGCTTGATTTGGACACTTCTTAAGTCTTGTTTCTATGAGATCTCCATGTGCGAGAAATAAAATGCATTCCTTTTCCCCTTGTTAATCTGCCTTCTGTCAATTTTATTATTAGTCCTGCCACAAGAACTCCTGAGTTGTAGAGGAGGGAAATTCCCTCCTCCCCAACAATGTCATTATGTGTATAAAACATTAGCAAACATTCAATATATGTGGGCAAAAAAGATTCATGTTTCTTAAACCATAATTGTTTTGGAAAAAGTGGTTGGGGCATCAGAATTTCCTTCGGTGCAGGCTAAAAATACAGAGTCCTTGGTATAACCTAAACCTACAGGATCATAATCTCTAAGAATGAGACCTGTGAATCTACATTTTAATGTTTTTTGGGTGGTGCACACTAAAGCTTAAGAACCATTGCTCTTCACTTATTCATAACAGAGACCATCTGCTTATCTGCATTGAAAAGGCAACCTGGACTGTCACCAAACACCTGTTCTCGTGGTGGCCAGCTACCTTGCCCTTCTAGCCTGGTTGGATTTTTTCCTGTTGATTACAGCTGGGTCTAGCCCTCCAGTGCCTATCAAGTCCAATGGGTATTCATCTTTTACAGATTTGGCCATTCACTACTGGTACTAACCCCAGTTTTCTCAATAAAATCTAATCTTTGCTCTCTATCTTGATATCTGTATATGTTAAAAGAGAAAATAGAAACATTTAATTGCCATTCTTTTTTTTTTTTCTGATAAGATGCTAAAAGCCTGTTTTAAATTTAACTTCTTAACAACCCCTACTTCCATTTCTATCTTTGCAGTGTAATTGATCAAGGAGCTCTTTGTTTCTTGTAAAATGAAATGAGATTAGCCATCTGAGCTACTACCTTGAGTTTTTAAAAATTCATTTGACATGTTTACTAGGCTCCATATATACTCAAGCTATCAGAAAAGTTTTGAGAACTATTTATTAAATCAAAGCAGACACATACACAGAAAACATACTCTGAATAATGGCTATACATGTAATTTTCTGCAGATACTTAGACAAATATTCATGTCTTTGGATTTATATGTTTTTGAATCATGCATATAAAGGGGCTTCCCATGTGGCTCAGTGGTAAAGAATTGACTTGCAGTGCAGTAGCTGAAGGAGATGCAGGTTCGATCCCTGGGTCAGAAAGATCCCTTGATAGAGGGCATGGTAACCCACTTCAGTCTTATTGCCTGGAGAATCCCTTGGACAGAGGAGCTTGGCAGGCTACAGTCCATAGCATCACAAAGAGTTGGACACGACTGAAGCCACTGAGCATGCACGCATGCATTCATATAATGAAATTTTTATTGAGCATATATGAGCTAGCCACTGTCATAGATTATAGATAAACAAAAGTAAGAATAAGAAATGCCCTCCCTAACCTTTAGGAATTTAGAGTAAATTTATATAGGAATTGCTTTGGAAATAATAATTTTATTAATAAATTCTTCACAAAATGTCACATGTTCTTTTTGAACTCATATTATCTTATAACAAACACTTGAACTCCAGCTTATGGAGGAGATGGGAAAGGGCTGCAATCCACACAAACTCGGATATCTAAAGTTACTGAATTGGAGTGAGTTTATAAGAAAGAATTGAATTGAGCCACCAATGTCAACCCAGAGGTAAATCTGTCAGATGAGAAATTAATGAAGAATATCAGATTATTTATAAGAAAATAAAAATAAAAGATACATTTTTCTTTGCTAATATCAATATAGTTCAGTAGATTTGTAACCCTGCTACAGGCAAAACAACTTTGGGAAAGCATTGTTTTTGCTATAAATGATTCTGTATTTAGCAGCATTTTGAATAATTCATTCATTCATCCAATATTCATTCAGCACCTATTTTGAATCCTCCTTGATTTATCCAATAATACTAAAGATAAAATAGTGAGCAAAAGTTCATGCTTCCTGTCCTTAGGGAAATTTCATTTTTGAAAGGGAGACCAACATATTAATCAAATAAGAAAAAAGTTGTACTTGTAAAGTAAATTAATTCCTATTGAAACATATGATGTGATAAACAGAGTTAAATGAGAATTGGACTGGTCAGGGAGATCTTAGAAGGCTTCTCAGAGGAAGTGATAAACATGTTGAGATCTGAAGTCTGTAAGATAAGTCAGCTGGGATAGCATTCATGCTCTGAGGTTCTGTCTACTCTAGGAGGGAATATAGCATGCTTGAAAAATAAGTACACTCATGATTTTATTTAAAAATATAGAAAAATAGAGGGACTTCCCTGGTGGTCCGGTGTCTAAGACTCTGAGCTTCCAATGTAGGGGGCCCAGGTTAGATCCCGGTGAGAAAATTAAGATCCCACATGCCTCAACTAAGGCCTGGAAAAGCCAAATAAATAAATAAAAATCTTTATATATATATATATATACACATACACACACACACACACATATATACATATGTATATTTTTATATGTATATATATGTAAAATATATATATGTGTGTGTATATATATACACACACATACATACACATAAAAAGAAAAACCAAACTATAGCTGAAAGCTAACTGGATCTATTTCCCAATAAAAATGAAGATTTAAAATGGAAAGTATTTCATGAATATAGGAAATAAGTTAACTGACTTCAAATAGAACAACTACAAATAATGAAGCAAAACCATTGCTATTGAGTACACTTGCTTTTTAAGAAATCCCTGATTCTTTAGGTCAAATTGTAATCAGCACCTTTCTTGTAATTTCTATCTCCCACATAGTAGGGGCATTGAGCCTGTAAAAGCAATTTCTTTTGTCAAATGCAGGTCATGAACTAAAATTTGATCACTAAAGCTATAAGTTCTCAAATCA
The DNA here is from genome assembly GCF_029378745.1 of Bos indicus. Taxonomy (NCBI): domain Eukaryota; kingdom Metazoa; phylum Chordata; class Mammalia; order Artiodactyla; family Bovidae; genus Bos; species Bos indicus. The sequence continues at coordinate 34,038,785 of NC_091765.1, forward strand.
TGTCAAATTGTAGACCCTCTCTCATAATTAATATTAATAATGACACAATTCACCAAAACAGAAATCAGAATAAAAGTACCAAGAAAAAATTCTAAGCTGTTATTGTAATAACTTCCTTTTTGGACCTAGAGTGAAAAAGCCTATTTAGAGTGGAAATATTTATGGAACAGAAATCAAGTGCAGCCACTGTGCTACTAACTAGTTCAGTGTCCCAGATTGAATTAATTTACCTTTCAGGGACTGACCTATAAAAATAACAAAGGAAGAGGTTAGGAATGAAACTAATTCTAAGATATAAGACAAAGTAAGAAAATTACGGTTCCAAAGCTTGCTTTGAATTTTCTGACTCAATTTATTTGTTTTGTTTTTGGTCTGTCAAGTCTCTAAAAACCATGACTACACAACAATTTAATCTTTCACTTTCATGAATTAACAGTGGAAAACTGACCTTGATTTTAGTATCCTGGTGGTTTAGTCTGCTAAGTCCTGTCCGACTCCTGCAACCCCATGGACTATAGCCTGCCAGGTTCCTCTGTCCATTTGATTCTCCAGGCACGAATACTGGAGTGGGTTGCCATTTCCTCCTCCAGGAATCAAACCCAGGTCTCCTGCATGGCAGGCATGTTCTTCACCAACTGAGCTACAAGGGAAGCTTTTAGTATAGACTGAGCTTAACTACTATCTCTCTAGAAGGCAAATTTACTAAGCAATAGAGATCAACTGTACAGGAAAGGTGGGCCAAAGGTAAGAATGGAGAACTGTGCTTTCTTGGTTTTAGGAAAACAAGTAATTCATTTCTAAATGTGGAAACTCCTTCATTTTTACAAGTCTTTGCTTGTCAGCTGGTATAAAGAAAGTGTGCATTTACAATTCATTTAAACAAATACTGCACTCTAGTGAGCCAGAGATGAACAGGCTTCTTCGCAAGCTGTTTAAAAAGAAGAGATAGTACTCCAGAATATTTTCTTTTATTTCTCTGCCTTAGTAATATGGCACTTAATTTTAGATAATTTAAATAAGTCTAGATGATCTATAATAACTGTGTGTAGAAATATATTTTCTTATTGCTTTTCAAAAGACTAAATCCGTAACTCCAAAACATACCCAGAAGAGCACAAATGATTGCATTTTAAATTCACAGGGTGTATGGTAGAAAATGGAACTAGAAGGAAATTGTTGATTCCAAGGAATCATCCTGCATCTGAACCCCAGGAAATGAGGTCAGAGAAGACCCAGATGAAAATAGCTCTGGATCAGGGACCCAGAGACTGTAGGTATAAGGACAAACATATGGAAAACTTTTTAAGAATTTCAGTCTAAGAAATTTAAGGGGTTTGCTATGGCTGGAAACAACATTTATCGGCAGCAACTACGTGTGATACACTCCCCTAGAAGATGAGGTTTTAGCAGAGAATAAAACAAACAAAAATCACTGCATGGTTAGTCTATTCTGGCAGAAAGAGACAAAAATGCAAAAGGAAAAAGTAGAACGAAATGTAATTTAGCTACTTCTATAAAGATAGTATGTTGTATTTTAATAGTTATAAATTGTAAGGGTAAATAGCCTAGCAGAGAGAAAAGTTGGCTTTCAGTATTATCAGTCTAGTGATGTGTCCCAAACATAGATCTTCAGGCCAGAGTTCTATCCTGATTCCAGACTTTTATATATATTTGAGAAATGCAATATTGTCTGCCATATCAGCAAACAAAGAGGGTTACAGTCATCAGTGATTGTAGCCACCACCAAGGGGAGCTGGTGAGCCCTGAGGGAACTCAGGAAGGAAAAGAATATCTACCATCTAGTAGTCATTAGAGGAGAAGGTAATGGCACCCCACTCCAGTACTTTTGCCTGGAAAATCCCATGGATGGAGGAGCCTGGTGGGCTGCAGTCCATGGGGTTGCAAAGAGTCGGACACAACTGAGCGACTTCACTTTCACTTCCCACTTTCATACACTGGAGAAGGAAATGGCAACCCACTCCAGTGTTCTTGCCTGGAGAATCCCAGGGTCGGGGGAGCCTGGTGGGCTGCCGTCTATGGGGTCGCACAGAGTTGGACACGACTGAAGCGACTTAGCAGCAGCAGCAGCAGCAGTAGTCATTAGACTGCAGCCACTCCCCTATGGTGAGCCCTCAGGAAACTCATGATTTGAAAACAGAGGATAATGATCCCATATAACTGAGGTGCATATCAAAAGGATGATTTCAGTGATCCCAGGCTCTTGCTTCTTCCTTTGCATGGAAAAGTACTAAATTCCTTAACTTGAGATAGCTAAGCTTTCCTTGATTAACAGTAATCTTTTTGTTACCAAGTCCAAACTAGCTCTGCTTGCTGCACAACAAGGCAATGAATCTGAGAGATGAGGCATTGAGGCAAAGAATATGACTTTATTTGGAAGCCGGCTGACCGAGAAGATGGCAGACTAATGTCTCAGAAGTAACCATCTTGTTGGAGACTGGATGCCAGGTTATTTTATAGAGTCTGAGAGAGAGAGAGAGGCAATAAGGAACTAAAGTTAAAAGGCAGAATAGAGAGGGAGAGACAGTGAGTAAGTAAAAAGGATCTTCAGTCTTGGAAAACATGTCCAGGAAGGGACAGCCTTTGGAAGGGGTGGTTTATCTCTTCTATTCACGGGTGGGCAGGGTCAGATCATCTCTCTATGAGCTGAATAAAGGCACTTCAGTTTCCAGTCAAGCAGAGGGGCAGGGTCCTTTGAGGCAGGTCATTATTTATGATTATAAACAAAGGGAATAAAAAGCAGTCAAAGAAACAGTTCCCAGCATGGAATCAGAATTGGCTTCTCTGCAATATTCTGTTTCTTCTACCTACTCTTTGCTGCAAAACTTCTATATATTCTAGCTCCCACATCACTTACTCCAAGTGGTTCAATCAGGATTACTTGAGATGCTGCTTTCTAGACCCAAGGTCCTAAAAATTTGCACCAAATAAAACGTAACTCTCAAGTTCTTGGTTTGAATATGTTTTTAGTCAACACATTCAACTGCCAATTTGACCAGAATGACTAATTACTTCCATTAATAATCAATATCTCAGAATTAATATATCAAAAATTAAACATCACCCCTCCAAATTGTAAAGCAGAGGGTGTGTACATATCAAATCTGAGCACTGACTAAAGTTCAAATAGAAAGCAAGTTTTGTAAGGCGGGGAAAAAAAAAACTTGTAAAAGAACTTTTGAGTAAATGTTGGTCTTGGTAGCTTGCAACCATTGGAAGGAACCCCAGCCATCTTCAAAACAGGGCAAGAGCAATAGTTAGAACCACTGAGATCACTAGGAAGCAGATGTTTTTTGCAGAATGGTGGCCTAAAAAGACCAGCAGCATATTTTATTCAGAGACTTGAGAAGGAGACTTTCGTCATACAAGTGAAATAATTGGAGGCAGATTGGCAGTGGCTAGTGAAATCTTGGGTGAAATCAAAGCACCTGAAGGGCTTTGCTCCATTTGGACCGTGGGCAGATGTTTTGAAACTAAATGAAATGGTCCTCATTCCATAGGAGAAAGTTGACAGTATTTTTAAAGAAGCAGAATTTTTATAGACAGAAAGTTAAACATACAGCTGTCCTACTGGTACCTTCAAAGTCCACCACTGCTGAGCCACTGGTCATCCTATGTGGCCCACTCCCTGGGGGTGACATAAGAAATAGCTGGGCTCCAGGTTAGACATTTACAATCAGCCTCCTGTTTGCCCTCCAAAATGGAAGTAACAAGAGAAACAGGGTAAGTAGCAAGTGTTTGCCTCTTGTATGTATCTTAAGATAACAGTCCATGGCAAGGGGAAAAACCTTTTTGAGTAAAGGATTAAGGGATCTCCATCCCCCCTCTTTTGGGACAGGGAGACACTACATATATTCAGAAGGGCTCCTTGTGGGTCAAAAGTCAAAGGATAATGGCAGGCCACAATAAGTCCTGCTCCTCCTTGAAGCCTTCACTTCAAGATCCATCTTGGCTGAGGGCACATCCCAGGGGAGGGTTCCAGGGTAGGTCAGGTGTGGGGAAAGAAACCAGATAATTGGCCTGAAGGAAGACAAAGACCAGCCGGAAGAACTGACCTATGTAGATAAATGACTTAAATGCTTCTTTACTGTGCTTCTCCTCACTAGGGGGACACCAACAGCCTTCCTCTCTGGGTATGTCTCTCTGCCTTGCTTCTATCTCAACTAAACAAACTGTTTCTCTGTGTGCTATACCACTTGTTATGCTATGTTATGTTATGTCTCTAATAATAAATGGTATCTGCATTTCTAGTTTCTGCCTCCATGATAAATGCATTTTTCACTGGGGGCAAGGATCCAGGGAAAAACAGCTTCTAACCTCTAGCCCTTGCTTGTTTGTTGACTAGGATTACTAGTTTTCATCCAGGCTACCCAGGTTCAATTCATGGGCAGGTAATTAAGATCTTCCTTCATGCCACTGCTCATGGTTGCTTCTTTGAGGTCAGGGGCATTTATAGGGCCTTCTGTTAGGAAGATCCTTGAAATCTGATGTGACAGTGTTAGCACAAGCTCATGTGCCTGACACACAGTGATGCCAAACAAACTAACAAAACTGTGGGTACAGGAGCCCACAGGGCCCTGCTGGGGGTATCAAGAGCACCACCATAGCTTCAATATATTAAAGAAACAAAGAAAGAATCCCTGATACCTCAGTAGGGAATTGTTTTGTCCTCAAACTAGCTGAGGATATTTACATTTCACATTCTAACTTTAGGATAAAACAGAATAATTTGCAAAACTGTAAAGTTTAATTGTTTTCTAATATTTTTCCATTAAAAATTATTTGGAATACTATCATAAAAAATTTTAATTACTTGCTGAATCAGAAGAGATAACAAGATATTGGGAAACAGTTTGGGGGCAATTTCTCAGTTTAAAATTGTGTTTATGCAGTTACTAATAGTATGACCAGGGGACAGAGAAAGATTCTTCGTACTCAATTATGAGTAAAATTCAGGTGAAAGTGAAAGTCGCTCACTCATGTCTGGCTCTTTGTGACCCCATGGACTATAAGTCCATGGAATTCTCCAAGCCAGAATACTGGAGTGGGTAGCCTTTCCCTTCTCCAGGGGATCTTCCAGGTATTGAACCCAGGGATCGAATGCAGGTCTCCCACATTGCAGGTGGATTCTTTACCAGCTGAGCCACAAGGGAGGCCCTAGAATACTGGGGTGGGTGCCTGTCCATCCTCCAGCAGATCTTCCCGACCCAAGAATCAAACTGGGGTCTCCTGCATGGCAGGTGGATTCTTTACCAAGTGAGCTATCAGGGAAGCCTTTAATATGCACATAATACTAACCAAATAAGATTGTATGAGGATCAAATGGGAACTTAAGTGAAGGTTCCAGTATTTCCCAGGAACTCAGTAATTAGTTTTCTTAGAATTGTGTATGTCACTTCTTTAGAGAAGAAACAGAATAACTGAGATTGATGATCTTTGTTGTTCTCCATGGCATAATTTTGTGAATGATGTTTACTTCCACAACTTCAAACATTATTAGTGGTATTCTTCTATCATTTATTAAGTCCTTGAGTCCTTACTATGTTTCAGGCTCTGCTCTAGATTTGAAATCTCTGCTTTCTCAAGTTTGTCATTGTGCATGTTGCCCCTGAAGTTCTTTATTTTTGATTTAAAAATTTCACTAAGAGATAAAGATAAAGAGATGTCATGTGTGGTCTTGGCCAGAGGGAATATGCCATGCAGGTAGCAGATGCTTTTTAGAAATTTCATGACTTCCAGGAAGATGACTGTAGGATCCCACCAGTCACACGTTCAATCATCTCTTGAATTTGTTTTTACTATAAAACGTGACAACAGAGGAGATTGGCTTCTGAATAAATTTTTTTTAAGTGGAAAAAATAAAATCAGATAATGCATAACATTTACGTGAAGAATGCTACATAGAATAGAATACTACCTTGGAGGCAGAGTAAGTTAAACACAAAATGAACCCTGCTTTTATCATTATTCTCAGACTGATTTAGCTATATTCTCGAAAGAATAATGCGCCTATCTTCTAGAAATGGAAGAAAAATTTTTGAAAGGAAACCTCTGTGTTCATTAAGAGCCTATTACCAATTCACATATGCTGTTGTTTTCCAAACAAAGATAACACTTTAAATTGTATGTGACAGTCTAGCTGGGACTATAGAGTGAACTATCTTTGACATTCTCTCATGGAATGTTTTTATAGAAATGAAATGGGCTAAAATATAAAAATGTAGTATTCCTTGTGGAAAAGGGAGTAAAGAAGAAATGTCATAAAGGAGCAATAAGAAACACTGATCTATGAAACCCAATCCTTGATTCTCCTCCTCCCTCTTGTGTTTCTTAGGTTTCTCTAGCACTGCCTGGTAGAAGATCATTTGTCTACCCACATGCCAGCTACTTCCCTTTTACTCTAACTTCCCACTAAGAACTGCAGGTTTGGAACACTGAAAAGTACATGGCCCAGGGCCACTGCTTTAGTTAGGTATGCTTGTGCTTAATCATAACAGAAAAATATAACACAGCCTAAGATCTTTATCCTAATATGAAGACTGCCTTTTGGTGTACAGCTATTTAGAGGAAACTCCATAGGAATTACCCTGTTATTTTCGTTATATATGATATCTTGTGCTGTTGATGCTAAAAGTTGAATATGCATACCTAAGAAGACATAACACAGTTCTTGCCTGTTGTTATATACACAGAACACAGAACGATAATCTCAGAGTCTTTGACAGTAAATTCACTCTCCGGTAAGAAACACTAAGAGTAACAACACTTACAGTGTCCTTACAACGTACCAGGAATTGTTCTATTTTCTTTGATTTGGTAATTTGTAAGACATTAAGAACCTTGTCATTTAAAAACTACTATTATGCTTTTTTCAAAGAACAGGATGTAAGATAATTTGGTCAAGGTCACACAGCTGATAAGTGGCAAATCCAACAACTGAATTAAGACAGTCTGGCACTGAGTCCACTCTCTAAACTTCTATGCTACACCACTCATAAGGTGCATTAACTGAAAGAGCCTGGGCTTACTGTACTGCTCAATGAAATGTTGACTGAACTCTATTCTTTGAAAATTAATTATTACTGATCAAGTTGATTGGTTCACTGGTGTGTGGTTTTTTCATTGAGTTTCCACAAACAAAAAGAATCCAAATTGTTTATTATTGCTTCAATTCAGTTCAATGCATTGATAAAGAATATAGAGCTAAGAAAAAAACATAGAGCTGTTTCTGGCATATGAAAAATACTCAGTAAGTGCCAGTGTAAGCTGCTGCGACACCACACAGATTTTTTACTTTATAACTTACTCATTCACAAAGTATATTTGGTCTCAATATACTGCCAGTAAATGACTAGGTTTGGCACTGGAAGTAAAATGTCTAATGTGGCATTATTTCTGCCTGAAAGGAGTTTATGATAGTGTACAGCATTCTCTATTATCTCTGAGACCATATCATTTCAACGTATGGGCTACCTTTCATCCGCATCCCTTTTCCTGAGGGCCATAACAATAGTCTTAGAAGATTCCTTTGCCTCTGCCTCAGAACAGACCGGAGGAATGAGTACATACACACAGAGACTCACACAGACACATACATACACACACACACACAGTCCCATCTAATAAGGACTCAAGGTTGTGAATAAATACCATAGTTTCCTGACTTTTTAGGTGAGGAAATTCTGAGGCTTGTGTTCTACCATTTTTCAGACTTTTCCTATAAGATTAAGCTCCAGTTGCCCACTGTGGTATCTGGCTTGATATTCATTTTTTACTGGCTGTTACTGACTGTCTCACTCTCCCCCTCCTCGACAACAGTATCCCAGGTTTATCAGCCAAACCACTTAACTGCATTTGAATCACTGTCTTCGGGGATCTCTTCTCCTAGGGGAATTTTAACTAAAACAGGGAAATAGATACGTACAGACATTTGAAAACCAGGTAAGACAATTAATCCTACAATAAACATTGATATTGAGTATAATGCAGATTAAAAAACAAAGAAATAAAAGAAGAAATGCCAATTTATCCTGAGAGTTTTTTAAGGCAGTGAAGAGAGGAGAGAATAGTTTAGGAAAAGCAAAGAACGTGAGTAGATACAGTGAGAAAGTCTGTATCAGTGTGTTGGGAAGTTCAGTAGAGCTTCAGTAGAGTGTAAGGTGGAGGCAGGAAGTGAGGGAGTTAGTCTGGGGTAGATCAGAGACAGCCTTCTTTGCCTTGATGAAGAGGTTAGACTTAATTTTGTAGGCAATGGTGAGTCATTAAGTCAAACTTTGATGTTTTAGTCAATTAAGTGACCATATGTACTTTGCATTTTAGAAATGTAATCTTGCAATAGTACAAATAATTATGCTTCCACAGATAACAGCAAGAAAGACCATCAGAAGAGCACTGCAAAGTCCAAAGGAAGACGTGAAGCAGGAACTAAGTCAAAGAAATGAAAGTGGAGAAGAGAACAGAGATTAAGGAGAAGTTAGGAAGGTAGAATCAGTTGACCTAGTCAACTGGTAAGAAGCTAAAACATGGTAGGTGAAAAGAATGTAGAAATTCTCTCTATTGCTTTCTCTGATAACTGGGTGTGTGGAAGTGTCTTTCACAAACACAGAAGAAATCACAGGGGGAATAGGCATTAATTTAGAAGTGGAAAGGAAAAGCTACAATATAATTAATTCAGTTTTGAAGATGTTATTGAAATATTTCTAGAACATCCGGGAATTCTCCAGTAGACAACTGTATATGGAGAAAAGAGAAAGATTTGGGGATTTCATAATATAACTGTACCAAATATCTACTGCCACATAACTACTTCAAATGCGGTGGCTTATAACAAAAACGACTTACTATTTCTCACAGTTCTGTGGGTTGGCTAAGCAGTTTTTTCCGCTTGTCTCACCTGGACTCACTCAAGTAGCTGCATGCAGCTGCCGGCTGGCAGTCTGGCTGAAGTGGAAGCAACAAAGTGGCCTTGGTCAGAGATCTGGGAACTTGGACTGTTTTATCACTTCCGTGTGGCTTTGCATCCTTCACACCAGCTTCCTTACATGCCAAGAGACAAGAGTTCGAGCTGCAATGTCTCCTAAGATTCTGTGCAATATCACACCTGCCACATTTTACTTGTCTAAGCAAATCACAAGGCCAGCAGAACTCAAGGGGGTGATGAAGCAACAAGGTTACATTGTAAAGGCGCATCAGAGAAAGGTGTAATTCAGCAAGTGCCATCATTATAACAGACAAGTCCAAAGTGGTTTTGAAATCTTGGATGTACCAGCCTTGTAAGTAGGAACTGAAGCCAAGTGAGCAGAGCATGAGGAGCCAAGTTAGAGATTCAAGGAAAAGTTAAGGAACAAATGCAAAAAAGAGAAAGGGTCCAAGGAAGCTAGGAAGAAAGTTTTCTCAAGAATGGAGTTCTTAAAAGCATCAAAAAACTCTGAGGTAGTCAGCAATACTAAAACCATAAATTACTCAGATTTGGCAATTAGAAAGTCATTAGTGTCTTTTGCCAAAGTGGTTACAGTGATGCAGTGGTGGGTAGAGACAGAAACCTGACTGTGGTGGCTTGAGAAATAAATGGATGTGAATATCTATTTGTCATTTTATCAAGTTAGTTTATAAAAGAAAAAAGGATATAGGACTGTATATGGGAAATGCAGCAAGGGAGGGTAATGAAAGAATGTACGTAACACTGAGGCTACTTAGTAAGTTGGCCGTAATTGCTTTTTTTAAGAATAGTAGTCCATGATTAATACATTTTAAGACCTCATCGTTACTATTTTGATACACAATTCCACAGCATAATAATTAGTGCTTGTTCCCTAATATTCTGTTGTGTCAAATTCTTAAAAAACTAAAAAATGAGAACTTCCCTGGTGGTGCAGAGGACAAGAATCTGCCTCTCAATGCAGGGGAGAAGGGTTTGATCCCTGGTCCAGGAGGCTTCTACATGCCAGTGAGCAGCTAAGCCTGTGTGCTACAACTACCGAGCCCGTGTGCCACAGCTACTGAAGCCTGCACACCCGAGCCTGTGCTCCTCAACAAGAGAAGCCACCACAGTGAGAAGCCCAGGCACTGCAATGGAAAATTTGCCCTGGTCACCACAATCAGAGAGAGTCCATGAAAAGCAACAAAGATGCAGCACAGAGAAAAATAAATAAGGAAATTAAAAACAAAGCAAAACCAAAATTTTACTCTAAAGCAAACTTAAAATGTCAAAGTTATCAAATATTTCATTTGACACATTAATTAATGAAGTAACTAATAAGATTTTGTATTGAAGTAACCAATAAGTAACCAAATAATGAAGTAACCAATAAAATGGACTAAATGTTTTTGCCCTTTTTTTTGTCAGGGCCTTAATCCCAATGTAACAGTATTGGAGGTGGGACCTTTGGGAAGAAATTAGGTTTAGATGAGATTGGAAGGGTGGCACACCCATTATGGGATTAATATCCTTAAAAAGGGGGCTTCCCAGAAAAAGAATCCACTGCCAGTGCAGGAGATGTAAGAGATGTGGGTTTCATCCTTGGGTCCAGAAGATCCCCTGGAAGGGGGCATGGCAACCCACTCCAGTATTCTTGCCTGGAGAATCCCATGGACAGAGGAGCCTGGTGGGCTACAGTCCTTAAGGTCACACAGAATTGACCCGACTGAAGCAACTTAGCATGGAAGCACACATCCTTTAAAAAAAAAAAAAGAGAGAGAGAGAGATGAGATATCCCCTCTCTCTCCTTGAATACACTAAGAAAAGGCCATATGAACACATAATCAGAAAGACAGCCCTCACCAAGAACACAATCCTATTGGTATCCTGATCTGGGATTGTTAGCTTCTAGAACCATAAGAAATAAATGTCTGTGGTTTAGGTCACCCACTCTATGTTATTTGGCATGGCAGCCCAAGTTAACTGAAACAAATGCTAGGACCAATTCAAAGAATTTGTATACATGGGCCATCAGGAATGTGGAAATGAAATTGTTAATAGGAAAAAATCAGATACTTTCTATGAAGTAAATAAACGTTTGTGTTGAGGTGAACTTTTTTATCAGGCAGAAACAAATGTATCTCTACTGCAGATGATTTACTTGTGTTACTATGAACAGGAATCCCTGAATTATTATAAATTTTCCACAAACTGGCTTCTATCTGTATAAAGGTGCAAAATAGCCTATTTGCTAGAAAGACAATGAGAGATACCACTCCCTTCCCACCCCTCTCTCACCATGTAAACCCAGAAGAGTCCTGTAGAAATGCTGAGCCCTGAAAAGAACATCCAGTAATATTTTTTGCCCATTTCTAAACCCTGGACAATATGTTCTTTTCCTGGTAGCTTTCAGATACTACAACATATAATGATTTATGGCAAAAGGAACATCCCAAGTTTAACTTCAGTGTTCTGAATGACAATGTCAGAATGGATTCTGTAATTTGAACAGGGTTTAAAAAATTAACCTTGATGTATCATTTCAAAGTTAAATGACATAATCAAATGTTGACTGATAACAAGTAATTTAAAAAGCCCACTATAATGAGCACATGATCATTTATATAAACATTTATACCAAACCAGTATTTTAGATGATGTAATAACATAAGAAAGATTAAACCTCAGATCTGGTATCACTTTCTGCCTAGGTCAGTGACCTTTACACTTGATTACTTTCCAGAAAACAGTTTGAACATAGATCCTTTTAGGGGTATCCATTTGTGGAGCTTCAAATTCATAAGTAAACTATGTTAGGAGAGTAATAAGAAACCACTTGAGTACCTAAATTCATTCAACATACTTTCCAAAACTGAATCCCTACCTCTCTCTACCCACCCATGCATGTGAATGCACGGGCACCTGTGTGCATGTTTGCACGGACATATACGCACCCCTCAGCTCTTGTTATGCTGCACTGTCCTGGGGCTGAAAACCTTCTGCGCTGTGTGCTGTGCTTATTCGTTCAGTTGTGTGACTCTGTGACCCCATGGACTGACTGCAGCCCACCAGGCTCCTCTGTCTGTGGGGATTCTCCAATCAAGAATACTGGAGTGGGCTGCCATGCCCTCCTCCAGGAGATCTTCCCAACCCAGGGACTGAGCCAAGATCTTCTGCATTGCAGGCAGATTCTTAACCAACTGAGCCACCAGAGAAGCCCGGAAACCTCCTGGGTCCTAAATAAAAGGGGAGAGTTTCTCTAACAGATAAAGAAACTTTTGAACTTCTTGTACTTTTTTCTTAAAGATATTTTTGTTGAGGGTAAAATCTGACACAGGAACTATTGTCTTTCTGTACTGTTTTTATATTAGAAATGCAGATATAAAGAATTGGTGGTATGAACCATGCCAAATAGCTTTTCTTTACCTACTTAACTTCTTCTACTCCTTCTCACTCTCCCACATCATCCAAAAATGCATTGTTCTTGACAGAGAAGCACAACAGAGTGCAAAGCCAAGAGACCAGAATTATTGAACAAGTAAAAAAAAAAAAAAAATTAGGTAAGGAATATTGAACACATTTTTTTCACATAATTAAAATAAAAAAATAAAACATTGCAGCAATCCTTAATATTCGTCTCTAGGGTTTGTCATGAAATGGGTACAGTGGGAAGATTATCAGAGAAAAGCCAGAAGTATAGATTAATAATATGAAATCTTTTGAATATTGCCAGAGGTTTTTTAGAATTAGAATATTCATCAAGATTATCAGGTAAAGTCCATCAACAAAAGTTTTATGTTTTTTTCTTTTTTCTTTTTCAGATTTAGGACTTCTTATACAAAGAAGTATTTTTCAGTTCTACACAAACCAACCATAAAATATTCTAATTTGAGTCCACATTTATACTATTTATTCATAAAAATACTCATTTTTCTCTAGTAATAATTTTCTAGCTACATGATCAATTCATTTGTAGCTTTACATGTTTTTTCTTTCATTAAATATATGGAAAAATATGATCATGTTCAATTTCATGAGATGTATTTCAAATAAACTTTCAATTTACAATTATTTCTCTAAATTTATGATATAACTGCATAAAAACTAATTGAATTGATAAATCAGCATAGAAAATATTTTTAAGTACTGAGCATCTTGTGAGTATGGGAAAACAGATTCTAAAGTTTTCATATGTAAGCATAGATAAGTATGATAAGCAAAAAATGTGTTATATTTGATAAAAATATTTAAATGTCATGGAATGGAAATATCAATTCAAATAGTAACAGAAAAGGAATACATCTTTCAACTGTTAAGGAAGAACTGGTTTGGATTATTGGAAAAGTGTTTAGGTTATTATCATTTTTGAATTCCATTAAACATGCTTAATAGCTGCTGCTGCTGCTAAGTCGCTTCAGTCGTGTCCGACTCTGTGCGACCCCATAGACAGCAGCCCAGCAGGCTCCCCTGTCCCTGGGATTCTCCAGGCAAGAACACTGGAGTGGGCTGCCATTTCCTTCTCCAATGCATGAAAGTGAAAAGTGAAAGTGAAGTCACTCAGTCGTGTCCGACTCTTAGCGACCCCATGGACTGCAGCCTACCAGGCTCCTCCGTCCATGGGATTTTCCAGGCAAGAGTGCTGGAGTGGGATGCCATTGCCTTCTCCCAGAGACTTAATAGAGAGACACTGTATTTTATTAGCTAAGATTTCCCATAAGTGGGAAATAACTTTTGCAACTATGAAAAATTTAAGATAAATAAATTCAAGTGCCAAGTTAAACATGTGTGAGAAGGTATGTAATTTTTAAAAATTCTATTTGGAGTTATATAATAGAAATTTGGAGCCCACTGGTTTGTATTGAATGTTTTATGCTCTTAAGAGCACTTTCTTAAGAGCATTTATTTTAGTGTGTACTTACGAATTCCTTTTTATGTACTTGAATTAACATTAGTCTTCCCCAGTAATTTGTGTGTTTCATGGAATTAGGGATGGGGCTTACTATTTTTTATCAGTATTCTCAACAACTTGTGCAGAGTCTAGACTCTCACAGTTAATGATACGTATTATTGTTCAATTGCTTAGTTGTGTCCAACTCTTAGTGACCCCATGGACTGGAGAATGTCAGGATTCCCTGTCCTTCACATTATCCCAGAGCTTGCTATGGCTGTATTAAATTTTTCACTTAGCTAACCTCCAAGCAAAATAAAATTTCTCCCATCATTCTCAACACATATTAAATCTCTGCATGTTTCTCCTTGATGTCCTCCTATACCTAAAAATCCTGCTAAACAAATCAGTGCTGCCAGTGGCAATTAGTATCATCCTATATTTTATGACTCTTGTAATATAGTTATAATTTTGCTAAAACTTAATGTTTAGCCTTTTATTACTATTGCCATTCTTAGAGATGAAGTTGTACACCTAGAAAATGTGGTACAATGTAACTTTGCAAAATTAATACAAGCTGAATTCTGGTTCAGTTCAGTTCAGTTCAGTTGCTCAGTCGGGTCTGACTCTTTGCGACCCCAGGAACCGCAGCACGCCAGGCCTCCTGTCCATCACCAACTCCCAGAGTCCACCCAAACCCATGTCCATCGAGTCGATGATGCCATTCAACCATCTCATCCTCCGTCGTCCCCTTCTCCTCCTGCCTTCAGCCTTTCCCAGCATCAGTGTCTTTTCCAATGAGTCAGGTCTTTGCCTCAGGTGGCCAAAGTATTAGAGTTTCAGCTTCACCATCAGTCCTTCCAATGAACACCCAGACTGATCTCCTTTAGGATGGACTGGTTGGATCTCCTTGCAGTCCAAGGGACTCTCAAGAGTCTTCTCCAACACCACAGTTCAAAAGCATCAATTCTTCAGCGCTCAGTTTTCTTTATAGTCCAACTCTCACACCCATCGGAGAAGGCAATGGCAACCCATTCTAATACTCTTGCCTGGAAAATCCCATGGACAGAGGAGCCTGGTAGGCTGCAGTCCATGGGGTCGTAAAGAGTAGGACATGACTGAGTGACTTCACTCACTTTTCATTTTCATGCATTGAAGAAGGCAATGGCAACCCACTACAGTGTTCTTGCCTGGAGAATCCCAGGGATGGCAGAGCCTGGTGGGCTGCGGTATATGGGGTTGCACAGAGTCAGACGCGACTGAAGCAACTTAGCAGCAGCAGCAGCTATTAAGCTGGAAAAACCATAGCTTTGACAAGATGGACCTTATTTGGCAAAGTAATGTCTCTACTTTTAAATATGCTGTCTACTTTGGTCATAACTTTTCTTCCAAGGAGCAAGCGTCCTTTAATTTCATGACTGCAGTCACCAATTGCAGTGATTTGGGAGCCCACAGAAATAAAGTCTGACACTGTTTCCATTGTTTTCCCATCTATTTGCTATGAAGTGATGGGACCAGATACTATGATTTTAGTTTTCTGAATGTTGAGTTTTAAAGCAGCTTTTTCACTCTCCTCTTTCACTTTCATCAAGAGGTTCTTTAGTTCTTCTTCACTTTCTGCCATAGGGTGGTGTCATCTGCATATCTGAGGTTATTTATATTTCTTCTGGGAATCTTGATTCCAGCTTGTGCTTCATTCAGTCCAGCATTTCTCATGATGTACTCTGCATATAAGTTAAATAAGCAGGGTGACAAGATACACCCTTGACATACTCCTTTCCCAATTTGGAACCAGTCTGTTGTTCCATGTCCAGTTCAAACTGTTGCTTCCTAACCTGCATACAGATTTCTCAAGAGGCAGGCCAGCTGGCCTGGTATTCCCATCTCTTTGAGAATTTTCCACATTTTTTGGTGATCCAAACAGTCAAAAGCTTTGCATAATCAATAAAGCAGTAATAGATGTTTTTCTGAAACTCCCTTGCTTTTTCTATGATCCAATGGATATTGGCAATTTGATCTCTGGTTCCTCTGCCTTTTGTAAACCCAGCTTGAACATCTGGAAGTTCATGGTTCATGTACTGTTGAAGCCCACCTTGGAGAATTTTGAGCATTACTTTACTACCATGTGAGATGAGTGCAATTGTGTGATAGTTTGAGCATTCTTTGGCATTGCCTTTCTTTGAGATTGGAATGAAAACTGACACTGACCTTTGCCAGTCCTGTAGCCACTGCTGAGTTTTCCAAATTTGCTGGCATACAGAGTGCAGCACTTCCACAGCATCATCTTTCAGGATTTGAAGTAGCTCAACTGCAATTTCATCACCTCCACTAGCTTTGTTCCTAGTAATGTTTCCTAAGGCCCATTGAGTTCACATTCCAGGATGTCTAGCTCTAGGTGAGTGATCACACCATCATGATTATCTGGGTCATGATGATCTTTTTTGTATAGTTCTTCTGTGTATTCTTGCCACCTCTTCTTAATATCTTCTGCTTCTGTTAGGTCCATACTATTTCTGTCCTTTATTGTGCCCATCTTTGCATGAAATGTTCCCTTGGTGTCTCTAATTTTCTTGAAGAGATCTCTAATCTTTCTCATTCTATCGTTTTCCTCTATTTCTTTGCACTGATCACTGAGGAAAGCTTTCTTATCTCTCCTTGCTATTCTTTGGAACTCTGCATTCAAATGGGTATATCTTTCCTTTTCTCCTTTGCTTTTCACTTCTCTTCTCTTCACAGCTATTTGTAAGGCCTCCTCAGACAGCCATTTTGCTTTTTTGCATTTCTTTTTCTTGTGGATGTTCTTGATCCCCGTCTCCTGTACAATGTCATGAACCTCTGTCCATAGTTCATCAGGTACTCTATCAGATCTAATCCCTTAAATCTATTTTTTACTTCCACTGTATAATCATAAGGGATTTGATTCAGGTCATACCTGAATGGTCTAGTGGTTTTCCCTACTTTCTTCAATTTAAGTCTGAATTTGGCAATAAGGAGTTCATGATCTGAGGCACAGTCAGCTCCCAGTCTTGTTTTTACTGACTATACGTATAGAGCTTCTCCATCTTTGGCTGCAAAGAATATAATCAATCTGATTTTGGTATTGACTCTCTGGTGATGTCCATATGTAGAGTCTTCTCTTGTGTTGTTGGAAGAGGGTGTTTGCTGTGACCAGTGAGTATGCTTGGCAAAACTCTATTAGCCTTTGTCCTGTTTCATTCCGTATTCCAAGGCCAAATTTGTCTGTT
Source organism: Bos indicus (assembly GCF_029378745.1). Taxonomy (NCBI): domain Eukaryota; kingdom Metazoa; phylum Chordata; class Mammalia; order Artiodactyla; family Bovidae; genus Bos; species Bos indicus. The sequence goes on from NC_091765.1 coordinate 34,055,853, forward strand.
ACTCCAGGTGCTTCTTGACTTCTTACTTTTGTATTCCAGTCTTCTATAGTGAAAAGGACATCTTTTTTGGGTGTTAGTTCTAGAAGGTCTTGTAGGTCTTCATAGAACCGTTCAATTTCAGCTTCTTCAGCTTACTCTTGGGGCATAGACTTGGATTACTGTGATATTACATGGTTTTCTTTGGAAACAAACAGACCATTCTGTCATTTTTGAGATTGTCCATCTGTATTTCTGCATTAATTTTAATCGAACAGTAACTAGTATTTCTTTTCATAAAATGTCACTACTGCTGCTACTGCTGCTAAGTCGCTTCAGTCGTGTCCGACTCTGTGCGACCCCATAGACAGCAGCCCACAGGCTCCCCCGTCCCTGGGATTCTCCAGGCAAGAACACTGGAGTGGGTTGCCATATCCTTCTCCAATGCATGAAAGTGAAAAGTGAAAGTGAAGCTGCTCAGTCGTGTCCGACTCTAGCGACCCCATGGACTGCAGCCTACCAGGCTCTTCCATCCATGGGATTTTCCAGGCATGAACACATGGCACTGGTTTAACACCCATACAGAAGTCAGTCTCACTGTTTGGAAGTGAGATCATGGTTTTAGAGATAAAATTTTAATGATATTTACTAGGAATTTAAATGGTTACTTTGCATATAAGGAATGAACTCAGAAGTAAAGATATCACACTGTATTTGCTTCCAACGCACAATTCAGATAATAATTACATAACTCTTATAAAGACATGCTTAATGAAAGAATGATAAGTAGACTCATCTTTTTTTGATGTTGTTGCTGCTGTTGTGGAAAATACTATCCTAAGGTTGTTTACTATTAGGAAAACATCTATTTTAAAGTATCTTCATTTAACAACAACAAAAAATTTTCTAGCACTTTTCTGGCAGGAGAACAACACTATAATTCTGATAGCCCTTTTTAATAGCAGTAGAATACTACTCCAGATAGCTTCAGGTGATGTTTAAGCTTTCAGACCACTTTGCTGAATGAAGTAGGCACTATGGATGGCTTTTACTAAATACTTAAAGTCCTGAAAGCTAGAGACTGGAGACTAACCAAAGCTACATTTGAGTACATGTTTAAGACAAGATTTTATCAAGGGTCAGATTGAATCTAGTCTTCTGTAAATATTTCACGATTTTGAAAAATTATGTAATAGCTATGTGAAAATTATAGTTATAGTAAGGAATGCAGTAGTTACGTTATAGTTTTATCTGTCAGAAATTGTTATTTATAAATAGATCTGTTTCAAAAGTTATCACTTCTGGATTGTAATAGATTAGCATTTTATTCCAGGACAATACTATCACCTTGTGACAGGTACCTGAATTAAAAAAAAAAAAATACAGAGTCCATGAGTTCACTGGGGCCTCCCAGGTGGCTCAGTGGTAAAGAATCTGCCAGCAATGCAAGAAACACAGGTTCAGGCCCTGGGTTGGGAAGATCTCCTGGAGAAGGGAGTGGCAACACACTCCAGGCAATCCATTCCTGCCTGGGAAATCTCATGGACAGAGGAGCTTAGAAGGCTACAGTCCATGGGGTCATTAAAGAGTAGGACAAGCAACCAAAACACAACATAAGTCGACTGCGTCAAAAGAACATGAGCACTTAGCAAATTGAACTCCATTTTGAGAGAGAACAAAAAAAGCAATGCTCTCTAAACTTAATACCAGAATCGAGGATTAGAATACAGAGGCAGGTGAGATAGACCAGAGCAAGAAATGGGAGAATTTAAGATAGTCACTCCCTTCAGGAAGAAGACCTTGCTGGAAGAAATGAGAGAAAGCCCAGAGGATAGATTAGGCATAATGGTTGAGACAATGATAATAAATGGCTGCAAATAAGACAATATTGTAGTTGAAATGGCTTAGATAGGATTAGTGCAGTGTAGAACACCAGATGTAGAGTGTGTGCTCAGCCTTTCAGTTGTGTCTGACTCTTTGTGACCCCATGGACTATAGCATAACCAGGCACCTGTCTCCATGGAATTTCCCAGGTAAGAATACTGGAGTGGGTTGCCATTTCCTTTTCCAGGGGATCTTCCCAACCCAAGGACCAGACCTGCATCTCCTGCATCTTCTGCATTGGCAGGCAGATATTGAGCCATCTGGAAAGCCTAGGTGTAAAGACCAACCAAATTCTTTACTATACAACACAGTTTAAGAGTTAAGAACTGTCATTTTTAACTAGATATTGAATAGGGATAGTTAAAAATGATAGTTCTTTACTCTTATCCCTGGTTCCTGTGGGGCAACTTCTAAACTCTTGGAATTTCCCAAAAGATGAAGTGTCTCCATTATTCATGATGGGTTGGTCCCTTGGGTCACACCTGAGTTTATGCTAGTGAGGTGATTCCTGCCAGGCCCTGATATAGTTTTAGGATGGGGGATAGCCATGCTGGAAAGACCAACCATGTGGCTAGAGGGCTACGAATTTGAGATTGTAAATAAGCCCAACCTCTTAGGAGAGGAAGGCAAGTTAGAGACTGAAATTTAATCACATGGTTAATGATTAAATCAATCATACTAATGTAATGAAATCCAACTGTCATGGACTCAGAGGTCAAATGAAGAACTAGCTAGTTATATGCACTGTTATCAGGAAGGGGAAATGCCCTAACTCTACAAGGAAGACACAGAAGCTCTTTATTTAAGCACCCTTTACTACATTATTTTATGAGTTTTTTATTTTGGTTAGTTCTGATTTATTCCTTATAATAAAACTGAAATTGTAAATATAGCACCTTCCTGGATTTTGCAAGTTGTTCTATCAAATTATCAAATCTGAAGGTCAGTAGAAACCCCTAATTTGCGGTCAGTTCATCAGAAGTGTAGGTGTCCTCAGAAGCTCTGAGCTTGAAGCTGGTGTCTGAAGAGAGGGTACTGCTTTGAAGGACTGCACCCTTAATCTATGAAAATCGACTTACCTCCAGGTAGTAACTGTAAAAATTGCATTGCAGAGTGGGACACAGGGGTATTATGAAATTCTCCCCACTTTCAAAAGAAACAGTTTAGTAGAGTTCTATACTTAAGCCTGATAAAATTATGAAATCAAAGAGTAATGGAAGAAATCTAAAAGGCACTAATTTAGTCTATCCCAAGTAGAAGGAGATTCCAAATTCAGAGTAAAATAACCAGGAAGTGTGATTTGGTAATAATGTTATTAATATAATTAACAGAAACTCCAGTACTTTGGCCATCTCATGCGAAGAGTTGACTCATTGGAAAAGACTCTGATGCTGGGAGGGATTGGGGGCAGGAGGAGAAGGGGACGACAGAGGATGAGATGGCTGGATGGCATCACTGACTCGATGGTCGTGAGTCTCAGCGAACTCCGGGAGTTGGTGATGGACAGGGAGGCCTGGCGTGCTGCGATTCATGGGGTCGCAAAGAGTCAGACACGACTGAGCGACTGATCTGATCTGATCTGACTGACTTATCTCAACTAAAGATGGAACTAGTCCAGAGTCTAGGACAGGGCTAGGCTTATAGATACAAATCATGTGAATAAAAGGAAGTGAAAAGGGAGTGAATAAAAGGAAGGGATGCAAAGTTTGGGAGACTAAAAGGTTATGACAGCAATAAGACTGACTCTTTAAACAGCTTTACATTTCTGTTTATACTCACCCCAATTTGTTTTTGTTGTGATTTTTTTTGTTAAAGTAACACTTCAAAGTTAAAATGTCATTATAGACACTTAAAAAACACAGGCAAACAAAAATACAAAAATAAAAACGCAATTTTCTTATTATCCAAAAACTTTAATTACTTACACCTTAGCATATATCTTTCCAGGTAACTTTCTGTGTATATAAAATTTAGATTTTTCACCAAAGTCAGACCATATTGTAAATTATTTTATATGAACTGATTTTTTTCAATTACAAATGTAACTTTTCCATACCAATAAGTTTTTATATTGCCAGATGGGAGGGGTGAGGGGATGAGTGAAATAGTTCAATGAGATAAAGGAGTACAAACTTCCAGTTGCAAAATAAACAAGTCATGAGATGAAATGTACAGCATGGAGAATACAGTCAACTGTAATGCAATGAATTTGTATGGTGACAGATGGGAACTGGGGCTTCCTAGGTGGCTCAGTGGTAAAGAATCCACCTACCAATATAGGAGATGTGGAAGGTACCTTCCTTGATGAGGTACCTTCCTTGATGAGGAAGATACCCTGGAGGGGGAAATGGTAACCCACTACAGTATTCATGCCTAGAAAATCCCATGGGCAGAGGAGCTGCAAAGAGTTGGACACAACTGAGCACACACACAGATGGTAACTAGACTTATCACGGTGATCACTTTGTAATGTATAGAAAAACCAAATCACTAGTGTTACGCACCGGGAACTAGCAGTGTTGTAGATCAATTCTACTTCAACAAACAAACAAACTCATAGAAAGAAAAATAAATTAGATCTGTGGTTACCAGAGGTAGGAAGTAGGAGAGAGAACTGGATGAAGGTGGCCAAAAGATAAAAACGTCCATTTACAAAACAAATAAGTAGTAGGGATGTAATTTACAACATGATAAATATAATTAACAATACTGTCTATTTTATATGAATGTTGTTAAGAGTAACTCCTGAGAGTTCTCATCACCAGGAAATTTTTTTCCTTTTTCTTTTATTTTGTATCTATATAAGATGAAGAATGTTCACTAACCTTATTACAGTAATCATTTTGTGATGTGTGTAGGTTTAATTATTATTCCATATACCCTAAATTTATACAGTACTCTATATCAACTCTATATCAACTCTCAGGATATCTCAATAAAACCAGAAGTAAAATAAGCTTTTATTATATCTAATAATCAGTTGATATTCAAATTTTCCTTAATTGTCACAGAGATGTTCTTTGCAGCTATCCAAACTGAATATAATCCAGGACCATGAAATTATCTGATGGTTGTATCTCTCATGTGTCTTCTAGTTTAGCATTGCATACCTCTTTCATGACAAGATTTACAAATAGATTGGCCAGTTGTTCTATGGAATACTGTACCTTCTAAATTTGGGTTGAGTCTTCATAGTATGGATTAGTTTTTTTCCCTATTTCCCATATTTCTTACAAACTGATAGTTCTAAAGGTTTGATGACTGAAATTCATTATTTTATAACCAAACCTGAAGTGATGTTACATATTTTATAGTGTATCATATGGGGAGACACATAATTTCTGGTTGGCCTATGCTTAGTGATAATAAGAATGACCTTGGTTTAGGGTAATACTCATTCCATTACACAGTTGCATTTTCTTTCTTATAACTAAGAAGTAATCTAAGTTTCTTTGGGAATATGAAATGTCTACTTTTTCAAAGTTACACCTTAACACTCTTAACAAAGTTGGTAATTTCTGCCTCAGTCAATGATTTTATTAGGTCTCCATATTGTCATTCTGCTCTGTACTGCCTCTGATATGTTTGTTTGTTTTTTTTTTTTCATAATGACATTCGCAAGATATGTGTATCCTCTACTAGATTATACAGAGTGAAAAACAGAGACGGTCTTTATTTTAGTAACACCTCCTTGTCTAACGGGACATGCTAAAAAAAAAAAAAAAAAAGGACAAAACAGTGACAAAAAAACCCAACCTAAACCAAAAAAAAGAAAAGAAAAAAGAAAACCCTACCTCTGTTGAATCAAGTTTGAAAGAAGAACCAATGAAATAAAATAAGAAAAGTTTTCAATGTCCAAAATATGTGTTAAACTGTTATGGGTCGAATTGTTTTCCCCCAAAACTATATGTTAAAATTTTTACCCCCTATCCTCAGTACTTCTGAATGTGACCTTATCTGGAAATAGGGTTGATGCAGATATAATTAGCTAAGTTAATAAGGTCATGCTGGGTAGGGTAGATTAGGGCTGCTACTCCAATGTGAACAGTGTCTATGGAAAATGGAAGTCTGGAGAGAGACAAGCACATAGGAAAACACAATGCAAGGATTAGACTTCTGCTGCCAGAAGCTAAGGAACCATCAGAAGTCAAGAGAAGGGTTTGTGACACATCCTTCCCTGGAGCCTTCAGAGGAAACATGGACCTTCCTATATCATGATCCTAACTTCTAGCCCCCAGAATGGAGAAAGCTAGTCAAAGCTATGTTTTTTCCAATAGTCATGTACGAATATGAGTTTGATCCTAAAGGAGGCTGAGCACTGAAGAATTGATGCATTCAAACTGTGGTGCTGGAGAAGACTCTTGAGCGTCTGTTGGATAGCAGTGAGATCAACCAGTCAGCCTAAAGGAAATCAACCCTGAATATTCATTGGAAGGACTGATGCTGAAGCTGAAGGTCCAACATTTTGGCCACCTGATGAGTAGAGCCAGCCCCTGGAAAAGACCCTGATGCTGGGAAAGATTAAAAGCAGGAGAGAAGGGAATGATAGTAGATGAGATGGTTGGATGGCATTATCGATTCAATGGACATGAGTTTGAGCAAACTCTAGGAGATAGTGAAGGACAGGGAAGCCTGGCATGCTGCAGTCTATTGGGTTGCAAAAAGTCAGACTTGACTGAACGACTGAAAAACAACAACAAGTGGTGAAATTATATGTCTGTTGGTGAAGCTACACAGTTTGTGGTACTTTATACAACAGTCCTAGGAAACATGCGCTCTTACATATTCCTGTTTCAAATTCTAATTCACACTGACAAGACATTTAAGAGCTCTAGCCCATATATCAAGGATAAATTAAAAAATTTAAATATCAAGGTCCAATGTAAATATAAAATAATGAAAGAGAGGAAGAGGGAATAGCTCTGGTTTTACATTCCATTGTTAGCTACAGCTGCTTTGTTCCTTGTAGAGTACAAGGGGTTGCAAGCCTTTTGTGCAGGATTTCTCTATTACATGTAACATTGTATTTTAAGCAAACATTCATTTCTGGCAAGTCAATATCGCAAATGAAATATTGTCTGAGGAGAAAGGAAAATCAATATTCACCTTTAGGGTCATTAAATTTTGATAAGGATTTTCTGCAAACATCAGTATACTACCAAACAGATATGTACTGCATGGGTTTTGTTCTCTGTTTAATCCCATCTGTCTAGGAGTCCACTTGAACACACACATACACACCCACATACACACAGTTTTCTACAGAATCACCAGTAACCTTCTGGCTTTGCTGCTTATTTTATTTCAAATAGATGTATTTACTGGTATCAGCCTGGCCATTAGAAAGAAGTACCAAGCCAACCAGATCCATATGTGCACTCCAAGATAGTTGAAGAAATAGAACAGAATAGTCAGCTCAAAATGATGGAGGAAGCAAGAATGTTTTCACTTGTCATACTTAAGAAACATTGCTATTTAAAACAAAACAAAACAAAAACAAGGAGAACAGGCTATAGAGTAAAATCTGAGAACTCAGGCTGAAATAGAGTAAAATCTGAGAAGATCTCAGGCTGAGATAATGACAAATTAAGTGTCCTAAAAACACAGCCCTAAAAAGGGCTGCTTACCTTTCCATAGGTTTTGAGACAGTATCCAGAGAAATTACAATTTTCTAACAGGGCTCAAATGATCTATTTGATCTATTATTTTCCATGAGTATTTTTCCATTTTATCAAAAAGTAAGCTCTCAATAATCTATTTCTAGACTAAAGAAAAAAATATTTTGCTAAATTATGTTTTATGCATTTGTTTGCTTGATTATATCTTACAAACAACTGCTAGCTTTCAAAATATTTTCTTGAATTATTAATACCATGAACCTATCTATACTTTACTGTTGGCTAATTATCCTTATCCCATTCCACTCAACATTTGATTAACATTCCTTGTAAAATAGGTTAATGATAATCTGAATGCCCTAGGCTAGTAATTCTCAAGTCCTTTGTTCATGCACACTTTCAAATACATGCATGCTCATGCAACAGCAGAGATACATTGTTTGGAACTTGGAATGTCTGAACAAACAAGTCACTAAAGCATAGCCACTACAAAAATGTGTAGCATACCAGACATGGTACACTATCAAATACTCTGGCTTTCTGCTAATCCCCTGAGTTCATAGCAGGCCTCAGCCACAATGCTTACAGATAATGTACACAAAAATGTTTGCAAATCTCTCCAATCTAGGGTTGTATCTTTGATATCCTTTATAATAGCAAATACTTTTAGTGATTCCTAATTGTACGGCTCTTCTTTCTACTTTCTGGAACATTTCCTTCAAAGGACTTTCAGGTATCCCAAAACATTTAATAGCCAGAATGATAGAGTTTCCGTTTATGCCTTTAGGACACGGTAAGCACTTTCACTGGTATACATTTGTCAATCATTATGAGATAAAATGGTTCACCAACGTATAAACAAGGGGGCCACAGCCCAAAAAACAACTTTAGAGAAGTGGTATAAAAAAACTCTTTGTCTTCATTCACACTTTCAAGTGTGTGTATCCCCACCCAAACAGGATATGTTTTCAGAAATGGGAGTGCACTAAACTCAGATTAGGACAGAGATGCTGCTGCTGCTGCTAAGTTGCTTCAGTCGTGTCCGACTCTGTGTGACCCCATAGATGGCAGCCCATCAGGCTCCACCGTCCCTGCTCCAGGCAAGAACACTGGAGCGGATTGCCATTTCCTTCTCCAATGCATGAAAGTGAAAAGTCAAAGTGAAGTCGCGATCATTACTCAAACCCAAGAATTTAGTAGTGGTTGGGGAGTTAATATCTTACAAATGAAGAATGTTCAACAGTCAGAAGCACTGACTTTTGTTTGCTAAAAGCATTTCATAACCCTCAGATCATGAGGAAAATATAGGATTACACTGTACTCTAAACGGAGAAGGCAATGGCAAACCACTCCAGTACTCTTGCCTGGAGAATCCCATGGACGGAGGAGCCCAGTGGGCTGCTGTCTGTGGGGTCGCACAGAGTTGGACATGACTGAAGTGACTTAGCAGCAGCAGCAGTACTCTAAAGGGCTATGTAAAAGACAGAACTTCTATTGCAACATGTCAGTGATGCGTGGGCCCCATTAAAAGAGAAATAAAGGATCCATGTTTTGTGCAGTTCTTTTGATGAATTTAAAGGTTCAAAACAATACTGTACAAAGTAGCAAAGATTAAAAGGCAAACACTATTACTCAAAACACTTTTATGTGGTTTCTATCTAAATATTCAAGTATTCTCTTAGCTACCCTTCAGCAGGAACTGAATGGTATGTGTATACACAGTTGCAGTAAAAATAAAATTTAACAACATGCTTCCCCCGTGGCTCAGATGGTAAAGAATCTGTCTGCAATGAAGGAGACTGGAGTTCCATGCCTGGGTTGTGAAGAACCCCTGGAGAAGGGAGTGGCTACCCACTCCAGTAATCTTGACTGGAGAATTCCATGGACAGAGGAGTCTGGAGGGCTACAGTCCATGGGGTCCCAAAGAGTCAGACATTTATGAGCAACTAACACAATTTACAATTTAATAGCATAACAATGATTGATTAAAAATATCCAGGTAAGATTTGGCAGGGGCTGGAACACACCACTTAAAGGGCATTATAGAAACTGTATTCTAAGGGAAAGAAAGTAGCAAGAGGAAGTGAAACCAGATAGGGTTGCAAAGACAACTATCTACTGGATCTGTTCAGATTCCCTCCTTATATTGTTCCCAATTTTTATTCACTAAACTACTATACAGAGAGATTATATGATGATATGCTCTAGGAGCACCCAGAAAGAGTTGATATAACTTGAAATTTGCTAAGAGCATAGATCTTAGATATTCTCACCAAACCTCAAACAGCAGCTTAAAAGGTAACTATGTGAGGTAATTAACGTTAACTTGATTGCATTTTAAAATGAATATGTATATTAAATAATTACACAGTATATCTTTTAAAAATCACATTGTACAATCTAAATGTATACAATTTTACTTGCCAATCTACTTTAATAAAGTTGGAATAAAATAAAATGAATAAAATAAAAGTTGACACACAATGGATAAAACAGCATATTCTTTCATAAGTCATTAAGTTTCTAATATACTCATTTGAAAATTCATAGATTGTTGTTATGCTTATTTAGGAATGAAATTTGGATATATTATACCTGATGAAAAATCTTCAGTACTAAAATATTTCAACCAAGAATAACGCTGTCTCCTCTAATTACTATAACAAATTGATTAGATTATTTTATAGAAAACATTGGCGTTTCACTCAATATTTACCTTTAGTAAAGTCTGACATCTTCCTTAGATTACCAAAGAAAGGGAAAAAAATAAAAACAAAAAGCAATTTACCCAACTGAAAGTTCTGTAAGATTTGACTCAACAGCCAACCTAAATTAAGAGTTTCAAGAATATTGTCTTTGCTACTTGCAAAATGGCAAATGTAACATTCACTGTGAGAATAATGCCACACTAATTTGTTTTTAAAGCTTTGAAATACAGTGAAAAATTGACAAAGATTTTCGAGTTGGACAAGCATTTTACTTCATTCAGTTTATTTCTTTTCCCCCCAGGTTTGAATGAACCAAGTTGTAGGTTTCCTTAAACAATAGAATGGATATATTTATGTGTAAATATGGAGAAGGCAATGGCACCCCACTCCAGTACTCTTGCCTGGAATATCCCATGGATGGAGGAGCCTGGTGGGCTGCAGTCCATGGGGTTGCTGAGTCGGACACGACCCAGCGACTTCACTTTCACTTTTCACTTTCATGCATTGGAGAAGGAAATGGCGACCCACTCGTGTTCTTGCCTGGAGAATCCCAGGGACGGGGAAGCCTGGTGGGCTGCCATCTATGGGGTCACACAGAGTCGGACACGACTGAAGTGACTTAGCAGCAACAGCAGCAGTAGCATGGGGTAAAGGCTACTTTCAACTAGAAGCTTTTATTAATGGTATCTGCTAGTAATAGGAAAGCTGACAAATTTGAGGCATTATGCCTTTAGGACATGGGAAAGGCTTATAGAAATCACTGAAAAATAAATTTGCTATTAAGTTTCCTTGTGCTTTCAAAAACAAGCTAAATTTAATGAAAGCAACACTTAAAAACAAGCAGCATACAGTAACTTTTTTCCATTAAAAAAAAACTCCACTTTTGAGTAAACCAAATCAATCCAAAACAAAAATATAAACTAACTCTTCAAATATGATCCAAGCAGTTGAAATAAATAAAAATATGAAAATTTTTGTTGTAATACTTTCCCTTTTTCTTTGTTTTAATCTTTTTCCTATTTACTCTGGAAATTACGTTAACCGATGGCTCTCAAAAATTTGTCTATAAGAAAAGGAAAAGTAATCATATTAATTACATATGAAAGACTGACAGCGATGCTTCTTTAAAAGTTTTATTTTTTATCGCTGTTTTGTTTTTTATAAACATTTTTCTACCTCCTCCTCTAAATAATAATTTAACTGGTCCACTTTCAAATTACTAATAAATAGTAGATCAAAAATTTATAAAATACAAAAATAAACCTGCACAGAGTGGGAAACATTTTACATAATGCCCTCAATACTGATTACATTGGTGTAGTCTTTCCTCTGTAATACTGTTCTCAAATCACTTATATTTTAATGCTTTGCAATTAATTCTAGGTTAAAACATGTAAGAAAATTTTGTTAAAGAAAAATGTCTATCTTATAACTGCAGATTGTGCCTTTTAAACAAATGCTTGAACAATTCTACAATCTAATAAATAAACAGAAGAAAGATCATAGGGAAATAAGACATTCATTGAGGTAATAACTGTGTGAATGTTACTGAACCAAAACTATCTTTCTGTTTAGTTTTTGAAGAGAGGGAAAAGACCCAAGTTATTGCTGTGTGTGTGAGGTTTCAGATATTTTATAGTGTTAATAGGCATTAATCACACACAATGGCTCAGTGAAACAAAGAAAAATAATCTACCTTAGAACAAAGACAATGACAGAATTTGTCTTGCTTTCTACGGTTGAGAAATAAGTCTTAAGAAACACATGAAAAAAACAAAACAAAACAAAAAGAAACACATGTATTTCACCATGTAATTGTGGTTTCTACTTCTGTATTAGTGTTAGATAACATTTAATTTAAATAACATTCCTTTTATATCTTCCTCATAATTTAGAAGGCAAGTGCACTTTTAAAAATGAAAACAATAAATAATAAACAAACATGCTTCCAGTAACATTCTGGGCTTCTGGGTGATTTGTTCATAGTGTTAATGGTGTGTCTGTGTGAACATCTGAAACAATATATGCTACTAATTAAAAGACTGTATATCCTGTGGTGTGAACTCTGTGATCTAATTAAATTCTGGCTGCCCTCCATTACAGAAAAGGGAAGTATGTGGTGTGTGAAAATGTGCAAATTAAACTAGATTACTAAGTCCTTGAACCACTATTGGGTTGTTAAGGTAAGAGGTTTCTGATGATCTGGGGTATATGAAATGATGAGTCAAAAGACATGGCTCACAGAGTGTAGATATGCATATTATGCTGGCTAGGTCAGGTTAGCCTGACAAAGTTAAGTCAGCTAGTATATCAAAAAGCATTAATTAGGAAGACAAAGGCAATGCCTGGCATTCCTATTCAACAAAATGTTAACCCAGTTAAATCTTTCCTCTAAATGTAAGTAATCTCAAGACTAAAATGATGAACTATTTTTGTAGCTATTCTCTCTTTTAAACTAACTGTATTTTATCAACTATTTTAAAATCCCAAGACAAAACAAAACAAAAAAAGAAACCCTGTACATTTTAGGAATACCTTTCAGGAAAGCCTATTTTGGAAAATTCTTCCACAAAAATTAAAATATAAGAGAATGCATTCTTGTTCTATTCTTGTATCATTTCTGTTTAAATATTTTAAAATTTTATTTCACTTTTTTTAAAATGATATTTTGGACAAATTTTGGGAAAAAAATTGAAGGTAATATAATACATTAATGCTAACATGCCTTGTGCTGAAATTCTTATCCATTAGCTTTGCTATAAAAGTCTAGCTTTCAATGAAATTTTCAATTTTACTTTATTTCACAACTTCCAGACAGTCTCTGTCATGGTTAATTTTATATATCAACTTGATTGAGCATGGGATGCCCAGATATTCAGTTATATGTGATTTTGGTTGTGTCTGTTAGAGTGTTTCCAGAAGAGATTATCATTTGAATCTGTAAACTGAGGAAAGTAGATTTTCTCCCCAGTGTTGGTGGGTCTCATACAATCTGGTGAAGGTCTAAAAATAGAACAAAAGTCCCAGTAAGAGAGAATTTGCTCTCTCTGCCTGTCTTCAGACTTGGACTTCAACTAGAACTAGACAAGCAGCTCTCCTGTGTCTCCAGCTTGCTGCCTTCAGATCATGGGACTTTTCAGCCTTCATAACTTCATGAGCCAATTCTTTACGATTTATTTTGATTGATGCATTAATAGATAAGGCTAGAGCAGCAATCAATTACATGCTTCTTAATACAATTCTGAAAACTCAACTCTAAAAAAATTACCTACACAAGTAAAGATAAAAATAAAACTCTGGAATATATCCTAAATACTGGCTAGGGCATGGTGTGAATCAAAGAGCCTTTATGCTAACCTGGTTCATCAAATCTATTGTATATCACTGATGATGTATAATTTTGAAAGATTTCTTAGTGATAAACACTCATTATGATAACAATAACCTTTACTACTTAACATTTATGTCTTTCCCTTCTTTTTCAGTTATCACTAGTATTTAGGTAAAATCTTTTGGAAATACCTTGAAAAATCTCACTATTTTCAGTGACAAAATCAAATATTTTTTGTTTGTCTATACTAAATGTTTTAGTATGCTTCTAAACATGGGCTGGGGTAAAGCATTGTTACAAAGATATTTGAGTAATTTATTTTATGTGTTTGAATAATTAACTATATTTTAAAAAACACTATTAAATTAGTATCTACCTGAGGCACAGATGTCTCAGTCTCTGAAAGCAATGAATGATTTTATACTTTATTTCCTAACAGAACTGATGGTGGCTTCATTTTCACTGCCATGTACATACATTACTTTATTTCCCTGCCACTAAAAAATGGTGCCTTCAAGTCCTATTCAGAGTTGCAATTTATCTAAAATAATGAGTAGATACCAAATCTACACTTTTTAATAAACCATTTTTATGAAATTTCCATTATCTAAAATCTGTTCACACACCAGATAAAAGAAAAATAATATTGATGTAGTTAGTGCATATATGTAATCATATATTATTTGAAATAAACTTATAAAAGTCCTCACCATTATTACTAGAAGTAGTTATGCTGAAACATTTATTAATTCTTTCAAAAGGATTGCTGACTTCTTGAGTTTTAAAACTTTATTCCAAAGTCAAGGCAACAAAACGGCTCATTACTTTAAGAGAAAGTAAAAATCTAGGCTAAGGAAAACCATTGGTATTAAGCTCCTAACTTGGCAATGACTTGTTTTGTTGCCTTTGTTCTTCTCTTTTACTTACCAAGGTATCTTCAATTAGAGACTAGATATCACAACAGCAAGCACTTCATTTAAAACAAGTAAATCAATTTACTTTTTAAAAAGGAAAATATGAAAATCACGTTGCACTGTTTTCTGACTAATCCAGTATCAGCTCAGTTCAGTTCAGTCGCTCAGTTGTGTCCGACTCTTTGCGACCCCATGAATCGCAGCACGCCAGGCCTCCCTGTCCATCACCAACTCCGGGAGTTCACCCAAACTCATGTCCATCAAGTTGGTGATGCCATCCAGCCATCTCATCCTCTGTTGACCCCTTCTCCTCCCGCCCCCAACCCCTCCCAGCATCAGAGTCTTTTCCAATGAGTCAACTCTTCGCATGAGGTGGCCAAAGTATTGGAGTTTCAGCTTCAGCATCAGTCCTTCCAAAGAACACCCAGGACTGATCTCCTTTAGAATGGACTGGTTGGATCTCCTTGCAGTCCAAGGGACTCTCAAGAGTCTTCTCCAACACCACAGTTAAAAGGCATCAATTCTTCGGTGCTCAGCTTTCTTCACAGTCCCAACTTTCACATCCATATATGACCACTGGAAAAACCATAGCCTTGACTAGACGAACCTTTGTTGGCAAAGTAATGTCTCTGCTTTTGAATATGCTATCTAGGTTGGTCCAGTATAGCTAGTACCAAATAGAAGACTCTGGAGTCTAGTTAGATATGAGATCTCTACTCTGCCCATCTCTCCATTTTCTCATCCCTAAATCAGTGCTAATAATGACAGTTATCCTATAGGTGACTATTAAGTTAATATAAGTGTGGTGGTCAGAGCCATGCTTGGCTCATACTAAGTGCCTTTGAGGATCAACTCATTATTTTGAATATCAAAAGGTATACTTGGATCTTTCTTAAATGAAGTTAAAAAATATTTTTTTCAGTGGTATTGTTTGTGCTTCTTAGATACAATTTAATCAGAAAACTCACAGATATGACATTTGTATATACTCATAAAATCCAGTATATTATGAAAAAATCATTTTTTAATTCAGTGTAATCTCACCAAATGAGGTGCATACCTTACTTTTAAGGGCATAATGGAGTTTCAACATTTAAATATAAGCCTATAACCACAGTTCTTTTACCTAAAACTGTAGTTCTCAAACTTTAGCAGGGATCAGAATTACCTAGAGGGCTTGTCAGAACACAGGATCATGGGACCCACCTCCAAAGTCTCTGATTTATTAATAACAACTCTAACAGGTTCTCAAATACTGCTCCTGTTGCTGGTGTGGGCACCACACTTGGTGAACCACTGCTCTAAAAGGTGTGTCTGAATTTCCCATCTGGGCTTCAGGCCCAGGAGAATCAGTGCTACAAGCCCTGAACTGCACTGTAACCAGCACTTACCAAGGACTTGGGAGAGGCAGGTATTATCTGGGAGAACTAAGCTGGTCTAAATTCTTGTCATTTATTCCATTCTATGTTTGGGAACTACCACGTTCATCTGGGCCACTTGCATGGTCAGGAAAAGAGCAAAGTTTTATCTAAGACTGCAATACTGGTTGTTTCTATGATTTTTACCTCTGATTTTCATAAATAATCTTGTCTACCAGCCTCCATTCCTATACTTTCTGTGTTCTTCCCTTTATCTAAGGGGCCTGAGTCCTGGAAACTACATTTCCCATCTCTCATTGCTTCCACTGTTCTGGATTTGTTTCAGGCTCTGCCAGTGAAATGCCTGAATAAGAAATCTGGAAGTCACCACTTCTCTGACAGGGATGGTGGTTGACACAGAAACTCCAAGACACGAAGTTATGTTCTCCAGTGTGGTCACTTAGAGCTAGGCAGCTGTGATTAGTGGCAGCAGCTTCCTGCAGCTTCCTGACTGCCGCATCTCGGTCACACTGGCCTGACTGGAAAATGAGAGCTGACTGCTGATTTCTGATTCAGTTGCCACCCAACTATCTGTAATTGCCTATTTTAAATAGTCTTTGGTGTCTGTATTGAGATCTGACTGATAACATTCTTCTAACACTTCTTTCTACTTTCTACCCCTTTTCCCTGTATCTCATACTCATGGGTAATGGTGTAACTTCTTATGAGCTGTCATCTGTGCCATTTTCATTCAAATTTGATTCCCTAATTATGCTTTTCTATGTTGGATTTCTCCCTTAACAACATCCATGAGGCCTTCTGTAATTTTTTAATTTCCTAAGTATGTCCACAGAATTTTGATTCACTTTTTTTCCCATCTGCAACTCACATGCAGATTTCTCAAGAGTTAGGTTCCAGATTAAACATCCTTGATCCAACAAACTTATTCTAAAACATTTTTATCACCATCTCTCAAACACCCCAGTCTCCTTGAAAGTCGACTACACAGTTTTTTTTTTTTTTTTTTCCTGTATTTATATATGTTGGTCAGTCTGCCCTCTGCTGACACACTTACTTCTATTGAGAAATTTATCATGTGATCAAAAGTTTTCAGATCCCTGGCAACTACTGTTCTCATCCCAGATGATTTTACGTTCATCATCCTATCCTTCATTCTAACCTTAGTCTCCTCCTTTCAAAGTCTTTTGATCTTCCTTCAGTTTTCCAAGCATATGTATGCAACCTAGAGCTTGCCATTGCCAAAGCATCACAACAAACAAAGCTAGTGGAGGTGATGGAATTCCAGTTGAACTATTCCAAATCCTGAAAGATGATGCTGTGAAAGTGCTGCACTCAATATGCCAGCAAATTGGGAAAACTCAGCAGTGGCCACAGGACTGGAAAAGGTCAGTTTTCATTCCAATCCCAAAGAAAGGCAATTCCAAAGAACGCTCAAACTACCACACAATTGCACTCATCTCACACGCTAGTAAAGTAATGCTCAAAATTCTCCAAGCCAGGCTTCAGCAATACGTGAACCGGGAACTTCCTGATGTTCAAGCTGGTTTTAGAAAAGGCAGAGGAACCAGAGATCAAATTGCCAACATCTGCTGGATCATAGAAAAAGCAAGAGAGTTCCAGAAAAACATCTATTTCTGCTTTATTGACTATGCCAAAGCCTTTGACAGTATATATCACAATAAACTGTGGAAAATTCTGAAAGAGATGGGAATACCAGACCACCTGACCTGCCTCTTGAGAAATTTGTATGCAGGTCAGGAAGCAACAGTTAGAACTGGACATGGAAAAACAGACTGTTTCCAAATAGGAAAAGGAGTTTGTCAAGGCTGTATATTGTCACCCTGTTTATTTAACTTCTATGCAGAGTACATCATGAGAAACGCTGAGCTGGAAGAAGCACAAGCTGGAATCAAGATTGTTGGGAGAAATATCAATAACCTCAGATATGCAGATGACACCACCCTTATGGCAGAAAGTGAAGAGGAACTAAAAAGCCTCTTGATGAAAGTGAAAGTGGAGAGTGAAAAAGTTGGCTTAAAACTCAACATTCAGAAAACGAAGATCATGGCATCTGGTCCCACCACTTCATGGGAAATAGATGGGGAAACAGTGGAAACAGTGTCACACTTTATTTTTCTGGGCTCCAAAATCACTGCAGATGGTGACTGCAGCCATGAAATTAAAAGACGCTTACTCCTTGGAAGGAAAGTTATGAGCAACCTAGATAGCATATTCAAAAGCAGAGACATTACTTTGCCAACAAAGGTTCGTCTAGTCAAGGCTATGGTTTTTCCTGTGGTCACGTATGGATGTGAGAGTTGGACTGTGAAGAAGGCTGAGGGCCGAAGAACTGATGCTTTTGACCTGTGGTGTTGGAGAAGACTCTTGAGAGTCCCTTGGACTGCAAGGAGATCTAACCAGTCCATTCTGAAGGAGATTAGCCCTGGGATTTCTTTGGAAGGAATGATGCTAAAGCTGAAACTCCAGTACTTTGGCCACCTCATGCGAAGAGTTGACTCATTGGAAAAGACTCTGATACTGGGAGGGATTGGGGGCAGGAGGAGAAGGGGATGACAGAGGATGAGATGGCTGGATGGCATCGCTGACTCGATGGACGTGAGTCTCAGTGAACTCCCGGAGTTGGTGATGGACAGGGAGGCCTGGTGTGCTGCGATTCATGGGGTCGCAAAGAGTCGGACACGACTGAGTGACTGATCTGACCTGATCTGTTGTTGTTCAGTCGCTAAGTCATATCCAACTCTTTGTGACCCCATGAACCTCAGCACACTGGGCTTCCCTGTCTCACTATCTCCCAGAGTTTGCTCAAATTCCTGTCCACTGAGTCAGTGATATCATTCAACCATCTCATCCTCTGTCACCCCCTTCTCCTCTTGCCATTTTCTGGAATTGCTTTTTCTCCAAAATGTTAGACTCAGAAATCCAAATCTCAAATCTCTTATTTCATATCCAATTATCTCAACCCAAAGAAACACACTAAAAGATTTTCTCTTCCTCGTCACCCACACCTGAAAACCCACTTCCCAAACACCATGCACACTGATCTCTCTCATCCATACACACACAACAGGTACACACACATAACACAGAGAATACAAGCATACTACCCCCCATTCTTCCAAAGTGGTCTGAACACTTTTGACCTTTTTACTTTTGTTTTTGAGGAAGAAAAACACAACTTCAATTTCTGCTGTTCTGCTCCTGCTTTCTCCACAGCCCCAGTTTGAAAATGTACTTGTCTTTATCCTAAATATAACACATGCTCTTTGAAAGAGATGAGAAGAAAAACGTAAAATAAACCTCAGGAAATTTCTCAGAGGATAAACACACACACATGAGCCAGGACTTTTAACAGTGTAAATCAGACTTCTATTCCAAGACCCATCTTCACTGAACATTCCATTTCCATCCTTAATTTCACCTTCTGCCTGGGTATCCTCACCTTGAGAACAAACCTCTGTTCCTCTTTAAGGCCCACAGAAAATAACCTGTCTTGTGGCCTTTTCTGACCCTGAATCTTAGCAATATTTTGATTTATAATGTAAAAATACAGACACAATATTCACTATCACTAGAATAAGAAATAAGACAAAAATCTCTCATTACAAACTGCACAAAGAAAAAAAATAAATTAAAAAAAACTGCATAAAATTACCTCAAATTTAAAAGTTTCTGCACAGAAATCGGAACCATTAACAAAATGAAAAAGCAAAATATGTAGTGGCAGAAAATATTTGCAAATTTTATGTCTGATAACTGATTGATATCCAAAATATATAACGAACTCACATAACTCAATGGCAAGAGACAAACCCTAGTTATAAAATAAATAAATCATAAAGATGTATAGTATGGTGACTATAGTTAATAACACTGGCTTGCATATTAAAAGTCTTATAACAAGAAATAAAAACATTGTGTAACTATGTGTCGTGATGGATGTTGACTTATTGGGGCAATCATTTTGCAATGTTTGTATACAGATATTGAATTACTATTTTGTACACCTGAAACAAATATAATTTATACAAAAACCTATACCTAAACTTCCCATACTTTTGACTTATTCAGTTCAGTTCACTCAGTAGTGTCCAACTCTTTGCAACCCCATGGACCACAGAACGCCATGCCTCCCTGTCCATCACCAACTCCTGGAGTTTACTCAAACTTATCTCCATTGAGTCAGTGATGCCATCTAACCATCTCATCCTCTGTCATCCCCTTCTAATCCTGCCCTCAATCTTTCCCAGCATCAGGGTCTTTTCAAATGAGTCAGCTCCTTTGCATCAGGTGGCCAAAGTACTGGAGTTTCAGCTTCAGCATCAGTCCTTCCAATGAACACCCAGGACTGATCTCCTTTAGGATGGACTGGTTGGATCTCCTTGCAGTCCAAGGGACTCTCAAGAGTTCAAAAGCATCAATTCTTTGGTGCTCAGCCTTCTTTATAGTCCAACTCTCACATCCATACATGACTACTGGAAAAACCATAGCCTTGACTAGACGGAACTTTGTTGTAATGTCTCTGCTTTTTAATATGCTGTCTAGGTTGGTCAT
Source organism: Bos indicus (assembly GCF_029378745.1). Taxonomy (NCBI): domain Eukaryota; kingdom Metazoa; phylum Chordata; class Mammalia; order Artiodactyla; family Bovidae; genus Bos; species Bos indicus. Next base: position 34,076,235 of record NC_091765.1, read on the forward strand.
AACTTTCCTTCCAAGGAGTAAGTGTCTTTTAATATCCTGGCTGCGGTCACCATCTGCAGTGATTTGGGAACCCCCAAAAATAAAGTCTGACACTGTTTCCCCTCTATTTCCCATGAAGTGATGGGACCGGATGCCATGATCTTCATTTTCTGAATGTTGAGCTTCAAGCCAACTTTTTCACTCTCCTCTTTCACTTTCATCAAGAGGCTTTTTAGTTCCTCTTCACTTTCTGCCATAAGGGTGGTGTCATCTGCATATCTGAGGTTATTGATATTTTTCCTGGCAATCTTGATTTCAGCTTGTGATTCATCCAGCCCAGTGTTTCTCATGATATACTCTGCATATAAGTTAAATAAGCAGGGTGACAATATACAGCCTTGACGTACTCCTTTTCCTATTTGGAACCAGTTTGTTCCATGTCCAGTTCTAACTGTTGCTTCCTGACCTGCATAGTGTATCATTTTAGAGGGGTATTATATACTTGCTTTGAGACACACAGAATGGGGTCAAATGTTAGCCCCATGAATAATTGACTACATGACCTTAGGTAAGTTACTTAACCTCTCTGTACTTTAATTTCCTCATACGTAAAAATGGGGATTATACTGGGAATATACAAACCTAGTCTTATCCTTTTCAGAAGTAGAAATTCCTATCTATCCTTATAAATATTATTGTGTGTATTTATTTAATACAAAAATTAATGTAGAGATACTTCAACTAAATATTGTTTGGAGACCAGATAGAGACTACTCATGCCATATAACAAACACAGAGCTCCATAAGAAGAAGACAGACACCTCTTCTTTCCTGGAAAGGACTCAGCCAATTTTGTTTTCCATAGCTCTTCCAACCTCCCTTTCTTCTCTAAAAATGTGTGCCCCTTCCCGTGTTCTGTGGGGATTTGCATGCAGCTTGCCATGACTTTGGATCTCAAAATGCAATTTTCTGTTGATCCTCAAAAAAACCCAATGCTGCTGAAGAACTATCTGGCAGTCTATATATTTTAGTAATTATATATTATTATATACTTTAATATATAATATATAATTTATAAATATAACATATAAGCTATAACTTACTAAAATATAATTATATGCTATATAAATACATGTAATAATATATATTTTAGTATAAAATTATTTTCAAATATATAATTTGGTAGAACTGAATTAGTTTCTGCATATTCTGTAATTTATTTTTTGCTACATCAAAGTAAAAAATAGAATTGAACTGAATCAAATCAGCCAAACACGGAGAATCAGAAGCAAACATTCAAGTTTATCACCTATTACTGATATCTAACAAAACTCAATTTTAATTTGGACTATCTAGAGATAGCTTAGTGGTCAAAATAACATGCCTCAATTCCAATTTTGGAATGTGATTTCTTTAGTGCTGTTCCTTATTTAGAAATTAAGTCTACAGATAATTACAAATAAATAAATTCATTGAGTTCCAGATGTCACTAGTGGTAAAGAACATGCCTGCTTAATGCAGTAGACTTAAGTAATGCAGGTTCAGTCCTTGGGTTAGGAAGATCCCCTGGAGGAGGGCATGGCAACCTACTCCACTATTCTTGCCTGGAGAATCCCATGGACAGAGGAACGTGGCAGGCTATGGTCCTTAGGGTCACAGAGTCGACACAATTGAAGCAACTCAGCACAACCAGGTAGCCAATAATGACAAAATTAAAATAAAGTATATATAATCATTAATACTGTTTTAAAATATTATATTAAAGTCCAGGCTTTTTAACTGCAGAGTAAGTTTATATTTCAGTGACAGAATATATTAAAGATTTACCATGTAAGAACTGTGAAAGCAGAAATCAATACATAGATCCATTATTTACTATTTCTATATTCCCTTAATATATTCTATTCAAAATTTCCCTGTTAATTCTTCAACGTATCAAATTAAAAAATCAAATCTTAGTGACTTATCTTAAAGTGCTAATTAAATTCTGAGTCATAAATTTTTAAATGCTGAATAAATGAATCAAAGGTAGAATTATAAATGAAGAAAACTGCATTCTCTTTTATAAGATGTATTGTGTGAAAATAAAACTTACAACTTGTGAATCATAAAAGAGTCTTTTTTATCATTTTTCAAGCACCTCAAGTACCACTCCCTTTTAAAGGGTACTCAAATGTCCCAGACATGTGAGCTGACCCTCCATTTGACTGCGATCTCAGTCCACTTATGTGACCTCCGTCCATTTATGCATTTCAGTTTATTTTGTAGCTTGAATATGCAGGACAATAATTCTAATTTACTTATCTCGCAGCCTTACTGGGCCAGGTGATTTCGCAGGTGCAGTGACAAATAACTCATAACCAAACAAATGAGATAATGACAGTAAATTTGATCAACACAGATTCTACTTGCTGAAGAAAAATAGGAACACGATAGGAAGAAAATAGCTATCTGTATCACCATCAGATAATGATTTTCAAAAATTCAGTTATCCTTTATTTTTCATTCTTGTATCTGTTCATTCTATATATTATCTATTAGCTGCTTGGCCAGATTGATTTGCTTTTAATTTATGAAAAGAAACCATTGAAAAATCCTAAGAATTAATTCTAGAAAAGCCTGTGATTTAATGCATATTGCTTTCCAAATCTAAACATAGAATCATAAGGCCATGTGGAGAAAGGGCGTAGAGGCTGTGAAAGGGCAGGAATATGAAGGAAGGGAGATTAACAGAAATGTGGAAAGAAAATGAAAAGTGGAATCATTTTATCTTTGGAGTAAAATATAAGGAAAATGTTACAGATTTTGACTCCCAGTTTTCTCTATCTGCTTTCTTCCTTATTCTGTAAACCTCATTCTCCATTGCTACCCCTATTCCTCTTCTTCAAAATCTATTAGCAATCTATTTTCAGAACTAGTCACTCTCCCAACTCTGAAGTTTGTGGGACTTTCAGTAACTTCAAGTGAAAGTAAAAGTATTAGTCACTCAGTCTTGTCTGATTCTTTGTGACTACAACCCCATGGACTGTAACCTGCCGGTCTCCTCTGTCCATGGAATTCTTCAGGCAAGAATACTGGAGCGGGTAGCGATTCTCTTCTTCAGTAGATCTTCTCCATCCAGGGATTGAGCCCGGGTCTCCTGCATTGCAGGCAGAATTTTACCATCTGAGCCACCAGGAAAGCAAACCTGCTTTCAAATGAAAGTTTTGAGAAACTACTTTAGTACTTAAGTATTTCATTTTTAAAAGCCACACTGTCTTGCAAATACTTTGAGAGTGTGTTGTACTTACAGACATAAATCTTCATTTAGTTACTATAAAGGCAAGAGGTTAAAGTTTTTTAATTTAGTTTTTTTTCTATAGAATATCTTACTATGAAACACGGTTTCAAATGTATTAATATGAAACTCAATGGCTTTTAAAGCAAGCTATTTTATCCAATTACTGTGACATTATGTAAAACACATGCTGGTCAATTCATACTATTAAATTTAATACAAAAGAAAAGGATAACTGTGATGCTCTAACACTTAAAAGCTACTCATCCCTAAATAATGAAAAAACTCATCATCATTGTAAGCAAAAACAACAGAAACCTAAAGATTCTCATTGTATGTAATGTTTATGAATATAAATATATTTTCATAACTATTGGAGAACTATTTTTATAACTGTTAGTGATCTTCATAAAATAAATGGTATTTTATTATAAAATATTTAATTTTTCAGATTTCAATAATTAAATATAAAATTTGTCCTTCAGAAACAAAACACCATATAACCTTTTAGATCATAGAATATCTTTCTCTCTAATAAGATTTTGTACTCAAAATCTTTATAGTGTTTTTAGAGTTTCAGTTCAGTTCAGTCGCTTAGTCATGTCCGACTCTTTGTGACCCCACAGAATGTAGCACACCAGGCCTCCCCGTCATTCACCACTTCTAGAGTTTACTCAAACTCATGTCCATTGAGTTGGTGATGCCATCCAACCATCTCATCCTCTGCCGTCCCCTTCTCCTGCCTTCAATCTTTCCTAGCATCAGGGTCTTTTCAAATGAGTCACCTTTGTATAAGGTGGCCAAAGTATTTTGGAGTTTACTAATAGCTAATATTGTATTTTTCTTTTTAAAACCTTAACTTTCTTTAAAAGTTAATTTTCTCTAAATTTTGTACAGCTTTCTGATATAAGAAATTGAAAACTGTTATTTTTATGTTCTTGTAACATTTAACTTCGACTGTACTAATCGAATTTTGTCATTTTGCTGATTTCTAAGTGATAAGCAATACAGAAAATATACTTAACCAAAGGAGTAGTGTAGGATAATACATTTCATTAGAAATGTATTTTGTCTCTGTAATTATAGTGAAATGACAACGTAAGTTTTTTTCTTTTTGGAATTAAAAAAATGTCATGTTTCACTAGTGTGTAAAAATCTCAAAGGCAGGGACAAGATTTGTCATCTTTTAAGAGAGTCATCTTGTGCCTAATATGGAAGTTGAGCCACAGTTATTGAGTTGGTGTAGAACAGTGTGATGTATTTGTACTCCATAGACACAAAACAGAATTTAAAACCTGACTCTGCCATTGCACACTGTAGTATGCTGAACAGTCACCCCCAAAATATATTTCCAAGTCATAACTCACAGTTCATTATATAACCTGATTTGAAAATAGGGATTTACAGATATAATTAAGCTAATGGTTGCACAGAGTCGGACACAACTGAAACTACTTAGCAGCAGCAGCAGCTTGAGATGGGATGACATCATCTTGGATTTAGAGTGGTCCTAAATCCAATGTCTTTATAAGAGGTAGAAAAGGAGAAAACTGAGGGGCACACAGTGGGAAGGCTATAAGAAAGTGGAAGCAGAGACTGGAATAAAGAAGCCCTAAGCCAAGAAATACCAAGAATTTTCTGTAGCCACAAGCAGTGATGTAGTGCGCTTGTAATGGATTCTTCACTGAGCCTCAAGAAGGAATCAATCCTACTGACATCTTGATTTCAGACTTCTGACCTCCAGAACTGAAAGAGAATATATTTCTGTTGTTTTAAGACACCAAGTTTGTGATAATTTTGTTAGGGCAATCCTAGGAAACTAATACAGGACTATAGCCTCTAAGAGAGAGTTCTCATTTTAAAATGGGGCTAAGGCCCACTTTCAGATCTATTCAGAAAATTAAGCAAGGTAATTTAAACCATTTAACATGCTATCTGATATCCAGCAGTGCTCAAACACATTGGTTCCCTTCTTGACAATGATTTAGGAGCCCTCGGTAATAGGATTTCCCAAAGGAACATATCTAAAACCTGTTTGTCTTAGCAAAGAGCATAATTTGTATATATTTACATAAACTACAATCCATTAAAAGGCAGTTTTCATGTATATTTTCTGTATTAGTGATGATTTGGAAACCATCATGATGAGAACATTTAACTAAGTGCAGTGAATATTAGTTATTAAAGAATTACATAGCACTTTTGAATCTTCTATAATATCAGAAAGTCAGACAATTTTCATCTAATTCCCTGAACATCTGCCCTCTTGATTCTTTTACCACTGAAATGAAGAAATGAAAATAAAAGAGAAAGGATTCTAAACTCTTAAATCCCAAAGGGTCACAGAAGACCTTTTGTAGCTCAGAACTTGAAGAATAATTATACTCTTACATATTTAGAGAGTGAAAAAAAATCATGTAAGTTTTACAAGCTTTTAATCTTAACAGCCTGATCCCACCTTCTCTTTTTTATTATTGCTAATGTTTTGTCATTTTTGGCTCCCCTTCAATACTCGTTAATTGTAAATAAAATTTGGAGCAGAAAAATAAAGGCTGGCTATCTATCATCTTCTCTAATTTAAATAGCATCTTGCAGCAACCAAACTTTTAAAAATGCAGAGGCTATAAACATATTTTGAATGGATTCTGACCAGCAAGTTTTTATAAAAGTATCTCAATGTCCAATGCACATTTATTTGTAAGCAATGATTTTTGTCCTTTCTCATGTAAATTAAAACAAAAGCAACACCCTAAAATACATTAAAATTACATCATTAATTTTAAATACTAATTGACGTTTTATACATAAAAATGATACTTTAAGGAAAGACTCTTGACAATATAAGGATGTACTTCAATCTGTTCTAGAGAGTAATAATAAAGATTTTTCATTCAGGTGAGTTCTATATGTCTATTATACCTACCAATTTTCCAAATTCAATATATCCCACAAAAGTGGATGCTAAGAAAATAAAAGTTCAACTTATAGAAGTTCACAACATTGTTCTCAATGAAACTTAGCAGTACAGTCAGGGAAGTGAGGAGGTGGGTGCTAGTAAGAAGAGCTACTTAGGGAATGTTCTGTGGGTGCCTCCCAGGAAACCTTTTCTCTGCCCATTTACAAATGTACCTTACAAATGTACCTCTTCCAAACTGTACCTTTCATAACAGCCTGATAATTAGTTTATTTTTTCCCAGGGAAAGACTCAACTGAACTATGTTTATGTGAAAGTTGTATAGAATTCACTGTGAATTTATTGATTTCCAATTTGAATTGGCACTGTTAAGAAAACCAGATACTTAGGGCCCCCAGGCCACAGCTTCATATTCTCTTAACAGAAATCACATTGGAAAGCAGATCACAAATCATAAGGAGAAGGGTGTCTATGGAGCAGACAAGAAAATGCTTGAACATTGAGCTAAGTTCATGCTGCTGCTGCAGCTGCTAAGTCGCTTCAGTCGTGTCCGACTCTGTGCGACCCCATAGACGGCAGCCCAACAGGCTCCCCCGTCCCTGAGATTCTCCAGGCAAGAACACTGGAGTGGGTTGCCATTTCCGTCTCCAATGCATGAAAGTGAAGAGTGAAAGTGAAGTCACTCAGTCGTGTCCGACTCTTAGCGACCCCATGGACTGCAGCCTACCAGGCTCCTCCGCCCATGGGATTTTCCAGGCAAGAGTACTGGTAACTATGTCCATTTCCACAATAAATTATATCTACCAAAGGGATCAACAATTCAAGTGTTTCCCAGATTGTACGTGAAGGAGTACTTGAATGCTTGAGTTTTTGATTATTTCTCGCTTTATTTTTCCCCTTTGGTTGATTCAATGACTACTTCAATTGATGATGTCCACATTCCTTAGATATCATAATATATTGAGGTCTAATATAGCCACATTTGAAGAGTCATGTCAGATTTTTCCAGTTTAGGGGAATTTGCTTGTGAAGACTTGAATATATTACATATTGATTTTAGTTCTGAGGCCAATCATAATTGAAAATTTTTATGTGTCTTAGAGAATGCATTATTATATAGACTGTATATTTTTATTTTTAAAGGCTAGGCAATATGCCAAGTCAACATGGTATCAACAATAAAAGTCACATGTCTCCAAGTGAACACGTTAAGGAAGACTCTTGACACATTGTTTTAGGCCAACATGGAGCCATTTGTGTACAAATACAGTGTTTGTACATTAAGATTCTTAGTGGACTAAAAATACCAAATAATGAGATTTGTTTGACAACAAAATGAACTCATTTTATTTAACTAATACTTCAAATTATCAAAACTTGTCATACTTACTAATATTTTTATGTAATATTGTGATTAGTAACAATGAGACGTTTTCTTCTCCCTAAGGGTCTATGTAGTACATTTAGCAGTCAAACGAAGACTTAATATTTATATTTCTTGACCTGTGGTAAAGGAGGTGAATATCCTGGCCTAATTTTTAAGAAGAAAAATAAACATTTTTGTATATATACTCATGTCCAATAATATCCAATTTTTGACATGCATATTAGATTATTAGTACTCTCATTTCACAACAAACTTTGTAGACTTAAAATAGCTTAAAGATTATGTGAGTAATCTAACAGTGCTTATTTGAACATAACCTTGTACAAATATAAAAAAAAATCCTAAATTTTAATAAAATCAGTGCCTTTTGTCAGTAACATAAAATTTAATTAAAAAAAAAATAGCTGGACAGCCTCAAGTAAATCAATGAAATTAGAACACTCCCTCACGTCATGTACAAAAAAATTCAAAATTAAAGACTTAAAACAGGATGCTATAAAAATGGCACCCACTCCAGTACTCTTGCCTGGAAAATCCCATGGATGGAGGAGCCTGGTAAGCTGCAGTCCATGGGATTGCTAGGAGTTGGACATGACTGAGTGACTTCACTTTCACTTTTCACTTTCATGCACTGGAGAAGGAAATGGCAACCCACTCCAGTGTTCTTGCCTGGAGAATCTCAGGGATGGGGGAGCCTGGTGGGCTGCCATCTATGGGGTTACACAGAGTTGGACACGACTGAAGTGACTTAGCATAGCATAGCATAAAACTCCTAGAAGAGAACATAGGTAAAACATTCTCTGACATAAATCACAGCAATATTTTGTTAGATAAGTCATCCAAGCCAAAATATGTAGAAACAAAAATGTACAAATATGACCTAATCAAACTCATAAGCTTTTACTTAGCTAAGACCACCAACAAAATGAAGACAATCTATGAAACAGGAGAAAATATTTGCTAATGATGTACCCAACAAGCGATTAATTTCTGAAACATACAAACAACTCACACAACTCAATATCAAAACAAAAACAGCACCAAGCTGAGCTTTCTGTGTTATACAGCAGCTTCCCATTAGCTATTTATTTTGTACATGGGAGTGTATATATGTCAATGCTACTCTCTCAATTTGTCCCACTTTCTCCTTACCCCACTGTGTCCACAAGTCCATTCTCTACATTTGTATCTCTATTTTGCCCTGCAAATAGGTTTATCAGTCCCTTTTTCTAGATTTCATATATATGCATTAATAATGGGATGGGTGGTGGGAGGGAGACTCAAGAGGGAGAGGATATGTGTACACTTATAGCTGATTCATGTTGTACAGCAGAAACTAACACAATATTGTAAAGCGATTATCCTTAAAACAAACACCAATCAACACTGAGCAGAAGACCTAAATATACATTTCTCCAATGAAGACATACAGGTGGCCAACAGGCACATGAAAAGTTCAACATTACTAATTATTAGAGAAATACAAATCAAAACTGCAATGAAGTATCACCTCACCTCAGTCAGAACGGCTATAATCAAACTGTCTACAAACAGTAAGTGGCGGAGAGGTTGTGGAGAAAAGGGAACCCTTCTATACTGTTGGTAAGGAATGTAAATTGATGCAGCCACTATGGAAAACAGTATGGAGGTTCCGCAAAAACTAAAAATAGAACATATAATCTAGCAATTTCAATCCTGGGTATATATATGAAGGAAAAACAAAAACACTAAATTGAAAAGATATATGCACCCCAATGTTCATAGCAGCACTATATACAATAGCCAAAACACAGAAACAACCAAAGTGTCCATCAATAGAAGTTGTGTTATATTTATACAATGGAATAGTACTCAGCCATGAAAAAGAATGAATTATTGCCATTTGCAAGCAACATGGCTGGCCTTTAGAGAATACCATACTTAATATCATATTAAGTGAAGTAAGTCAGATGAGAAAGACATGTTATATGATATCACTTATACATGGAATCTTAAAGTATAATACAAATGAATCTATTTACAAAACAGAAGCAGACTACAGACTTAGAAAAAAACTTATGGATAGTTACCAAAGAGGAAAGGAGCAGAGAGAAGGATAAATAAGCAATGCAGGATTAACAGATACACATTTCTATATATAAGGTAGATAATTGACAGTGATTTACTGTGTAACACTGGTAACAATATTCCATATATTTTAATATCCTATAATGGAAAATAATCTGAAAAATAAATAATCTGAATAATTTTGCTATAAATCTAAAATGGATGCAATATTGTAAATTAAATACATTTCAATTATAAATAGCAATACTTGCTGCTATGAATTCAGTTTGACCTTTAGCAGAGAAACTGGCCCTTTCCAACACTGCGAAGAAATACTTCAATTGCAAAAGGACTCAACCCTTCAGCCTTGTGAGCCATGTACAGAGGCTCAAAGAAGCTGTAGCCTGGCTCCTGCCATCCTCTCCACATGCTGCTCTATCTCCTTGGACTTGTTATTGCACACATCTTTAATGTACCTGATAAATTCTGTTAATCCACCTTGAATTAATTGGCATCATTTCTTAGTTTTATAGAAAGAGGAAAACAGTCCATAAAATTTAGCAGAAAAATGATGATAACCTGATAGAAATTTTAAGAAGAAGAATCTTGAAAAAAGATACAGGAAAAATGGGTTAGAAGCCCAGCTTTGTCAGTATGACTTGGATTTTGGTAAATCATTTAATCTTTCAAGGATTTATTTGTGATATATATGGATTGGAATAGTTTATCTCTAGGATCATTTATAATTCCATATTATTAGCCTATGATAATTTCTTATATTTTACCCCTACTTGGAAACTTTTAACCTATCTGTGTCTTCAAGAAAAGTCATAATGGCTTAAGTTAAATACACCCTCAAACTATTTATCAATTGGCCACAACTACTAAATTATTGGTACTAACATATTTGTTTAATATGTTGCCTTAATCTAGACTTTCATTTCTATGTCATTAGTGATCTAATCATTTTCTGTAAACTTTAGTAGGATGTGGCACCTTGGAGTGCTGACATACTTTTTAATATGTAGAAGGTAAAGAATTATAAAATAAGACAATGTGCAAGGACGATTTTACTCCTTTAATAATTAGAGGTTGGTTAATGCTCAAAAACTTTCAAAGTTCTAAGAGACTATTCTGATTATTTCTAATTCTTAAAGATAGTAACAATTCATTTACCTACCTCATTATTTATTTAAAAGAAAAATGTGAAAGCAGGATTATACTTATTTTATTCTTATTACTGTACTAGTCTACAATATTCCTTGCCAATTAAATTTAGAATTTCCATTTCTAATCCTTCAGTGTTGTCATTATGTTTTAGAATAAGTTCTAGTGTTTTAACTACAATAAAAATATGCTGATTTTGGTCAGAGTAGTCTGTGACAACATGAAAATACATATTACAGTCATTGAGGTATAGAATTACTGAGTAACAAATGAATTACTGGATCATTCAGATTTTAATAGTATTGTTCCTGCCTCTACTTTGTATCTTATTGCATGCCCAGTTTCTGCTTCATCATTAACTTTAAATACCCATTATAAAACTGTATTGACATATAAATGTATACATATATACACAAAAATAAATACATATAAATTAACTATTAGAGAGGTAAGATAACCTACAAAAATACTGAAATTATGATGACTGTAGACTGAATATTTGTATCCCCTGAAAACTCATAAATTGAACCTCTTCTTAAATGAGATGATACTTTGAAGTGAGGTCTTAGAGATGCAACACCCTCATGAATAGGATTAGTGCCCTCATAAAAGAGACATCAGAGAGTTCCCTCACCCCTTCTGCCATGTAAGAAGTTAAAAGACAGCATGAACCAGGAACTGAGATCTCATAAGACATCAAATTTTCTAGCTCCTTGATCTTGGACTAGCCAGCCTTCAGAACTATGAGAAATAAATGTTTGGTTAAGCCATCCAATCTATGGCATTTTTGTTATAGTAGTTAGAAAAGACTGCTGCTAAGTCGCTTCAGTCGTGTCCAACTCTGTGCGACCCCATAGACGGCAGCCCACCAGGCTCCCCTGTCCCTGGGATTCTCCAGGCAAGAACACTGGAGTGGGTTGCCATTTCCTTCTTCAATGCATGAAAGTGAAAAGGGAAAGTGAAGTCGCTCAGTCATGTCTGACTCAACGATCCCATGAACTGCAACCTACCAGGCTCCTCCGTCCATGGGATTTTCCAGGCAAGAGTACTGGAGTGGGTTGCCATTGCCTTCTCCGTAGAAAATACTAAGGGGTGATAATTATTTTTGATAATACTTTAGCAGTAAGTACGTATGTGTGTGTACTCAGTCATGTCTGACTCTTGTGACCCATGACCCTATGGATTGTAACCTGTCATGCTCTTCTGTCCATGGGATTTTTTCAGGCAAGAATACTGGAGTGGGTTGCCATTTCCTACTCCAGGGGATCTTCCTGACCCAGGGATCAAACCTGTGTCTCCTGTGGCTACTGCACTAACAGGTGAATTCTCTACCACTTTGCCACCTGGTAACCAGCATCAGTAGTAAGTATAATTAAATCTAATTAATCTAATTAAAGGTTAACAAAATAAATCATAGCATGTCATACATCATATAGGAGTATAGATCAAAGAAGTCTATTTTCAGTTCCATTTATTCCATTTTCAGTGCTATTCTTTTCTTCCTTTAACATTTCTTAAAGTGGATATATGCTGATAATGAATTTTCTCAGTATTTGTTTTTCTTATAAAGTCTTTATTTTCATTTTTGTAAGATGCATTCACAGAACAGGGCTTCCCTGGTGGTGCGCTGATAAGAATCACCTGCCAGTGTAGGATACTTGGGTTTGATACCTGGGTCGGGAAGATCCCCTGGAGTAGGAAATGGCAACCCACTCCAGTATTCTTGTCTGAAAAAAATCCCATGGACAGAGGAGCCTGTCAGACTACAGGCCATTGGGTTGCAAATGAGTTGGACACTACTAAGTGAATGAACACATTCACTGAACTATAGAATTCTATATTTCCAGTTTGTTTCTCCCTTTCAAAACTTTAAAGATGTCACTTTATTTTTTCCTAGCTTATGAAGTTCTTGATGAGAAGTCTACTTTAATTTTCATCTTTGTTTCTCTGTATGTAATGTATTTTTTCCTTCCTCTGGCTACCTCAGACTTTATCTTTGATTTTCAGCAGTTTCAATATGGTATGCCTGGGTGTGTTTTTCACTTTTCTTTACCTGTTTGGTGGTCTTTAAGCTTCTTGGACCTGTAATTTGCTAAATGCCAATACTTTTAGAAAAATTTGTGGCCATGATTGCTCAATATTTTTATTATTCAGTATTCTCTCTCTTTTCCCCAACGAGATTTCAATTACACATAAGTTAGACCACTTGATATTGTTCTACAGTTCTTGAATGTTCTTTTCTGGGCTTCCTGCCACTTTTTCCCCCCTGTTGTGTTTCAATTTGGATAATTTATATTAATTTATCTTTAAGTTCATTGCTGTTTTCCTTGGCTATATTCAGTCTATACATAGGACCATCACAGGCATTCTTCATCTGTTGCCAATCTTTTAATAAATACGATTTGGCTCACCCTTATAATTCTCTTTGCTGAAATCACACATCTACTCTTGCATGTTGTCAAACTTTTCCACTGGCATATTTAACATATTATTATTTTAATTCCCTTTCTGATATTTCCAACTTTGCATAATATCTAAATCTGATTCTGTTGATTCTTATGTCCCTAGGGAGTGTGTTGTTTCCTCTTGCTTTTCTTTCAGTTCAGTTCAGTTCAGTCACTCAGTCGTGTCCGACTCTTCGCAACCCCATGAATCGCAGCACGCCAGGCCTCCCTGTCATCACCAACTCCCGGAGTTCACTCAGACTCACATCCATAGACTCAGTGATGTCATCCAGGCATCTCATCCTCTGTCGTCCCCTTCTCCTCTTGCCCCCAATCCCTCCCAGCATCAGAGCCTTTTCCAATAAGTCAACTCTTTGCATAAGGTGGCCAAAATACTGGAGTTTCAGCTTTAGCATCATTCCTTCCAAAGAAATCCCAGGGCTGATCTCCTTCAGAATGGACTGGTTGGATCTCCTTGCAGTCCAAGGGACTCTCAAGAGTCTTCTCCAACACCACAGTTCAAAAGCATCAATTCTTCGGCCCTCAGCTTTCTTCACAGCCCAACTCTCACATCCACACATGACCACTGGAAAAACCACAGCCTTGACTAGATGGCCCTTTGTTGGCAAAGTAATGTCTCTGCTTTTCAATATGCTATATAGGTTGGTCATAACTTTTCTTCCAAGGAGTAAGCGTCTTTTAATTTCATGGCTGCAGTCACCATCTGCAGTGATTTTGGAGCCCCCCAAAAATAAAGTCTGACACTGTTTCCACTGTTTCCCCATCTATTTCCCATGAAGTGATGGGACTAGATGCCATGATCTTCGTTTTTCTGAATGTTGAGTTTTAAGCCAACTTTTTCACTCTCCTCTTTCACCTTCATCAAGAGGCTTTTGAGTTCCTCTTCACTTTCTGCCATAAGGGTGGTGTCATCTGCATATCTGAGGTTATTGATACTTCTCCCTGCAATCTTGATTCCAGCTTGTGCTTCCTCCAGCCCAGCATTTCTCATGATGTACTCTGCATATAAGTTAAATAAGCAGGGTGACAATATACAGCCTTGACATACTCCTTTTCCTATTTGGAACCAGTCTGTTGTTCCATGTCCAGTTCTAACTGTTGCTTCCTGACCCGAATATAGGTTTCTCAAGAGGCAGGTCAGGTGGTCTGGTATTCCCATCTCTTTCAGAATTTTCCACAGTGTATTGTGATCCATACAATCAAAGGCTTCGGCATAGTCAATAAAGCAGAAATAGATGTTTTTATGGAACTCTCTTGCTTTTTCAATGATCCAGCGGATTTTGGCAATTTGGTCTCTGGTTCCTCTGCCTTTTCTAAAACCAGCCTGAACAAGTGGAAGTTCCCGGTTCACGTATTGCTGAAGCCTGGCTTGGAGAACTTTGAGCATTACTTTACTAGTGTGTGAGATGAGTGCAATTGTGTGGTAGTTCAAGCATTCTTTGGCATTGCCTTTCTTTGGGATTGGAATGAAAAGTGACCTTTTCCAGTCCTGTGGCCACTGCTGAGTTTTCCAAATTTGCTGGCATATAGAGTGTAGCACTTTCACAGCATCATGTTTCAGTATTTGAAATAGCTCAACTGGAATTCCATCACTTCCACTAGCTTTGTTCATAATGATGCTTTCTAAGGCCCACTTGACTTTACATTCCAGGATGTCTGGCTCTAGATGAGTGATCACACCATCGTGATTATCTGGGTCATGAAGATCTTTTACGGACAGTTCTTCTGTGTATTCTTGCCACCTCTTCTTAATATCTTCTGCTTCTATTAGGTCCATACCATATCTGTCCTTTATCGAGCCCATCTTTGCATGAAATGTTCCCTTGGTATCTCTAATTTTCTTTATGCCTTCACATTTTTGTGGAAAGCCAGACATGTTGTGTAGGACCCTAGAGACTTAGGTAAATAAATTTTATGTCTGGAAATTGGAATGCTATTCCTCTGCTAAGGCTTTAGGATGGACATTTGGGTCAACACACAGCTGAACTGAGTTTTCTAGTGATGCTTTGGTTACCTACAACTGTCAGTTTTCTCTATGATATCTGGGATTTAGGGCACAAACTGATTTGCCAGGGGCTTTTCTAAACTCATGGTCCACCTCAGCTTTAGTCTCTCCCTTGCACATGTGCCCTTAGAGAGGGTTTTCTTCCATATTCTTGTAACATTCCCAGCCATATTATCTCTAATTACTTATAACTCGCTGCTTGTTAGTCAATGGTACACAAAGTGAAGCATTCTCTGCTCCTCTGATTGAGCCCAACTTTTAAGAAGGCAGTGTGTTCCAGCGTCTCACAGATGTGGCCTTCTTGGTGTCTGTCTTCTCCTCCAGCTGTAGTTCTGTGTTCATCATGTATTCTTGTCCCTGACTCAGGAATAAAGGATCCTTTTTTCCCAGCTGCAATTGGTTTTCACTGGTGTGGTTTGCTTTCCCCCTGTATTGTAGGCTTTTGTTCTATATGGACAATAGGAAAGAAGCATCTGGGTGAAATTTTGTGCCTTTCCTATAGTAGCTGCAGATCCCTTCTTTAGACCTTCAGCTCAAGAGAGACTTTCACAGGAATCTTGCCAATATTTTAATGTGAGAATCTAGCGAGGCCTATAAGAAGATCCTACTAGTGAGTCCAAATTCTTATCCAAATTCTCCTTCTGTTTATACTCTCTTAGGCTATGTTTGCCTGTTGGCTGACTGAAATTTAACAGCATTCTTACTGGCATCTAATTATGTCTGCTACATATGGTCTCCCCTTACCAGGTACTTGTCTTTACTTCTATCATAGGTCAATTGTTTGCACTATGACTTTAGCTCTCTGATGGTTCAAGAAAAGTTTCCTTGAACTTATATTGAATTTATATTTTCCCTAGGATTTTTGTTGTTATTGTAAGGGTAGGAACAATGCTTTTTTCAGCTATCTACATGTCAAGCTGAAACTAGAATATTTACATACAATTTTAATATATAGTCATTACCTAAACAAATTTAATAGCCTATTATGATAGTCACAAATATCTATAAATCAGAGAAAATGCTTTTTTAAATCACAACTGAGCAAGCTTTTTACTTTTTAGCAGCTCAAAATTGTAAGCTCAATTAAATGCAAAACCATTATTTTTTTGGTCTCAAAAGAGAATATTTAACATTTTCCTTGTAAATTATAGGATTATAACATATATTACATTTTTCTTTTGCACTTTCCCCACTTTCTACCAATCTTTTGTATTAGCTTGTCTTCTCTTTGTGGTATATTGATAGTTTCATTATGCCATTTAAATGTTATCTTCTTTCTGACTGAAACTTATTTTCTGAAGAACAGAACTTCCTCAATCCCCAGTATATTTGTGGATGTAACTGTGAATTTATAGACACAATATACTTGTCTCTGCTCCCTAAGAATGCAGAACTAGATAAGCACTGCTTTATTGATGTAAGGTTTGTAGCACCCCACCAGACATGTCTTCCAAAGGTTTATTTCAAAGACAGTGATAAGAAATGTTCTGCAAGTTCTCTCTACTACTGAAGCCTCTTTCTATATTGCTCCAAGCATAGCAAAGAAAGAAGAAAACAAAACAGAAGTTGTATCTAAAATAAGATGGTAAATAACACAAAGATATTGTGTGGGATGGTAGAGACTCCCCTCATTGTAGAATCACAGCCTTGCCAATACCTCATCATTTGAATAATTTATCTTTTGTTGCTGGTTCTGTGTCAGGTTATGACCAAAGAGAACTGTTATAAATTGGTATATTTTTGAAATAGTTAAAGTGATGACCATAAAACAAGGAAGTTCTTAATACTGAATAAAAAAAAAAGAATAAAAATTTGGTTAATTGTAAACTTAAGAAAGTATTAGTCATTGCTTCTGACATAGTCAAAAATATAAAATACTAGAATCAAGAATCAGCTGCAAGATACAAATATAGACATTGATTTTAGGGGATAGGGTAGGATTGAAGATATTTAATATGAATATTGTGATGTTCTTGTATAGAATAAACATTCACTCTTTTGGCATATTTTTAATAGGCTCCAACATTACAAATACTTCAGGAGTCTTTACTAACAGGTAATTCAGAGATCTGAAGACTTTTACTTGACCAAAAGGAAATGTGATAATTAGCATCACAAATTCATGGCTTGTAAGTTTACTATTTCCATATCCATGTATTTAGGAGAGTAATACCCATTTTATGGTCTTATCCATCGAGGTACAGTAAACATTCCAAATGTAGGTCCTAGGCTTAGAGAAACCATCCATCATTTTATTTTTCTCTTTGTTTTTTGTAAGATTTACTCTAATTTAACTAGAATCAATTATTTGAAACCTCAAATATATGGTAGTATTTTTATATTATACCTTTGAGTTTGTAAAAGTCAAGAAATAAGCTTGTTGTGAAAGTGTTAGTCACATAGTCATGTCTGACTCTTTGTGACCCTATGGACTGTAGCCTGCTTCTGTCCATGTAATTTCCAGGCAAGAATAAGCTTAGTCCAAATTAAACATTGTACTTTCATAAGCTTTATATTTCCACTCATGAGTTCAGGGCACCTACAATGAATTCACATTCCCAGAAGTCTCTAATAAGAATATCTTCTCTATCTCCATAACAATAGACACTCCTGCCTTTAAGGTAACTTTTTACTTTAAAAAAAGGCTAAAGGAAATCAGCATATTTCTTATCTTATTTGTGATCTGGCTATAGTTTTCAATTTTTATCAGTTAATACTGTAACTGAGCATGACCCTATCAGGCCTTCCTAGAACATACCCCTCCCTGCACGTCCTGACCATGTCTCATATTTGTAGAAAAGCTATAGTTTTCCAGGAGTCCCATGAGTCACAAAAGTCTGGCTCAAGAATTAGTGTGTGAAAGACTGTGAACCTGCAGGTAGGCAGGAGAATTAGTAAGAAAAGCAGTCATATGACAGTCACAGAATCTTTAGTTCCTTTTTGAAGGACACAGAAAACAGTGTCTGATGCACATTCCTGAGTTGTTTTACAGTTGCCAAACCCGCCCCCACCCCAAGTGGAAGAAATTAACTACCTGATGACCATGAGCATTTAGGTCTGGGAGCCTTAGGAATGATAATGCTAACTCCGGTGATAGCACCCTGTCACCTCATCATCAACCAATCAGAGAATTATGCAGAGCTGATCACATACCCTGTGACTACCTTTCCTCACTGTGCTTTAAAAATGCTTCCCTGAAACCTATTGAGGTAGAAATTGTGAGTGTAGGACTCACAAACAAATTGTCAGTGTAGGACTCTAAGACCTTGGTCTTGTTTTCAATAAACATCTCACTCCATTAACCTAAAACTATACCCTCTTTCCTGAATTCCTGGAATTTTTCCTTGGTCTGATAAAGTATCAACACTCAGATCCAGGAAAGGGAAGTAATTAACTTCTGTTCCCATATTCCCTAGGGAAAGACAACTGGTGCTCATTTATCTTTAGCCCATATATCTGATTTCTTGTAAAATGGCCAGAGGGCATGAAAAAGGGTGGCAACTTAATCTGAGGATCAAGAGAATCCATAAAGATATTAAGTTAAACAGTGACCTTTAAACTGACTGGTTAGAAATGACATATTTTAAGGACAGGAGCCAACCAAAAATGTACAGATCAATACTAGCAAGCATATAAACTGTTGTAAGTCCCACCTTTTGGGGGACTCTTTACTCCCTCTCAGTGTCTATGCTGAGAACTTTATACTTTTCTGTAAAATAAATCCTATTTTCTTGCTACTGTGAGTGTTTGCGTGTTAGTAAAGTTCATTCTTTAGCTCCGTGAACAAGAACTCCGATTCCCACTTCACTCTCTGGGACTTCAAGTCTTTTGAGCATCAGCTGCCCTGGACTTCTTGTATGGTGTCTTACAATAAGCACTGCACTTTCCTTCACCACAACCTGGTGTCAGTAGATTGGTTTTACTGATCAGAGTTAGTGGATTCAAGTTGGGTTTAGTAACAATACTGCACCTGTAACTACCTAAAATAAACCATAATTTCAGTATATTTTAGAAAGTCATATAGTAGGGAAATAGGTAAAAAGACATAACAGCAAGGGATAATTGGAGACCAGCTAATGATTATTTAACTTGAGAAGAATATTTAATATACCTAAATCCCATCTTTTATTCATATTAGCAGCTCTTTCTACTATAGCTTCATTCATTCTAAACCTTCAGCATTCTTTCATGGAAAAGGAGATAGTAAAGTGCATATTTCTGCTTTTTATTTAAGCATCTTTATAATGGTATAAAGTGTCACAGTTCTTTTTTTTTCTTTCCTTTTTTGTGTTTTTGTAAATGATTCACAGATCCTTCTCAGTGAATGTCACCGAATTACGTATTTCTTTTGTCAATAGTGAAGAAAAAACTATACAAACAGGTCTGTACCTCTGAATCATCTTTAACACCATATTAAGATGAATTTACTTGGCATTTATTGCTAGGCACAACAATTAGCATCACGTGATGTATCGCTATAGCACTCTATAACGGAGGTAAAACAATCATGATTTTCTGATGGATGCTGGCATGGGAAAAGAGAAAAGACATAGGTGGAAATGGGCGATGAAAATAGCTCATTCTCAAAGTCTGATGGCACTTAGGAGATTCTACATATTAAATTTACATATACATCTCTCATTGACAAAATGTTCATGTTAAAGCAGACAAGTTGTCACAGAAATCTCCTGAGATGAAGAGCAAACATCTGACTCTCTGCAAGGTGCATATATTTATAATACAGGTAAGCCAGTTTGTAAAATCCATGTTTTCTATCTAAAAATTTACAGATCATTTTACATTTTCTAAATATGATGACTTGAGAAAGAAAGTGGTTGGAAAGTTAAGCTTGTTTAAATTCAATAGAAAGAGTATTTTTTTAATGGATTTTTTTTCCTTTTCAAGGAAAGAGGTCTCATTAGCTATGACTAAAACACAGCTGTGTATGATATAAGGGTCCTTTGAACAAGTCTGTAAAGGAAGTTAGGATTTAAGAAAGCTTACTGATTTGGTTACCAAAGTGCTATTATTATTGCTAAGTGAAAATAAACTTAAATAAGAGCCACTTCTAGTCTTGCCCCAGACTTTGAGCCATTCTTGAAGCTTCAGCACACTTGGCCACATTGCACTGCAGTTTTCTTAAATGGGCTGGATAATGACAAACAGGTAAGGAAAAGGCAAAGAGAACCATTTACTACAAACACACTGTAGGTAATACACAACAGTGGGGATTGCATATTGACCTTGGGGCATTTGGTCTCAGTCAGCATGCCATGCTACAGCACAGAAACAGACTGTCATGTTTACAACACAGAGCTGAATATAAGAGACTCACATAATTGCCTGCGAGAAGGTACAGGAGCACTTCCATAAGCTGTGCCCTGTAAATAAAACACATTTTTTTTGGAGCAACTCATCATTAGTAACAGTAGAATATGGTGGAGAAATGAATAAAGAAAACGAAAAGAAATTCAAAATAAAGACACTTTAAGATGCTTTTATTAAATAAGGTTTTTGAGTTATTCCATTTGGTAAACATAAAGATCAAAACAAATATTTGTAAGAAATTAAGAAAGGATATGTAATATACTAAAAAAAAAAAAAGTAAAATGAATGTTACAGCAAAAGATAGGAACAATTAAATTTGACAGAAAGGGAGGTTTGTGAAATGTAGAACACACATGATATTTAGGAAGTGGCCTCCTTAAAAAGTAGGTTCCCTTGCACCAATTCCTTAGCTGATGAAAACATTTTCTCAAATTCTTAAACTAAACAGTGTATTAGTATTTCCTCTGCTGTTTTTCTACCTCAAACTATATAGAAAAATAATGACTTCAAATAAAATGGCTCTAATCTGTGCATCAATCAATAAAAGTTAATCACTGAAAAACAGCAAAATCAGAGAGAAGTTATTAAATAAAAACAGTAATTGTATATGATAGACACCAAAGTTAGAACAACCTTACTATATCCCTCTAGTTGACTAAACACTGTACAAATGCATATTGTAATTCAAGTTGTATATTTTTATTCCTGGCACTGATCTCTATCACAAAATGATATAATAATATACTCAAAGAGAGGTTTTAAAATATTAGATAAAAATATATTTCTGTGAAAATCAATAGTTCATTATAAATATAATTAACAGATGATGAGAATATCTAAAAAAGGTTAACTGATATTTATTGAACATTTATTCTGAAGTTCTTATGTTTAGTATATGGTAAGCATTATTATATCAGTTTCCACAACAGTCTTTGAGGCAGTTAAAAATTTTACCTTTATTTATTATTATTTCCATTGTTTCTGATGAGAAAATTCTTTGTAGAATCAAGTAACTTTTAGACTTAATTTAGCAGCAGTTAAGAAGCTAGAGTTTTTAAAGGTCACACTGCTATACTGAAAATAGTTAACAAACAAGGACCTGTTACATAGCACAGGGAATGCTGCTCAATATTCTATAATTACCTAAATGGGAAAAGAATTTGAAAAAGAATAGATACATGTCTATGTATAACTGAATCACTTTGCTGTACACCTGAAACTAATACAACATTGTTAATCAACTATGCTCAAAGAAAAAAAAAAAATCTAGTTGAGTAATTAAAATGGAGGAGTTACAAAATAATCCCTGCTGCTGGCATTTCATGAACTTATCTTCTA
This sequence comes from Bos indicus, assembly GCF_029378745.1. Taxonomy (NCBI): domain Eukaryota; kingdom Metazoa; phylum Chordata; class Mammalia; order Artiodactyla; family Bovidae; genus Bos; species Bos indicus. Next base: position 34,098,141 of record NC_091765.1, read on the forward strand.
ACAAAAATAGCAAATGTGAGTATTATGACCTTGGTTTGTATAAAGGTATACCAAAGAGAGAACTACCTTATAAAGTGTCTGCATGCTTACATTGATGGATGATAAATAAGACATGCAAATCTGCTGCTTAAATTTTCTTTGTCTAAGAATATGTTTGTATCTCTGTATCTACTGAGGAAGACACATGACCTTTTCCTGTGCTCTACCAGGATTTGCCTAGGGTATATTTAAATAAGTTTTGTCCTGGATGGATATTTCTGAGTAAATTTGATCACAAAATTGCAACCTACACTTCGAAGAAACCACAGTACTCCAGAAACTTGCTATAAAGGCTCAAGTGTGAACTGTTAGTCATTCACTCCTACATATTGAACCACGCAAGTCAGAATCTTCTGTTCCAGTTTTGCATTTTGAGATGGACTAATGTTATACCTGTGTTATTCAAATAGAACTGAATGCAAGAAAGATTTCAGAGAGAAATCTGCCTAAATCTCATAGATCCTTAGCTATATAGACATAGGTTTGAATCAACAGCATAAGATCATTATTCACTATGCAAGGTTGATTAAAAATACCATCATTACTTGTAGCAAAAATTTATCATTTGTGACAAATGTATTGCTATTGTTCTTTGCTTTTACAATTTTTAATGAGTTGTCTCAAGTCCAAGTGATAAAACAAAAAAAAAACCTCTCATTTTTCCTATAAAGCTGGATTATTAAATTCACATATTAGAAACTAAAAATAACATTAATTGTCTGTATATTAGAAAAAGATCTCCAAGGTTAACAATATGTTAGGACTGATCTTCATTAGCTATATAATTAGAGAAAGATGTGTATTCTAATTTACTCCTATAATAACCCAAGAACAGAACACTGGAACAAAATCTACAGTATGGAAAGGTACTATATTAATACTCTGATTAGAGAAGCTAGTTTCTTAATTTCTAAAACTTTTAGTTCCTATGATAAATGGTGGGTAAGGTCACAATTAGGTTAAATGCAGAATAACTCAATAGAATTTTGAGGGAGAATTCCTTGGCTTCAAGTTTTCATCTGACTGGCTCCAAGCAATTTACTGTATGATACTTCTTTACTTTCAGTGACAAATTTGATGTTATGTGGTACACATACATCCTCTGGTTGTCTCCGCAGATCACATTTCTCCCCTCAACTTGCCTATTTCTACATCAGTTAAGTTTCTTTTGATTGCACTTTGCTCAGGTGACTTTTGTATTTGTATTTTTCATCACACTTTTCAGAGTCACTTAGTTATATGTTTATGCTCAATAGAATCATACAAAAAAAGATTTTAGTTTTTAGGGCAATTTTAAGCTCACAGGAAAACTGAACAGAAGTTACAGATTCCCCCTATAAGCCCTGCCCCTAGACATGCATACCCTCTTCCACTATCAATATCCCCCGCCATAAGGGTACATTTGCTATAATTGATAAACCTACACTGATACATCACTATTACCCAGCGTCCATAATATACCTTAGGGTCCACTCTTGTGTTGTGCATCTACCATTTTATAGATAGATATTTAGGATGTATATCTACTATTTTAGTATCACACAGATAGTTTCCATGTCCTAAAGCTTCTCCTCTGCTGCTGCTAAGTCACTTCAGTCATGTCCGATTCTGTGTGACCCCATAGACGGCAGCCCACCAGGCTCCCCCGTCCCTGGGATTCTCCAGGCAAGAACACTGGAGTGGGTTGCCATTTCCTTCTCCAATGCATGAAAGTGAAGTTGCTCAGTTGTTTCTAACTCTTAGCAAACCCATGGTGCAGCCTACCAGGCTCCTCCGTCCATGGGATTTCCAGGCAAGAGTACTGGAGTGGGATGCCATTGCCTTCTCTGAAAGCTTCTCTAGATTCTGCTTATTCATTCTTCCCTCTCCCCAGTCCTTAGCAACAACTGACCTTTTCACTAATTTTTCCAGAATGTCACATAGTTCAGATTATATAGTATTTAGCCTTTTCAAATTGACTTCTTAGTAATAAGCACTATGTTTCCTCCATGTCTTTTCATAGCTTGATAGCTTATATCTTTTTAGCAATGAGTAATACTCCATTGTCTATATGAACCACAGTTCACCTACTGAAAATTGCTTCTAAATTTTGGAAATTATAAATAAAGTTACTATAAATATCTATGTGCAGGTGTTTATGTGATATAAGTCTTCACCTCATTGAGGTAAATACCAAGGATGGTGATTGGTGGATTGTAGAATAACAGTATGTTTTACTTTGTAAGAAACTGCCAATCTGCCTTCCAAAGTGGTTGTACCTCAATAGAATCTTTTACAATTAAAAATGCTATCATATGTCAGCAAAAAGACCCAATATAGACAAATTTATTTTCTTTAATGAAATGCCAAATCAATAGAGTACATTTCCAAGGTCTTCATTTACTGGACCCAGGCGTTGGAAATGAATATACATGTATTAGTTAAAAACAATGGAGAGAAAATGTCATAAATTTTATTTTTTTTTACTTTTCAAGTAATGCTTGAATTGCATTAACAAATGATCAGAAATTACCCTAGGAAAACTAAGCACTGTCAAAAAAGTTAACATGCTTAGGAAAATTGCTTGAAGTGAAGTGAAGTGAAAGTCGTTCAGTTGTATTTGACCCTTTGCAACCCTATGGACTGTCAGGCTCCTCTGTCCATTGAATTCTCTAGGCCAGAATACTGGAGCAGGTAACCATTCCCTTCTCCAGAGGATCTACCCAGGGATCAAACTTGGGTCTCCTGCATTGCATGCAGAAACAATGACTAAGCCTACATTATCCAGTTTACCCACATCAATTTCATTCTGACCCCCTTTCTTTCTAAAAAGTCAATTAAAAATTTCATCTATAATTTGAGACTATGAATTGAAGTAACACAAAAATAATTAAATGTAATAATATATCTAAATCAAAATAATGAGTCTATTCATCTAAGGTTCAGTAAAGAACAAGCCAGTGTTTAATTTAATTGTAGGAGCTTAGAAAATCTAGCAGAGAAATACTTCATGCCTGGACTTTCTTCACACAGGCAGTATAGTTCATGAATATTGTTATTTTTTCACAGTGCTTAATAACACCCCTGAGGAGACATAAAAGACATGGGTTTGATCCCTGGGTCAGGAAGATCCCCTAGAATACGGCATGGCAACCCACTTCAGTATTCTTGCCTGGAGAATCCCATGGACAGAGGAGCCTGGTGGGCTACAGTCCATAGTGTCACAAACAGTTGGATACCACTGAAGTGATTTAGCATGAACATGCTAACTTCATATGTACTGTTATATGAGAAATGACAAACATGTATCTGAAGCACATGATATTATATTAATACCTATAAGATTATGTCTTTCCCATTCCCACAAGCAAGAGAGAGGAAGTAAGTGAATTCCCATCTTACAAAGCCAGAATGTGACAGAGAGGGGCCTGGAACTGAGCCCTGTGGCTCCCTCAAACCAGGAACTTACTTGGCTCTTGCTAAGCTTCTGTGATCTAGTGGATATGAGGACCTAGCCACACACTTAGAGGCTATTCTGTGAATGACGTGAATATGGTGATTTTCATTATAAACCATATTAGTTATAATAAGACTTGAAATAAACACAAGATTTGGAATAAGGAAAACAACTGAAAACCAGAAATCCATAAAAGGAAATGCAATAAATGCTTTAAAAAGCACACATACATACAAAAAGTGATGAACTTCCATAATACCTTCTTATTCCTCTGGAAATATTTGTTAAATACAGGTTATAGTCCTAGTTCAGAACACCAGGATCAAAAGGAAAAATATACAATCTGATCAGGGTAAGAGTCAATATCATTTTTACCTGAGCTAAATGTTAAAATGATATCTTAAGCATAATTCAATAAAAATTTAGAACTTACTAGCCCCAGGCATACACATCAAAGAGCTAAACAGAGCAAGACATGGAATGGAAATTTGAATAAGAAAATTCTTAAATAACCCTGTAACCAAAAGCCTTGTGTCCAGTGTTTTTCAGAATTCAGAATTATACAGAATATGCAAAATAACACCCCAAGCAAAGTCTACGTCTAAGGCCAAGCAAAATCAAAGACGTTAATATTTTTCTAGGAAAAATATAACCTCACTATGACTTTTAAAAATTATAAACAGCCTCTTGTCAATTTAGATCAGACTAGATTTGATTACCAAATAAATTATAGAAGGACTTTAAGTTTTCAGAGAATTTTTGGTTTGCTTGTTTGTTATTCTGGATCTCAGAATAGCAGATAAAAGATTAAAGACCTATAAAATTATTTAAAATTACATAATTAGAACCTATGGGAGCATGACGTTTTTATAAAATTAGAATTTCTGGCTCTACCTTAGGTCCTCTTAAAATTTTCTTTGTAATGAAATAATTTAAGAACAATTAGCTGTTCAAGAAAATACTTAGACTTGTTTAAGACTTGCACATTTATAAGAATGCTCAACTTCTAGAATGAAGTTGATAAAGGAAAACTTGACCTTGGTCCCATCACAGTACATACATGTGGAAACAGCAGGATTTAGTTAATATAACCATTTTAAATGTTGTGGAATAATGTGATTTCAAATGAAAACAAATATTTATGAAAAACATATAAATACTTCTACATGCCTTCATGCTTTTTGGTGGAATTTGCATTTTAAACTTATAAGACTAATGTTTCAGAACTACCTTTAATCACTAAATGACAGAGATGTGTTCACATTTCAGGAAATATGTAGATTGTAAAATGCTTGGCAATTCCTTAAAATCAAAAGCCATTCAGGTGTGTGTATTTTAGGTACCTAAATTACACAAGAAAACACTCTACTAGTTTTGTTCTCATTTAGGTATTTATTTTAACCTTTCATTAAAACACACAAGTTGAACATATTAAAACATTACCCTTTTAAAATCTTTCTTGTACTATCGACTAGCCAAAGACATGCCCTTGATCTCCCACCTTGGATGACATATAGTGATAGTTACTTGTTCATTAATCAAGCAAGGCAGTATATAGGACTCACACGGTAACAGTGCCTTTAAATAGAGTGCAGTTTGGGACCCAGTTTGTTTTCCTTTACATAACTAAAAATAGTGATTGTCAGACTGAATATCTACCATTAGCATTTTAGACCTCATTTCAAGAAGATCCTTTTAAATTTAAATTTGAAATTTAATTCCACAGCTTAAATTTGAAAGTAGTGCAATAAAGCTGAGACAATATTATAGGATTGGTGTTGGATCGCTTAACTACCATGGGGGAAAATAAATGATTTTTAAACAAATAAACAAAGAAAAAAAAAATAACAGGGATTTGTGAGATATTTCCCTTTATGTTCTCAACAACCTGGTAGAAATTCAGAAATGAATACCCATAAGGAAATTATAAATGCATCTTATAGCCTCCAAATAATGATAGGAGATCTAAACAATTCTGTTTTTATTAAGGAAATAACCAGAGTGAAAATGCACTGAGAAAACTATATTTATGACTTTCTTTTTTTTACCTACCTCTAAGACTTTCTATTTACCATAGTTATATAGTTATACACATTATAATACATTTAACATAGATATTTTAACAAACATTTGTAGTACAAATTGACATCATTAATTTTAAGTCACTACTACTAGTTTATGAGACATTAATTGAGGTATGTGAAAATAATATACTGTCTTACACGAAATTAGTTTTAAATTCTCTTTTCTTTTCTTAAATTGAATCTCTTGAAATTTACTCTTCTGTAATTTTCAAAAGTACATCTCCTGCTAGTACTTCAGTAAGAAACACAGTGGTAGGTATGAACTCAAATGGCACACTGAGAATATGAAATGCTTTCACCCACAAGGAAAACACAAATTCCTCTGCATGCTTTATATCATTTTAACTTATAATAGTAATCACAACTTACTGTATTTCCTGGGGATTTCCCAAGGCACAGCCAAAGGCAATCAGTTCCTCCCAGTTAGTCATAAATGTCCTGTGTTTCTTTCATTGCTTAAATATTGCCCTAAGCCCTTTTCTTTTATTATACGCCTTTGAAACAGAACAAACCATTTCCCAAAAGACACATCAAAAAGAAGGTTGACATTTGCAGAAATAAGAAGCAGCATGCGCTGTGTGTTAATATGAGGGCCTGAAAGACTTGACATGCGTTCCTCTAATTATTTTAGATCCTCTTTCTGGCAGTGTGTTCATTTATTATCAATAGAAATTAAAACCCTTTCAATGTCAGTACTATTCACACTACAAAAGTAGGGAAGATAAATGAATACTAAGGACAGCCTATTAAAAAAATTTGTTTTTATAGAGGTAAACATTCTTTTTAAATTTATTTTCTCATTTGATACAGATGTACCAATTATGATATACGTTATTCTTTTTACAGAAAAAGAGAATAGAGGATCAAAAAAACTAATGAAAAACATTTCATTTAAGAGATTGTCCAAGCTTAACTCACGTTTGCTACTAGCTACATTTCACCAATTCCTTTATATTTTCTTACCATTTTCCCAACTAATGTTTAGACCGATTGTTAAATACAAAATTGAAAACTACAGCCAATTCTTCCATGCTCAGCTTTCTTTATAGTCCAATTCTCTCATCCATACATGACTCCTGGAAAAACCACAGCTTTGACTAGATGGACCTTGGCTGGCAAAGTAATGTCTCTTCTTTTTAATATACTGTCTAGGTTGGCTGTAGTTTTTCTTCCAAGGAGCAAATGTCTTTTAATTTCATGGCTGCAGTCACCATCTGCAGTGACTTTGGAGCCCCCCCAAAATAAAGCATTTACTGCTTTGGGGCCTGGGGTGAAGATTTATCTTGCAGTAGCTGAGACCTTAAAGGGCAAAGGAGAAACCCCAGCAAGATAGTAGGAGGAAAAAATCGCTTTTAGAATCAAGCCCCATACTCATCAGAAATGCTCAGCGGGCTCAAACAAAACCTTGTGTGCACCAAGAGACCCCACAGAAACTAAGCCAGACCTGCCTTTGAGTGTCTCCTGTGGAGGTATAGGTCAGTACTGGCCTGCCATATGGGCAGGGACTCTTGGTGCAGCAGACTTGGGTATGGCATAAGCCCTCTCGGAGGAAGTCACCATTAACCCCACCATAGAGCCACCAGAACTTACACAGGACCTACACAGGACTGGGGAAACAGACTCTTGGAGTACACAAACAAAACTGTTTGCACCATGACCCAGGAGAAAGGAGCAGTGACCCCACAAGAGACTGACCCAGACTTGCCTGTGAGTGTTCTGGAGTGTCAGGAGCCACATTAGGCATTACTAACAAAATGGAGGCATGGCCCCAACCCCCTCTCCTCATCTCGCAGGCACGGTCCCGGGATGAAGGAGTTAGGCCTTGTGATTCTGACTTGTTCTTTCCTTTCTTCAGTTGAGTTGGCTGGAAAGAATGTTCAGGTGCTTGAGAGAAGCATGAGAAAAGTACAAAGTCTTCTGCAGTTGTGCCCAGAAAATAATCTATAAAATAACCATTAACATTTGTTCAAGGATCTTTACAAAGAATGTTCCAGGAGGAGCATGTAGGCCATAGCTTGAGGCCATGGGAAGGATTATTTTCTGAGACCTGTTTATGAGGGAAATATTTATGGCAAAAGTAGTTTGCTGGGTTTAGGGTTTAGGAATAATTAAGAATAGCTAGAAGCCTTTTTAGGAGATAGTGATCTTAAGATGCTAGGGGCAAACAGGATTTAGAAAGATAAGAAATAAACTGAGGAATGTAGCATGAATTACAATGTAATCACAAGTATAGGACACACAAAAAGAAGTAGATAATAGATAGTAAAGCAGATTCTGAGAGAATCCCTGAAGCAGGAACTCTGTTTGAAGGACAACAATAATTTCTGGAGACAGTAAATCTGGGTGCGGGAAACTAAAAATGTCAAACCTCTGACCTAATGCTTTTGTCAAAGTATAAAAGAAGACATGAGGCTTGAAATAAACATGAAGTTCCATACTGTGAGTCAGAGGCTACATCATCGTCTGCTGAAATCGCTCACCCCTTCAGGCTGATTCCCTGGCTGCTGGAGCTGGACTCCGGCACAGGAGTATCCGTCAGAGGTGTGGGTCAGCAGTGGCCTGCTGCAGGGTCGGGGGCATTGAGTGCTGTAGTGTGTGCATGGGACCTTTTGAAAGAGGTTGCCAGTATTTTGCTTACCTCTACCATAGTTTGGCCTCAGGTCAAACAAAAGGGAGGGAACATAGCCCCACCCAACAACAGGAAATTGGATTAAAGAGTTATGGAACACGGCCCCACACATCAGATCAAGAACCAGTTTCCTCCTCAGTCAGTCTCTCCCATCAGGAAGCTTCCATAAGCCTCTTATCTTCCATCACAGGGGATACAGAATGAAAACCACAATCAAAGAAAACGAATCAAACTGATCACATGGACCACAGCCTTGTCTAACTCAATGAAACTATGAGTCATGCCATATAGGGCCAACCAAGATGCACGGGTCATGGTGGAGACTTCTGACAAAACGTGGTCCACTGGTGAGGGGGATGGAAAACCACTTCAGTAGTTTTGCCTTGAGAACCCCATAAACAATATAAAAATCTTTCATTTCACTCATGGGTAAAGAGTTGAAGTCAGTAGCTACTGAAAGTGCTACTGCTATTTCTAAGGAAGTGTCAGTAAATTACATTAGTATTTCTTTCTTATGGGTCCCTGAATAAAATATAATTCTCAATTTTTACATTGTATTATTTTTTCAATTGACATGGTTTAGTAAATTCAAAATCCAGATAGCAGTTTATATGCTATTAAAGCTAATTTTGTTTTAAATCAGTTTAGCTAAGCAATAGAAAGAAAAATGAATGTAAGAAAAAGACTATTATAATACATGTGTGTGTGCTTAGTCGCTCAGTCATATTCAACTCTTTGTGACACCATGGACTATAGCCCGCCAGGCTCCTCTGTCCATTGGGATTCTCCAGGCAAGAATACTGGACTGATAGCCTATCCTTTCTCCAGGGGATCTTCCCACCCCAGGAATTGAACCGGGGTCTCCTGCATCACAGGTGGATTCCTTACCAACTAAGCTACCAGGGAAGCCCATTACAATACATATGTCCATGCAAATAAATACCATATTCTCTATGTATTTTATCAATAAAATGCTTTATGAATCAAGGATTTACCTTCTTATTTATGAGATTTTATTCACAGCAGTCACTGATATAAAGAGTGATTGAACTAGTTAAGAAATATTTTTAGTATTCTCCAAATCCAACAATTCTTTTAAAATATAGAATTTTAAAAGTCTATTGTGTTTTAAAAAACATAGGTCTCAAAACTGTAGTGTGAGAATTTTTCTTTGAGAAAATATGGAGGATTGTGATTTTTAAAACAAAGAAAAAAGGAAACTAAGTGTGAAAAAATAGGTAATTCTTTTCAGAAAACCCTGTTCATTAAAGAATAAACTACTTTAGAGTGATTTTAGATACACAATTAGACAAATCCACTTATTACTGAGAAAATTCCATATACCTTTAAAACACTAGAAATGATCATTCAGTTCGGTTCAGTTCAGTCGCTCAGTCGTGTCCAGCTATTTGTGACCCCATGAATCGCAGCACACCAGGCCTCCCTGTCCATCACCAACTCCCGGAGTTCACTCAAACTCACATCCATCGAGTCGGTGATGCCATCCAGCCGTCTCATCCTCCATCGTCCCCTTCTCCTCCTGCCCCCAATCCCTCCCAGCATCAGGGTCTTTTCCAATGAGTCAACTCTTCGCATGAGGTGGCCAAAGTACTGGAGTTTCAGCTTCAACATCAGTCCTTCCAATGAACACCCAGAACTGATCTCCTTTAGGATGGACTGGTTGGATCTCTTTGCAGTCCAAGGGACTCTCAAGAGTCTTCTCCAACACCACAGTTCAAAAGCATCCATTCTTCGGTGCTCAGCTTTCTTCACAGTCCAACTCTCATATCCATACATGACCACTGGAAAAACCACAGCCTTGACTAGACGAACCTTTGTTGGCAAAGTAATGTCTCTGCTTTTTAATATGCTATCTAGATTGGCCATAACTTTCCTTCAGATTATAAGTGACCTGCATGTGTTAACTACAACCACAAGTTATTTATTGAACAAGCTACTCTTCTTTTCCTATTATGTATTAACAGTGATAAAACCGTGAGAAACATTTAAACTTTCAAAAAAATAAAGAGAGCAGCACTTTTTCCTTACAGCTCTTTGTTAATAAAAAATAATTTGTGCTCTCCTGAGGAAGACATTCTACAAATGCAATATAAATGTGCTTTAGGAAAATTACCAGATACTGTCTTGCTCACCCTTCATTAGTTTTTCATCCTGGTGGTTTGTTAAAAGTCAGCAGGGAGCATATTTACGGTTTTAGTACATGGCAGTATAATTATTTCCCTGGTTCCCTCATTTCTCCACACTTTAAAAAAATAAAAATATAGGCTATATTGAAAATAAGCAAAATTATTGTGAAATGAATTGAATTGGCTCCAGTTGTCCTTTTACTTTGACAATCAGCATGGATTTTTAAATATACATATCATGTCTATATAAATGGAAACCCATGCCAGTATTATTTACTGGACAATTCTATGGACAGAAGAGTCTGGCAGGCTACAGTCCACGGAGTTGCAAAGAGTCAGCCACGACTGAGCAACTGAGCACCGAGCCCATCATGTCTACATCTTACACATATTAAGGTTTTAAAAGAAAAAGTAGCTATCATCTCTAGAAACTCCTAATATGGAACCAGGAGAATTTTCCCAGTATTTATATGCTTTGAAAAGGTTTTCCAATTTAAATGATCACTATCATTTTTCTATCAAATTTTGCTTTTCAAACTAAAGTACGTTGGCTTTTCTCCTTTCTTTTTATGTATATTAGTTTTGACTCATCTAAGGCTTAATATTTAGTACCATTTTGACGTATGTCAAATGACATCTTCGCTTATAAAGTAAAAATGTAGAAGCACAGTTAGCTAGCTAAGGGACTCTATCAGAGATGAGCACTAGGATAATAGCTCTGAAAATGTGGGTCAGTTATTTTACAGAATTCAGTGTCCTCAAATATTTTGCAGTCTGTGTGCTCACAGTGTAATATAACTTTCAAGTGATATCTATTTAGGAAATCAATATTTTTTTAATTTTACTATAGGCAGATAAAGAAAAATGAATAAACTTGAATTTTAAAATTTGGCAGTAGGCTATAAAAATGTAAGTGCAGAATATCATACTTAAAATGAACCTACTTTAGCCTGTTACAAGTAGAAAAATGCAGGTACTTTATTTTCACATGAGTCATATTTGGAGAAAAATAAGCATTCTGAAATAGTCACTGCCAGAGTGCTCAAATTACTGAGATAAATATCTGAACTTTAGGCATAGCTAATTTGTGTACCTTTTGTCACAAAAGTATTTGAGCAAGCAGCAGGTTTATCTGTCACTCTCTCTGAATACACATATACACCTAGTAGCATGTATGTACATTGCATATCTCAGGATATTTTCAGACATGACACTCCATTTGTTTCTTAAAATATCCTCATGAGCTAGGCAATACCATCCCCATTTAACAGATGATGATGCAAAGGTCCAGAGAGCATAATGACTTGGAGAAAGCCTAAGTGTCACTAATACTAGAGCAAGTGATTTTGAAGGTAAAGGGATATAGGTTGTGCTAAGCTGAGCTAAACTGAGAAATTAAATGTCTCAGTAATTTTTTTTTCATGTAATAAGAGCCTCAGGCTTGAATTACAGGGAAAGAAGGTTAACAATCATGCTGTTATATAATGTTGAACTAGGTTAGAAACATTTTTGAAAGTTTTCTTTTATAGTATCATCCTATTCAGACATAGTAAGAACACCATACATGTGATTAGAAACTCATAAAAATGTAAATAAAAATAAATAAAAATAGATGTATTTTATAAATAAAATAGCTTTCTAAGTTTTAAAAGTTTAAATACTAACTGGAATTTAGGTTATTTGGAGAGAATGACATACACCTGTATTTTAGGTTCTACTAATTAGAACTATGAATCTATAATTACAATGAGGAAAGTTATACAAGTTGTGAGATAACATTCACTAATTTATTCACTCACTCATTCTTTCATTCAACATTTATTCAGCGAATAGCTACAATGTGCAGGTCCTCTCTAAATTTTAGTAATGTATTCAATTATGGGTCCCTCAATTGAAAAGAAAGCATATCACCACACTTTGAATGCCTACCAAGTGGGCCAGGTTATTTTCACATCTAATGCAAATCATTGTTATTTTAATAATAATGACAAGAGTAAGCACGCATTGAGACCTTATTTTGTTATAAATGCATTAAGGGTATCAATTATTTAAAACTCACGAAACCCTAAGTGGATATATTTTTATCCTCATTTTCTAAGAAGGAAATTGAGAAACAGACACCATATAATTTGACCAAGGTTTTAGAGCCAGTAAACCAAAAGATTCGAATTCAAAATAGCTTCAGAGCTGATGTTCTTACCTACTGTTTTTGATCACTTATAAGCGCTTTTTATACATCATTTATTTTAATCCCCTGAGAGTCTCACAACCTTTACAATAATCCTTCAGGGCATCTATTGTCTTAATTTTACAACTCAGGAAACTGAAGTCTGTGGAAGAGGTTAAACAACTTGTCTAAAGTCATACATGTCTGCCCTCTTCTCAAATATACTAAGCAGAGCTGCATTTGGGCACTGTAGTACTTATATTACTCAGTAGGAGGTTAATCATACCTTTGGGGCATCAGCAAAATAAAGGTAAAAAGAAATGGGTGTATGTATTCAATGAATTGTATACTTGCTATTAATGATTTTATTTTATTTATTTATTTATTTTGGAAAGCAAAATGTGCTTTATTTCATTTTTAACTTTTTATTTTGTTTTGGATTATAGCCTTTTAACAATGCTGTGATAATGATTTTAAAATAACAGTATTAATGAAGGGGAAAATCCCTAGAAATTAACTGGATTCATTTCTTCTTGTCTGGTTTAGTGTTGTTTTCATTTGAATTATATATATGTAGGGGATGAAGTGGACTGTGATAAATCACTAAATTCTCAGTGCTCAGAGCTTCTAAAAGTCTTACTCCTACTCCATATATCTCATTTTATACTCATAAAAGTTGCATGAAGTAGCATTATTTGTGGCAGAAAGGAAGCTGAGAAATTCAATAACTTTTTCAAGTTCACAAGACTGGTAAGTAGCAGATATGGAATGTAAACTAAAGGCATTATGATTCTAAAGCCCAAGGTCTCTCCAAGATATCATACTGCCAACTAGTGTATTCAAAAGAAAGTGCTAGGATAATACAATTTTTATCTTATCTCCAGGTTATCCCTGGAGAAGAGAAAATTCAGGGGATGATAAAACCAACTTCCACTATATTGCCATATGCAAAACAGGTCTAAAAACTGCATTATTCCAGTGAGACAAGACTAACACCAAGGGATGGAAGGGAGAATGACAGATTTTGAATTAACCTAAGAACTGTTTCTTAACAGTCAAGGTTATTACCAGGAATGTTTGGGTAAACACTGGATAACTATGTTGGTGTGATAGAGTGTACAGCACTAATACTAGGGAACAAGTTATCTAGAAGTCTGGCTCTCAAGTATAACTATATTTTAGAATGATCTGGAAAATTACCAAAAAAATACTTTTCCTGGGTACCACTTTCAACAGTTGTGATTTAATTGGTAATGGGGTATGACCTAGGAATGAGAATTTTTTTTTAAACTTCCTAGATAACTAGTTTTAATATTTAAACAAAATTTGAAAAGGTCCTATCACTCTTGAGAGTCTTTAGGACAATGAACCATGAAGTAGGACCTTGAAAGACAACACTTTTGAAAATGTTTTTTAACAAGTGACCTCCTTGTTAAGCATAACAATTTTGAGCATATATTTGGAATTACAGAGGGTTGAGTTTTGTTTCTGATCACTTTAAAGCTTCATCTACACAGTGAAATTCTAGCAGGTCTCCCCTTATGGGATGGTTGAGAGGATTAATTTTAGATCTAGCACAAAATCCATAAAATAGTAGTTCTTACTTGTATGATTAATTCGAGTGAAGTCGAAAGTACTGTACAGAACTGTATTTTTCTTTTCCCTGAGCTCTTGAGTGGGGATATGTATATATACCAAAGGAGTGATGGTAGGGAAAACAGCATGTTAGGCCAATGGATAATGATTGACCCCCTTTCTCCTCAACTTTCCATCGCATAGTTTTCACATCCTTCACTCTTACTCACTGTATTATCTCTTTAAAAGAGAAAGTGTAAATTCACCAAGGTGATTAAAAGCAGCAGTATATAAGATGTGAGGTCATAGCACTCAGCTGTATAACCACAGAAACTCTAGAAGGTAATCTTGTGTGAACTCAGTTCAGTTCAGTTCAGTCGCTCAGTCATGTCCTACTCTTTGCAACCCCATGAATCGCTGCACACCAGGCCTCCCTGTCCATCACCAACTCCAGGAGTTCACTCAGACTCACGTCCATCAAGTTGGTGATGCCATCCAGCCATCTCATCCTCTATCGTCCCCTTTTCCTCTGGCCCCCAATCCCTCCCAGCATCAGGGTCTTTTTCAATGAGTCAACTCTTCACATGAGGTGGCCAAAGTATTGGAGTTTCAGCTTTAGCATCAGTCCTTCCAAAGAAATCCCAGGGCTGATCTCCTTCAGAATGGACTGGGTGGATCTCCTTGCAGTCCAGGGGACTCTCAAGAGTCTTCTCCAACACCACAGGTCAAAAGCATCAATTCTTTGGCACTCAGCTTTCTTCACAGTCCAACTCTCACATCCATACATGACCACTGGAAAAACCACAGCCTTGACTAGATGGCCCTTTGTTGGCAAAGTAATGTCTCTGCTTTTCAATATGCTATCTAGGTTGGTCATAACTTTCCTTCCAAGGAGTGAGGATCTTTTAATTTCATGGCTGCAGTCACCATCTGCAGTGATCTTGGAGCCCCCAAAAATAAAGTCTGACACTGTTTCCACTGTTTTCCCACCTATTTCCCATGAAGTGATGGGACCAGATGCCATGATCTTCATTTTCTGAATGTTGAGCTTTAAGCCAACTTTTTCACTCTCCTCTTTCACTTTCATCAAGAGGCTTTTTAGTTCCTCTTCACTTTCTGCCATAAGGGTGGTGTCATCTGCATATCTGAGGTTATTGATATTTCTCATGGCAATCTTGATTCCAGCTTGTGCTTCTTCCAGCCCAGCATTTCTCATGATGTACTCTGCATATAAGTTAAATAAGCAGGGTGACAATATACAGCCTTGATGTACTCCTTTTCCTATTTGGAACCAGTCTGTTGTTCCATGTCCAGTTCTAACTGTTGCTTCCTGACCTGCATACAGGTTTCAAGAGGCAGGTCAGGTGGTCTGGTATTCCCATCTCTTTCAGAATTTTCCACAGTTTATTGTGATCCATACAGTCAAAGGCTTTGGCATAGTCAATAAAGCAGAAATAGATATTTTTATGGAACTCTCTTGCTTTTTCTTGTGTGAACCAAATAACCCTTAAGTGAATCTGACAAAAAATATATATGAAAGCATAAACATATTTACACACTCAACTCTGCTTGCTCTCTGTTTTTAATATTTTTGTAACTGCTCCCTTTCCCAAATGCTCCTAAGTTGAACAAACTCTTGTTTGTAAGAATACCAAGGTCTTGATCATGTCTGTATTAGAACATACTCTTTGAAGACTATAAGGAAAATTAATGTCAGAAAACTGGCTCACATCATTGCTTTGAGAAAAAATATCCAATACAAAATATTTAATTAAAACAAATTCATGAAACTAGTATTTTTGTTTTTAAATAAAAGAATATGCCAATAAATTCACCAAGTCCCTTGAAGGTATATCTTTAAGATAACATACATAGAACATTTCACTTCCCTCATGATGACTTTGAATCTTGCTTCCACTACATTTTTTAATAATGCTGTTATACTTTTTAATTATCCTCATATTTTTATTTTTTTAATTTACTAAATTTTTTCTTCATTTCCCCAAATCTCTTTCCTACTTACAATTATTTTTGCATTAAGTTTAATTTAAATATCATTTGCATCCTATTTTTCAAAATTTAAAATCATTTTCAGTAATAGCTCTCAGGTCCCTGGGCATATGAAATGGAAGAATCATAGAAATGCATTTACGGACACATTGGTTCTTATGTTGGCTCTATATCTCAATACACTGGTGACCCCAAACCACTGACTTAACCTCTTTTTGCCTCACTTTCTCACCTGTAAATTGATTACATAAATTATATTTATAAAGCACTTAGAACATTGTCTGGTATTCAATAAGTGCTCTATAAGGAAAGGATTATCTGGTGGCTCAGATGGTAAAGAATCTGCCTTCAGTGCTGGAGACCTGGGTTCGATTCCTAGGTCAGGAAGATTCCCTAGAGAAGGGAATAGCTTCCCATGTCAGTATTCTTGCTTGGAGAATTCCATGGACAGAGGATCCTGGTTGTCTACAAGCACTATGGATTTATTTTTGCCTAATTACATAAGGCCTGACATATAATAAGTGGTCAGTGAATAAATTTAAGGTAAATCACCTACTTGAATAACAAATTATTTGTGTGATCTTGAATAATCATAATCTTTTTGTGGTTCAATAACCTCACCTTAAATGGAAGGATTTTAATATCTACTTTGCATCACAGAATTGATAAGACAATCAATCAAATGTTGTAATATGACACATTGTTGTTGTTTAGTCACTAAGTCCTGTCCCACTCTCTTGGGATCCCATGGACTATAGCCTGTCCAGCTCCTCTGTCCACAGGATTTTTCCAGGCAAGTATACTGCAGCAGGTTGCCATTTCTTTCTCCAGGGTATCTTCCCAACCAGGAATTGAGCCTGCATTTTCTGCAGTTCTCCTGCCTTTCAGGTGGATTCTCTACCACTGAGCTACCAAGGAAGTGCTTTACAAATGCAAACAAGTGCTTTAGAAATGCAGGTTATTATTAAATACTGATATTAACTCAATGTATCTGTAATGTATTTTCACGTGTCAAGCAAAAGGGACTGTATTTAGCTCAGTGAGCATATCATTGCAAAAGAGGGGAGGCCCTTCTTGTGAGAGGATGTTCTGTTCCAAAGATACTGCCTGAAAATATTGCTGAAAAAAATTGCTTTAAATTATATTTTATTACATCTTATTACACATAAAGCTTAGCTATTTAAAGATTTTTAAAGGGTTATTTTTAAGCGATTTTAGTGCATTAGAATTCTGTGTATGGTCCAACTTTGCCTCTCACATTGTGAAAAAATTCATTTCTACCCAACTGACTCCACTTGATAACAAATTCTGAATTATTGACACCTAAAGGATTAAAATTAAACAATATTATCATGTGTTCAGTATAAAATAGAGTGATAATTGAAGTTATATAGTTTAAAATAGTGGGTGCCAAGTCTCACTTTCCATGGATAGTCTCACCTGTTTATTTCTTCTTTTTCTTTTTGAAAATGATGCCTTACTCAGCCAAAATCGTTGATCATGAACAGTCTCCAGTTAATGCCCAAATATTAAAATTAATCTTTTCTTCCCAGAAGTATTTCTCAGAGTAAAGTTACAGCTCAATAAGGAAGACATATTTCCATCTTAAAGTTACCACTAAATATTTAACTTGTAGTTTTTTGTCATAATTGCAGCCTATGTAGAAGAAACATTTGCATTTTCTGCAATGGCATTTAATAATTAGAACCATTCTATTCAGAACAAAAAGAACATTTTCCTCACAAATATCTACACCTAAATTAAGTGCACTGTGAGGTTACAGCACAAAAAGTTTATTTTAATTATGTGCCTTTAGTCATTTTTATATTATTTTGTGTTTTATTCTTTATTTTTAAAAATTTTAAGTTACTGTGGTGAAAACACTTAACATGAAATCTACTTCCTAAAAATATTTTAAGTGTACAACACAATATTGTTGACCATAGGTGTAAGGTTTTATGTAGATTTCTAGAGAAAGTTTTTTATTCTTTATAAGATACTGTTTTTAAGACTTTTGGGGGTTTTGCTTTATTTGTAGAGATTATTTAACCACTTGGAATAGATATGTTTAGTTGCCTGCTTTACATTAAGATATGGCTTTAGATTTTCAGAAATGTATGTGTGTGTGCATGCTTATCTGTATAAATGTGTATTATTATTGAATCCTCATAATAAAAACAGACTATGCAAATTGAATCATGAATATTAAAATATATCTTTCATGTTGAGCTCAGATTGGTGATAGAAGAGTTGAGTTTTCATTCTGAAAAAAATGAAACATATTTGGCTGTGTCTTCTGTTAACTTCACTGCATCAGTGGACTAATTTGGGACACATCAAAATGTACTAAGAGAAAATAAGAGCTAACAGGAAGTTCGTTGTTTTCTCTAATGTAATATTCCAAAGGATATACCAATACTTCTTTTCTGTTGTGTGTCTTAATAATAATGTATTCTTCACTTTTTCCATACATGCTGCTGCTGTGCTGCTAAGTTGCTTTAGTCATGTCCGACTCTGTGTGACCCCACAGACAGCAGCCCACCAGGCTCTCCCGTTCCTGGGATTCTCCAGCCAAGAATACTGGAGTGGGTTGCCATTTCCTTCTCCAGTGCATGAAAGTGAAAAGTGAAAGTGAAGTCATTCAGTCAAGTCTGACTCTTCACAACCCTATGGACTGCAGCCTGCCAGGCTCCTCCATCCATGGGAGTTTCCAGGCAAGAGTACTGGAGTGGGTTGCCACTGCCTTCTCCATTTTCCATACATAGTACATGGTAATCGTTTGGGTGCTACCAAGCTATTTTGGTCACCTGTGGTCAACAATAGTGTGTTGTAGACTTAAAATTATTTTATGAAGTAGATCTTGTGTTAAGGTTTTTACCATAGTAACTTAAAATTTTAAAAATAAAACATAAAACAATATAAAAAAAGACTAAGGGTACCAAACAGGATGCCAGGTAAGGATGCCATAGAGTGAAGCAAGAATGCTAAAAATTCTCCATAAAGTGACAGAAAATATTTCTAGATATTTACAAGTATATCACAATTGACTACATTAACATACCTGACAAAAACTTATGTCACCAAGAACAGAGTTTTTTTTTTTTTAGGTCAGGAAGCATAGCATGGGCGAAGACATGGTGTCTTCCCGCCCCAGGAGAGGAGGTTCAGTTCCAAGAATGCTGCCCGGCATCGTTATTTTTAGCATAATGCCACTTCATATCAAAATCAAACACCAGTTTCTTCTTTAATTAACATGCTCACTAAGCCATTTCAATTAACATTTGGCTTTTCGGCTTCCTTTGTCCCACCCACACGGAGACAAGGTTGAACAACTTATCTGCTTCCCTGGTATTGTAAGCATTCTTACCGCACATAGGTAAACCAGAATTGTGATTTACACATTTATAACTTTTAAGTTCATACATCAGGCTCATGAACTTATTTCTTTGTGAGTCTGCCTGTGAGTGACGGATCTGCCCTGGGAGTGCAGAAAGTAATTTATCATTCTACAGGATGATGATTACATGCCTGAAGTTCTGAAAAATCACTCTAAACTGTGATATTCTCTCAATCATAATAACCAAACTAGCAGGTACTTATGTAGGTCTGTCGTGTGAGACACTGTTTAAGTTCTTTACATAGGCTAACAAATTCTATGGTGATAATAGATCTTCAAATTCTTTATTTTTATTATATTCCTTTTTTTCTTATCAAATGACTGAATCAGAAAAGCCAGGGATATAGGAAGGCATTAAACCCAGCGGTCTGGTTCTAGAAACTGTGGCCTTGACTTCTATGTGTCTGAGTACTGCTAGAATGTTTATTAATATGATCATTAATGTTCTAGAAGACTTATTAATACAAGTATTGGCATTACTGCCTATTATATCTTTCTGCCTTGAGATTTTTTTAAAAATCCACAAAGATAAATCCAGTTTTATAACAAGGTAAACAAGAATGAAGATGCCATTTTTGTATCACTAATGTATCCTAAAGATCCTAAAATATGCTATTCCAATAGAATAGTGAATTTATTAGAAAATAGAAATAAATTTTAGTTTTGAAACAACTGACATTTTAAAAGTAATGCAGAAAATCAAGAAAGTAACCTATAGTGTTTTTGAAAGAAATATTAAAGTACTCACCTACTCTTATAAAGGATTACATTGAAAATGTGGACTTTGTGAAACTAAATTCACATATCTACATATTAATCACCACCATTTATAAGAGTAATTCATTTAGGCAACATATATTAAAAATTCTTACTGTGGACCTGTTACAAATAATGTACTATAAGAGGTGAATGATAAAGTATGAAAATCTCCTCTCTTAAGCAAGTTTAAAAAATACTAACAAAATGGCAAAAATATTAATAATACATGTAGGATATGTTAAGTACTTTAAGAAGGTATGAGAGAAGATTATTCCTGACTGGACATTTAGTAATTGAACACACTTTTGGTGCTACTCTCTGACAGGCACAGTTTGAGAAGAATGGGGCTTCAGCAGTGAACAGGGGGAAAAAAAAAGTCTATATGCTCAGGGATTTTATTCTGGATTCTAGTGACAGGAGAAAGACAATAAAAAATATTTAATGTAAAAATAAGTGATGTTTTCACCTATTAAGTAGGATAGTCAGGAAAGAGAAGAGAACTTAATGAAAGGAGGAACACCCTTAAACTTGTTTAGAGAAAAGCTTATCTATTTGAAGGGTTAACAGCGGATGAAGAAGAGCTAGAGTTCTTTCTTATAAAGCAAAGTTCCAGTTTGGTTATTTTATAAAATGGAATTTAGACAAAATTTTGAAAGATGAGTAGGATTTTCTGTAAAAAATGATAATTGGGATCATTTAGCATGAACAAAGGAAGGATGTTGAGAAATGAGGGATGATTGGGGAATGGAGCATATATTAAGCTGAAGTCTAAGGTATGCATAGAAGGAAAGAGAATATGAGGCTGGGAAGGAGCGTTGAAAAGAGTTGTATGTATATACAAAGACCTGAAATTTAGAAGTGGCATTAGAAAGGGAACACGTATATAAAATGAAGAAGATAGAATTGATAAGATTCTATGACTGGCTTGACTTGATGGCAAAGAAAAGATGAGGTCAAAGATAATTTTGAAGTTTGGATCTTGGTGACCTGAAAAATTATGTTGTCATTAATAGGAAAGCAAATCAGAAGGAAGACCTGAACTGATAGTAAGTGATGAGTGACAATACCATTATATTAAAATCTCTCATAAATTACAAATTAAATTGCGATCATTGTGTCTGAATATTATATTGTATATATGACCATATTATATGTATAATATTTCCATTATTTTAATTAAATTAAATAAATATAATCAAGTAACCTTTATGTATAAACACACTTGAATTAAATAATAGAACTTAGTCTGTACTTTTGAATATTACTAAATATTTATATGAGAACCCACAAACATATAGGCATACGCCATACTGAGTAGATTACTTAAGTAATTACTTCATGATATACCAAACATGGGCCATATGTATATTAAAATTACATACTGCTTAACAGGATTATTGTTATTCCTTGAAGAATTATAACATGGCATCTAGACTGCCATACATTAAAAGTAACCTTTTATAAAGCCAGACTACACAATATTGAGAATTGCTTTTAAATGTGAATGAATGCCTAAAACATACTTCTGAATTTTGGAGAATTCAAATAAGTGAAATATTCTCATCTCACATACAATTATAATATCTGTAAAATTAAACATAAAATATTAATAAAATAATATTTTGCCTACATTTTAATTTTATTTCATAATTTTGTTTAAATTGCCAAGTATATAGCAATATAGAACATACACCCAAACACACACACAGACAAAATAGAAGTATTCTATACGCTCACAGAGTTTTATCTGTTGTAAATTATCTTTTGGAAACATAAATCCAACCTGTTAAGAATTTCCTTTTTATTCCTCAGGCTATTTGAATAAATGATGGGAGCAATCTGAGACCAATTCTCAGATATATATGAAATCTTTGGGCAAACTTTTTTTTTTTTCCCAATTGTAATGGGCAACTTCATCACAAAGGACTTCCAGAACAGAAACCGGGCACTGATAATGACAAGAGGGTTGAAGACAAATAATAACCTGAGAGAAAATTATGTGTCATGGAGGCATGAAAATGAGTACATCCATGAAAGAAATTTTGATTTTGAAAATTTTGCATTCTGAGAGAGAGACCTGTTCTTCACTCAGGACCACAAACTTCCCTACCCTCTATTCCAAAACACAAACTGTATGCTAAAAGTCCTGCCAAGTCCTCAGGGTAAAGAACAGGACAAGTTCTATACCTCAAGGAGCTGACAGTTTCAGCTGAAAATCCATGAACAGATGCCCAGCATATAGAGTATCTGATACTCAGTAGAAGCTCAATACATATTTGCTTATTTAATTAATACTGAGTATATGGAGGGCTTCCTTAGCAGCTCAGCTGGTAAAGAATCCGTCTGCACTGCTGGAGACCTGGGTTCGATTCCTGGGTTCAGAAGATCCCCTGGAGAAAGGAAAGGCTACCCACTCCAGTATTCTGGCCTGTAGAATTCCATGGACCATATAGTCCATGGGGTTGCAAAGAGTCGGATACAACTGAGTGACTTTCACCAAGACAACAGAGAAAGCCGAAGTCCAACTTCATGACCCAGGAAAGACTTTCTGGCAAAGACGAAGACTGATTTATGAGGAAAGGAAAGAACAGACTGCTAACTGAAGAAACAACTTAATCAAAATCCTGGAACACGAAACCTAGAATATCCAGAGTGATCTACTCAGTATTACTGCAGTGTTAAGTATAAGGTAAAATAAATCTGGTATGCCTTTAGAAACAAAAAGCAGGATAATAGAAAGGGGTTAAGTGGTCTAAAAAAGCCAACCTTCTAGAAATGGTCATAGAAAGTGAATCTTAGAGTTCTGGGGTTCCACCAGTTTTTGCAATTTGAGACCTTCTAAGATTAAAATGGAAACATATTTTCTTTTGTAGATATTCTGCCACAACCCGCCTCAGTGAGAAAAACATAAAATATTGATAAAAGAAAAGAAGACATTATGTTTTCCTTGGCTACAATAATAGTACTGTCATAGTCTTTTAAAGGGCTTCCCAGATGGCCCTAGTGATGAAGAACCCACTTGCCAAAACAGAAGATATGAGACAAGAGTTCGATCCCTGGGTTGCGAAGATCCCCTGGAGGAAGGCATGGCAACCCTCTCCAGTATTTTTGCCTGGAGAATTCCATGGACAGAGATGTCTGGTGGACTACAATCCATAGACTTGCAAAGAGTGGGACTCGACTGAAGGACTTAGGAGTAGTGATAGTCTTTTAAAGCATATGCCACTTAAAATCATGTAAGTGGCTTATGTCAACAAATTCAAACCTTCAAATTTTGAAAAAATTACAAAACTACAACCAGGACTTTTTAAAAACAGATGTTTTATTTTAAAGTGTTTGGATTTCAGAAAATTTTCAACTGGGTTGTTTGTTTTCCTATGACTGTTTTAAGATATTTGGTATACTTTAGATACAAATGTTTTATCAGTTAAGTTTTCACAAATATTTATTACCAGTCTGTGACCTGTATTTTTATTATCTTAATTAAGTTCAACTTATCCTTTTTTTTTTCTTTCATGAACCATGTGTTGTTTCTAAAACTCATCACCAGGAGTCCAAGTTGGAGATTAAGAAACTCTGAACTCACCTCTTCACATAAACAGAACAAATCTACAGCTACATAGGGATCATTTCCCTCTGAAAAAGACCTGAATACTAGATGAATGCTCCCCACAACAAAAGATAAAAGAAAATGGTAATAACTTCAACAGAGAGAAAACATAAGAAAGTACCAAGCAGAAGTCACAGAGCTGAAGAATACAATGACTGGATCACTGGCCTATACCATATCCAAAATTTAACTCAAAATGGATTAAAATTCTATATAAGACCTGAAGCTGTAAAAACTCCTAAAGAGAATACATATGCAGCAAGGTAAGTTCCTCGAAACTGGACTTACCAATTTTTTTTTTTTTTTTTTTGGATCTGACAGCAAAGTGAAGGGAAACAAAGCAATGATAAACAAATGTGACAACATTAAACTAAAAAGCTGTTGCACAGCAGGGAAACTATCAACAAAACAAAAAGGTTGCTTACTGAATGGGAGAAAATATTTGCAAATGACATACTGGTAAGTGGTTAATATCCAAATACACAAAGAATTCATATAACACAACATTAAAACAAAAAAGCAAACAACAACAGCAACAAAACACAACTAGCTTAAAAAATGGGCAGAGGACCTGAACAGACATTTTTCCAAAAAAGATATCAGAGAGAGCCAAAGGATATGTGAAAAGATGCTCAACATCATTAATCATCATAAAAGTACAAATCAAGACCACACTGAGTATCATCTCACACCTGTCACAATGGCTATTATCAAAAAGACAAGAAATAATAAGTTTGAAGGAGAAGGAAATAGCAACCCATCCAGTACTGTTGCCTGGAAAATTCCATGGACAGAGGATCCTGGTAGGCTACAGTCCATGGGGTCGGGTCACAAAGAGTCGGACACGACTGAAGGACTTCACTAACAAGTTTGACAAGGATATGGAGAAAAGGAAACTATTCTGACGGATGGTGCAGTTAATATGGAAAACAGTATGGAGTTTCTTCAAACAATTAAAAATAGAGCTACCATATGATGATGCAGTTCTACTACTGGGTATCTATACACAGAAAGGGAAAACATGAATTCAAAAAGATACTCGTGTCATATGTTCACTGCACCATTATTTACAATAGCAAAGGTATGCAATGAACCTAAGTGTTACTGATGAATGGATAAAGTGTGTGTGTGTGTGTGTATCTGTGTGTGTGTAATACTCATCACAGGATATTACTCATCTATAAAAATAATGAAATCTTGCCATTTTTGAGAACATGGATGACCCAAGATGGTATTATGCTTAGTGAAATAAGTCAGACAGAGAAAAAAATATACCAAATGATTTCACTTATAAGTGGAATGTATAAAACAACAAAAAAAGCAAAATTGAAAATAATATATAAGAGAATAGATTGGTGGTTGCCAGAGGGGAGTAGGGTTTGGGTGTGGCAAGAGGGGTGAGGGGACTGAGTACAATCTTTCAGTTATAAAATAAGTCATGAGATATAATGTATGGCATGGGAAATATAGGGAATAGCACCGTATTAACTTTGTAAGGTGACAGATGGTATCTAGATTTATTGTGATGACAATTTCACAATGTATACATGTCATCTCACTATGTTGTTTACCTGAAACCAACATAATATTGTATGCCAAGTACATCTCAATTTTTTAAACTTTATTATTTATTTTTTTATTAATTTTTGATTATTATTTTTTTTAACTTTACAATATTGTATTGGTTTTGCCATACATCAACATGCATCCGCCACGGGTGTACACGTGTTCCCCATCCTGAACCCCCCTCCCACCTCCCTCCCCATACCATCCCTCTGGGTCATCCCAGTGCACCAGCCCCAAGCTTCCTGTATCCTGCATCGAACCTGGACTGGTGATTCGTTTCTTATATGATATTATACACGTTTTAATGCCATTCTCCCAAATCATGCCCCCCTCCCTCTCCCACAGAGTCCAAAAGACTGTTCTATACATCTGTGTCTCTTCTGCTGTCTTGCATACAGGGTTGTCGTTACCATCTTTCTAAATTCCATATATATATGCGTTAGTACCATCTGAGCCACCAGGACTTATACTGTATTGGTGTTTTTCTTTCTGGCTTACTTCACTCTGTATAATTGGCTCCAGTTTCATCCACCTCATTAGAACTGATTCAAATGTATTCTTTTTAATGGCTGAGTAATACTGCATTGTGTATATGTACCACTGCTTTCTTATCCATTCATCTGCTGATGGACATCTAGGTTGCTTCCATGTCCTGGCTATTACAAACAGTGCTGCGATGAACATTGGGGTACACGTGTCTCTTTCAATTCTGGTTTCCTCGGTGTTTATGCCCAGCAGTGGGATTGCTGAGTCATAAGGCAGTTCTATTTCCAGTTTTTAAAGGAATCTCCACACTGTTCTCCATAGTGGCTGTACTAGTTTGCATTCCCCCCAACAGTGTAAGAGGGTTCCCTTTTCTCCACACCCTCTCCAGCATTTATTGCTTGTAGACTCAAAATGGATTAAAGATCTAAACATAAGACCAGAAACTATAAAACTCCTAGAGGAGAACATAGGCAAAACACTCTCCAACATACATCACAGCAGGATCCTCTATGCCGCACCTCCCAGAATATTGGAAATAAAAGCAAAAATAAACAAATGGGACCTAATTAAAATTAAAAGCTTCTGCACAACAAAAGAAACTATAAGCAAGGTGAAAAGACAGCCTTCAGAATGGGAGAAAATAATAGCAAATGAAGCAACTGACAAACAATTAATCTCAAAAATATACAAGCAACTCCTGCAGCTCAATTCCAGAAAAATAAACGAACCAAACAAAAAATGGGCCAAAGAACTAGACATTTCTCCAAAGAAGACATACAGATGGCTAACAAACACATGAAAAGATGCTCAACATCACTCATTATCAGAGAAATGCAAATCAAAACCACAATGAGGTACCATTTCACGCCAGTCAAAATGGCTGCGATCCAAAAGTCAATTTTTTTTAAAAAGCAACTCATCACTAAACCTAAAACCATGTAGATTTTCTCATCTATTTTCTTCTAGAAGTTTTAAAGTTCTTTATGTCACTCTTAGATGTATGATCCATTTCAGGTTAATTTTTTGTTAAAAGTGTAAGATATGGGTAGAAGACTATAACACTGAATTCTAAAAACAAAACCCATATAAAAGTAAACATTAGGTAGTAGACCGACTGGAATTTATTTTATTAATAGAATTTGTTCTTCCATTCTACTGAAAGTAAAATCTCTAAAACTTTAAATTCCATAACATATACCTCTCCAAATCAATTTCCTGCTATTCTCTGACATACTCACTAGCCACCATTCTAAATGTCAAGCGTTTCTCACCTCAGAATCTTGATACTTCCATTTCTTATTTCAAACATACTTCCTTGCCTTTCAAATGCCTGTTCCATCTCACATTTTACCTCTGCTTAGAGATTTATCCAAACTTTACACTATTTCAAGTACTTTTTCTTTATTTATATCTTTCATCAAATTGGTATTTTCCTTTATACTGCTTACCAAGACATATACTTACATGCACACATATACACACATAGTGTGTGTCTGTGTGTATACAAAATACATACAGAAATATACATATAAACAGAGTTTTATTCTAGGCTAAAATCTCTATGATGCTATGGATAATGCTATTTTTATTATAATACATCCACTTCCTAGCACTATTGCTAACACTTTCTAGAGATTCAATACATTTCCAAATAATACTTGAGTTAATTCCCTTCCCATTTTAAAATATAAAAAGAGAATTAACCTTAAATACAATTTAAAAAGCAAAATGTGGAGGCATACTATGGAGATTAAATTAAAGTCAATGAGAAAATATGTATAGTTAAGATAATAGCTATGCCAAAACTACATAAAAGGTATTTTGCTAATAGAGACTGAAGTATTCTACTATTCTAAAATGGGTACATTGCATTAACTATTAGCCAACAGAGAAAAAATGAGTATCTCCAAAATATTTTCTAATTTAGTGATAAGGCCATGCTGCTTTACTATAATCTAACTGACATGTTTTCATGAGGATAATATTAATGAAAATTACTCTTTGTGAGTTCCTTGACACTCCTGAAATTTTTTTTGTTATACTCATTAATTTGCAGTCACTGAAATGCTTTATTATAGAAAACCATGGGAGCAAGACAGATAATAGTATCTCATAATGACAGTTTAGAAAGCTCTAAAATGGGGATCACAATGATTTGCATATGCATTAATATTAGATTTTACTTATGGCAAAAATTCCCAATATTGAAAATCCTGTGAAATGCCACTATATCTGGATTCTTAATAATTTCCTTCTTGTTAGAACAAAGAATTTCTATGTGACATTTTATATAATGGCCACTCATAACTAGGGTCTTATTTTCAATAATACTAATTTATGAACATAAATTTCCAAAAGCACTGATTTTTCATTTGCATCTCTAAAACTTTGCTGAGAGCTGTGATTGTTGGTGTAGGTACAGCTTCTCAGAATTATTAATCAATGTGACACTTAAGAAATCTTGCCTAAGAAGCAAGAGAATTCCTCACAGGGAAAACTCTGAACTTATCGGAGAACTTAGGAAGCTTCTGACTTCACAATATTATATGTCCAAATGTGCAAGGACTTGTTCAGGTATTTTTGTCTAAAGGTGCATCAGGAGATGCAGTACGATTAATTTCAAACACTCTAAAACCGGGGTGCCTGGATTTTCAAACCCTAGTTTTGCTGCTTATTAACTGTGTGATCTTGGGCATATTACTTAACTTCTCAGTACCTCCATTATCTCATCATAGAGTGGAGGTTAACTATAATGTCTGTGATGATTAGATGAATCAATACATGGAAGATGCATAAAACAATATCTAACATGAATAGTATTCAGGAAATGCTGTTACTGTTAACCATCTGGTTAACCTAACCAGGAAACCAGAATTTGAAATGGGATGGCTAGCTGCTGGTGCTGCTGCTGCTGCGTCGCTTCAGTCATGTCCAACTCTGTGCAACCCCATAGATGGCAGCCCACTAGGCTCCCCCATCCCTGGGATTCTCCAGGCAAGAACACTGGAGTGGGTTGCCATTTCTGAGGGGCCTATTAATGTATATTCAGGACTGGATGACTGTTGGGCAAAAATTGTTCTCTCATTTGATTATTTTAAATTAAAATAATAATAGCACAGAGAAAACAGAAAAATTCTCAGAGAAGGCAGCATGAGTTTGTATTAGATATATATCTATTTCTGATAACAATTTTAGTAGCTTAAGAAACAAAAGGTAATTATCTCACAATTTCCATGGCTCAGGAGTCTGGATTCTCTGCTCACAGTCGCACAAGCCTGAAGGTAAGACGACAACTGGATACATCTACATTCAAGTTTCCTCAGGTTTTGGAAAAATCTTTATTTACAGCTGTGTAACTGGGGGGGTCTCTGTGTATCGGGTTGGCCAAAAAGTTCGTTCAAGTTGTTCATACCATTTTACTTAAAAATCTGAATGAAAATTTTGGTCAATCCAATATTTATTGTCTGTTGTTCTGAGGACCACTCTCTGTTCCTAGATGCCACTTCAGGTTCTTGCTATGTGGCCTCCTCTAGGGGCCTTCTCAAGCTTTGAATCTCTTCCTGTAGGAAGGACCTTAAAAGGGGTCTTCTTACTGGGTCAGGCCCTTTCAAAATAATCTTCCTTTTGATTACCTCAAAGTCAACATATTAGTACTCCAATCCTGGGAGTGACAATCCATCAAATTCACAGTCACATCCACACACAAGAGGAGGGGATGTTATACGGCCTTGGGTAACTGGGGTCATCTATGAATTCTGCCTACTACATAATGTGAGAAAAGCACTTTGCCCATTTCAATTGCCTCTCAATCCCCAGAGACTGCTTGGCACAAAATACACATTCAAGATATATTTTTGATAGTATCGCAACTTACTTAAAATTTACTTGGCCCTTTTTTGAATGCTTTTAGGTTGGATGGCATCACCAACTCAATGGACATGGGTTTGGGTGGACTAGGGGAGTTGGTGATGGACAGGGAGGACTGGCGGGCTGCAGTTCATGGGGTCGCAAAGAGTCGGACATGACTGAGTGACTGAACTGAAGTGTTACCAAATAAGTTTACTCATACACAAGCACTGAGCAGCACAGCAGAATTTACTAAAGATTCCAAGGGAGAGAAGGAAGAGACCATTCATATTACAGACTGCACAGTGAACTATTTAATATTCCTTTTTGCATTTTCTGAACCCCACCTCTTGCTCTTCTTTCTCTCTTCCCTGCCTTCTCTATCTCTCCTCTCTCGTCTTTCCAGTTCTGTCCATTTATTTCAAGTGAATCAATGACAGTTCCTTTTCCTGGCCCTCTAAAACAGGACTTTGCATCTAATTATAGAGTTTCAAAAATCAAATGGAAAAAAATCAGTAACATTTCCTTCACTAATTATAATAGCTGTCAACATTTCTTAAACCCTGAAAAAAAGCTCTAATTTATATCAAAATATAAAAAGAGTTTTGTACAAGAATTGACAGGTATAAAAAATAATCAGAAAAGACATGATATTCATTGATTCTGTTGTGATAAAAATAAGCAGTTTTATGTTAAATATGATAGACTTGTAACTTACAAAGAATGTGAAAATTTTGAATTTAAAATGATTCAGTTATAACTTTATATGACTCAATAGTCTGTCTAGGTCCAAATGAAAGCATTCAAGCCTTATTCCAGAATTCACATGTCCTACAAAACTGAGAAATGTCTGGTCTTATTTCTGTTGGTGACATTGCAAAGTTAAAACCTATTTACTAAATTATTCACTCGAATTCAGTTTAGTCTGTACTCACTGCTTTCCCCAAACCTAACTAATTTCTGGTAAGTTGGATATCTTTTATGACTCTGAACTTTATGTGTGTGTGTGTTAGTTGTTCTGCTGCTGCTGCTAAGTCGCTTCAGTCGTGTCCGACTCTGTGGGACCCCATAGACGGCAGCCCACCAGGCTCCCCCATCCCTTGGATTCTCCAGGCAAGAACACTGGAGTGGGTTGCCATTTCCTTCTCCAGTTAGTTGTTCAGTCATGTCCAACTCTTTGCGACCCTGTGGACTATAGCCTGCCAGGCTCCTCTGTCCATGGAATTCTCTACGCAAGAACACTGGAGTGGGTTGCCATTCCCTTCTCCAGGGGATCTTCCCGACACAGGGACCAAACCTGGGTCTCCTGCATTGCAGGCAGATTCTTTACCACTGCTCCACCTGAGAAGCCCTAGCTGAACTTCTGTATCAACTATTATCTATCTTTCTGAAGTAAAAAGTGACATATACTGACTTTTAAAGTTTATGCATTTTTATGTGTTTTCCGTCTTTATGTATCTCCTTATAATTTATAGAATAAACTCTTAAAAACTAGGGAGCATATTCCTCATTTTACTTATATACTGATTAAATACATTTGTATTGAGCAGCCATTATGTGATAGGTAGAAATAAAATTTAAAAAGCACTTTTTAATTTTGGGGGGCTCATAGCATACTTATTTCCAAAGCATACAGGGTATTTCTTTGAAACACTTAGTAAATATTTTAATAACTAAACATCATAGATAAATGAACATGTAGATAAATTTTTTTGAATTACCTTCTCCAAATTTTTAGATAGGATCATATCAAATATGCTTATTTTTATAAAATTCAAATGACAGTCTAATATCTAACAACTTTTCAGTTCAGTCAATCAGTCGTGTCCGACTCTTTGTGACCCCATGAATTGCAGCATGCCAGGCCTCCCTGTCCATCACCAACTCCCAGAGTTCACTCAGACTCATGTCCATCGAGTCGGTGATGTCATCCAGCCATCTCATCCTCTGTCATCCCCTTCTCCTCCTGCCCCCAATCCCTCCCAGCATCAGAGTCTTTTCCAATGAGTCAACTCTTCGCATGAGGTGGCCAAAGTACTGGAGTTTCAGCTTTAGCATCATTCCTTCCAAAGAACACCCAGGGCTGATCTCCTTCAGAATGGACTGGCTGGATCTCCTTGAAGTCCAAGGGACTCTCAAGAGTCTTCTCCAACACCAGAGGTCAAAAGCATCAATTCTTTGGTGCTCAGCTTTCTTCACAGTCCAACTCTCACATCCATACATGACCACAGGAAAAACCATAGCCTTGACTAGACGGATCTCCCACTAAATCATTTTACCATTTGTGTGTGAATTTCTCTGTCTTGAGTGAAATAAATTATAATTGTTTCCATGACTATATTTACTAAAAGTTGGACTTAAAATACATTTAATATTGTCCAAGTGGAATTTTTTTTTAGAAAATGGGTCAATGTAAAAGCTGTGATGTTGTATGAGTTTAAATGTACATTTGGCTTTGACAGTAGTTTGGCATTTTATATATTTGCCCCTCTGGCTCCTTAATGTTCCATTGTTTAAAAATGACCAAATTAAACACCACAAGACTGGGATTCTACCCAGGTCTGATAACTGTGTCACTATGGCCCTGTTCCATCTCCGATAAAAGAAACATTGAACTCAATGCTTTATAACATTAGTTTCCAAATGGTATAGCTGATTGAATGATATTAACACAGTTCCAGGCTGAAGACTAAATACCACCCTCTGTTTAGAGCAGGAGAAGAGGTACTTGATTGACTTGGGATTTTTACTTGTCTAGAGATTAAAGTAACCATGTAAATTGTTTAAACTTTGAATTTCTGGCTTCATTTAAGCCATTCTTATCCTAAGTATATGCCTTTTTTTTTTTTTTTTTAGTCACTAGTAAGACAGCCTTCAGAGTGATTTGACAAATTTCAGACTTCAAGTTGTGAAATCACACACTGTGGATGAGTTTGATTACCTACAGAATTCCTTAGGGCAGCATTTCTCAGAATGCTGTTTCTGGTCTTCTCACCAGAACACCCAGATCTGAAACAATTTGCCTAGGGAATTGAATCTGAAATTTGAGAAGCCTGGCTCCTGGTAAAGAGTTGCCTCTTAAATATCAGCTGAAAGAATGATCCACATTATTAATCTCATCAAAACCCAACCCAGGTAAAAGGAAAAATATAGTTATATGTTCATTATCTGAAGGAAAAAAGAAAAAAAGATTTCAATAATCGTCTGATTGGAACCCAGAAAAAGGAAAATCTCAGAATATAATTGACAGGGGAGGTCTCTGAAGGTAATTGACAAGATGATTCTAGTTTATTTTGCATCATCACTGGTGATTTATGTCAGCTTCCTAAAAGGCACATTTTTATACAGTCTATACTATTTGGGGAAAAGTATTACTATTTGGGGAACGATAGAAGTGCATCATTCATATGGTTGAAGAGGTATTTAGGCTTCATGCCAGGAAATGCATGAAATTCAATTAATGGAAATGTTTGGGATTTCACTAAACTCATCAATTGGAATATGCTCTTCAAAAGCTTTATTTTTCTATTGTGTAACAAGCCTCTTACTAAGGCTGAAAGACTTTTGTTATATTCCCAGGTGGTACTAGTGGTAAAGAATCTGCTTGCCAATGCAGGAGACATGAGACACGGGTTCGAGTTCTGGGTCTGGAAGACCCCCTGGAGAAGGAAAGGGCAACCCATTCCAGTATTCTTGCCTGGAGAATCCCATGGACAGAGGAGTCTAGCAGGCTACAGTCCATGGGGTCGCATAAAATCAGACATGTCTGAAGCAACCTAGCACAGCACAAATTTAATATTAAATTTTAGATTAAAAATAATCTCAACACTTTCTATATACAAACAGCCTATGAAATATATAAAGCAATTTCAAAGACTACAATTGCCTCAGTGTTTCAAGTTTCTGAATCAACAGCTGAACAAGGATCAGGAGTTTAGAGAACTGAAAAGGCCCTGCTCTAGCACTCTCAGTCCCGACATCTCCTTATTTGCCACTCTAAGTAACCGTCCAATCATCAACCCAGAGTTAACTCCAGAGCTCCCAAATCGGTAGAACTGAAGTCAAACAGGGTAGAATCTATTGCATCTACGTTGTAACCTGCTCTCAAAGTGATTTTTATACACACTACAGTTTTTAAAGTAAGTTTAGTACTGAATGCCACAGACTGACATTTCCATTTTAGATAATTATATCACTTTAGCTTTCTTACTGAGAACAATCCATATGTTTAAGCCATGGTCTAATTCAAGGTTTTGACAATGGAAAAGTCTGCCTCTTGAGCAGATTTTTATCTTCATGTATAAATTCCCTGAGGTAAATTTGGCTAAACAGGGAATGATAAAATAGGAAAAGAAAAAATGTAATAGCAAAAAAAGTGAAACTGGTAAAAGGTAGAAAGAGAGCAATTATACAGAAAGACATAGTCTAACATTTACCCACAAAGTTACTCGGTTTCTGTCATTTTTGGATATAGGATAAGGCTAGGATTGATGAGAGTAAGCCACATAGGCAAAGCAGAAATTAGGTGAAATTTGCTAATTCTACTTGTGAATATTCACAAAAGATTGTTCATTACTTTGGAAATGCCTGCATCAATTCTCATCATATCTACATTTCGTTTAGGAAAAACTATCCAGCCCATTCTCAGTTTAGCATGTCTTTTGAAATGTGCCTACCTCAATTAAAGAGAATTGTTGTCATGGTGACAAAAGTAATCATCCTATGAATAATAATTAATATTCACCCATTAAAAATGCAATTATATTTTGATCTAGCAGCACCTGAAAAAGTCTCTCTCCCAATATTTCATATATTAGAGAATATACTTACATCTTATAGTTAAATATCATTACATCACAAATGAACAAACGTCCATGCAGAATTCAAAAGAATGCCTTTTAATATTTGACCTGATTACTCCCTAATAACCTCAGTACAGTTTCTACACCAAGCCTGTCTCCTATTCAGAAAAAATGAGGTTGCCCTACTTTGGAAAAATACAAGACATGAACTTTTATTTTAAACTATAAAAAGATATGTTGATTTCCCCCCAATTTAAATCCTATCTATCACAAAGCTAGAACAGTGGTAGACAAATAAAATCAAGTAAAATGAAACACAATCTGTTTCATATTTTTTAAAAAAAAGTGTAGTCATCAAACCAAGGCTGGAGCAAAAACACTGCTAAGACTGAATGAACACAAATCAGAAGTTTTATTATTCTTTCTGATTACACCAAGAATTATACACAATTTCAATGTATTTCTAAGAATTCTTGAGGAATTCACTTGAGGAAAAGAAGTCATGGCTTTTACCAGTAACTCGTATAAAAATATGCTAGGGATTTTTACTTTTTTTTATTATAGGCATAAGCTAAGCTAAGTATGTGTGTGCTCAGTCATGTCCGACTGTGAGTGCATGGACTGCAGCCCACCAGGCTCCTCTGTTCATGGAATTTTCCAGGCGAGAATACTGCCATTTTCTCCTCCAGGGGATCTTCCTGACCCCAATGATCAAACTCACATCTCTAGTGTCTCCTGCACTGTCAGGTGGATTTTTACCACTGAGCCACTTAGGAAGTTCAGATACCTTGAGTGAATATGAATTTGAATGTGTACCTATCTTCCAATAGCAAGTAAACAAGAGAGGTGGATTCAATCCCTAGGTCAGGAATATCCCCTGGAGAAGGGAATGGCTACCCACTCCAGTATTCTTGCCTGGAAAATTCCACGGACAGAGGGGTTTGGATGGCCCCAGTCTATGAAGCCACAAAAGTCGGATATGATTGAATGCGGACACACACACGCACAAACAATGATAATTTTTTAGCTTAGACTGTAGGGATAAAATATTTAAGATTAAAATAAGGGCTTAAATAGTGCTTGTTATATATTACATATAATTCTAAGTGCTTGATTTATGTCAACTGACTCAGTCTTCACATCACCCTTTTTGAAGGTACTGTTTTTTGCATTTTGTGGATTAAGAAACTATACATGGAAGATGACAGAACCAAGATTCAAAACCTGTTGGTCTGA
This sequence comes from Bos indicus, assembly GCF_029378745.1. Classification (NCBI taxonomy): domain Eukaryota; kingdom Metazoa; phylum Chordata; class Mammalia; order Artiodactyla; family Bovidae; genus Bos; species Bos indicus. The sequence continues at coordinate 34,133,930 of NC_091765.1, forward strand.
CCCCAGAAATCACATTCTTAGCCACTAGACTATTTCCCTCTCAGAGGAATAGACTAATGCCATGATACTGTGGTCTAATCACACCGCAGATGATTGTTGAATTCCATGTGCCATCATTTAATAGGAGCATTGATAACATAAAAATTTCCAAAATTGAATGGTGAAAAGTCTAGAAACATGTCAGTTGAATATTGGAGGAAATGGGAACACCCAGATTGTATTTTTTTTTTTTTCCAGATTTTAAAGAGAAGATACCAGAGGGGAAATGTTTAAAGTTTTCTCATATTTGAAGGAAAGAGTGCTGAAAAAGAGATTAGAGATTAGATTTACTCAAAATATAGTATCACTAAAATATACATTTTAATTTTATTCCTATAAACTTCAAAATTCCATCTGACTTACAAATAGCCAAAAGTACAAGTTTTGCTTGCATAACTTTGTAATCTCATATTCTACAAATTATTTTATAGTAATCAAACTTAGCTTGTATTTTCCAATTAGAATATAGCCTACATCCCTACATCCTGCAATATAGAGCTATTTCTGGTGGTTAGGTCACACTACAATCTCCACTGTGTGGTGAAGTGTTTTAGAGTTTCTTCGTCTCTAATTGAGCTATCTGCTCAGATCCCAGGATTTATTTTTAATTGAAACATCTACTAGAGCAATGGCAGGTAAGAGAAAAAAGAAAGCAAACTGATGAGTGTCTTCAAAGAATTAAATTAGAATCAGAGTAAATGTTGAATGGTGAGACTGAATTTTAAGGGTTTATAATTCTTGTTTATCAAAGTTAATGGAAAGAGAAGATGAGACTGGAGTGAACACAGAGATCTGGCTAGAAAACGAATATTAGGTTGAAACTCTCAAGGCACTTCTGACAACTGGATTTTACATAATTGAAAAGTAAAGGTATTCCCCATTTTGAGTTTTCATTCTGCCTTCTTACTTAGTGCCATCAATGTTTGTACAATTTGTCTATCTTTGGAAAATATTTTTTTCAGATTATAAAATAAGAAAACATATTTGAATTTCTAGAAAAGTTCATTGAATACCCTATAGAAGAAAATAAAAAACTCAAAATGTAGGTAACTGATAAAGTTTATCTTAAATGCATTAGCAATAGCTTCAGATCAGATCAGTTGCTCAGTCATGTCCGACTCTTTGCGAACCCATGGATCGCAGCACGCCAGGCCTCCCTGTCCATCACCAACTCCTGGAGTTCACTCAGACTCATGTCCATCGAGTTGGTGATGTCATCCAGCCATCTCATCCTCTGTCGTCCCCTTCTCCTCCTGCCCCCAATCCCTCCCAGCATCACAGTCTTTTCCAATGAGTCAACTCTTCGCATGAGGTGGCCAAAGGACTGGAGTTTCAGCTTTAGCATCATTCCTCCCAAAGAAATCCCAGGGCTGATCTCCTTCAGAATGGACTGGTTGGATCTCCTTGCAGTCCAAGGGACTCTCAAGAGTCTTCTCCAACACCACAGTTCAAAAGCATCAATTCTTCGGCGCTCAGCTTTCTTCACAGTCCAACTCTCACATCCATACATGACCACTGGAAAAGTCACAGCCTTGACTAGACGAACCTTTGTTGGCAAAGTAATGTCTCTGCTTTTCAATATGCTATCTAGGTTGGTCATAACCTTCCTTCCAAGGAGTAAGCGTCTTTTAATTTCATGGCTGCAGTCACCATCTGCAGTGATTTTGGAACCCAGAAAAATAAAGTCTGACACTGTTTCCACTGTTTCCCCACCTATTTCCCATGAAGTGATGGGACCAGATGCCATGATCTTCATTTTCTGAATGTTGAGCTTTAAGCCAACTTTTTAACTCTCCCCTTTCACTTTCATCAAGAGGCTTTTGAGTTCCTCTTCACTTTCTGCCATAAGGGTGGTGTCATCTGCATATCTGAGGTTATTGATATTTCTCCCGGCAATCTTGATTCCAGCTTGTGCTTCTTCCAGTCCAATGTTTCTCATGATGTACTCTGCATATAAGTTAAACAGGGTGACAATATACAGCCTTGACGTACTCCTTTTCCTATTTGGAACCAGTTTGTTGTTCCATGTTGCTTCCTGACCTGAAGGAAGGGTCAGGTTTCTCAAGAGGCAGGTCAGGTGGTCTGGTATTCCCATCTCTTTCAGAATTTTCCACAGTTTCTTGTGATCCACACAGTCAAAGGCTTTGGCATAGTCAATAAAGCAGAAATAGATGTTTTTCTGGAACTCTCTTGCTTTTTCAGTGATCCAGCAGATGTTGGCAATTTGATCTCTGGTTCCTCTGCCTTTTATAAAACCAGCTTGAACATCAGGAAGTTCACGGTTCACGTACTGCTGAAGCCTGGCTTGGAGAATTTTGAGCATTACTTTACTAGCATGTGAGATGAGTGTAATTGTGCGGTAGTTTGAGCATTCTTTGGCATTGCCTTTCTTTGGGACTGGAACGAAAACTGACCTTTTCCGGTCCTGTGGCCACTGCTGAGTTTTCCCAATTTGCTGGCATATTGAGTGCAGCACTTTCACAGCATCATCTTTCAGGATTTGGAATAGTTCAACTGGAATTCCATCACCTCCACTAGCTTTGTTCGTAGTGATGCTTTCTAAGGCCCACTTGACTTCACATTCCACGATGTCTGGCTGTAGGTCAGTGATTACACCATTGTGATTTTCTGGGTCATGAAGATCGTTTTTGTGCAGTTCTTCTGTGTATTCTTACCATCTCTTCTTAATATCTTCTGCTTCTGTTAGGTCCATACCATTTCTGTCCTTTATTGAGCTCATCTTTGCATGAAATGTTCCTTTGGTATCTCTGATTTTCTTGAAGAGATCCCTAGTCTTTCCCATTCTGTTGTTTTCCTCTATTTCTTTGCATTGATCGCTGAAGAAGGCTTTCTTATCTCTTCTTGCTATTCTTTGGAACTCTGTATTCAGATGTTTATATCTTTCCTTTTCTCCTTTGCTTTTCACTTATCTTCTTTTCACAGGTATTTGTAAGGCCTCCCCAGACAGTCATTTTGCTTTTTTGCATTTCTTTTCTATGGGAATGGTCTTGATCCCTGTCTCCTGTACAATGTCACGAACCTCATTCCATAATTCATCAGGCACTCTATCTATCAGATCTAGGCCCTTAAATCTATTTCTCACCTCCACTGTATAATCATAAGGGATTTGATGTAGGTCATACCTGAATGGTGTAGTGGTTTTCCCTACTTTCTTCAATTTAAGTCTGAATTTGGCAATAAGGAGTTCATGGTCTGAGCCACAGTCAGCTCCTGGTCTTGTTTCTGCTGACTGTATAGAGCTTCTCCATCTTTGGCTGCAAAGAATATAATCAATCTGGTTTCAGTGTTGACCATCTGGTGATGTCCATGTATAGAGTCTTCTCTTGTGTTGTTGGAAGAGGGTGTTTGTTATGACCAGTGCATTTTCTTGGCAAAACTCTATGAGTCTTTGCCCTGCTTCATTCCGTATTCCAAGGCCAAATTTGCCTGTTACTCCAGGTGTTTCTTGACTTCCTACTTTTGCATTCCAGTCCCCTAGAATGAAAAGGATATCTTTTTTGGGTGTTAGTTCTAAAAGGTCTTGTAGGTCTTCCTAGAACCATTTAACTTCAGCTTCTTCAGCGTTACTGGTTGGGGCATAGACTTGGATTACTGTGATACTGAATGGTTTGCCTTGGAAACGAACAGAGATTATTCTGTTGTTTTTGAGATTGCATCCAAGTACTGCATTTCGGACTCTTTTGTTGACCATGATGGCCACTCCATTTCTTCTGAGGGATTCCTGCCTGCAGTAGTAGATGTAATGGTCATCTGAGTTAAATTCACCCATTCCAGTCCATTTCAGTTTGCTGATTCCTAGAATGTCGACATTTACTCTTGCCATCTCTTGTTTGACCACTTCCAATTTGCCTTGATTCATGGACCTGACATTCCAGGTTCCTATGCAATATTGCTCTTTATAGCATCAGACCTTGCTTCTATCACCAGTCACATCCACAGCTGGGTATTGTTTTTGCTTTGGCTCCATCCCTTCATTCTTTATGGAGTTATTTCTCCACTGATCTCCAGTAGCATATTGGGCACCTACTGACCTGGGGAGTTTCTCTTTCAGTATCCTATCATTTTGCCTTTTCATACTGTTCATGGGGTTCTCAAGGCAAGAATACTGAAGTGGTTTGCCATTCCCTTCTCCAGTGGACCACATTCTGTCAAATCTCTTCACTATGCTATAAATTTTTGACAGTGTATATATTTTTACTCAATTATGAAAGTAAATGCTACATCTGCAAAAGAAAGTTAAAAAAAAAACTTAAAATATGCTTTAATCTGGTCATTAAACTGAATTTATAGACGAAATGGATCACCCGTTGAGATCAGAAGATCTAGTTATGGTTTTCTTTTGTTTAGTTTACAGGTTGGAATTTGATTTTGGTACTTGACTAAAAAGCTGGGCTTCAAATTATAAACCTTTCTATGGGACAATATTGCACCATGTTTCAAATTAGAAAAAGGGAAAGTTAACAAAGAGAAAAACCTTAATAGCATTTTAATGGTATATTCTGATAATGACCTAATCAGCATTTTACATGAACTTATCCTTTAAATTAGGCATTAGGTTTTGTGCTTCAGAGACTTGAAGGAAGAATTCCATTCAATAATGTAAATAAAATTCTTGTTCAGCGACTCTCCTTGAATTCCAGCAAAGTGTCCTTTGGTGAAGGTACTTATCTGCAAATTACTATTTCATTATGTCTTTGACTTCAGCTTCCAAAGGTGCTATCTCTAACACACATATTTAATAAAATAAAATGATGTTTTCTTTAACAAAGACTCCTTAGAGTACAAACCAGTCTAAATGAGTACAAACTGCTGCTACAGCTAAGTCGCTTCAGTCGTGTCCGACTCTGTGCAACCCCAGAGACGGCAGCCCACCAGGCTCCCCCGTCCCTGGGATTCTCCAGGCAAGAACACTGGAGTGGGTTGCCATTTCCTTCTCCAATGCAGGAAAGTGAAGAGTGAAAGTGAAGTCGCTCAGTCATGTCCGACTCTTAGTGACCCCATTGACTGCAGCCCACCAGGCTCCTCCGTCCATGGGATTTTCCAGGCAAGAATACTGGAGTCGGGTGCCATTGCCTTCTCCGGAGTACAAACTAGTCACTTTTAAAAGTCTAGTCTCTTGGAGAAGGGTACCCCCTCATTGTTTTGGACTAGAATAATTCTGATCTTACTCTTCTTTCTTCCCTCCCTTCCTTGCTTTCTTCCTCCCATCATCTCTCCTTCTCCCTTATTTTATAAAAGACAGACATGCATCACATTTAAAATTCAAACAGAACAGGATATAAATTAATCAATAAATGTTTCTCTCCAATCCCCTCAATGTGAAGTAGTTCAAAGTTCCACTCCTCAGAAGTTCCTACTGTTCATATTTCTTGAGTACCTTCTTAGAATTTTTACACATATACATCCATGTGTATGTATACAATTTTACAAGAATGAAAATTACACATACTCTTCTGTATCTTCAATTTTTTCTTTATCAGGTAATACAGATCCACCTCAATCTTTTTAAGAGATAACTCTTAAAACACAGATTTTTCCACTGTGCAGAAGACTGCTGCAAATAATCCCTGCATTGTTCAAAGTTCAACTGTATTATTTTAAAGTCTAGTTCTTTAAAAATTACTTTTGTTTATTTTCAGATTGTTATGCTTAATCAGCTTATATTTATGCATGTTTTAATGTGGATATACTGTAAAGTTGGTAAGAAGCTGAAAATATTTAAATTTTTAGTATATATATGTGTGTGTATTTGCACGTTTCCTTTGTAAACACTCTTGACAATATGCTTTTATAACAGAAGAAACATGTGTTCACTTTTAAAAATAAAAATGTATCCCTAACATTTTACATTACAAAAAAAATGTGTTTGCTAGTTTTCAAGAACACTGGATAATTCTTATATTTAAATTATATCTTACTTTATGAAGCCAAGTAGCAGGATTCCCCAATATAAGTTTACTTAAATTATGACACGTTTTTAATCTTTTCAATATATTTTCTGTTCCTTTCCCCAGGGTTCCTTTAATAACTGGAGAAAGAGCTTGGAAGTTGTCTGGGCAGAGTATGTTGGTACCTGGTATGGTAAAAACTACAGCGTGGACAGGCATGGCAAAAAATTCATAGGACTGCCTGCCCAGGAATAAATACTGACTGGCTGATGTTTATATGCTAAAAACAGAAATCACAAAGGTGATAAATCTACATATCCTCTTTATTTTATTCTCTTTGCTTTTGCACATAGTCTGTCTTATTCACAGTGATCTCCTTATAAAATGCATAACCATTAACCACCTGAAATAGATTTGGAATCAATTTGATATTTTTTTCTCATAATTTACTAAATATACAGTATATTTTAAAGAATCAAAAAAAAATAATTCATGGACACTTTTTTTTTATTCTTTTGAGAATTTTGGGAAATTGTATTTTGAGAAACTGTAATTTAACTAAATATTTTAATAAATGCCTTTTGTTGCGATCAGAAATTTTGTCTTCATACACATACACAGATCAAAGCTGGGTCTCCTGAATTGCAGGCAGATTCTTTACCATCTGAACCACCAGGGAAGCCATAGACATACACAACAGAATATTACTAAAATCGAGAAACTTTAAAATAACTGCCGGTGTACGAGACAGCAAAAGAGACACTGATGTATAGAACAGTCTTATGGACTCTGTGGGAGAGGGAGAGGGTGGGAAGATTTGGGAGAATGGCAATGAAACATGTAAAATATCATGTAGGAAACGAGTTGCCAGTCCAGGTTCGATGCATGATGCTGGATGCTTGGGGCTGGTACACTGGGACGGCCCAGAGGGATGGTATGGGGAGGGAGGAGGGAGGAGGGTTCAGGATGGGGAACACATGTATACCTGTGGCGGATTCATTTTGATATTTGGCAAAACTAATACAATTATGTAAAGTTTAAAAATAAAATAAAATTAGAAAAAAAAAATAACTGCTCTCAGGTTCTTCTTTGAGTTAATAAGTAGATTCCATTTAAGAGAAACCACTATGTCATTTTCACTTTATTTTCTATTTGCCGATTCCTTTATTTGCTGGTTTTATTGGACAGAAATGGTATGGACCTAACAGAAGCAGAAGATATTACGAAGAGGTGGCAAGAATACACAGAAGAACTGTACAAAAAAGATTTTCACAACCCAGATAATCACGATGGTGTGATCACTGACCTAGAGCCAGACATCCTGGAATGTGAAGTCAAGTGGGCCTTAGGAAGCATCACTATGAACAAAGCTAGTGGAGGTGATGGAATTCCAGTTGAGCTCTGAAGGTATCTGAAAGATGATGCTGTGAAAGTGCTGCACTCAATATGCCAGCAAATTTGGAGAACCCAGCAGTGGCCACAGGACTGGAAAAGGTGAGTTTTCATTCCAGCCCAAAGAAAGGCAATGCCAAAGAATGCTCAAACTACCACACAATTGCACTCATCTCACATGCTAGTAAAGTAATGCTCAAAATTCTCCAAGCCAGGCTTCAGCAATATATGAACCGGGAACTTCCTGATGTTCAAGCTGGTTTTATAAAAGGCAGAAGAACCAGAGATCAAATTGCCAACATCCGCTGGATCATCAAAAAAGCAAAAGAGTTCCAGAAAAACATCTATTTCTGCTTTATTGACTATGCCAAAGCCTTTGACTGTGTGGATCACAAGAAACTGTGGAAAATTCTGAAAGAGATGTATGCAGGTCAGGAAGCAACAGTTAGAACTGGACATGGAACAACAGACTGGTTCCAAATAGGAAAAGGAGTACGTCAAGGCTGTATATTGTCACCCTGTTTATTTAACTTATATGCAGAGCACATTATGAGAAACGCTGGGCTGGAGGAAGCACAAGTTGGAATCAAGATTGCCGGGAGAAATATCAATAACCTCAGATATGCAGATGACACCTCCCTTATGGCAGAAAGTGAAGAGGAACTAAAAAGCCTCTTGATGAAAGTGAAAGGGGAGAGTGAAAAAGTTTGCTTAAAGCTCAACATTCAGAAAACGAAGATCATGGCATCTGGTCCCACTACTTCATGGGAAATAGTTGGGGAAACAGTGGAAACAGTGTCTGACTTTATTTTTGGGGGCTCCAAAATCACTGCAGATGGTGACTGCAGCCATGAAATTAAAAGACACTTACTCCTTGGAAGGAAAGTTATGACCAACCTAGATAGCATATTGAAAAGCAGAGACATTACTTTGCCAACAAATGTCCATCTAGTCAAGGCTATTGTTTTTCCAGTGGTCATGTATGGATGTGAGAGTTGGACTGTGAAGAAGGCTGAGTGCCGAAGAATTGATATTTTTGAACTGTGGTATTGGAGAAGACTCTTGAGAGTCCCTTGGACTGCAAGGAGATCCAACCAGTCCATTCTGAAGGAGATCAGCCCTGGGTGTTCTTTGGAAGGAATGATGCTAAAGCTGAAACTCCAGTACTTTGGCCACCTTATGCGAAGAGTTGACTCACTGGAAAAGAGTCTGATGCTGGGAGGGATTGGGGGCAGGAGGAGAAGGGGATGACAGAGGATGAGATGGCTGGATGGCATCACTGACTCAATGGTGAACTCTGGGAGTTGGTGATGGACAGGGAGGCCTGGCGTGCTGTGATTCATGGGGTCAAAGAGTGGGACACGACTGAGCAACTGAACTGAATTGAACTGATATTAATCTAGCACTCATGTATTATATGTTTTAGATAACTAAAAATAAATTGTAAGAAACAGTTCATTAATAGGTTAAAGTTCCTTATGTAATGACAGTCATGTTTATAAAGAAAAAATAATCGGTAACCATATAGTCTATAAGTTATAAGTTATAAAGCTACAGGAAGTAACTTATAAATTATAAAGCTATAGGGAGTCTTTAGATATGTCAGGCACTTTATTAAAAACTTTATGTGAATAATTTCATTTAATCCTCAAATTCATGTGTGAACTATTTCTATTATGATTATTATGGCTATATAACAGATCACACAACTGTGGATGAGGTATATTTGCTCAATATCACATGGCTTTTATTTGGGCTTTCCTCATAGCTCAGTCGGTAAAGGATCTGCCTGCAATACAGGAGACTTGGGTTCAATTCCTTCGTCGGGAAGATCCCCTGGAGAAGGAAATGGAGACCCGCTCCAGTATTCTTGCCTGGGGAATCCCATGGACAGAGGAGCCTGGTGGGCTACAGTCCATGGGGTAGCAAAATTGTTGGACATGACTGAATGACTTTCCCTTCACATGGCTAGTAACTGTTGAAGTAATATATTCAATCTGAAATGACCTAGAGTATATAATGTTCTGAATCAGTAGATCACATAATTTGTTGTATAGCAAGCTCCAGTGTGGAGTTCAGATGCACTTAGATTTATCTATGCAACATTCTCACACCAAGAAAAAGAAGGATAAATATATATATATATTTAACTTGGTTCCAAGTCATATATGTGACAGAAGAGTTGAAGTCATCTTTGCACAGTACAAACTGTGCAAAGTCTTACTTCAAAGTGCACCATTCCCTTAATCTACACAATAAAATGATTTACCACTGATAATGCCATTAAGGAGCATGCTCTCTGTAGTCCAGCCCAAATGTACTTAGATCTACTCATCCACCTCAAATATAAGCCATGTAGAATTCTGATCTATTTGTATTTAAGAAGATAATGTTTAATTTAAATCACTGGCACAAGTTTTTCTTTTCTTTCAGTTTCAGGTGTTTAAAATTCTTCATTCTTTCTATTTTGCAAATTCCGAGGGTTTACCTTAGCTGTGCCATACAAATCACTACATCAGAAATTAAAACTTAGTAAATATCAATAGACCTGTCCTCCATATGTTTTGTAACATCCTGAGTCATCATTTTTTGCCTTACGTCTTTTCTTAATCACTACTTTATCTCTCACTGTATTATTTATCCCTTTTCTCTATTTATTCACTTTAGGGATTTTGTTCTGCCCATATTTTTTGTTGTTTTTTAATTTACAAATTGTCCACACTTACCCAATCTAGACCAAACATAATTTCCCTTGTGCTCTCTCTGTGCAGGTGGCGCAGTGGCAAAGAATTCACCTGCCATGCAAGAGATTCACGAGACACAGGTTTGATCCCTAAGTTGGGAAGATGCCTTGGAGAAGGGAATGGCAACCCATTCCAATATTTTTGCCTGAAAAATTCCATGGACAGAGGAGCTTGGTGGGCTATAGTCCATGGGGTCACAAAAAATCAGACATGACTGAGCTTGTAGTACCATATCTGAACTCAGAAGCTTAGATACTTAGATTCTACCAAAAGAATGACCTATATTTCAGGCTCTTTCCAATCTTATTACAAAATTTTCCTGGAGTATACAATGTAACGCAATTTACCCAACGTCACACAGATGAACAGAATCAGGATTAGGGTTTAAACCAAACTTTGACTATAAATCTGCACACAAATACACAGGATATTCAGAACTAATTAACATGAGGTTATAACTGCAAAGCACTCACACATGTCAATGGCAGAGAGAAACGGCGTATAGACCTTCTGTCATCTATTAATATTAGGGGTTCTGATACCAGAACCCCTAATATTATTTAGGGGTTAAAAACCCCAGTATTTAGTCAAAATGTTATGTCAGAAAATATTTTTAAAACTGAGTATTTCATTAATCCTTTGAAATCCGGGTTTATTTTACCTTTCTTTTTAATTATTAAAGAAAAAAATTATCCATTATACGCACATGTGTATCCATCATGAATATACCTGAATTTTAATGTTCAGTCTCAGACTGCAAAATATATGTATATAACACACATCTCCTTCAAGATAAAATCCTATCACAATACCATTTTATTTCATGAATCCTATCTTATTGGGATTTGAACTGCTAAAAACTATTATTTTTACAAATAAAATTAGGAAATTTTGTGTTTAACACATTCTGATTTTATGTAAAAATTATTTCCATTAGAAGCCATATACTAGTATCTAAACAGGAATTCAATGGATGACTTTGCAGATTTTTGATATTATCTCTTCTAATATCATATATTACACATATTTTCCATTGTTAATCCCTGTGAGTCAACATCAAGTCTATCATTAAATTAGCTTTCATCTTATAGTCTCTTCTCATAGTCTGAAGGAATTAGAACAGTTTATTGTTTATTTTAGCAGATATGAGACACATTTAAAGGAGAAGATGCTATGATGTTACTAATTTCAAGACTTATTGACCTTCGTATTTCCCAAGTATTGAGATATTTGACCAATGTGATATGAATTGGCTGTCTACATGGATAAACTTACATAACTTACTGTATTTAAATTTAATATTAAAATTTAACATTTAATATTTTTTTTTCACATCAGGTTGATTTTCTTTTCTTTTCTTTTTTTTTTTTTTTGGATCAGAAAACAAATTTTATTTTTTTTTAATTTTTTAAATTTTTTTATTTTTTAATTTTATTTTAGTTTTAAACTTTACAATATTGTATTGGTTTTGCCAAATATTGAAATGAATCTGCCACAGGTATACATGTGTTCCCCATCCTGAACCCTCCTCCCTCAGTTAGTCCCTGAAGTCACATTTTAAATACTCACTAATAGCATATAACTAGTGGCTACAGATGGGCAGTGCAGATACAAAAGACCTCACCTGTCATACCAAGGCATTTTGGACCCCGTTAAGAACATAGGAAAATCTTTTGGCTTTTTGCTATTTAGTTATAGACTTACTTAAGAATGAATATTAAATATAAACCTTATCTCTTTGCCTTCTACAGTGTACTTCAGTTTTATTTTGTCTCTTGTTGTTGGACTTCTGCATGAGTGAGTGAGTGAAGGCGCTCAGTCATGTACGACTCTTTGCGACCCCATGGACTGTAGCCCACCAGGCTCCTCAGCCCATGGAATTTTCCAGGCAAGATTACTGGAGTGGGTTGTCATTTCCTTCTCCAGGGGATCTTCCCAACCCAGGGATCGAACCCGGGTCTCCCGCACTGCAGGCAAACGCTTTACCATCTGAGCCACCAGGGACTTCTGCATACTTTTGTACAAAACTGCCATTTTGTTAAATGTATGTAAGCAGCATGGTATATTGGAGAAGGAAACGGCAACCCACTCCAGTGTTCTTGCCTGGAGAACCCCATGGACAGAGAAGCCTGGTAGGCTGCAGTCCATGGGGTGGCACAGAGTCAGACACGACTGAAGTGACTTAGCAGCAGCACCATGGTATATAATAAATGTGAGTGAATTTGAATCAATATTTACTCACAATATTTTAGTTAATTTGAATTCTAAGCCAGATAAGGTTTTTGTTGCTTTTTTTCTCAAATTTTGGCTTCCAAGGTGGCACTAGTGGTAACAACCTGCTTGCCAATACAGGAGACATGAGACGTGGGTGTGATCCCTGGATCAGAAAGATCCCATGGAGGAGGAAATGGTAATCCACTCCAGTATTCTTGCCTAGGAAATCCCATGGACAGAGGAGCTTGGTGGGGCTACATTAGTCCATATAGTTGCAAAGAGTCGGACAAGACTGAAGCACCTTAGCATACACGCACGCTTACTCTCATATTTGGTACAAAAATTATTTTTAGGAACAGCTCAGTCAAAGCATGAACCCTGAAACAAAACTTGGACCAACTTCTGAGGTACCTGCATTGCTGACTTCCTTCCAAATACAAAAATTGTTTGGAAAGCATTTTTTAGTTATAAAAAAAGTAGCTAAGTATTAATTTTTCATACTCAATAAATATTTTATTTTTGAAAGGATCAACTTTATTATTAGTTATAAAACAAAATAAATCTGAGTTGCAGAGAGAATTCTTAAGAAGCTCAGAGAGATACTAGTCACATCTGTATCTGCTAAATGGGCAACCCTAGGTACACTGGTCAGTTCTAACCTTAGAGACTTACATTATATATGCAATGAAATATAAACTCTTCATTGTTCCTGGATTAATCCAGTGTGTGTCTACAATCTTCCTTGTCTGATTTTCCACTACTGGTTTCCTGTATAGCCTTACAGATCTCACTAGCCATCCTCTACTATGTTTTCCCTTTCAAAAACTCTCTTTATCACCTTGCTGGTTTTCTAAGTCCTTCATAAATTTCATTTATGCTTTTTTAGGTCACCTGTGCCACTGATTTTTTTCTCTTTGCAACTATTACAGCACTTTCTAGTTAAAAAAATATTCATTTTATCCTATCTTATGTGATGATGTTTATTTTTTTATTTATTCTAAGTCCCATTTTCTTTACCAACTCTTGAGATCAGGAATATTATCCAAAAATGTTTATAAGTTGTGCCTGACAATGGTGGTTTATAATTACAAAGTACTTTCAGACAGGTCTTTAAACTTTGTATTATTTGATTTTCTGAATGAATAGTACTTCCCTAGAAAAGAGTAGAAACTCATTATCTATTAGTTACTTTTTGATATGTCTTTGCTTTTTCTTTTCTGCTTGCTTGGTATTTTTCTACTTATTTTTCAGTAGAACTAATATTATTTGAGGTAGGAAGCCTACTTGGAATTTAAGTTTTCCATATATTTTTAATATATGACTATATATATGACTATTTTATAGATTCAGTTTGTGATGTATCTACTAAAAAGTAATAAACCAGGGGACACCCAATGTGCACAAGAAAATAAGAGACAGTTGTGATTTTTAACACTAATATAGCATTGATTATGTCCCTACTTTTCCTAGGCTGTGCTGTCTGATGTAGCAACCACTAGCAACATGCACTTACTTGTTTTCACATTAACATATTTTTTTAATTTAAAAACTCAATTCCCCAATCACACTACTTACAGTTCAAGTGCTCGACTATTACCTATGTCTAGTGATCACCATGTTGTACAGCATGAAATGAATCTTTTCATCATCACAGAAAGTTCTATTAGACAGAAGTGCTCAAGGAATGTGTTTTGCAATTCAAGGTACTCCCCTCTAGAAGGTCAGCCTTGTTAGAGACTGAAAAGAAGCAACTGAGTTTTCAAGTCAAATTTAGAAACATACACCCTACATTTGAAGGGTAATAAATATTATGATAGGAGAGTTGTTTGAGATTATTAAGCAAACACATTTGCAAACTGTTCTTGGAGATCAAACAGTATAGTACAAGGAACATATAAGATCCATAGTGACTTTTATGCTGTATTTATTGGAAAAGTTCAACTTAGTTAAAACTCGTTTGACTACAAGTAACAGAAAATCTGGTCCCATCACTTCATGGGAAATAAATGGGGAATCGGTGGAAACAGTGTCAGACTTTATTTTTTTGGGCTCCCAAATCACTGCAGATGGTGATTGAAGCCATGAAATTAAAAGACGCTTGCTCCTTGGAAGGAAAGTTATGACCAACCTAGATAGCATATTAAAAAGCAGAGACATTACTTTGCCAACAAAGGTCCGTCTAGTCAAGGCTATGGTTTTTCCATTAGTCATATATGGATGTGAGAGTTGGACTGTGAAGAAGGCTGAGTGCCATCAAGAATTGATGCCTTTGAACTGTGGTGTTAGAGAAGACTCTTGAGAGTCCCTTGGACTGCAAGGAGATCCAACCAGTCCATTCTGAAGGAGATCAGCCCTGGGAGTTCTTTGGAAGGAATGATGCTAAAGCTGAAACTCCAGTACTTTGGCCACCTCATGCAAAGAGTTGACTCATTGGAAAAGACTCTGATGCTGGGAGGGATTGGGGGCAGGAGGAGAAGGGGACGACATAAGATGAGATGGCTGGATGGCATCACCGACTCAATGGACGTGGGTTTGGGTGAACTCCGGGAGTTGGTGATGGACAAGGAGGCCTGGTGTGCTGCGATCCATGGGGTCGCAAAGAGTTGGACACGACTGAGCGACTAAACTGAACTGAACTGAAAATAAATGTAACTTGTTTGAGTAAAATAGAAACATAATAAAGATTCCAGGAGGGTTTTTTTTTTTTTTTTTTAACAAACTCATGGGTGGTATTATAACTATTGCACTTGAGAGGAACTGGAACCAGGTATTTGGAACCAGGACTGCTATTACTCAGTTTCTTTCATTCTGGAGCTACATGCCTCTGCTCTGCTCTCCTTCATGCATATACTGCCTTCTTTCTGCTGCCTTTGCTTCTCCACTTGGGAGATCTAAACAACCAGCCCACCATAGCAGCTATGCTTTCCCTCCCCTATAGTCTCCCTCTCCTTTTTTATATATACTTGTGTAACTGAGATTATACGGAATCCATGTATTTTCCTGCTGTGTCTGTAACAGGATTATTGTGTACATTTCTTCACATATTAGAAGACATCATATTTAAAGGATCCAGACTATTTATATACTGTAAACTATAATAATCAATTTATAATTTATTTGACAAATCCCCCTTTGGGCAATACGTTTTATTCCTAATTTGCTCTTATAAATGATGATCTATATAGTACATTGTGTTTTCTGAGCATGTCCTTACCACAGTGTAGTCTAGCTGTTTACTAATAGTTTCTGGCATTATGGCATACATACAATGAGTCCAGGGACTAGACGACTTGATCATCTTTGTATCCACAATGTTTGGTGATAAATGTGACTGTCTTTTAGCCTTAATTTTATATTCACGACTGAAATACTTCATAAAAAGACAATAATTGCTTTAGAGATTAGTTTGAACTATAGGTATTTGACCCTAATAGAACACTATACTAATAAGAAAAAATTAAGTTATTATAATTCCATTACCTGACAAACACATTAGTGGATTTATTTACCAAGTCAAGCCTAGGGATTTTATTTTTAATTGATAATATACAAGTATTAATTGCATTCAGAGAATAGACACATCTTTATTTGGAGCTCTTAGTACATGAATCTGTTCAATAAATACATGTGGTTTGATCAATACTGTCTATGTATCCTAAAATGGAGATAGAGGAAATTTTCAGTTATAGATCATTCTCAGTCAAACAAAGAATTTGCACCTCAATGCTATGACTATTTTCAGCAAAGCAACTCGTGAACATTTACTTCAGGAAATTTTATATTTATACTAAAATAGCAGAAGCTTGTTTCTTATACATAATAAAAATGAATTGACATGCTGTGATTACTGACATGCTGGAAGAAATCAAGTGTGTTATGAAGGAAAAATATTTAAAAATAGAAATAAGAACTGTTAAAGTAATTACCAGCAGGTTGACATCAACTTGACAGGTTATGTAAGATACAATGTAATGTAACATCATGTCATTCCGTATCTTCACATATTTTTATCTCACAGAATTCTGGGATTTTAAGTAACCATAGCAGTAAGCATAATCCTTCAGAAATGTTAATTTACTTCTTAGCTACATATCTGTGTTGACTATGTCAGTTAATTTTCAGACATACTCAGTTTCTTCAACATGCCTTATATACTGATTAACCCAAGACTGAGCATCTATTTTAGCAAGAGAATTCATCCATAGTCTGAATTCATCCAAAAGTATTTCCTCTTCAATAGTTGGAATTAAATGACTACATAGACACATACTTTCTGTGAATGTAAATGTCAAAATGAAACAAGACTAGCTTTTTGATCCCAACCCTCAGGTGACATGTTTGATGAACAATATACAGTCAATATTAACTTTATTATATGGGTGTGTATGTGGTATGTAGGTATGAAGGAATATAAGATTTGTGCCATGCTGAGATTTGAACAAAAGAATTTTGTTCAAATTTAGCTGGGTGGTGTGAAATATGACTATCTCCATACTTATCTACATAGCATGCAATGATTTTAGAGATGGATTGTTTTTAAAGCTGCTGATTCATGGTAAAAACAGAAGCCACCCGACCATCCCAGTGACCCAGTGTTAGTTGCTCAGTTGTGCCCAACTCTTCGTGATCCATGGACTACATGCTGCCAGGCTCCTCTGTCCACGGGATTTTTCCAGACAAGGATACGGGAGTGGTTTGCCATTTCCTTCTCCAGGGGCTCTTCCTGATCCAGGGATTGAACCCAGGTCTCCCACACTGCAGGCAGATTCTTTACCAACTGAGCTACCAGGAAAGCTCCCTACCAGTGACCTCAGGTTACTCTTAAATGGGTAAGACATATTGAATATCTGGTCAATGCTACAGTGGGTAACATGTATACCAAAGCCATGCATTAACAAAAAGGTTCATGATCTGAATAAGTAAGAGAAGGTAGTCCTCAGAGAGAAAAATGCATCAGACACACAGAAATATAGAGGCCAAAAGGAAGAGCAATCTCTAGAGAGAGCAATATACCTAGCTTTATATTTTTGAAATCACAAATTTTAGGTCCTGGTTACATGAACTCTGCCTCATTTTCTGTTTCTGTTTTTCCCTGAGACCTCCTATTAGATCTTTACTAAAAATCCTTCTGTTATGAGCTACCTAAAGTGGTTTTGTGATTTTTCCATCTTAAGAGATCTGGCAAACAATGCCTTTTCATCAGGGCAAAACATGAAAAAAGAACCTAGGTTTTCATACCCCTAACCTGGGCTCTCTCCATGTTCTTGGCTAGAACTCATTTTCTCTATGATACAAAACAAAGGATATTACATGAAAATTTCTGGAAAACCTCAGAATGAGACAGTATCATAAGCTTTGCAATATACGTATTCATAAAGCCACTAGCAAAAAAGAAAATACACACACATATATGTTTGATTCCTGATACTACTTTTGTGCCTGAAATATGCATAATACCTTAGATAAAAATTATCTAACTAAAACTGATATACTATTGCTGCTGCTGCTAAGTCGCTTCAGTCATGTCCGACTCTGTGCGACCCCAGAGACAGCAGCCCACCAGGCTCCCCCATCTCTGGGATTCTCCAGGCAAGAAGACTGAAGTGGGTTGCCATTTCCTTCTCCAATGCATGAAAGTGAAAAGTGAAAGTGAAGTTGCTCAGTCGTGTCCGACTCCTAGCGACCCCATGGACTGCAGCCTACCAGGCTCCTCCGTCCATGGGATTTTCCAGGCAAGAGTACTGGAGTGGGTTGCCACTGTCTTCTCCATTGGTAGGCTACCAAAAATCAACTTTGTTCATATTTTTTCAGAGTACTGAACCAGAAACTGAAATGTGACTCTTATTTTAAAAGTGTTTTATGATGTTTTAATATTGAATATTGCTATTGGTTTCTCATTTTAAAACAGTAGTTCTAAAGAAGAAAGCATATTATTAAAATGAAGGAAAAAAAGGAAAGAGTCCATATTGACTTGTGAATACAGATCATCATTGCTTCTCTTTAACTGTACTGTTATGATCCCATGGACTTTGTCCTCCCAGACATTCGTACATTAAAAACATGTGGATTTTTCTTAAGGTGTTTGAACAAAATAAAACTTCATAAGAATATATATATCATACAACTAAAAGGACTATTCCTCATACCAATTATAGAAAAGAAAATTTTGACAGTCAAGTCAAGCTAATAATATAGCAAACACTGTCCCTCTCCCCTAAAATAGCTACAATAGCAAATATATGTATTTGTCATTGCCTCTTCAATGTTTTCATAAAGAAACAGAACATAATTGATAAAATCGAATTTAACTTTTATTTTCCTCCCAAGTAGGAGTAATTCTCTCCTTCCTCTAAAAAGATCATTATAAAAAAATTGGTGTGTATTATTCTTTCCTGTCTACATTTTTATTTTTAACTAAGTAGTTCTCAAAATTTTTTCTCATATAACCAATTTACTTACTTAAAATTATTAAGGAGCTCAAAGAGTTTTACTTTATGTTGGTTATTTATATTTATCATATAGAAGTTAAAACTGAAAAAATATATTTGCTCATTTATTTTAAATATGGCCAATTACACATTATTATAAATACCATTTTTATGAAGAATGACTAAATCTTACAAAAAAAGAAAATAGTACTAGGCATAGTATTTTTTTTACATTTTTGAAAGAATTTTTATGTTTGTCTAAATAGAAGAAAGCAGGGCTCATATCCACTTCTAAACTAAAATTACTGTGATATATGGTTTTATTTGCGATACAAAGAGAAAATCTGACCTGACACAGATATGTAACTGGAAAAAGAAGAATTTCTCAGACCTACTAATACCTTAGACCTACTGAATTTATTTCAATGGCCTTAGGGGTTTTGAACTATACCTTGAGAACCATTGCTTTAATTATATGTGCATTTATTTATAAATATATATAAATGTATAAATACAAATTTACTTAAATGGTACTGTGCTGTGTAAATAATTATGCAGCTGTTTTGAGGTTTATCAGGTTGACATATAGCTGTATTCATTTACTTTACCTGCTTTATAATAATTCAAATACTCTAGTACTGTTGGAGAGAGAGAGAGGGGTCATTGAAACAGAACGGGGATCCAGAGAGTGACCTGTTCTTCTACGGGAACTTGGTTGACGATTGCAGAGTGAAGGCTTCCTTAACTGGCATTTATGATACTCACCACTCAGGGGCTTAATAACTGTACATGCTAATCACTAAGAAAAAATGAAAGATGTAGGCTGTAGAAGAAATAAATCTAAAGTACATCAGGTGCTAGGAGTCAGATAACAAAACTTCTGGCAGATTAGCACCACTTGTGTCATTGATCAGGGCCATTAGCAGATATCCAGTCTCACAGCAGTAAACAGTCTTACCTAAAATGCAATTGCTTCAATGTCTTTTTATTTCCAGCACATTTTTTAGGGAACCTTCTTTTGAGTCAACAAAGTAGGACAACAAGTAGGACAACAATATAAAAGAGAAAGAAGCCGTTGTAGTCATGGGACTGGAAATTTGTTTACTGACCAGTAAACTACTTACTAAAGAAAAAATTCCATATGTCAGTTCCTTCTAACCCACTTCTATTATTCTTGATGCTTCTGAATTATTACTGTGTGGACATGTAAGGCAACTCCTCCAAACTTCCACTGTATCCCATCATTTAGCATCATTTTCTGAAGAATTGTTCTTGTTAACCAACTAATCATAAGAATCAATTTTTTTAATGTTCCATTAACTATGTGATTGCTCAGGCAAATAAAATTATTGTCATATCTGTCAGGTCACTGCTACCTTTTCGGTGAACAGACCAGCACGCAAGGAACTAGTATACATTTCCAGAAGCAACAATCAGAAAAACAGAACAGAACAAAAACTTGGTTCTCAATTTCTAACATTTAGAAAGCAATATATAACAAATGATATGATGATGACAAACATATACCACCTGGGTAAAATATTAATCTCCTTGTCATCTTTTCACTTTGATCCATACTTTTTAAATCCCAGTAGATTTAAAACAGCTTCATGAGGCCCTATTCTTCCCCCAAAGTGACACAAAAGTGAAGGCCTAACTGTCAATCTCCCATTCTTACCTCATTCAGAACAATTCCAGACTTCACTAGAATAAAAATTTATATTAATTTATATTAAGAAATTCCCTAGAAAAGGAAATGGTAACCTACCCCAGTATCATTGCCAGGAAAATCCCATGGACAGAGAAGCTGCCAGGTTACAGTATATGGGGTTGCAAAGAGTCAGACAGAACTGAGTAAACCCATATTAAGAAATTATACATGAACTTACAGGTATGTTTACATGTTAAGAAACATGTTTTGGCTTAAAAATAAATTAATAAAAAAATAAAAATAAACTGATCAATATAAAGTCTGAGAATCATTTTTCATATGAATTTTTAAACTAATTGAACTTCTTCCTATAAGAAATATGAATGGCAGATACTAATGCTGGCAAGCACAGGCCTGTGATTAAAATTAATAGATTCAGGTTGGTAAAAATGTATAGTCTCTAATAGTTTTATAAATAAATTGTACTATTTTAGAAGTAGCACTCCTGATAAAAATAACATGCTACTAACAGAGGTCTCTTGCCCTAAGCATCAAGTTAATGGAAATTCTCATAGATCATCCCTATCTCTCTCTTCCATCAAAGCTTAGATAAATAAATATCATTATTTAAAGTCCATGTTTAACCATTTATCATTATGTTTGATTGCCCAAAGATAACTGGCCAATATAGAGATTGGTGAGGTGGGATGCATACTGGTTTTGATAACTATTATTTTGAAAATGGATTCTGAGATGTGTTTTGAGCAATTACTGGAATAAATTTAAGAAAATTTTTATTGTATTACATCAACTCAAATTACTTTAGGTAATAAGATTTTATTTATAAGACTGAAAAGTCTAGACTTAACTGGATCCCGGAGTTGGAAGGAGATCATGAGAACTCTTTCCTTCTTCTACACTTCACATCTTTGCCCTCTGCATTTGCTAGGTTCTTAATCAGGTCTTCTCTTTGAGTTGGCAAAATGGTCATAGTAGCTTTAGGTTTTCAAGATATTCAATATTTTAGTACTGATTTTATGTCAGTCAAGAAGATGATTCTAATTGGCCCTGCTTGAGGTATCTGTCAACTATGGATCAATCATAATTCCCAGAGGTATTTGATAACCTGATGGGTCAGCCTTGGTGATTTACGGTAATAGAGGTGAGGCAACATAATTCACCTTCT
Organism: Bos indicus; assembly: GCF_029378745.1. NCBI lineage: Eukaryota > Metazoa > Chordata > Mammalia > Artiodactyla > Bovidae > Bos > Bos indicus. The sequence goes on from NC_091765.1 coordinate 34,155,493, forward strand.
TATCTGGAGCGGAAGGTGCAGTGTCCCAAACGAAGAGAACACTCTGCCTTCAGAACAAGGGTGAAAATGCTGCTGCTGCTGCTGCTGCTGCTGCTGCTGCCGCTGCTGCTGCTAAGTCGCTTCAGTCGTGTCCGACTCTGTGTGACCCCATAGACGGAAGCCCACCAGGCTCCCCTGCCCCTGGGATTCTCCAGGCAAGAACACTGGAGTGGGTTGACATTTCCTTCTCCAATGCATGAAAGTGAAAAGGAAGTCGCTCAGTCACGTCCGACTCTTAGCGACCCCATGGACTACAGCCTACCAGGCTCCTCCATCCATAGGATTTTCCAGGCAAGAGTACTAGAGTGGGGTGCCATTGCTAAATATACAAAAACAACAGACGTACTCAGTAAGTCACTGAAATTCCTTCCAAGTGTAACAGTGAAAGCTATCATTAAATCCTCATATATTAAGATGTTAAAAAGTTTATCAACTTGTAGTCACTCCTCTTAAATCCTGGATTACTCTATTTCTCTTATTTTTCTCTTTCATAGCAATATCATTTGCATTCTGAATGATAGATAACAAGGTGATGATGAAACAGATGAGATCCAGACATACTGCATTTGCTTAATTCATTCATTGGTTAAATAGACAAATGAGTAAACTAACACATTAATATTTCATTAAAATGTATAAAAAAGCTCTACGAAAAAGCAATAGGGTAAAATAACTTAGGAAAGAATGTATCCTATTTATAGGGAAGACTGCTAATGTAAAAATGTAAAGAATGACAACAGGATGCCATAAAGTCAAGACAGTATGCATAGATTTGTGTTTCCCAACTAAATCACATCACGTTACTCAGAGAAAATGTGTAACATTTATGTGCACACTGGGATAAACTGACAGAAGAGTCAATAGTCAGAGGCAGGCCTGCAGGCTGAAGGCATGGAAGGTCCCTCTTCACCAGCTGTAGGACTGAAGAATTACTGCAATTGAGCAACCCAGGTGTACATATCTTATTTGAAATTTTTGAGCATAAAACCAAGGAATTAGTTGGGGAATCAAGAAAAGGTTGCTAACTGAAGATACAAAGTTATTTAGAAGGAGACAGAGACTAGGATTCAGAATACAGACCATTTTGTTGTAAAAAGAAAAAAAAAGGAACAGAGCAGATGAAGTCAAAAAGGTTTAGAGATCAAAAATCAAGTAATTTCCAAGTTATTGGGGAGTTTTGCCATCTCAGAAATCCATAGAACAATAAAACCCCTATGATCTGTATTTATCAGAGGATTTCAATAAATTCATAATTTCTATGGGGCTCTGAAGAATTAACATATTTAATTAACATGAAATTAATTAAATGATAATTTAATGATAGCTCAGTTGGTAAAGAATCTGCCTGCAATGCAGGAGACCCCGGTTCGATTCCTGGGTCTGGAAGGTCCACTGGAGAAGGGAATAGCTACCCACTCCAGTGTTCTTAGGCTTCCCTTGTGGCTCAGCTGGTTAAGAATCTGCCTGTAATGTGGGAGACCTGGGTTCAATCCCTGGGTTGGGAAGATCCCCTAGAGAAGGAAAAGGCTATTTACTCCAGTATTCTGGCCTAGAGAATTTCATGGACTGTATGTTAATCAATATATAGTATTTTCTTTAGAGTTACATTTCCTTTATAGCTGTCAATGGAAGTTCTCAAGAGAAATTCAAATACATTACTATCTAGTTTAGAGTGGTTCTATTTTTTAGTGTTTAATTAACAATAATTTTATAAATTCAATAATTTTTATCAAGGCTCCCAAATGTAAGATTCTATGGTATATTGTACCATAATAAATGGGATGGACTAATTAATTAAACATTCTAATTAAAGGACACTTATCCTTTAAGTGTCCTTTAATAAAGGACAGTATCTGTCATATAAAAATGTATTACCTGCAAAGAAAAAAAATTTAAATAATCCCCTATACTCTAAAATTTTATTAAATAAATTTTAATTTTCTATAGAAAATAAAATATTTCAGAATTTCGTGATTTCTCAGTAATTTTGTTGTTAATTAAAATATTACACATATGAAATTAACTGAATGCCTTGATTAATGAAATCTCAAATAAAAAGAGGATTTAACTAAAATGAAAACATAAATTTACTTAAAAATTAATAAAATAATTATTTTGTGAGATACATCCTTAACAAACTCTTCTTACAGCAAGTGGTGGGTGATGATTTCTTATTTTCTCTTAATCACTTCTAGAACATATAACTTCCTTTCATTTAAAGGAGACTGACTTTTTATTCAACTAGGATGCTGAGTAAAACAGGTAGTATGCTGTCTTTTAGGTACCATTCTAACTACAGTTGTTTCAACATGAATAGAACAACAAAGAGCTTCTACTCTAGAGAAAATTAATAAAGAAAGATGAACAGTATTTTTAAGTAGAAAAATAAGATAGTTTCAGCAGGTTTTAGAGCATATAAGGATATAAAATGGACTATGTTAGAAATAGAGGTGGGCACGAACAACTTAAATTGGCTAATTATCTCTTTATAGGGGAAGGGTACTGAAATTAACTGAATGCCCAAGTATAGGATGTCGGGATGGCGTTTTATCTTTTATTTAACCTCAAATGACAACCAAAACACAAAATGTACAACCAAGGCACACAAAAAGTATTGTGATGTCATAAGATATTAAGTGGGCATTTTTATCCCTTCGTAGATGAATAAAGGGAAACTGAAGACAACAATTTTTTATATATTGCTTGGATGGATAGAATAATTGGAATGAAAAGAAATTTACACACTGATTCCTGCCTTGTTACTGATTCTTTGATACCTCTGGCATTCCATTGTTGACAGGCATGAGGAAAATAATACAAGAGTAAAATTTATGCTCTCTTTTCTAACCCCAAAGATCCCCAGTGAACCAACATTCAAGATCTAGTTCTCAAAGTAGTGAAAAGGCTTTGTCTATAACTCAAGCAGACAAATGCTCTCTGGCATCTCTACGGACCTAGGAAGGCTGCTACGTGAGGCAACTTGACAAACAGAGCGGTAAACCATCATGCCTTCCCCATGGAAGAACCTGCAACCATGTGGCTGGTCGGGAGGACAAGGATGCTGTGATATACCAACCTGACAGCAAAAAATAGATTTAGCGTAAAGCCCAAAATCAGGTTCATAGACTTACATTCCTGACATCAGGCAAGAATGATATGCTTCCATTATGCAATGACTTTGGCGTCAAATACATTGAGTTCTGTGAACCTGCTGCTGCTGTTAAGTCGCTTCAGTCGTGTCCGACTCTGTGAAACCCCATAGACGGCAGCCCACCATGCTCCCCATCCCTGGGATTCTCCAGGCAAGAACACTGGAGTGGGTTGCCATTTCCTTCTCCAATGCATGAAAGTGAAAAGTGAAAGTGAAGTCACTCAGTTGTGTCCCACTCTTCAAGCCCCCATGGACTGCAGGACTCCAGGCTCCTCCGTCCATGAGATTTTCCAGGCAAGAGTACTGGAGTGGGGTGTCTGTGAACCTACTTGGGTATAAATCCAGTCTGCAAGCTTCACATTCCCTTTATTGTTCAGATTGATTTCTGGCTCAAATTTATTCACAGGACTTTTCATAAAAGCCTTATAGATATCTAGAATGCAGTGCACATTTTATAAAGGGTACCAGCATACTTCATTTTATATTTGTCATACTTGAAACTCACAATGGTTAAGTAATTCACAGAAGTTATATAGGTAGCAAGAATTTCACCCAGTTTTAACATGGATGGATGTTAACACTAATTCTTTCTAATATATCACACTAGAATAACTTGTGTCTTTGAAACTGGGACACCTAATAAAGCCAACACTGTTGGCAGTAAAGTAGACTCTAGGGTCTATGAGAGAGAGACTATGTCTACATTATCCCCAGCGTCCAAAGGCATAAAGCAGGCATCCACAATATAGTGCATGAATAAATGTACAAACATCAATATAAAAAGTTGAACTACTGCAATTAAAAAAAAATAGTCAACAAGGTTTTAAATCTCTTTGTGGGTTAACTATAGAGCTCATGTACTTTCCATTGTTTTTGTTTTTCACAATTTTAATTCATACAAAATTAAATATCACAAGTTAATGGACAGAACTGAGATACTTCTTACTATTTAATTCTACATTTGCTGTCTTGTCTATACAATCCCATTGGTCCCAAATTCTCAGACACAGGCGGCATTTCCTGCTGATATATAATAAGCAGTGATAACAATGCATCAGTCGTTAGAAAATTGTATCAGACATACGCTAGAACCACTTAACAACTGAAATGCTGAAGCGACAGCCTTAGAGAGAAATGATAAAAAGGACTGACACCAAAAGAATGTGGATGCATCCCCACATCCCAAACCACCAAGGATCTCCAAAGCATCCAGGCAGGAGCTTAATGGGGCTCAGTTCACTTTCACAATTAAGAACAACTGTTTTCAGTTGTTCATTATGCTAACGAGCCTTAGCATAATGATTAGTTAGGCACAGTAAACACGGAATACAAAACTGGGTTAGGAAGGAAGACATCGAAGGGAGTATGTTCTACTCCAAGCAACAAGAACATTCACCTGTCTGGAGTGAATAGTGTACTAAATGTGTGTGCCTAAAATATTAGAAACACTGATACGGTTTAAGGCAATTTTCCTGGACTTATGTGCTATTGAATCTTTAATATATTTTTGTCAATCTTTGAATATACATAAACTAGGGGAAATGTGCATAAGTTAAAAGATTTGAAAGCAACTAACCACAGTCACAAATTCTGAAGATAATCTTTGATAGCAATTGCTGTTTCCTGTTTTTTCCCACACACATCTTAAAAAACTATTAAATATTTCAAACTAAAAATACAATCTTTTAAGTCTTTGCAGATATCACATGTTGCTACTGTACCCTTACAACTACTACTAATATTAATGACTGCAACAGTAATATTTAGCTTAATGCCAGCCATGTTACATTATCAGTTAGTCCTTATATAATTCTATAAAATATATATTATCATTCCTTATTACACATATGAGGATACTGAGTTTCTAGAGTTTAAACAACTTTCTAGTAACTTGACTGAGCTAGAACCTAAAGCCTTTTCTGTCTAATGGCAAAGGACTCACTCCAGTCCCTATGCTTCATTGCTTTGCACACTCTTGCTGATGGAATATAACAATAATATCTTTGTGGAGGCTTTTGAAAATGGCATAGTTCTATAACTCATAACTAGTTTTATTTCTCAGTAACTTAAATTATTTTCAGAATATTGTTGCTGTATGATCACAACTTTAAGGTATGGGAACAGCAGTAGTGAAGTAGGAAAATGTACAGATTAAAGGCAGCTGCAGCAACCAAAGCCTCTGAGCCAAAGGACTTTATCTACTCTTGTCTATACTTTCTGTTTTTCCTATATACTCACATCCAGCAAGTCGTGCAGGTTTTCATTACAAAATATAACAAATCCAATGGATGCTCACCCTTCCTCCCTTATATCCCTCGTTCAAGCTGACACCATCCTTCGCTGAACTATCACAAAGGCATTTCACTTTGGCTCTCTTTTTGCCACTTATCCATTCTCCAACCTCATCCCAAGGATCTCACCTAAACAGAAGTCATGATGTTTCTTTTCAAATATAATGATCATTTCACCCCCTAGACAAAATCATCAATGGTTTCTCATCACAATTTGCCTTTTCTACTCAACTGTAAATTGAGGTTTTTTAACCTCAATTTTTAACAACCTTAAATTTATACGGGATGCCCAACAAAATGTTATAAAGTGCTCAATACGAAGATAATATTTTCCTAAACTATTTTGGAATAAGTTGCCAACCTAATGCCTGCTCTATTACACCTAAAGATTTAGTGTGCATTTTCCACACAGAAAAGGGCCTTGTAACCCAAGTACAATCATCAGTTTCAGGAACTTAACTGACCTTGACATTACTACAATCTAATCCACAGACCTCATTCAAGTGTCACCAATTGTCTAAATAATGTACTTTATAGCACACAGATTCAGGTCAGGAAAATGCATTGCATTTGTCATGTCTCTTATCTCCTTCAGTTTACTGTAGCTCCTCAGTTTTTTCTTAACTTTCATGTCCTCAACACTCTTGAACACTGAAGTTATTTGGTAAATGTCCCTTTATTGGGGATGAATTATTCTCTTTTATTTTCAGAGTATGCTTATTTGGGAGGGATAGTATAGAAGTCACAATGCATGGTTACTACTTCGATTTGTCCCATTATCAATGATGTCACTTTGGTTATTTTATTAACTTCAAGGAAATTTATTCTTCTTTCAATTATTAAGCATTTTATGGGAAGATACTTTGAAGGTATTTAAATGTGCCACCTCTCATCAGATTTTGATTTATCCCTTTTATATATAGTTGTATGAGTTCACAACTTCCTATTTATTCAATGAGCTTACTTGATACTTAATTGCAACATAGTTGGCCAATAGCAGGCCTTTCAAGGATGTTTCTGTGTCATTTTGAAATGTCATCATTATTCTTTGACCATTTCTTTGCTTTCGGGCACAATACATTATTTTGAATTTATCTTGTATTTTCTCTAAGTTCTAGAACCAACCATTTCTCCAATGAGTCCTAGTTTCTTTTGGTGGATAATGGTATTTAGAAGCTAATACCTGGGTGCTAGCTATGATCACTGGTATTGAGGTACTGTTGCTCACCGTTATTCTCAGTGGACAGAAACAGAAAATATATGTATACAGATATTTTTATGGACACACACAAATACATACATATATAACATACCTACTGACTATATATACACACACATAGAACCATGCATCATACCTATATCTCTAATTCTAGTAAACAGAAATCTGATTCTAATTATCCTTAATATTTCTACTTATTTTATCAAGTCCCGCAGTTTTAACAAATCCGCCTTCACCCTCAGTATCGCTTTGGGGCTCTGAGATCCCCTCCTGTGCCGTTGGTCCATACGGAAACTCCCCCTCATTACTTTGGATTCCTCATCACGTTATCAGTCCCTCACCCCTCTCACGTGGGACTCTAATGCCCCGTGTTATTAAGTAATCCCACGAGGACATCTCTTGACCTGGGCTGATCTACCTGTGCCTACCTCACTGTGTCCCACCTAATGGTTTTAGGATTAAAATGTTCAAGAACAAAAAAAGAGGATGAAAAAGGGCTTCCAACAGCAACTTGAATAAAGAACAATACTCTTACTTGGACCTACAAGGTCCTCCATATCCCAAACAATATCTAACTTCCATCATTGTCTCTCATCTTTCTTCTCACTCTAACTTCAAAGCACTTGTTGTTCTTTGAACACAGCAAGGAGAATTTTGCCTCAGACTTTTGCAACTGTTATTTTCTGTACCTAGGACACATTTCCCAAGATTCCTTTCAGTTTCAATCTGATCCCACCCACACTCACATTCCATTAGCCTAATCTGATTGATTTGAATTACACTTTTCACTTTCTTATATTTATTAAATATATATTATACATTGCTGCTGCTGCTGCTAAGTCACTTCAGTCATGTCCGACTCTGTGCGACCCCATAGACGTCAGTCCACCAGGCTTCCCCACCCCTGGGATTCTCCAGGCAAGAACACTGGAGTGTGTTGCCATTTCCTTCTCCAACGTGTGAAAGTGAAGTCGCTCAGTCGTGTCCGACTCTTAGTGACCCCATGGACTGCAGCCTACCAGGCTACTCCGTCCATGGGATTTTCCAGGCTAGAGTACTGGTGTGGGGTGCCATATTATACATTACTAATTTATCATCTGTTTCATTGAACTGAAATGTAAGCTTCAAAAGGCCAAGGATTTTGTTTGCTTCCTTCAGTGTTTGTTTTCTCAGTACCTAAAAGAGCTTTGGTTCAAAATCTGCTCTTCTTCAATATATTATTTAACTAAATAACTGATAGATGGGAACTCAGTCCTTGGCTCTGTCCTTTGCATCTTTGAACTCTGCCTTGTGCCTATGTTTATTCATTTCATTTTTCTTTTTTGGCTCATTTTTCTATTAATTTATAACAGCTAGTTCTTTGTTCTGCCTTTACATCTATATCTGTTCAGGACTACTTGGCTGACCTAAGTTACTAGACTTCAGATTCCAGAAGCACCTACATGGTCTATTCTTGGACAGCCTAACCTCATTTTCATCCTCATGGAGTTAATGAGTTCAACTGTTGTATTTGTCCTAGAACAGATGATGCCAAAACACTTCCACGTGTGTCTTCATTCATTTTCCTTCTAATATCCTTTCTTTTATTCCAGTCTTTTGTTTAGGAACTTGCCATTTCATTTAAACATTATACTTAAGTATTTGTCTGAAACAGAAAGATTGAAATGTGTCAAAACTCATAGTATACTTAGGCTAAGCATGATGTTTTTCTCCTCTCAGATAGTCACTTCAGCATCAAATTAATGCCCGAACAATGAGTTAGCGTTTACTAAACTCTCATTACAACTGCTATGAGGAAATGCTCTTGATCCAATTCTGATGTCTCTCTCTACAGGAGCAGACTTTTCCCAAGTAGTATTTGTGGTAAAGAATCTACCTGTCAATGCAGGAGACTCAAGAGACACAGGTTCAACCTCTGGGTCAGGATAATCTTTTGGAGGAGGAAATGGCAACCTGCTCCAGTGTTCTTGCCTGGAGAATCCCATGGACAGAGGAGCCTGGCGGGCTACAGTCCATGGGGTTGCAAAGAGTCAGACACGACTTAGCCACTAAACAACAACAACAAGACATCCGTGTAGCTCCTGGCCTCCTTTTTCCCTTTGTTCTCTCCTCCCAAGAGACCATGACTGCATGGGTGCTATATGGGTACTATATTTGGGAAAAGTAAACAAGTTATGTTTGGCTCAGCTCTTTGCTTCTTATGGGAATCTGTTGATAATCCTGGAGAAGGAAGGTTTCCCACAACAAAGGTTTTCCAGCTCTTAGGTGAATAGGTTTGCCTAATTGTAAGGGCCAATGTTAAGAAACCTATTCCTACTAACTAATAAAGGTGATATTCTGGCCTTTTTACATTACTCCTTCATATATTTCATATCATTTAGACCCAAAGGTGTGAACTTGGTACTGACAATCTTTATAACACTCATCTTGTCCTACTAGAATTTCCCCCATTCAGCTTCCTAGAGTACCAGTGAATTTCCCCCCATTCTACTTCTTAGAATACCAGTTAGGTGATGTGTTCAGAGTATAAAATTATTTAGCTTAGAAGATTTCTATTACACAAACAACTTAGTCATTTCTTGGTGTATGCTTTTTATTTTAGTGTGTGTGTCATGCTTTTGCAACTATATTATTCTTGCCAGGTAAATTCCTGACATACTAGTTTGTGTTTTGAGTTCCTTGTTTTGAAACAAGGGATCAATCAAAGACTGAGAGGCATTTTTCCTTCCTCAATACCACAAAGTTGGCTAGGTGTTGGTTTGATGAACATGGAAGCCCTTGCTTCAAACTGTTAATAATGCCTTTTTTTCTTTTAACATTAAAGATAAAAGTTACTAGGTACAGCTGGTGAGTGACAAGGAGCCGACACTACAGAAGACGGCTTACGTGTCCAGTCTTGAGAAGGAAAAAGGAAATTTTGCTACTTCCAGGAAGAGGATGATGGTGTAGAAATTTTACCAAATGGCATACACTTTTCCCCTCTCCATCTCGAAAATACCATCAGGGAGGCATGCCATGGGGTATTTCGAAGGTTAATCACTATGTTCACACTTGACCTGCCATTTATGAGTCTACCCAGACAACAGTGCTCAAAAGAAGATGGAGGACAAAATTTCACAGCAATATAGCAACCAGATGAAGTATTGAGTTGGCCAGAAAGTTCCTTCTAGTTTTTCTATAAGACATTTCAGAAAATCCCATGTGAACATTTTAGCCAATTCAATATTTAAACCATAGACTGCTGGACCAAAATACAAAATAGTCTCTCATTTTATGAGTATCATGCAAATTCCTCGAATATTTAAATAATCTAAAGTTTTGGACAGAACTTCACAAAAATAACTAAGATGGAACTGCTTACTATACTGTCTTACAAAATAGCTGATATCGAATTTGACCTAAAACAAATAAAGTGCAATAGCATTTCTTTCACCAAAATGTTGTACAGCAAATTCACACTGTTACTTTAAGTTCTTTTGCTTTTTGTTCATAGTTCCTTTGCTTTTCTTTTGATGTAAAATTTAAATGTGATGAAGTACATAAGCATTTATAATCCATATTGCTATCACAGAATATTAGATAATAGAAAATTAGTATCACCTCATGTTTATTTCGGAGAAGGCAATGGCACCCCACTCCAGTACTCTTGCCTGGAAAATCCCATGGGCGGAGGAGCCTGGTAGGCTGCATTCCATGGGGTCGCTAAGAGTCGGACACAACTGAGCGACTTCACTCTCACTTTTCACTTTCATGCATTGGAGAAGGAAATGGCAACCCACTCCAGTGTTCTTGCCTGGAGAATCCCAGGGGCAGGAGAGCCTGGTGGGCTGATGTCTATGGGGTCGCACAGAGTCAGGCACGACTGAAGCGACTTAGCAATAGCAGTAGCATGTTTATTTCCCAGAGGTCACTACTGTTCTAATTTTTTTTTTTTTTGGTCACAAAAGATTGGTTCTACTTGTTCTAGAATATAATATAAATGAAATAATATAGCATGAAATCTCTTACATAAAGCTTCTCTCACTCAGAATGAAAGTGGGAGTGAAGTTGCTCAGTCGTGTCCAGCTCTTTGCAACCCTATGGAACCGCCAGGCTCCTCCATCCATGGGGTTTTCCAGGCAAGAATACTGGTGTGGGTTGCCATTTTCTTCACCAGGGGATCCTCTCGACCCAGGGACTGAATTCAGGTCTCCAACATTGCAGGCAAACTCTTTACCCTCTGAGCCACCAAAGAATCCCACTCAGAATACTGTTTTGTAATTCATCCATATGGCTTCACGGATCAAAGTTTCATTATTTTTTATTACTTGGTAGTATTTCATATGAATTTGCTTTGCATTCTCTCATTGATGGACACTTAGTTGGCTTTCAGATTTTAGTGATTATAAATAATTTAAAAATTCTGACACATATTTATTTGGAAATATAAGCTTTTTTTTTTTTTTTTTTTTAAGTAAATACCTAAAATCAGGTTTGCTTAGTCATCAGGAAGATATATTGTAGTGAGAATAAGCCCTGACATTTGGGTTTTCTCTTTTTGTGATGCAAATGCCTGACAAGCTTTGATTGCTCCCTTCAATACTGGCTATCTCTGATAAACACATTGCCAGCTACAGGTCTGAATCAAGAGCCAGGCTGCCTCTCCCAACTAAGGCTCCTTTGTTCTCAAAACCATTTGGGCCACCTTTTTTTCCCCTCTTTCCAGGTTTTACATTTCTGCTCTTATGTTTTAAATTCATCAATAATGATTGAGCCCTCAAAACTCTAGGGCCAACCATCAAGTCCAATAAAGGCAAAACCCCAGACCTGTGTTCTGTCTTCACTCACTCTACATGTGACCTCGCTGTGCAGCCCCAGGAGAGCCATAAGCTTTGCAGGACTTGTAAGTAATAAACCATTTTACCCACAAAGTTTCTTAATGCTTACTTGCAGTCATAATAAGAATCACAAGGGCAGGTCTATCCACAACATTGTTTATCAATAAGCTAAAACCAGCACAAAACACTTATGTTTTATTTAATAAGAAAACATTTTCCAGAGGGATGGTATGGGGAGGGAGGAGGGAGGAGGGTTCAGGATGGGAAACACATGTATACCTGTGGCGGATTCATTTCAATATTTGGAAAAACCAATACAATATTGTAAAGTTTAAAAATAAAATAAAATTAAAAAGCAAAAAAAAAAAAAGAAAAAAGAAAACATTTTTCCAAAGAGGCTCCACCATTTCACACTCCACCAACAATGTATGAAATTTCTGGTTCTGGTTGATCTGTATCTCAATTACCACATTGGTATTGTCAGTCTTTTTAGTTGTAGCCATTGTGGTGAGTACTTTCAATACTTTTAAAATTTGAATTTAATAAAAGCTAAATTAAAATAATCAAAAATTTATAATAAAGGCTAATCAGTTTCTGTGAAGGAAAGGAAGATATCTGCCTTGCTTACCCTTTACACTAGTGTTTAGAGAATCCCTTGATGGAATAAATATACCATTAACATTTGTTGAGCAAAGCAATTATGTGAACTATTTGAAATGTTCTTTCATGTCTCTGCACTAAATTTGCTGACATAAATTGACTAACACAGTCCTTTTACTTCTAGCCTCTAAGTATTTATCACCACATAACACTGTGTCAGTTAAAATTCATACCACTCATTTCCCAAAATATCAATTTTTGCTTATTGCAGTCCCTCTGTGATTTTGAACTCTTAAAATCTCACTTGTCCCTAACTACTAGAGTCAACACAGTCTCAACGACTGCCATCCAACTCCATGTCTATTTATATTCTTAATATTCATGTCTCCACGGTTGTAAACACTTCCTCTATGTAGAATGTACTTGCCCTTAACCATCTTGTATCTGTCATGACAAAAATCCACGCACATATCTTTTTTTTTTTTTTTTTTCTGGATAGAGAGAAGTAAAGGAAGGATATATCACATCTGAAAATCTAGCTGTTTAGAACTGAGAGGCAAGTATAAAAATGTCTGAGAGAAGGCGCAAACCACAAAAGGCATATGAAATAAAAAATGACTCAACAATTTCCCAAGGTATATGTGGAGAAAACTAGAGGCCCTTTAGATGTCCACTACCAAACATCACGTGAAATGTTAGGGTGGATAAAGTTCAAGCTGGAATCAACGTTGCTGGGAGAAATATCAACAACCTCAGATATGGAGATGATACCACCCTAATGGCAGAAAATGATGAGGAATCAAAGAGCCTCTTGATGAAGGTAAAAGGAGAAAGAAAAAATTGGCTTAAAAGTCAACATTCTAAAAACTAAGAGCATGGCATCTGGTCCCATCATTTCATGGCAAATAAATGGGGGAAAAATGGAAATAGGACAGACTTTGTTTTATTGGGCTCCAAAATCACTGCGGACAGTGACTGTAGCCATGAAATTAAAAGACACTTGCTCCTTGGAAGAAAAGCTATGAGAACATATTAATACATAGAGAGCATATTAAAAAGCAGAGATATCACATTGCCAACAAAGGTCCATGTAGTCAAAGCTATGATTCTTCCAGTAGTCATATATGGATGTGAGAGTTGAACCAGAAAAAGGCTGAGTACCTAAGAACTGATGCTTTCAGACTGTAGTCCTGGAGAAGACTCTTGAGAGCCCCTTGAACACCAAGGAGATCAAACAAGTCAATCCTAAAGGAAATCAACCCTGGATATTCATTGGAAGACTAATGCTAAAGCTGAAGCTCTAGTACTTTGACCACCTGATGAAAAAAGCCAACTCACTGGAAAAGACTGATGCTGGGAAAGATTGAGGGCAGTAGAAAGGGATTACAGAGGATGAGATGGCTGGATGATATCACCAACTCACTGGACATGAATTTGTCAAACTCTGGGAGATAGTGTAGGACAGGGAAGCATGGCATGCTGGTGTTCATGGAGTTGCAAAGAGTCAGACAGGATTGTGTGACTAAACAACAACAACCAAACTGTACAGAGTCAGGGTATCTGATTTGCATTGCTACCAGTTTCGTTCCACCTGCAATGGGGGAGACCTGGGTTCGATTCTTGGGTTGGGAAGATCCTCTGGATAAGGGAAAGGCTACCTACTCCAATATTCTGGCCTGGAGAATTCCATGGACTGAATAGTCCAAGGAGTTGCAAACAGATTGAGTGACTTTCACATTCATGTTCACCAGCTTCTTGCCTTATAGGTTGTTGCTGTCGAATGCTAATCATCTACCTTCTGACCAGATAGGTGTGACTGTATAAGTAGCCCTATTACTTAAACAGGATACAAGCTTCTTCAGAGGACTTTACTGGATCCATCAAGGTCACCCCTCTGTCTCCAGTACACTATTTTTCCATCAGAAATGCACCTCCAAGGTAACATGGCTTTGTCTGTATTGCTGTAGCTGTATTCAAGAAATATGTTTTCAAGAGAAACAAATATCCCTATAATAATGGAGCTCCTAGGAGTAAGTCTTGGCCTCAAACTGAAGTCTGCTTCTACAGCTATACCTAACTTTTTTTTTTTTTTAAATATGGTTGCTGATTTTTTTTTTTGTCTTTTAAAAATATATATTTATTTTTAATTGTAAGGTAATTACCTTGCAACATTGTATTGGTTTCTGCCATATACTAACATGAATCAGCCATAGGTATATATGTGTCCCCTCCATCTTGAACCTCCCATCACCCCATTCCATCCCTCTAGGTATTGTCACAGAACACCGGATTTGAGCTCCCTGCATCATACAGTAAATTTCCACTGACAGATGAATGGATAAAGAAGTTGTGATACATATACACAATGGAATATTATTCAGCAGTAAAAAAGGAATACATTTGAGTCAGTCCTAATGAGGTGGATTAAACTAGAGCCTATTATACAGAGTGAAGTCAGAAAGAGAAAAACAAATATCATATATTAATGCAAGTATATTATAACCTAGAAGGATTGTACTGATGATCCTATATGCAGGGCAGCAATGGAGATGCAGACATAGAGAACAGACTTACGGACACAGAGTGGGGAAGGATAGGTAGGGATGAATTGAGAGAGCAGCACTGAAATATACATATTATCATATGTAAAATTAGATAGCCAGTAGAAATATACCCAGGGTTGAAGAACACTTTATTCTTTTCAGTACCTTGCATGCATAAGGGGATAACTGCACATTTCAAATACATGGACCTATTTAGGGAGATATAAGAATGATTACTGATTGGGCTTCCCTAGTGGCTCAGAGGTTAAAGTGTCTGCCTGCAATGTGGGAGACCTAGGTTCGATCCCTGGGTCAGGAAGATCCCCTGGCGAAGGAAATGGCAACCCACTCCAGTATTCTTGTCTGGAGAATCCCATGGACGGAGGAGCCTTGTGGGTTACAGTCCACGTGGTCACAAAGATTCAGACACGACTGAGAGACTTCCCTTTCACTTTCACTGACCCAACTGGGTAGTGGATGTGGTTAAAAACTTTTGATTGTTTTCTTCTTTTGATAGAACAAGTACAAAAATTTAAATTTAACCTTCCAGGAATAATTCTATTACAAAACCATAGCAAAACTCATCAGTTTTCTTCAAAGGACAATACTCGTAATCCCATGCTTTAACACACGTGGCTGCTCTCCCCAGAACATTCCTGACTGAACTATTCCTTCAGATTCTAGTTTAAACATTACTTCTGCAAGGTGCTTTACTTGGATGGTTACATTATACTGGGTACCTTTGTTCTATTTTCCCTTACTTCTCTGGATTTCTTACATTATAAGATGTTACTATATTTTTATTTTGTATTTAAAGACTGTCGTCTTTGCTAGGGCTCATGTCATCGCAGTCTTTGCTCCATTCCCAGTACTTTTCATAGTGCCTGGTAGACAGCTGTGTTCAATAAATGTTTGTTGAATAAATGAACAAGATGCTTAATCATCCCGCAAAAAGTATTTGTTAAACCTCCAGAGCTAGCAATGACAAAAATAGAAAAATAAAGAGAATCTTGGAAGAACTGGTTGAAAGAAAGTGAGAGAGGGAGAAAGGGAAGGAATGAGAAAGACAGAGAACAAAAAAGAAATTATGAATCAAGGTACAGATTCTGGTATAGGAAAAACGTCAGTGAAAATTGAGGAGTAAAACTAAACTGCCCTCTATTACCCACCGTCAGTTTACACGGAAATGATGAGAATTCTTGCTGCTGGTTGTTCTCAACATCACTAATATAAAATGTACCTAATTTTTATTGAACCGGGGTTAAAGAGGCATGAAATGTCTGTAATTAAAGATAATATTTTTAAGTGTTTCTATAGAGTCTTGAAATATATCAAATAAAGAAAGTGATATTAATGATAATCGAGGTCATGCATTTCCTCCTGAAACAATGCATGTATATTCTATAGACAGTAATCAGCCTAAGTGCTTTTTAATGAGCAAAGCTGTCAGCTAAAGATTATAACTTCAATTTAATATTAAAGGGAAAATTTAATTACTAAATCATCAAGTATATTCAGAATATCCAATAACTTAAGAGTGGCTTCAAATTTTTTATAATTAAATGTTGGACTCCACATTCAATTTCAAAATAAATGGTCTTGTAAATCACAGGCAATTTAAAAATATTTTTACATACCATAATGAATATTGTTTTGATTTATCTGTGTGGGAGGCTTAATAGATTAAAATGTCCTTTAGCAATGGAAGGGCATTAAGTCTGTATAGAAGAGATGTTATGTGCTGGCTTTCATTTAAAAGATCATAAAAATATTTCATTTTATTTTCAAAAATAAGTAATTTCCAAAAAATATTAGTAATAGTACAATTCCAGTGCAATTTTTCTCTAGTTATATATGTCAAAAATAACACCTCAAACTAAATTTTTATTAAAAAAAATATTTCTAGCAACTAATAATGTAATGATGTATATTTTAGGAGAATGCATACTGTTCATGATGTTCATGTGCTGAAAGAAAGATGCATTCCAGAGAAAGCATGATGCTTTAGTTTTATGGGGATGTGTTTGATTAAAATAGCAGCATTTCTTCAGTTAATTTACTTGTAGAAAATCCACATATAAAGCAAATATTCATATCTGGCAGGGGACACGGGTTCAGTTCCTGGTCCAGGAAGATCCCACATGCCACAAGGCAATTAAACCCATGTGCCACAACCACTGAAGTCGACACGCTGAAACTAGTAAAAACCACAGGGCCTCGACTTTGTTCTGCTACAAGAGAACCAAGGACCCACCACAATGAGAAGCCCATGTACCAAAACTAGAGAGTAGATCCACTGGCTGAAACAAGAGAAAGCCTAAGCGCAACGACTCAGAACAGTCAAAAATAAATACATTTTTTAAAGAAAGTTCAAAGGTCTTTCCACACTTCCTTCAAGTTGTTGATTCTCCACTCTTTATGTTTACACTGTACCTTGTACAATCCTTTATTTCTAAAGTCTCCTTCTTGAGGACAGAGACCATTCTTAGGCTTTACATTTATAAAGGACAAATCACTAGATTGACTGTCTCACATTATAAGTGTAAGTAATAATAAACTCTTCTTGACAACCATATTATTCCCTATTCAAATCTTTAGTTATTAAGTAATAGTTAAAAAAATTATATCCTTGTCAATAATTTGACAACTAGAGGCACTAACCACATATTAAATTATTATAAAATAAAGATTTTCTACATTCTTTCTATCAAATGCTATTATTCAAAATGTTACTTTTACAATTAAACAGTAATTTTTTAGCAATTAACGTCTGAGGAAGCCCTGCAAACAGCTATGAAAAGAAAAGTGAAAAGCAAAGGAGAAAAGGAAAGATATACCCATTTGAATGCAGAGTTCCAAAGAATAGCAAGGAGAGATAAGAAAGCCTTCCTCAGTGATCAATGCAAAGAAATAGAGGAAAACAACAGAATGGGAAAGACTAGAGATCTCTTCAAGAAAATTAGAGATACCAAGGGAACATTTCATGCAAAGATGGGCTCGATAAAGGACAGAAATGATATGGACCTAACAGAAGCAGAAGATACTAAGAAGAGATGGCAAGAATACACAGAAGAACTGTACAAAAAAGATCTTCATAACCAAGATAATCACAATGGTGTGATCACTCACCTATCCTGGCATGTGAAGTCAAGTGGGCCTTAGGAAGCATCACTATGAAGAAAGCTAATGGATGTGATGGAATTGCAATTGAGCTATTTCAAATCCTAAAAGATGATGCTGTGAAACTGCTGCACACAATATGCCAGCAAATTTGGAAAATTCAGCAGTGGTCACAGGACTGGAAAAGGTCAGTTTTCATTCCAATCCCAAAGAAAGGCAATGGCAAAGAATGTTCAAACTACCACACAATTGCACTCATCTCACATACTAGTAAAGTAATGCTCAAAATTCTCCAAGCCAGGCTACTCATTTGTAAAGACCCTGATGCTGGGAAAGATTGAAGGCGGGAGGAGAAGGAGATGACAGAGGATGAGATGGTTGGAGGGCATCACTGACTCAATGGACATGAGTTTGGGTAAACTCTGGGATTTGGTGATAGACAGGGAGTCCTGGCATGCTGCCGTCCATGGGGTCGCAAAGATTCAGACATGTCTGAGCAACTGAACTGAACTGAAGAATTGTGCAGGAGGGAGGGGACATATGTATAACTGTGGCTGATTCATGTTGATACTTGGCAGAAAGCAACAAAATTATGTAAAGAAATTATCCTTCGATTAAAAAAAAAAGAACTGTGAAGATAAATAACTACTAGTAATGTAATTACAACATAAGGACTATAGTTAACATTGCTGTGTAAGGCATAGGAAAGTTGTTAAGAGAGTAAATCCTATGAGCACTCATCATAAGGGAAAAAACTGTGAACTCACAATTTGATAAATTGTAATAACCTGTAAATAATCATATCATACTTAATCTATCAGTATATTTATATTTGAATTGTTTCAATATGATAGTTCAGTTCAGTCGCTCTGTTGTGTCCAACTCTTTGCAACCCCATGAACCACAGCATGCCAGGCCTCTCTGTCCATCACCAACTCCTGGAGTCCACCCAAACCCATGTCCATTGAGTCAGTGATGCCATCCAACCATCTCATCCTCTGTCGTCCCCTTCTCCTCCTGCCCTCAATCTTTCCCAGCATCAGGGTCTTTTCAAATGAGTCAGCTCTTCGCATCAGGTGGCCAAAATATCGGAGTTTCAGCTTCAACATCAGTCCTTCCAAGGAACACCCAGGACTAATCTCCTTTAGGATGGACTGGTTGGATCTGCTTGCAATCCAAGGGACTCTCAAGGGTCTTCTCCAACCTTAGTTCAACCTTACTCATTTGTAAAGACCCTGATGCTGGGAAAGATTGAAGGCAGGAGGAGTTCAAAAGCATCAATTCTGCACTCACTTTCTTTATAGTCCAACTCTTACATGCATAAATGACCACTGGAAAAACCAAAGCCTTGACTAGATGGACCTTTGTTGACAAGGTAATGTCTCTGCTTTTGAATATGCTGTCTAGGTTTGTCATAACTTTCCTTCCAAGGAGTAAGTGCCTTTTAATTTCGTGGCTGCAATCATCATCTGCAGTGATTTTGAAGCCCAGAAAAATAAAGTCAGCCACTGTTCCACTGTTTCCCCATCTATTGCCATGAAGTATTGGGGCCAGATGCCATGATCTTAGTTTTCTGAATGTTGAGTTTTAAGCCAACTTTTTCACTGTCCTTTTACTTTCATCAAGAGACTCTTTAGTTTTCTTCACTTTCTGCCATAAGGGTGGTGTCATCTGCATATCTGAGGTTATTGATATTTCTCCCAGAAATTTTGATTCCAGCTTGTGTTTCATCCAGCCCAGCATTTCTCATGATATACTCTCCATATATGTTAAATAGGTAGGGTGACAATATACAGCCTTGACGTACTCCTTTTCCTATTTGGAACCAGTCTGTTGTTCCATGTCCAGTTCTAACTGTTGTTTCCTGACCTGCATATAGGTTTCTCAAGAGGCAGGTCAGGTGGTCTGGTACTCCCATCTGTTTCAGAATTTTCTACAGTTTATTGTGATACACAGTCAAAGGCACTGGCATAGTCAATACAGCAGAAATAGATGTTTTTCTGGAACTCTCTTGCTTTTTCCATGATCCAGTGGATATTGGCAATTTGATCTCTGGTTCCTCTGCCTTTTCTAAAACCAGCTTGAACATCTGGAAGTTCATGGTTCACATGTTGCTGCAGCCTGGCTTGGAGAATTTTGAGCATTAATTTCTAGTGTGTGAGATGAGTGCAATTGTATGGTAGTTTTAGCATTTTTGGCATTGCCTTTCTTCAATATGATAACCACAGTTCAGTTTGATTATCTTTAAAAAAATACTCCATATATTGAAATCCCTTGGGAAGGAAATAGTAAAATTTCTGCAAAATAGCACTTACAACCACATTCAATAATACTGACCCCCACATATATGTCACTAATCAATACGCTATGAACATCAGAAATTCATAGGTAATCACATCTATAATTCTGTAATATTATCAATCAGGAGTTTACAATGGTAGTTCAAATAATAGGGAAAACTGATATATTTTATCCAGTATAAAAAAATATTTCAAAGCATATCTGATACTGCAAGATTTGCCTCCTGAGTGCAATGTATGAATTTAAATTTGAGTCTAGGACTTGTATAAACCTTCACATTGATAATGGCAGCTTGTATTTCCATGTGCAACAGGTATTTCATTTAATTCATCTCTCTCATCTACATCTGAAATAGCTGTAAGTTTTGTGACTGAGTCCTGCTTGGTAACAGGAATCATTCATTCATTTATTCATAGAGGCTGAGTTTATAGTTTATTTCTACATATAAAGGGGAAGATCCATTCTCACTTTGCTTTGATTGAGATGCAGGCTTGGGCCAAACTGCCACATCACTGTCAGATAGCCATTTGATTAGCAGCACTTAGAAAAATAGATAAATGTAATTTTTACAATGTGGCATGTCCAAACAGAAACAGTTATTTGGAGAGCAGCATTACGTACGAGGATGCTGAAAAGTAGGTCTGTTGTAGATATTCCTTAAGGCTGGTCCACTTAGAGTAACTCATTGTCAAATGCATAGAAAACTTCTAGTAAATGTTGCTTATAAATTATTCTTACTAATACTTTTCTGCTCCATTTGGAAAACCAGATACTTTTAAAAGTCTGAGGATCTCAGGTTCGATGCACGATACTGGATGCTTGGGGCTGGTGCACTGGGACGACCCAGAGGGATGGTATGGGGAGGGAGGAGGGAGGAGGGTTCAGGATGAGGAACACGTGTATGCCTGTGGCGGATTCATTTCGATATTTGGCAAAACGAATACAATTTTGTAAAGTTTAAAAATAAAATAAAATTAAAACTAAAAAAAAATTAAAAAATTAAAAAAATTAAAAACTAGATCTTACAATTATCACAATAGTAGTTGGTTGATAACTAATACACTCATATTGACTATACTTTAACTTACTCATTTATTAATAATTTATTAACAATTAGATATAATCAAACATATCTGTATGAGTTAAACTATGTAACTATAATATAAATCTATCATTAAATAGAATTTAATATTCGATACATATACTACTTTTTAATTGCCATTTGATTTTGTGAAATGTTCATTCCTTGCCTGTATTACAAATTGATACAAATCATTCACTTTACTTGTTTCATGGCAGTCTAATAAAAATGTTTATGAAAGATTATATGCTGATTGAAAAATAAAAATCTTAACTTTCAAATAATTGATCAATTTTTAAGCATTAAAATATAGTTTCAGCAAGATGTGTAAGATATAACTCTAGCTTTTAATGCTTCTGTTTATTGAATTACAAGTTCAAGAGAACCCTAAAATGTCTAAAGGTACGGGCTGCCTCCAAGTCTGCTTTCACAGATTCTTGACACCTAGATTTGGGGAACATTTACAGATGGACATGGCTTTGGATGGAAAGGGAGATGCTTCTGGACTGTATTCTCCTTGAAGATGTACACAAATCACACATTATTTTTTTATTGTCCCATGTTTGTCACAGTATTGTGCACTTACTAAAAAGCATAGTACTATTTGACTAATTTATTTATCATTTATAAGTGACTCACACTAAATGCAATGTTTTTGCTGTTTAACTGATCCACTTTTACTCTCTATGGACATTTTCCATGTGTTTTATTAGCTTCATTAAAAATACATCACCCAAATGATCTTTCAAAAAAACCTGCAGAAATAGACAATTTAAATGTTCAGTGATATGGAACTTCCTTAGTTAAATACAAAAAAATTTTAAAATATAGTTTCTTTTGCAAATGTAAGATTGCCAAGAAAAGACACAAAACATAAAGAATGACAGTAGAAATTAAATAAAACAACAAAGAGATTAACCATACCTATTGCAAACATTTCAAAAACATATACTTGAAGAGGAAAAGATATGTATAGACCCAATTATTTAATGAACTCTGCCATTAGGAGCACTGATGTGCTTTTTGCTGGAATATAAAATCTTTGTTTACTACTATTGAATCAATTAAGAATAACAACAGAGATTTTTAAATATTTCTTCAATTAATTTTAAAATGTGGAAAACAATGCAATGATTCAGAAACGTTACTTTGCTACATCAGCTAATAAAGACCCTTTTGCTTAAATTCCCACAGTTCCTTTAGACTAAAACTTCCTCTGAACTGACACATCTTTTAAAGTAGATTCATTTAAATTTGCTCCTCATT
Organism: Bos indicus; assembly: GCF_029378745.1. Taxonomy (NCBI): domain Eukaryota; kingdom Metazoa; phylum Chordata; class Mammalia; order Artiodactyla; family Bovidae; genus Bos; species Bos indicus. The sequence goes on from NC_091765.1 coordinate 34,177,921, forward strand.
ATTGTCAGATCTGACTTTTCTTCAAAAACTTTTTGTGCCCCAATTTCTTCAAAATTTATTTTGAAAAATATTGATATTCCTTTTAGTACCATATTTATCCTGTGCCATCTGACACTCCCACCTTCATGTTTCATCCCCTGTGGCTCATGCACTTTTTATTTATATAATATACAAGAGTGTATAGATTCCACTTTCTCTACTACTACTCTTCTAAGGTTCTAAAAAATAGTTTCCTCCCTTGTTTTCATTAAATCATGAGAATTTTGAAATATTATTTTCCAAAGGCCTTCCTCATTAAAAACAAAAAAGCCTTCTTATTAGAGTCAATAATGTTATTCTCTATGTTTTGTAACAATGTTGAAATAACTGTTTAATCTCTCATTTGTACTAAAATTAACACTATAAATTTCCTCTCATACTGAAACAGCAAAATATGATTTTATACTCCCTGAGACACTCTATAGGTGGCATTGGGTTATGCCATATTGTTGCATCTATATGAGAATCTATTTTTAAAATTATAGTCCTGGTGTGGCATCTCTAATGAAAAATTCTGGAAAGCTCTTTTTCTTTCCTCTATCTGTCCTTTAAAAAAGAAAACTAATAAAAAATACTATAAAGTATAAAGAAAAGATATGTTCAATTATTAGTCATTTGGAATTTATGAGCTAATGCTTTATAAGTTAATTTTCAACTATCAAAATTAATGGTTAATCTCAACAGCTTATTTTAAAGTAATGGCCTTCAGAGATTTAAAAAAAATGAAATTTTAACATAAGGTTTACCTTAAGCTTCATGGATTCCTAGCTCTTTTTCTTAACATCTATTTCATTCAATATAATTCATTTGGTATACCTTTGATGTCCACTTTTTATGGGTACTGTGCTGGGGAAAATAATGGTAACAAGAAGATACAGTATTTCCTCTCACTAATTTGACAAGCCAAGGGATAAGACACATAGAGAAGCAATTATTATTTTTAAAAATGTGAATGTCAAAATTAGGGAAATATGGGGTACTCTGTGGAAAAACTGTGAGACCAAGCCCTATGTAGGAGGTTAGAGTAGCAACGTCCAATGGAAGCATAATATAAAGCACACAGATAATTTTAAATTTTCTGGTAACCACAATTTAAAAAAATAAAAAAAGAATGCACACTAGGATTAACCATTGATATCTTGTTCCGTGCAACAGTTAAAGTGAAACGATCTTCCCCAAACTATAATAAAGTTATGTTTAACAGAAAAATATACTGCATTACTTCAATTTTTATATTTAAATTTAAATAAATTAAAATTAAATAAAGTAAGGAATTTGGTTCCTCAGGCACATCAGTCACATTTCAAGGGCTCAAGAGCACATGTTGCTAGAGGGCAAATTTAAGGAATTCACTGATCTGACTCTCTCAATGCCCTTTCAGAATGCCTTCTTATCAAGAAGTGAATGGAAAGCTTCAAATTCCATTTTCAATTCTCCCCAGAAGCTAGGATGACTCCTGTCCTGCCAATCAAAACATATTTACATTTGGAGACAGCAAGGGCAGCTGCAGATGCTTTGCTGACATGAATCATGATAGAGGTTGTGTGGTTCTGGGAGGTTTGGTGGCAACTTTCTGATAATAAAGCTGCTTGTTCTTAACAGAAGACAGATCCTTTGGCAGTGCAGTTCTTTGGTGTGGTTTCAGGTATTATTCTTAAGGATCAGCCTATTGTCTGCTGCTGCTGCTGCTAAGTCGCTTCTAAGTCAATTCTTCATTTTCAAGGGTTAGCACTACACTGATATATCCATTTGTGTGGAAAACTGTAGTGTATTTCTTGTATGAACTAGGATCTGTGATCAATATAGGAACTAATGAAGACTCTCCAGAGAACAGAAAGGTAACAGAGTTTATTCTGAAGAGTAGTAACGAGTGGGCTGTGGACAACAGGAAACGTTTAGAAATGCTGCTAAGTAAGAGAAAATGCAACTAGAGGAGCCCATAGAAAGCATGATTAGAACAATAAGGGGAAGGGGAAAGTTGCCTTAAAATAGACGGCTCAATGCACTGAAAGCCACTTCACAAAATGGGAAATTCACTGAAAGCAACAATTTACCAAATGATCAATTCATCAAGTTTATCTGTTTACCAATATCTTGTTTCTTATAGTTATTAATAAAAAATACAGTAATGCCTAGATGGATTAGTAGAGTGTAGTCAGGTGGGTTGTCATGACCTTCCAAACTGCCTCTGTCATCCCCTCTGTATCCCACAATCTCTCACTCTGAGTCATTCAGACCTTCCTTCTTCTGGCATCAGCCACCATGCCTGTGGTATAGCGTGTGCCTCTCTCTTCTCTCATTTCCTCTAATGAAAACTGCAGGGCTCTGAGGTCAACCCAAGTGATTCTTTTCAGTGCTAAGACTTGAGATCTAGTCACAAGTAAAATATACTTATAATTTTATTCAAGAAGACTTTTATGACAAATAACATATTAATATATGTTTTTAAGAGACAAATCTAATCTTTGACACTCAGGTTTTGCAGTTGAAGTTTTGTGTGTTTTTTTTTTTTTTCATTTTTTCATGTTGAATACATAGTTAACTTTAAGATGAATGCTTCTGTTTTGAGTAAATTAACAAATTTGGGGAATTTAGAAAATAGACTCATCCTGAAGCTGCATGCACCTTTGGCTAGAACAAGGGAGAAGAGAAATGCTGGGGTTTTTGGTGGTCCTTTAACGAATAGGGGCTCTGTCTCAAGAACAGGGAGAAGTGATTACAGAATTGTAAGTGAAATGTTGTGAATAACTGCAGAGTGGGAAACAAGTATTGTGAGAAAGCAACAGAGTCTAAATACTGTGGGTGACCATGGCTCCCATAATCCACATAGATAGAGACAGAAGGTATATCTTTGAATACTCTTATATCAAATATTACACTAAAGGTACTGTTTGCATACTAGTGAGCAATAATGAAAATAACTAAAAAGGATACATTACAAAATCTTGAGCAGCAGAGCACATGGTAACAATAGGTTTAAAAATCTATGACATTCGATTTTAGAATCTATCTCCTCATGAAATCAATTTCTTCCTTCTATCACTCATGGATTATATTAATATTCTTGAGTAGACCATGAAAAAGCTCTGTAGTGTTACATGTAACACTGTGACCAAAAAACTCCTATAAAAACAGTAAATTGTTACATATGTGCACGCTCAGTCATATCTGACTCTTTATGACTCCGTGAACTGAATCCTGCCAGGCTCCTGTGTCCATGAAATTCCCCAGGCAAGAATATTGGAATGAGTTGCCATTTCCTTCTCTCGGGGATCTTCTAGACCCAGGATTCTGTGTCACCTGTATTGGCAGGTGGATTCTTTACCACTGAGCCAGCTGGGGAGCTCGGGTAAACTCTCAGCAGTTTTCTAAATCAGCAGTGTGCCTGCTGAAATACCAAATCTTTATGTATTTGAATTCTATACGAGTAGAAATACCAATACTTGGGGAAGTCCATGAGGAGATCTTAAACATGTAAGAGACATTTTAATATTGGCCACACTGGCTATGACAGAGCACATCCAAAAATAATCACCTGCCCACACCCATTTAAACTGATGTTTTTGGATCTCATTTCTACTAATTTCATTAGTAAAAAGTTAGTCACACAGTCATGTCCGACTCTTTGCGATCCCATGGACTGTAGCCTACCAGGCTCCTCCATCCATGGAATTCTTCAGGCAAGAGTACTGGAGTGGGTTGCCATTTCCTTCTCCAGAGCATCTTCCCGACCCAGGGGTCAAACCCAGGTCTCCTGCACTGCAGGTGGATTCTTTACCAACTGAGCTACTCATTGCAGGGTTTTGAACTGCTGAAACGTGTAACAGGGTTGAGTGCTAATAGCTTCCTTAGCATAGTTAACCTATACATACTAGTGAAAATCATTGTAATCAGTGACTACTGAGTCTCAAAAACACTTCTGACTTCAACACTTGATAATTTATTTTAAAATATTTCATTTTATAATTAAGAACCTGAAGAGATAAATATATAACTGCTTATCAAGCATTTTCCCAGCAATGTTATACAACTGGAAATCAACTACAATACCTGGAAAAAAAGAAAATGTGGAGACTAAACAACATGCTACTAAGCTTACTGGGCTTGCCTGATAGCTCAGCTGGTAAAGAATCTGCCTGCAACGCAGAAGACCCCAGTTCAATTCCTGGGTCAGGAAGATCCACTGGAGAAGGGATAGGCTACCCACTCCAGTATTCTTGGGTTTCCCTTGTGGCTCAGCTGGTAAAGAATCCACCCACAATGTGGGAGACCTGGGTTCAATCCCTGGGTTGGGAATATCCCCAGAGAAGGGAAAGGCTACCCACTCCAGTATTTTGGCCTAGAGAATTCCGTGGACTGTATAGTCCATGGAGTTGCAAAGAGTTGGACACAACTGAGTAACTTTCACTTCATTAAGCAATCAATGGATGAAGAAAAAAAAATCAAAGAGGAAATTTTAAAAATACCATGATACAAATGAAAATCAAAACAAAAATGTCCAAAATCTATTGAATGCAGTAAAAGCAGTTTTAAGAGGGATGTTCACAGTGACACAGTGCTATCTCAGGAAGCAAACAAAAAATCCTAAATAAACAATCTAAATGTACCTTTAAAGGAACTAGAAAATCAGCCAATTTTTTTAAATTAAATTAATTGGAAGCTAATTACTTTACAATATTGTGGTGGTTTTGGCCATACACTGACATGAATCAACCACGGGTGTACATGGGTCCCCCATCCTGAACCCCCCTCCCACCTCCCTCCTTATCCCATCCCTCTGGGTTGTCCCAGTGCACTGGCTTTGAGTGCCCTGTGTCATGAATTGAACATGGACTGGTCATCTGTTTTACATATGGTAAATGCTGTTTTACATGTATATTTTAAATTACATATTTTCAATGCTATTCTCTCAAATCATCCCACCCTCGCCTTCTCCCACAGAGTCCAAAAGTCTGTTCTTTATATCTGTGTCTCTTTTACTAATTTTAAAGCAAAAGCTAATTTAGTAGAAGAAAGAGAAGAATAAAGATGGGAGTGGAAATAAATAAAATAGAGATAAAAAGATCAATAGAAAAGATCAATGAAACAATGAACTAGTTTTTTTTTTTAGGTAAACAAAATTGATAAGCCTTTAGCCAGAGACATTAATACAGAAAGAAAGAGCCCAAATGAATAAAATCAAAAATAAAAGATGTTATAACTGATACCACAGGAATACAAAGAATCATAAAAGACTACTGTGAGCAATTATACATCAATAAATTGGACAACCTTAAAGAAATGGATAAATTCCCAGAAATATGCAATGTTTCAAGACTGGATCAGGAATAAATAAAAAAAAATTACGTATTGAATACTAGTAATGAAACTGAATCAGTAATCAAACCCCCCTCCCCTCCAAAAAAAGTCAGGGTCCAAATGGCTTTGCATTCATCAAATGGTGAATTCTGCTAAACTTTTATAGAAGAGTTAAAACCTATCTTTCTCAAATTATTGAAAAAAAGTGAAGAGAAAGAAACATTTCCAAACTCATTTTATGAGGTGAGCGTTACTCTGATACCAAACCAGACAAAGATGCCACACAAAAATGAATTTATAGACCAATATCCCTGATGAAAATGGATACAGAAATCTGTAATACAATATTAGCACACTGAATTCAACAACAATAACAACAAAAATGCTTTCAGTAAAGTGGATACAGAGAGAATATACCTCAATATAATGAAGCTCATATATAACAAACCCACACCTAACATCATGTTCAATGGTGACAAGCTCAAAACTTATCCTCTAAGGTCAGGAACATGACAAGGATGCCCAGTTTCTCCACTTTCATTCAACATGAAAGTTGAAGTTCTAGCCACAGTAATTAGGCAAGAAAAAGAAATAAAATGCAGCCAAGTTGGAAAAAAAGAAGTAGAAGTGTCACTATTTATAGAAGACATGCTACTACATATTGGAAGGCCACAAAACTCCACCAAAAACTATTAGAACTATAAATTCAGTGAAGTTGCAGGATGCAAAACTAATATACAAAATCCTTTGCATTTTTATAAAAAAATAATAAACTCTCAGAAAGAGACATGAAATAAACAATCCTGTATCCAATTACATTAAAAAGAGTAAAACACCTGGTAAACTAAAGCACCTAGTAAAACACCTACATTAAAAATAAAACACCTAATAATTTAACCAAGGAGGTGAAAGACCTGTACTCTAAAAATTATAAGACACTGGTGAAAGAAATTAAAGATGCCACAAGTAATTGGAATGATACACCATGCTCATGAACTAGAAGAATCAATAATGTGTTCATATTACCCCAAACAAGCAACTGATTCAATGTAATCCTGGTCAAATACCAACGGCATTTTTCATAGAAGTAGAACAAATAATCCTCAAATTTGTATGGAACCACAAAAAACCCTGACTAGCCAGAATAATCTTGATAAAGAAAAATAAAACCAGAGATATTCTAGTCCACTGATTTCAAATCACAAATAAAGCTACAGTTATCAAAACATTATGGTGCTAGCATAAAAACAGATACATAGATCTATGTAATAGATTAGAGAATCAGAAATAAATCCATGCTCATTTGATCAGTTAATCTAGGAAAAGGAGACAAGAATGTACAATGGGGAAAAGACAGCCCCTTCAATAAATGGTGTGGTTGGGAAAACTGGACAGCTACATGTAAAATAAAATTGAACCACTTTTTTTATACCATATAAAGCAATTAATTCTAAATGGATTACAAGTTTCAATTAAAGATCTTAAATCATAAAACTCCTAGAAGCAAACGCACGCAGTAACCTCTTCGACATTAGTATTAGCTATATTTTTTCAGATGTGTGTCCTCAGGCAAGGGCAACAAAAGCCAAAATAAATAAATGGGACTACATAAACCTAAAAAGCTTTTTTACAGTGAAGGAAACCACCAATAAAATGAAAAGGCAACACACTGGATGGGAGAAGATCCTTGCAAACAATGTATCCAATGAAGGCTAGTATCCAAAACATATAAAAATCTCATGGAACTCAATATCAAAAATCAAACAACCTAATTAAAAAGTGGGAAGTTGACCTAAGTAGACATTTTTCCAAAGATGACTAGCAGGCAAATGAAATGGTATTCAACATCACTAATAGTAAGGGAAATGAAAATTGAAACCACAATGAGATACCACCTAACACATCATTATGGCTATTACAAAAAAGGCAAAGACAAGCGTTAGCAGGGATATAGAGAAAAGGGAACTTTTGTTCATGGTTGGCGGGGTGTATATTGGTAAACAGTACGGAGGTTCCTCAAAAGGAAAAAAGAGAGAGAGAGAGAGAGAACTACCATATGCTCTAGCAATTCTGCTTGTAGGTATTCATCCAAGAAAACAAAAACACTATTTCAAAAAGATGTATGTTCATTATAGCACTATCTAAAACAGCCAAGATATGGAAAAGTTCCCATCCATAGTTAAATGGATAAAGAAAAATGTAGCATATACATATAATGGAATATTAGCCATAAAAATATGAACTCATCATTTATGGCAACATGGATGTGTCTCAAGGTTAATATGTTAAGTGAAATAAATCTGAGAAAAAATACTGCATGATTTCATTTATATATGGAATCTAAAAAAACAAGCACATATAGACATATAGATACGGAAAGCAAACACGTGGCTGTGGATGGGATTGAGGGTGGTTGATGGAGCTAGGAAGGATGGACAAAGTAGGTGAAGGGGATTAAGAGATACAAATTTTCAGCTATAAAATAAATAAGTCAGAGCAATATAGTCAATAATGTAGCAATTTTCTATGGTGATGAATGGCAACTGGTCTTGCAGTGATCATTTCTTAAAGTATAAAAATTTTGGATCAGTACATTATACACCTGAAACTAATACAATACTGAATGTTAACTACAACTTAGTTTTTAAAATGTGGGCCAGAAAGTCCATTTTTATGAGTATAAATGGTATCAATATACTTTGGACATTGTCCTCAGTAGGCATTAACAGAACAATTATTAGAAATTTAATAATAAATAATTTAGACAATGTTTTGTAAAAACTACGCTTTTTTCTGACTAGCAAAGAAAAATCATACAGCTATACTTTAGGACAATAATGCTGCCAAAAATGTGAAGTAGATTCAAAGAAGACAGATTCAAAAACAGTAGAAGGCAATTAAAATATAATGAGAGCGAAACCAAGGTTCTGCCAAGGGGATGTACCAAAAAAAAAGTGGTATAAGAGATTCCAGAGATAGCAACAAGTTTTGTTGCTAATGAGAAGTAAGGACAAAAAGGAAACGAAAAAGTAATATTTTCCAACTCTCAGTAACTGAGAACATGCCATTAACTAAAACAGAATTTCCTACTTGGAGCAGGTTTGGTGGGAAAGTTAAATTTGGGACATATCAAGTTTGAGGTGGAAATCTCAACGAGAAACTGAAGTTGCAGAGGTGGAAAAATTATTCTAGGGAAAATTATAGGAATATGACAAAATAAGCAAATCAGGGAACACAGCCAAGTCCATGGAAAGAAGACAAAGTATAATACTGAAAGGCAGCCTTCAAGAATAGGAAAAGAATCGGGAGGGGAAGATAATGCTTCACAGAAAAGGGAGGTCAATGCTGTGGAATGGTGAGTCTCTGCAGGATAAGGAATGAAGCTTTTTTTATTTGGCAATAGTCAGGTCACTTTTCCCTAGAAAAGACCAGCTTCAGTGCAGATGAAATCTGGTTGGCAGTGAGTCAAAGGCAGAACAGAGGGAAAGGGGATGAAGTAGTGATAGTAAGTTACTCTTTGATTTCAGTCAGGGTTCTTGGTAGCAAGAAACAGAAACCAACTCTGGCTGAGTGAGACAGAAAAGGTTTTTATTAAAAGAATATTGAGTGTTAGCAGAACTGAAAGAAAGGCTCAGTAACCAAGCTCAGGGCCATGCACACCACAGTCAGGATTCAAAAAAAGCACACGACCATCACAAGTCAGTTCCAGATAGTAAAGTTCGCACTTTCAAGTCAGCCAGCTCTAGACAAAGGATGGTACCATTAATACCACTTTCACTACTGTTCTGGGTCCTTCCACTCCAGGAAGATGTGTAAACTGTCTTAAAAGTGACTAGCTATGACTGTGTCTTTGGCGTATGACCACTAGGTTAACAGATCCTGGGTCGTGTGTCCCCTCACTGGTAGTAAAGGAAGCTAGAGAAGTAAGTGGCATGTTCAGGTTCTCTAGTGAGAAATGCTCCTTCTCTTACCAAGATTCCTAAAGTAAAGGAGTTATACAATATTAGTGAGTAGGTTCAGATGCTGGGCAATCACAAGAATACACATATCTAATATGTATCCAATACATATTATGTACAATCTATACATAAAAATAGAATGGGAAACTCTAGAGATCTCTTCAAGAAAATTAGATATATCAAGAGAACATATCATGCAAAAAAAGGCCATATTAATTGGTATGGACTCAACAGATGCAGAAGATATCAAGAAGAGGTGGCAAGAATACACAGAAGAACTATACAAAAAGATCTTAATGACACAAGGGTGTGATCACTCACCTAGAGCCAGACATTCTGGAGTGCAAAGTCAAGTGGGCCTTAGGAAGCATCACTACAAACAAAGCTAGTGAAGGTGATGGAATTCCAGCTGAGCTATTACAAATCCTAAAAGATGATGCTGTGAAAGAGCTAACTCAATATGCCAGCAAATTTGAAAATCTCAGCAGTAGCCACAGGACTGGAAAAGGTCAGTTTTCATTCCAATCCCAAAGAAAGGTAATGCCAAAGAATGCTCAAACTACCACACAATTGCACTCATCTCACACTCATCTTACTTTTGAGTAAAGTAATGCTCAAAATTCTCCAAGCCAGGCTTCAGCAATATGTGAACTGCGAACTTCCAGATATTCAAGCTGGTTTTAGAAAAGGCAGAGGAACCAGAGATCAAATTGCCAACATTCATTGGATCACGGAAAAAAGCAAGAGAATACCAGAAAAACATCTACTTCTGCTTCATTGACTATGCTAAAGCCTTTGACTTTGTGGATCAAAACAAACTGTGGAAAATCCTTCAAGAGATGGGAATACCAGAACACCTTACCTGCCTACTGGGAAACCTGTATGCAGGTTAAGAAGCAACAGTTAGAACTGGACATGGAACAATGTACTGGTTCAGAATTGAGAAAGGAATACATCAAGGCTGTATATTGTCACCCTGCTTATTTAAATTCTATGCAGAGTACATCATGCAAAATGTGAGGCTGGATGAAGCATAAGCTGGAATCAAGATTGCAGAGAGAAATATCAATAACCGCAGATATGTAGATGACACCACTCTTATGGCAGAAAGCAAAGAGGAACTAAAGAGCCTCCTGGTGAAGGTGAAAGAGGAGAGTAAAAAGCTGGCTTAAAACTCAAAATTCAAAAAATGAAGATCATGGCATCTGGGACTATCACTTCATGTCAAATTGATGGGGAAACAATAGAACCAGTGACAGACTTCCTTTTCTTGGTCTCCAGAATCACTGCAGATGTGACTGTAGCCATGAAAATAAAAGACACTTGCTTCTTGGAAGAAGAGCTATGATGAACCTAGACATCATATTACAAAGCAGAGACATTTCTTTGCCTACAGAGGCCCGTAAAATCAAAGCTATGGTTTTTCCAGTAGTCCTGTATATAGGTGAGAACTAGACCATTAAGAAGGAAAAGTGCCGAAGAACTTATGCTTTTGAGCTGTGGTGTTGGAGAAGACTTTTGAGAGTCACTTGGACTGCAAGGAGATCAAACCAGTCAATCCTACAGGAAATAAATCCTGAATATTCACTGGATGAACTGATGATGCTTTTGGCCACCTGATGTAAAAAGTCAACTCATTGGAAAAGACCCTGATGTTGCAAAAAACTGAAGGCAGGAGGATGACAGAGGACGAGACGGCTGGATGGCATCACCGACTCAATGGACATGAGTTTGAACAAGGTCTGGGAGATGGTGAAATACAGGAAAGCCTGGTATGCTGCAGTGAATGGGGTGGCAAAGAGTCGGACATGCCTGCGTGACTGAACAACAACAAAATATGTATCAAGAAGTTTGGTGTTAGAAAGAAGAAAATCTGAAGCAGAACTTAGCAAGTTTTTTTTTTTTTTGAACAGAGGAGATTTAAATATGAGAAGAAAGAGTCAAAAGAAACAGAGAAACTGAATATATTACAAAAGTAAATATTTAATAGCAACAGGACTATTTAGGAAGCAGGAAATCATGTTACACAGAGCAGAGATAAAGGAGTTGGCTTTGGAATAAGAGAGGAAAGCTCAAGAGAAGTAACTTCTAGAGCTACTGTGAGAAGTAACTCTGAAAGCTAAATATGATGATAGCGATTTACCTATACTTTTACTTTTGAATCATCAAACAATTAATTACTACCTATTAAAAACTATTCTGATAGTAATGTTAATAGAACAGGTTATAAAGCATTTATTATTTTTAGATATCATTCTAATTAACTTATATAATTCTGTTAACAACCAGATAAGCATTGTTATTGATATTTTACATATTTTACAGAAGAGGAAACTTAAGTATCCAATGAAGTTAGGACTCAAACTAAGTTTATCTGATTCAAAGACTTTAAGGATAAAATAATATGCAATACACTTTGAGAGAATACTTTGAAATCATGAAACATATGTACTTTTTTACTCCCTATAAATCATATTGACTTAATACTTCCCATCCCCTAACTCCTTGATACTCTTTCCCATAGAGAGACTATATGAACACAGTCAGAGAGATCATTATTTAGCTCTGAGTTCTATTTAGAATCTTTTTTTAACATCTTTAGATACATAGACTTGAAAGTAGGGCTTCAAGAGATTCCCTTTATATATCAAAGGCAAGGCTTCCAGGTCTGCAAGAACAGTTTTGCTGTAAGATACAATATAGAGGATAGAGGATAGGGGAAATTAAATACAGGAAGGTAAGTTCTTGACATATGAGAAGAGGAAAAAACACTGATGTTTGAAGAAGCTTCCAGAGATATGGAAGAGGTCAGATGATGCTAGAGTCCCCGAGGTTATGAAAACTCTCAATAGAAGCCTGATAATTCAAGATAAAACCTGATAACATGCATCGAGTATTGTATATGACTAGAGAAGCTTCCCTCGGATTGTGCCTCCTGTTTACCCTAAGAGATCTTTGAGGGAGAAAAGATGCCCTCTATGAAGCAATGGGCCTGAAGAAGATGAGGCTTAGGTTAAAGAAATAACAGGATGCAGGCACCCTTAGAGAAGCAGAGTTATGGCAAGGTTCACAGATTTCCACAGTGGGTGCCAAGGAGCTGTTCAAATGACTAGACAGTCACTGCAATGCCCAGCAGATAGCTGTATGGGCTACTCAGTGACCTGCCCACAGGACAGGCAAGGAGAATACTTGAGCCAGTCTCTTTTGTGCTATGAGGGGACTCCCAGATCATATTCTAGGATAAAGAAAGGGGAGTAGAGGAAAAAAGATTCAATGAGTGAGTAATATTAATGAAACAATGAGATGATAGGAGCAAAAATTAAGACAATTTATATTGCATACCCTTAGTTTTCAGTTGGTAGAGTCAATGGTTGATATTGAACAGAACTGTGATTGATAAGAGAGGCCAAGGAGAACAGAGATTTAAAATAGTTACTAGGTGAAATAGTTGGTTTTTTAACCCTAAATGGGGAAAAAAGAAACTGCTTCTAAGAGGCACTTAAAGCCTAAAAACAGGTCCATCATTTAAATTTTAAATGAATTCAAGCCTTGTAGACAATTTAAACATACAACAGATGTTAGTTTTCTAAATAATATCTTCTTGTTCACAAAACAAACCATCTAGAACATTAGATTTTTGCATATAACACTTTAAATGTGTGTGTGTGTATGTCTTAGTTTCAGTGTGTATGTCTCAGTCGTGTCCAACTCTTTGAGACCCCATGGACTGTAGCCTGCCAGATTCCTCTGTCCATGAAATTCTCCAGACAAGAATACTGGAGTGGGTTGCCAATACCTGCTCCAAAATGTTTGTATTTCCAGGTATTTTGAATCTAGCATATAACTGCATGTTCAGGTTATATTATTCAGTTATCCTGGACTTGATATTTCTAAATATTTTTTAAACTTTTAACAATTTAAATATATTTAAAAATAAAATAAAAATAAATAAAACCATTCATTTAAATCCAAAAGTTAATAAATTATTGAACAAACTTTTTTTTTATTTTATTTTTAAACTTTACATAATTGTATTAGTTTTGCCAAATATCAAAATGAATCCATCACAGGTATACATGTGCTCCCCAAACTTTAAATTGAAGTAATAAACACAATTTATGTTTTACATCATTTTTAAAAATCCGTATATCTGTAAATTATAAGTTTGTGTGTATGTATGCATATATATAAATACATAGATAGATATATAGTCCTTTGGGAATGAACAAATATAGGTTGAAATTTAAAAAAAAAAAAAAAAAAAGCACTAACCAAACTGAATTTTTCTTGTTTCTCAGATACTTCACTTGGGTTCACAGAAATATTGGGCCAAGGACACCAAGATATTCAGGCAATTTCAAGACGAATTTAAAGAGACTTGCTCTATCAATGACAATAATTCAAACGAGGTCATATAAAACAACGTTTCTCAACTATTCTCAAATTCAGGTTAGACGATGACTCCAGGCCACTGGAGACCAGATGCTACAGGGAGAAAAGTATTAACTTTATCACTAAATAAATGTTCAGCATCTCCTGTCCTAATTAAGAATGAATACAGTGGCATCAAAATAAGTACATCTGTGTGCTCTAAACCTGATTTTAAATCCAGGACACAAAACCTCTTGGAAAACTTGGATTCAACCTATATCAAATGAAGAATAGAAAAGTTATAATTATAAATTATGTTTGCTGATAAAGACAAGAATGTAATGTCCTATTTAAGAAAGGCTATGACAAGTTTTAGGAGCTACATTTATCTATTATGTATCACATAGTAGATGTCTATTTTTTTTAATGTCTATTTTTTTTTTTTTTTTTAGTCAGCTAAGTGACACTACAGACCCCATGCATAGACGTAAAATCATCAGGGAGACATTTTGGGAGGTTTTCAGATAACTTTTAGAAAAGTGAAATTCTTACAGATTATATTCCTAGACATTCTATCTATAACTTCTTTACTCTATTACTCTGGGAATTCCTAGAGTTCCATTTTCCTTTTTCCTGTCAAAGTAAGAGTGACAGATCTCCCTTTTTGGAGCACATTTAGGTAGGTATGCTAGATCTAATCAACACAATGTTAATAACTGTAGGTATATTATGACTTTTCTGATAACACAGCCCAGAGAATGTTTTGTTGCATCTACATTTTTTTAGTATAATGCTTGAGTTACAAATACTTTAGGCAAATAAATATTAGATCATTCATTCACAGTGACATTGATTGAATACAGAATATCTACTTAATGCCAGGTGACATTCTAGGAAATGAAGATCATGGCATCTGGTCCCATCACTTCATGGGAAATAGGTGGGAAAACAGTGGAAACAGGGTCTGACTTTATTTTGGGGGGCTCCAAAATCACAGCAGATGGTGACTGCAGCCATGAAATTAAAAGACGCTTGCTCCTTGGAAGAAAAGTTATGACCAACCTAGATAGCATATTCAAAAGCAGAGACATTATTTTGCCAACAAAGGTCCGTCTAGTCAAGGCTGTGGTTTTTCCAGTAGTCATGTATGGATGTGAGAGTTGGACTGTGAAGTAAGCTGAGCACTGAAGAATTGATGCTTTTGAACTGTGGTGTTGGAGAAGACTCTTGAGAGTCCCTTGGACTGCAAGGAGATCCAACCAGTCCATTCTGAAGGAGATCAGCCCTGGGTGTTCATTGGAAGGACTGATGCTAAAGCTGAAACTCCAGTACTTTGGCCACCTCATGCGAAGAGTTGACTCATTGGAAAAGACTCTGATGCTGGGAAAGGTTGGGGGCAGGAGGAGAAGGGGACGACAGAGGATGAGATGGCTGGATGGCATCACTGACTCGATGGACGTGAGTCTCAGTGACCTCCGGGAGTTGGTGATGGACAGGGAGGCCTGGCGTGCTGTGATTCATGGCGTCACAAAGAGTCGGACACGATTGAGTGACTGAACTGAACTGAATTGACATTCTAGGATACAACTCAAATGAGACTAAGTCAGTCCCTGAGGCCACTTTAAGTACCAGGTACACTAAAAGGCTTTTAAAATAATTTATCAGCAATTATAAAAAGCATCATAATGGCAAGTTACTAAGCATTAGCTATTACTGTGAATATGTAACATATGGAACAGATCAGCCTTATCATATTTGCCTCATAACCTCTTAATAAGATCTTCCTTAAGCTTTCAGAATATTTGGCAAAATAAAAGTAGTACAAGGCTTTGTGCAACTTAGTTTAGAATATAATTAGGATACAATTGTCCAAGAATATAAAAAAAAAAATTTACATCAACACTGAAAAATTACCACAGATAATAAACCTGTTATAGAATTGTTATAGACAATTTTTTTTTCTAAAAACTGAGGAAAAAATAAACATCTGTACCATAATTACACTATTAAAACAATAACTTTCTCAAGCTTCATGAAGCACTTCTATAGGAACTAAACAATGAGTTTGGTTTTTTTACTTTTACTTTTTTTGAAGTCTTACAGGTATTAAGGGAGAGGATACTAATATCTGTTGTCTACAATGGCTATTTCAACAGACTTTTGTGATATGGAATTATATTTTACTGGCTGTGTTTCAATCTGCGGTTTATCTGACCCATATAATAAGAAAATATTTTAAAGCGAAAGGCCTTGCTAAATGTTATCTAATTTTCTGGGGTAGAAAGAGCACTGCACTTCCAGCTAGGAGACCTAAAGGGACTAAGATTCCCTGAAGCTCAGTTTTTTCATCCTGAAAATAGGAACGTGTAAGCAACAAATAGAACAGTCTGTATGTGCAAGCACTTTGTAAACTGTTCAGCCCTATACCAAACTGGCCAATCTAGTTCTTTGCCCCAGTTCTCAGGTTCCATGGTCCCTGATATATGTAGTACTTCAGGTTTTTTTTTTGTGTGTGTGTGTGTGTGTGTGTGTGTGTGTGTGTGTGTTTTGTCTTAAGATCACCTCCCTCCAGCTTCCAGTGATGTGTCTGGCTTCTTAGTTTCAATAGTCTGAGATCTGATAAATAACAACTGCCTCCTCTTCTAAGCATATCACATGTGTCATTTGTCTTCACAACTAAGGAGCTTAGAGGGATCATACAATTAAAATGTTGCAGACTCTGGCTTCAAACCCAGACAGGTTGTTTATGTTCTTTTTATATCAATACATACCATGCTCATTACTGCCTGGTCACACAAGTCTCCTGAGGATAAAGATGGTGACTTACGCATCTCTGTGCTCATGAAGTCCAGCGGTCTGTTTTGCAGGGGCACACAATATTTTTGTTAAGTAAATAACCCGTGTGCGTGACTCATTTATGCTCCTCTTCCTGCAGTGAAAGCCTGTTTCCTGTGGTTTTGATATAAATATGATAAATTACTAGGTTGATAAACATCTTTATATTAATCCTGTGTGAGGTTTGTGTAGTAAGTATGTATGTGTTTATTTAACAGTTCTTTTTCTAGGATTTTATATGTAGGGTCAAAGCATATGTTCCTGTTGTTCAGTCGCTAAGTCGAGTCCAGCTCTTTGTGACCCCATGGACTGCAGCATGTTAGCCTTCTTTGTCCTTCACAATCTCCCAGAGTTTCCTCAAACTCATGTACACTGAATAAATTATGCCATCCAGTCAACTCATCCTTTGTGGCCCTCTTCTCCTGCATTTAATCTTTCCCCAAATCAGGGTCTTTTCCAATGAATCGGCTCTTCACATCTGGTGGCCAAACACTGGAGCTTAAGCTCCAGCATCAATCCTTCCAATGAATATTCAGGGTTGATTTCCTTTAGGATTGACTGGTTTGAACTCCTGGCTGTCCAGGGAACTCTCACCAGTCTTCTCCAGTGCTACAATTAGAAAGCATCAATTATTCAGCCCTCAGCCTTCTTTATGGTCCAGCTCTCACTTTCACACACGACTACTAGAAAAACCACAGCTTTGACTATATTGGACTTCGTTGGCAAATGTCTCTGCTTTTTAATGTGCTGTCTAGGTTTGTCAAAGCTTTTCTTCCAAGGAGCAAGCATTTGTCTTAACCCTCTACATTTCACTTCTAAGTATTTTTATGGGGAGAAATATTAGAACCATAAAAATTCTCTAGACTCCCTTCTCTCCTCCCAAAAGAAAAACAATTAACAAAAAGTAAACCCAGAATATTTTATTTATTCATACCCTCCATGTCTAAAACAGAGTTAAAGCAGCTTTCAAAGTGAAAATATAGCATGGTAGAAATAAAATCTAAAAGTGAAGCAGCATGAAAATATTAATAGGAAAATGAGATAGGGCCAGCAATTAAAGCAATCAACAATATACACCCTCTAAAGTTCCTATGACTGGCTTAAAGTAGGGCCACAGAACTTTCTAGAAAAGGGGAAAAGGAACAACTGCAGTGTTCATGAGGCAACAAACCAGTTGCCTAATTCTAATTATTCCTGATGTTGACACCACGGAGAAGATTTTCCTGTGAGTCCTCACAGAAAATTACTGTTTAATGTAATAAACAGCCCTCTCAAACTATCCTGACAGTAAACACTGTGATGGATTTTATGGCGCTGTTTGTTAAAATGCACCTCAGTAAAGGTGGATAGCTTCTCATGAGAACATAATTTGATAAAAGGGATTTCTCAGAGCACTAGTAAGATGTAGTCCAGTGCAAGCTGTATGGTAGTCTGCCTTAATCCAAGAGGATCTCAAAATAACAGGGTAGGGGTTTGGGCATCAGAGAAACCTCTGAACTGCTGGACAACTGGTGTGTGTGTTGGGAGGCATGGTGTAGGCTGTAAGTGTGTGTTTCGCTAGGCAGCTTCCAGGTAGCATCAACAGCCTTCATCAGATTTTTGGGGATGCAGGGAGAAGAAATGGAAGAACTGATCACGTTCCCTCAGGCAAGCTCTGTAAAAGACTTTGAGCAACAGTGAGTTCAAGGTTATGGTTACTGAGAGGAAGAGGTTCTGCTAGCCTCTTAGCGAGTTCCCTGCAGAGTAAGAATGGGATGGATTTCCTTTCTTGAAAACTTTGCTTCACACTTAATTCCACTAAAAGTCCATTTGGCAGGGCAACATTCTCTTCAGAAAGAATTAAACAAACAAACAAAAAAAAGAATTAAACATTCATTCTAACACAAAGACAAATGAGCAATAATACAAATTATATATACTTTTTATAAAATCAACGGAAAAGATGTCATAAAAGAATGTTACATTTAAAAATAATAGAACAAAATTTAAGGGAATAAACATTTGAAAACTTGGTTCCTAATCATTAATTGCTATTATTTGAAATTTAAAATAATCCTAATTTTATTTCCAGATCTGTGTGCATGATTTTATGTACAGCTTCATATGTATTTTTTAATTCATTCACTTTATTTACACAAAAACAAATAGATCACCCAAGTGATAAGGTTTATGCAAAACCAACTCTAGTCAGTAGCTACAGATGAGGAATTATGATGGATGTTCTTTATATTTTGCATTTTTATATGGATCATTTATATTCATTCCTCTCCTAAACTTGGGTAAAAAAAATATTTTAATCTTTTACTCTTTGGAACTATTGTAACTATATTAAGATAATTCTATTGGGAAATTATGATGCTAACCATTATGGCTTCCCTGGTAGCATAGCTCAGCTGGTAAAGAATCTGCCTGCAATGCAGGACAGCCCTGTTCGATTCCTGGGTTGGGAAGATCCCCGGAGAAGGGAACGGCTATCCACTCCAGTATTCTTGCTGAAGATTTCCATGGACAGAGTCTGGCATGCTGTAATCCATGGGGTTCCAAAGAGCTGGACATGACTGGGTGGCTTTCACTCACAACCATTATGGAAAACTTAAATAAGGGAAAAATCTATTCTTCTGAGTAGAAACTCTCTCTGTAAGTAAAATTTTCCTTCCCTTGCCTACTCTAATGCATTTTTAGTTTGATTTTATAGTAAGCACTAAATTTTTAATATCAATTTTATAATTTACTCTTATTTCAGAGAGTCAGTTTATCAACCACCTGGGGAGGCAATTTAAGTTAAGACTATTGAACAATTAACAAAATCAAATATACATTTAGCTTGACTTTAATTTTATTAAAGGCTTTTTGAAAAAAATGACAATACAACATAAGTTTATTGATTAGCTGTCTATTAAATTATTTTCTCCCACTTGTCCTTTTTCTCTTTGCCCTTTTTGAGTGAAAAAGCAAAACAGGAAGTTGAAGTAGAAGAAATAACCTGCCCTGTACTCAGGAACACACATAAAGCAGCTACATTCCAGGCTCCCTGGAGAGAGCAGTGACACACTCACTGGTCTTTTTCTGGAGCCTAGCAAGAACTCCGAATGCCTCTGAAAGCCCATTAACACATTTATATATTTATTTATGAGATTTTCCCGGTCTAATGTGTATTTCCTAGGAGACTGGAGAGATACCCGAGAACATTCATTCAATTGCTTTAAAGTTACAAAGAATAAATGTATCAAAATCTTCATTTTAACCTCATGTCTAATTACTTAGTGGAGCTCTTTAAACATAGTCAGTAGACAATAAACGTATGTTGTTTCCATGAGCATTTCATTTTGCAAATAATCAAGGCCAAATGGTAAATGTAGGTCACATTTTTTTTTTTTACTCAATAATTAGTTTCTTTCAATAGTCTAAATTTATTACTAGGCAAGGGAAAAATATGGAGTAAAATATGCTATTAAAATATGCAAAATGAATTCTGGGGCCAGAGTTAAATAAATCTATTTTCAAGAACTTTTGTAGTATTGATATCTATTTTTTTATTTATTTTAATTTTATTTTATTTTTAAACTTTACAATATTGTATTGGTTCTGCCATATATCGAAATGAATCCGCCACAGGTATACATGTGTTCCCTATCCTGAACCCTCCTCCCTCCTCCCTCCCCATACCATCCCTCTGGGTCATCCCAGTGCACCAGCCCTAAGCATCCAGTATCGTGCATCGAACCTGGACTGGCGACTCATTTCATATATGATATTATACATATTTCAATGCCATTCTCCCAAATCATCTCACCCTCTCCCTCTCCCACAGAGTCCAAAAGACTGTTCTATACATCAGTGTCTCTTTTGCTGTCTCGTATACAGGGTTATTGTTAGCATCTTTCTAAATTCCATATATATGCGTTAGTATACTGTATTGGTGTTTTTCTTTCTGGCTTACTTCACTCTGTATAATAGGCTCCAGTTTCATCCACCTCATTAGAACTGATTCAAATGTATTCTTTTTAATGGTGAATATCAATACATCTAATATGTTTTCATCCATTTGCATACATTGGCAAAATTTGTTTTTAACCATATATATTTATTTCTAATATTCTGAATTATTTCGACTTTTAAGTCACAAAACAGTGAAGTCTTAGAATTTAGAGTTCTTATTTCTAAACTGAAATCTATTAATAATATGATACAACATTGTGAGGGTCATGATTATTTTATACTGATTCTGTATTTCATATAATACTTTAAAAAATATCAATTCATATCATTGGAACATTATGAAACAGGTTAAAAATGTAATTTTTATAAATTGTATAATAATCAGAACCAGAAAATGTTATTTTATTGAATGTAAAGAAGAATGAATATCTTTAGGGGAAAAAACCATGTAGTAGGTAGCAAAGGTAAGCCCTGAATTTCTCAAGAAGAACATCATAAAAAGTTAAATGGATTGAAATAATGAAAAATAATATTAAAATGTATTAAACTTGTCCTATCCAAAATTATTATTTTTCATGGTGACAGTTTTATGATTCATAGGTTAACAAAATAATTATGTATATTAGATTATTTTAATACATTCAATTGTCTGGTGAATATCACATTCAAATTTGGCCTAGATATTCTACTCTTTCATATGAGATATATAATTTACATAAAAAATAGTACAGAGAAGTGTCATAATCCTTGAAATGAAAAATTGAGCTCAGTAAAATCAAATTATTTGAGGCCTGGGGAACTATGATAGTTTAGACAAAACTCTGAAAATGGAAATTCCAGGATACTATGCATGTTTGTAAGTTGAGTAGGCAGAACATAAGTTAAGCTGACAATTTGTTAGAAGTCCATTTAAGAAATATTTTTGTGACTTTTAATATTTCTGTGGCTTCAGACTATAATCAATGTTTATTTTGTTTATTTCATGACTCAGCCAAGTTTCAGCATTAATTTATGAAGCTAGACTACTCAGGAGAAACCTCTCTAAAATTAAGCAAACAGATGTCTGCTGATATCATGTGCTAAGTAATTATTTACATCAAACAATTAGTTGAACTTGTATAAACAATAACTTAGACTTTTGGGTCTCCAGGCATAATTTTGTAGCTTAGAATTCCAGCTATATTTTCCTTTTGGGTGAAAGGACAAATATTTAGGGATGAAATGTGCTTATTACAATATATATCCCTTGTCAGAGTTTTTTCCTAGTTATAATCTTCAGAGTCCTGTTAGGGAGGTGATAATAAGCGATTATACTGTGTCAGACTTTATTTTGGGTGGCTCCAGAATCACTGCAGATGGTGACTGCAGCCATGAAATTAAAAGACACTTACTCCTTGGAAGGAAAGTTATGACCAACCTAGATAGCATGTTCAAAAGCAGAGACATTACTTTGCCAACAAAGGTCCATCTAGTCAAGGCTATGGTTGTTCCAGTAGTCATGCATGGATGTGAGAGTTGGACTGTGAAGAAAGCTGAGTGCCAAAGAACTGATGCTTTTGAATTGTGGTGTTGGAGAAGACTCTTGAGAGTCCCTTGGACTGCAAGGAGATCTAACCAGTCCATCCTAAAGGAGATCAGTCCTCAATATTCATTGGAAGGACTGATGCTGAAGCTGAATCCCCAATACATTGGCCACCTGATGCGAAGAACTGACTTATTGGAAAAGACCCTGATGCTGGGAGGGATTGGGGGAAGGAGGAGAAGGGGATGACAGGGGATGAGATAGCCGGATGGCATCACTGACTCGATGGACAGGAGTTTAGGTAAACTCTGGGAGTTGGTGATGGACAGGAAGGCCTGACGTGCTGTAATTCATGGGGTCACAAAGAGTTGGACTGAAGTGAAATGATTACTTCGCAAAGATGTTTCTATTCTGTCTATTATGGAAAAAAAAATGTCCTTGATTCAGATAGATTTGAACCTTTGTTGCCAAGACTACAAACATGTGCATGCTTGTTAGGCAGTACTCAGAAATCACCAGTGAAGAATCAGGAGCACCACGTGCTCAGCATTATCTCATTCCTTGCTCAGGCAGTGTGCTGAGGCTGGGTTGTGCTTGGGAAGCTGATTAGAGATCATATAACTTTATCATGACTGGTGAACTGGATAGCACTGGTAGCTGCCTTAGGAAATAGTCATTCATTTCCTGGACCAGAACATGGTAGATTGCCTGCAGGTTGTATGTTCCAGGCTTGTGTTGTAAAAGCATTGGACACTTACATACTATAAATTCCCCCCACTCACCAGCAAAGATCAATTATAGAAAACAGAGTGGGTGTACACTCTTACAGGGGTTATCTACTAAAAAGTCTTTAGGAAAAAAGGTTTTGAGTTTCTATTTTTAAGCATAAAATATGAATAATAAACTCTAAACCATCATTTTAAATGAATTGCTGAAATGGCTTAAACTTAGAGCTGCCTTGAATCAGGTGCTATCACACTCAAAAAATTCTACACCCAAAATATGAAATGAAATGTGAGTTATCCTCCCCTTTCTATTTGGGGGTTACCCACCATTCTGTTCATTTAAGTAATAAGTATCACAGATGTATGTTTCCAGTTGTATGTACTTTTATCTGTACTTTCTTGATCTTTTAGTATATACTTTCTTCCTCCTTTTTATTGGATTTGTATACAATGCAGGATCTACCATGTACCTGTAAATATGCACTACATTTAAGGACTGAGTCTGTCTTGATGTAACAAAATATCCAAATAACAGAGTATTTCACATAATCAGGGTGTTTCCCCTAATGCAACCTTAAGTCAATAAGTAGGCATTCAGGTCTTATACAATGTCTTAACGTCTCAGGGTACAGGTCTTTTAGATCCTTATAGTTTTTCAAAGTTTCAAGATGAGTTCTGCAACTTCAACTATTTCACACAGAAAGTAGATGGATGTGTCAAAGTCAAAAAGGGTAAAAGCCAACTGAATCTGCCTAATTTTTAAAGAGGTTCAACTTGTATTTAATCCACACCGATCATAACAGTGGGATATGCTCAATACTACTTGCAAGACAGGCTGAGATATGACATCTTTAAATTGAACATATTGATCTTAATAAAATTGTGAATTAGGCAAATCATATGTAGACCCTAATCCTCAGTTTCCTTAGTTCTAGCAGTTCAACCCTTCTACTTATAAACATTGAATGGACAACTGGATAGTTAAAAATGCAATTAGACTGTCCTTAGAATGCACATATAATAACAATTCGTTTTAGATATTTACATAGACTGAGCTTTACCTTATAGACTGCACTGTGTCTAATACACATGAAACACAACAACTGCCATATTTAAATCAATTAAAATGAATGAATGAAATATTTTAGTTATCAACTTTAAGCACCCTATTTAATTCCTACTGTACATTTTATTTTTATACTTATTTAAATCTGATAATCAGAATATCAGTAAATAACACGTAATAGAAAATTACATTCATGTATGAAACAATTTATATTTTACAGACATTTATACTTGTACCTTAGTGGGTAAAAACTAACTTAACACACCATTTGTTTGTGCTTAGTTGCTCAGTCATGTCTGACTCTCTGTGACTCCATAGATCACAGGCCGCCAGGCTCCTCTGTCCTTAGGATTCTCCAGGCAAGAATACTGGAGTGGGTTGCCATGCCCTCCACCAGGGGATCTTCCCAATCCAGGGATCGAACCCAGGTCTCTTGCACTACAGGTAGATTCTTTGCCAACTGAACCACTAAGGAAGCCTGTAGTAGTGTTTTCAACAGTGTGGATTTTACAGTTTGTCATTATTGAAAAATATAACATTTAATATATATAATTACTCTGCTTTAACATTTTATCTGGCCTTTGTAAAGATTTACGGAAAATTAACGAAAACTATTAATAGTAAGGTGAAAAACTGGGTGTGTTTTGGCATTTAAGGAAATACTTTTCAGATATTTAAAAATTCTGTCTGGACCAGTTGAATGAAAAGATGGAGAATTAGACAAAGAAATGAGAGCATTAATTTATGTTTCCATGTTGAATTTTTAGTAAACCAAAATTCTCTATACATAAGGCTGATCTTACATAAAAATTAAAACAAACTATATTTTCATTGAAAATATTTTCTCATATAACTTTTAAAATCTTCTAGTTACATGATACAACAAAGAGAGGAAAAAATGCTAAACATAATTTAAGATGCCACTGTGATATACAAAAACTGACTTATAAGTCAGAATGATTATTAAGTATGTGCAGTACACTGCTTTATAAGCTTCACGTTAAACATTCTTAAAAATTAACTGCTCATAAGATGTGGTAATTATTTATTTACTCATGGCCAATTGAAAAATAATTAGATTTTCTGTCTGGGCAATATTATTCCATAGAGTAACTAATATCAGTTCGAAATGAACATTTGTGTAACATCAAAGAACATGTCTATTGTGATCACACTTTTTCTATCACCAGTATGTGGCACAGCTTGTGTCTGCCACACAATCAATGCTCAACAAATATTTGGTGAGTTAATTAAAGGACATGCAGGATAAGTACAATTTGGATTTTTTAAATTTTATTTTAGTTCTTGTGTAAACCAACATGTTCTGTATCAAAGGGACACTTAGATGCAACCAAATTTCATTATGTTTAATTACTAAAGATTGTTTTACTTATTTACTGAGATCAAGCAATAAAAATGAAACCTTAAAGACATTTTAAAATTTTAGAATTAATCATCTTAAAATCATGATTGTATAATAAAATTATGGCATAAATTTTGATTGAGTATCCATAAAAATTATTTCAGTTGCATTTAGAATTTATTTTTATCTATAAAGTACAGAAAGCTTCTAACATATATACTGTTTCTAATTTTTAAAAATAATTCTCTGCTGCACAGTCTCTCTGACAAACTACTAAACTCTGTGAGTAGTATATTTGCTCTCAATTAGAAAATAATATTAATGGAGAGAATCCTCTGTTCTTGGAAGACAAATAATAATTCTCAGCTGGGATCTAATAATAAGCAATATATTTATTTTAAAAGAATATATGAACTACTAACTGACATAGTATCATTTTGTTTTTAATATTGGCACTTATCTATTCTGGAAGGTACTTCCTAGCAAACTATATAATGGCAAGAATATAGGAGAGCAATACAAGTGTCAATGTGGAACACAAAATTAGTTAATATGGTTTCCCATTTTACTGGGGGTCAAAGGCTCTCAGTATGCGCTGATTTAATATGGGCATTAAAAAATGGTTGTGATTTTGACAGGCAGAGTTGTAGAGGGCACTTTCTAATCAGAGGATATAGTCTTACCCAAAGTCCCAGGGAATGTATGAGAGAAAAGTCAAATTTAAAGCTAGTCAGGGACATATTAGTAACATCTCAAATGCTAAAATTCAGCTACGTCCTTAATTAACAGGTGGTGGGAAATAATTGAGAGTCTGAGAAAGGACATATGATCTGAGCTATAGTATAGGAAGCTTACTTCATGAAGCCTTGAATGAGAGAAAGAAGAGATGATGACTAGAGGTAAAAGTTATAGTCCTGGCAAGGAATTTAAAAGAGATATTTTTAAGATAGTAAACTGATATATTTTTTCCCCCAGTAATTCCTTGGTCCTACGTGTCTTGTGACTCTGCCATTAATTGTTTAAATGGGATTTATTACTTTGTAGGAAACCACATCATCAAGTGAGGAATAACAGGAGTCACTATTCAATGCTGAGATTCAAATAAGACTTACCTGAGACCCCAGGAAAAATAGTCTTGAAAAGTTGTGGGGGGTGAGTGTATGTGCACACGTGCATGTGTGTGTGTGTGCTTGTGTGTGTGTGTGTGCATGAGAGAGACAGATTTTCTAAATCCCCAAATTTTCCCTTTGCATTTCACAGGAAGGTTTTGGTAAACTGAGCACAAAATTTTGTTATAAGCCATACAGTAGAGTTGATGTAGTATATAATGCTATAATATCAGAGCAGAATTTCCTCTAAGAATAAGGGGGTGGGGAAGCAAGTTGGGAGACAGTGAATAAACTTGAAGACAATTGTTCTGAAGCAAAGATAATTGCTGATTTTTCTAAAAAGGGACCAAAATTAATACCACCCCTCTTCCTAAACTGTAAGAAAATTTTGCCTTGTAGGGCACTCTGGGCCAACAAGGGCAACCCTCATAAAATAAAAATATGTTTACCCAAGGGAGGGCATAAGATGGCATTCGGTGTATTATAAACTTCAAATAGAATGCTTAATAAGAACTGACGGATTTTTTAAATAGTTTGAAAGTGCAAAATACTGCTTTTTTGCTGCACTGAGTAAGAAGCATTCAACACTAGTGCCCCTGAATCGAACACTGTAATTTTATCTGATCTAATACAATCTTTCTTTTATTTCTCAAAGACAGTAGGCTCAGTAGATGTAAATATCAGAATCAACATGGTATTTTACCAAATCTGGCTTTCTGAGAAGGGGAATATATTACTTTCAACTTTGTTCTGTAACTTAGTACAAATTGAAGCATAAGTGAAGAATAAGATCTTTCTATTTCCTGAAAAATGCTTCAATCTAATAACTTTTGGAGATCTGCCTTGCCTATTCTCTGCTAAATATAAGACTCTGAAAAGGAACATGGGCAATCAAAAAGATGTTTGAGCGCTTATTATGCTACCTGTAAAGAACACGCATATGCCAGGGAGATAGGATTCTCAGATTGGGTGTCGTACTTAGGTCATTAGGTTTGACATTTCATTTACAATAAAAATTACATATGCTGGTAAGACAAGACCTAGCCAAGTGGGAGGAGGTTCCCTAAGTGGTGTCTGTGACATTACCATATAGATGGAGACATAAATATAGATGAAGCATGCTATCACTTGTTGAATTGTATTTGATGTTGAGACAGTTTAAGATTTCTGTATATTGAATATGAAAGGACAAACAGAAAGTATCTGTTAAGATTATATGCCAGCTAGCATATTTAAATCTTAAGAGAAAATAAAAATCACTATTGGAAAGATGATAACTTTAATAAATACAACACAATAATGTATAATTAGATAAGTGCATTATAATTTAAAGCCAATGGAACTGTGAAAAGGAAACTATTTATTAATTGTAACATATAGAATTACACATTTTTTTCAAAATACTGTCTTAAAAATCGCGCTAGTACTTAAGTCGTGCAAAACAAGTATGGTTTTGAACAACAATAAAGTTTAAAATACTTAAGGATATTAACAATGATAGATAAATATGGGGTCATTCTGCCTAAAATGGTATCTTTTTCCATAAGGAAAATTATACAAGTAGAGAGAGACTGAAAATGAGTGAGGTCGGAGCTGGCAGTAGGTTGATTGGGTAACATTCTCTAGCAGGGACTAAACTCCTCCTGGCAGAAGTTCAGTTCAATTCACTCAGTTCAGTTCGGTTCAGTTGCTCAGTCGTGTCCGACTCTTTGCGACTCCACGGACTGTAGCACGCGAGGTATCCCTGTCCATCACCAACTCCCATAATTTACTCAAACTCATGTCCATTGAGTCGGTGATGCCATCCAACCATCTCATCCTCTGTCATCCCCTTCTCCTCCCGCCTTCAATCTTTCCCAGCATCTGGGTCTTTTCAAACAAGTCAGCTCTTTGCATCAGGTGGCCAAAGTATTGGAGTTTCAGCTTCAGTATCAGTCCTTCCAATGAATATTCAGGACTGATTTCCTTTAGGATGTACTGGTTCAATCTCCTTGCTGTCCAAGGGACTCTCAAGATCTTCTCCAACACCACAGTTCAAAAGCATCAATTCTTCAGCACACAGCTTTCTTTAAGTCCAACACTCATGTCCATACATGACTAATAGAAAAAACATAGCTTTGAATAGATGGACCTTAGTTAGCAAAGTAATGTCTCTGCGTTTTAATATGCTGTCTATGTTGGTCATAACTTTTCTTGCAAGGAGCAAGTGTCTTTTAATTTCATGGCTGCAGTCACCATCTGCAGTGATTCTGGAGCTCAAAAAATAAAGTCTGTCACTGTTTATACTGTTTCCCCATCCATTTGCCATGAAGTGATGGGTCCAGATGCCATGATCTTTGTTTACTGAATACTGAGTTTCAAGCCAACTTTTTTACTCTCATCTTCCACATTCATCAAAACCTCTTTAGTTTCTCTTCACTTTCTGCCATAAGGGTGGTGTCATCTGCATATCTGAAGTTATTGATATTTCTCCCGGCAATCTTGATTCCAGCTTGTGCTTCCTCCAGCCCAGCGTTTCTCATGATGTACTCTGCATATAAGTTAAATAAACAGGGGGACAATATACAGTATTAACACACTCCATTTCCGATTTGGAACCAGTCTTTTTTATCATGTCCAGCTCTAACTGTTTCTTCTTGACCTTCATACAGATTTCTCAAGAAGCAGGTCAGGCGATCTGGTATTCCCATCTCTTGAAGAATTTTCCACAGTTTGATGTGATCCACACAGTCAAAGGCTTTGGCACAGTCAATAAAGCAGAAATAGAAGTTTTTCTGGAACTCTTTTGCTTTTTTTAGATCCAAAGGATGTTGGCAATTTGATCTCTGGTTTCGTGTCTTTTCTACATCCACCTTGAACATCTGGAACTTCACAGTTCATATACTGCTAAAGCCTGGCTTGGAGAATTTTGAGCATTACTTTTCTAGCATGTGAGATGAGTGCAATTGTGTGGTAATTTGAGCATTCTTAGGCATTGCCTGGAATGAAAGCTGACCTTTTCCAGTCCTGTGACCACTGCTGAATTTTTCAAATTTGCTGGCACATTGAATGCAGCAGTTTCACAGCATCATCTTTTAGGATCTGAAATAGCTCAACTGGAATTCCACCACTTCCACTAACTTTGTAGTGATGCTTCCTAAGGCCCACTTGACTTCCCATTTTAGGATGTCTAGCTCTAGGTGAGTGATCACACCATCATGATTATCTGGGTCATGAAGATCTTTTTTGTACAGTTCTCCTGTGTATTCTTGCCACCTCTTCTTAATATCTTCTGCTTCTGTTAGGTCCATACCATTTCTGTCCTTTATTGTGCCCATCTTTGCAGGAAAAGTTCCCTTGGTATCTCTAATTTTCTTGAAGAGATCTCTAGTCTTTCCCATTCTATTGTTTTCCTCTATTTGAGGAAGGCTTTCTTATCTCTCCTTGATATTCTTTGGAACTCTGCACTCAAATGGGTATATCTTTACTTTTCTCCTTTGACTTTTACTTCTCTTCTCCTCACAGCTGTTTATAAGGCCAACTCAGATAACCATTTTTCCTTTTTGCATTTCTTTTTCTTGGGGATGGTCTTGATCACTGCCTCCTGTACAATGTCACGAACCTCTGTCCACAGTTCTTCAGGCACTCTATCAGATCTAATCCCCTGAATATATTTGTCAGGACGGAGGAACAGAAAGGTTGTAGACTAGGGGTTGACAGACTATATGTGAATATTTCAGCCTTTGTGGGCCACACAGCTTGCCCCAACCACTCAACTCTCTTTCTATAGTGTGAAAGTAGACAATTCATAAATAAAGGGGCAGGTTTTTGTTCCAATATATTATATTGATGGATGCTAAAATGTGAACTGTATACAATTTTTCATGTCATAAAATACTATGTTTATTTCAACCATTTAAAAACAGAAAAAGCATTTTTAATGGTAGGCTTTCAAAAACATGCAGCAACTCTGTATGGGCCACTGATTGTACTTTGCTGAACCCCGTTCTAGATCAAATATGATTCCTGATTTCCTAACAAAGGACCCACCACTATCATCCTCTACAGAACTCTGAACACCAGCGTAACCCAGACCAGGGGTAGGAATAAATAAATTTAATAGGAACTTTTCTAGTACATAGTCTCATATGACGGAGAAGGCAATGGCACCCCACTCCGGTACTCTTGCCTGGAAAGTCCCAGGGACGGAGGAGCCTGGTGGGCTGCAGTCCATGGGGTCGCTAAGAGTCGGGCACGACTGGGGGACTTCCCTTTCACTTTTCACTTTCATGCATAGGAGAAGGAAATGGCAACCCACTCCAGTATTCTTGCCTGGAGAATCCCAGGGACAGAGGAGTCTAGTGGGCTGCTGTCTATGGGGTCGCACAGAGTCGGACACGACTGAAGCGACTTAGCGGCACCAGCAGCAGTCTCGTATGAAATAAAAGGAAACAACATACGAAAGCTAAGAATTAAAGAAATGTTTACTCAGGACATAAAAGTTGGAGTAAAAGTAGATGGGAACTAATATTCTGGAATAAGCTTAGTGGGATAAAGAACAGGAGACTTTGACCCAGTAGGGACAAAATAAGAAAAAGTGGTAAAGAAATTAAACTACCAAGAGCAAATGATAAAATAAAGATGATGGAAATAAAAACATTCATCATCACCATCCTACTAAGAGATGCAGTTTATGCAGAGAATTTGA
This sequence comes from Bos indicus, assembly GCF_029378745.1. Classification (NCBI taxonomy): domain Eukaryota; kingdom Metazoa; phylum Chordata; class Mammalia; order Artiodactyla; family Bovidae; genus Bos; species Bos indicus. The sequence continues at coordinate 34,208,834 of NC_091765.1, forward strand.
GTCTGACCACCCGGCTTCAATTTGGGGGAAAATTATTTAAGCCATGTGTCCCAGTTTACTAGTCTACAGATTAAGGATTTTACCTACCGCAAGAAATTGTGTGAGGATTAAATAAAGCAATACATGTAATTCAGGTGGAAGATTACCCAGTATGGCAAGCAGCATATAGGTATTTCTTAGTATTAACGATATTTTATCTATGTTATTTTGTATCTATATAATGATGACTTCAAGAAAAATAAACCTATATAACATTTTTAAGATTAAGAAATTACATTTTTTTTACTCTTAAATATATGTAAATTTAGTAAATTTAAAAACTTTAAATTGAAATTAGCAAAATTAACCTAAAAGTGTAATGATGAAAACTATATTCAGATATTATTTCTTAGGTAAAGTTATATAGGAGAAAACTACAAGGATCTAAAAGACCTGTACCCCCTTTTTACCTGATTATTGTGTGACTATAGGACTGCCAACAAAGATTCATCTAGTCAAAGCTATGGTTTTTCCAGTAGTTATGTATAGACGTGAACTGGACTATAAAAAATGCTGAGTGCCGAAGAATTGATGCTTTTGAACTGTGGTGTTGGAGAACACTCTTATGAGTCCCTTGGACTGCAAGGAGATCCAACCAGTCCATCCTAAACGAGATCAGTCCTGGGTGTTCATTGGAAGGACTGATGTTGAAGCTGAAACTCCAATACTTTGGTCACCTGATGCGAAGAGCTGACTCATTTGAAAAGACCCTGATGCTGGCAAAGATTGAAGTCAGGAGGAGAAGGGGACGACAGAGGATGAGATGGCTGGATGGCATCACTGACTTGATGGCCGTGAGTCTGGATGAACTCTGGGAGTTGGTGATGGACAGGGAGGCCTGGCGTGCTGCGATTCATGGGGTCGCAAAGAGTCGGACACAACTGAGCGACTGAAATGAACTGATCCTACAGTAGGACATGACCAAGTGACTAAGCACACAGCACATACTATAATCTACTAAGTATGCAATAGATTATGTCTAAAAAATTATATTCACACCTTAAAATAGTTCATTGCTAAAAAATGGTAACCATCATTTGAGCCGTCAGGAAGTCATAATCTTTGTCAGGTAAGGTTTGATACTGTGAGAATTACCAAAATATGATGCAAAGACACAAAATGAGCAAATGCTGATGAAAAATGGTGCCAATAGACTTGTTGAACTCAGGGTTACCTCAAATCTGCAATCTGTAAAAACACACAAGCAAACAAACAGAAACCAAAATACAAAAATGCACTATCTGCAAAGTACAATAAAGTGAAGCTCAAATGACGTGTGCCTGTGGAAGAAGAGGGACTTTTAAGTATTTACTAGAGACACATGTCCCTACAAAAAGAAATCAATGGAAGGAGTAAGGTTAAGATACAGAAGACTGGCATGATAAACCAAAAGACATTCCAGGGAAGGTGGCAGCAAATGAAATTTACAGCAAAAATGAAGAAACAGTTTGACAAGAAGAACGTGTCTTGCATTTAAGAGAAGGGAAGACAAAAAAAAAAAAAAAATGTGTGAAAATGCAGGTAGATTGATGGATCTGACTTTAGAAAATGAAGAAGTTCCTGTTTTATAGCATTTATTTGTAGTTAGTCTTCTCAGTTACACCCTCATCATTGTGCAATATTTCATGAGATTTAAAATTTTTACTTAAAATATATTATGTCTCTAAAAATGCTTTGGAAAATGGGAAATAAATATGTGAAATTACAGGGAGATAGCATGTACAACAAAGAATAAGTAAATTTCTGAAAGAAAAATAAATTTTTATTATTAGAGAAAGGATAGAATAAATGACAAAATAACAGATATTTTATAAAGTAGAAATTAGCATCTAAACAGTCAGACTAGATAGCATCTGAAGATGATACTGTAGGGAAGCAAAATTTGCCACTCCAAAATATGCCTCTTTGGCATGAGGATTCATTTAGGCTGATTGTTTTTAAGAAACAGGCCTCAGGAAGGTGTTCTTGCTCCCTGCCCTTAACTGCCTAAAATATTTTAGGTAAAGGGCCTGTTCCCGGAACAGGAGTATCACCAGAAATAACTCGCAAAGAATACTGGACTGGTGTGGTGGGGGAAATTGACAGGGCCTAGAGATCAGAGTCCATTATGTGTCCCATTGTCTTTGCGTGGCCCAGCTAACAGCTGTCTACCAAATATTTACTTTTCTCTCTCTCTGTGAATTGCTTCCTCCCCTTGGAAATCCTGAACCACTTATACCACTACATTCTACATCCTGCTTTATCTTTAGCTGAAGATGGTATTTAAAGTGAGAATTTCAGCCATAAGTGAGTTACTCAATTTTCCTGAGTCTCTCCAATGTATACATGCTGTATTAAACTTTTGTTTGATTTGGTTTGCTATTAAAATTTTGTTAATCTGTTTTATGTCAGTTTAATGCTTAGACCAGTTATAAAAAGTTAGAAGGATAGAGGAAAATTTCTTCCTCCCCAACTATAGCCTTTATTAATTTTTAAATATTTTCTTTGTATTTCAATTTGTTTTTAATTCTTGTAATGGGAAATTTCAAGCATATTCAATAGTAGAATAGTATAATAAACTCTTATTGGGCCATAACCCAAACAATTACCAATTCATGAAGAGTATTTTTATCTATATTCCCAACTACCTATTGTATATTATTTGTAAGCAGTCCCAGATGGCACATTAATATTTCAGCATTATTTCTAAAAGAATCTTAAAAATAGTTTATTAGCACACCCTTAAATATTTATAATTTAATATTACAATATTCCTTAGTATTAGTGTTCACTTGTTAAAAATGATTTTAAGCACAAGTTTATGATTCTAGCCAAATATGGTCTTGTTTGTGAATTTCCTTTATTGGAAAATTGTCATTTATTCCTAATTGAGTATGTTGATATTTCCTTAATTTTAATAGTTTCTCTCTTACCTTCAATGTTTAGTTTTGCATACATCTTACAGATTTTTAACAGTTTCAGTAAAAGACTAGAGGAATAAAGGGAGATACATGTTCAAATATATGAGGACCAAGCAAGGAGAAGAGAGATATAATATGTACTATGTCAGGTCAGTCCACAGGACAAAACCAGGATCATTAGATGGAAATCAGTCCATGACTCCCAAAGTATATGCTTATCTCTGATATCACAATAGAACTACAGGCTCATATTTACAAAGTTCTTCACAACTTTAAATGGATACCTGGAGTGCATCTCAAACTTAACTCTGACAAACTGAAAATGATGGGATATTGTTTTAAGCATCTAGGTTTCAGGATTTTTTCTTAAAGCTATAAAAATTAATGGAAGCATATATTGCTTAAATAATAAACATGATCTCTGGAACAAAACTGTCTGGGATTGAATCCTGGGTTTGGTACTTAATAGACTGACTGTGTGTGACTCTCTGTGTCCCTGTTTATGCATCTACAAATTGGAGATTATGTTAACATAGTACCTAGAATGGTTTAAAAAATTAAATAACTTAGAATTGTGCCTGACATAGCTTCAATACTTTGGTCACCTGACATGAAGAGCTGACACACTGGAAAATATCTTGATACTGGGAAACATTGAAGGCAGGAGGAGAAGGGGTGACAGAGGATGAGATGGTTGGATGCAAACTCAAGGAACATGAGTTTGAGCAGACTCTGGAAGATGCTGAAGGACAGGGAACCCTGGCATGCTGCAGTCCATGGGGTTGCAAAGATTTGACATGACTTAGCAACTGAACAACAACAAAAACAAGGAACAATACTAAAGGAAAATCAGGCATTGATATGATTTCATCATCCAATTTCAAATCACAGTAAAGCCTATGTCATTAGTTCTTTCTCTTTAAATTTCATTTTTTATACTGTCTGATAATAAAGAGGTTGTAGAGAAATATGATTTATTTTTTAATATAGATTTATTTATTTTAATTGGAGGCTAATTACTTTACAATATTGTATTGGTTTTGCCATACATCAACATGAATCTGCCACAGGTATACATGTGTTCCCCATCCTGAATCCCCCCTCCCACCTACCTCCTCATAACATCCCTCTGGGTCATCCCAGTGCACCAGCCCCAAGCATCCTGTATCCTGCATCGAACCTGGACTGGCGATTTGTTTCACATATGATATTATACATATTTCAATGCCATTCTCCCAAAGCATCCCACCCTCACCCTCTCCCACAGAGTCCAAAGACTGTTCTATACATCTGCATCTCTTTTGCTGTCTCGCATACAGGGTTATTGTTACCTTCCTTCTAAATTCCATATACATGCGTTAGTATACTGTATTGGTGTTTTTCTTTCTGGCCTTCTTCACTCTGTATAATAGGCTCCAGTTTCATCCACCTCATTAGAACTGATTCAAATGTATTCTTTTTAATGGCTGAGTAATACTCCGTTGTGTATATGTACCACAGCTTTCTCATCCATTCATCTGCTGATGGACATCTAGGTTGCTTCCATGTCCTGGCTATTATAAACAGTGTTGCGATGAACATTGGGGTACACGTGTCTCTTTCAATTCTGGTTTCCTCAGTGTGTATGCCCAGCAGTGGGATTGCTGGGTCGTAAACTATTTTATCATTAAATTACCTCCTCCCAGCTCCTCAAGGGCAGGAGCCTAGCCTGTGGGGCTCACTGATAGAATTCAAGCTCCCAGAACTGTGTCTGCAATTATCTCAAAAGCTGAATAAATTTTTGCTCTATGAATAAATGAGTCACAATTGATAAAAAGGATGTTAGAGCAATTATAGGTATATGAAAATAAATTAGACTTCCTTGAAAGGTACAGAGTGTCCCATCACTAATACAAGAATTATCTCTAAGGGTTGCTATGGTAAGGATTTTTGCACTGTGTATACTGTAGTATTATAAATTCACTTATGTTATGAAAAACATTCAATTCTATATTCTATATTATGTGACCCTAAGAGTAAAGCATGCAATTAAAACAACCCTGAACTCTAGATAGATATACTTTTATTTGAATCCTCAAATAATTTCTCCCTCTGCTAAAGAAAATGTTGGAGAGTATTAGAAAACTTTATGTTTGAAGGAATGAAGTAGTTAGATGTGAAAGTGTCCTGTCTAGGAATTTACTGTGCCTGTTAAATCTTAAAATATCCCTTCATTTAATATTTTTACTTTTTCATTAGTATCAGCATGGTATATTTTCCTTCATCCATTTACTTTTTAAAAATTAATCTATTTTTTATTGACGGGTACTTGCTTTAAAGAATTTTGCTGTATACCGTCAAACTTCAACATGAATCAGCCATAGGTATGTATATATATATATATATATATATCCCCTCCCTTTGGAAACACCTCCCCATCCCAACCCTCTAGGTTGATACAGAGCCCCTGTTTGAGTTTCCTGAGTCCTACAGCAAATTCCCATTGGCTATCTATTTTACATATGGTAATAAAGCATCCATGTTACTGTTGCCATACATCTCACCCTCTCCTCCCTTCTTCCCATGTCCATAATTCTATTCTTCATGTCTGTTTCTCCACTGTTGCCCTGTAAATAAATTCTTCAGTACCATTTTTCTAGATTCCGTATACATGTGTTAGATTACGGTATTTTTATCTTTCTGACTCACTTAAATCTGTATAATATGTTCTAGGTTTATCTACCTCATTAGAACTGACTCAAATGTGTTCCTTTTTATGGCTAATATTCCATTGTGTATATATACCACAACTTTTTATCCATTCATCTGTCAATGGACATCTAGGTTGCTTCCATGGTCTAGCTATTTAAATAGTGCTGCAATGAACAATGGGATACAGACGTCTCTTTCAATTTTGGTTTCCTCAGGGTATATGCCTAGGAGTGGGATTGCTGGACGTGAGTCTGAGTGAACTCTGGGAGTTGGTGATGGACAGGGAGGCCTGGCATGCTCTGATTTATAGGGTCACAAAGAGTCAGACACGACTGAGTGACTGAACTGAACTGAACTGAACTGATGATGGTTTTATTCCTAGCTTTGTAAAGAATCTCCATACCATTTTCCATAGTGGCTGTATCAACTTACATTCCCACCAACAGTACAAGAGTGTTTCCTTTTCTCCACACCCTCCCCAGCATTCATTGTTTGTAGACTTTTTGATGAGGGCCATTCTGACTGGTGTGAGGTGAGATTTCATTGTCGTTTTGATTTGCACTTCTCTAATAATGAGCGAGGTTGAGCATCTTTTCATGTGGTTGTTAGCCATCTGTATGTCTTCTTTAGAGAAAGTCTTTTTAGGTCTTTTCCTGCTTTTTGATTGGGTTGTTTGTTTTTCTGGTATTTAGCTGTATGAGCTGCTTGTATAATTTGGAAATGAATCCTTTGTCAGTTGTTTCATTTGCTATTGTTTTCTCTCATTTTGAGGGTTGTCTTTCACCTTGCTTATAGTTTCCTTTGCCTTGCAAAATCTTTTAAGTTTAATCAGGTTCCACTTGTTTACTTTTTATTTTTGTTACTCTAGGAAGTGGGTCATAGAGGTTCTTGCTTTGTTTATGTCATCAAGTATTCTGCCTATGTTTTTCTCTAACAGTTTTATAGTTTCTGGTCTTACACTTGGGTCATTAATCCATTTTGAGTTTATCTTTGTGTATGGTGTTAGGAAGTGCTCTAATTTCATTCTTTTACAAGTAGCTGTCCACTTTTCCCAGCACCATTTATTGAAGAGGCTGTCTTTGCCCCATTGTATATTATTGCCTCCTTTGTCAAAAATAAGGTACCCATTGGTGCATGGGTTTATTTCTGGGCTTACTATCTTTTTCCATTGGTCTATATTTCTGTTTTTGTGCCAGTACCATACTGTCTTGATGACTATAGCTTTGTAGTATAACCTGAAGTCAGGAAGCTCAAGTCCTCCTGCTCCATTCTTCTTTCTCAAGCCTGCTTTGGCTATTTGTGTTTCCATTTGAATTATGAAATTTTTTGTTCTAGTTATGTGAAAAATGCCATTGGTAATTTGATAGGGATTGCATTGAATGTGTAGATTGCATTTGGTAGTATAGTCATTTTCACAATATTGATTCTTCCTACCCAGTAACATGGAATATCTCTCTCTCTGTTCATGTCATTTTTGATTTCTTTCATTAGTGTCTTATAATTTTCTCTGTTCAGTTCTTCCTTCTCCTTCGGTAAGTTTATTCCTAGATATTTAATTCTTTTTGTTGCAATGGTGATTAGGATTGATTCCTTAATTGCTCTGATTTTTCATTGTTAGTTTATAGAAATGCAAGTGATTTCTGTGTATTCATTTTGTATCCTGCAACTTTGCTAAATCCACTGATTAGCTCTAGAAATTTTCTGATACCATTTTTAGGGTTTTCTATGTACAGTATCATGTCATCTGAAAACAGTGAGAGCTTTACTTCTTTTCCAATCTGGAATTCTTTTATTTATTTTTTTTCTTCTCTGATTGCTATAGCTAGGACTTCCAGAATTATATTGAATAACAGTGGTGAAAGTGGAAACCCTTGTGTTGTTCCTGATCTCAGAGGGAATGCTCTCAGTTTTTCACCATTGAGAATAATGTTTGCTGTAGGCTTATCATATATGGGCTTTACTATGTTAAGGTAGGTTCCTTCTATGCCCATTTTTTGAAGAGTTTTAATCATAAATAGGTGCTGAATTTTGTTAAAGGCTTTTTCTGCATCTACTGAGATAATCATATGTTTTTATCTTTCAGTTTGTTAATATGGTGTATCACACTGATTGAATTCCATATATTGAAGAATCCTTGCATCCCTGGAATAAACCCAACTTGATCATGGTGTATGAGCTTTTTGATGTGTTGCTGAATTCTGTTTGCTAAAATTTTGTTGAGGATTTTTTCATCTATGTTCATCAGGGATATTGGCCTGTAGTTTTCTTTTTTTGTGTTGTCTTTGGTTTTGGTATCAGGGTGATGGTGGCATCATAGAATGAGTTTGGAAGTGTTCCCTCCTTTGCAATTTTTGAAAGAGTTTTAGAAGGATAGGCATTATCTTTACTATTTTACATGTAACATTTTGTGCCTCTTGGCACATGTCACAGTGTGCAATGAATATATTTAACTACATGATAACTTATGATATTTTCTGATTTTCACCTGTATATTTTAAGGATTAAAATAGGATGTAACTAGATGGCTTTCTCAATAACAGGAGACTTTAGAACATCAGGTGGGAATGAATTGTAGTCACTAAAGGAAATCAATGTAAAAATGTGGTCTGCAGTCTCTAACTTATTACCACAAATAGTTTCACTTCAACTGAATAATTAACTTTCACTTGGAGGAAAATGAAGCTTATATGGAATGTTAAAATCCCCTCTTAATCAAACATGATAGAGTAATACTTGTTAAATTCCAAAAGGTAAAAATGTTATTTTTTCAGATTGATTCATATAAGGGGAATGTAAATAATTCTAAAACTAAAAACAAAGAGTAAATTACAAAAAAATTGCATAACTTCTAAAAATTATTATCCTGAATCTGAAAATCTAAACAAAAGCTTAGAAAAATTTTATTATCACAGTCCTGAAAGACTGTTATTAAAAATCACAGATTTAGTATTTCAAGTCAAATGTATTTAATATTTTGAAGATTATTTGTAAAGCTATAACAAATACTCTAAAATGAATCATCTATTAACTTCCTGTTTCTCTAGTATCTGTTTCTCATCATTATACAATATTTTAAAATATCAAATAGTTTGGCATGAGGGGTGGAATATTGTGATTTACAATATATTTATGTACCTATATATATATATATATATACACATATATTATATTATATTTACATATTATGCATAAAATCCCCTGGAGGAGGGCATGGCAACCCACTCCAGGATTCTTCTTGGAGAACCCATGGACAGAGGAGCCTGGCAGGCTACAGTCCATAGGTTAACAAAGAGTCAAACATGACTGAGGTGACTTAGCACACATTTACATGTATAATATGTATTATACATGTATGTGTATATATATGTAGGTACATAAATATTCTATATATGTGTATGTATGTGTATACATATATATGTATGTATGTATGTATTTGGATATTCAGATGACCAAAATATATTTCTCATATATATTTGGTCTTCATCCACAGTTTCCGGCTCTCCAAATCTTTGGAATTTCCTGAATCACAAGAACCTTGGTAGCATCTTTTGTTATAATATTGGGCTCTTGTCTTTACTTCCTGAAAATTCTTCAGAGTTTCAGAGCTATAAATCTGAAAGAGATGTTTTATTATTCATAACAAGTCCTATCCATCACAACTGGATTTAAATTAATGAAGATAACTTTGCAAAGTACCTACAGATGGGAGCTGGTTACCAGGAGCACACACTATGAAGACAGGGTTGTAAATTTCAGTCCCAGATTTTGATTTGATTTCTAGGGAGGGTAGAGGGGCTAAAGTTTGACTCAATCAGCAATGACCAATCAGTTAATCAAACATGTCTACATAATGAAGCCTCCATAAAAATACAAAAGGAAGGGAGTTCAAGGACCTTCCACACTGGGGAGCCAGAACACACCATGTGTCACCATGCCAGGCCCCAAATGCCACGAGGACAGAGCTCCCTAGGTTTGGACCTGGCCCTGTGTGTCTCTTCATCTAGCTATTGATTCATATCCTTTAATACCCTTTTTAATAGACTGGTAATCTAGTGACTAAACAGGTTTTCCTGAATTCCATGAGTTGTTCTAGGAAATTAATTGAACCCACGGAGAGTGTGTCATAGCCTGTGTATATATATATGTATATAACATACATATATATATATATATATAAATATAAAACATATATAGTGTGTTATAACTTGTAAGTCAGAGGTACAGGTAACAACCTGGACTTGTCATTGGTATCTTGAGCTAAATGGGAAATACTGGAACTTCCAATTTGTAGCCAGACTGTCAGAAACACAGGTAACAACCTAGTTTGCAACTGGCACCTGAAGTAGATGGTTGTCTTGTGGGCATGAACACTTTAGCTATGGCTATTGATTCTATCTTCTGGTGTCTAAAATGGCTTGGTGTTTTATGGGAAACTGTCCACTTTATACACACACTCCAGCTGATTCTCACAGCACTAAAAGGAAGAAAATTATCTAATTTTCAAAAAAGGCCCTGACGTCTAAGTTAAAAAATAATTTTGTATATAATATCTAAGCAGTTTTAAGGAATAAAGAATAATTCATTATTTCTGTGCATCCATGGAAGAACTATTTAATAGGAATCATTGAATTTTACAAATTCAATAAGAAATATTTCACAAATCCCCGGGGCAAATGTAATTTCTCCTCAGTGAACTTTTTTCAGGAACTCTTTCCTTTTCAAAACAAGAACCTGTAAAGAATACTAGTCTCAATGGACAAGCTAAAAAATTGTAGCTGGCAAATTTGTACAAAAGGGTTTTAGGAAATAAATTATGTTGCCCTTAGTTTTAATCACTATTCTTCTTGCCTACTGCAAATCTGTATTATATATTAGGTTACTGTCTAGTTTAACATAATTTTCCTAATTTAATTCTCTAGGTTGTAATTATCAACTCTGCTCTTAAATGCTACATTAAATATTTGTGATATTTTTTTGCATTTTGCTGGAGGTATTGAAAGACAGCTTTTATTAATCAAGAATGCTTCAGGACTCCAATACTCCACTTCTCTTAAGATCCCCACTACAGTGAATACATTTATTCCCTCTCTGAATTCTCCTGCCTCTTATCTTTTTTTCTCTTTCTGTTCAATGTATGTTAAAAGAAAAAAAAATGCAAATCTCAGGCAGCGCATTTAGAAAGATGATTTAAATTCTCTCACTCTAACTTGCTTCTCCTACAAATTGAAGAAATAAATCCTTCTCAAATGGCTATTCTGAGGAAAGCATATAGCACAATGCTTAGCAGAAAATAGAGGATTAATAAATAGTACTTGGATCATTTCCCTATGTGGTTAAATCTCCCAATATAGCAATTTTATCTGCATTTCTGGCCACATTCCCTAAGGATGTTCTCCACCTAACAGCAAATTTGGAAGAGGCTTACAAGACTCTTCTTTAACAGTATTCTCTTACCTACCACTACCTCTCCCAATTGCTTTCTTTCCCCAAACTACTGAGTTATAGAATATTGCTTTAAAACAAAAGCTTTTTTAAGGGAGCAGGATCACCTGGGATTTAACATGTGGATTTTAACATAATGAAATTTTGTATTTGCATCCTAGAAAATGCTTCAAACTATCTTACAACTAACCAGGATAAATTTACCATAAAATATACTTGAATAGATTCAGAGTACAAGGTTTAAAAAAAATAACTTGTCACTCCATTCTGATAATTTTAATTTATTTGAATGTAATTTATTTAATAAGATAGTGAAACACTTTTTTTTTTATAACAGATCCTTATAAACTGTTTGAGAAAGCAGAGGAGACACTTAATCACATTTCTGCTACTGAATTTCAGACTTGGTGATTTTGCCTGAGTATCACTTCCAAAATTGGCGACAACAGGGGAAAGAATTTAATGGACACAAAGAATACCAATGTTCTTGGCTTTGAAGTTTTGGAGGTCTCTTTGAAATCTAGACTCATGGCTACTACAGGGATTATCAAATATTTGAGATCTGTTAATCCTAGTATGATGGTTTTCTAATCTTCCTCATTTATAATGAACTGATGACTGCTGTGCATGATCAAAGCAGACCATACTTTATAAGTTCACAGTCATCAATGTAATAAATTGACTATTTTTTTAAAAAAGAATCAATTTCACTAGTTATAGTCTAAAATTTTAGAAATTAAGACATGGAGAAAATAAATAACTTGTAGGGAATCATTCAAAATAACAAGAACAAAATCTCAAATTCCTCGAATCATGTAAGGTAGTGAACATACAAGAATATATACAATACACACATGTACCCATGCATGTTTAAATAAGGAATAAGAAATTAGGAATAAAAATGTTTTACATTTCATTTGTTTTATTTTAATGTCTCTCCATTACTTCTATTCATGTCAAACAGGGAATAAAGTGGCATAAAAGACCTAAAATAGTAATAGTAAAAATTTAAAAATGAATGTGAGAAAAAAGTGAAAGCAAGTAAGAACAGAAGGAGAAGAAAAAGTAAAAAAGATGAAGGAAGGGAGAAATGAGAGAGAGAGAAAAGAGAAAGCTTGGTTAAATTTTATTAATAATTTTAAAGGCAAAGGAATCATCTGCCTATAATTCAACATTTGGAACACAGTAGAGTTCCATGATGGGAGTTAGAAGGGTTTTATAAGCAAACATCAGTCAGTTCAGTTCAGTCGCTCAGTCTTATCTGACTCTTTGTGACCCCATGAACTGCAGCATGACATAGTCTATAACTGGTTACTAACAAGAGAAAAATAACATAAATAATTGCCTTCATCCAGTACCGAGGACATTTACTTGTGAGTATCTTTTGCTTCTCCTTCCCCAACTCCCTCTCTTCTTCCTTGTCTTCCTCCATCTCCACCTTTACTTTGCCTCTCTCTCTCTCCTATGTGTATATGTAATATTTTTATTGAATTATTACTTACTTGAATATAAGTTGTAGATTGTTGTTCAGTCAATCAGTCATGTCCGACTCTTTGTGACGCCATGGACTGCAGCAAGCCAGGCTTCCCTGTCCTTCACTATCTCCTGGACGGAGCTTGCTCAAACTCATGTCCATTGAGTCAGTGATGCCATCCAACCATCTCATCCTCTATCATCCCCTTCTCCTCCTGCTTTCAATCTTCAGGCAGACGCCTTACCATCTGAGCCACCAGGGAAGTCCTCAATCTTTCCCAGCATCACGGTTTTTCCTAATCAGTCAGCTCTTTAGATCAGGTGGCCAAAGTATTGAAGCTTCAGCATCAGTCCTTCCAATGAACAGTCAAGACTGATTTCCTTTAGTATTGACTAGTTTGATTTCCCTGCAGTCCAAGAGACTCTCAAGAGTCTTCTCCAACACAGCATTTCAAAAGCATCAATTCGCCTTCTTCATGGCCCAGCTCTCACATCCATACATGACTACTGAAAAAACCACAGCTTTAACTACACAGACCTTTGTCAACAAAGTAATGTCTCTGCTTTTTATTATGCTGTCTAGGTTTCTCACAACTTTTCTTCCAAGGAGCAAGCATATTTTAATATCATGGCTGCAGACATTTTCCACAGTGATTTTGGAGCCCCAAAAGATACAAACATCAGTTTGAGCAAGTTCTGGGAGATGGTGAAGCACAGGGATGCCTGGCATGCTGCAGTCCATGGGGTCACAAAGTGTCAGACACAACTGAGCAACTGAACAAATTCTATAGTAAGGAAGAATTTTACCATCTCTCATTTGATTATTAATAATTATGTTTATGTCAGTAGGGTCTCAAGGGTTTCTGTTTTATTCAATAGGTAACAATTTGTTCTATCAGTATTTATTTTGTTGCTCAAAGTGTCTTAGATTCGATCAGTGAAGATTCTTCAGGCTAGCCTCACCATTTTTTTTGACAACAACCCTTCATCTTTTGAGTACTGGTTTGTAAAGCAGGCTTGTGTGTAGACTCAACTTGGACTTTTGTTGCTCCACCCCTGCAACCAATCATTATCCCAAGAGCTCTGTGTCTTTCATATTTAAAATCTGGGTGCTTAGTGAAAACATTGCATCTGGATGTCATTGCCTCCTGGTTCTCTCAAAAGACAAACCTAGGAAATATGTGTATTTTTTTGTTTTTTTCATAAGCACACACACACAAAAAGACACCCATTTACATCAATTTTTCTCTATTAAAAATCAAAAGGTCATGTCAATGCCTCGAAGTCCAACCCAACATCATAGATGTCAATCTGCCCTCACTACTTCCATATTTGTAAATCTCTAAGAGTGTGAAGTCAATGCCCATTATCATTAGTATAATTATTTGCTTGCACATTTCCTGTGTAACCAACCTCAGACTCTTTTACCTGCTTTCTCACCCTATTGAGTCCTCAGGTCTACAGGTAATGATGACACCTCTTAAGTCCTGAATTCTCTTTGTTCCTGGCTTTTATGATCTAACTTCAAAAGAATGGAAAGAAAAGAGAATGGAGGAAAGAGATTGAAAGGGAAGAATAAAAGGGAACAAAATCAATTAATATTTTTCAAAGAAAAGAAAGGAGAACAGAAGGTAAGAAAGAGGAAGAATGAGAGCAAAAAACCTTCACTTGGACAACAATATCCAGGGCTCTTCAATCTTTTAAATACAATTTGAAAATTTGGAATTTAGTTTCAATATGCTAGTGAGTTTGTTTCAAACACAGGTAAAGCCTCAGCCCAACCAGGGATAATCCCCAAGAAATACAAACCTAAACTATATTAGGAAGAAAATTATTTCATTTTTCTTGTTAATTGTTGACCTAGACTTTATACATTCTAAGAGTTAAGGAGTATTAAGTCTCTAAAATGTCATATATTTTAAGATTAGGAGTAGTATTTTTCCCCTTTTACATGTGAAATCATCTATTCTAAACCAATAGTTCTATCTCAAAGGTAACTATTTCCACAAAACTGTCCCAATATTCCAAGAAATGTTTAGATGCTTCTTTGAAATGAGCACCCAAATCTGTCTTTACCCCAAGAGAAGATGTAAGTGTAACTGCCTATATTTGTTTGCTCCACTTGAGTGTAAACTCCTTGATGGCAGGGATGTTCATCTCATTCATTTTTATATTGTAACACTAACAGATGTCTTAGGGGGAAAAAAAAAAAGTTACTCAATAAACATCTACCCAGAGAAAGAACAGATGAATTCCTCAGACCTCATTCTAGTGTCAGGGCAACTGTGAAATCAATCTGAAGTTACAAGGAGTTTTCTACTGCTATAATAGTAGCATTTACATATCCCAGTGTCAGTTTCCTAATTTAGATTCAGCCCTGCACTGCTCACACGCTTACATTAATGCCCTCTCTGACCTTTTGTACATTATAAGAATTCTTATTCATCTTATATTTGTGTGGGTTTTTTATTGACTTCCTAAATTAATAAGCTATACACTAGTCACCCTTGAACTTCATTTCATTTAGCTACCAAGGTCATTTGAACTATGCAAAATTCATTTCTCTAATAGAACAACAAACCAATTTGAACTTCTGTCACTTTTAAAAATGATGAATATACTCCTTATTCATTTCCCAGGTCTCTTTATAAGATAATTGAATGCACTAGGTTTCCATTTTGATAAAATCTGCAGTTGTTTGGAATTCTGTATTCAGATGTACTGTGTGAAAAGCTTTGGTGTCTGTTTTATCTTTCAATCTTTAAAACAGCACATAAATTCAGTATTTTCATCTTCATTTTAAAGTTGAGATATATGAGTTAAGATATTCTCAATGATTTATCCAAAATCAACAGAACCAGCAAGTGGCTGCATGGCTGCTCTGCCTCAGGGGATCAACTCTATATCATGCACCTTTCACTGTCCCACTTATCATTTCTCCAGTTTTTTAATTTTGAAATGTTTCAAACCAACTTAAAAGTTGAAAAACTAATTCAATGATGATTGGTATACTCTTCATCTAGATTCACCAAATGTTACCACTTGTTTTGTCTCTTGCTCTTATCTGATTTTCTTTCTCTCATGCTCTCTCTAGATGGATACAGACAGATACACACACACACACACACAGAGACATAGTCTTTTAAGTAGTTGCATACTATACTTCATGCTTAAATAATTCAGTATGTATCTCTGAAGAACAAGGACATTATATGTTGTTTGTATACATATTACCTATATAATACTCTTTCCACAAATAACCTGAATCAAACAATGAGGAAACTATCTGACAAAACCTGATTTAGAAGTGTTCTACACAACACAATATAGATAGAATCTTCAAAAATGTTAATGGCACAAGACATCCAAAAAGAAAGAAGGACTATTTTAGATGAACGAAGATTAAAGTACCACGAAAATAAAATACATGAATCTTAACTAGATCTTATGCTGAAAAAATAACATAAAAAAAGCTATGAATGACATTTTAAGGACAGTCAGGAAAATGTGAATATAGGTAGCACATTGTACATGCGTGCATGCTGAGTCATGTCTGACACTTTTGCAGTTCCATGGATGGTAGCCCACATCCATGGGATTCTCCAGGCAAGAATACTGGAGTGGTCTGTCATTTTCTCTTCCAGGGGATCTTCATGATGACTCAGGGATAGAACCTGTGTCTCCTGCACTGGCAAGAAAATTCTTTACCACTGAACCAGCTGGGAAGCTTGGGTGGGATATTAGATGATATCATTCCATTATTCACTCTATTGCTTATCAAAACCAAAGGAAGTATTTCTAAAGCACTGCTTTTTATAATATGTATCTCTACATATTCAGATTCAAAATACAAAAGAATTGTATGTTCTCTTAATATACATGTACACACATAAAGAGCCACAAGAATTATATGTTTTTATTATTTTTGTGTATATATAGTTTATGAATGTCTATTCATGATGCATCAACCTTTTAGATAGAGCAGTGGAAAAAAATTATGTATATAAAATGTTTTAACAGATTGGTATGTCTAATAAAAAAGATAACCAAGAACAATTTAATTTCCCAAACTTTGTTGTATGTTCAGATCTTTAACTAGTCATTACTTATATTAGCAATTTATGTTAGACAATTGGTTATTTCCTTTCCGATAGTGGGTAAATAGTTAATTGCTTTCCTTGCTACATACAAGGTTTTTTGTCAGCTGTTCAGTCATATAACCAAGTAAGCCTTTGAAAGAATCAGGGAGGTGTTAGTTGAGACTATTAAACATCTCAAATTTATTTTCTCATAGCATTTTAGATACATATATTTTAATTATAGAAAATATTTTACAATGTAAAGATGAGAGGTTGTATAAGACACAGAGAGGCAGAAATGACCACAAAGACTAAGAAGGGGAGAAAGGAAACACAGGGAAAGAGCAGACCACTATGATAAATCTTTAGGATTGACAAAAGCCTGTTCGGGTATAAAACAATTTCCTTTCTTATCTAGTCACACTGGGGAATATTATGAGCTTCAGGTATAAATTGGACAGTCTATGAAAGTTCAAGTTGGAACATACTGTGAACGTTTTTCATGATACAGGATAGATCTAAACAGTGATTCTTTCTTGCTGAATATTAGGTATTTAAAACAAATAGAAACAAGCAACTTGAATTTTGTTATTTATTTAAAAACTTCTCAAAATCTGCTGACATAGGACCTAATGATTTTTTAAATCATTGAAAATGAATTTAAAAATCACCTAAAAAGATACATCACCCCCTTTTTACACTGCACTACTTGATGTTTCTTAAATAGGTATTCAAAAAAGTATGTTAGAACCTGAGAAGAGTTTATAAGAGCTCTCTTTATACAGTCAATAATATTTACTGAAATTATTATTCCTAAAACATTTTTTGAACTGAATTTAAACAAGGATTAGAAAAAGATGACATGTAAATAAAGAAATTCACTTCAACAGGAAAATTTGATGTCTAGAATTTTAAAGTTCCTAATCAATACAGTTTCTAGCTAAGTTTCTCAATGTAGATGAAAGAGAATGTACCCATCATTTTCTCAAGATGATGATCAGCATATTACTGTGCAATATTATAGCCATTTTCCCTTACTTTAGTCTTATCAGCTCAGTTAATGATACTGTTGAATTTCCATATTCAATACTGGAGTTATCTCTGTCTGTTCCCTCATTCTTCATGTCCAAGAGGCCACTGGTGATGACTGTGCTTCATTTGAAATTCTTCTCAAACCTATCCCTCTGCTCACTCTTACTTTGTCTCTACACTTTAATTTTTCATTGTGTCTCATTGTTACATTAACCACTTATTATTTCTTTGTTACTTGTTTGTATACCCTCTACCTTATCCTATACTTCATTTCCATAGTTCCTTAAAATACAGCTCTTATCTTGTTACTTCTCAGTCTGACTTAGGTGCTTACTATCCTTTCTCCAATTTATTTCTTGCTAATACAAACCTGATTTTGTTCACATATCAGGTGGCCTCTTTGGAGGAATCTAGGAACCATTCATCTAGGATGGTTCCATTCCTGTATCACTGATCATTTTCTGAATAGATTGGTTGAAGGATTTATCCATTGACACAGGAGGAAGCATCTACTGGGTGTAATTTCTAAGTAAAGTTTTTATAAAGAACATTAAAAAAAATGCTTTAGCTCCTACCTTTGGACACTGTTGACTGTGATTGTGATACCTGAAATTAGTTCAGTTATATAGTAATAATTAGGGGAAAAAATTACACAGAAGCGGAGGTGAACGCATGCTTTCACTATATGATTCAATTCACTATTCTGAGTCTACCTTATCTCTAGGCCTTCTTGCTATGTAAGCAAAGAAATGTTCCAGTTTTACTTTCAAATACTTGAAACATGAACACATCATACTTGCATCTCCTAACTCCTCAGCTAGGCAACTAGAGTATAATTTTTTTTTTTTTTTTTTTTAAGTACGAGAGGCTTTGATTGAGCCTATAGAGAATTCAGGAAGGAACTGATAAAGTATTGATGTTTAAATCTATTTATTTTTGTGAAATGTAAAAATATTTTTAAGTTGAAGAAGAGAACAAAATTGAATATAAGAGCCTCACAAAATGAAGGAACCGCTAAAGTTTATGAAAGAATATAATGGATTTGGTTTTTGTTATTGACCTGACAGACACAGGTTAAAGAGGCAGAAACAGAGGGGACTGATGGAGGAGAGAGCATGTGAGACTGGGTCACAGCAGATGTTAGTGGAGGATGTTTCAAGCAGCATCCTCACAGCAGAGCCTGGATGGTAGACTTGGCATAAGCCCTCAGTTTCACATGGGAGAGCAGCCATAGGACTAACAGGATTAAACCTAGCACTTCACATTCTCTGCGGCCTGCCATAAATATTTTATCAGAGCACTTTCCAAAAGGGCTAAGAGTTCAGGAGTGTTGTAAGTGCAATGGGAATTTGAGCATTTATGTTAATGTGACCTTATACGTGCCCAAAAGCAATATGATTTTTGACATCTGAGGCACATCAATATTCCATTATATCTATAACAATACCTTTTACCTAGTAGGTGGAGAAGGAAACGGCAACCCACTCCAGTACTCTTGCCTAGAGAATTCTGTGGACAGAGGAGCCTGGTGGGCTGCTATCCATGGGGTCGCACAGAGTCGGACACGACTGGTGCGACTTAGCATGAATGCATGCACTGGAGAAGGAAATGGCAACCCACTCCAGTACTCTTGCCTAGAGAATTCTGTGGACAGAGGAACCTGGTGGGCTGCTATCCATGAGGTCGCACAGAGTCAAACACGACTGAAGTGACTTAGCAGCAGCAGCATACCTAGTAGGAGTTCAAGGACTTGACTGAGCCAAGTACATTTGTCTAATTCTTTGATTAACCAAGACCAGTCAGTACATCCCTTTGGTCATCACTCAGGAGGCAGAATTGCCCTGAGTTGGGAAATATTTTATTAGCTTTGAGATAATTTACAAATAAATACAATTGTGAAACACCTAATCAAAGAACTGAGAGTTTTCTTTTTTCCCATGAGCAAAATATATAAGAGATCACAAAAAAGTAGCAAGGGCATTCAAAATCTCTAATTTGTAGAAATTTTTAAAATTACCACACTGCAAATGCAAATTTGTGCCTGCAACACTTTGCTGTCAAAAGAAAATTGATCTCTGTGTGAATGATAACACTTAAGCTCTTGGCCTTTCTGAGGAAATGCACCTGCCGCAAAATGACAAACGAGAGGAGGCCGATTATTTGGCACATGGACAGTATGGTTATAGGAACCTGTTTTGAAATAGAAGGAGCACAGTCTCCTGAATAGTAAAACTGATTAAATTCACATTTTTGGGGGGATATTTCAATTCTTTTTCATATACTGCTTGAACTTACTTTACCTATAAGATCCCCTTGGTCATTTCCGAGAGGAATCATGAGGATGTGTATATTATTTGCAGATTTAAATAGTGAAAGTACTGAGGCTTCCTGGCCAATCACGTCTGACTGATTTTATGAGAGGACATAGGGTTCAGCTTGTTATTCTCTAGGGAATGATGGCAGCAGGGACTGAGTCAATTACAAAGAGCTCTTTCCAAACTCAGGATAAATGGTCCTTGTCATAAGGCATCTTCCTAGACATTTATGCTTTTGTGACTCTATTTTGCTCCTGAATGACAACAAAAATGTATCCTGAAAAACCTATTTTGTCCACTTTAAGTTTTTGCATACAGGTACCATATCTTCAATCTCAAATTTACTTTTTACTCTATTAATAATCGTGTTGAGTACTTTACTGTGAAGTATATAGAGCTACACAGTTAGTAATAAGGATAGCATAACTGATGATCCCAAACTTATGACAGAACAGTTGCTTTTATCTTAACAGTCTGCAATCTTTATACAAATTCATTTACAAATATATTCTTTTTCATATTGTGTATTCTATAAATGAATATATGAAAAACTAAAAGTACTTTGTAATTCTAAATTATGACTATCACCTAATGAATAAAATGACACATATTTTGTCTTATTTTAGGTCCATGTAATTTCATGTTTGAAATCTTCCCTTCTTTTTTGATTATGTAGTTTACTCTATGGTATTAAGCCAAAGCCTATGACTATGTGTATTACAATAAACTGGAAAATTCTGAAAGAGATGGGAATACCAGACTACCGGATCTGCCTCTTGAGAAATTTGCATGCAGGTCAGAAAGCAAAAGTTAGAACTGGACATGGAACAACAGACTGGTTCCAAATAGGAAAAGGAGTACGTCAAGGCTGTATATTGTCACCCTGTTTATTTAACTTATATGCAGAGTACATCATGAGAAATGCTGGACTGGAAGAAATACAAGCTGGAATCAAGATTGCTGGGAGAAATATGAATAACCTCAGATATGCAGATGACATCACCCTTATGGTAGAAAGTGAAGAGGAACTCAAAAGCCTCTTGATGAAAGTGAAAGTGGAGAGTGAAAAAGTTGGCTTAAAGCTCAACATTCAGAAAATGAAGATCATGGCATCCGGTCCCATCACTTCATGGGAAATAGATGGGGAAACAGTGGAAACAGTGTCAGACTTTATTTTTCTGGGCTCCAAAATCACTACAGATGGTGACTGCAGCCATGAAATTAAAAGACGCTTACTCCTTGGAAGGAAAGTTATGACCAACCTAGATAGCATATTGAAAAGCAGAGACATTACTTTGCCAACAAAGGTCCATCTAGTCAAGGCTATGGTTTTTCCTGTGGTCATGTATGGATGTGAGAGTTGGACTGTGAAGAAGGCTGAGCGCTGAAGAATTGATGCTTTTGAACTGTGGTGTTGGAGAATACTCTTGAGAGTACCTTGGACTGCAAGGAGATTCAACCAGTCCATTCTGAAGGAGATCAGCCCTGGGTGTTCTTTGGAAGGAATGATGCTAAAGCTGAAACTCCAGTACTTTGGCCACCTCATGCGAAGAGTTGACTCATCGGAAAAGACTCTGATGCTGGGAGGGATTGGGGGCAAGAGGAGAACGGGACGACAGAGGATGAGATGGCTGGATGGCATCACTGACTCGATGGACATGAGTCTGAGTGAACTCTGGGAGTTGGTGATGGACAGGGAGGCCTGGCGTGCTGCAATTCATGGGGTTGCAAAGAGTCGGACAGGACTGAGCGACTGTCTGATGCGAAAGCTGAAACTCTAGTACTTTGGCCTCCTCATGCGAAGAGCTGACTCATTGGAAAATACTCTGATGCTGGGAGGGACTGGGGGCAAGAGGAGAAGGGGACGACAGAGGATGAGATGGCTGGATGGCATCACTGACTCAATGGACATGAGTCTCAGTGAACTCTGGGAGTTGGTGATGGACAGGGAGGTCTGGTGTGCTGCAATTCATGGGGTCGCAGAGTCGGACACAACTGAGCGACTGATCTGATCTGATTAAGCCATAAAACCACATTTTGTGAAAAATTTTTGGTAATGCAGGAACTGACAAAGGTTTGGGCATTCTTATCACTGAAAATATAAAAATACAAATGTTTGCCTATACTACATACAGATATAGAAAAACAAAAAAATATGTAAAAACAAAATTATTAAAAGACGCACAGTGTGTTGGAATTATGGCATGCTTCTCCACTTAAATTTCCTCTTGTAAATTTTCTTGTGTAAGTAAAAAAGGAAAATATGAGTAATCCTCTATTTGCTGGAGAGTTAACTGTTATCTTTGTATGGTAAATTTTACAGATAGATTTATTTTATTCATTTTGTTTTTACATATTTCCTACAGTTATGACAGTAAAGTTGCATTACCTTTATTATTAGAAAAAAGTTGTTTTAAAACATTATATATGAAAAATTTACTTTTAGATATAACCTATTCAGAGATCTCACTATGATTTATCTGTGGATTTTTTCTCCTATTATCAAAATAAAGGGATAGATATTAAGTATCTATCTATTCAAATATTCTCTCAGCCTATTTACTATCTAAAATGCACATGAAAGCAAAAGGTTTTTAGAAGACTAAACATTTTATATATTCCGGGCTTAAACTTAGACTTTTATTAGGCCTCTTGCGATTTAGTGAGGCACTGAATTTGAAATAAGTAGCATGTAGAGATAGAAAGATAGTTCAAAGGAGGATAACAGAATCAGGTTAAATCATAAAAGAAGGCTTTTCCCTTGTTTAAGATATGTCAGTGAAAGTTTTACAGTGGATCAAGGTTTGATACCATAAAATGTAAATCCACCTCAGAAAAAGACTTTGACTCTCAGTTCATGATGCTTAACTTTATGCAACTCTTCCCAACTCTGGTTACTGACACTTAGGAAACCAACCATGAAAATCTGTTGATTCAATTGCTCATTCATACAAATGAAATGAGTGTCTACTTCAATGACAGATATTGTTCTAGGTGCTAAGTATAAAAATAGGAAAAGGCACAGACATAGAGAACAGACTTGTGCTTACCAAGGGGGAAGAGTAGTCAGGGAGGGATGGAGTAGGAGTTTGGGACAAGCAAATGCAAAGTATTATATATAGAATGAATAAACAACAAAGTCCTATTGTATACCACAGGAAACTATATTCAATATCCTATGATAAACTACAATGGAAAAGAACATGAAAAGAATGTGCATGTGTGTGTATGTGTATATAACTGAAATACAGTGCTGTAAAGCAGAAATTAACATTGTAAATCAACTATTCTTCAATGCAAAGAATTAAAAAAATAGTGCCATGGTTCTTATATTCAAAGAGTTCATCAAATTGAGAACTGATAATGAGTTAATAGGTATGCTTATACATTGCATTATGTACCATAATCGAGACAAGACTATCTCAGAGTGGGAGCACAGACGAGCAACAGCTAAGTCAGTCTGAGGGGGATGAGGGAGATGGTGACGCTTGAGTCAAATCTTAAAGTCTTTCTCAGCGTTCCTCAGATGGAAAATGCCAATGGAGTGAGGACGACATTGAACTGTGTTTTGAACAGAGATGATAGCTGCATGTGTAAAGGCATGTAGGTATGAGGAATTATGTATTCAGTTCATAGGAAAATATGCATCCTTAATTTAATAAGCTAGACATAATTTTTAAGGTAAGCAATGAAAGATTTCTTATGCTATTATATTTATACTTTCATTTGCATTGATGTACCTCCCTTCTGAAGAGGATTTATGATAATATCTGAAAATTTTAAGGCAGTTAACACTCTACTACAGTTTAACAACATTTAGATTAAAAAAAATACATTAACAATTAATATACAATGTGTGCATCAGGAAACTTTGCATAATTTTACTTTAGGTAAGATAAACATATTTTAGTAACATATTCTAGCAATGAGATCCATAGGAGTCATGGAAAAGACAGATGCCATCATTCAAAGCAATTGTATTATTACACTTAATCTGTGCCAGTGTGTTCTGCTCACAGTGAATATGAACTCTTTATAATGGCATATAATTAGATAAACAAAAGAATGGACAGCAAAAAATATTGAGGCAATGCCAGTCTACTAGCTCTGGGTTTAATTAAATTAGGTTGACACTATATCAATGTTAGTTTCAAAATACTGACTGTAATTTCATTAATCTGTCTCAGTTACATACAGCCAATTTTAAGGTACTCTCCTTTTATAAATTGTTATAGTGACACAATTAAACATCTGAATTTTAACTTTCTTCAACTAATACAGAAGCAACTGTAAGTGAACAGAATTAGGGATTTTGTATAGTTATTCTGAAAAAA
Source organism: Bos indicus (assembly GCF_029378745.1). Taxonomy (NCBI): domain Eukaryota; kingdom Metazoa; phylum Chordata; class Mammalia; order Artiodactyla; family Bovidae; genus Bos; species Bos indicus. Next base: position 34,233,139 of record NC_091765.1, read on the forward strand.
AAAAGAAGCTTTATCATACAATGCATCTAATTATAAGGAAATGGAGAGTTAAAGCAACTTCTTTAGAGTCAAACTAGGATTTATGATATTAAAAACTACTTAGTAGATGCCTAGTCTGCACCAGCCCTCATGTCAGACTCCAGGTTTCCTGATTCCATTTTTTAACATGTGACATTTAAATGACATGCCATAATTAGGCACAATGGTGATTATCTCATTTTATATTAAATAGCCCCCTTCACTTATTAAATGACTACACTCATGCAAAAATTCTGATTCCTAGAAAAGCATTTAAATTACAACAAAGAAAGTATTTTGGTAAATAATTTACTGAGTCTTTTGTATTTTTTATCACAAGTAATTTCTTGAGTGAAAAATGTTTTTATGTTGCAGCTCTATAATGAATCTAACTAATCAAACTCCAAGTGAGTAATGAGACAAATGTGAAATATTTAATGAAACCTATGTTATTTGAAGGAAAATCAATTTGTTCATAAAATTCATGGGTATGTTCATTGGCTTAGATATAGTAAAAGAACAGAAATGAGATACACTTGCTTTTTATAACATACCAGTGAACAAACACGTTTGTAGCACAATAAAGGTCCAGATATAATTTTTCCCACTGTTCTTCTAGTATTTATTCAATAGAGTAGAAATCTTCTGCCTTATATAAGAATTTGGCAAAGTTCCATGAATTTTCTGCTCAAATTTAGAGAAAGTCATTTGAAGTAATGAAATAGCTTTGATTCAGAAATTAATATTTTTCATTATAAAATGTCAATCATAAAACTCCTAGAGAAAAACATAGGAAGAACACTGACATAAATCATAACAAAATCTTTTTTGACCAACCTTCTAGAATAATGAAAATAAGAACAAAAAATGGGATCTAATTAAAAGCTTTTGCACAGCAAATAAAACTATAAATAAGATGAAAAGACAACACATCAGTGTGGGATGGTGGGGTGGGAGGGAGGTCCAATAGGGAGGACCTCCCTACTGTATATGTATATGTATATGTGTAGCTGAGTCACTTCATTGTATAGCAGAAACTAAGACAATATTTTAAAACAACTATACCCTAGTTAGGAGAAGGCAATGGCACCCTACTCCAGTACTCTGGCCTGGAAAATCCCATGGACAGAGGAGCCTGGTAGGCTGCAGTTCATGAGGTTGCTAAGAGTCGGGCACGACTGAGCGATTTCACTTTCCCTTTTCACTTTCATGCATTTGAGAAGGAAATGGCAACCCACTCCAGTGTTCTTGCCTGGAGAATCCCAGGGACCAGGGAGCCTGGTGGGCTGCCATCTATGGGGTCGCACAGAGTCGGACACGACTGAAGCGACTTAGCAGCAGCAGCATACCCCAATTAAAAAATAAAAAATCAACACTACTGCCTTCCTTCAAGGTAAGAATTGTCCTGTATCAGGACTCTATTTAGTGATTGTAGGCTTTCAGGAGGGAAGGATATTGAGGTCAGATCTTCACTTTTCATATTAATAAATGCTCTTTCCTAATATGTTTAGTTAGTGGCAAGGACACAGAACAATATTATTTGTCTTTGACCTTCTTGGCAATTAGTTAAATGTACTGTCATCTCTTTGGAATATGAAAGCAAAAACTACCAAAGGAATATGATCTATGTTTATAGTGATGAGCTGTGGTTACCACTTGTTTCAGATTATACTTGATAGAGTTTCTCCTAGCTTTTGTTCTTTGCATCATTTCAAAAATAATCTTCTGAGAATCATGTTTAATTGACAGTAAGCATGTTTGATATTTCCATATTATTTTTTCCAAGTTGTACATTACTGAGGCACCAAAATATTTGGAAAATTCAGAAAAAATGACAAGCTGCTGAAATATGTTAGACATTAACAATGAATTAACAATCTTCGAGGAAATGTTGATCACTAAGCTCAACCAATGAGGGCCAGTAGTAAATTATCTTGGTGCCCCCCCCAGATTGCTCTGTGGTAAAGAATCTGCCTGTTTATTAAGCAGAAGCAATTATACAAATATTTTAGTTTTCTCTAAAAGTAAGTTTGGTAACATTTCAAACTTCAAATATAGCTGCTTCTAGCAGGTAAAATACAAATGCATATATGTAATAAGTCTATGTTCTATCCTGAAAGTCTATGTTCTATCTTATTTTAAGAAATAAAATACTTGGGGGCTGTACTGTCCTTTAAAGTGAAAAATGGGGGAAAAAAAAGATTATTCATTCAGGAACTTTTTGAACTCTAGATCCTAGGGTTTATGATTCAGAAATGAACTGTATATAGTTTCTTCTCTGAATTTACTCATAACCAAAAAGACAAACTGTAAAAATTATCTAACTCTAGTAAATTGTTTGGTAATAGATCTATTGCACATCTCTTTGCAAATATATTTATGATACAGTAAATAGACACTATAGCCAATTGTATTGCAAATATAAATTATATTTTATAAAGTACATTTTTTAAAATTTTATTTTTAAACTTTACATAATTGTATTAGTTTTGCCAAATATCAAAATGAATCCGCCACCGGTATACCTGTGTTCCCCATCCTGAACCCTCCTCCCTCCTCCCTCCCCATACCATCCCTCTGGGTCGTCCCAGTGCACTAGCCCCAAGCATCCAGTATCGTGCATCGAACCTGGACTGGCATCTTGTTTCATACATGATATTTTACATGTTTCAATGCCATTCTCCCAAATCTTCCCACCCTCTCGCTCTCCCACAGAGTCCATAAGACTGTTCTATACATCAGTGTCTCTTTTGCTGTCTCGTACACAGGGTTATTGTTACCATCTTTCTAAATTCCATATATATGCGTTATTATACTGTATTGGTGTTTTTCCTTCTGGCTTACTTCACTCTGTATAATAGGCTCCAGTTTCATCCACCTCATTAGAACTGATTCAAATGTTTTCTTTTTAATGGCTGAGTAATACTCCATTGTGTATATGTACCACAGCTTTCTTATCCATTCATCTGCTGATGGACATCTAGGTTGCTTCCATGTCCTGGCTATTATTTTAATCAATGTTTATTGGTGTGAATCACCTAAAAGTTTAAAAAGAAGTATATTTTCACTTAGAATTCCTATTTATGATTAGATGCTAAAATTAATAATGTATATTGTGAAAATATATTGTGGAATGGGTGAATTTAACTCAGATGACCATTATATCTACTACTGCAGGCAGGAATCCCTCAGAAGAAATGGAGTAGCCATCATGGTCAACAAAAAAGTCCAAAATGCAGTACTTGGATGCAATCTCAAAAACAACAGAATGATTCTGTTTGTTTCCAAGGCGAACCATTCAATATCACAGTAATCCAAGTCTATGCCCCAACCAGTAACGCTGAAGAAGCTGAAATTGAATGGTTCTATGAAGACCTACAAGACCTTTTAGAACTAACACCCAAAAAAGATGTTCTTTTCATTATAGGGGACTGGAATGCAAAAGTAGGAAGTCAAGAAACACCTGGAGTAACAGGCAAATTTGGCCTTAAAATACAGAATGAAGCAGGGCAAAGACTAATAGAGTTTTGCCAAGAAAATGCACTGGTCATAACAAACACCTTCTTCCAACAACACAAGAGAAGACTCTACACATGGACATCACCAGATGGTCAACACCAAAATCAGACTGATTATATTCTTTGAAGCCAAAGATGGAGAAGCTCTATAGAGTCAGCAAAAACAAGACCAGGAGCTGATTGTGGCTCAGATCATAAACTCCTTATTGCCAAAATACAGACTGAAATTGAAGAAAGTGGAGAAAACCACTAGACCATTCAGGTATGACCTAAATCAAATCCCTGATGACTAACAGTGGAAGTGAGAAATAGATTTAAGGGACTAGATCTGATAGTAGAGCGCCTGATGAACTATGGACGGAGGTTCATGACATTGTACAGGAGACAGGAATCAAGACAATCCCCAAGAAAAAGAAATGCAAAAATGCAAAATGGCTGTCTGGGGAGGCCTTACAAATAGCTGTGAAAAGAAGAGAAGTGAAAAGCAAAGGAGAAAAGGAAAGATATACCTATTTGAATGCAGAGTTCCAAGGAATAGCAAGAAGAGATAAGAAAGCCTTCTTCAGCGATCAATGCAAAGAAATAGAGGAAAACAACAGAATGGGAAAGACTAGAGATCTCTTCAAGAAAATCAGAGATACCAAAGGAACATTTCATGCAAAGATGGGCTCGATAAAGGACAGAAATGGTATGGACCTAACAGAAGCAGAAGATATTAAGAAGAGATGGCAAGAATACACAGAAGAACTGTACAAAAAAGATCTTCATGACCCAGATAATCACGATGGTGTGATCACTGACCTAGAGCCAGATATCCTGGAATGTGAAGTCAAGTGGGCCTTAGAAAGCATCACTACGAACAAAGCTAGTGGAGGTGACAGAATTCCAGTTGAGCTATTCCAAATCCTGAAAGATGATGCTGTGAAATGCTGCACTCAATATGCCAGCAAATTGGGAAAACTCAGCAGTGGCCACAGGACTGGAAAAGGTCAGTTTTCATTCCAATCCCAAAGAAAAGCAATGCCAAACAATGCTCAAACTACCACACAATTGCACTCATCTTACACGCTAGTAAAGTAATGCTCAAAATTCTCCAAGCCAGGCTTCAGCAACATGTGAACCGTGAACTTCCTGATGTTCAAGGTGGTTTTAGAAAAGGCAGAGGAACCAGAGATCAAATTGTCAATATCCGCTGGATCATGAAAAAAGCGAGAGTTCCAGAAAAACATCTATTTCTGCTTTATTGACTACGCCAAAGCCTTTGACTGTGTGGATCACAATAAACTGTGGAAAATTCTGAAAGAGATGGGAATACCAGACCACCTGATCTGATCTTGAGAAATCTGTATGCAGGTCAGGAAGCAACAGTTAGAACTGGACATGGAACAACAGACTGGTTCCAAATAGGAAAAGGAGTTCGTCAAGGCTGTATATTGTCACCCTGTTTATTTAACTTATATGCAGAGTACATCATGAGAAACGCTGGACTGGAAGAAAAACAAGCTGGAATCAAGATTGCTGGGAGAAATATCAATTACCTCGGATATGCAGATGACAGCACCCTTATGGCAGGAAGTGAAGAGGAACTCAAAAGCCTCTTGATGAAAGTGAAAGTGGAGAGTGAAAAAGTTGGCTTAAAGCTCAACATTCAGAAAATGAAGATCATGGCATCTGGTCCCACCACTTCATGGGAAATAGATGGGGAAACAGTGGAAACAGTGTCAGACTTTATTCTTCTGTGCTCCAAAATCACTACAGATGGTGACTGCAGCCATGAAATTAAAAGACGCTTACTCCTTGGAAGGAAAGTTATGACCAACCTAGATAGCATATTCAAAAGCAGAGACATTACTTTGCCAGCAAAGGTTCATCTAGTCAAGGCTATGGTTTTTCCTGTAGTCATGTATGGATGTGAGAGTTGGACTGTGAAGAAAGCTGAGCGCTGATAATTGATGCTTTTGAACTGTGGTGTTGGAGAAGACTCTTGAGAGTCCCTTGGACTGCCAGGAGATCCAACCAGTCCATTCTGAAGGAGATCAGCCCTGGGATTTTTTTGGAAGAAATGATGCTAAAGCTGAAACTCCAGTACTTTGGCCACCTCATGCGAAGAGTTGACTGATTGGAAAAGACTCTGATGCTGGGAGGGGTTGCGGGCAGGAGGAGAAGGGGACATCAAAGGATGAGATGGCTGGATGGCATCACCGACTCGATGGACATGAGTTTGGGTAAACTCCAGGAGTTGGTGATGGACAGGGAGGCCTGGCATGCTGCGATTCATGGGGTCACAAAGAGTCAGACACGACTGAGCGACTGAACTGAACTGAATAGGTAAAGTTGGGGTAGAGAAACCGTAAGAGGAGAGGAAAGGGATAGGGGAAGCAAGAATACAAAAAAGAAAACAGATGGTTTGGAGGTACTCTTGAAATCTTTATTTGATTACTAACACCATCTTTATGTTATTTTGTATCTAATTGTTTCTGATTGTTTTTCTATCTCCATCTCAGGCTCCTTCTCTAACCATATTGAACATTTAAATACAGTCAAGGTTCCATTCTTGGTGATCTCCATATTTTTCTTGCACCCTGAAGATCTCAATTTCTCTCCTGGATTCAACTATCCCATTTTGAAGATGCCATCCTAAAACTGTTCTGTCTTCTGATAGATTCCTTTCATGAACTTAACAGTGGGAATTTTCACAACTCTTCATTCTATCTTTTAAAACTATTTAAAAGTAAACAGTCATCCCACATTTTTCCTGAGTTCCTTACATTTCTCCAACAGTTAGCCCTATCACACTTAAAACTTTGAAATCATCTTGGTTTCTTCCTTTCAGGTAACACTGAATTAGCATCTAAGATGTGTGAAATCAATCATCCTTCATATTAATTCTGCCCTCACTGTCTTTCAGCTTTTGTCATTACCGTGTTGATATAAGAATAAGTAGACAATTACATAGTGAAATTCTGTCTTTCTCTGAAGCCTATGTCTCATAAAGTTACTTCCATAAATCATACACATATTTTGTTCCAACTATACTTTGTTAAGGTCAAGAATCATGTTCAAAAATTTATTTAACTCTAATAGAGTACTTTGATCATAGAAAGAATTTAATATACATTATTATTAATATGTAAATATGAGCCCTGTTTATATATATTTATATATCTTATAAATAACATCCCTTATACTTAAACCACGCTCATACTGTTTTAGTCACCATGTAAATTCAGTGGCACTAGGCTGTGTCTTGTGAAATTATGCAGGTGAAATTAGACAATTCATGAAACACCATAAGGTTTGGACATTCTTCTCTTTTCTAAACTTCCCAATCCCTGATATAGCCTGCTAAATAAGTTTTTCATAGTAACTAGGAATTAGTTTTTAAAAGCATACCATACTCACACATGTTTATAAACATAAATGACATACCATACATTATGTATAGATACATCTATCTGACTACTTACTTACATATATCGATTATTTTACTTGTCTGTGTACCTCTATAAACTTAGTTCCATTAACTCTGTTAAACATTATTTTATCCTCTTAACATCTCAAAGATATATTTATCAGCTTTCCAAATTCTGTACATATGAATCAAGGTTAATGTTAAAAGGTGGGTGGTCTAGCAATGTTCTCAGGGATTTGTTACTGACCAAATATAAATATTTATTTATTAAATATATATTTATATATAATATATATATTCAATTGTATGAAAATATATAAAAAATGATAGTTCATTTTAGGGTTAATACTATGAATCAAACAAAATAGGTAAGACAAAAGAGGCTAAGACAAAGTTGAAAGAGCGTTACATTCTAAATGGCTAATTTTCTTTGTTCACCAATGGATATTAATCAATATTTTCTTGAAACCTTCTGTCAAGGCTTGGCAGTAAGCATATTCATCTCCAAATATTGGGTAAATGTGTTATGGGAATGATTTGGCAGAAAAGAACATCTGCCCCCTTTTATACATGAGTATCAAAACTGCAGATTGCAACGTCAGTAACACTTTTCCCATCTCTGTTAAAGGAGGAAATTTATCTTTTAAACACCGACTGGCACATCCACTGAGAATCCTAGAGCATATTTTCCTTACCTAGACTGCCTGTGGAGGAAATGAGGCTATATTATCAAGATTTCAAAATTCGAACAATCTACTTAAATTCTCTATATAAAACACCTTCTACCAAAAAAGTGTTGAAAACGAGTTGATCATAATACTCATCTTCAAAATGACACTAACACTTATATCAACTAGAAAACTTCAAGTTAGACATCATGCAAAACAAAGCACTGGAGTATAATTACGAATGAAGCTTTTGTTCATATAAACAGAAGGCATTCCCTGGGGAAATATAAAAAGTGTTTATCCACAAAATTTTATTTCCCATTCAGTGCTTTAGCTTCCTATGAAGTTATTGAGTCTCCAAGAAACTTGAAGATTAATCTCTATAACTACAGTTGTTACCTCTTCCATAAACAGATAACCACAAAGGAGAAGACAGACAGATAAGATGTTCATTACAATTTCCTAAAATTTCTACTTCTACTTTTGGAGTACCCATACGTACAATCACATGCCCCTTTGCTTAGCAAACAATGATTAAAAGAAAGTAATTCAGTCTAGAATATATCAACAAGAAAATCAAATATTTATTGGACATAACTAATACAGATGCTTTGCTATCTAACATACAATAAAATTTAGAATCATCCAAGTATAAAATGACCAGTAACAGATTTGGGGCCTATATTTTGATACATCAAAGACGGCAAGTCAATCACTCGGGTGATAGAGAAGGAGTCGTTGAATTTCAATAGAAAGTAAATAAGGATGATACAAATTACATATATTTTTTTCTTTTCTTAGTACTGAGCTAAAATAAAGAAGTAGAAAATAGGTTTTAAAGAAGATAAGTAACTTTTCAAAGGACATGGAAGCGATGAGTAGCAAAGTCAGAATTTTTCAAGTGTGGTCAACACCACAAAAACTGATGCTCTTTGCCATTTTTGTTTTCTGCCTCATGGTGCTGGTTGATTGTGAGTTAGTCGTTCAGTTGTGTCCGACTCTGCTACCCCATGGACTGTAGCCTGCCAGGCTTCTCTGTCCATGGGATTTCCCAGCCAAGAATACTGGAGTGAGTTGTTATTTCTTCTTCCAGGGGAGCTTCCCGACCCAGGAACTGAACCCAGGTCTCCTACATCAGAGGCAGACTCTTTACTGTTGGAGGCACCAGGGAAGTGGGACTCCATAAAATTCCCTTTTGCAAAGTACCTTTTAGAGCTTGAACTATGCAACCCTGTATGAAACACCCGGGAAACCACTAACGTATCTTTAAAAGATGGTTTTGCTCTCAACTTATAATATCTGCTGATATGAATATATAATAAAGTACTTCTATCTACTTAATAAGCACTTTACACGGCACTTACTCTGCATCAGTTATTATCCTAAGAACCTTGTAAATACAAGCTATTTACTCCACAGTAATTCTGAGTAGGTACTATACAAGAAGCCTGAGCATGAAGTTGACTATCTTGTTTTAGGTCAGTTCAACAGATAATAAAAGGTGAAGTCAGGATTTGAACCCATGCTGACTGGTTTCAGGCATAATATACTAAGATGCCTCTGCAAACATATATTCAATAGCAATATTCACAATCTCCAATTGTTTTTCAGTCCTGCTAAGACTCTTCAGTTCAGTCGCTCAGTCATGTCTGAGTCTTTGCAACTCCATGGACTGCAGCACGCCAGGTTTCCCTGTCCATCACCAACTCCACTAAGACTCAAGGCTCATTTATAGGAAACCAAGGTTTACATAGATAAATGGATATTGTGGGAATGTATGATACTTTATTATTTCAATTTGTCAGCTGAGCACTAAAAGTCGATTGTTTCCGTTTAGCTTCTTACCTGCAATCTGAACATTCTGCCATCAGGTGGTGCCCTTTTTATGGTTTGTGACCTGAATGGAGAAGGTTTCTTTATTCTGTCAATGATTCATTGACAGACTTCACAAACAGACTATCTACTCAGTTTTCCTTTAGAGCAAACAAGGAAAAAAAACTCTATAAAAATTTAACTGTATGAAAATAGCTTAATAAATATAATAAACTATTAAAAATCACTAATATCTCATTTATGATTAGGATTTTAACTCATTTTTTTCTTTGGAAATTATTTTTTTAAAATTTCCAAAACTTTCCACTCAATGTATCTAGTTAATTGCCATTATAAAAGGAACCCCAGGTTTTACGCTATCACTTGAGGTAAAAAAACAAGAAATCTATTGGCTAGTTTGTCTCTAACATTTCTGATCTGCACTTTTCTTTAACTGTAGCAACAAAGGCAGCAGCAGCAACAAACACCTTGAAAACATTAATGATATAGATATCTTGTTCAAATGGCTTTGCATACTCAAGCTCTTTTAATGTTCGCAATAACCCTATGAGGTAGATATTGTTATTACCTCCCATTTTAAGGATGAGAAAACAGAAGCACAATTTCTAATACTTTGCCATTGCTATTACAGGAGCTTGTAAGTGACCCAGCTAGTATTTGCTCCAGGCCATTCTCCTCACTAAACTGTCTTGTCTCTCCAGGTGTGCAATCTATATGCTACGGATTCCTGGAGCTTCCACAGTGTTTCACATTTTCTTTCTTTGGTTTTCATTGCAAAACGGCAAGGATGCTTAGGGAGCAGGAGAAGGAAGCCACTGAGTGACCACCAAATTTTCCTCTATTTTTTTTTTTTTAGTTTCAAGTATACAACATAGTGATTCAACATTTATATGCATTATGGATAAACTGCTACAGTAAGCTGGTTGCTGTACAAAGTTATTACAATATTATTATCTATGCTCCCTATGCTATATATCTGTGTGAATTATTTATTTCATAAACTTGTACCTCTTAATTTCCTTCACCTGTTTTGTCCAACTCCCCGCCTCCCTCCCCTCTGCTGACCCCCAGTTTGTTTTCTGTATCTATAAATCTGTTTTGTTTGTTTAGTTTTTTTTTAGATTTCACATATAATTAAAATTGTTTGGTATTTGTTTTACTCTGTCCAACTTATTTCATCTAACTTTCTTGATTAATCCAAACATTTATGAATTATATCTAGATAAAGAAATGGTTTGAGTGTGTACCCTATGCAAGGCAAAAGTAGAAAGCAAAAGACATGAGGAGTGAGTACACAGAGTATTTCTCCAGACTTTATTGCTTTTATTTTTTTAAATAAGTTGTTGCTATTTTCTGATAAGAAAGATGTACAAATTGGGCAAATTTTTTTTGAGAAATGTGTTGCTAATGACCTCACATAATTTAAAACTCTCTTAATTCAATGCAAATATTGATAAAGATTGATGGGTATTTTTGCTTATTTTCTAAAGAGATATATTTCTGTAGAAATCACATAAAAACCATTTATTATTCAGTTGGCATTTTAACTTTGACTTTATGCTTTTCTTTATGTATTTCTAATACAGAGGTTTGATATTATTTCTAGTTTTTTGGAATAAATTGAAAATGTATTATTTTACATTGATAACTTTAAATCACCTAATTTAATTTTACATAAAAGTCAAGCTCACTACACATAAAACATTAAGTGATGAAGATAAACTGTTTCCATGACTACATTAATTCCTCATCTTTAAAAATCTGTCAAAACTTAATCACGTTGTATATAAATGTACAATTTAAAATTAGTTGATGGTTTGACTCCCATCAATAATTAGCAATAGAAAAAGCAAAAATATTAACGACCACTACTGAGTTTGGCAGAAAGTTTAAACAGTCTGACATGGTACTGAAGCTGACTAAACTAAAGAGAAGCTGTAAAATTATGAGGAGGTATAAAGCCACCTCCCGGCTTCCCAGGTGGCACTAGTGGTGAAGAAACCCAACTGCCAATGGAAGAGATTCAGATTTGATCCCTAGATCAGGAAGATCCCCTGGAGAAGGGCATGGAAACCCACTCCAGTATTCTTACCTGGGGAATCCCATGCACAGAGGAGACTGGGGGCTACAGTCCATGGGCTTGCCCAGTGTCGGACACGACTAAAGTGCCTTAGCATGCATGTATGCATGAGCCACCTCCCTATCGTCTTTTTTTTGTTTGCATAATGGCTGACTGCCTTGGTGCCCTCTACCCAGATTAGGAAGACAGGATGACGGGGGTCTACTCAAGTGCAAGTCAAACATTCAAGTCAAAGCACCATTTCATCATACTTTCTTATAACTGTTCTCCTCTGATCGGAGATTCTACAAATATACATCTCCTCAAGTTCTGGGTCTTGCTTGGGATTCTGTATAGACAGAATTGGATCTAAAAAGATACGATGTCTTGAGTTGAGCAGGCAGGAACTAATAGACATTCATCATGTTCAGGGATGTGCTTTACGTATTTATGGTCCAAGAATCAACGGTCACATTATCAAAGTGATTAGGGTCTCTAAATATTACTGAAACTTCAGAGTCTCAGATTAAATACCCTTCATAGTAAGAGCACTGTGATGTTCCTGACTTTGAACTAAGGAGATATTATAGTTTTGCAAGCTTTTTGAAGGTAGAGACTATATTTTATCCATGTGCCTAGCCTAAATTACTTAATTTATCACCTTACAAAGAGTAGACATGAATTTTCAAGTGTTAATTGAAAAAAAAAAAAAAAGTACTAAAAAACAATCTAACCACTTTCCCTCAAAATCCATGTTTAATTAAAAAGTTTTCTCTGAATGGTAGTTTGTTTTCAAACTGACTATTCAGGAAAAACTTATTCGAGAAGCAAAGTCTCTAACTTTTAACTTGAAAGGTCTTAAGAACCTCTAACCCGACAATTGCTTCTTTTGTCAGTAAAGATTTAATTTGTTAAAAAAAATGTTGGCATATGCTTTTTATATCTATCATTTGAAGGCCAGAGGCTCAGTTATCAAAACAGAAAACAGAACGTGGCTGCCACTGTGAGAAACCCATAGATTTTGACGGCAGACACCTGGGTATTCTAATCCCATTTTTACACCGTACTGGGCCTTCCCTGTGCCTTAGATGGTAAAGAGTCTGCCTGCAGTGTCGGAGATTGCGGTTCGATCCCTGGGTTGGGAAGATCCCCTGAACAAGAAAATGAACAACCCACTGAACAACCCTCTCCAGTATTCTTGCCTGGAGAAATCCCATGGACAGTGGGGCCTGGTAAGCTACTGTCCACCATTGCAGAGTCGGACATGGCTGAGCGATGAACAGTTTCTGCAGTTACATTGTACTAGCATTATGACCTGTTAATCACTCCAAGCACCCGCTTCCAAGGTAGATTTGCGATCATAATTCCTACTTTACAGAACCATTTAAAAGGGCCTGGCACACAGTAGGTGCTCAGTAAAGGTTAGTTCTCCCTTTGCAGGTATTGTTATTGGAAATGTGCTAGTGACATCTAGTGGTAATTCCTGCAAACCTCAAGAAGGCTTTCTCAGAACTTCCCAATAAGTCATGCATTCATTCCATCATCAAATGATTTTTAAATATCTCCTGTCTTCTAGGCTCTTAAATCAAGTTCTGAGGATTGCAAAATGTGGAAGACACAACATCTACTCTAGAAAAGCTCTGGCTATTGCCACCCAGACAAATGTTAGCCAATTACTCTAAAAAATATAATTATTTCTACAATAGCAGTAAGAAAAAAATACAAATATGCTACAGAATGTATGCTTTTGAACTGTGGTGTTGGAGAAGACTCTTGAGAGTCCCTTGGACTGCAAGGAGATCCAACCAGTCAATCCTAAAGGAAATCAGTCCTGAATATTCATTGGAAGGACTGATGTTGAAGCTGAAACTCCTACACTTTGGCTACCTGATGCGAAGAACTGATTCATTTGAAAAGACCCTGATGCTGGGAAAGATTCAAGGTGGGAGGAGAAGGGGATGACAGAGGATGAGATGGTTGGATGGCACCACCAACTCAATGGACATGAGTCTGAATAAACTCCGGGAGTTGGCGATGGACAGGGAGGCCTGGTGTGCTGCAGTCCATGAAGTCGCAAAGAGTCAGACACGACTGAGTGACTGAACTGAACTGAACAGAATAGAAAACTCACTCTGACAAGAGAGATGGCATTTTGGCTGGGTTTTAAAGAATGAATGAAATGCCCTCATTATAATTTAACTGAAGGAGAAATGAGGAAATTTGATTATTTCTAAAATGTTAGTAAGGCTTATTTGCTAAAGTCTTGGTTGATGCGATAAATAGTTTAGCCCTTCTTTTCCTATGACAGGAAGATAGTAGCATTCTGTAGTGAGTAAGGTTCTAATTATACCTGGGCAAAAGGGTGAAGGAAAGATTGGTGATGGGAAGAGAAGCTGGAGAATCTATTAAATGGTTATTATGATTTTGTACTTCAGAGGTAACAAAGATCTAAATTTGTTCAGTGGAAAAGGGACAGACAGGAAGAAACATTAATGAGATATACCTGAAGTATAATGGAGACTGTAATGATTACGACAAGTGAAAACATACACAAGCAGGAAGAAATGACATCAATTTATGTTTTCTCAAATGGACTATTAAGACATAATGTCATTAAGTGAAATTAAAAAAAAAAAACAGAAAAACTTGAGTTTTCAGGAGGGAAGAAAACAAAAATTATAAGTTGTCTTTGTACATATTGTTAAAACCTAAGAAAGATTTGAATAGAAATATCCAATAGGTGAACAGACGGAGGTCAGGAGAGAGATCTAGATGGAGACAAAGACAGGAACATCAGCTTGTAGCCAACATTGCAGTCATTAGGGTGGATAAGATCACCAGGGAAAAGTGTGCCAAGAGGCAAGGTGAAGACACAGGGTTAAGACCTTAGGCAATACCATAATTTAACTAGTAAGTCCTAAGTAAGAACTGGACTCAGCCTTAGTTTGTTGAGAACAGTCCCGTAGTAAGTTATAAACAGACAACAAAATGGCTGTTGAAATAGGAATATCTCAACTAACTACAACATGACTTTAAAAAATACACTTAAGCTATATTTAAGGTTTAAAAGCAAAGCTATAAAGTTATTTCCCCACAGTCTCATGAAATAAATTGTTTGGATTTTCCTCTCTTAACTGAAAACTCTGCTTTATGCTTTGAGTGTAGTTCTTCCTAGGTTGGATGGGAAATTTTATTTGACTGCCTATAAAATGCATAATTTTTCTACTTCTCTCATTAAATCTGGTCAGTTAGGTTTCTTTCTTAGTTTTATTGTTCTGTTCTCTCTTCTTTTTTCCTCTCTCCTGATACAGGTATTTTGTGCTTCAGTGATTTTCTGGGAAAAGAGCCCAGCTGGTTTTTTTTTTTTTTTTTTAATTATAGACTACCTCACAAATTTAGGATATTAACTCTATACTTGCAGTGTTGTTACCTTGAAAGAAGAGCTATTCATGATGTTTTGTTAGTTAAATACCTACAAATTTATGGCCTTCCAAAATATGTCGTGTCTGACTCTTTGGGACCTCATGGACTGTACAGTCTATGGAATTCTCCAGGCCAGAATACTGGAGTGGATAGCCATTCCCTACTCCATGGGATCTTCCCAACCCAGGGATCAAACCCAGGTCTCCCTCATTTCAGGTGGATTCTTTACCATCTGAGCCACCAGGGATGCCCAAGAACACTGGAGTGAGTACCCTATCCCTTCTCCAGGGGAATTTCTCAACCCAGCAATTGAACTGTGGTCTCCTACTACGCTGTAAGAGAATTCTTTACCAGCTGAGCTACCAAGGGAGCCCTAATATAAATTAACTTTGGAAAATCAGCTAATCCTCTCTCCATCAGAATCAGCCTTATCTGTGCAAAAGGGGATTACAGTTCACAGCAGTCTAAATGAATGACTGTTAGGTTGCTTCACTGGTGTCTGACTCTTTGCAATCCTATGGACTGTAGCCCACCAGGCTCCTCTGTCCATGAGATTCTTCAGGCAAGAATACTGGAGTGGGTTGCCATTTCCTTCTCCAAGGGATCTCCACCCCAGGGATTACACCTGTGTCTCTCACATTTCCTGCACTGGCAGGTGGGTTCTTTACCATGAGAGCCACCTAAGCCTCAGGTTGGTCACATGAGATGAACATGTTCTTCACAGTCTTCATGAACAAGGACTGAAGACCCTTCAGAATTTAATCTTGAAAAAGAATAATGGATAATTTAATCAGCTGAATTAGCCCCATCATACGATTTAAGATTCACTTGAATCTCTGCTTTGAAATTATGAAACTTGGCATATTAAAAAAAATTTAACTACATTATATTATTTTGCACAATTGAGGCTTTATAAATATTTTTCTCATTATTTCAATATTTTATACTTCAAATTAACCTAAATGTAACAACCTTCATGTAACAACCTAAAATGTAACCTAAAATATAACAAGTTTCAGCATCTAAATCTTTAAGTAGGCTAATAAGAATAATTTAAATATGCTTATTATATTCAATATTTAATTATAAATGAAACGAAACTATATGAATTAAATATGTGAAAGACAAAAGAAATGAATCACCTAGACTAGCGTAGATGTTCTAAACCCAATTCTTACTGATTCTAAAAAAAAAGAAAAAAATTAAGATTTAACTCAACAAACATCTGTTGGGCACTTACTATATATCAGGAACTATTCCAGGTTTTATGGCTGGACACAAAGTAAGATTCTGTTTTCTAGGAACTCAGTCTAAGTGACAGAATGGTGGAAATATAAATAAAAAGGTAAATATAATAACATAATAGAACCAAGTAATAGAACTATTTTTGCAAGTAGGAATCCTTGGAGAATTCTTCCTTGAATAGGCAACATTCAATCCAAGATATTAATTCAATCCAAGATATGACATTCATTCCAAGATATTAAGAGAAAGTGGCACGAATACACAGAACTATACAAAAAAGATCTTCATGACCCATATAGTCATGATGTTGTGATCACTCACCTAGAGCCAGACATCCTGCAATGCAAAGTCAAGTGGGCCTTAGGAAGCATCACTATGAACAAAGCTAGTGGAGGTGATGGAATCCCAGTTCAGCCATTTCAGATACTAAAAGATGATGCTGTGAAAGTGCTGCACTCAATATGCCAGCAAATGTGGAAAACTCAGCAGTGGCCACAGGACTGGAAAAGGTCAGTTTTCATTCCAATCCCAAAGAAAGGCAATGCCAAAGATGTTCAAACTACTGTACGATTGCACTCGTCTCACATGATAGCAAAGTAATGCTTAAAATTCTCTAAGCCAGGCTGCAACAGCATGTGAACCATGAAATTCCAGATGTTCAAGCTGGTTTTAGAAAAGGCAGAGGAACCAGAGATCAAATCGCCAACATCTGCTAGATCATCAAAAAGCAAGAGAATTCCAGAAAAACATCTACTTCTGCTTTACTGACTATGCCAAAGCCTTTGACTTTGCGGGTCACAACAAATTGTGAAAAATTCTTCAAAAGATGGGAATAACAGACCACCTGAACTGCCTCCTGAGAAATCTTTATGCAGGTCAAGAAGCAATAGTTAGAACTGGACACAAAATAACAGACTGGTTCCAAATTGGGAAAGAAGTACCTCAAGGTTGTATATTGTCACCCTGCTTATTTAACTTATATGCAGAGTACATCACATAAAATGCCACACTGGATGAAACACAAGCTGGAAGCAAGATTGCTGGGAGAAATATTAATAACCTCAGATACACAGATGACACTACCATTATGGCAGAAAGCAAAGAAGAACTAAAGAGCCTCTTGACAAAAGTGAAGGTGGAGAGTGAAAAAGTTGGCTTAGAACTAAACATGCAGAAAACAAAGATCTCGTCATCTGATCCCATCCCTTCATGGCAAATAGTGGGTAAACAATGGAAACAGTGACAGACTTTATTTTTGGGGGCTCCAAAATCACTGCAGATGGTGACTGCAGCCATGAAATTAAAAGATGTTTGCTCTTTGGAAGAAAAGTTGTGACCAAACTAGACAGCATATTAAAAAGCAGAGACATTACTTCGCCAAGGTCTTTCTAGTCAAAGCTTTGGTTTTTCCAGGAGTCATGTATGAATATGAGAGTGGACTATAAAGAAAGTTGAGCGCTGAAGAATTGATGTTTTTGAACTGTGGTGTTGGAGAATACTCTTGAGAGTCCCTTGGACTGCAAGGAGGTCCAACCAGTCCATTCTGAAGGAGATCAGCCCTGGGATTTCTTTGGAAGGAATGATGCTAAAGCTGAAACTCCAGTACTTTGGCCACCTCATGCGAAGAGTTGACTCATTGGAAAAGACCCTGATGCTGGGAAGGATTGGGGGCAGGAGGATAAGGGGACGACAGAGGATGAGATGGCTGGATGGCATCACTGACTTGATGGACATGAGTTTGAGTAAACTCCAGGAGTTGGTGATAGACAGGGAGGCCTGGCATGCTGCAATTCATGGGGTCGCAGAGTCGGACACAACTGAGCGACTGAACGGAACTGAACTGATATTTTAAATAACTTGTACATAATCAAGCACAGGATTATATTCATGATTTCGTTTGACAATAGCATCAGATATAAATAGGATGAATTAAAATGGCTAAATATTATTAACATATTCATTTTTCAATTGAACACTTTTGAATAATTAAAAATGAGAACATAAATTCAGATAAGCCTTATATTTTCTATCAACTGTTGCAGAGGATATTCCTCTGGGTCCTATTTGTGATTGTCTACCCCTACTGCCATACAGAAATGGTCAAACAAGTGCACTGTGAATTTTCCCATGTGGAATATTGTCTGACCACATTCCCTTTAGCCTACAAAAGAAAAGTACAGGTCATGCTAATGTTCAGGATTCACATATTGGCAATGATTTGGTTTAATAAATATAATGGATTAGATATACATTAGATCAATAAATCTGCATAGAGACTGTTTTTAATTTACCATATCAGCAACATTTATCTTCCTTCATAGTTTTTTTTTTTTTTTTTTGATCAGTGAAAGCTAAGACTCACCCTCTCTATGTAATAGATTTAGAGAAGGGCAATTGGGAAGATAATTTTGTCATGATTATCAGGACTCCGTTAAGAAGACTGACCCTAGGAAAATTGCAAACTGCTTATTTCAGATAAATTTTGTATTTTACTAAAGAAATCCCTATTGATTTTAAAATAATAGAAGAAAATGAAAATATTGGCCCAACCTTCATTCTAGATGGGTTACTACAAGTGTATCTTTTCTAATTCAACTGTCTTTAGGAGAATATCTGGATCATGAGAATACTCTACCACAGTACGAGTGGTAAATTCAAAAGATGAGTTTAATGGTGCTTTTATCATTTGAATATCATAAAAGGAAAAAAGATATAAATATTTTAAAAGTCATTTTTCTTATCTTAGTTCCTGTTGCTAAAGTATAAGTATACTTTAATTGAACTTTGTAGATGAGCTAGGGGAAATTAGACCATACTGTCTATCATTAGCAGAGACTGTCCAACTCCTGAGTAGATGGCTGAGACCAACATTTAGGGGTAGTCAAGAGAGAAGGAAATGGCAACCCACTCCAGTATTCTTGCCTGGAGAATCCCATGAACAGAGGAGCCTGGCAGGCTACAGTCCATGGCATCACAAGCGTCGGACATAACTTAGTGACTAAACCACCACCACCAAGACAGACAAAGTATATGCAAAAAAAAAAAAAAGGTAGAGAAGATACTTAATTTACACAGAAAGTAGAATGATGTAAAATTAGATAACAGAGAAAAATAACTGATTATATATTTTTCCAAAAAGATCAAGAAATAATCCTTGAAAATGGATGCACCTGACAGTATTCAATTTATAATGACAAGTTTTAAGTAGGCTTCTATTCTTTATAGTCAAATAATTTGCTAACCAAAACATAACAGAAATTATGGTCTTGTTCTTGGATGAGATAATATCTAATACAACAAGTGAGCAGAAGACAGAGAAAGAGAGGGAATATGGTTGTTTAGCAATTAAGATTAGATAACTCTCATGAGGAATTCAAACAGTCATAATAGTCAGTTGTAGTAAATCTATTAATTTCTCTTCTTATAAGTCATAGTGTAATGCTAAATTTTTGCTCAAACCTATTTCCTAGGTTAGAATCCTGGCTTCACCAAGTTACTAATTATAAGACTTAGGCAAGTTATTTAAATCATTTTTGTTTTGAATTTTTATTCTTTGAAATGAGAATGATAATAATGGCTATTTCAAAAGTTTGTTGTGATAAGTGCTTCAGTCAGTCAGTTCAGTTGCTCAGTCATGTCCGACTCTTTGCGACCCCAAGAACTGCAGCACTCCAGGCCTCCCTGTCCATCACCAACTCCCGGAGTTCACTCAAACTCACGTCCATGGAGTCAGTGATGCCATCCAGCCATCTCATCCTCTGTTGTCCCTTTTCCTCCCACCTTCAATCTTTCCCAGCATCAGGATCTTTTCAAATGAGTCAGCTCTCTGCATCAGGTGGCCAAAGTATTGGAGATTCAGCTTCAGCATCAGTCCTTCCAATGAATATTTGGGACTGATTTCCTTTAGGAGTGACTGGTTGGATCTCCTTGCAGTCCAAGGGACTCTCAAGAGTCTTCTCCAATACCATAGTTCAAAAGCATCAATTCTTCCATGCTCAGCTTTCTTTATAGTCCAAGTGCTTACAGAAATAATAAGCATACAAAAAGCACTGACTGAGGGTAACTCAGTTTTGTTTTTTTTGTTTTTTTTACATTGTGAAAAGACAAGACCCTGTTTTTTAGGTTTTGAGAGTCTTTCTTTGGTGAGGGAAAAATCAGTTTTCAGAGCATTTGGGGTACTAGAACTTCAGACAAATTATTTACATGGGTTATTTTATTCTTTTTTTTTTTTTACTGTTGATATTGTTGTTGAAATTTAAATGTAACCAAATTTTAAAGTTATTTAAGAGACAAGATGCGAGGAGAACCAGAGCAAATAGGAAAAGGGCAAAGATAAAGCTTATATTTTGAGGGAAATGGATTTGTATGGTTGTATTGCTTTTAGTCGGAGAAGGCAATGGCAACCCACTCCAGTACTCTTGCCTGGAAAATTCCCTGGACGGAGGAGCCTGGTAGGCTGCAGTCCATGGGGTCGCGAAGAGTTGGACACGACTGAGTGGCTTCACTTTCACTTTTCACTTTCATGCATTGAAGAAGGAAATAGCAACCCACTCCAGTGTTCTTGCCTGGAGAATCCCAGGGACGGGAGAGCCCGGTGGGCTGACGTCTATGGGGTCGCACAGAGTCGGACACGACTGAAGCAACTTAGTAGTAGTAGTAGTATTGCTTTTAGTGTGTTTCATAGACTGAATGGTGCGCCCCTCCCCTACCAATTCATATGCTGATGTCCTAATTCCCAATAGTTCAGAATGCAATGGCATTTGGAGATAGGGCTTTTAAAGAGCTAATTAACATAAAATGAGGCCATTAGGGTTGGCCGAACCACTGTGACTGGGGTCCTTATAAAAGGAAATCTGGGCACACAAAGACACAATGGGATATGAACACCCAAAAGAGAGACTATTTGAGGACACAAGGAAAAGGCACCCATTTGCAAGCCAAAGAGTAAAGCTTCAGAGAAACAAAACCTATGGATACCTTGACCTTGGGTTTCTAGATCCAAAACTGTGAGGAAATCAATTTCCATTGTTAAAGCTTCCCAGTCTACGGTACTCTGTGATGACAGACCTAGCAAACCACTATAGCAAGCAATAGCAATTTTACTTACAACTATCATTTTGAACACAACTGTTATCTGTGTGAGTCTGAAATACTCTAGTCTTGACATTTTTAATATAAGTAAAACAACTGTTTATATAATACTTCATTAGCATAATTAGTATAGTATTACTTAGGCACTAAAATATCATAAATACACTATTATATCAGTTATTGGCAAACTTATTTAAAAATTTTAGATTACATGCTAGACAACAATGTGCTGCTCACTGATAAGGAACTGAAGGGTCCTCCGACATAACTAAAGGACCACAATGGAACTAATCAGGAGTGTTCCTACTCCATTGGGCTGACTGAGCATCGATGTCCAGAAAACTATGTCAAAGTGGGTGTGAGGACAGGAAGTAAACAGAAACAGACGTGTCAAATAAATGTCCTCAACTGGAGGGATGAAGGAAGGATGGAAAGAGATTTCGGAATCTAGTTTTAAGCAGAGAGAAGGCAAGGAAGGTTTTCAGAGAACAGAAGTAGTGAGGATCATTGTAGGTTTATAAGATTCTAAATACATTAGTCAACAAAGCCAACAATTGAATATTTACTTACGTGAGGATTGTTTGTTCTATATGAAACCATAAATATAAATAGAAAAGAAATTCTCTTACTAAGTACCAGATGAATATCAAGATAATAAAACTTTATCTTCTGTATATTTTTGAGGTGGACATGACTTTTATTTATAATTACAATAAAAAAGAAATCATACATCTCCTCATTTATTTATGAATAAATACTTACCTGATGAAAGCAGGCTGAATCAGTTCAACTATATGGAGTAGTATTTTCCTTTTATAACTGACATAGGTAAATGGCAAAAAATAACTGCATTAATAGGTTATATTCACAAGTAAAAACAGCAATCCACAAAGATCTTGACGCATTTGACTGCTTTCAAAAAAAAAATATAAGGCTGTGAAATAAAAATCGTAACTGTTTTTGCCTTTTCAACTGAAAACATCTCCAGGGTTTGTGATTCTAAAAATAAAATATGTGCCTTATAAGAGCAGATATCTACGTCTTTACTGATTAGAAAGTCAAAATCTTTCTACAGTAATCCTTCTTAGTCCTCACCTTTTTGTAAAATCCACTTCAAAATTACAAATCTTTAATTGTATACAAGTATTTCTGAAAAAAATCTCATAAATGAGGAAAATATAGTGCATTTCAAAACTCTGAGGTCAAAATCTCCATTCACTTCACCTGTTGTGCACATCAACACAAAGACAGAATGTCATAAACTCTAACTAATTTTCCTAATCTCAATCTATTATCTACCTCATAAGACTTGCTTTTAAATCATCCTGCTTATAAACACCCTCCAAATATCCTCTCCTAAAATCCTCGTTTAGACATCTATTAAAATTTTGTCAATGTAGTATTCTTTTTTTCTTGCCAGTAGTTCTAACAAACTCAGTTTTGCTTGGTCAAAAGTTGTTTTCTTCGCAGTTATTTGTCAGATGAATAGTCAAAAATTGTGGAGATAAAGGAGAACTCCCAATGAAAGCCTTGTGCAACCTGACTTAAACTCCTCTGCTTGAAACCTGTTCCTCCAAGATCATTGAAGTTTCCATCTAGGAGTCTCTCTGACAGTAAGGGTGAGGTATGCACTGCATTTGGTCTAAATTTTAAGTTATTTTTGGCATTCTCCCAAATGCAGAGTTTATGCCTCCTAGGAAAGAGAATTGATTTTAGTAATAATTTGATAGCCTAATAAATTTTTTGAAAATCCTTGTTCTAGATGAAAACACCTGCTCTGTTGCTTATAACATGACTGTTTTCATGGCTTCTATTGTGAGTCAATAAAGGGATTCATGAGGTTGGACTGCTTAGAGTTAGGTTTTGTTAGACTGATTCTCTTTAGATAAACTTTACCTCAGCATTCTTTTCAAAATCTTGTGAGGATCTTCCCCAGTCTTATCTTGGTTGATTCCAGTTAGTCTCATTTTGCTCAGAGTTAGGGAGTTTAAATTCCTCACCTGGTCTTCAGCCAGGTTCTTAAAATAGGAAGTTGCCCAAGAAAAATTTTAATGTGTTTTTTTCAGTTTATTTGGCCCTATAGATCAAATTTCTGATTGCTTTCTATTTTAGCTCATGTGCTTATCTCTCTAATTGGTGTAATTCCATCCAATATGTCTGCAACTGTAGAGTCCATTTGGGGGAACTTAATTGTTGTATTGATGCTTGATGCAATTCACTGGAGTTCAAATTATTGTTTAAACCTGTTGTTTATACTCTTGTGTGGCTCTCAAAGTGTGTGCTAATGGGTTTCCTATATTAAGGCTTCTTTTGTCCTTCCATAATGATGGTTTCTTGTTTGTCCAAAGGTTCTCCCCTTTCTCTTTTCTTCTATTTTTTTCTGCTTCTCTTAAGAAAAATTGTTCTGTCACTATGTACATACATCTCTAGATAATCATTTAAACATTTCCAAAAGAAAGATTTAAAAAAATGAATAGTGTGCACTTTTTATGGATTGTGATTTCCTTATGTGAGATACAACTAAGAATGTATTCTTGCTTACAGAAGTAGAGTTGATAAGGTTGGTTTTGCTTAACCAATAAGTTTCTTTTGGATAGTTTCTTAAAATGTCAATGGTCTATAAACATGGAAGAAAAATAGGATGAAATATAGAAAACATAAGATGTGAAAAATAGCTAATAAAACCTGCAGTGCATAAGCACCACTCTCTGTAAACAATGCTATAAATGAAAAGGTAAATAAAATTTTCTCTCATATGTAATATGAAATATGGACTTAAGAATATTTGAGATTCAATGACAGATTCAAAGTATATTTTATTTGTTGTCCTGTCAAGAATTTGTCATCTGAGAACCAATTTGAGATGTAAAACCTAAGGCTAGGCTTTAGATATCACCAGTTGCCACAGCACTGAATAGTTCGTGTAAACAGTAAAATCTCTCAACAACATGATACCCAAATTGTCTCTGACAGAAGGAAAGATGAAAGGAAGAACAAATAGAAATAATAGTAACAGTTGTCATGTATTGCATGCTTCCTAGATGGCAGGCACTGCTCAAAGAGCTTTACCCATATTAACTCATTTTATCCTTTTAAAAAATTTTTGAAATAGAAATAATCATTATGGTCTTTAAAGTGTAATTCTTTCAATTAAATATTGATTTACAAGCACAAAGATTTTTCAGTTCATTTATTGCCTGTCAATTCCGACAAAAGGGAGAAAAAAGGGATATTTATTTTTTTTACTGAGTCCTTAAAAGGTCTCTTGATCTCAGAACTGAACTGTAAATCAGATACGCCTTAGTGACAAATTATAGCCACTGAACTATTCAATAATTCTCATTATGAATGAAGAGTTATTTTTGCCATAGATTTTATATCTCAAAGAAAACTATAATATTAGCCAATACATATTTCTCCCCCAGATTGTGTCATCACTGTGGCTTTAAAAGAATCTCTTATTCTATAAAACTCTATATCAACCAAGAATGGAATGGGATAGTTAAATTTCAACAAAAGTGAAAACAGCCTATTCTGAATGCTGAACAATAAAGAAAACACACAAATGTAGCAAATTTTGCAGAAAAATTACTAAAGGTAACTGGCAATCATGATTTGTTTCTCAGTGAAGATTTTCACCAAGCTACAAAAGAAATATAGTTGTCTATAATTTCAAATTATATAGAACATTAGCTTTCAAGAGAACAATGGGACTTCATCACTTTTTGCTCTTATTTCTAAGAGAGACAACACATTTTCTTCAATTTTAGCTCTATTCTTAAAATTCACATATTCTGTTTCCTTTCTCTGTTTTGAAAACGATTCCCTCTAGGGGTCTGTTGGAACTAGGAGAAACAGTAGCAAGTTCTCTTAACTTAAGCAGTAACCTAGGTCTAAAATAACCTGTGTAATAATTCTAAGTTATAAATAGAAAAATAAATCAATGGTGATTTTTATTTTGTTTCACTTTTAATAATGTCTATTATAAATTCTTTTGAAATACAGGGTATCATTGATCTGATTCTTTGAACATTCTCCCTTTTGAGGCTGAACTTCTAAAATGACTTACATCACGTAGAAATATGTAATATGTGAAAGTGAAAGTGAAGTCGGTCAGTCGTGTCCGACTCTTTGTGACCCGGTGGACTGTAGCCTACCAGGCTTCTCCATCCATGGGATTCTCCAGGCAAGAATACTGGAGTGGGTTACCATTTCCTTCTCCAGGGGATCTTCCCGACCCAGGGATCGAACCTGGGTCTCTCGCACTGGATGCAGACACTTGATACACAATTCAAAGCCTATCTAATTAGATAATCCAATTACATTAACAAAGGCATATAATCTACTACTTATCAGAATACATTTCCCTAGGAATATTGTATGCTAAAGTGATACCTTACATAAGCAGCAAATCATGAATTATTATTTCAAATGATTAATATATTTAAATATAAAGTAGGCTTGTGGGACTAGCACTTAACTAAACATTTTATTTTTCTACCTTTTTCAAATATCTCTGATGATTATGTTTACATACTAGAAGTTCATATCATCTGTAATTTCCTAGTTATGGTTTTTGGCAAAGAGAGGATTGGGAACATTATAGTCCAACAGAGAAAGTTGACAAAGCATTCTGAATTACAAAGCAGGTAGGTTGTAAGCCATGTCCATGATTTTCTTGAGGGTAACACATTCATAAATCAGCTTTTAATGATTTGGTATGTCCACTGTTTCCTAACTATGTGTCCATCAGAATCTATTTATTTGTACTTGCAATCCCCCAAGTAAAATCCAAATTTTAAGAAGTATCACTGGCATGGTCAAACATAACCAACTGAAACTGAAAATCAATTTTCAAATCACAACAGGGGATTTTTCTCATAAAAGAATGCATGTGTCTATAATTTGGGGGGGGGTCTATTTCTAAGGAACGCATCTAGAAATTATCGAAAATGTTCCTTTTCTCTCAGATGTTTAAGAAGCATTTTCAAAATCTGTCTTATAGGAATATAAAACTCCTTATTTAAAATGTTCAAGTGTACCAATATTAATTTTTCTTCAGAATTCCAGGTTAAGGATGGTAACATGATCTCTACTTACTCTGTTTGTTACTTTGGGAGATTTGAGCTCTGCCAATTACGTAAAAGTGATTCGTGCTCATTACAAACTTGCACTTTATTTCCATTGCATCAGTGGCTCTGGAATTTCTGTAACTTCCAATAACACAGCCACAATCCAAAAGTTCTGATAATCACTGTCTCTCACCTTAGCTTGCAACATTAAGTATAATTTCTGAAATTAAATGCTTAATCCTGATTTAGATATCAAACCATAACAGCTTTCTTTATCCATATCTCCTATCATGTGTATTTAGACTTGTGATATAAGTGTTAGTCGCTCAGTAGTGCCCGACTCTTTGCGACCCCATGGATTGTAGCCCACCATGCTCCTCTGTCCATAAGATTTTCCAGGCAAGGATACTGGAGTGGGTTGCTATTTCCTTCTCCAGGCAATCTTCCCAACCCAGGGATCAAACTCGGTCTTCTGCACTGCAGGCAGATTCTTTATCGACTGAGCTACAATGGAAGCCCTGTGATATAAGATATAAGATATAAGATATTCAGAATAGGGATGGTCAGGTAGTTTTCAGGTAGGGTAGAAGAAAAGACAACTTGCCATTCAAAATTATTTTGTACAAACACATGCACACATACACACACAGGTGCATATGCATATGAATCTTTACTAAGTTAACAAAAAGTGTACTTTGGAAAATATAATACTAATATTTAAAATAACAAAGGTGAGAGAGTCAATTCCTAAGCAAACTGATAAGAAGTCCTAGGTCCCCAAGGAGGAGAAAGGGATCTGGGGCTCTCAAGGAGGAGGAAAAGACAAACGTCTTTTTTTTTTCCCCTCTTCATTTCTTAGTCTTAGTCACATAAAATGTTTTCTCCTTTAAGCCTGGAACTGATGATTACACAACAACTTCAAACTCTGTACTAAGGATTATATAACAATGTATCCTGCTTGAGGACAGTTTCTCCTTCCTGAAAACCTTCTGACTAATCCTGATATTTTAGAATGTATATTATGGGAGTGGATCTGGTAAAATCTTTCTATTGTTAAATTCTAATACTGTTATCTTAAAATGTAAATTGTGGGGGTGGGTCTGGTAAAATTTTTACAACCTTGAGACCTTCTTTTGATTTATTGTAATAACCAATTAAAAAAGTATATAAATCCCTTGCTTAGACTAGGGAAGGTGGTCCTCCCCATCTCCCTTCTGATCTCTGTGTCAGAAGCTTTCTCTGTCCCTTTTTCACTATAATAAAACTCTGCTACACAAAAGCTCTTGAGTGATCAAGCCTGGTCCCAACTCCTGAAGCAAAAATCTTCTTCAGAGATCACGAATCTGACATCATTCACCATAAGCTATCAAAGGTATACAATCTTATAAAAAAAACTGATAGCAACCTGGTTTTATCCACAATTCACAGCAAAAATACTGTATATAGGAGAACAGAGTTTCCTTAAGGAAAGAAATATGATTTATCCATGTGTCATATCCAGTGAAATTTCACTGAGGATTTTTTTTATGAGTTATAAGATCCACAAGAGGCAAGAAATTCACTCACAGATAGAAGTATCAGTTATACGATGACATTTTACACAGCATTCCACTAATTTCCCTTTTTAAACAACCTTGCTATTACTTATTATGATCAGCATCCTCAATTTACATGCATGTATAAATACATTAAAAAAAAGTACCTATTTTTTTAATACAACTAATATGTGTTTTCAAACGTTTTACAACAATACAAGCAATTTAGGTACTGCTCATCTCTTTTTCCTTCAGGAAATTTGTATTTTAATCAATTCTTCTTAATTTATATTTTTATACAGCATGTAGTGTTCAGATCTGGCCTTCCTGTCTAGCAATTAGCCTTTTAACAATATTTACTACTTAGCTAGACAGCATATTACTTACTGCCTGCTTCAATTCTCCATGCAAACTCTCAAATGGTAAAGAGAACATTTTAAAGGACACTTCTTAAACCTTATAAATATCTGGTAAGAGGCCCTTAGTATCACATCCGTCAACATCTATTGGGAACATCTGTCATTTGAACTAAGACAAATTAATTCATCTTCAGAAGTAATCATTGTCATTTTGTCTTCATCAATCACAATAGCACTAGGATGAAAAATTCTAAGAGGGTATTTTGAGTAAGAGTTTTCCAAATCCACACATTTCAATTTAACATAATCACAAGGACTTTATATATACATCTTTGTAATACACACATGTAACAGAACACAGCAAGCAGGAATCAGAAAGATGCCTGTCACAATTCATAAGCAAGAGAGATCAGGACACTCTTAAGGAATTACACTCTTATTTATAGGTCACTTACCACTGAAACTTGATAAACAGTGTTCACAACATATTTCTCCTCTTGTCTGATACCTCCCTAAAGTGTCTTACCATAGAATGGATTAGACTTTACAATCATAGGGAAAACTGAGGTGAGTGTTAGGTTGACTAGAAATAAGCCCAAGTAACGCAGTATTGCCCAGATAGGGAGTGAAGTGGCTGTTTTGACTTTAGTAACTTGACTTTTCATTCCTGGATAGGAGGTGTCAAGTGAAGACATAATAATGCTTTCATTAATTTGATGATTTTACCTTCTTCACAATAACTCCACTAACCAAGAATGGAGGCCCAAATCAAGGTTGTCCCCTCAATGCAGATGTATATATTAAATTGTAGGCCATTAACAATTTGGCCTTCACACAAACCACAAAATACCTTCAAGAAAAAATTTTAATTTAAAATACATTATTGACATATTCCTTACCCATAAGTATATTTATAATAAAATAAAATCAGAAGAAATAAAAAATAAGCAATAAAATTTAACAGCAACTCTTCTCAGTAAAAGCCTTTAAATATAACATGAAAAAACTAAAAAATCTTAACTTAAAAAATGATTTTTGCTACCATTTAGCAATGTCATCACATGGCTACATGGATTTGAATTTCCCTTCTTTAGACACATAATTGCTCTTGGACTAGGATACAATGGTGAGGAGGTGAAACTGTACATCCTCGAACACACCAAATCAGCAGAAATAAATCACAACTGTCCTGCTCAGGTGTGAACTTTTACTTAGAACATGAGGAGTTGAGTTCTTTCTCTAACTAGATCCACTTTAGTTCCAACTGACAGACAGTAGTTACCCTCACAAACCTGTAAATGGCTCTGAGATCTTCCTTATACAGTACATGCTTTTACCTTCTGTCCTACAATACAAAATATCTCTAGAGATTTAACTACATTTCACCTTCCCCAGCTCTTTTGCCAATGTGATCCTACTGTTGTGCATCCCTCTAAAGGAATAGATTCTTCTGGATAGAAATAGCAAATAAATGGAAAGAGACCACACATGACAGTTAACTAGGAACTAAAATGCCAAATACTAAAAACACACAACTGGAAATTAGAAGAGCAAAGAAAGAGGGGCAAACATCATGCATTAAATACAGAAGAAATATGTTTTTACAGAAAGAGAAACCACAGATGGGGAGGAGGGTTACATTATTCTCTCATTTTATAGACTAAGTGTCTTCACTTTTGACCCAAATTATACTGTAAATATCACCAAAAATAAAATTACCTTTTGAGTAACAAGAAAATATTGATTTACTGAATTAAATATCCCACCACCTCACTACACCCAGCAATGTGAGTCACAGAGAAAAGTAGAGCATTTACACTTTTACACTGAAAAGGATTTTATCTAATTAAAATTAGATAATAATATATATCACATAAATAATATGATATTCTGTTTGATACTACTAAAAATTTCCCTTCTGTATAAAGCATCTAGAGTAGACACTAGTTAAAGGAAATTTTAGAATCACTAGTCTTACCAGAGCAACTTCACACCATCAAACAATGCACACCCACCTAGCAGCATATGCCAAAACCCTTGGACACGAGAGTGAAGAACCACAATGCCATAAAATGTTTTCATTGTTAGAATTATGCTAATCTTTCAGTAAATCACTTTAAATATTGCATCAAATCTTTGCTCAAAAAGGTTTCTCTGCCCTATCTAGAGGGCCCTACTGCTTTAAAAATCCACTTTAACAGAAACAAAACACTTACCTCATTGGAGACAGGATATTTTCTTCAGTTTCAGAGGAGCAAGTACAAATAACTCATTTACATAAACATGTGTAAAATGTGTTTTGGCCAGAGTGAATGAGATGTTATCAAAATCCCTTTCAACACATCCCCATCATCCTTATCATCATCAGCATCAATCAGCATCACCCACCACATCAGGGCAACCTTCTCTCTTCTTCTCCATCCCTCTCCCTTTGATTTTCTTACCTCTCTCCCTCCTTGTACTGACTCCAATCTTTTCAAGTTCAAACCCTGAAAGAGGGGAAAAAAAAAAAAAAAACTACATTTATTACTGATGGCAAAGAAGAAGTAACTAGTACCAGTGAGAAATTTTAAAGTGAAATAGTTCATTTAACAAAGACGATCTGAAGGCAGATTAATATTTCATACATATGATAATGTCCATAACTAAGTCTTCAAATATGGTATCAATGCACTTTTTTGCTAAATCCCAAGACATTAAGTAAAAATAAAATACAAAGCATTTTTTTTGTTTAGTAATGATTGTCGGTCTCTCAGTGAAGTCACAATCTAAAAGGATTTGCTATGGTAGTAAGCTTTTATTCTATTGCTTTGCACTTGGCACATCCTGGAGCCCAGATCTGAGTTAAGGTTGATAAAAAGAATTAGCTTCATTTGCAGCACTGATGATCATCTAGGAAATATTCAGAATTTTATCTCCTGAAAAAATTTCTCATCTTTTATTATCATAAATGCTTTTTACATTAAAAGAGGAGGGATTCCTGTTAAATCCCCAATAAATACTAAGAATAATTAAATGAGAGAAGACTCTCTCTTTCTTCGCATGCCTATTGCAAATATGCTTGTGGCACTAGAGTCAGTCTGTCCATCTGTCTATCCTCCCTAGAAATACTGCTATTTAGAAAGTGAGATAATGGAACAAATTGCTCCCTCCTGCAAATCCAATAAAGGGCTTCCACGGTGGCTCAGACAATAAAGAATCTGCTTGCAATGCAGGAAACCCAAGTTAATGGGTTAGGAAGATCCCCTGGAGAAGGGCACGGCAACCCACTCCAGTATTCTTGCCTGGAGAATCCCATGGACAGAGGAGTCTGATGGGCTACAGTCCATGGGATCGCAAAGAGTCGGACACGACTGAACAACTTTTCAAAACAACAATAAATACAACAAAAGTTTCAATTACTGTTATTTTCCTTATTGTAGTAGTTTTGTATGTGGAAGGAACAATATGAAAATTGCAGTGACATATGGTATCATAGTACCTAATTCTTTCTTTTTACCTTCCTTCCTTTTTCTTCTACTTTTCTCTCTCTCAATCACACCCATAAATTATTTTACAATACATATTTATTTGGTATGTACTGTGGGTCAGACACCATGCTAGATACTAGGATTATCAGTAATAAATATTCCTCAAAGTTTAGGAGATCACTGACTACACACACAAAACTGAAGATAAAACTTTAGGATAATGATGCCAGGTATACAATATTCTCTCTTAGCATAGGATGAAAGAGACAATTCAGTCAATGAATCAGCAAATACATAAAGGACCACAGAGGAGAATCACATCTAAACAGTGGTAGAGGCTGAAGAGGCAAAGCAGAACAGCATGCAGCACTCTAAAAACCTGGCTACACAATGTCTGGTGTCTGGATTTATAGCATATTCATTTCTAATGATGACTCCACCCAAGACTAGCCGAGCAGGTAAATATATTTTAACAAAATTTCTAGGCAATTCACATGCATATTAAGAGTTTGAAAACCACTGCACTAAGAGGTCTATGAAAGGTGAATGGTTTAGTTGGCATATACTGTGAGTGGTGCATAAGAGGCGGAAAATAGGCTGAAAAGTTGATCAAATTGTGAAGTCTTAGACTGTTCTTCAGGGCTTTCGTGGTGGCTCAGATGGTAAAGAATTCACCCGCAATGCAGGAGACCCAGGTTTGATCCCTGGGGTGGGAAGATCCCCTGGAGCATTTACGTTTAAAAATGTAAAAGATTTATAAGATCTGATGAGAAACCGGAGTGTTAATGTTTAACACATTTTCAAGTGGTTTTTAAGTTATCTCATATATTAAACATTTCTTGAATTGTTTGATAAAAAATAAGAACAAAATATTAAATAACTCCACTTTGTTTAAAAAATATGACTATTACACTAATGATTCTAGTAAAGGCTCTAGGATCAACCTGACAAATAGTCATTTTTATAAATAAATGACAGGCTGACTTCTGAGTGCAGAAAATTATCTGCATTTGCAGGATACACTTTGAATAGCTTTTACTGACTATGCCAAAGCCTTTGACTGTGTGGATCACAACAAATTGTAGAAAATTCTGAAAGAGAGGGGAATACCAGACCATCTTACCTGCCTCCTGAGAAGTCTATATGCAGGTCAAGAAGCAACAGTTAGAACTGGACATGGAACAACAGACTGGTTCCAAATATGGAAAGGAGTATGTCAAGGCTTATATAGTCACCCTGCTTATTTAACATAAATGCAGAGTACATCATGAGAAATGCTAGGCTTGATCAAGCACAAGCTGGAATCAAGACTGCTGGGAGAAATACCAATAACCTCAGATATGCAGATGACACCACCGTTATGGCAGAAAGTAAAGAAGAACTAAAGAGGCTCTTGATGAAAGTGAAAGAGAAGAGTGAAAAAGTTGGCTTAAAGCCAACATTCAGAAAACTAAGTTCATGGCATCTGGTCCTATCACTTCAAGGCAAATAGATGGGGAAACAGTGGAAACAGTGACAGACTGTTTTTTGGGTGGCAAAATCATTGCAGATGGTGAGTGCAGCCATGAAGTTAAAAGATGCTTGCTCCTTGGAAGAAAAGTTATGACCAACCTAGAGAGCATATTAAAAAGCAGAGACATTACTTTGCCAACAAAGATCCATCTATTCAAAGCTATGGTTTTCCCAGTAGTCATGTATGGATGTGAGCATTGGACTATAAAGAAAGCTGACCACTGAAGAATTGATGCATTTGAACTGTGGTGTTGGAGAAGACTCTTGAGAATTCCTCAGACTGCAAGAAGATCCAACCAGTACCCCCTAAAGGAAATCAGTCCTGAATATTTATTAGAAGGACTGATGTTGAAGCTGAAACTCCAATAGTTTGGCCACCTGATGCAAAGTACTGACTCACTGGAAAAGACCCTGATGCTGGGAAAGATTGAAGGTGGGAGGAGAAGGGGATGATAGGTTGGATGGCATCATCAACTCAATGGACATGAGCATGAGTAAGCTCTGGGAGTTGGTGATGGACAGGGAAGCCTGGCATGCTGCAGTCCATGGGGTCACAAAGAGTCGGACAGGACTGAGTGACTGAACTGAACTGAAATTTCATATGAAATAAAAAATATAAAACAGAACCTTAGAACATTTCTTAACCTGGAAGTGTAGGCTAAAAATAAATTCTAAAATGAAATTCATGCTCATAACTTTTAGGATATGGGAAACAATGTTATGATGTACTTTTGAATTCAGACAGACGTGCTTAAATCTTTGCTTTGGTATCTTCTTTTGTGTTCTCTCTAATGAATTACATGATACTTTTCAACCTCTTCTTTATACTTGAAAAAAATAATAAATGTAATGATTATTATGTAGTTGCTATAAAGATTATATTAGGCAATATGTGTATAGCACTTAGCAAAGAGCCAGGAGGAACAGCATATTCCAAAATAGTAACTGCTATCTGGTCTTTTTGTTATAATTCTTATCATTATTACACTCATACAACATGTCTAAATATAAGATCAATTTGAGCAAAATACCCTGATATTGTACTCTTCTTTTGAAGAATGTAAATTATCACTCTTTTCTTTAACTCCTTGATATATTTATATTTGTAATAGTGTTTTAAATTTCTTGTCTGTTAATTCTATCATGCCATTTCCATTTCTATTATTATTGGCAATTATTTCCCAGTTATTAGTCACATTTTCCTATTTTTCCTTATGTCCAATAATGTTTTTATTGGTTCTCAGATATTGAGATCTTACTCTGCTTAGTGTTAGATTTGTTTATTCTCTTAGAAGGAGTTAGGACTGTTTCTGCAAATGATTAAGTTATTTGTGGGTCCAACCAACTACAAAACTTGTTTTAACGACATTTTAGGCTAAGTCTGAAGTTGTCTTTAGAGTTATTTATCTTTATTACCAAAGCTCAACCCTTCTGTGCTCTCTACTGAATATTCCATGTATTCAAAGAAAATTCACTACTCTGACTGATAGAAATTCAAAAGATTCCCAGACCTAAGGAAACGTTGGGAATTCTATTTAAAGTTCTCTTGTAATCATTCTTTTCTAGCAGTTATTCTTTGCCTAGCCTTGTCAAATTTCACTTGACATATGTGAAGGTTGTTTTTCAAATAAAATTCTCAGAGTAACACATATGTAGATTTCTAGAGCTCTTCTCTGTGTATTTTCCTCCTTTCTGGTAATCAGACCTACAAATTCTAGCTGCCTGTTCTCTCCAAACTCAGACAGTTGTCTCCTCAACTACAAAATTTAAGAACTCTATAGTTCTGTCTGGGCAGTCCTTCCATGTACCAATACCCGAATTTCCAGCCTTCCCGTTTCTTACCACTGCATTTCTTCTTAAATAGTAGTATGATTTCGGGGAAGAAAACACACTTTTGGAAGATGAACACAATGTTGAACTCTTTCAGTTTGGTGGTTGTTGAGCCACTAAGTTGTGTCCAACTCCTTTGACCCTGTGGACTGTAGGCCTCCAGTCTCTTCTGTCCATGGGCTTCTCCAGTCAAGAATACTGAAGTGGGTTGTCATTTCCTTCTCTGGGGATCTTCCCCACCCGGGGATTGAACCTGGTCTCCTGCATTGCAGGCAGATTCTTTACCAACTGAGCCACCAGTTTATCTATCAAGAAAATGATGTGGGGATGGAAAGATATAGAGAGTTGTACTGGATGGCCATTTGTAGAGCTCTAAAATCTACTATCTGTGCCGTGCTTTAATTTTAAGACAGACAGTCTGGTTCTCTTACAGGTTCTTACTACGCATCTTTCTAGTACGGCTTCTTAGTGAGACAGATAAACTATTCAAGAAATTAAGAAATTCCAAAGAGTTTGACCCTGGTGGCCTAGACAGTAAAGC
The DNA here is from genome assembly GCF_029378745.1 of Bos indicus. NCBI lineage: Eukaryota > Metazoa > Chordata > Mammalia > Artiodactyla > Bovidae > Bos > Bos indicus. The sequence continues at coordinate 34,268,725 of NC_091765.1, forward strand.
ATCTGCCTGCAATGTGGGAGACCTAGGTTTGATACCTGGGTCAGGAAGATCCCCTGGAGAAGGAAATGGCAACCCACTCCAAGACTCTTGCCTGGAAAATTCCATGGACGGAGGAGCCTGGTGGGCTACAGTCCATGAAAAAGAGTCGAACACTACTGAGATACTTCACTTCTTCTTCAATAAGTTTGAACACAGTTTGATAAAAATACTCTCAAACTTATTTGGTTCCTAAATTCTGGTTTTCTTAATTTGGATATCTAAATTTTCCTCTATCAGATTGCTGCACACACTTTAAATTCAGTGTCAAGTTTCAGTTATATTGCTGATTAAAAAAAAAACAAAACAAAAAAGACCTTAGTTGTAAATATGGCTTTCCAACCTTAGTCATATTTAACATTCATTTTGTAAGTGATAGTACTGAGATATGTGACTAGTCATAGGTTTACAGAATAAACTTAGAAATTCAGAAACTTTCCCAAGGCTGGTGACCCTACTTAAAAACTCCAAGAATTCACTCTTACATATAATTTTCAGTCTTCCTTTAAAGTTAATGAACATAGTTTAAATATTCTTTGTCATCTCTTATAACTTTTTTAGGCCATTATATTGGGAAAACTGTTTTTCTTATATTATATTGAAATATTTATGTCATAGAGAGATTTGTGTTCAGCTGTTTTAAAGTTCTATGGAGTTCATTAAGATTTGAACTAAAATCCATCCAAAGACAAAAAAGAAAACATTCAAGTGTAAAAAATTGTCAAACTGTTTTTCTTTTTTTATTTTTTAAATTAGTCATGTTGGTCACCTTTGAAACTCTGTATCATGGTATCTGTAATTCATTCACTGGAAACTTTGCATTGCTCTTTATTTTCCTTCTCAAAAACCAATATATGTCATTGCTTTTGGTGACTTTGGCCCATTCCTCTGTCATTTTAAAAATGGAAAACCATTCCATATTTTTTTTTAAAGTAATATTGTCATTACATCACAGAATACTTTAAAATGTCCACATATTTAAAACAGTATATATTTGTTGAATTTTTACTAGATGACAGGCATAATGCTGAGCACTTTACATGACAATTTTTATTCCTCACAATTACTTTCTATTGTAAGAACCACTATTAATTCCCATTTTTGGCATAGGGTCATTGAGGCAAAGAGATTAATTAACTTGCCTAAGGAGACACAGCTAGAAGGAGGTGGAGTTAATTATTGAGCCCAGAGTATTTGACTTAGAGCTCCTTTTGCAACCAGTATACATAGTGCCTCCAAAAATTACTACTATTTTATGTCTTACATGTATTGAGATGAATGTCTAATATGATAAGACCAATATGTACTTAATAAGTAGATGAGTACACCTAAACACAGAATTATATTAAGTTCACATGTATCATGTCATTAAGAAGTAAATGCAAGATAAATTTTTGGCTTTGAATTCATTTAGGATTTGGAAATAACTGTGAGAAAAAAAGTTAAAGTAAATGAGATTGGATTCCAGAGTTCTTGATTTCTTGGAAAGAAATGTAAAATTCAATTGAAATATTTCCTGGGGCAGACAAAGATTAAAAGAAAATTAATTCAACTATGTGGGCATAAATAACATTGCATAGAGCTTGTCTGTGATTATCGTTGCTTTAGGCTAACTAAAATATTATACAAGTATAGTACTTCCATACCTCCAGTTTTCTAGCAGTTCTCATTTTGGTATACTGCATGTTAAATTTCTTCTGCTCCAGGGATTTGGGTCCTCATATTCCATGAGTTTATATACAATGAAATTTGCCCTAAAACTAGAATATTTCCAGTATTTCTGATGTTCACAGCTGGCTCATCATTGGTGATAAAGGTGTCTTTTCATTTCTGATACGAGACTAATCAACAACATAGAATTTCTATTAAGATTTCATGTAATATTATTTCTTACAACCTCTATGTTTTATTCTAATTCTTAAATGGAAAATTAAAGACACAGTTTCAGAAAATAAGTAATCTCAGATATTGCCAATGAAAACTGTAATGTTTTAGAAACCCTCATGGTGGTAACATCAGTCTAACTGCGAAATTTAACAGCTATGGCCAGGACTCCTAATGAGTGGAATGTGGCACTGCTAAATATTTGAAAATCTATCCCTTGATTAGGCTAAGCTAATTGAAATAGTAGTCTGTCTAGTGAGCTGTGTTTTATATTCTTACTATGGAATATAAAAAGAGAGAACTTCCTAAAGTAGTTCAAGAGAGAGGACCAATAGATAGAACATGTTTGTCTATCAATCTGTATTTCTATAATGCCTGAGCCCATCTCTTTCTAAATCCATTCATATCACCCGTTTACAGAATCTGTGTTTTCAGTGTAGTCCTTGTTCATGCCAAGCATTGTTTTAACATAGACTTCGGAACCAGGTGCTCATCGCAGGGGACCTCTCTTCACCTAGATGCTTGTACAACTAAACCCACAGCTTCTAGGTGTATGCTTACATCTTACCTTCTCAGGGAGGTCTACTTTATCCCCTTATTCAATATTTTATTCTACTCCCTCCCTACTTCACTGCAAGGGACACTTAAATCTCTTAATATACTGAATACATCTATCACTATTGTATATTACCAATCTTTTCAATCTGTATTTAAGTGCTACAAAGGCAAGCATCAAATCTTTGTTGCTGTGTTTTCCAGATTATCCCAATTGTTTAAACAGTGCCTGGAGAACGGTGAGTGCTAAAATATTTAAATGTTTGTGAAATAAATGGAAATTTATTTTTCAATTTATTCATGTATCTAAAGTTTTACCTAATCTGTTCTATGCTAAGTCACTTCAGTCATGTCCAACTCTGTGCAACCCCGTAGACGGCAGCCCATTAAAATATTTAAATGTTTGCTGAATAAATGGAAATTTATTTTTCAATTTATTCATGTATCTAAAGCTTTACCTAATCTGTTCTATGCTAAGTCACTTCAGTCATGTCCGACTCTGTGCAACCCCATAGATGGCAGCCCACCAGGCTCCCCCGTCCCCGGGATTCTCCAGGCAAGAACACTGGAGTGGGTTGCCATTTCCTTCTCCAATGCATGAAAGTGAAAAGTGAAAGTGAAGTCTCTCAGTCGTGTCCGACCCTCAGTGACCCCATGGACTGCAGCCTTCCAGGCTCCTCCATTCATGGGATTTTCCAAGCAAGAGTACTGGAGTGGGTTGCCATTGCCTTCTCCGAATCTGTTCTATATTAATTTATATTTGTAAATTGTATGGTCTGTTAGCTTTAGTGATATAACAGATAAAATGTTGACATCCCTATTAAAGTTAAATCAACAAAAAATCTAAAAATTCATTTATAATTTTTAAATTTTCAGCATTTTCTCATCACACTAAATCTTTTGACAAGACCAAAGCAAGTGTGCTGTTAGGTTTTCAATTAAATATCTAAGCAATAATCAGTAACAAATTGACTATAAGAATTTTAGGAAAAATTATTGATTTCAGAATATCCCTTGAAGCATAATTCATAACAGGACAGTATTCCCTTTCTACCAAGATGACAATGATTATTTCAGGATAAAAACTAAACTAACATATGCAAGTCTGGACAAAGCAAGTTCAATTAAAATAAATAGTATGGATTACTGGATTCTATCTATATCTAGAGTAATTATTCAGCTTTATCATAATTCTTAGAAAATTAAAGTTTAGTTCAGAAAGACTGAGTCTAGACTATGAATTGAAAACAATGCCAATTTATAAAATGGTAAAGTTACATATGATTATATATAATGAATTCTCAGTTCAGTTGCTCAGTCATGTCCGACTCTTTGCAACCCCATGGACTGCAGCACACCAGGCTTCCCTGTCCATCACCAACTCCCGGAGCTTATGCCCATTGAATCGGTGATGCCATCCAACCATCTCATCCTCTGTTGACCCCTTCTCCTCCTGCCTTCAATCTGTCCCACCTTCAGGGTCTTTTCCAATGAGTCAGTCCTTCGCATCAGATGGCCAAAGTATTGGCATTTCAGCTTCAGCATCAGTCCTTCCAATGAATATTCAGGATTGATTTCCTTTAGGATTGACTGATTGCATCTCCTTGCAGTCCAAGGGACTCTGAGTCTTCTCCAACACAAGAGTTCATAAGGATCAATGAATTCTAAATGATATTAAATGGGTTTTCGATACTGACACTGTCAGAATTTTGATGAAAATTCAAGAGAAGCTGGAAATGCTTCTATTTAACTTTTTCATTCATCTGCTTGACCGGTTCATATTCTATTCATGCACTTTCCTGTGTCACAACACTTCTTTGTAGTCTGCATTAAGATTCTTTTTGTTCATCAGAGCCACTGTTATTAATAGAAATCTCAACATCTCATCTCAATTCTTTAAAGTTTCCTTTAAGTAAAGAGTTTATGAATTAGATCACTAAAGGGACTCTGCAAAATGCTCACTGCTCAATTATGACCCAGAGTTGAGGTCTCAGTTGACTTGTTGGGTGCACCTCTCCAGGGTGCCCTCTACTTGCTGAGGCTGCAGTTCTCTGGCCAGCAGCCTCTGTATTTTACCTCAGTGTTTCTGGCTGCACTGAAGTGAAAGGATGAATTTATATGTTTCTTCCTTCTGAAAAAATATACAAGCACCCAAGTGTTAATTGCAACATTATTTACAATAGCCAGGACATGGAAGCAAACTAAATATCTATCAACAGAGGAACAGATAAAGAAGGTGTGATACATATATATAATGGAATATTACTGAGCCATAAAAAAGAATGAAATTATGCCATTTGCAGCAATATGGATGGACACAGATTATCACAGTATGTGAAGTAAGTCTGACAAAGAAGACCAAATATTGTGGTATCACTAATATGTGGAATCTAATTTTTTAAAATGATACAAATGGACTTATTTACAAAATAGAAACAGACTCACAGATTTAGAAAACAAACCAATGGTTACCAAATGAAAACAATGGGGAAAGGGATAAAGTAGGAGCTTGTACTATACATAACACAGATAACCAAGAACCTACAGTATATAGCACATAGAACTATACTCAATATTTTGTTATAACCTATATACATTAAAGAGACTGGATCTTTGATGCCTTTTTAATTTCTGTCACTGTCACTAAAACTCAAATTGGATTCACTGTCTCAGAAAGATATCCCGGGCCATGGTGATACAAAATATGTTGTTGTTAGTCGCTCAGTTCAGTTCAGTTCAGTCACTCAGTCGTGTCCAACTCTTTGCGACTCCATGAATCACAGCACGCCAGGCCTCCCTGTCCATCACCAACTCCCGGAGTTCACTCAGACTCACGGCCATCAAGTCAGTGATACCATCCAGCCATCTCATCCTCTGTCGTCCCCTTCTCCTCCTGCCCCCAATCCCTCCCAGCATCAGAGTCTTTTCCAATGAGTCAACTCTTCGCATGAGGTGGCCAAAGTACTGGAGTTTCAGCTTCAGCATCATTCCTTCCAAAGAAATCCAGGGCTAATCTCCTTCAGAATGGACTGGTTGGATCTCCTTGCAGTCCAAGGGACTCTCAAGAGTCTTCTCCAACACCACAGTTCAAAGGCATCAACTCTTCGGCGCTCAGCCTTCTTCACAGTCCAACTCTCACATGCATACATGACCACAGGAAAACCATAGCCTTGATAGACGAACATCTGTTGGCAAAGTAATGTCTCTGCTTTTGAATATGCTATCTAGGTTGGTCATAACTTTCCTTCCAAGGAGTGTCTTTTAATTTCATGGCTGCAGTCACCATCTGCAGTGATTTTGGAGCCCCCAAAAATAAAGTCCGGCACTGTTTCCACTGTTTCCCCATCTATTTCCCATGAAGTGATGGGATCAGATACCATGATCTTTGTTTTCTGAATGTTGAGCTTTAAGCCAACTTTTTCACTCTCCTCTTTCACTTTCATCAAGAGGCTTTTGAGTTCCTCTTCACTTTCTGCCATAAGGGTGGTATCATCTGCATATCTGAGGTTATTGATATTTCTCCCGGCAATCTTGATTCCAGCTTGTGTTTCTTCCAGTCCAGTGTTTCTCATGATGTACTCTGCATTTAAGTTACATAAGCAGGGTGACAATATACAGCCTTGACGTACTCCTTTTCCTATTTGGAACCAGTCTGTTGTTCCATGTCCAGTTCTAACTGTTGCTTCCTGGCCTGCATACAAATTTCTCAAGAGGCAGATCAGGTGGTCTGGTATTCCCATCTCTTGAAGAATTTTCCACAGTTTATTGTGATCCACACAGTCACTCAGTTGTGTCCAACTCTTTGTGACCCAATGGACTGCAGCATGCCAGGCTTCCCTGTCTGTCACCATCTCCCAGAGCTTGCACAAACTCATGTCCATTGAGTCGGTGATGCCATCCAACTGTCTCATTCTCTGTCATCTTCTTCTTCTCCTGCCTTCAATTTTTCCCAGCACCAGGGTCTTTTCCAATAAGCTGGCTCTTCACATCAGGTGGCCAAAATATTGGAGCCTCAGCTTCAGCATCAGTCCTTCTGATGAATATTCAGAACTGATTTCCTTTAAGATGGACTGGTTGGATCTCCTTGCAGTCCAAGGGACTCTCAAGAGTCTTCAACATCATAGTTCAAAAGCATCAGTTCTTTGGAGCTCAGCCTTCTTTATGGTCCAACTCTCAAATCCATACATGACTACTGGAAAAAAATCACAGCTTTGACTACATGGAGCCTTGGTGGCAAAATAATGTCTCTGCTTTTTAATATACTGTCTAGGTTTGTAATAGCTTTTCTTCCAAGGAGCAAGCATCTTTTAATATAAAATACAGAGAGCATCAAGAAGAGAAATCTCAACAAGAAAGGCATCTTAATGGTATTGAAGACTCACAGAGCAATTTACAAATAAACTTATCTTAAAGAAAAAATGAGAATCAGAAAAACATTGAATATATGTATATATATTAATGAAACACTTTGCTATATACCTGAAACATTTTTTTTTTTGGTAAAGTCAAACAAGCAGTTAGGAGTAAATTAGTGATAGAACATCCATATGAATTTTTTGTATTTCAAAAGCAAGAAAATGAATTGTGCTTCTCTTATTACTTGCCTTTTAAGTCTATTAATTTGAGTACTATGGCTTGCATACATTTTAAGAGGAATGGATTATATCTTTTAGTTTTCATTTGTTTGCCTTAGCTAAGCAAACAAATATTCTGGAAACACCTTAAGATCCCTAATTGCCAAGGTCTCTAGGCACATGAACACTTGTATGCATGTTTTGACCAGATAAGGAAAATATATTTTAGCTATTAAAATAATTTGAAAACAATCCATCATCCTTTTATTCTATAGTAGTCATACAAAGGTTATTTTTTTAACCATTCATGCAAGTCATAACAACTTTTCTTCAACTCAGTCTTTTAGGAGAGTTTGAGATTTCAGGTACGGACATGTTTATATTCTGTATATTCTAAAGTTATCATCTTATTAATGAAAAGTTTTTCTTATTTGCCTTTCACATTCTTTAGTTATGCCATTTCTTACAAGGAACATTCTAGAATAACAAGCCCATTCCCTCTCCCCCAAATATGGTGCTAATGAATTTGTTTACTCATACACACAAAGTGTTTCGGGTAATTTCAGGCATTTTAGCTGGAGAACTTTAGGGAGCCTTGAATACACTGAATTGAGGGATTGAAAGGACCATCATTCTTATAATGAAAACCATTAACCCATATAGTTAAAAGAATCTGCTCAGGGCTTTCCTTGTCGCTCAGTGGCTAATGCAGGAGACATAGGTTTGATCCCTGGTCAGGGAAAATCCCACATGCCAGGGAACAACTAAGTCCATGTGTCACAACTATTGATTCTGACTCTAGAGCCTGAGAGCTACAACTACGGAGCCTGCGTGCTCTAGAGCCCGTGCCCTGAAACAGGAGCAGCTACTGCCGTGAGAAGCCATGTACCTCAACTAGAGAGTAGCCTCTACTCTTGGTAACTAGAGAAAAGCCCCTGTAGCAAAGGAGACCCAGTACAGCCAAAAATAAATAAATAATTATATATAAAAAAGAATCTGCTTAAAGATACCTAATTAAAGGCTGTAGATATAGGATCTCCACTTTAACTGCCTAAAGCACATAACTGATACATTTTCAAAGGTAGCTCATTATCCTTCCCAAAGCTCTCTTTGAGTCTTTATTGATAATAATTTCTTGTGGATGGCATATAGAGTTGCCATTTTTAACAACTAAAAAAAATGCTCAAATTTTAGAGCTTCTCACTGTTAATCTCAATTTTTCATCCAAAACTTCTTCAGTCTCATGGAGATCTTCAGTCACTTGAGCCTGCCACTTTCTCATTGTTTCTCTCTAATTTCCTTCTTTTTCAGCTTAGAATCCAAGGACCATGATTATCATCAGGTTGACACAAAAACCTTACAAAATTTGGATCCTTTTCATTTCTGTTATACTTCCCTAGCAAAGCTAAACTCTGGACATCACCTACATAAGGTATAACTGTATCTAATAACTATATGTTACTGGAGAAAAACAGAGTGTTGTGTTTAAATTTATGATTACAAATTTGGAATTTTCTCTCAACATTTTCTAAAATCTGAGTATTTATTGCTTTCAACATTTTATACCAGCTGTTACCATCTTGTAATGATCTCCCCCCACAACCCTCATAGGTTTGTAGCAGGGATCCCCAATGTCCAGGATCTAATGCATGATGATATGAGTTGGAACTGATGTATGATACTAAAAATAAAGTGCATAGTAAGTGTAATGTGCTTGAATCATCCCCAAATCGCCCCCTGTCACTGCCAGTCCATGGAAAAATTGTCTTCCATGAAAATGGTTCCTAGGGATAAGGAGGTTGGGGACTGATGGTTTATAGGGTTATCTTTTTGTCATTGTTATATTTAAAATATTAGATAACTAACAAGGACCTGTGGGATAGCATGGGGAATGCTGTTCAACATTCTGTAATAAAGTAAATGTGAAAAGACTGAAAAAGAATAGATACATGTATATGTATAACTGAATCCCTTTGCTGTACACCTGAAACTAACACAACATTCTTAATCAACCATGCTCCAACATAAAACATGTTAAATAAATAAAATGATATAGATATGTTATTAATATATAGATACTAATATTTGCAATTCAAATCCATTCAGAAAAAAATAAATGAAAAAACTTGCTTGTTCTTTTTTCTCACTGATCTTGAGAAATTATTTGGACCTCTGAGATCACATTACTTTTTCATGAAAATTAGATAATTACGCTACATAGTCATATCTTTTTTAACTCTAAAACACTGAAATTGTATTTTCTTTAAAAAAAATAAATAAAAATAAAAAATTAAGCTTTAAATCTCTCAGTTTTAATATTTGAGATTTCAACTCAAGAATTTTATCAATAGTTGTGGCCTCTGCCTGCATAAAACTAATGTATCACCAGTTTTCTTTAAAAATCTCCTTCTATTCTAAGAGCTCTTCAAAATATTAAACAAGTAACCAGTGTCAGTATGAGTGTATTACTTAAACTTTGCTGTAGATATTTTATATGTTTCATAATTATTACCTTGCAAATTGGCATAAAATATCCATTTAAAGTTTCCACTTTTAAATATAATATCCATAATGCTTTTGAACTGAGCAACTCTACTGAAGTCTCAATATTAAACAAATAAATCAGATTGTGTCAACATCCACTGCTGGAGATCTTACTATATGAAATGTATTTATTTCTGTCATTATTAATTTCTAGGAACAGCAAAACAGATCAGAAAAATAAATGTTTAGTCTTAGACTGCACATCAGAAAATGCACCACAGCTTAAATTTTCACTTGACAGATCAATGTTCCATAGTGTAATTTAATGTCCTCCCAAAGCCAAAGAGCAACCTTAAAATAAAATGACAATTTCCATTTCCCTATAGTATCTACTCTAATCTAACTGCATTTTCATCATGCATTTCTGGAAACTGGATCTGGCTTGGAAATCTATAAACATTAGGAAGACAATGTTACAACTATTTGGAGTATATAATTAACCTCCCAATCTGCTGGTAACATAACATTTTCTGAAAATCAGGTGATGTTTTAAATACATAAAGTGCAATCATCGGATTTCCATTCAAGCTAGCCCAGTGATGTGTTATAGTAATAAGCTGATTAAACAAATGCTATGGCTACATTTGGCAAGGGTTAGCCATGATGTACCAGTTGGAGAGATGAATTTTGAAATTAAATACTGTTTATTAACTCTAATGATATTGTTCTCTAATTTATTCAACTTGAAAGTGTAGCCAAGGAAACGTTAGGCTCTGTTCCTCATGAAATAGCAATCTGATCAGGGAAGGTCTGGAGTTATTTGAATGACAGAGAACTGGTCAGAAATGGTACTTTTTTTTTTTTTTGGTCTTAAGGACTTCAAACCAGTTTTCAGCTTTTCCAAACAGGAATGTGAAAACCTGTAAGAGACTTTGAAACATCCTAGGGTATCCCTTCTTACCCGCCTTGCCCTGCCATCACTAAGGATACAGTTTGCCTTAAAGAGGAAGAGAGAAACAAAGTCTTAATGCAACGCTGTCCTGTTAACATATGCTTTCCTTCGGCTGATAGCCATTTAACCAACCCACTGACCTCTCACTTTTATTTTCTGGCTTATTTATTCACTCAACAAATACTGCTCTGAGTGCCTGTTATATGCCAGGTCTATTCAATGTGTTGTGTAGAAAAGATGTGCTTCTTTTGGTACTTACATTAAAATATTTTATAGATATATGATTTTACGTAAAGATTTATAGAATACTGCCATTTAAAAACAGCTTAAGAAATTGTTTACTCCTTTCCTTGATTTTATTTGTGAAGAAACTGAAGGCTAAAGACAGAAAATATGATTTCTCAAGATTACATATAGTGAAGGGTTATGGTAAACATAATGCCAGTACTCGCTCTACTTCTCTAGATATCCCCAAAGATAATTACCTATTTACATCTGCTTTTCAAAATGTTTCTAGCCTCTTCTTACTCTCTCACTGTGTCTGGTTATTCTTTTCCTGTGCTGTGGATGACCTGGTTGAGAGAGTTGCACTTTCCTGTTTGCCCTTTTCTGAGTCACCTTCAATTGCAGGTTCTTTAATTGTTGTCTGACACCATAGGAACAATCTTGGCTGTGAAGGAGGCCAGGTGAATCCCTAAGGTTTACTGTACTGTGCTTCATTTCTCTTCTGTCGCTAACTGTGAGGCCATTTGGCAACAGTTGACTCAGAGCCTTAAGATAATTAGTTCTTCCTCAGAATGGCATGGTTTTTAAGGAAGGAAGTACGCAACATTTGTTCTAAAACCCAAATCTATCATTTGGAGAATGTGACCCATTTTGGTGGCTCTTTGATATTTTTGAAAATAGCTTACATGAATAATATCCTGAATAAAGTGGTCTTCTTACATCTTATTTCTGAATTATTTCTAATACCATCCCAAGAAAATTTTGTTCCTATTGAAAACTAACAAACAAACAAACAACAAAAAAAAAACTTGATGGAAAAACATAAAATACTACAAAAGAAATAAAATGAAAAGATAATTTTAAAGTAGATAAACAATGCTTAATACAATAATCATACACTCTACATAACTCAATTTTTTAGATATAAGTATACTTAGCACCTAACAGAATAAATTATTACATATTGAAATTAAAAGACGCTTACTCCTTGGAAGGAAAGTTATGACCAACCTAGATGGCATATTAAAAAGCAGAGACATTACTTTGCCAAAAAAGGTCTGTCTAGTCAAGCCTATGGTTTTTCCAGTAGTCATGTATGGATGTGAGAGTTGGACTGTGAAGAAAGCTGAGTGCCAAAGAATTGATGCTTTTGAACTGTGGTGTTGGAGAAGACTCTTGAGAGTCCCTTGGACTGCAAGGAGATCCAACCAGTCCATTCTGAAGGAAATCAGCCCTGGGTGTTCTTTGGAAGGAATGATGCTAAAGCTGAAACTCCAGTACTTTGGCCACCTCATGTGAAGAGTTGACTCATTGGAAAAGACTGATGCTGGGAGGGATTGGGGGCAGGAGGAGAAGGGGACGACAGAGGATGAGATGGCTGGATTGCATCACCGACTCGATGGACGTGAGTTTGAGTGAACTCTGGGAGTTGGTGATGGACAGGGAGGCCTGGCGTACTGTGATTCATGGGTTCGCAAACAGTTAGATATGACCGAGCGACTGAACTGAACTGAACTACATATTGAACCCTAATACTTTAACTCAGTCATATTAATGTAGGAAGGCATAATCAAATATGAGTCTAAAAAGATGAAAATAAAATTTTCAGTATGATTGGGTAAAAAATTATTTACAGTGTCTATACATATTTGTACATCAGATACTAAGTTCAATCAATTTCAAAGCTTTATTAAATTTAGTACAATTCTTCAAGGAATTTGCTTAAACACAGAACAATCATGTTTGGCTAAACTTTTTATTGTTCTGTATTGCATAGATAGTAAGTAAAATATCAGATTTATATGAACATCAAAAAATAAGTAAGCTGTGATTTACAATAAGAAATAAATATTTTGGTCTTCATCCACCCATAGTTCTTGGCATACAGCTTTAAAAACGTTTGTAATGTCCTAAGTGATAAACATGAATACAAATGCTATCACATTATTTTGATATTGTGGGAAATAATTTGTTTCCTAATAACCAATGGTATAGCTCTAATTTTAGAAAGTGAGGAAACCAATCCCTCTGGTAGGGAATTCAAAACCCTTGCAACTTCGGCTCAGTTTACAAGTCTGACTTCATTTATGCTTAATATTATAATGAATGCTGATTTTATAATAACATCCAGCATTGTGTTAATCATGTAATCACATATATTACTGTGTAACACTACAGTCTACAAAGTACACATATCTTGTATGAATACTCTGGTATCTTGCACATTCACAGTGCTCTATGTTTGTTCCCTCTAACAAAATGTCTTTGTACTATCTTGCCATAAAAATCTTCAGGATGATACAGCTTAAATGTCACTACATCCTGGAGATTTCTTAAATCATTTTAAAGAAAATTCTTATTTCCTTTCCTTATACTTCCTTAATCCTTTGAACACTGATTAAAGCATTTAACATGGTCTACTCTATATTTTTTCTTTTTTTTTATTAAAAAAAATTAAATTTCAAAATTTAAACACGTGTTCCCCATCCTGAACCCTCCTCCCTCCTCCCTCCCTGTACCATCCCTCTGGGTTGTCCCAGTGCACCAGCCCCAAGCATCTACTCTATATTTTAAATATCCATTTGCATCCTTCTAAACCACTAAGGTCTTAGATTTCCAAAAGCAGTATATGTAGTTTTTATTTATTTATTTACCTGAGTGTGCTATGTGTGTGTGGATGGTGCCTAGTCATGTCCGACTCTTTGGGGTCCCATGGACTATGGTCTGTCAGTCTCCTCTGTCCATGGAATTTTCTAGTCAAGAATATTGGAGTGGGTTCAAATCCATATCTCTTGGGTCTACAGCTTTTTAAAGTGGATTCCTTACCACTGAACCACCTGAACTTTCCTAATAAATGTCATATTTAATCATCTTGATTTGATCTGTCTTTACATAGTACACAAAATTCTGCAGAAAATTTTGAAAACCTGGAGTAAGACTATTAGGATCATTCTACCTGATGTAAAAAGCTGACTCATTTGAAAAGATCCTGATGCTGGGAAAAATTGAAGGCGAGAGGAGAAGGGGACGACAGAGGATGAGATGGTTGGATGGCATCATCGACTCAATGGACATGGGTTTGGGTGAACTCCAGGAGTTCGTGATGGACAGGGAGGCTTGAGTGCTGCAGTTCATGGGGTCACAAAGAGTCAGACACAACTGAGCAGCTGAACTGAACTGATAACAGACTACTGCCATTATTTAGGGTTCTTTCTCATATTATAATTGTATATTTTGATTCAGAATCCTGCTGTATTTTACTGTCCTCCACATATTGGCACTGTAAAGTGTACAGGAGAGAGTAACACAGCAGGTCTCCTGCACAGGTCTCCTCTTCTAACATTCCTTAGAAGAGCCTATTTGCAGGGGTGGCCCTGAGCTAGTGTTGGAGAACTTGGCTTTTGATCTTCTCTACATTGCTAAGGCATTTTTGATTGCCTGGGGGATTGAATTCACTGTACCAGCCTGAAAGCAGAAGGAAAATCTGTTTTCCTTCTGGGATTCAGGAATTTCTATGAGTATGGCTAATCATATGGGCAAAGAATGACAGTAGACCAGTTCCCACTGAAGACCATGGACCCAGTCTCTAGCAGGTTTCCCTGGGCAGAAACTGCAGGTGTGTCCCTACAATTCACATTTGATGCAGCACTCCCTGAGAGGGAAGACTCTCCAAATCTAGTAGATGGAACCTCCAGACTCTGCCCAATGTATCTTTTCCCTTAATAATCCATTGTGTATCATTCCACTGTAATATTAACCACAGCCATGAATACAACTGTGTCTGAGTTCTGTGACTCCTTCTAATGAAATACCAAACATATATTCTTAGAACTCATGAAACAAGAATGAACTATTTAGATAGTGTTCTGTTACTTTTCTTGGCAAACTTGGGATACTTTCATTACAAAAGATGAATAATCAAGTGTTAGAAAAATTAATAGTCCCCTGTATGTCCTAATACTTCATTCTTCCATCAATAATTCCTATATCCTCACAATGGTGGCATTGTTTGAGCATGGCTTTGCCTAGTTAAAAGATGGAAGAGTGAAAGAAAAGATAAGTAAAATATATTTTTTTAAAAGATTAAGCTATGTTTTGGAAGATAATGGGGAGATAATGCAGTAGAAACAAAACAGCACTGTGTTTTATAATCGAGTTACTGTCTGCCCATTTCCCAAACATGAGACCTTAGGGAGGTCATTTAACCTTATCAGGAACTAATTCTGATTATGTAAAGGGGGATAATAAAACTTCCCTGTCACTGTTGTAGGAATGCTGAGAAGATGAAATAAGTTAAACTGGGTAAAATTCAGCTGACCATTTTTACATTTAGTGACTGTTTCTTCCTCTCTAAGTTTTAGGCTTAAATCTGGGCAATGTTTCAGGAAGTTATTTCAGTTCATTCAATTCTGATCTCTCCATGCAAGGTTAAAACTATGCAGAACTGTATCTTCACTTTGGGGATAAGAAAAAAATCAGAGCAATGAAAGGAGTCAAGATAAACAGCAGCTGCTCAAGGCTAAGAAAATAAAATCAAGATAAAAATTCGAACCCCAAACAATAAAGTAAATGGCAACGGGATCATACTTATCAGTAATTACCTTAAACGTAAATGGGTTGAATGCCCCAACCAAAAGACAAAGACTGGCTGAATGGATACAAAAACAAGACCCCTACATATGTTGTCTACAGGAGACCCACCTCAAAACAGGGGACACATACAGACTGAAAGTGAAGGGCTGGAAAAAGATTTTCCATGCAAATAGGGACCAAAAGAAAGCAGGAGTAGCAATACTCATATCAGATAAAATAGACTTTAAAACAAAGGCTGTGAAAAGAGACAAAGAAGGTCACTACATAATGATCAAAGGATCAATCCAAGAAGAAGATATAACAATTATAAATATATATGCACCCAACACGGGAGCACCGCAGTATGTAAGACAAATGCTAACAAGTATGAAAGGAGAAATTAACAATAACACAATAATAGTGGGAGACTTTAATACCCCATTCACACCTATGGATAGATCAACTAAACAGAAAACTGACAAGGAAACACAAACTTTAAACGATACAATAGACCAGTTAGACCTAATTGATATCTATAGGACATTTCATCCCAAAACAATGAATTTCACCTTTTTCTCAAGCGCACAGGGAACCTTCTCCAGGATAGATCACATCCTGGGCCATAAAGCTAGCCTTGGTAAATTCAAAAAAATAGAAATCATTCCAAGCATCTTTTCTGACCACAATGCAGTAAGATTAGATCTCAATTACAGGAGAAAAACTATTAAAAATTCCAACATATGGAGGCTGAACAACACGCTGCTGAATAACCAACAAATCACAGAAGAAATCAAAAAAGAAATCAAAATTTGCATAGAAATGAATGAAAATGAAAACACAACAACCCAAAACCTGTGGGACACGGTAAAAGCAGTCCTAAGGGGAAAGTTCATAGCAATACAGGCACACCTCAAGAAACAAGAAAAAAGTCAAATAAATAACCTAACTCTACACTTAAAGCAACTAGAAAAGGAAGAAATGAAGAACCCCAGGGTTAGTAGAAGGAAAGAAATCTTAAAAATTAGAGCAGAAATAAATGCAAAAGAAACAAAAGAGACCATAGCAAAAATCAACAAAGCCAAAAGCTGGTTCTTTGAAAGGATAAATAAAATTGACAAACCATTAGCCAGACTCATCAAGAAACAAAGGGAGAAAAATCAAATAAATAAAATTAGAAACGAAAATGGAGAGATCACAACAGACAACACAGAAATACAAAGGATCATAAGAGACTATTATCAACAATTATATGCCAATAAAATGGACAACGAGGAAGAAATGGACAAATTCTTAGAAAAGTACAACTTTCCAAAACTCGACCAGGAAGAAATAGAAAACCTTAACAGACCCATCACAAGCACGGAAATTGAAACTGTAATCAAAAATCTTCCAGCAAACAAAAGCCCAGGTCCAGACGGCTTCACAGCTGAATTCTACCAAAAATTTAGAGAAGAGCTAACACCTATCCTGCTCAAACTCTTCCAGAAAATTGCAGAGGAAGGTAAACTTCCAAACTCATTCTATGAGGCCACCATCACCCTAATACCAAAACCTGACAAAGATCCCACAGAAAAAGAAAACTACAGGCCAATATCACTGATGAACATAGATGCAAAAATCCTAAACAAAATTCTAGCAATCAGAATCCAACAACACATTAAAAAGATCATATACCATGACCAAGTGGGCTTTATCCCAGGGATGCAAGGATTCTTCAATATCCGCAAATCAATCAATGTAGTACACCACATTAACAAATTGAAAAACAAAAACCATATGATTATCTCAATAGATGCAGAGAAAGCCTTTGACAAAATTCAACACCCATTTATGATAAAAACTCTCCAGAAAGCAGGAATAGAAGGAACATACCTCAACATAATAAAAGCTATATATGACAAACCCACAGCAAACATTATCCTCAATGGTGAAAAATTGAAAGCATTTCCTCTAAAGTCAGGAACAAGACAAGGGTGCCCACTTTCACCATTACTATTCAACATAGTTTTGGAAGTTTTGGCCACAGCAATCAGAGCAGAAAAAGAAATAAAAGGAATCCAAATTGGAAAAGAAGAAGTAAAACTCTCACTGTTTGCAGATGACATGATCCTCTACATAGAAAACCCTAAAGACTCCACCAGAAAATTACTAGAACTAATCAATGATTATAGTAAAGTTGCAGGATATAAAATCAACACACAGAAATCCCTTGCATTCCTATACACTAATAATGAGAAAACAGAAAGAGAAATTAAGGAAACAATGCCATTCACCATTGCAATGAAAAGAATAAAATACTTAGGAATATATCTACCTAAAGAAACTAAAGACCTATATATAGAAAACTATAAAACACTGGTGAAAGAAATCAAAGAGGACACTAATAGATGGAGAAATATACCATGTTCATGGATTGGAAGAATCAATATAGTGAAAATGAGTATACTACCCAAAGCAATTTATAGATTCAATGCAATCCCTATCAAGCTACCAACAGTATTCTTCACAGAGCTAGAACAAATAATTTCACAATTTGTATGGAAATACAAAAAACCTCGAATAGCCAAAGCGATCTTGAGAAAGAAAAATGGAACTGGAGGAATCAACCTACCTGACTTCAGGCTCTACTACAAAGCCACAGTCATCAAGACAGTATGGTACTGGCACAAAGACAGAAATATAGATCAATGGAACAAAATAGAAAGCCCAGAGATAAATCCACGCACATATGGACACCTTATCTTTGACAAAGGAGGCAAGAATATACAATGGATTAAAGACAATCTCTTTAACAAGTGGTGCTGGGAAATCTGGTCAACCACTTGTAAAAGAATGAAACTAGAACACTTTCTAACACCATATACAAAAACAAACTCAAAATGGATTAAAGATCTCAACGTAAGACCAGAAACTATAAAACTCCTAGAGGAGAACATAGGCAAAACACTCTCTGACATACATCACAGCAGGATCCTCTATGACCCACCTCCCAGAATATTGGAAATAAAAGCAAAAATAAACAAATGGGACCTAATTACACTTAAAAGCTTCTGCACAACAAAGGAAACTATTAGCAAGGTGTAAAGACAGCCTTCAGAATGGGAGAAAATGATAGCAAATGAAGCAACCGACAAACAACTAATCTCAAAAATATACAAGCAACTCCTACAGCTCAACTCCAGAAAAATAAATGACCCAATCAAAAAATGGGCCAAAGATCTAAATAGACATTTCTCCAAGAAGACATACAGATGGCTAACAAACACATGAAAAGATGCTCAACATCACTCATTATCAGAGAAATGCAAATCAAAACCACTATGAGGTACCATTTCACACCAGTCAGAATGGCTGCGATCCAAAAGTCTACAAATAATAAATGCTGGAGAGGGTGTGGAGAAAAGGGAACCCTCTTACACTGTTGGGGGGAATGCAAACTAGTACAGCCACTATGGAGAACAGTGTGGAGATTCCTTAAAAAACTGGAAATAGAACTGCCTTATGATCCAGCAATCCCACTGCTGGGCATACACACTGAGGAAACCAGAAGGGAAAGAGACACGTGTACCCCAGTGTTCATCGCAGCACTGTTTATAATAGCCAGGACATGGAAGCAACCTAGATGTCCATCAGCAGATGAATGGATAAGAAAGCAGTGGTACATATACACAATGCAGTATTACTCAGCCATTAAAAAGAATACATTTGAATCAGTTCTAATGAGGTGGATGAAACTGGAGCATACTATACAGAGTGAAGTAAGCCAGAAGGAAAAACACCAATACAGTATACTAACGCATATATATGGAATTTAGAAAGATGGTAACGATAACCCTGTATACGAGACAGCAAAAGAGACACTGATGTATAGAACAGTCTTATGGACTCTGTGGGAGAGGGAGAGGGTGGGAAGATTTGGGAGAATGGCATTGAAACATGTGAAACGTCATGTATGAAACGAGATGCCAGTCCAGGTTCAATGCACGATGCTGGATGCTTGGGGCTGGTGCACTGGGACGACCCAGAGAGATGGTGTGGGGAGGGAGGAGGGAGGAGGGTTCAGGATGGGGAACACATGTATACTAATTAAATAATTTTCTATTAAAGAAAAAAAAATAAAAATAAAAATTAGAAAAAAAAAAAATTTTAAGTGTACCTCTAAGCTTCCAGAAAGCATTTAATTCAAGTAAAAAAGTTTGATAATTACCATGTAAGTACCTATTTTCATCTGTAAATATATGTGTTAGGGAAGAATAATAATAGTAATAACCTTTAGTATTTATTGTGAGGTAAGAATTAAGCTAAGTGTTTACACCACACTCCTTATCTTATTTAATCCTGTGTTCTACCTGAGAAATTAGGTATTATTATTCCCCCAGATTTTCAGATTAAGCTATGGAGACTTTGAGGTGTTGCAATGTGTCCACATGGCTAGTTAAGACACCAGCAGAGTAGGTGTAGAGGTGTGCTGAAACACAACTCCTCTTGACAAATACATTAGCATTTTCCTATGTTTCTGTTCTGGTTTGGTACAGAAAACTTCAATTTTTTTTTTTATTTTACTTGAATGTCATAGCCAGATACTAGCTTTTCATTTCAAAAATAATGTTTTTCAATAACAAGAATGTGAATATTATTTGATAACTCAGTATAGTCTAACAGAGTACTAAACTGAGCCTAATGAAATCATCAGTTATTCCCAGGATTTTGTTCAAGTTTCCCTGGCCAACTTACATAAATTAGTGTATTTCCAAAAACAAAAACAAAGTAAAACATGAGAAGTACTTAATATTGTGGGGAATCCTACCAGAAATTATATTTGGTGATTTTCTTTTTCTCTTCTTTAATGAGAAGAATGACAAAAGAATCATCTTAAAATTATCAAAAATAGCATGCTTCTGAATAGTGAGTCCAGTTTGCTTTTCTATGAACAAACTTAGGACCAAACAGCTCTATGTGGATTCTTTGTATTGAGAACTAAGATGATAACAATCTGTTTGACTTTTATATGGATCAGCTCATCAGAGAGGCAAACAGCTTAGCTGTGATGGGCTTATGTGTAGTCCAGAGAGAAGGCTGTGTATGCACTGAAGTGGTTTAGCATGGGGAGCTACAATGTTAGAAAACAAAGTTTGAGGAGCTTTTGTCTGAGATAATCTCTGAAGATGAGTTTTAGCACATTAGAGGGATAAAGTGAACCTGTATAATGGATCAAATCAATGCAACATCACTGATGTGGGGTTATGAACTCTGGAAAAACCTGAATAATTAAAAGAGCAGCAAAGTTTAACTCAGAATGACTGAACTTCTGTTAACTGCAGTAAATTTGAGAATGAGATGCAAGATTATTTTTGCAGACTGGTTTTTTTCATGAGTAACTATGGTGTATTTTTATCTGTTATATTAACAGTAAAATACTAGAGAGAGATGGGGGAGTGACAGAGAAAAAGGGATGAAGGAGGGAAAGCTGAGGGTGGGAGAGAAAGAGAGAGAAGGAATGTACTAAGACCCTTCATAACAAGGATAACAGCTTAAAATACTTTCTGAAGCAAATTTATCCCAGGAAGAGTAGATGGCCTCCAGTCCCCACTCTACCTAAGTAAAATACTAATGGCCCTACGAAAGTAATTACAAGAACTTCTCATATCTTTTATTAATTTAATAACCAAATATTTATCAACTACCTGCCATGTTGAAGGGACTTGGTTATGCTGTGTTACCTGGGAAACAATAAAGACACAAACCCTACCCTGAGGCACTCATGTCCTACCACATGTGAGACAAATTAAATTGCTAACCACACACACAAGTAACTATTTACTGTTCTATTTATAACCATTGTTTTATGAAGGAGAAATAATAGAGATGTATCAATGAATGACTCACCTCTGTCAACGTGAATTACAGCAGAAGTGAGCATGTGGCCAAATTTGGGCCACGGGGTGAAATGAAGCTAAGTATGTTTTCTTGGAAATTTGAATTTAATCTTACAGCAGCCACAGAAAGTCTCTCTCCTTGCTTCACATTTCTTCAAAGAAATCTGAAATCAGTATCTCCTCTAGTCATTTCATTCCCATCCTAAAGCTCTCCACCCCAGCACCCCCACTACCCCCCAAAAAAGAATTCATGGTGGCAAAGGCCAAAAATTCCAAGGAAGTAGCTCTAGTGCTGAACCCACTGTGTTAAGTCAACCTTGAATCTTGCCTTTTCTATTATGTGAATAACAATTTTCTTTATTATTTATGTGAGTTTGAATTGGGTTTTTATTATCTTTGTTTGAAAATATCCAAACTGATATAGGCTTGCACAAGTCATTTAACTTCATAATATTTTTTCATTAACAATAGGAGTCCTAAGGATATTAGAGGCTTATTATAAATATCTAATGAGATGATGTTTGTCACTGTGCATTGCAATCTATAAGCTAAAATATATTTTAAAGTCATCATTTTGGAGTATGAAGAAAAAGTAGTCATCAGATTTAAGTTTATTCTTACTAAGAATCATGCTTATGCAAGCTAAAATGGTAAAAATATACTGAATTTTTTTTCACATAGAATTCAGGAAAGAACTGTTTTTTATAGCATAATTGGACATTTATGAAAATGTTGTATTTCAAAATATTTCACACTTACTTTACAAGAGGAAGACAGAGTCCCTGAGGGAGAATATATGAAAATGTTATCATAAAAAATGGTCAGTATATAAAGGTGAACATTTTCCTATCAAAATTCACCAGCTGTTATTAGCATATATAAATATTATACTATCACCAATCCCCGTTTAAATTATTGGAACACATTAAGCATCTGGATGAGGACACAAGTCTAGCATTGAGAGTGGGTACAGAAAAGCAAACTTGAGAGAAGCAAGCAACTAACCACCTTGAAGAAGAACAGCGAGCTTGGATGTGATATGAGAGGCAAAAATAAGTGAAGCAGAACAACGCAGTAGTGGAAAAAGCTGTAGAGGTTAAGAATGTATTCAATGACATTTAAAAGAACTTGCTTCAGAGAATTTCCCAGTGGATACATAAATTCTAAGGTCAAGTTTGCATTTTATCTTCGTAGCTTTGAAAACTCATTCTTCTACTTTTAAAGAACATTATATTTATATCTCTCAGTAAATTATCCCAATTTGGCCATGGGTGAAGAACAAAATTATGCTTTGAAAAAGAACTAGCCAATCATTTTTGTTTATTAAGATTCATAACTCTGTTTAAAATTACTTTTTGTTTTTCTTTTACTTATCTACACTAAACAATGCCTGATGCTCCTCAACTAAAGTATAGGAAAAGATGTTGGTTTTAACAGCATGATGATAGCTAGTTGAATATTTTCTATTACTATTATAAAAGTTTATAAGAAGTTTTAAAGATATTTAATAAAAGAAGAAAACTATCAGAGTTATAAAGTGTTAGTAAATCTTCCTGAATCAAATGCTGTTTCCAGCCACGGGAAAAAATGGAGTTAATTCAAGGACCACAACCAAACAACTTATGGAATGATTGTTCAGCAGCCTGAACTATGGCAAGAAAATTGATCCTAGAGAAAAAAGCAATTACTATTTTTGTCGGCATTTTAGTGGTGATAGAAAGGTCTGTGTGAACCTGTCACTACTCAGACTAATGAGGAGGTTTTTAAAGATCTATAATAGAGGCTTTTAAAAAAATTATGATTGTCCTAAAACACAAACATGTTTTAATATAGTACTGTTCATATCTTCTATAAATGTCTAGAGAAAAACTTGTCAAATTAAATTCATGCTAGATGGATTAGTTTTTTCTAAGATAGTTACATATAATGAAACAATGACCAATATGCCTCTAATGAAATTATAAATTCTTATTTGGTTGATTTTCTTTTTTTTTTCCTTGGGTTATTGATTTCTGAGTTTATTCCTCTATCTTGCTAATGAATTCCTGTCCTTTTCCTTTAAAAACAAAGAACATACTTATATTTTATCACTTATATGTGGTTCTCAAATCTTTTTATTCAAACTACTAAGAATTATTAAATTATTACCAAAGTAGCAAAAAATTCAGTATTCAAAGTTAGGATAGGTATTATATAGATGTAATATATATATAAATGAAAATCAAATCTTTCATTACATACACACAGTCTGCCTTAAAAACTTGGTTCTAAAGAAAAGTCTTTCTTCATTATATATAAGCAAATTCAAAAACTGATGAGGTTTAGGAAATTGCTATGAATAATACAGAGAGAATATAAACCACATTACAACATGATACAACAAAAAGTTTTCAAAGGGTGGTTGCTTAGCAATCTTAAAATATTACCAAAGAAATATAATATTCTTTCAAATTCCATGATATTCTTTTTTATAAAACCATTACTAGCAAACCTTTACATTACATTACTAGCAAACCATTACATTACTAGCAAACCTTTCTTATCTTTGCATGGGGAATAGATTGGTATCCTGTACTGGGAGGAAAAATTACTGTAGTAATTATTATAGAGCAGGATACAAATTATGATAAATCAACCTTCTACATTCCTCACTTAAGGGAAGGTAATATTGCATACTATTTAAATACAGACCGAGTACAATTCTCAGATCCTCCACTTAAGAGCTATGTAACCCTGAACAAGCATTTAAACTTTATAAGCTTCAGTGTTCTCATCTACAAAATGAGAAAAAAAAATCATACTTAATCATGTTTCATAAACTAGTATATAAGCTTAGGGCTTCTAAAGTGAAAGTGAAAGTGAAGTCGCTCAGTCGTGTTTGACTCTTTGTGACCCTGTGGAGTGTAGCCTACCAGGTTCCTCCATCCATGGGATTCTCCAGGCAAGAATACTGGAGTGGGTTATCATTTCCTTCTCCAGGGGATCTTCCCAACCCAGGGACTGAATTCGGGTCTTCGCACTACAGGCAGACACTTTAATCTCTGAGCCATGAGGGAAGCTCAGGGCTTCTAAGGCCTGGAGCAAAGGAGATTTCCCAAAAGGATGGAGAATGTGTTTTCTACAGCGAGTAAGTGATCCAGAGAATAATGTTAGTGGGACAAGACTTCTGGGAAAGAAGTGAGAAGTAATACTTAAGTAGGTAAGAATGAGAGAATATGATTGGAATGCCTAAAACAAGTATCATGTATTAAAAAATTAAAAACTCATCTGAAGATGTGAGATCCTTGTCTCAATATAAGACCATAATAGCAGCAGTACCAGACAAAGAAGCCTGTTTGTGAATAAAGAGAATTTTAGGAAACTAGTATTTGACATGAAGCAGAAAGGGGATGGGAATATTACAGTCAGACGAACTTGGCACAAATGCTACCTTGGCCATTTATTTAATGGATGATAATGACAAAATTATGTCAGTTGCATGGCATTCAGTTTATTTATATATTGTCCACTTGGGGTTGTTTTGAAGAGCCAGACAGAAAGTAGAAATATTTAAATTCACACACATAATGTGATGATGTTGTGACACTGAATAAAATGATATTAATTTTATAGTCACTTTCATACTGACAATCACTGTCAGTCTGAAACTATCTGCCCTTAAAGTTGATGCAACTCTGTGAGATCACAATGCAGAGAGTAGGTAAGCTTGTACAACTTAAGAGCTATCTACACAGACATTTTAAAAAGACAAATACAAAGAACAGCCCTTCGAACTTCACTTGCCTTTCAACAAAGACCAGACCACAAACAACTATCGCTGCAAGTGTTGTTGTTCTTGCTATAATTTTGTAACTTCCCAATTATTTTCCAATTATGTTAGCCTTCTTTCTATAGGATTGCAAGAATAGAAAAGTAAATGGATCAAATATCCAGAACTTTAGTCTTAGGAGAGGAAAGAAAATTAAATGAACATGAATTCATCCTAGGACCAATCAGAAATCCCTAGATTTGGGGACTATTTGGATTTGTGATGCCATTCCCTGTCATTATCTGCCAATATTCTATGTAACCGCACGGAATTTGCATTTCAAAGTTGAACAGCAAGGTTTGGGAAGATGACTTTTGTAATTACTTCTCACTCCTCTTCCATTTTCTAATGCAAATAAAGCCAAACTGGAGAGATTTGCCCTATTGCTAGTAGTGACAGCAGGTGTGTAAAATTCAGTCCTTAATAATTTATGGGACTTCACAATTCTTCAGTTCAGTTCAGTTCAGTCACTCAGTCGTGTCCGACTCTTTGCGACCCCATGAATCGCAGCACACCAGGCCTCCCTGTCCATCACCAACTCCCAGAGTTCACTCAAACTCACGTCCATCGAGTCAGTGATTCCATCCAGCTATCTCATCCTCTGTCGTTCCCTTCTCCTGCCCCCAACCCCTTCCAGCATCAGAGTCTTTTCCAATGAGTCAACTCTTCGCATGAGGTGGCCAAAGTACTATCACAATTCTTAGTCACATGCAAATTTCAGAAAAGCTTTTTCCAAAAGATTACGGTTTCTTCAATGGCATTTTTTTCTGAATCTCAAACTACTTTTAAAACTATTTTCTTAAATAGTCATTCCTAACTTGAGCTTGGGTTATTTTCTATTATTTTAGTGATTTATATATGCTAAACAACTTTGCCAGAGGAGAACACCTACAGAGCTTAACCACCAATTTACTATACTTTTCAATACTTTATGTTTTATATGTAAACAAGCTATTCACATCTTATTAAGTTTCATAGATTTTCAAAATCACAAGCAATTACAGTGAAGGTATAATCTCACATATTTAAAGGAGGATTGAAGGCTTGGCTATCAAAATTATATCTTCTAATACTGCCTTGAATAAAAATATCAAATCAAAATATTTTAGTCATTTATTTATATGGGAAGGGAAAAATATGAAAAGCTGTTCTTGTTATATCATCTTAGTTATCTATCTCTATCTATAGATAGATGGATAGATAGATACATATTTATGTGAAATAGCACAAAAGTTTCTTTCCTTTAAATGCTGTCTCTAGGATCTTCTGCATCCTTGCTACCAAAGTGTCTAGGAAAATTATTTCTGGTCCTCAAGTGCTCAACAACAAGAAAAAAGTATGCAGGAGAAGCTACCCTGTTTTAACTTCTAGGCTATACACAGATCATCAAATAAAGCTTTACAGAAATTACAATTAAAGAGTAAGTACAAATTTCCTAGGAATTATCATGAGCCTAATACAGGCTTCCCTGGTGGCTCAGATGGTAAAGAATCTGCCTGCAGTGTGGGAGACCTGGGTTTGATTCCTGGGTTGGGAAGATCTCCTGGAGGAGGGCATGGCAACCCACTCCAGTATTCTTGCCTGGAGAATCCTGTCGGACAGAGGAACCTGGCGGGCTATATAGTTCACGAGGTCTCAAAGAGTCAGACATAACTGAATGACTAAGCACAATACGTTTTCTAGATTTATCCAATAATAAAACTAGATCTGTACTTAAAATGCTCTTTTTCTTTTTTTTTTTTTGAAGCATGGAAGAAATAGCTAAGTAATTTACAGGTTATCATTCACATAGATATAATAATTATATTTTGCAAATTTAGAATATGCTAATGGTAGAAAAAGATGGCACCTTATTGTTCATAATTGAGCCATGAATTACCCTTTCAGAGATGTGGGTTGTATGGCCCTCCATTATAGATAGAATATACATTAACTCCCTAACATCTCCTTGTGTAATATCTAAGTCAACATAAACTATGTATACAAGGCTGTAACTAAAGATATTAACCTTGATTCATTTTCTTTCAAGCTCATTTAAAAAATCTGGTTGAGAGAAACTATATGAAGAAAAATATCCTAAAAAATATGCTTTCAATCTATCCTTTAGCTATTATTATTTCCCTATTTGAATCAAGCTAAATTTAAGCATTACATATCCAGACCTCATACTCTTACAGAAATGGTTTCACCAAATTTAGAGCCTCTTTCCCCCCTCCTTTTTTTGTAAAGTGAAGGTTGATAGAAGTAATTCCTTCACTGAAGTTCTGAAAGTTTTGTAAGTGGTGGTAGGAGACTGTTAATTATTTCCAGAAACTGGTGCATTGCCAGTGGTGAAATGACAAGGTTATGACTGCATTTACTCATTGTTTTTATCTCTATCATCCATATAATCAGATGATTTAGGATTAAATTACTTGAAAACATGTCTTTCTTTTGAAGAACTAGTCTGTTTATTCTGGACACTGAGGGAAAGGCAGAGTAGAAAGAAAAATCGACTCTTTCTTGATTTCTATCCTATAAGCTTTAACATTACAAAATTACAAAATACAAAACAAATACATTATTATAAGCTATTTTAAACATTTTTTAGAAGTAGAAAAGTAAATATATACATACAATTCTAATATCTGATTATTTAGTTAAAGTTTTAAGTACATATAGAATATACAGAGCACTTTAAAATAGCTTTGGAAGCATGAAATGTATGCTTCATGATAGTTAACTCCAAACAGCTTATGAGTCAGAATTGTACGTGATATTTTAATTGCAATGTTAAATATACATGGAAGGGGTATTAAATTAAATCCTAAAACTTTTTTTTCTTCTTTAGATTTAGTTTATATCTATCTCCTTTATTTTATCACTCATTATGTATTTTTTACACTATAAAAAATACCTGTATATCACCAGAATGAAGGTTTTACTGGAAAATGTGAGAAACTTAAGCTCTCATGATTATAATACAATAATTTTTCTTCAGTATATAATTTTTATCTTGAAATTCCTTATTCCCAGCCTCCAAACAGAATCCAATAACATAGGTGAAAAGTAGTACCAAAATATATATATATATATGTATTTATTATTTTAATCAATTCTGCCATACTAATTTTTCTAGATATTTATTTCACAACAAAGATGGTAGAGAAGTTGTTAAAATTCAATACATTTTTGTTTAGTATTTAACATGTATTTATCAGATTTCCTATCATATATAGAAAATTTTAACTTTTCACACAGAAATCAAGGTGAGGGTGGGATGATTTGAGAGAATAGCATTGAAACATGTATATTACCATATGTGAAACAGATTGCCAGTCCAGGCTCAATGCATGAGATAGGGTGCTCAGGGATGGTGTACGGTGGGAGGGGGTTCAGGATGGGGGACACATGTACACTCATGGCTGATTCATGTGAATGTATGGCAAAAACCACCACAATATTATAATTAGCCTCCAATTAAAATAAATAAATTAATTTAAAAAAAGAAATCAAAACTAGTATTATAACAGTTATATTAAAAAGTTATTTCAACTAATTATCTTGCACGTGTTCATAGAAAACAGCTTTTTAAAGCTGGTTTTATAGTTTTAGATGAAGCATGAAGCAGAATTTAATATCTTTTCCTATGAACTGACGTCTTTCCTGAGGTAGATTTTTAAATGTGATTATCCAACTGTAATATTAATTTAGAAGACAGCATCTCTGCAAAATATTACTACTATGAACAACTGTTTTACTGTGTAATTTTTTAAAAACTGATCTTTTAATATTCACATAAATGGAGCAACGTGTATAACATAACGCACAAATCAAAATATTCAAAGCCATGACATGAAATGAATCAAACAAAACTACCTGGTAAACGTATACAATCTCATAAAAAATGACTACACTTCAGAAAACTACCCGCCTGCCTGCCGCCATTCCCAGCCCCCCGCCCACAATGCTTCAAATGAAGAACTGTACATGTAGAGTTAAGCACTGGTGATTTCAGATCTGAATGATGCATTTTAAGAAGCAGGCTGCTGGGTCAAAGAGTATATATATTTTAACAAATGTGACCAGAATGTTTTTTTTTTAATTGTTGTTCTCACTAAAATGTTAAATGTTCTTTTAAAAAGATAACTATGAGAAGTGATAAATGTCTTAATTAAGGGGTATTCATATTTCTGTGCTGTGCTTAGTCGCTCAGTCGTGTCAGACCCTGCGACCCCATGGACTGTTAGTTCCACAGGCTCCTCTGTCCATGGGGATTCTCCAGGCAAGAATACTGGAGTGGGCTGTCATGCCCTCCTCTAGGGGATCTTCTCAACCCAGGGATGGAACCCAAGTTTCCTGCATTGCAGGCAGATTCACTACCATCTGAGCCACCAGAGAAGCCCCACGTCAGTTATGAACGTGAAAGCTGCTCAGTCATGTCCGACTTTTCGTGGCCCCATGGACTATAGAGTCCATGGAATTCTCCAGGCCAGAATACTGGAGTGGGTAGCCTTTCCCTTCTCCAGGGGATCTTCCCAAGCCAGGGATCGAAACCAGATCTCCCACATTGCAGGAGGATTCTTTACCAGCTGAGCCACCAAGAAAGCGCAAGAATACTGGAGTGGGTATCCTATCCCTTCTCCAGTGGATCTTCCCCACCCAGGAATCAAACTGGGGTCTCCTGCATTGCAGGCGGATTCTTTACCGACTGAGCTGAGAGAAGCCTAGGTCAGTTATACTAGAACCTTATTACCTCTGGTCAATTGGATCTTGACAGCAGTCAGAAAACACTATATTTTAAAATCAGTATACCTATTAAAACCCACTCCAGTACTCTTGCCTGGAAAGTCCCATGGACGGAGGAGCCTGGTGGGCTGCAGTACATGGGGTCGGGAAGAGTCGGGTGCGGCTGAGCGACTTCACTTTCACTTTTCACTTTCATGCATTGGAGAAGGAAATGGCAACCCACTCCAGTGCTCTTGCCTGGAGAATCCCAGGGACGGGGGAGCCTGATGGGATGCCGTCTGTGGGGTCGCACAGAGTCGGACACGCCTGAAGCGACTTAGCAGCAGCAGCAGCAGACTTTAAAATCAGCTATACCAATATATTTATTTATACCAGCAATATACATATTTATACCAGCAAAATAAACATTTTTGTATCCCAGCCAGCAATAGCTATTATAAGTTTTTCAAATTTTTTACAAGTCTAAAGGATACAAGGAGCTTTCTTGGGTGGCACTTGTGGTAAAGAATTTGCCTGCCAATGCAGGAGATACAGGGGACAGGATTCAATCCCTTTGATCCCTGGGTCAGGAAGATCCCCTGGAGAAGGAAATGGCAACCGGCTCCAATATTCTGCCCTGGGAAATCTCATGGACAGAGAAGCCTGGCAGGCCACATTTCATGGGACCTCAAAGAGTCAGACATGACTGAGCAGCTAAAACACACACAAAGGATATAAAGTGTCAACTCATTGTAAGCGCAAATTACATTCTGATGACTAGTGAGTCTGAACAGCTTTCATATTAATTGTCCAGCTGAATGTATTTCCTTTTATTTGCTTTCTAATATGATTTATATCAGGTGCTTCATGTGCTTCCTGGCGTTTGTTAAGAGTTCTTTGCATATGATAGATACTGACCTATGGTCTGTCCTCTGCCTGTCAATTTTTTCCAAGAATTTCTATTTTCAAAACAGAAATGTGTGAAATAACACCTCTAAATCTTCATAGTTTTTCTTTTTTTTATAAATCTATCACTCAACATGTACCCTAATAAAGAAATAACTCTATTTGGAGTGAAATTTCAAAAAGGGGAGAACTAGAATATTGTCCTGCTTCATTCCGTATTTCCAAGGCCATATTTGCCTGTTACCCCAGGTGTTCCTTGACTTCCTACTATTGCATTCCAGTCCTCTATAATGAAGGACATCTTTTTTGGGTGTTAGTTCTAAAAGGTCTTGTAGGTCTTCATAGAACCGTTCAATTTCAGCTTCTTCAGAGTTACTAGTAGGGAAATAGGCTTGGATTACTGTGATATTGAATGGTTTGCCTTGGAAACAAACAGAGATCATTCTGTCATTTTTGAGATTGCATCCAAGTACTGCATTTCGGACTCTTTTGTTGACCATGATGGCTACTCCATTTCTTCTAAGGGATAGTCAATCTGATCACACGGACCACAGCCTTGTCTAACTCAGTAAAACTAAGCCATGCCATGTGGTGCCTCCCAAGATGGCTGGGTCATGTGGAGAGGTCTGACAGAATGTGGTCCACTGGAGAAGGGAATGGATAACCACTTCAGTATTCTTGCCTTGAGAACCCCATGAACAGTATGAAATGGCAAAATGATAGGATACTGAAAGAGGAACTCCCAGCTCGGTAGGGGCCCAATATGCCATTGGAGATCAGTGGAGAAATAACTACAGAAAGAATGAAGGGATGGAGCCAAAGCAATAACAATACCCAGTTATGGATGTGACTGGTGATAGAAGCAAGGTCCAATGCTGTAAAGAGCAATATTGCATAGGAACCTGGAATGTCATGTCCATGAATCAAGGGAAATTGGAAGTGGTCAAACAGGACAAGGCAAGAGTGAACGTTGACATTCTAGGAGTCAGCAAACTAAAATGGACTGGAATGGGTGAATTTAACTCAGATGACCATTATATCTACTACTGTGGGCAGGAATCCCTTAGAAGAGATGGAGTAGCCATCATGGTCAACAAAAGGTTAGGAAGCAACAGTTAGAACTGGACATGGAACAACAGACTGGTTCCAAATAGGAAAAGGAGTACGTCAAGGCTGTATATTGTCACCCTGGTTATTTAACTTCTATGCAGAGTACATCCTGAGAAACGCTGGGCTGGAAGAAGCACAAGCTGTAATTAAGATTGCCAGGAGAAATATCAATAACCTCAGATATGCAGATGACACCATCCTTATGGCAGAAAGTGAAGAGGAACTAAAAAGCCTCTTGATGAAAGTGAAAGAGGAGAGTGAAAAAGTTGGCTTAAGGTTCAACATTCAGAAAATGAAGATCATGGCATTTGGTCCCATCACTTCATGGGAAATAGATGGGGAAACAGTGCCAGACTTTATTTTTTTGTGCTTCAAAATCACTGCAGATGGTGACTGCAGCCATGAAATTAAAAGACGCTTACTCCTTGGAAGGAAAGTTATGACCAACCTAGATAGCATATTCAAAAGCAGAGACATTACTTTGTCAACAAAGGTCCATCTAGTCAAGGCTATGGTTTTTCCAGTGGTCATGTATGGATGTGAGAGTTGGACTGTGAAGAAAGCTGAGAGGCGATGCTTTTGAACTGTGGTGTTGGATAAGACTCTTGAGAGTCCCTTGGACTACAAGGAGGTCCAACCAGTCCATTCTAAAGGAGATCAGTCCCGGGTGTTCATTGGAAGGAATGATGCTAAAGCTGAAACTCCAATACTTTGGCCACCTCATGTGAAGAGTTGACTCACTGGAAAATACTCTGATGCTGGGAGGGACTGGGGGGAGAAGGAGAAGGGGACAACAAAGGATGAGATGACTGGATGGCATGGACATGAGTGACTGAACTCTGGGAGTTGTTGATGGACAGGGAGGCCTGGTGTGCTGGAATTCATGGGGTCACAAAGAATCGGACACGACTGAGCGACTGAACTGAACTGAACTGAATATACTGTCAGTCAAGAGAAAGCTTATGCTTTTTCCTTCTGTTTGAAAATATTATTACAAGAAAGGAATAAAATGGTAACAATACAGAGGGCATTTCAAACTTGTTTGCAAGGAGATAGCTGCTCCAATAAGGAAACATTAACTTGGATGGGGGGGAGCTAACAGTTTGTACTATGAAACCAACTGAAGTTCAGAGAGAAACAGAGACTCAGAAGACAGATTAAATTTTTGCTGGTATCTTGTCCAGACTCTGTTGCTTTATCTTTCATTCCAACTTTTCACAGTAGTTTTTTAGGCTTCCTTCCAAAGAATGTGCTGCTCTACTAGTCTAAACAAAGCAGAGCTAATTAGATTGGCAAAGTGACTTTGTTAAGCATATGTCTTTGTACTTTGTAATTTTGATTTATATAAACACAAATTTTATACTATTAATCAATGTGTTTGTGACAGTGCCAGGCATTATTTCAGTGCAAAAACTATTTTAAATGAAGTTAATTTATATACAGAAAGAGTAGTAGGTTGCTAAATGGTTTAGTACATATATTTTTTCAATTACACATATATATATACATGTACATATAAGCACAACAAGCACATACACGTCTATGATATATATAAACACCCTTACTGATTGTGAAAACAAGCCCCTGAAGTAGGTAAGGCAGAGATTAAAAGTTTACAATGGAGGACACATACTTAAGGTTAGAGAGGTGACTAATACAAACAGTCAAAGAGTAAATGAATAGTAGACTAGGCCAATGCTCCAGGCTTCTGATAACCGATTCTATGCTCTACTCATTAAAAATCATCAAGATATGATAGAAATATAGAACTGAAATATATTTCTTAAGTTACAAATGAAGTAGTGCTTCTTTCTCCTGTATCTTTAAGATAAACATTTCATAAAATTATGAAATTAATAATTATTATTCATGTACCCAGAATAGATATTTCTCATTGCAATGATTCAGTTCTGGTACTTGAGTTCTTTAAGTCATTAGTATAGAGATGTGGTGGTTAAATCTGCTTTGCCCACAAGATGACACAATTTGGTTACTACTCTCTCATCAATTTATACTTCTGCCTGTGTCCTGCGATTATGTTTATTTTGTTTAATCTGGCCATTTAGTAATTAAGAAATAATATAGATGAGAAAGAAGAAATACAACCAACAAAGTTACCATAATGTCTCTGAACTAGAAAAACTGTTTTTTCTTTCTTTTTCTGTATTCTATACCTGAACATAGCTTCAACTTAAGTTCCAGAATCATATCACTAGGACTGACTTCCTGATTTCATCATTTGTTCATTATGTGACATTGGGTATGTTATTTAATTCCTCTAAATTTTTTATTTTATCATCAGTTAAAATTTCACAGGGTATGCCATATAATGGACTCAACTCAATGTCCGGAATGTACCCAGTTACTTTTATTATTTCTAGATCCACTATGTCTGCCTCTAAATATCATTATCACTTTTAGAACTCATAGTGTTTTCTTCCTGGTTGAACCCTAGAAACTGTTAAATATCTTTCAATGAACACATATATGTTCATTTCTTATTGTGTTCAACTTCTCTCAATTAAAAAAGTTGCTTATTAAATTAATCAACATTAATGACAGTCACTCCTAGTTACTACAGTATTAAGAAAAGCTATTAAGATGTCCATGTCTTTACTCTTGTGTGCCTCTAAGGTCAATTTTTAGTCTTTTAAAAGTATCCTTTAAGCATGTTAAGTCCTAAATATCCCAGACTTTAGCTACTATTAAGAGTTTTATCACAAACAATTTTTGTTTAAGCTCTTATTATGTCAGTAATGGATCACTAAGCGTGGGATGAACTCATGGAGAGTTACAAGGAATCACGTTATTTGATTTTCTATGACCATACATAGTGCAATGTGTACTTGAAACTCAAGTTAGAGATTTTTGGAACCCATAATTACTATAAAGAATTGCTATTCTACCATATAAGCTCATTTCACAAATCATTCTATTTTGGACTCCCAGTAAATTTTTAAAATGCATGATTTCATCATGAGTAGGATTTCTGGAAGTTGTTTGCCCATCACAAAAGTGAAGGAGAGTGTATAATGATGCTCTTCAGAAGGATATTAGATTATTAAGTCATTATGTACAATTGTACATGAGACACTCATTACAGTCCCTCTCTTTTACTACTGCCTATCCCTGAGAATTGGAGGAGGCAATGGCACCCCACTCCAGTACTCTTGCCTGGCAAATCCCATGGACGGAGGAGCCTGGTAGGCTGCAGTCCATGGGGTCACTAGGAGTCGGACACGACTGAGCTACTTCACTTTCACTTTGCACTTTCAAGCATTGGAGAAGGAAATGGTAACCCACTCCAGTGTTCTTGCCTGGAGAATCCCAGGGACGGGGGAGCCTGGTGGGCTGCTGTCTCTGGGGCCGCACAGAGTCGGACATGACTGAATCGACTTAGCAGCAGCAGAAGCAGCATCCCTGAGAATAGAGACTCTCTACCATCAAATAACAGAAATTATATTTTAATTGCAATTATATTTAAGTCCCCTTTTGTAACACTTTATAGACAAAAACACAGTATTTGATATTTGAATATTATATATGTTTTCCTGAATTAGATTTTTATGCAAGTATAGTAAATTGAGGAACAAGATGTAAAGAGATGACAAATATATTTTTAAATGTCTAAAGAAAATAAATGAGGGGAGAAATATTATTTATTAAGAGATACATTTTATATGATGTGTATTTGATATACACAACATGGTTTAATCACTGCCATCTACCTTTTTTAATAGGTCATTCTTGACTTTATCTCAATTAATTAGAAGGCAAAATTAATATTCACATAAATATAATAAATACCTTTTAATAACTATAGAGTAGATAATTGTAATTAAGTGTTAGTTGCTTAGTCGTGTCTGACTCTTTGCGACCCCATGGACTGTAGCCAGCCAGGCTCCTCTGTACATGGGATTCACCAGGCAAGAATAGCAGAGTAGGTTGCCATTCCCTTCTCCAGAAGTATTTGTTATCATACAATTAACTAATACAAGTGATTTTTCAGTCAGGGCTCAATGAATATCTTCTTTATAATAATTTTTTTGAGATAGGATAGGAGCTCATAAAGTGATAAATTTATGCAAAAAGGGGAAAATGAGGGCTTAGTGTTTATTTTAGTGCAAATTAACATGTACATGTTGTTGCTAAAAGTTTGATATAGATGAAAAGAAAAGACACTTTAAGATTCCTATGGATTTGAGCTTATTTTTTGGGTAATATTAATGTATGGCTTAAATAAATTTAGGCTACCTACACAATAGCTGCCTAAACACCTCTTTCTTTGGACACCAACATATATCTAAAATGTCTTCTATGGGATTAAAATTAAGCAGTGATTTCCTACCCAAAGCTGAAGTCTCACCTATAGTCTCAGCAGTGAAACAGATTCAAGTTCACAGGGGGAATCTGAAGTCTAAATGCCAGTAATAATTATGGAGGGGCCGGAGTGGGGGTCACAGGAAGAAAACAGAGCCAAGAATTAGGAGCAGAGATAGGTTCTGATTGATAGAAATGAGTGGGAAAAGGAACTGGCTATTTGATACAAATTGTATCAAAACAACTTGTAACTTTTACATCACACATACAGGCATGCATGTGTGAACAAACTGAGTCAATATGTGGCTTGGTTATTCTAGGCATTATATTTTAGTGCTTCCCATTTAACTTTTTTTAATTTTTACATGTATTGTTAAATAAATAGGTACTGAAAACAGTCTCATGTCCTACCATGGATCTTGTTTAAACCCAGACTAAGGCTGGTGGTCTACTGTCGTGCCATGCTCAGCCGTGTCTGATTCTCTTCAACTCCATGGACAGTAGCTGGCTAGGCTCCTCTGTACATGGGATTTCCCAGGCAAGAACACAGGAGGGGGTTGCCATTTCCTTCTCCCCAGGATCTTCCTGACCCACAGGTGGAACCTGTGTCTCCTGCATTGTAGGCAGATTCTTTACTGGTGACCCATCAGTGAAGCCCTTTGGGGGTGTCTACAGGACAGGTTATTTCTTACTCAAGCTGCATGTCCCTTTGCCTGTATAATTAGCTGACAATGTTTCTCACTAATTCATCAGTTATAAGTCTTCCATCCCACTTTTATCTTCTAGAAACATACTAAAAGCTCTCATCTGCCGAGGACATGCAGTTATTTTATTGTGATTTTGGAATTATATTTATAAAAAATAATTTCACTGACATTTCAAGGGGTCTTATGAAGGAAAGCATATTTTTACACCTTGTATGAATAGAGAAAATTTCCAGAATTCCAAATTTCCTGTAGGAACAACTGATTGAATAAGAAAGTAACATTTAACAGTGTGGAAAACTAGAAGAGGAGGAGATTTTAAACAGAAGATTACATACTGAATATTAGTGAAAAAAACGAGGTTATCTTTCTATCCTCGTTAATGTACACACCAATCATGTATTATAAACCAAATAAGGAGAGATTTAATTAATTTTACCTTTACAAATAAGCTCACTTGCAAAAGTAGACTAAAAATATGAAGATCAAGGCAATGTCTTTTTCTTTCTTCCAGTTTAGATTTTATAACTAAATGAAAAAGGACAATTAACAAGTGAAAAGGAAAATCACTGACAGTTTCAGAATCATATTTTCTAACAAATAAAGAACTATGGAATGGACCTTAGCTGTGACAATTTTAATCAATCAAACAATGTTTGCTCACCCTCAGGGTGCTGACAAGAATCCATACTGCTTCTCAAATAACCTGAGTTGTATGGGAGTGATTTTTGAGAACCAAAGGTTTGGGAACATTATAAAGCACATGTACCGAAACAGGTTGCTTGGTCCTTAGTTTTAAAAAAAACAAAACACATGCAATTTACTTATAAAAGCCAGGCATTTTGTGCTTGCAGACTCTATTCTGCTTCATTTGTGAATGATCTTAGTTTTTTTTTTTTTTCCTTTTTAACTTAAAAACATGGAAGCCTGGAACACCTGGCATCTGTCATGTCACACTCAAGTATTACAAGTGAAGGCATTGCCCATATCTAGAGATCTGTCTCACTAAGTCATGAGGATTCTTTGCTTTTAATTATCTCCAAGTGAAGCATGTCTGCCCCAGTTTGCATTAAGTATCAGAAATGAAACATATATTTTTCAGAGTTTCTTTCTCCAATAAAATCTACAAAGTAATGCAAGCTTTTTTTTGTTTTTTTTGTTTTTGTTTTTGTTTGTTTTGTTTTTTAAGTAATATAGACATTGCACAGGCAACAGGGATCAAGATCATCCTGAAGAAAAAAAATGCAAAAAAGCAAAATGGCTGTCTGAGGAGGCCTTACAAATAGCTGAGAAAAGAAGAGAAGTGAAAAGCAAAGGAAAAAAGGAAAGATATACCCATTTGAATGCAGAGTTCCAAAGAATGGCAAGGAGAGATAAGAAAGCCTTCCTCAGTGATCAGTGCAAAGAAATAGAGGAAAACAATAGAGTGGGAAAGACTAGAGATCTCTTCAAGAAAATTAAGAGATACCAAGGGCACATTTCATGCAAAGATGGGCACAATAAAGGACAGAAATGGTACGGACCTAACAGAAGCAGAAGACATTAAGAAGAGGTAGCAAGAATACACAGAAGAACTGTAAAAAAAGATATTCATGACCCAAATAATCACGATGGTGATCACTCACCTAGAGCCAGACATCCTAGAATGTGAAGTCAAGTGGGCCTTAGGAAGCATCAGTACAAACAAAGCTAGTAGAGGTGATGGAATTCCAGCTGAGCTATCTCAAATCCTAAAGGATGATGCTGTTAAAATGCTGTACTCAATATGCCAGCAAATTTGGAAAACTCAGCAGTGGCCACAGGACTGGAAAAGGTCAATTTTCATTCCAATCCCAAAGAAAGGCAATGTTAAAGAATGCTCAAACTACCACACAATTGCACTCATCTCACACACTAGTAAAGTAATGCTCATAATTCTTCTAGCCAGGCTTCAACCGTACACGAACTGTGAGCTTCTGGATGTTTAAGCTGGATTTAGAAAAGGCAGAGGAATCAGAGATCAAATTGCCAACATCCGCTGGGTCATTGAAAAAGCAAGAGAGCTCCAGAAAAACATCAATTTCTGCTTTATTCACTATGCCAAAGCCTTTGACTTTGTGGATCAACACAAATTGTGGAAAATTCTGAAAGAGATGAGAATACCAGAGCACCTGACCTTTCTCTTGAGAAATCTGTATGCAGGTCAGAAAGCAATAGTTAGAACTGGACATAGAACAACAGACTGGTACCAAATAGGATAAGGAGTATGTCAAGCCTGTATATTGTTACTCTGCTTATTTAACTTATATGCAGAGTACATCATGTGAAACACTGAGCTGGATGAAGCACAAGCTGGAATCAAGATTGCCGGGAGAAATATCAGTAACCTCAGATATGCAGATGACACCACCCTTATGGCAGAAAATGAAGAACTAAAGAGCCTCTTGATGAAAGTGAAAGAGAAGAGTGAAAAAGTTGGCTTAAGCTCAACATTCAGAAAACTAAGATCATGGCATCTGGTCCCATCACTTTATGACAAATAGATGGGGAAATAGTGGGAGTTTTTATTTTTGGGGGGCTCCAAAATCACTGCAGATGGTGATTGCAGCCGTGAAATTAAAAAATGCTTACTCCTTGGAAGGAAAGTTATGACCAACCTAGATAGCATATTAAAAAGCAGAGACATTACTTTGCCAACAAAGGTCTGTCTAGTGAAGGCTATGGTTTTTCCAGTAGTCATGTATGGATGTGAGAGTTGGACTACAAAGAAAGCTGAGCGTGGAAGAATTTATGCTTTAGAACCGTCGTGTTGGAGAAGACTCTTGAGAGTCTTGGACTGCAAGGAGATCCAACCAGTCCATACTGGGGGAGATCAGTCCTGAGTATTCATTGGAAGGACTGATGTTGAAGCTGATACTCCAATGCTTTGGCCACCTGATGTGAAGAACTAACTCATTTGAAAAGGTGCTGATGCTGGGAATGATTGAAGGCAGAAGGGGATGATAAGAGAATGAGATGGTTGGATGGCATCACTGACTCAATGGACATGAGTTTGAGTAAACTCCAGGAATTGGTGATGGACAGGGAGGTCTGGCGAGCTGCAGTCCATGGCATCACAAAGAGTTAGACACAACTGAGCGACTGAACTGAACTGACAGAGAAACATAGGACAGGAATTTCTCATGTAGTTTACTATTTCTAAGGCTGCTGTCACTGATCACAAACAATAATGTGTAGAACACAGAGGATCAAGCATCTCTTTAAATGAAATACAAATGATAGACTTGAAAACTTTCTAAGGTAGATATAAGAGCTGCCTTGGAACCACAGCATGGATTAATTATTAATATATCCTGGGAAAATAAAATTCCATAAATATGATTTATGGAATTTCATTGCTTTCTTGATCCCTCTCCCCTAGTCACTTGCTACTTTGGCATCAAAGCAAATTCATCCAAATAATATATGTTTTTAGATCTCTCACCTATTCAAATGCCTTTGGGAGTTCCCCTAGCAGAAAGCATAAAAGTAACAGTGAAAGCTCATGGAGCAAAGTTTCTAATGCAAAATTCTGCTGTGAATCTTCTGTCCCTCCCAACATGTTATATGACTTTGCCCTGAAAATATGTTTTGTCTTCTGTATGAAAGAACTGTGCTTTTTCATTCTACTTGATTAACCTATCAGGCTGCTGCCTCTAAACACCATGTAAGGAAACCCAACCCAGCCTGTATCTCACTTCATTTCAAACTATCTATTACTCTCCTGTTTCCTTAGGATGACTTTTCCTTTTTTGGATTCTAGACTATCTTGCTCCACAATATATACTCAGTATAGACTGTACTATACTGATGATCTTTCTGGTGAGTCAAATCATCAGTTCTATTTGACTCTTCAATAGTCAAACATTATGTGAGAGTTGGACTGTGAAGAAGGCTGAACACTGAAGAATTGATGCTTTTGAACTGTGGTGTTGGAAAAGACTCTTGAGAGTCCCTTGGACTGCAAGGAGATCCAACCAGTCCATTCTGAAGGAGATCAGCCCTGGGATTTCTTTGGATGGAATAATGCTAAAGCTGAAACTCCAGTACTTTGGCTACCTCATGTGAAGAGTTGACTCACTGGAAAAGACCCTGATGCTGGGAGGGATTGGGGGCAGGAGGAGAAGGGGACAACAGAGGATGAGATGGCTGGATGGCATCACTGACTCGATGGATGTGAGTCTGAGTGAACTCCGGGAGTTGGTGATGGACAGGGAGGCCTGGCGTGCTGCGATTCATGGGGGCGCAAAGAGTTGGACACGACTGAGCGACTGATTGATCTGATCTGATCTGATTGATGTATTAGCTATGCCTCAAAAGAAGGCAATGGCACCCCACTCCAGTACTCTTGCCTGGAAAATCCCATGGACGGAGGAGCCTGGTAGGCTGCAGTACATGGGGTCTCTAAGAGTTGGACACGACTGAGCGACTTCACTTTCACCTTTCACTTTCATGCACTGGAGAAGGCAATGGCAACTCACTCCGTGTTCTTGCCTGGAGAATCCCAGGGACGGGGGAGCCTGGTGGGTTGCCGTCTATGGGGTCACAGAGTCGGACACGACTGAAGTGACTTAGAGCAGCAACAGCAAAAGTTAATAATTCTACAAACTTTTTTTTTTGACAACGTCTCTTGATTAAATAACTAAAATAAATGACTAACTGAAATACTTAAAACCTGTTAAGTATTAATATTAGTGCTATTATTATTTAAATATGTTTGTGCTCTTATTCTCACACACAGTCTATGTTCACCATTGTCCTAGATATCTGCAGACCCATGACTGTGAATAAGTAGTATTTAACTATTTAAGCTTTGATTTTTCTCACTGAACGTTTGTATGCCCCTCATTCATTTCCGTAGTAAAAAAAAAAAATTTAATTTAAGAAACAGCATCAAAAATATAATATGAACATTGAAGCCATAAAATACTAGATTAAAATAGGATTTTTTTTATTTTTAATTTTTGTTTAGTCTGGGAGTGAAGCAGGCTTTTGTGTGAATGACAACAAAGAACATAAATTTGACTATGTAAATATTTTCAAAGTTTAAGCATCTATAGCTTTCAGCATAGTAATTCTACTTTTAATAATTGTCCTTATAAATATTAATTGTTCCAACATATATATGTATATATAATCTTTATGTATATAGCTTGCATATTATGTATATATAATAAATATAATGATTACACATTTATAATTCTATGTTTAAGGATTTTCTTTACAGATACAATTAATCAAGTGTATATATACACATTAAATATATACATACATACATATATACACACATAATGTATAGATATATATGTGTGCATATGTGCATATAACATATGCAGAAATGTATATCTTTGCATCATTAAAAGAAATAGTAACTAAATGGAAATGTCGTAAATTCCAAAGAATAATGGAAAAGTAAAATATAATTTTACCATTTCTACATGATGGGCTATTGTATAGGTATTAGAAAGAATGAGCTAGGCTTAATGTACTGATATCCAAAACACATAATAAGAAAAAAAGAATGTCACATGCTAGTAAAATTTTTTATGTAGAACTGGATCTTATTTTTTGCTTAAATAATATGGAAAGGATTCTTGTATGAGACCAAGAAATTATCATTTTTAAATCTGTCATTTTTAGGTGTTCCTAAAAATTAAAATTAGTCTGTTTATAGTTCACTGATCAACCTAAGATTTCAAGTTGTCTTTTGGCCAGCACTGGTTTTGGTCTCACTATCCTCTTCCTGGGGCTTCCCAGGTGGCTCAGTGGTAAAGAATCTACCTCCAATGCAGAAGACACAGGTTCAACCCATGGGTCAGGAAGATCCCCTGGAGAAGGCAATGGCAACCCACTCCAGTATTCTTGCCTGGGAAAATCCCTCGGACAGAGAAGCCTGGTGGGCTGCAGTCCACGGGGTCGCAAAAGAGTCCAACATCTCTCTCTTCCTGACCATAAAAAGATATATACATACAACCGTTCCCTTTACTCTGTTAATGAAACAGTGCTCCCTCGCAATCTACATTTTCATTTCACAGTGTTATTTTACTGAGAGAGATAAGATATAATCTATACAATACACAGAGCAAAAAAGGGGGAAAAATACTCAAGGATGGATCTCTTAAGTTTGCTAATCCAACACTGCTTTAACCAATCAATAGTTAATCAACGATTAAAAGAATGCTTATGCTGGAAAATCAAGTCAAGAATGCATGATCATATATATGCGTTAGTAAACTGTATTGGTGTTTTTCTTTCTGGCTTACTTCAGTCTGTATAATAGGCTCCAGTATGATACTGGTTGCTTGGGGCTGGTGCACTGGGATGACCCAGAGGGATGGTACAGGGAGGGAGGAGGGAGGGGGGTTTGGGATGGGGAGCACGTGTATATCTGTGGTGGATTCATGTTGATGTATGGCAAAACCAAAACAATATTGTAAAGTAATTAACCTCCAATTAAAATAAATAAATTTATATTAAAAAAAATAAAAAAAAACAAAAGACAGTA
The DNA here is from genome assembly GCF_029378745.1 of Bos indicus. NCBI lineage: Eukaryota > Metazoa > Chordata > Mammalia > Artiodactyla > Bovidae > Bos > Bos indicus. The sequence continues at coordinate 34,311,961 of NC_091765.1, forward strand.
AGAAAAATAAAGTTGGTCGAAAGTAGAAAAAAACAAGAATGCATGATCACTTTTATTCCATTATTACTAATTGTTATTTATGAATTTTGTTCTTTATTCATCCCACTTAAAAAGAATAATAAATTATTTCAACTGCACATGGAATCAAAAGTATATTTTTAAGAATATTACTCTATTCACATGAATTGCTTTTTTGTTTGTTTGTTTGCTTTGTACTTTTTAACCTTCTGCTAATTACATACCTGTAGCATTGGCTACGCAATATTAGTTACCGTTTTGAATTGAACCTCTCATATAAAACAATCTCCTTTCTTTGCACATTCTTTACAAGTACTACAGGAAATAGTATGTCATCTTTCATTTACAGAGGATTCAAATGAGCGATGTTTCATTTCTTTACTATATACTTCTTTACTGTAAAATAAATGTAATGAAAATTTATTACACTAGCAACAAACTTCAGATATTTAAACAAGGACAATCTGCACTGCTCCTGCACATAGAAGCAATGAATTTTCTTTTTGTCAGTACTTGCAGCTAGATCTCTCAGCTTGGCTAAAAACTTCCTACGGTCAGAGTACCTTTCAATGGACATTATTTCTATGATATGGTTGTCAGGACTCCACATAAAGAATTGCAGCATTGAAATATATTTACTTATTTTTCTAATTACAAAAGTAACATATATTCACTATAAATGTGAGATGTCTAAAAATTTTTAAGAAAAATTTTTTTCATATTTTGACTCCCCAGAGACATGGCTGTTTGTGTGTCTGTATACATGCTGTATAAAAATGAACTATTATTAAAATAACACTCTAAAATGTCCATCTTTAATTAAACATAGGTATTCAGTAATTACTTATTAAATTTAAAAAATAGCAAACTTTAGTGATATCACTTATATGTAGAATCTGAAAAAACAAACCCAGAGAAAAAGTAAAGAAAGGTTACCAAGGGTTGGGAGATGGGGAAAATGGAGAGATAGTGGTTAAAAGGTTCAAGATTCCAGTGTAGGACAAATAAGTTCTGAGGAGCTACTTGGTAGGGAATGGTGGGTATGCTGCTGCTGCTACTGCTAAGTCGCTTCAGTCATGTCCGACTCTGTGCGACCCCATAGACGGCAGCCCACCAGGCTCCCCCGTCCCTGGGATTCTCCAGGCAAGAACACTGGAGTGGGTTGCCATTTCCTTCTCCAATGCATGAAAGTGAAAAGTGAAAGTGAAGTTGCTCAGTCATGCCCAACTCTTAGCGACCCCATAGTCTGCAGCCTACCAGGCTCCTCTGTCCATGGGACTTTCTAGGCAAGAGTACTGGAGTTGGGTGCCATTGCCTTCTCCGAATGGTGGGTATAGCTAATAAAAACTGTATTATAAACCAAAAAGTTGCTAGGAGAGTAGATCTTTTATATTATTATCACCAAAAAGAAATGTGTTTGTATGATGGATGGAAGGGATGGAAGTGTTAGTTAATACTACCATGGTGAGTATACTACCATCATACTTTACAACATATGAATATATCAAATCAACACATTGCACATCTTAAAATTATACAATGTTATATGTCAATTATATCTCAATAAAGTTGGGGAAAACAGTAACTTCTGTTGCAATCAAATATAATTTTTTAGTTAAGAAAAAGATTAAGGGATTTACAAATACACACATTTTAAAATACGCACATAAATCTAAGTCCTCTTTCCTTTCATTTTCATAGGAAATACAGCAAAGACTCACAGAAATGTTAAAGTAGGTGTTTTTTTTTTTTTTTTTTTTTTTTTAAAGAGGGAAATTGGAAAGCAGACAGGAGGAAGAAGAGGAACAAGTGGGGATACAGAACAAAGTAACTGATCACGAAGCTTGGTGTTAAAACAATAGTGAAATTGGAATACAATTAAAAGTAAGTAACTATCAGTAGATAGATTTTTTTTTCCCTCTAGTCCCAAACCTTTGTTCAGGCAATATCTGACATTTCTTAACAGGGCAGGGGAAAGCCTCCTCTGATGATTCCTGCTCACCGTGACAACCACAAATCTGCAGATCACAGGTGAGGAGGGTAGCCTGTCTCTGAACAAAGCAATCTGTGTGGGAAGTGAGTTGAGGAGAGAGCTGAGAAGAGCAGTGGAAGAGATGAGGAATGGGTTGGAAAGAGGATGCAAAGACACCATGGCTTGGATGGCTACTCTCGTATTTCAGTTAACTGTTTAATCTCCAACTGTAGTTCACTCTATCTCTTTAAAATTGGGGTTCCATTGTTTCTAAATTATTTTTCATTTCTATTCTATTTTTTTCTCCTCCTTTAAAAGAAAGTATCTTGTTTTTTAATATTTAGTCTTTTTTTTTTTCTTCTTCCAATTTTATTTTATTTTTAAACTTTACATAATTGTATTAGTTTTGCCAAATATCAAAATGAATCCTCCACAGGTATACATGCGCTCCCCATCCCGAACCCTCCTCCCTCCTCCCTCCCCATACCATCCCTCTGGGCCGTCCCAGTGCACCAGCCCCAAGCATCCAGCATCATGCATCGAACCTGGACTGGCAACTCGTTTCCTACATGATATTTTATATGTTTCATTGCCATTCTCCCAAATCTTCCCACCCTCTCCCTCTCCCACAGAGTCCATAAGACTGTTCTATACATCAGTGTCTCTTTAGCTGTCTCGTACACCAGGTTATTGTTACCATCTTTCTAAATTCCATATATATGCGTTAGTATACTGTATTTATGTTTTTCCTTCTGGCTTACTTCACTCTGTACAATAGGCTCCAGTTTCATCCACCTCATTAGAACTGATTCAAATGTATTCTTTTTAATGGCTGAGTAATACTCCATTGTGTATATGTACCACAGCTTTCCTATCCATTCATCCGCTGATGGACATCTAGGTTGCTTCCATGTCTTGGCTATTATAAACAGTGCTGCGATGAACATTGGGGTACACGTGTCTCTTTCCCTTCTGGTTTTCTCAGTGTGTATGCCCAGCAGTGGGATTGCTGGATCATAAGGCAGTTCTATTTCCAGTTTTTTAAGGAATCTCCACACTGTTCTCCATAGTGGCTGTACTAGTTTGCATTCCCACCAACAGTGTAAAAGGGTTCCCTTTTCTCCACACCCTCTCCAGCATTTATTATTTGTAGACTTTTGGATCGCAGCCATTCTGACTGGTGTGAAATGGTACCTCATAGTGGTTTTGATTTGCATTTCTCTGATAATGAGTGATGTTGAGCATCTTTTCATGTGTTTGTTAGCCATCTGTATGTCTTTTTTAGAGAAATGTCTATTTAGTTCTTTGGCCCATTTTTTGATTGGGTCGTTTATTTTTCTGGAGTTGAGCTGTAGGAGTTGCTTGTATATTTTTGAGATTAGTTGTTTGTCGGTTGCTTCATTTGCTATTATTTTCTCCCATTCTGAAGGCTGTCTTTTCACCTTGCTAATAGTTTCCTTTGATGTGCAGAAGCTTTTAAGGTTAATTAGGTCCCATTTGTTTATTTTTGCTTTTATTTCCAATATTCTGGGAGGTGGGTCATAGAGGATCCTGCTGTGATGTATGTCGGAGAGTGTTTTGCCTATGTTCTCCTCTAGGAGTTTTATAGTTTCTGGTCTTACGTTTAGATCTTTAATCCATTTTGAGTTTATTTTTGTGTATGGTGTTAGAAAGTGGTCCAGTTTCATTCTTTTACAAGTGGTTGACCAGATTTCCCAGCACCACTTGCTAAAGAGATTGTCTTTAATCCATTGTATATTCTTGCCTCCTTTGTCGAAGATAAGGTGTCCATATGTGCGTGGAGTCTTTATATTATAATCTCACTTCAGGTGTTTGGCCTTCATGGTTTTAGAAATAAAGAATAAAAATATACTTTGTACGTACAATAGACTAATGTAACAAAATGGATGTAAACAAAATGGATGTAAACAAAAATTTAGATTCATGGCTTCTCTCTTGAACAAAAGAATGGCTGATAGTTCTGTTTACCAAGATAACAAATATTCTGATTTGAGGAAGTGGAGATTTTGGTGGGGAGTGGGAATATGTCATTTTTTTTTTTTAAGACATATTCTTTGAGACATTTTTTAAGATAACCAAATGGAAGGTCAAGAACACTGGATTCTATGGCTTTACAGTCATAAATCAAAACATAAATTTCAGAACAATCACCATAGTACATTATGTAATAAGAATGTTACAAAATACTGTTTAATGTCAAATGAGTTTGTTAAAAGCAATCTCTCTCAATGAAGGAAGTTTTAGTATTTTAAGCACTTTGATGTTTTTGTTTTGTGAAATGTTCTTATACATTATAGCATTTTTTAGCATCCCTGGTCCCAGGTGACTAATTACCAGTCATGTCCATCCAATCTCGTGACAACCAGACATCCATTTCACACACACATACTTTCAGGAGTCCCTCACAAGAGCTGTCCTGCTCACTTCCAACCTCTACGGGGTGAACAAAGTCCAAAAATGCTTCTTTAATACCAAAGGATTTTTAAAAAGCCACACACTTCATGAATTACCAAAAGGATGGCATAATAAAGTTGTCTTCCAAAATATAGTTATCATTGAATTTCTACCTCATGGCATTCCACCGGTGAGTTGTGGTCAATAGTTTGGGAACCACTGATTTATGGCTGAGAAAACACATTAAGTTGGTTGTGCAGAGAACTCAGAATCATTTACTACATTTAGATTTAATTTGCTCTGAGGTTCTAAAATATTTTTTAACATCAAGGTGATATCAGATCTTATCAGTTGCTCAGCCGTGTCTGACTCTTTGCGACCCCATGAATCGCAGCACGCCAGGCCTCCCTGTCCATCACGAACTCCTGGAGTTCACTCAGACTCACGTCCATCGAGTCAGTGATGCCATCCAGCCATCTCATCCTCTGTCGTCCCCTTCTCCTCCTGCCCCCAATCTCTCCCAGCATCAGAGTCTTTTCCAATGAGTCACCTCATATTATACTGTAAAAACATTTTAAAATATGAAATACGTAAATAAAGAAAATACCCAATAATCCCTTCCTTCCTACAGTCTCAGAGAGAAAACTGTTAACACTTTGAGGTTAAATTTCCCAGATATTTACAGAATTCCTTCTTTACCTGTACTGAGATCAACCTTCCCACTTAATGGTCTTTAATTTAGGCATCTGTCAGAATCTATCAATTGTAGACCCTGCTGGACTAACTGTTAAATTGAATGTCCCTCAACCAGAAAAAGGATACTCACCATCACATTATCCACTTGACAATAGTAATCAAGAGCTCAGCTTAGAGCAACAAGATTTATGGTGGATTTTCTGAAAAACACACAGTTCCTTCTTCTTGAGTATATGAAAGTGTGTCTTTTGATTGTCACCCTGAGAAAATCACATATCTCCATGATAACGACCCCCCATGGTGTAGGCTTAGAGAACTCTGCCTTGGCATGGTGCCTCCATTTCAATGCAGGGCAATACCCAACGACACCATCCACTTACTCCAAGAATGTCACCTTCACCACATTAAGATATGCTATCTTAAAGAGGCTAAAGGATCAATTCATTCTTTGGACTCAGTTCCAGAAATAATTGTGCTTCTCTTGACCAAATAGTCATTTTTCCCCATTCTCTTTGGATCTCATAATATTTGAGGTGGGGGGAGCTACAAATACAATAAAACTTTGTTTCAGGTTCTAGAATATTTAGAACTAATCTCTTGGCCTAACTCTAGTAAGCGATGCAGTTCTAATGGCATATGTGTAGGATATTAATAGGAATCCTGATTTTATCTAATTTTCCATGCCTGATTTTACTTTTGACATCAGTGCCTCTCACCTCTTTCATCTGACTATTCTGTTGGAACACTTTGACATTTCTCATACGTCTTCATAAAAGATGTATTTTATGAACACCTTTTTTGAAACAAGCCTCACATACATATTTACACACATATACATAGGTATATGTTTTGCTCTGGCTATGCTATCATGAAAAAAAACAAAAATTAGGATAGTTTTCCCCTCTTCCTTTCTTTATGCACTCAGGATGATGAAGGATTTATAACTCCAGCATGGCTTTCTGTGAATTTCTAATTTTATTCAACTTAATACAAACTTTTTGCTTTCCTACCATGTAAAAGATACTAAAAATAATAAGTAATTAAACTAAGATTTCTAGTTAATATATTTACATTCATATACTCTTCCATTTGCTAATTTTCATCATTATTTGCTCATTTGAATGTCACTAAAAAAAAATACTTTGAGGTAAATTATATAGGAATCATTTTACAGAATAGACTAGAGAGATAAAATGACCCTAAAACAACTTACAGAAATTCACAGCTATTCAGATAGTCCACACTCAGAATCCATACAAACATTTCTTGATAAATAACAGCAACAAATGGCAAAATGTGCTTCAAACAGTGGGTACAAAATGTTTAGTTATTTTAAACTGTAATATAAAGAAAGATCAAAGTGGCTTAAAAGTAACATATTGTGCTCTGGGTATTCAAGTTTCTTGCTGAAAGAATCAAAGAAGGATTCATGGAAAGACAATTATTTGAGATGAAAGTTACATATTTTAACAACAGACATAAAATAAGAAAGGATGATTTTCAGGAAAATAAACTACATGGACAAAAATGCAGAATGAGATAAACATGTGGCATTTTGGGTGAAAAATGATTTACTTACTTTACCTTATACTTAGGATGCATTTAGAAAAGTCAAAGGACTTAAAAAGGCTAAGACAATTGAGATCCCTATATTATATATAATGTCAAGTACTGTCCTACTGTCAGACAATGAATTCTGCCTCTGCTTTTGCTTCAGAAATTTTGGAGAGACTACAAAAAGGGATCCTAAAATAATTGAGACAATAAAGGTGATCTCTTGTTTATGGCTGAGAATTATAAAATGGTGCCTGTATTTATCACATCAAACTACCTCCAGGACTTTACACCAATTCTAAAGGCATTTGCTCTTTGATGGTGGGACAACTAAGTTCTTACTGCCTCCTCAGGATTAATAACATAGGCTCAGGGCCTTAAAGAAAGAGAAAATTGTCCCTTTGCAGCTTGAACATTAATCTCTTATATTCAGAGCAAACAACAGGATTTTAACAGCATTTCTGAGTTATGAGAGCTTCTGCCTAAAGTTTTACTGTAGTAGGAATATTTGAACTTTTGTCCAATTGATGAAGCAGCTCTAAAAACACTTGTGAGTCCCTCGTAAGTTAGCATTTGGACTGAGCATCTCATTTCTATGCTGCTCGACACTCAGCTTGTTGTTGCCCAAAATCATAAAATAAAACTGGAAGTAGAGCTTAAAATTAACACAAGGGAAGAAAATCCCTTGCTTATACTCCTGTCTTCTGAGAACTCACGTGTGCCTTGGATACTGATCACACTGGCTGCTTCCTCTGGATGTACCTCACATAGTGGCTTCAAGTTGAATTTTGACCAAAAAGAGGCACCGGCAGGAGACATGAGTACATGGGGAGAGAGGTACTGAGGTATTTCCTTCTACCTCTTTTCCTGCTTCAATACTTCTTTGATAATAGCTGTATCCCTCTTAAACTCCAGAACTTTCCAGGAACTAGCCTCTGCATCATGGCTCCAGCTCCCCATGGATTCTGAGAACACTATTTTCACTTCCCCTTGGCACTGGAATGGCCAATGCCTCAACTGTGTCAGTATTTCTATATCTCTTTATTAAACACTCTTTATGTAAACTATCTTTATCAATTCCGTTTCCTCCCAGGGCTCCAACTCACACAAGTAGGCTAGTATTATTAATATATTAATATTTTCTAGCATCTTACTATCATTTACTCAATTCAAGGCTCAACTTTTCTATTTATATGATTTTCCTTTCAGGATTTATCTGTCAGAGAGCTCCAATATGCATTACTAGTTAGCTGCTAGTAAACAAACAAACAAAAAAACAGTTCAATATTATTTTCCTCCCTTACCTGGGAGGCTGCAGAGAACCACTGAGGGAAATTTTTATAGACAAGCTGGGTCAGCATCATCTGGGAACTAATTAGAAAGGCAAATTTTCAGGTCCCACTCAAGTTTACTGAATCAGAAACACTGGGGAGAGGTCAAGTACTCTGTGTTTCAAAATGCGGTCAAGTAATTCTGCTGTATACTAAAGTTTGAGAAGTAGGCTCTTAATAACAATTAAGAAACATCTTCCATATCCCTGTAAATTAAACATCTTCAGTATCTCCCTAATTTTTGCAATAAAATTCAGCTGCTATTTAAGCCATCTAGAAGTTAACTCTAACCTACCTTCTTGGTCTGTGTCCCTTTCTTATCTGTCAAAATCCTATTCCTTACTCAAAGTCTGACATGAATGGCACTTGCCTTCAAAAGTTTTCCTGCTTTTCAAAAGGAAATGTATCTTTTATTTTTTTTCATAGTAGTTTTGTGCATGGCTTGTGCCCCCTTCTTACACTCCAATGTGTTTAACTGTCTTTTTCTCCTTTTCTTAGTCTTCACTTTGTTTTTTTAGTCTCTCCTAGACTGCTACTTACAGTAAAAATGATGCCTCAATTTTCATTAAATTCTCCATTCTGGAATTACAGAATATAGATGGATCAAATCTTATTCTAGCATTGTCTGGCCTACCAAAGATATCAATACTTGAAAGTGCACATTCAAATATTCACTCCCAAGACAAAGTTCTTTGAGGAAATACATATCATATAAACAATATAAAGACTAGGGAATTTGTGAAGTTATAGTATTGGAAAAGGAAATGGCAACCCACTCCAGTATTCTTGCCTGGAGAATCCCAGGGATGGGGGAGCCTGGTGGGCTGCCATCTATGAGGTCGCACAGAGTCGGACACGACTGAAGCGACTTAGCAGCAGCAGCAGCAGCAGTATTAAACTATACTGTTTATGTAAAGGTAGCACACATTCTTTGTCTCTATTGACAGAAAATTGCTTTATGACTAATACTATTCAAAACATAATGTATAAATGTAGGAGTATTAAGTCAGAACTGATTGAGGTGACAAGATTACTCATCTGTACTATTTATGGTTCAGAAATAATAAGTGTTACCTAGAATGCAACATTTATCAAGATTAAATAATATTAGGAAAAAAAGATCTATGTGACAAAAGAATGAACTGTGGTAAGAGAGAAACTTTTACAGCATAGATTTATATGGACCAGTGATTCATGTACTTGATACTATACATTACCAAAATGTATCTGTGTTATTATGTGATCACCTAAAAATAATGCTATAAACAATCTATTGTATATTAAGTTGTTACAGAATGCATACAACTTCAAAGAAAGAATTTTCAGTAAACTGAGTAATCTTAAAAAAAAAAAAAAAAATCAGGCTTAAATTATCCAAAACAGAGAGGTGGTCAAAAACACTTTGACAGCTCAAAGATTTTTAGAAATCTCATAGAAAAATAGAGTCAAACTAAAGAACATGAACCTGAGGCATTTTTTATATGAGATTTGCCATTTATCATGCATTTTGCAGGCATTATTTCTAAATTCCAGGGAGTTCTTATTGAATATTTATTTGCAAGACTTTGTTGTAAATCAATAACCAGAAGGAATAAAGACCTTGAAAATAAAATGTATTTATTACCTCAATACTTATTGTCAAACACATGTCTTCCTGGTTCTAAGGTAAACTCAGTATACAGACTACTGTTTAAGAATAAAGTATCTATGCAGAACAAATAAGAGTGTCTAGGGCACTGAGTCAAGATGAGCAATTTATTCCAAGATTACCTAATGTATTTGTACAGCTTAGGGTTGTAATCAGTTATCTGAGAAGTTAATTACACATTTTATGACAAAGTCAAGCTCATCCAGGCAGTGGCAAATGTAATGGTCCCACTTCTATTGAGTACCATCTATGTGTGAAGATTACAATAATAACCACAGTGAAAGAAATCTGCACTTTTACTTTTCTCAGTATAAACACTTATACTTGGCAGAAACACACTTTTCCCCACAAGCAAAGAAATATTTATGAGATGGCTGCCTAGTCAATAGTCTGAAACTAACTGAACTTTTTGAGGATAGAAGATATGACCTTGGAGTTATTAGACAATTGCTATACACAACTATGCTAAACAGAATAAAAACCAGAAATGTCTAACAGAATAGTGTATAATCATAGGGTATACTTTCAGGATGGAATGATGTCTTTTCATCTAGCTTTTACATTTCACACATGATGAAAATATGCCTCAGAGAGGTTAATTTGTTCCATATATTTCTTTTTTTTTTTTTTCAGAGAAGCTGGAAGTTGAGGCTTTTATGTAAATTTTCTATACTTTCAAATACTGTAGACCAAGGACTAAGTTTGAGATCTCTGCAAATTCTTCCTACTTTGGTTTTCACTGGCCCAATCCGCTACCCCACTTTCCTTCTTAGACTAGGATTACTTCCTTCCCACAGAATGAATGACCAAGGAGCCTCCTTATGAATTCTGTTACCACGGCTGTCTCAAACGCTAAGCAGCAAAGGCTTGGGCTCTTCCTTGCAGTCTATTGAGAGCTGTGGTGTCCAATAGCCACATGTAGTTATTTAAATTTAAACTATTTAAAATACAATAAGATACAAATTTGTCTATCAGTCCCAATACCCGCATTCTCAGTATTTAATAGCTATATGTGTGGCTTGTGACTCCTGTATTAGAGAGTAGGTACAGTGCATTTCCATTACTGCCAAATATCCAATTAGACACAGCTGGTATCTCAGTTCTTCAACTAATTTTAAAAATTATTTCTTTGGATCCTCTTCATATATCAGTGATGTGGCTTTCTGGCTTTTTAAAAATTCACAGACCTCAATTATCCATTGCCATTTTCTGTGCATTCTCCGCATGCTGCTTAGCACACTTCCTGGACTATATTTAGCATTCGAAAAACCAGGTAGCAATAGTAATAATATACCACTTATGATTTATGTATTCATTATTTTTCAATTAATGAAGTTAATTGTAAAGAAATATCAAATGCAGGTGTTTTAGTCAACCTTGCAACAGGCAATGAATAAATCTATATAAAGCAACACTGTTTTAGTGCTATAAATGTTTGCATATTGTTAGCTGCATAAATTCAATGTCCAGTTTATACTGCAGTGAAACAAGCTGCAGACCCATACACTTATAGAATTTACTACATGCTATTACAGTTCTAAGAGCTTGTGTTTACTAATTAATTTACTCATGACAATAACCCATTGTATAGGTAATTATTATCTTTTATTTTATAGAATGGTACTTTCTAGTTGGCCTAGTGGTAAAGAATCCACCTGTCAATGCAGGAGACACAAAAGACTTGGGTTTGATCCTTGCGTCAGGAAGGTGCCCTGAAGAAGGAAATGGCAATTTACTCCACTATTCTTGCCTGGGAAATCCCATGGACAGAGGAGCCTTGCAGGTATAGTTCTTGGGTCATAAAAGAGTTGGTAACGTATTACAGTTCTAAGTGCTCTATGTTTACTAATTGATTTACTCATTACAATAACAAGTTGTATAGGTAATTATTATCTTTTCCTTTATAGAATAGGAAACTGAGACATACAGAGATTCAGTTCAGTTCAGTCGCTCAGTCATGTCCAACTCTTTGTGACCCCATGGACTGCAGCATGCCGGGCTTCCCTGTCCATCACCAACTCCTGGAGCTTGCTCAAACTCATGTCCATCCAGTGATGCCATCCAACCATCTCATCCTCTGTCATCCCCTTCTCCTCCTGCCTTCAGTCTTTCCCAGCAACAGGGTTTTTTCCAAGGAGTCAGTTCTTTGCATCAGTTGGCCAAAGTATTGGAGTTTCAGCTTCGGCATTAGTACTTCCAATGAATATTCAGGACTGATTTACAGAGATTAAGTATCTTAAATAAATTATATGACTATTAAGCATCAGATTGGGGGCTTTAAGCTGGCCTTTTATGATTATTAGTTCTGTGACTTTGGACAAGTCCTATATTCCTTTTAAGGCCACACCCTTGTTTTTAAAATGGGTATGATAACTTAGGTGACTTTTATAAGGGTCTTAAAAACACTCAAGTACCATGTAGTAGGTACTCAATAAAGAAAGATTCCTTTTGCTTTGCTTCCCAAAGTATCTGGGTAAATCATCTTTATATTTAGTATTTACTTGTTTTAAAACAATGTTTATGAGTCTCCTGGAGCAAAGCTTGCCTTTAGTATATGATATCTTTACCAAATATCTTAAGCACTTCTGTGTGTGTGTGTGTGTGTGTGTGTGTGTGTGTGTGTGTGTGTTAAAAAACCCTATGTGGTAAATATGCTACTAAATGTAGTGAGATAGATCAAATAAAATTCTGAACTAATAAATTACTTTCTGAGGACACAAATATGAATCTACTTAATGAAGAAATAAGAAAACTATGACTAGTGGATTCATGGTCCTTTCATTTGCTTTATACTATGAAAAGTATCACTCTGTATTCCTTCTTCGGACCTTGTTTGGAATGTATTTCTAGTGCATTTACATAGGGTTTTATTTTAGTCCTTATACTAAAATTAATTATGAAATTACCCTATGTCTATAATGGTCTTTAGTGGAGCTTCTAGTACTAAGTTCATTCTTTTCCTGGATCTTTATTTTTTGTTTGCTGGAGCTTATAATTATCCTGAACAGAGTATTAATATGTATTAAAGCTTCTAAATGATGTTTCTGCTACACTGTGATGTGAATGCAAAAGTATTCCCTCTGGTTATAGCTGCATCTGTCTCAAACCAACAATCTAATTTTTTCAGATCCATGGGGAGCCATGCTCATTATATTCACCAGGTTTAGAGCTTCGAGCATTAATTTTCTTTTGGACACATGAATAATCAGAAAACTGTTAACAAGCACCAAAGAAACAAGTAGATTACGTTTGTGTATTAGAGGAGGATTATGTGACCCAGTAAGAGTGTATTGCTAATATTCATGCTCTCTTTTATTCAAATTGTTATTTATTGGCATGCTTGGTAAGTATTACACATCATTGTGTGCAGATTAGAAAAATACTCTCTTTTGTTAGCAAATAATGCTTGGTTTGGTGGTATTAGATATGTCCTCTGAGTTATTTTTGCACCAGTAGTGATGTGTACTGATCATAATACATTCCCCCTTAAACACAATCATTTCAAAGGCAACATTCATGAAATACTACTTACAATTCCACCTTATCAATTCCAAACTATAGCCATATTAAGGACTCCTAAATATAAAGCCAGTATTCTTTATTTTTGATTAATGTAGAAGAAAAATACTCCATGCTATAAATACATCAAATAATTATTTAATTACAAAAATATAAGGTTATTGTTGCACTGTAGATATACAAACATATACATTGAAAGTCTTGTTGTATGTGGTAGAGAGTAAGTAGTGTGTGCTGTGTGCTCAGCTGTGTCTGACTCTTTGTGACCCCAGAGACTGCAGCCTGACAGGCTCCATGGGAGTCCATGGGATTCTCCTGGAAAGAATACTAAAGTGGGTTGCCATTTCGTCCTCCAAGGAATCTTCCCAACCCAGGGATCGAACTGGAATCTCCTGCACTGGCTGGATTCTTTACCACTAGCACCATTACAATTATAGCATTTATTCTAACAAAGCAATAGTGTTCTGCATCTGAATTGTTACATACAAATAGCCAAGACATCCTGCCTGCCTAAGCTGTAATTAGTCAGTAGTTCCAAATCTTTGTTACCATGAGATAAGAACTGAGAGAGAGAAGTAAACCAAACTGACAATATAGATATACTGTCTTTATCGATCTACTGATAACTAGAGCAAGAACTAACTAAACAGGCATTTTTCTTACATATGCATGAGCTATTATGATATGCTGGAGATAATTCCTATTTTCTTAATGAAGAAAAAGAATTAACTAAACCATCCTAAAGGAGATCAGTCTTGGGTGTTCACTGGAAGGACTGATGTTGAAGCTGAAATTCCAATTCTTTGGCCACCTGATGTGAAGAGTTGCTCATTTGAAAAGACCCTGATGCTGGGAAAGATTGAAGGCAGGAGGAGCAGGGGAGGACAGAGGATGAGATGGTTGGATGGCATCACTGACTCAATGGACATGAGTTTGGGCGGACTCCGGGAGTTGGTGATGGACAGGGAGGCCTGGCATGCTGGGGTTCATGGGGTGGCAAAGAGTTGGACACGACTGAGCATCTGAACTGAACTGAAGCCATTTAAATAAATTCACTAGTAATCACTTTTGTTATTGTCTTCTTTGGTTCCCAGTTTAGGGTTATGGATTTAGCAAATAAAAATAGAGGATATCCAGTTACATGTGAATTTCAGATAAATAATAGTTTTTAGAGTAACTGTCTCATGCATATTTGGGACACACTTAAGAAAGTTATTCACTGTTTATCTAAAAGTCAAATTTAATATGGACTTTTTCAAGTTTATCTAGGAGTCCACTCTAATCTTACCAGTTTTACAGCATTGGTTTCTACTAGCACTTGTTTGGAGAAGGCAATGGCACCCCACTCCAGTACTCTTGCCTGGAAAATCCCATGGACGGAGGAGCCTGGTAGGCTGCAGTCCATGGGGTTGCTAGGAGTCGGACATGACTGAGTGACTTCACTTTCACTTTTCACTTTCATGCATTGGAGAAGGAAATGGCAACCCACTCCAGTGTTCTTGCCTGGAGAGTCCCAGGGATGGGGGAGCCTGGTGGGCTGCTGTCTATGGGGTCGCACAGAGTCGGACACGACTGAAGTGACTTAGCATAGCATAGCACTTGTTTAAATACTTCTAGAAATATCATTAAGAGAAAATAATCTCTCAATCATATTTTTGTTTTAGAAATTGAGAGGGTATATACAATTTTAAAATTGATTTAAAACAATAATTTCCTCAAAGACTTCATGCCAACCTCAGACACTGCAGGAAAAGTGAACACTTTTAGCTTTCATTCTTTATGCCTAATAAGCCGTATCTTTTATTAATATCTTTCAATTAATGGGGTGCAAAAGCATGGTATCTTCCTTTAAATGAGATTGTTTAAATCTACTTAATAGCTCTTTAAACTTTACACTGAGCTGTTAACTCAGGAAGTACTTACAGAAGAAGTACTAAAATGGTACATGTGGTGGTTTAATTGAAGAATAATCATATAAATTCAATCAACTATTCTGTGAGTAAAACCAAAGATTTTATTTTCTTATCACAAAGAAAACAATTCTCAAAGATTTGGAATATATCATGATTTAAAGCATACTTCAAAGTGAGTTTGGGACAGTGATGTGCTACATGAACATTACCAGGACAGCAAGAAAATAGTTTCATGAAATGTTGAAAATTCACTAGCATTTAGAAAAACAGTAAAAATAGTTTCAAAAAATGACTTGAAACATAATTTTCAATTTCAGTTCCTTTTTTAATTCATTAAGGCCAAATGATTCAGCTAACTTTGTCATTTTTCAGTGAGAAGAAACCACAGTAGGAGACCTGAACAATGGACACGTGGGATAGAAGAAGGTTAAGAAGCAGATAGAAGGAAAAAAGAATAATGACAAAATGTGTGATGATGTATAATCTTATAGCATATATTGTGAAGAATAAAGCAAGGCTAAGGTTCGTGAACATCCCATTTAGCAAATGATCCTCTAAGAAATGCTTACTCTTGTACCAAATCCACCTCTACCTAACCTGTAAGCAACCTAAGATGCAGGATGTATTTGACTTTTGAGGGTCAAATGAGGGTAAAAAGTAGATCACTGAAAGTCAAATCCCGAGCTTGGTGCATTGAAATTGCCCCAGAAAAGGATCCTGTTAGATTTGTTATGCAGGTTGTTCGTATCTCTTCTAGCCCTATCCTCAATGAGTCCATGCTTGGTTCAGACAAAAGCTCTGAATTAAAAGTAAACAGGCAAGCTATCAAAATCAAAAGCAAACACACACACACACACACACACACACACACACACACACACAGAGCAAACTTAAAACCTGAAGGAACTGATTTAACAGACAATCAGCTGCCAGGAGTACATTACAGAGTCTGAGGTCTATTGCAACAACAGTATTGACAGAAAGCTCAAAGAAAACAATGTCCCTTTTTAGCCAGAGTACTGTTTCTGTTAGAACAACTGTGTCTGCAAAACACTCTAACATCTTTGGCACCACTGTGCTAGTTCTTGCAAGAGGAGGAAAGTTTCAGAGAGGTTCAGCTTTGCCTCAGAACAACTTCAGTCAATAGTGACAGGATATCCTACTGGCATCAGTCACAGCAGCAGAGACAAGACTTTTCAGGATTTCTGAAGCCTCAACACATAGCATCATCTCAAAGGGCCAGAGAAGAAACCAGTATGAATGAATGAAGTGAAAACAGAAAATGCTACATGTATTTCTAAGCATAGATGAGATTTTCCCTGAAGACTCTCAGAAATAAGATAAAGGTTCCAAAACAGTTGTTAAGGGACAGCTAGATAAATATTGTTTCTTTAACTATTATTCTTTCCAGTTTGTTTCTTTAACTATTATTCTTTCCAGTTTTTTTTTTTTTTTTAATTTCCAGGTTGAATTGATTAGAAAACACAAACTATAAGAGACAAACATGTTCAAAAAAACATTTGGGTCTATTTGATCAAGGCTATAAGATCTTTAGAATGTACATATTTCTGCAAACTCTTATTTACAAAGATATAACAGCTAGATGGTATCATTTCTTCTTAAAATTTCTTGTACACTCAAAAATATGTTATATATAACAGATTGCTACATAAAATACTACACTGAAAAATAAAAATACTATTGTGCTCTTTTCAGATGAGTTTTCTTATATGATTTTCTGGTAATTTACATAAAAGAGAATTACTAATATATACTATGTTCAAGAGTCTGTAAGGTAGCATTATGTCCTAAATGTTAAGTAAAAATAAAAGATACAACTCACATAATTTGGATCTACTAGCCTTCTTTGGCGGAGAAGGCAATGGCATCCCACTCTAGTACTTTTGCCTAGAAAATCCCACAGACGGAGGAGCCTGGTAGGCTGCAGTCCATGGGCTCGCTAGAGTCGGACACGACTGAGTGACTTCACTTTCACTTTTCACTTTCATGAATTGGAGAAGGAAATGGAAACTCACTCCAGTGTTCTTGCCTGGAGAATCCCAGGGACGGCGGGGCCTGGTGGGAGGCCGTCTATGGGGTCTCACAGAGTCGGACATGACTGAAGCGACTTAGCAGGAGCCTTCTTTGGGGTAAGATAATTGAAACAAGTCAGTTATTTTCTTTCTAGGGGTGATTAAGGTTTATTTTCTCATCCAACCTGAATACTATTTAAGAATTAAGAAACCCCATCTGTGCAAATTTTTCTTAATACAGACAAAAAAAATGGTATTCACAGGTCTTATAGACTTTATTAGCAAATGGCAAAACTTTAATTTCTCATTAGAGCTCTTATTTATAAATTAAATAAATCAGTGCTTCTTAGATGATCTATGGTGAAGAATCATTTTCAACTTTTCAATCTATTACAGACCAAAATTGGAATTGGCAGCAATTTCTCTTTTTGAATGCTATCATCAGTTTAAAATTATATATAATTCTTTCTTCTTTGGAGGCTGTTAGGTAAATATGCCATATTTGTTCACAGTTGCCCATAACTGGAGCAAAAGTTTAAAGAAATAGCTACATGTGATGACAAAGGTTTACTTACGGGCAACCATCATGCTGTCTAAAGCTAGTGTGGCATGCACTGCACTCTAAGGATCCCATTTATCAATGACTACTGTGGCATTTCAGGGGGGATTTCCATGTAATTCACTTTAAAGTCCATGTAATATGCCTCTTCTGACTGGGTTACATAATATTATTCATTATTATTGATTTCTCTCTCTAGTGGTAAGCAGTGGATGTAAATGTGCTTATGAAGAGAAGAATGTCTGGGTGTGGGCAAGATGAAACATGACCAGAGGCATAAGTTTGCCTTATTTATTCTTTAAATAATCATGTGGACTTTCAAAAACCAGCACAAAGCTGATGATATTGCCTTTTATGCTCTTGATATTATTCAAATTTCACAGTTGCTAAGGCAAACTGAGGAGTTCTCTTAAAAGGTAAGCTAGAATCATTTGTGTGTTTAGACCTAATAAAGCACCATTATGGCTTTTGTAATGGAAAATTAAATAGTTAAAAAATAGATTATGAATAGTTTTACATAAAATCCATGAATATTATGTTTGAAATTTGGAAGTAGCCAGTGTGGAGCATTTTGAATGAGAGTCTTGATCCAAATATGTATTTCATAAATTAATTTATATATAGGTTTATTTACAGAGACATAAGCAAAGACCTTATCCTAAAAATTAGGATAAATATTGAAATGGAGTATTTTAAAAGAGCACATTAGGATATAAACTGAAATTCTGAATAGTAAAAATAAAAATATCCACTATCATATTGAACTTGAACTCATAACATTCTAGTCATTCATTAATAACCATTTATCAGGAGGCTGTGTCAGATAGTATACCACCTGAAGGAGGTCGACTTGATCTGTGCTCTCAGAGCAGTGTAGGACGGCAAAGTCAACTAAACAGTCGATGAATAAGTCATTATCACAAGAGTGATCCTAAGACAGGGGAAATATAGAATTCTGTAAGAACACAGAGGGGGCATTTAAATTTACAACTGTAGGGTAAGTAGAAATTCGTCCAGGAAAACATAGGGGTCAGGGGGTAATGTACCAGGCAGAAGAGGGGGTAGCATTAAAAAAGACACAGATATTTGAGACACTATGGTACTAAACTTAGAAAAAAAAAAAAAAAGGCAAAGAAATAAGTTGGTAGACAAAAAGTTCAGTACACTGGAAGTGTCAAGACATGAAGCAAAAGAGGTGGGCATACAGCAGATTATGGAGGGTTTGATAAGCATGTTAAGGAAACAGATTCTTATTTATCCTAAGGTAATGGAAAGTCATTAAAGATTTTAAAGACTAGGGAATGTTTTAGTAAGATGGTATCAAAAGTCAAAGAGCCTGGAAAATGGCATCAAGACTGAAGATATAAAGATACAGACAGAGATAATTGAGAGGAGTAGTAGTCAAATGAGAGCTGAAGATAACCTGATTATTTGGGTAACTCAAATATTTGAACAGAAAGTGAAAGTGAAGTCGCTCAGTCGTGTCCCACTCTTTGTGACCCCATGGACTATATCCAACCACGCTCCTCCATCCATGGGATTTTCCAGGCAAGAGTACTGGAGTAGGGTGCCATTTCCTTCTCCAGAGGATCTTCCTGACCCAGGCATCAAACCATGTTTCCGGCATTGTAAGCAGACGCTTTACCGTCTAAACCACCAGGGAAGTCAGGCAACCGGAATATTTGGATAAATCAAGTAATTGATAATTATCAATTATCTCCATTATCAAATACTGGGACTTAATAAGATTTAAAGTAGCAAATGAAGAAGTAGAGAACAATGGCTTTCTGGCTTCCCTGGTACTGTTTATTGAGAAAGGATATACTAGAGAAAGTACAGTTTGGTTTGGGGACTCAGAATATAGTTTAAGATATGCTGAGCATTGAGAAAAGCAAGTCTGAAGTACATGATAGGTGGCTGAGCTGAGGAAAAAGATGAAAGAAGGTGAGAAACATTACTTTGTAACTAAAACTGTGGCTTAAAAGGAGATCATCCAATAAAAAAAACACAGTAATTTGATGGCTCTATGTATTCTATGCATTGGAGATTTATACATGAAACTAGGTACTTCATTTTCTCCTCAACTAAGTCTAGGATCAAATCATCATAATAAAGACTTGAGTTCCGCGCAGGCGCAGTGGGCAGGACTCGCCATGCCGACTGTCAGCGTGAAGCGAGATCTGCTCTTCCGAGCCCTGGGCCGGACCTACACTGATGAAGAATTTGATGAACTGTGCTTTGAATTTGGACTGGAACTTGATGAAATTACATCTGAAAAGGAAATTACAAGTAAGGAACAAGGTAATGAAAAGGCCCATGGGGCCTCTGATGTTGTTCTCTACAAAATTGACGTCCCTGCCAATAGATATGACCTGCTGTGTCTGGAAGGATTGGTTCGAGGACTTCAAGTCTTCAAAGAAAGGATAAAGACTCCGATGTATAAACGGGTAATGCCTAAAGGATAAATCCAGAAGTTGATCATCACAGAAGAGACAGCTAAAATACGCCCGTACGCTGTTGCAGCAGTTCTCCGAAACATAAAGTTTACAACAGATAGATATGACAGCTTCATTGAACTTCAGGAGAAATTACATCAGAACATTTGCAGGAAAAGAGCCTTGGTTGCTATTGGTACCCATGATTTGGACACTTTGTCAGGTCCATTTACTTACACTGCAAAGAAACCTTCTGATATCAAATTCAAGCCTCTAAATAAGAGTAAAGAGTATACAGCCTGTGAACTGATGAACATATACAAGACTGACAACCAGCTTAAACATTATTTACATATAATTGAAAATAAACCTCTGTACCCAGTTATCTATGATAGCAAAGGTGTCGTCCTTTCCATGCCTCCAATCATCAACGGAAACCATTCTAAAATAACAGTAAATACGAAAAATGTATTTATTGAGTGCACAGGAACTGACTTTACTAAGGCAAAAATAGTTCTTGATGTCATTGTTACCACATTCAGTGAATATTCTGAGAATCAGTTTACGGTTGAAGCAGCTGAGGTAGTTTTTCCTAATTGAAAATTACATACCTTTCCAGAACTGGCTTATCGAAAGGAGATGGTGAGAGCTGACCTAATTAACAAAAAAGTTGGGATCAGAGAAACTCCAGAAAATCTTGCCAAGCTTCTGACCAGGATGTGTTTAAAGTCAGAAGTCATAGGCGATGGGAATCAGATCGAGGTTGAAATCCCCCCGACCAGAGCTGACATTATCTACGCCTGTGATACTCATAGAAGACGCAGCTATTGCTTACGGATATAACAACATTCAGATGACTCTCCCGAAAACGTACACCATAGCTAATCAATTTCCCCTAAATAAACTCACAGAACTCCTGAGACAGGACATGGCAGCTGCCGGATTCACCGAAGCACTTACCTTTGCTCTGTGCTCCCAAGAAGATATTGCTGACAAACTGGGTATGGATATCTCTGCAACCAAGGCCGTCCACATAAGTAATCCTAAAACGGCTGAATTCCAGGTGGCACGCACTACCCTTCTTCCTGGCCTCCTCAAGACCCTAGCTGCCAATCGGAAGATGCCACTTCCTCTGAAGCTGTTTGAAATTTCTGACATTGTAATAAAAGATTCTAGCAGAGATGTGGGTGCAAGAAACTACAGGCATCTCTGTGCTGTTTATTACAACAAGAATCCTGGGTTTGAGATAATCCATGGGCTTCTGGATAGAATCATGCAGCTGCTTGACGTGCCTCCTGGTGAAAAGAAGGGAGGATATGCAATCAAAGCATCAGAAGGCCCTGTGTTCTTTCCTGGGCGATGTGCAGAGATCTTTGCCCGGGGCCAGAGCATCGGGAAGCTGGGGGTCCTTCATCCCGACGTTATCACCAAGTTCGAGCTGACTATGCCCTGCTCCTGCGTGGAAATCAACATTGAGCCATTTTTGTGAAGATGAGTCTCTGCTGTGGGGTTGTCTCCCCGAGGGTCTTTCTCTTCTCCTGGATGCCCTTTAGTCGTCCGCACAGGAAGTCCACTTGTGCATTGATGTTGAATAAAGTAGAAAGCAGTGAAAAAAAAAAATAAAAAAATAAAATGTTCCTGTGAAATATTATCAAATTTATCAATCCTTAGAGATCTAGAATCTTAAGAAACTATAGACCACTTCTTTGTGGCTACAGAAATAAACCGATGGTCAGAATAAATAGATAGATCAGTTCAGTTCAGTTCAGTGGCTCAGCCGTGTCCGACTCTTTGCAACCCCATGAATCGCAGCAAACCAGGCCTCCCTGTCCATCACCAACTCCCAGAGTTCACTCAGACTCAGGTCCATCGAGTCAGTGATGCCATCCAGCCATCGCATCCTCTGTCATCCCCTTCTCCTCCTGCCCCCAATCCCTCCCAGCATCAGAGTCTTTTCTAATGAGTCAACTCTTCGCATAAGGTGGCCAAAGTACCGGAGTTTCAGCTTTAGCATCATTCCTTCCAAAGAAATCCCAGGGCTGATCTCCTTCAGAATGGACTGGTTGGATCTCCTTGCAGTCCAAGGGACTCTCAAGAGTCTTCTCCAACACCAGAGTTCAAAAGCATCAATTCTTTGGTGCTCAGCCTTCTTCACAGTCCAAATCTCACATCCATACATGACCACAAGAAAAAACATAGCCTTGACTAGACGGACCTTTGTTGGCAAAGTAATGTCTCTGCTTTTCAATATGCTATCTAGGTTGGTCATAACTTTCTCTCCAAGGAGTAAGCGTCTTTTAATTTCATGGCTGCAGTCACCATCTGCAGTGATTTTGGAGCCCAAAAAAATAAAGTCTGACACTGTTTCCACTGTTTCCCCATCTATTTCCCATGAAGTGATGGGACTGGATGCCATGATCTTAGTTTTCTGAATGTTGAATTTTAAGCCAACTTTTTTACTCTCCTCTTTCACCTTAATCAAGAGGCTTTTTAGTTCCTCTTCACTTTCTGCCATAAGGGTGGTGTCATCTGCATATCTGAGATTATTGATATTTCTCCCGGCAATCTTGATTCCAGCTTGTGTTTCTTCCAGTCCAGCGTTTCTCATGATGTACTCTGCATATAAGTTAAATAAGCAGGGTGATAATATACAGCCTTGACAAACTCCTTTTCCTATTTGGAACCAGTCTGTTGTTCCATGTCCAGTTCTGACTGTTGCTTCCTGACCTGAATACAGATTTCTCAAGAGGCAGGTCAGGTGGTCTGGTATTCCCATCTCTTTCAGAATTTTCCACAGTTTATTGTGATCCACACAGTCAGAGGCTTTGGCATAGTCAATAAAGCAGAAATAGATGTTTTTCTGGAACTCTCTTGCTTTTTCCATGATCCAGTGGATGTTGGCAATTTGGTCTCTGGTTCCTCTGACTTTTCTAAAACCAGCTTGAACATGAGGAAGTTCACAGTTCATGTATTGCTTAAGCCTGGCTTGGAGAATTTTGAGCATTACTTTACTAGCATGTGAGATGAGTGCAATTGTGCAGTAGTTTGAACATTCTTTGGCATTACCTTTCTTTGGGACTGGAATGAAATAGATAGAAATAAACTTAATAACCTGGGGATAGCCTTCAGTTCAGTTCAGTCGCTCAGTCGTGTCCGACTCTTTGCAACCCCATGAATTGCAGCCTTAGGACACAGCAAATGTCAGATTCCAGAGTACATGGCGGATTTCACTTAGATAAATTCCTGGTTCATGCAGTTTCATTGTTATTCCCAGAAGGTTCTTCAGTGACCTTCCTGAGCTTTCCTTATTTAGTATTTCCTCCTCTTTTTATATAACATATAAATAAGAAATATCATGTAGTTTTGAATGTTGGGCAATCTGAGCTTTGTAACTCTATATTTAAATGGCTGGTAAAGATACTCTTCCTGCTTAAATTCAATCTACAATTAAAAGCAATACTGGTGGAAAGCTGATGTCCAGTGTAAAATATCTTTAGCAATGATTTTTCAATCCTTCCAAATCTCTCCATTCTATTCACTTTCCCATCATCCTGCATTGCTGTCATTTGAAAACTTGTTCATTTTCTTCAGGCCTCTACTTTTCCCTTTATGAGATGGAGAAAGAGTTAAGAGGTTGCAAGAGCTGATCTTACCTCTGTTTTCACTTAGGAAATAAAGGCCCTTAGATATAAGCTCTAATTTACTGCTTTCTCTACTGCTGATCCCCTTTGTTCTAATAACCTTATCGTTTTATTCACTTATTCTTACTGTGTGTGTAACGTCACTTCAATCACGTCCAACTCTTTATGACCCCATGGACCATAACCCGCCAGGCTCCTAGGTCCATGGGATTCTTCAGGCAAGAATACTGGAGTGGGTTGCCATGCCCTCCTCCAGGGGACCTTCCCAACCCAGGGATCGAACCCACATGTCTTGTCACCTGCATGGGCAGGTGGGTTCTTTACACTAGCGCCACTTGGGAAGCCCCTTTATTCTTATTACTCCCACCAAAAAACTATTTACCAGACACATTCTTCCAGATTTAGACCAGTTCCTCATTACTGAACTTTATTCCATATCCTGTATTATTTTTCTTAACCACTTCTTCCTCTCCTGAGTTAAAACTCCCTCTCCTTACTCCCACCTTACCCTTAACACATAAAGAAAAAGCTTGAATCACTCTCTTTAAATATAAAACTAAATAGTTACATAACTAACATAAAGCAAACAAACAAAATACAGCAACAAAAATCTTTCTAAAACCATATACATCCCCACTACACATTGTGAAGGATGTTACTTAAAGTGTGTTAAACGCTTAGTCATGTCTGACTCTTTGCAACCCCATATACTGTAGCCCACCAGGTTCCTCTGTCCATGGAATTTTCAAAGCAAGAATACTGGAGTGGGTTACTTCTCCAGGGGATTTTCCAAACCCAGGGATTGTACCTGGGTCTCCCACATGGCAGGCAGATTCTTTACTGTCTGAGCCATCAGGAACCCCTACGTAAATTAAACATGCACCATTTCTAATTTCATGTACAGTATCTAGTACACAACACTTTATGCAACCATAAAAATTTATATTTTTAAAAGGCATATCTATTATATGCTATAGATAGCATATATAGTGCGGAGAAGGCAATGGCACCCCACTCCAGTACTCTTGCCTGGAAAATCCCATGGATGGAGGAGCCTGGTAGGCTGCAGGCCATGGGGTCACGAGGAGTCGGACACGACTGAGAGACTTCGCTTTCACTTTTCACTTTCCTGCATTTCCTGCATTCCTCACATTTCCTGCTGCCTGGCCCTGGGCGGCAGAAAGTCTGGCTGGCCCAGCACAGATTCTGCCTGTGAGAAGGAAATGGCAACCCACTCCAGTGTTCTTGCCTGGAGAATCCCAGGGACAGGGGAGCCTGGTGGCTGCCGTCTATGGGGTCACACCGAGTCGGACACAACTGAAGCGACTTAGCAGCAGCAGCAGCAGCATACATAGTGTGTGCATACACATAGATAAAATTTCTTTTTTCAGAATATCAACAGAGATCTATTAGCAATGGTAGGTAATTGAAATAGAAAAATATTAATTTACATATTATTTTATAGAATGTACAATAACTATCATGGTGATAATTACAGTAGAGATCATAGTAAAAGTGATGATGATGGTGTTGATGACAATAATGATGCTGATTATTTTAAATAAAGCAGTATATTTAAAATGCATAAGGGATAACTCTTCTGTTGTTTACTCAAGCCAAAAGAAATGTTCACAAATGATTGTAAAATGTTTATTCTACTGACATTTATATTACAGATTAAGCCTTTAATGACATAAAACAGTATGAAATTACTTAAAAATTGTTTCACTGAGATCAAAGTTAATTTGTTAATTATACTTTTGAATAAAAATTAAAAACACATATAGTTAACCTTCAAAAAAAAAAAAAGTACATATATAAAACTATGAGTTATTCAACCTAATCCAGTCAACCTCAAATGAAAATTGAGAGACATTTAAACTATACTTACTGTTGCTGTTGTTGTTTATTACAAATATTTCCTACTACTTAAAGCCAACAGCTAGTGTAAATCACATGAATGTAAGTGAAGGACCTTTTATCCAAATAAGAAATCTACTCAGTAATAAGTTACTTAGAGGAATGATCAAAACACTTTTCAACCAAAATCTTTATAAATCATATACCCAGGCTACCTGTAATTTTTCATCTTTACAAAATTATATTAATCTGTAATGTTTTATACTTGAATAATACTAAGGTTTCTATACATGTAGAACTTTAAATATTTTAATAATATTAAAAAAAATACATGACCTGAATAAGAACCTTTTCAGACAATGAAATTGAAATTTATTCTCTAGTTATTATTGAAAGAACTTTAATACACTAGGTAAGAAACTGAAATATCATATTCTTGAATAAGTAAAAGTAATCTTTTGCCTATCAAATTAACTACAATATTTATGTAAACTTTATAATAAGCACATGTTAATAGAAATTTAAATATTCCTTTCTCTCCAAAGGGAACCATCCTCCACTAGTAGGAATGTAAATTGGTGCAGTCACTACGGAAAACAGTACAGAGGTTTTTCATAAAACTAAAATTAGGGCTGTCATCAGTTCAGTAGCGCAGTCGTGTCCAATTATTTGCGACCCCATGGACTGCAGCACGCCAGGCCTCCTTGTCCATTACCAACTCCAGGAGTTTAATCAAACTCATGTCCATTAAGTCTGTGATGTCATCCAACCATCTTATCCTCCGTTGTCCCCTTCTCCTCCTGCCTTCAATCCTCCCGCCTTCCCAGCATCACGGTCTTTTCCAATGAGTCAGTTCTTTGCATCAGGTGGCCAAAGTATTGGAGTTTCAGCTTCAACATCAGTCCTTCCAATGAACACTAAAGACTGATCTCCTTTAAGATGGACTGGTTGGATCTCCTTGCAGTCCAAGGGACTCTTAAGAGTGTTCTCCAACATCACAGTTCAAAATCATAAATTCTTCAGTGCTCAGCTTTCTTTATAATCCAGTGCTCACATCCAAACATAACTACTGGAAAACCATAGCTTTGCCTACAGACTTTTGTTGGCAAAGTAATGTCTCTGCTTTTAATACACTGTCTAGGTTGGTCATACCTTTTCTTCCAAGGAATAAGTGTCTTTTAATTTTGTGGCTGCAGTCACCATCTACAGTGATTTTGGAACCCCAAAAAATAGCCTTCCACTGTTTCTCCATCTATTTGCCATGAAGTGATGGGACTAGATGCCATGATCTTCGTTTTCTGAATGTTGAGCTTTAAGACAACTTTTACACTCTCCTCTTTCACTTTCATCAACAGGCTTTTTAGTTCCTCTTAGCTTCATGCCATAAGGGTGGTGTCATCTGCATATCTGAGATTATTGATATTTCTCCAGGCAATCGTGATTCCAGCTTGTGCTTCTTCCAGTCCAGCGTTTCTCATGATGTACTCTTTATAGAAGTGAAATAAGCAGGGTGACAATATACAGCCTTGACATACTCCTTTTCCTATTTGGAACCAGTCTGTTGTTCTATGTCCAGTTCTGACTGTTGCTTCCTGACCTGAATACAGATTTCTCAAGAGGCAGGTCAGATGCTCTGGTATTCCCATCTCTTTCAGAATTTTCCACAGTTTATTGTGATTCACACAGTCAAAGGCTTTGGCATAGTCAATAAAGCAGAAGTATATGTTTTTCTGAAATTCTCATCGTTTTCCATGATCCAGCGGATGTTGGCAATTTGATCTCTGGTTCCTCTGCCTTTTCTAAATCGAACTTGAACATCTGGAAGTTCATGATTCATGTACTACTGAAGCCTGGCTTGGAGAATTTTGAGCATTACTTTCCTCGCGTGTGATATGAGTGCAATTGTGCAGTAGTTTGAGCATTCTTTGGCATTACTTTCCTTTGGGACTGGGATGAAAGCTGACCTTTTCCAGTCCTGTGGCCACTGCTGAGTTTTCCAAATTTGCTGGCATATTGAGTGCAGCACTTTCACAGCATCATCTTTCAGGATTTGAAATAGCTCCACTGGAATTCCATTACCTCCACTAGGTTTCTTCATAGTGATGCTTCCTAAGGCCCACTTGACTTCATATTCTAGGATGTCTGACTCTAGGTGAGTGATCACATCATCGTGATTATCTGGGTCGTGAAGATCTTTTTTGTACAGTTCTTCTGTGTATTCTGGTCTCCCTTGTGGCTCAGCTGGTAAAGAATCTGTCCGCAATGTGGGAGACCTGGGTTCAATCCCTGGATTGGGAAGATCCTCTGGAGAAGGGAAAGGCTGCCCACTTCAGTATTCTGGCCTGGAGAATTCCATGGACTGCATAGTACTCTTGCTTGGAGAATCCCATGGAGGCAGGAGCCTGGTGGGCCACAGTCCAAGGGGTTGCAAAGAGTCGGACATGACTGAGTGACTTCACTCACTCACTCTGTGTATTCTGGCCAGAAATTCCAATCCTATACATAGATCCAGAGAAAACTGTAATTCAAAAAGATACATGCACCCCAATGTTCATTATAGCACTATTACAATAGCCAAGACATGGAAATAACCTAAATGTCCATCAGCACATTGGATAGAGGATTGGTATATTTATAAAAATCGAACATACTCAGTCATAAATAAGAATGAAATAATGCCATCTGCAGCAACCTAAATGGACCTAGAGATTGCTATGCTAAGTGAAGTAAGTCAGAAATTGAAAGATTAATACTATATGGTATTACTTATATATGGAATCCAAAATATGACACAAATGTACTTATTTATGAAATAGAAACATACTAAAGGTCATAGAAAACAAACTTATGGTTACAAAAGGGGAAAAGGGATGGAGGAGGAATACATTAGGAGTTTCTGATTAGCAGATACAAACTACTCTATATAAAACAAGTAAAAAAGCAAGGTCCTACTCTAGAGCCCAAGGAACTATATTCAATATCCTATAACAAACCATAATGAAAAAGAAAATGCATAGCTATATGTGTGTGTGGTGTGTGTATATACATACATACATACATATATATATATATATATATATAAGTGAATTACTTTGTTGTACATCAGAAACTAACACAACTTTGTTAATTAACTACAGTTCAATAAAAAATATTTTCTTTCAAATATAAAAATAAATGTTAATAAATCAAATATATAAAACAATATATAAAACATGAGAAAACTACATCTCTAGAACTTTAAAATCATTATTTATATGGAAAAGATTGATAAAACTTTAATAAATGTATGTCTCAAAGAATCTGGTTTATGGATTATTCAGTGCCTTGTGTAATTTTTTTTTTCATCACTCCCTCTCTTTCTTTTCTACCTTCCTTCTTTCTATTTAAATAACTAGGATTCTGACTTTAATTCCATGTGAAGATCAGAGACAGTACATAATCACAGTAGCAGATTATTTAAAACAAATTGTTAAAAAAAATATTTGAAAAGCAATAGATCCAAATAAAAATCTGCATTGGCATTATTTTTTTCACTATAATTTAATTTAACTAGTTTACCAGTAAAATAAGAACTTTTCTGGTATACTTTCCAATTCAGTTGAAACTAAATTGCATTCAAGGCATTGAAATATGTATAATATCATATATGAAACAAGTCGCCAGTCCAGGTTCGATGCACGATACTGGATGCTTGGGGCTGGTGCACTGGGATGACCCAGAGGGATGGTATGGGGAGGGAGGAGGGAGGAGGGTTCAGGATGGGGAACACATGTATACCTGTGGCAGATTCATTTTGATGTATGGCAAAACCAATACAATATTGTTAAGTTAAATAAAATAAAATTAAAAAATAAGAAAACTATAAGCTTATGAAATAAACATAAAAGTTTATAGTGAAACTGTGACTTTCCTATAGTATTATTATATTTAAATTACATAATGGTAAGATGAGTTATTAGATAATAAAATAGACAAATAAACTAGCATCATTTAATAAATGTAGAATGGAGATATAATTTTATTCAGAATATGCTTTATATTTTTAGCCAGTGAGTTATACTATTCGGGTGCATTTATGTATTTTTTTTAATTTAAAATAAATGTAAAGCTTGGAAGAGTAATTTATCCTCATAATTTCCACTGAGATAAACTGTGGGTTTAACTCTCTCCAAAATGAAATTTCCTGTGACAAATGTCACCTTCCAGTCCTACATAAACAGAATTTAATTACCTTTTTATGACAACCCAAATTTTTCATTGCAAAAAATATATATAATCTGTCTTAATAGTATTTGTTATTTTTGGCATAAATCATGTCAAATATTTGACTCAATCTCTCATTCAGGATATGTATAAAGTAGATCCTTACTAATATTTTAAAATTTATGTTTATATGTATATTAAATTTGTCAAGAAATAAGAAACTGACTTTGTTTAAAAAACAACTTTATGTCACAATGAATATAATAGCTTTATGTAAAGATATTAAATGAAACTTAGTTGCTCAGCACTCAAAAGAATTCACTAGATAATTAAGTGCTTAAGGTTTACAGAATATAACTCTTATAGAATATAATGCTTAATGAATATATTAGTTTTTGTAGCACAAGTGGCGGTGGTTGGAGAGTTGACGCACAGAAGTAGAAGCAGTAAAAGTGACTAGGAGTAGTCTTGGGGTTGAAGAAAAAGCAAGTCATTTAGAAAAAGCTGGTAGAATTTATGCTTTTATCAAGCCTATCAGAAATGGTCCTAGAAGTTTTTCTTTTATGGTAATATTTGGAGGTTTTAATCTACATTGAAAAAGACAGCCTAGATTTATGAGGCTTGAAATAGATAAGCAATACCAAAATCCATCTCCAAGGACCAGCAGGCATCCCCGGAAAAAAGTTAAAAGTCTGCCAAAACGTCTGAAAATCTCACTCTCATAAGTAATAAGTAACATCCTCATTTATATATTCATGAAAACTATAACATGATGTGCTTGGATTTTTAAACTGGCAGCATAATTTTAGATTGGGATTATAACCTCTTACAGA
This sequence comes from Bos indicus, assembly GCF_029378745.1. Lineage (NCBI taxonomy): Eukaryota > Metazoa > Chordata > Mammalia > Artiodactyla > Bovidae > Bos > Bos indicus. The sequence continues at coordinate 34,342,591 of NC_091765.1, forward strand.
AGGTTATTAGAGAGTTGGAAAAAGAAGGAAAATGAAAAATGTTGAGAGACAGATATAGAGGACTTGATGAAAGAAAAGACTTGGATCCAGAAAACCCTATTGGAGACTTCTGGAGTAGGGTGAAAGTTTACCAAAGTCAGACAAATGTTTTCTATCACTTGCTTCAAATTCCATTAATATATCTTCATTTTCTCCCCAGGCTGGGTAATTTATATGATTTTGGGCAACTGAAACTCTTTGAGACAAGCCCCATTTACGTCTCAACAAGAAGGCATTCAGATAACTGTAATCACTTTCCTATCTTTACTTCCTTGAAAAAGACCCCAGGTTACAGGCAGTCCTGGGAGTGCCTTGGGCATTTAACAACCAGAAGGCTCATTCCCCTCTGAAATAATTATGAAAATTAATCTTGATAATGTGTCTGTGTAAAAATGCCTGGTGACATGTAAAACACAATAAAATGGGAAGTAGTCTTAATATACTAAATAGTCGAACCACAGTTTTCCTGAAGACTAAATAGCAGTAACATCTTTACACTCACTGGAACACTATCAACATTTTATTCTCTCAATTGACATAAGAACCTGTCCTTAGCATTGTCAGGGCAATCACTTAGTGAAAGGAAACCTTGTGTTCATCTTTTGCCACTAGTCCAGGCAGAGTAGCTTTCAAGGCTATTGAGCTGAAAAGCAGATGAAGGTAGACAAGAAAATTATTTCCTAGAGTCATTTCTGAGTTTAAAAACACCAAAACACTAGATGTACAATGTTCAGACTGAATAGAGAAAAAGGTACCCAGGACAACATTCTCCCTATTCACTTCATGCTTCTCTCTCAAAGTCCCTCTCCTAGTTAGTGAAAGATGACAGGAACGTGCCCCCTTCATCCCACCTTTGCTAATATAGAACAAGAGGCCAAAGTCTTGGAGCTCAAGAATCAAAATAGTGTCTCCATGACCTTGTTTCATCATTTGGAATCAGGTTGAAAGGATTCAGAAATAATACCAACAACTGGATAAAAAAATTACTCAGAAATACATAAAATATTAACACCAAAGACAGAATATTTTCATTCAGGAGCAAATCAGGTAACACTTAAACAATAAATCTAGTAATATTAGAAAAGCTTTCAAAAATTGAGATTTTGAGTATTTGAAAGTTCCTACTGAAGTTTTTCTCATTGATTATTTTTGTCTAACATCTGTAGTACTGGATTACAGATGTAATCCATCTGTAACACTGGATACTCGATGTTAAAAAGGAAATAACATTCAGATGCCCTTTTTTAAAAAAAAATCCTTAGTTTAATACTGAGATAGAAATTGTTAGGCAGCTACTGTAGGAACTCTGAGACCTTGGTCTGTTTTAATAAACATCCTGCTCCATTAACCTAAAACTATACCCTTTGCCTGAATTTCTGACTCTCAGAGAAATGTATGCTTGGCCTGATAAATTATCAGCACTCAGATCCAGGAAAGGGTAGTAAGTAACTTTTGTTCCATTAACTGGTGATCATTGACTTTTAGCCTATACATCTAGTCCACTGTAAAATGGCTGAGGGTCATAAGAAAAGGTCAGGGGATGGTGACTTAATGTCTAAAAAAGCTAACAATCTGAGTATCGAAAGAAGACATAAAGATATCAACTTATATACTGTGACCTTTAACCTGATTGACTAGAAATGACATATATTAAAAGTCAGAACCAATCAGAAAAGTACAAATCAATACTAGTAAGGATATGAACTGCTGTAATACCTGCCTTTTCAGGGCTCTTCACCCCCTCTCAGAGGCTATGCTAAGAGCTTTGTACTTTCTTTCTCTCTAAAGTAAATCCTGTTTACTTGCTGCTGTGAGTATTTGTGTTTGTGAAGATCATTCTTTGGTTCCATGAAAAAGAACTAGGATCCCCATCCCATTTTGATGGGATTATTTTTTAATTTGACAGGTCCATCAAACTTAAGGAAGTAATTATACTGACTAAAATAATTATGTGCATATACATTTGATTTCATTCTGAAAGTTAAAATGACTTCATTATTGCTTAATTTTTACCTGTTTGCTAACAAGATTATTTTTAAAAAGTATTTTAAAATCAGTTTGAACATCATGTCAAAGAAGAAATATGACTTGAAATTTTGAAAAATGAAACAACTGTGTTCATAAGATTAATATTTCCACAGACCAATGAACATAAGTATTATGCTATATAATTAGATTGATTTTTTTAAATATCATACTCAGAATTCAAATGTGAATCATGAACTTCCAGATGTTCAAGCTGGTTTTAGAAAAGGCAGAGGAATCAGAGATTAAATTGCCAACATCCACTGGATCATCGAAAAAGCAAGAGAGTTCCAGAAAAACATCTATTTCTGCTTTATTGACTATGCCAAAGCCTTTGACTGTGTGGATCACAATAAACTGTGGAAAATTCTGAAAGAGGTGGGAATACCAGACCACCTGATCTGTCTCTTGAGAAATTTGTATGCAGGTCAGGAAGCAACAGTTAGAATGGGACATGGAACAACAGACTGGTTCCAAATAGGAAAAGGAGTTCATCAAGGCTGTATATTGTCAACCTGCTTATTTAACTTATATGCAGAGTACATCATAAGAAATGCTGGGCTGGAAGAAGCACAAGCTGCAATCAAGATTGCTGGGAGAAATATCAATAACCTCAGATATGCAGATGACACCACCCTTATGGCAGAAAGAGAAGAGGAACTAAAGAGCCTAATTATGAAAGTGAAAGAGGAGAGTGAAAAAGTTGTCTAAAGCACAACATTCAGAAAACAAAGATCGTGGCATCTGGTCCCATCACTTCATGGGAAATAGATGGAGAAACAGTGGAAACAGTGTCAGACTTTATTTTTTTGGGCTCCAAAATCACTGCAGATGCTGATTGCAGCCATGAAATTAAAAGATGCTTACTCCTTGGACAGAAAGTTATGACCAACCTAGATAGCATATTGAAAAGCAGAGACATTACTTTGCCAACAAAGGTCCGTCTAGTCAAGGCTATGGTTTTTCCTGTGGTCATGTATGGATGTGAGAGTTGGACTGTGAAGAAGGCTGAGTGCCGAAGAATTGATGCTTTTGAACTGTGGTGTTGGAGAAGACTCTTGAGAGTCCCTTGGACTGCCAGGAGATCCAACCAGTCCATCCTAGAGGAGATCAGTCCTGGGTGTTCATTGGAAGGATTGATGCTGAGGCTGCAACTCCTATACTTTGGCCACCTCATGTGAAGAGTTGACTCATTGGAAAAGACCCTGATGCTGGGAGGGATTGGGGGCAGGAGGAGAAGGGGACGACAGAAGATGAGATGGCTGGATGGCATCACTGACTCAATGCACATGAGTTTGGGTGAACTTCTGGAGTTAGTAATGGACAGGGAGGCCTGGTGTGCTGCGATTCACGGAGTCTCAAAGAGTCGGACACGACTGAGTGACTGAACTGAAACTAAAAGAAAATATTCCTGGCATTTATGATTGATAATCATATGTGCAAATATAATCCAAACATCTTGGCCTTCTATCGTTATAGAGCTAAAGAGGAAAAGATTCTTAAATAGAGTTCATCATCATTATTACCAGACATTTAAGAAACTGAAAAAGATGTAAACTGTCATTAAGTAGAGAAGTACATTAAATAGTCAAAAAAAAAAAGAAAAAAAGAAAATCCAGCTACACATTAGATTTTTGCATTGTTAGGACTACAAAAAGGAAATTTTAGTAACAAAATATTTACATGTTTTAATAGGCTTCCAAAAGTGCCATCATGTATATATTTCTGATCTACTATTATAAAAAAGGTCTAATTTTTTTCCCCACATAATAGGGACAACAGATCTATTCTGCACTAAATCATTCCTATACTAAATCACTGTCAACATGGTGCTATTTTTGAGACAGTTTTCTAAGGTTAAAAGTATAGTCCTATAAATATAAAAAACAGCTGATCAAAAAAGTATTAAACTCAGAGCTTTGATCTTAAATACTAGCAGTTTTTAAAAGTTTGCAATGGCTCAAGCTACATTTATTACTCAATGAAATTTTCCATAGGACCCATAATCTCTGTTTCCTATATCATGGCAATACAAACCTTGGTTATCAGCCAGTTAAGTAATATCAAATGCAAATATTCCACAGGAAACATTTGTTTTAAATAAAATCAATAGGAAATAAAAGAAGGCAGATTAAGAATTTTAATTATTTAGGCTAATTTTAGGCTAAAAGCAAGTGCATACTATTCTGGTTACATTATTTTTAGGATAGTTTCATAGTGCCAGGAACCATTACCTTCCACTAAGTGGTTATATATTGCATATGTCTGAGGCAAATCCCACTGTGGCTGTGCAGGACACCAGTACCAACATATGCAATGACTGCTGGTAACTCTGAAGATATTATAATATATTTATCTACTTTGTTAGTGCCTTTATAATTGTGTTTGTAATCAGTTCCAAGAGAAATGTGGATGGATTTTGACTTGGAAAGGAATAAGTAGCTGAAACACATGGAAAGAGATTAAAACTTGAGAAAACAATAACCCAGTAAAATGTTATTTGCTTTTCTTTCTTTAGCTATGACTTATGTTGCCATAAGACCAGAAGGAATAGTAATGGCTACTATATAAATACCCTCAATATTAATAATAATAATAAATACCCCCTAAAGAACTGAAAAAATAAAGTCCTACATTATATTATATGGACACAAGGAGCATGAACTGAATATTTGCCTTTTATTTTATATTTATTCTCAAGAGAAAAAAGTAATATAAGTAAAATATTTCAGGTCAATGTGCAATTCTATGCCAACTCCTCTATGAGGTGGGGCTCTTTTCATAAAACTTAGGTTTCTGTTACAGAATTTGTGATTCTGTGTTATAGTTATTTGGACAAGTGTCTATCTCCATAATGAACTGCTAATTCTCTTAAGTTAGAAATTGGCTTCTATTCATCTTGATATGCCTACTAGCCACTGCAATGGTTTTTAAGAAAATCTAGGAGTAAAATAAGTATCTGGAGAATGAATGACAAAAGGAATGGATTATAGATGTGCTTTTGAAGGAACCTTAAAAAGTTTCTTTTATTTTTATATCATATGCCAATGCCATTATCAAAATCATTCCTACTAGAGAGTGATAGTTTTATTTATGTATGTATTCAACAAATATTTATTGCATATTTGTCATGTGCTATTCTTGAGCTAAGCCCTGAGCTAAAAGGGAGGAGATGACATACTGGAACTCTGCCATCATAGAGCTTAAATCATAAATGCAAAAGAGGTATTTAAAATCTAAATAAAACAAAAACAAATGACCCCAAATACCCTAAGCAATCTTGACAATGAGAAAACAGCCCTGGAGGAATCAGATTCCCTAACTTCAGACTATACTGCAAAGCTATGGTAATCAAAACACTATGTATGGTACTGGCAAAAAAAAAAAAAAAACACAGAAATATGGATCAATGAAATAAGATAGAACATTCAGAGATAAACCTACTCACCTATGGTCACTTAATCCATGACAAAGGAGCAATAATATACAATGGAGAAAAAAACAGTCTCTTCAATAAGTGGTGTTGGGAAAAATGAACTACTACATGTAAAAGAATGAAATTAGAACATTCTCTAACACCACACATTAAAATAAATGCAAAATGAATTAAAGACCTAAATGTAAGACTGGATACTATACAACTCTTAGAGGAAAACATAGGCAGAACATTTTCTGACATAAATCACAGCAGTATCTTTTTTGGTACACCTTCCAGAGTAATAAGAATAAAAACAAAAATAAACTAACATTTCTTAATTAAACTTAAAAGCTTTAGAACAAAGTAAGCCATAAACAGAATGAAAAGCCATCCCACAGAATGGGAGAAAATATCTGCAAAAGAAGTGACCTAAAAGGGATTAATTTCAAAATATGCAAATAGCTCATACAGCTCAATATCAAAAATACAACCAAATGAAAAAACAGGCAGAAGATCTAAATAGGCATTTCTCCAAAGAAGACATACAGATAGCCAAGAAGCACATGAAAAGATGCCCATCATCACTAATTATCAGCTAAATTCAAATCAAAACTACAAAAATGAGGTATCACCTCACATTGGTCAGAATGGGCATTACCAAAAAATCTACAAATAAATGCTGGAGAGGGCATGAAGAAAAGGGAACCCTCCTATGTTGTTGGTGGGAATGTAAATTGGTATCGCCACTATGGAGAACAGTATGGAAATTCCTTAAAAGACTAAAAGTATAACTACCACATTATCTAGCAATCCTACTCCTGGGCATACATCTGAAGAAAACCATAATTCAAAAATATATACACATCTCATTGTTCACTGCAGCACTATTTACAATATCCATGACCAAAGCAACCTAAATGTCTATTAACAGAGGGATAGATGAAGATATGGTGTCTGTGTGTGTGTGTTTCTGTATGTATATATACAGACACACACACTGGAATATTACTCAGCCATAAAAAAGAGCAAAATAATGCCATTTGCAGCAACATGGATGGACCTAGAGATTGTCAAACTTAGTGAGGTAAGTCAGACAGAGAAAGAACTATCATATGATATTGCTTATATATGGAATTTAAAATAATGGGACAAATGAACCTATTTACAAAACAGAAATGGGATACAGATGTAAAAACCAACTTACAGTTACCAAGGGAGGAAAAGGAGAAGGGATAAATTGGGAGATTGGTACTGACATATACACATAACTATATATAAAATAGATAATAAGAACCTATTGTTAGGTTAGCACAGGGAACTCTATTCACTACTCTGTAATGACCTATATGGGAACATAATCTTTAAAAAAGAGTGGATTTATGTATAACTGATATGTTGCACAGCAGAAACACAAAACTGAAAATCAACTGTATTCAAATAAAAATTAATTTTAAAGAATCTAAGTAAAATAAAATATTTTCAGTCCTACAATACTGGTAGTGCAAAGTGCTGTTAGAGGCCATGCTATTACAGAGTGCTATATAGCAGAAAGAACTGTTCTAGAGTAGGAAGTTCTCCTTGAAGAATTTAAGGTAGAAATGCTGAGGTAAAAATTTGTTCTCCCACCTTCCTACAGAGAAAGGAGTGGAAGTTGAAGAGGAAGAATATATTATGTGGCACTAAATTTATATCTGTGGATGCAAGCTACTTTATGCTTTTAAAATATAATGAACAAATTATAACATTGCCTATAAAAATATAGTTTATTTCCAGAGAAATTAGCCATAGAAATCATAATTTTCTATGGATTATATGACAATCATTTGTATATTTGAAAATTAGATTAACTGCTATAAAATAAAGCACAAATCCCTTTAGAAAGGTAGATAATGTTAAAAAGTAAATATAACTGTACATTTTTTACCAATTATTTAAAGTAAATATTGTACATAAATAATTGTAAAATCCCTGTTTTGAGGTGATGAAAGTTCACAGAAAACAGAATAACTTGTTGAAAATTACTTTCTGTTCTTTTCATTCAACATGTAAGATTCTGATTCTGGATTAGATGGATAGTTTGAGTAAATGGAATTCTTCCTATCAAATGAATACATTTTAGTCCATTAAATGGTAAGAAAAGTAATGTGGGATTCAAACATACTGCTCTACATTAAACTGAAATTGCCCTCTATAATCATAACTAAGGAAAAATCAATGAGGTTTTGCTTAAGAATAAATCTTGAATTTGTCTTAGATTTGATCCTTCCAACAATTAACCACTCAAAGGATTCATGTTTGTAGAATTTTTAGAGTGATAATAGGGATCATATTCATACTTCAGAAGATTATAATACTAAATACACAAGAATGACATAATGAGAGCAGAGCCAATAGGGTTAAGAGGCAAACTAAATCAGAACCGCCTCTATTGTACTGCAGAGTTCTACTACAATCTCCAAACCTTGATCGGTGTCAAAGGAAACACTCAAAAAAAACATATTTTTAGTGTCAGGACTTCAACAATTTCAAGATAAGAATGAAATTATCTAAATTAGAATCCATTCTTATAACATTTTACTTTAATGCAATTATTAAGAATTGTACCCAGTTTATCTCATGCTTGATGTCATTCTTTCTAAAAGATGCTATTTGTTTTAAACATTACTTACAGAAGTTGCTTTGTAAAATAATTTTGATCTTGAAAAATCATTTAATAAAAGTAATCAGGTATGTTTAGACTAGTACAAAAGATCTTAAAACATTTATCTTTAATATGAACTAAAAAAGGGTGCTTCTACAAAAAAGGAGAAGGGTTTAAATAGAAAATTAAAGCAAGCTTTTATTCTTAGTACTTAATAAATGCATATTTAATTGGGGAAATTATACTAAGCATATCCTATTTTTTTCAGTTGAATACTAAGACAACATTAGCAGAAATGCCTTCTCAGAGCAATCAGTTCAGTTCAGTTCAGTTGCTCAGTCATGTCCGACTCTTTGCGACCCCATGAATCGCAGCACGCCAGGCCTCCCTGTCCATCACCAACTCCTAGAGTTCACTCAGATTCACGTCCATTGAGTCAGTGAGGCCATCCAGCCATCTCATCCTCTGTCATCCCCTTCTCCTCCTGTCCCCAATCCCTCCCAGCATCAGAGTCTTTTCCAATGAGTCAACTCTTCGCATGAGGTGGCCAAAGTACTGGAGTTTCAGCTTTAGCATAATTCCTTCCAAAGAAATCCCAGGGCTGATCTCCTTCAGAATGCACTGGTTGGATCTCCTTGCAGTCCGAGGGACTCTTAAGAGTCTTCTCCAACACCACAGTTCAAAAGCATCAATTCTTCCACACTCAGCCTTTTTCACAGTCCAACTCTCACATCCATACATGACTACTGGAAAAACCATAGGCTTGACTAGACGGACCTTTGTTGGCAAAGTAATGTCTCTGCTTTTCAATACGCGGTCTAGGTTGGTCATAACTTTTCTTCCAAGGAGTAAGCATCTCTTAATTTCATAGCTGCAGTCACCATCTGCAGTGATTTTGGAGCCCAAAAAAATAAAGTCTGACACTGTTTCCACTGCTTCCCCATCTATTTCCCATGAAGTGATGGGACCAGATGCCATGATCTTCGTTTTCTAAATGTTGAGCTTTAAGCCAACTTTTTCACTCTCCTCTTTCACTTTCATCAAGAGGCTTTTTAGTTCTTCTTCTCTTTCTGCCATAAGGGTGGTGTCATCTGCATATCTGAGGTTATTGATATTTCTCCCAGCAATCTTGATTGCAGCTTGTGCTTCTTCCAGCCCAGCGTTTCTTATGATGTACTCTGCATATAAGTTAAATAAGCAGGGTGACAATATACAGCCTTGACGTATTCCTTTTCCTATTTGGAACCAGTCTGTTGTTCCATGTCCAGTTCTAACTGTTGCTTCCTGACCTTCATAGCTATACTTTACTATTATTTCCTTATCTTTCATCAAACATCATTATAAGAAATAACAAAGTGAAAAATTATTTCTATGTTCATTGTAAAAATCATTGCTTATTTTCTTTCAATGAATCCTTTATAAAATTTCCAAGGGACAATTCTCCTTAGCAGTTTACCAAGAGGGAAAACTTTGATTCTTTTCAAAGCAAGAGTACTTTTTGCATCTAGCTAAGAAACTGAGGTTCATAGGGTCACAAAGAGCCGGACACTACTGAACTGACTTAGCACATGCCGACATGCAACTCTATGTGCTTCCCAGGTGGCACTTGAGGTAAAGAACCCTCCTGCCAGTTCGAGACATAAGAAACGTGGGTTCTATCCCTGAGTTGGGAAGATTCCCCAGAGGAGGGCATGGAACCAACTCCAGTACTGTTGCCTGTAGAAACCCATGGACAAAAGAGGCTGGCAGGCTACAGTTCATAGGGTCACAAAGAATCAGATACCACTGAAGTGATTTAGCATGTACACATGTGTGTAGTTTTATATATGCAGTCCCCACATTCACTTGTGAGTATGTGAGTGCATGTATGTGTGTGTGAGAGAGAGAGATTTCAGAAAGCTAAAAGTCACTAAAGATAGATAATCATATTAACTAACCTCATGGTCCTTCCAAAGGCTCGGCTGATTATTTCCGTTTTATTCACCTTATTGAATATATTTTCTTTATCACAAAGCATTGAGATATACTTGGAAAGAAATTAATACACTAGTATATTGTTAACAGAGTAAGAAATAAGCCTATGCTATTTTAAGAAAAACTGTTTTTTGTCAAAGGTCATTGCAGCACAATTTACTTGTTTTAAAAAATAAGTATATAATTATTTAATTAAGAAGAAGAAAGTTTAGAAAAATGTGTGTGTGTGTGTATATATATAGAGAGAGAGTCCATAATTTTCAGTAAACTGATCAATTCTAGAAACTGATTAGTAAAATTTCCCTTCATGTTCCATAAGGAAATATACCAAAGTGCTTTGCTCCTGGTTTAATAAAGAGAAATTATGATAATCCTGATATGTGACATGAAAGCTGTAGAAAAATCTTGCTGTCATAGTGTATATAATAATACCCAAGAGTAAATTAACATGTGGGATCCTATTTATTTTGATGTAGCTATTTACAAATATGATTTGTCAATTATGTTGTAATTCCCATAATAGACTTCCTAAAAAAATGAATACTGCTAAGAATTAGTGAGAATAATTTATTAAATTAGAAGACTTATGGTTCATAAGAATAAACAAGTTTTGCTCTGTCAGAGACCATGTGAAGAGATAAGAGAAGCTACAGACTGGAAGAAAAGATTTAAAAACTACAGAGCTGATTAAGAACAACTATCCAAGATAGATAAAGAAGACTTGAAATTCACTATAGAAAACAACAATAAATAATTCAGTTAGAAATGGGCATAAGAAATAAACAGCTATTTCACCAAAGAAGCTATGACAATTGTAAATAAATGATAAAATGTTCAACATTAGCCATCAGGGAAATGCAAATTAAAATCACAATGAGATATCACCAGGATTCTATACAGTGGTAAACAATCTGCCTGCCAAGCAGGAGATGCAAGAGATGTGGATTCGATCACTGGGTTGGGAAGATCCCCTGGTGTTGGAAATGGCAACCAGCTCCAGTATTCTTGTCTGGAAAGTTCCATGGACAGAGGAGCCTGGTGGGCTACAGTTCATGGGGTCACAAAGAGTCAGACACAACTGAGCACAGTGCAGCAGAGATATTATTATATACTTTGTTAGTTGATTAGTCGTGTCTGACTCTGTAGCCAATTCTTTTTAGGAGTTTGCGGAATAGAAGATTGAAAAATTGATTAAAAACATGATGTATGGCAAAACCAATACAATATTGTAAAGTAATTAACCTCCAATTAAAATAAATAAATTTATATTAAAAAAACATTATCAATTATAAAGATTTATATGTAATGTCTTTCTAAGATACACATCTCTAAAACAGATTTGTCATGTTACCAGGAAATCTTATATTAGTGCAAATTCTTATCCGTGATTTAAATGACACACAGATGAAAATAAAATCCTATTCAAATTCCCTTTTGTGTATTAATTTATTTTTCTGATTTGTGTCTTATTTGTTGGATTTTCTACAAGATTGTTTTGATTACAGTGATTTTGACCATGCAACTAAATTTAAATTTTGATTCAACAAAATCTCAACATCTTAACAAATTAAAAATTATACTGATGCACTATATACATATGTTGTTAAACTAAATTTACATTAAAAAATAAAGGATAAAAATGAACCAGAAAGATATATCATCTTGTTTAAGAGCCAGATATAAGAGGTTACAGATCAACCACAGATCTTTTATGAGTCTAAAAGCCCACAACTGGTGAAATGAAGGACAAATAGTTTTAATTTGGTTATCTGAGTGGCAACATACTGAAATAATATAGTCTTTCTTAATTATGTTATTATGTTATGCATTTTGGTTGGGGTTCATATTCATAAGTAGTAATGTAACTTCAAACAATTTTATAATAATAACTCTGATTATGTTCTAAATGTTGGCTGGCAGTGGAAAGTAATCTCAGTTTAATTAGCTGTTTACTTCTATATGCTAAATTAGAACTACATTACAAAATAAAAACCTTTAAATTATATAGTAAAAAAAAGTATTCAAACAAAATTACCAGAATCTCTATAGGAAGATATAATTATATAGGCTAAATTCTTTCTTCATTTTCATTTTTGCATCTCCCATGGAAGCCAAGAGACAAAAACTGCATACATATCTAAGGGCTAGATATCAACACTGTGAATTATTTTGGGTAATGTCCAAAAACTAATGGAGGATATATTGAGAAAGATTACAATAAACATTTTCAACTATGTATAGTGAAATCAACTTAACACACCATTCATTCCTTTTAGAAGCAAAAAACTGGAATGTTCAATGTTAACCTTGATTTTCCAATCAACTCATTATTTGTCCTTGAAGAATTTATTTAATTAATCTATGCCTAACTGCATGCATCTGTAAAATGATGACAATAAATATTCATTTACCTCATGGGATGACTGGAAAATTCATGATTGTAAAATGCAGAGAGATTTGTGGATCAAGTTATGAATCCAAGTGCAAAATAGGGGACATGTGAGATGGTATGTTTCTATTTTGTGCCTAGAACATTGTTGAAGAACAGGTAGTATGCATTGTTTGACAACTGGATTGAGAATAACAATCAATCAGAAAATGGAATATGTAAGGATGTTGAACAAAATGAAGAAACTATATTCTGGTGGAGATAGATGATTTGACTTCCGACCATAGTAGATTAATAAAGCACTAAGTGAATAGTAAATCATTATTCCAGAAGAAACAATAAACTCAAAGGCGTAACAATTTGAGCAAGAAAAGAATATAGCTGGAAAGCATATGTAGAACATATTGGTCAAAACCATAAGCTCTGGAGTACTGCAGACCTGGTTTAAGTCCTAGTTCCACTTTATATGTGACCTTGGAAAAATTACTCTGCCGCCTTTACCTGATCACTAAAAAGGAGAATAACAAACTTAAAAATAGACTCATATGAGTCTTGTAAAGATTAATAAAATAATGTATAGAAAACACTTAGCATATTAGCCCAGGAATGCTAGGCTTCTCTGGTGGGTCAAACAGAAAAGAATCTGCTTGCAATGCAGGAGACCTGGGTTTGATCCCTGGGTTGGGAAGATCGCCTGGAAAAGCGCAAGGAAACCCACTCCAGTAATCTTGCCTGGAGAATCCTCATGGACAGAGAAGCATGCTGGGTTACAGTTCATGGGGTTGAAAAGAGTCAGACATGACTGAACAGCTAAGCACATAATGGTGACTTACAATATTGGTATTTAACAACCTAATGGGGCTGTGCAGTGCTGGAAAGATGGGCTCAGTAAAGTACAGAAATGGCGTGGACCTAACAAAAGCAGAAGATATTAAGACGAGGTGGCAAGAATACACAGAAGAACTGCACAAAAAATATCTTCACGACCCAGATAAACATGATGGTGTGATCACTCACCTAGAGCCAGACATCCTGGAATGTGATGTCTTCCAAGTGGGCCTTAGGAAGCATCATTACAAACAAAGCTAGTGGAAGTGATGGAATTCCAGTTGAGCTATCTCAAATCCTAAAAGATGATGCTGTCAAACTGCTATACTCAATACGCCAGCAAATTTGGAAAACTCAGCAGTGGCCACAGGACTGGGAAAGGTCAGTTTTCATTCCAATCCCAAAGAAAAGAAATGCCAAAGAATGCTCAAACTACCACACAATTGCACTCATCTCACACGCTAGTAAAGTAATGCTCAAAATTCTCCAAGCCAGGCTTCAATAATATGTGAACCGTGAACTTTCAGATGTTCAAGCTGGATTTAGAAAAGGCAGAGGAACCAGAGATCAACTGACAACATTTGCTGGATCATCAAGAAAGCAAGAGAGTTCCAGAAAAGCATCTACTTCTGCTTTACTGACTATGCGAAAGCCTTTGACTGTGTGGATGACAATAAACTGTAGGAAATTCTGAAAGAGATGGGTATACCAGAGCATCTGACCTGCCTCTTGAGAAATTTGAATGCCTCTTGAGAAATACTGAGAAATACGTATGAGAAATCTGTAGGTCAGGAGGCAACAGTCAGAACTGGACATGGAACAACAGACTGGTTTCAAATAGGAAAAGGAATACGTCAAGGCTGTATATTGTCACCCTGCTTATTTAACTTATATGCAGAGTACATCATGAGAAATGCTGGGCTGGATGAACCACAAGCTGGAATCAAGATTGCCGGGAGAAATATCAATAACCTCAGATATGCAGATGACACCACCCTTATGGCAGAAAGAGAAGAGGAACTAAAGAGCCTCTTGATAAAAGTTAAAGAGGAGAGAGAAGAAGTTGTGTTAAAGCTCAACATTTAGAAAACTAAGATCATGGCATCTGGTACCATCACTTCATGGCAAAGAGATGAGGAAAACAGTGGCAGATTTTATTTTGGGGGGCTCCAAAATCACGAAGATGGTCAATACAGCCAGAAAATTAAAAAATACTTACTCCTTAGAAGAAAAGTTATGACCAACTTAGATAGCATATTAAAAAGCAGAGACGTTACTTTGCCAACAAAGGTCTGTCTAGTCAAAGCTATGGTTTTTCTAATAGCCGCGTATGGATGTGAGAATTGGACTATAAAGAAAGCTGAGCACCAAAGAATTGATCCTTTTGAACTGTGGTGTTGGAGAAGACTCTTGAGAGTCCTTTGGACTTCAAGGAGATCCAACAAGTCCATGCTAAAGGAGATCAGTGCTGAATATTCATTGGAAGGCCTGATGTTGAAGCTGAAACTCCAATACTTTGGCCACCTGATGCAAAGAACTGACTCATTTGAAAAGACCCTGATGCTGGGAAAGATTGAAGGTGGGGGGAGAAGGGGACAACAGAGAATGAGATGGTTGGATGGCATCACAGACTCAATGGACATGAGTTTGAGTAAACTCCAGGAGTTGGTGGTAGACAGGGTGGCCTGGTGTGCTGCAGTCCATGGGTTGCAAAGTATCAGACACAACTGAGCGACTGAACTGAATGCCTAATGATTCAATAAGTAAGTTACTGAATACATACTATATGATAAATATTGTTTTATATATTTACATACACACACACATACATGATACAGTGGTGAACAACCTTTTGTGGAGCTTCAATTCTAAAGGAGAGACAGGAAAAGAATAAGATGATAACATTAAAGAATAATTTCAGATTGTCACTCATGTTATAGAGCAGACAAAGCAGAGTAATACTATAGATACATCAGTTATCACTTGAAGATACAAATTAGAATCACTTGGAAAGTTTAATATACTAATGCTTGGGTTCTATCCTAAAATATTAAATCATAGTCTCAGTTTTGTGACCACATGCACTTGCCACAGTTTGTGTCATCATCTAAGGTGGTAAAATGTAGGAGGAAAAATTTGGGGGTAAAGGAAGAATGCTGATACTGGTTTTTACAAAGAAATGTCTACATTCACACCACAATTTCTAAAGAGAGTTGACTATATCGACTGAAGTTTTTAAAGAAGAAACATTTAGCCTGGGATATAGATTTTGGAACCAATAGCACACAGCTATCAGTTGAAGTCATATATTAAGGAAATTACTTAAGTGGAATATCTAGAGTGAAAAGACTACATGTCAAGGGACAGAAAACATATAATGTGGCTCACCTGATGTTTACCTCAAAGGGGGTCATGCCTGTGTGCGAGCCCCACTCATTGAGTGTAAGAAGGATCTGTGACTTGCTACTAAATAATCAATGGAATGGACATACACATATGATTGCGTGACTATATAAGATTATAGCGCTTATCTTACTGGAGTCTCTTTCTCTTTACTAACTGTGAAGAAACAAATGGTCACGATAAGGAACTTCATGTATTGAGGAATTACAAATGACCTCTAGCTGCTATGCCTGCCCTCCAGCTAAGAGACAGCAAGGAATTGAGAGCTATAAAACTGAAAGGAATTGAATTCTGCCAGTAATCTGAGTGAGTTTATAAGTGGATCCTTCCCAAGTCAAGCCTCAGATGAGACCACAATCTTGTGTGTCTCTAAGCAGAAGATACATGTAAGCTATATCTGACCCATAAAAACTGAGATAACAAATGCATATTGCTTTAGGCCACTAAAGCAATGCCTACAATGTGGGAGACCCGGGTTCAATCCCTGGGTTGGGAAGATACTCTGGAGAAGGAAATGGCGACCCACTCCAGTACTCTTGCCTGGAAAATCGCATGCACGGAGAAGCCTGGTAGGCTACAGTCCATGGGGTCGCAAAGAGTCGGACACGACTGAGCGACTTCACTTTCACTTTAGGCCACTAAGAGAGTTGTAATATGATTACTCATCAGTAAATAATTAATATAATGAGTAGAAAGGATTATTGAAGGGAAAGGAACTATACTCCTGGATATAGAAAGAAAATAAGGTGAGAGTTACATTATAATGGTGGCTATAATTTAATTTTAAATACTATAGGTGATATGATATGATATGTGAACTTAAGGAAAATAATAGAATTTTGCCTTCTGGTGTATGCATTTTGTGTAATCTTACATGCAAAGTGATGGTTAGAGCACTGAAAGAACAAAGGATAGTATATTCTTCCAGTTAACAGCACCGTTTTCAGGAAATATTTCTGTGCTAGTGTTTCTCAAGTTCAGTTAAGATTGCCTGCACGTGTGACATAATTTTATGTAAGATTTGCTTTCATTATAACATTTTGTGGCTATATTGATCTAACAAAATGAAACAAAGTTGTATATAAACAGGTGGACTTGAAAGTGAAAGTCGCTCAGTCATGTCTGACCCTTTTCGACTAACAGTCCATGGAATTCTCAAGGCCAGAATACTGGAGTGGGTAGACTTTCCCTTCTCCAGGTGATCTTACCAACCCAGGGATAGAACCCAGGTCTCCTGCATTGCAGGCAGATTCTTCACCAGCTGAGCCACTAGGGAAGCCAAAGAATATTGGAGTGGATTTAGGTTCATTCAAATAGGAGGCGCTTAAGGAAAAGAATGATCAATACTCTGGAGGAGAGTAAGAATATCAAGTGAGATAAGAACGAATAAGTGTTCTTCAGATTTGTCAATTAAAATTTTAATAATTACTCTAACAACCAGAGCTTCAGTGGTGGTGGTGGTGGTTTAATCGCTAAGTCGTGTCCGACTCTTGCGACCCCATGGACTGTAGCCTGCCAGGCTCCTCTGTCCATGGGGATTCTCCAGGCAGGAATACTGGAGTGGGTTGCCATTTCCTTCTCCAGGGGATCTTCCTGATCCACCCAGGAATCGATTCTGGGTCTCCTCACTGCAGACAGATTCTTTACTGACTGAGCTACAAGGGAAGCCCTAGTGGGAGTCCAAAGCCAGATTGCAGTAGGAGACAAAGAAGTGATAACAATCGAGTGTAAACTATTTGTTCCAGAATCTTAGCTGAGGTAAAGAGAGATGGAGAAGTAGCTAGACTATAACATACAGTATTACTATAAGTTGACTGGTGGCCCCTAAGAGACATGTTCAAGTTCTATCCCTTGGTAGCTGTAAATGTGACCTTATTTGGAAATAAAACCTTTGCAGAAGTAACTAGGTTAGAACAAGGTCACACTACATTAGGGTTGGCACTACAAAGTAACCGGTGTCCTTAGAAGAGGAAAACGAAGCACAGGGAGAAAACCATGTGAAGACAGAGGCATATACATAGAGAGATGACAGCCATATGAAGACCAACACAAAGACTGAGTTACCCAAAGGATGCCTGGGGCTACCAGAAGGTGGAAGGGGCAAGAAGGATCCTCCTCTAGAGTCTTCAGAAGGAGCATGGCTTACTGATGCCTTAATTTCAGACTTCTAGGTTCCAGAACTGTACGGCAATCAACTACTGCTGTTTTAAGTCACCCAGTTTCTGGGTAATTTGTTATGGCAGATTTAGGCAATTAATACAAATTTAAAGAAAATCTTAGAGTGCAAGTGTCTTAAATCTGTTCATTCTGAGAATTCAAGGCAGCAAAGAAATTGAACATTCAATGAGAAAAGTAAGACTTGAAAGGAGGAATATCCTAGAGGAGATAAGAGGAAAAGATCAAGAGGAATGGCTAACATCCAGATCACTCCCTCACAAAACTACTTGAGTGACTAAAGGCAAATTCCTGGGCCCCAAAACTATGTCTAAAACTCTTGTCCCTGAGATTCTTTAATTATTATGATCTAATCACACAAACATTTAAGAAACACTGATCTACTTACTTAAATGTGGAATCTAAACAAACAAAAACTCTAAGCTCATAGATACAGAGAACAGATTGATGGCTGCCATGGGGTGGGGGCTTAAGGGGTGAAACGGGTAAAAGGAGTCAAAAGGTACAGATATAAAATAAGTCCTGTGGGTGTAATGTACAGCATAGTGACCACAATTAATAATACTTTATTGCATAATAGAAAGTTCCTAAAAGCGATCTTAAAAGTTCTCATCACAAAAAGAAAAACCCTAAGTGTCTCTGGTGATAAAGGTTAACTAGACTTACTGAATGGGTGATCATTTCACAATAGACAGAAATATTGAATCATTATGTTGTACACCTGAAACTAATATAATGTTATATGTCAATTAGACATTAACAAAAAATTTCATTAAAAAAAATGAAACACTGATCTAG
Source organism: Bos indicus (assembly GCF_029378745.1). Classification (NCBI taxonomy): domain Eukaryota; kingdom Metazoa; phylum Chordata; class Mammalia; order Artiodactyla; family Bovidae; genus Bos; species Bos indicus. Next base: position 34,361,281 of record NC_091765.1, read on the forward strand.
AATCCATGTAGATAAATCATGAAAATTTAGAATTTGAAGTTTTAAAATAACAATTCTGGTGTATGGGAATGGAGACCAAGATTCATATTTGAATGCACAAGGCATTAGGAACCAGATAAGATCTGGTCCCATGAAATACCGAAAATAATTTTATTTAATTTTGATTTTTCTATAGGAACACAAAACAGGTAGTGCAGAGTCACAATCTTGAAAAAGTCCCTGCTTTTAAATATAGCTTTCTGACTATAACTTCTTATTTTCCTTTTCTATATGGCATGATGGCTGTTTTATATTTGTTTTCCAAAGTGGGTTATTTTTTTGGTTTTAATTAAAGCTTCTCAATCTGTTAATTATTTCATTCTTTATTTCCCCAACCCTTTCACTATCTAGTCTCAGACTCACCTATAGGTCTGCTTTTAATGGTCTTTCTGTTCCTCATCAATGCCATATTTACTTCAAATCTATGTTATTTGTAGGTGGTAACAGCCCCTCCAGCTCTCCCAGTGGAATATAAATGTGTGCATGCTCAGTTGTTCAGTCATGTAGAACTCTCTGAACCCCATGACTGTAGCCCACCAGGCTCCTCTGTCCATGGGATTCTCTAGGCACGCATACTGGAGTGGGTTGCCATTTCCACCTCCAAAGTATCTTCCTGACCCAGGGATGACACCTACATTTCCTGTGTCTCCTACATTGGCAGGCAGATTCTTTACCACTGAGCCTCCTGGAATATAAGACCTATTCTCAAACATGGTATATTAGAAAGACCTAAGGGGTTAACTGTACTTGTAGATTCTTAGGACCTACCTTCAAAGATTCTGATTTTGCATATCTGAACACAAATATCTGCATATTTTGATATTTTGCATATCTGAATTCAAGAACCTGAATCTTCGGAAAGAATTTCATCTGATTCTAAAGTTGAATCAACATGGACATGCTTTCCAGAAACACTCCTCAAGGACTAAGGAGTATTCATTGCAAGCTCAAAATGATTATACAGTCTGAAGCAGCCAGAAATGTTAATGAGATCTTGGCAGCATTAAGAGCTATATAATATCCAGGTCAAGAAAGGTAGGTTTCTATGCCCTGCAATAGCCAAATGGAGCTTGAAATACTGTTTGATTATGTATATCGTATTTTAAGAATGTGTTACTGTGTGGTACATTTTGATCCAGTGAGGATAATTCACATCATTGATGCCTATAAGGTAAAGGGTTCAGGTCCTTGCCAGGGTGGTGTTCCTATATCTTGTTGTGGCAGCTGTTTCCCAGAAACTTAAGAAATACTGTACTATACTCTTGACCTGCAACCACTCAATGAACTGTACTGTGGAGAGTTGCTTAGTTTTTAAAAAGGAATAATCAATTTACTCAATCGGCAATAAGGATACTATGACAACTAAGGATCCATCTCATGATGTCCCACAATATTTTTTCCCAGCTTTATTGTGATATAATTGACAAAGAAAGCTGTAAGATATTTAAAGTGCACATGATAATTTTATGATTTTATGTGGATTCCTTCCTTTTAAGGGAATTTCTGAGTTAAGTAACATATCCACCACCTTAAATTTTGGTAAGATCATTTAGGTTCTACTATCTTAGTAAATTTCAATTGTACAGCATAGTGTCATCAACTTTGAGTTACCTTATTAAACATTAGACCTTTGGACTTTTTTCCTCCTATCACTGAAAGTCTATACCTTTTATCAATCTCTCCCTATTTACTGCATTCCTGAAAACTACTTTTCTACTTTCTGTTTCTATGCATTTGACTTTTTTTTTATTCCACATGTAAAAGATATCATGAAATATTTGTCACTGTCTGATTTATTCTATTTAGCATATTGCTCTCCAATTTTATCCACGTTGTCCATAAATGTCAGGATTTCCTTCTTAGTACTGAATTGTTGTTGTTTAGTCACTAAGTTGTATCTGACTCTTAACAAATCCATGGACTGTAGCTTGCCAGGCTCCTCTGTCCATAGGATTTCCCAGTCAAGAATACTGGAGTGGGTTGGCATTTCTTTCTCCAGTGGACCTTTTTAACCCAAGGACCAAACTCACATCTCCTGCATTGACAGATGGGTTCTTTTGCCACTGAGCTACAGAAGTGAAAAGTGAAAGTGAAGTCTCTCAGTTGTGTCTGACTCTTTGTGACCTCATGGACTGTAGCCTACCAGGCTCCTCAGTCCATGGAATTCTCCAAGCAAGAATACTGGAGTTGGTTGCCATTTCCTTCTCCAGGGGATCTTCCCAACCCAGGGATCAAACCCGGGTCTCCAGCACTGCAGGCAGACACTTTACCGTCGGAGCCACCAGGGAAGCCACACTGAACTACCAGGGAAGCCCCTAATGCTGAAAAATATTCCACAAATACTTGATTCATTAATGAACACAGGTTGTTTCCATAGTTTGGCTACCGTGAATGATGCTATGATGAGCATGAGAATGCAGATATCTCTTTGAGATTAGAACTTCATATTATCCCACAATCTCTTAATGCCTTTTTATGTTTCAAGATCGCATCCAGGGCTAATACATGGGACAAGACATTTTATGGATATCCTAGGCCACTTAAAGTCCCGAGGAATCAAAAACTAAGAGCTAGAACCATATGATTTCTGATATTAATGCTTTATATATTTCCAGATCATCTCCTTTCCATCAATATCTCTCTTTCCCTTTCTTTTCTTCCTCAATTTCTGTATTTCAACTCTATTCCTCTCTCCTGGCAAATCTAAGACCTACTTTTCCAGGTTAGTGGTTTTTGACATAGCTAGCAATTAGAATTACCTGGGGGACCTTTTAACACTTCAAACATTTGAGGCACCAACCCAGAGAATGAAAACAATTCCCATAAATTTAAGACAATGAAGCATCTCTACTTACGCATCTGAAATTACTAGTCCTTCTTCCTGCTTCATTTCAAAAGGAACTTCATTCATCTTACTGTAAGAAAATACTTTTCCATTAAAGTCAGTCTTTCTTTTACCTTTAGATTAGAAAAGTGAAAGTGTTAGTCACTCAGTCATGTCTGACTTTGTGACCCCATGGATTGCAGCCCACCAGGCTTCTCTGTCCACGGAATTCTACAGGAAAGAATATTTGAGTGGATTCTCCAGGGGATCCTCCCAATCAAGGATCGAACCTGGTCTCCTGTATTTCAAGCAGATTCTTTACCATCTGAGCCATGTCTGTATCCTTCATCTAACTGCTATAATTCTCACAAACTTTTCCAGATGGCTTAGTTTCTCCCTTTCAGATGCTGGGACAGAGATGGATAAAATATATTTGGGGTGGGGATAAAAAGATATTTTTTTATTTTCCTTCAAAACATTGTACCCCAGATATGTTTCATCATTTAGATGAAAGACATAGAAATGGTAAACAAAGATTCACAAATATCCATATTGGTCATATGTTCAAGCAATCCAAGCTGTTCCATAATGAGGTTTATGTTTACTCTTGCTAAAATATTCATAGAGAAGACTGAGAGACAATTGTTAAAGAGTGTGTAGACATGTGCACTCACGTGCAAATGAACACACACAGGAATCGGGTATAAAATCTCTCTTTCCACAATAGAAAAATGTCTCAAAGATTTCATATCCTCAGAACTTCAGGATCTTTCTCAAAACAGTCTATCTAAAGAAGTTTTTAAAACATTAGCAAGCTGTTCAGAACATTTGGGCTCTGAAATAATAACTAAATGGAAGCCTTGATACATTTATAAAGTATATATTATATATCTTATCTCAGTTGTCAATATTTCATTTTCTAACTTAGGCTGTGTGTGGTCACAGCTGTTGATTAGTTTGCTTTGAGAAAAACAAAACAAATAAGCTACTGACATTGCCAAATCTCTTGCAAGAATATCTTTATTATTTATTTATTATAATGGCTTCTAGCACAGAATTTTGATTATGTTAAGATAAACAAATTATTGCTGGTGTTTTTACACGATAAAAGAAAATAATAAAGGGACATTTTTAAAATTTGTCAAGTCAGATGAAAATATGTGAGAGTGGAAACAACGAAAATGAAACACATTAGCCATTGAATCTATCACATAATATTATAAATATACTTTACATTTCTTCAAAAAACACTAAGTATCATTGGTACCCCTCAGCTAACACAGTAACATAATTTTACAAATGTCCCTTTATTATTTTCTTTTATCATGTAAAAACACCAGCAATAATTTGTTTATCTTAACATAATCAAAATTCCATGCTGGAATTGTGGAAAAATATGTCTCCTGAGCAAGTTAAACTGGTATGACAGGGGAAAAAATGTCAATATCATGTCATATTAATCAATAAAAATATCAAGATGAAGATTTTTATTCTTGTGTTTCTTTTACCCAATTCACCAAAATGTAGAGTTTAGTTCTAATTTTATGCCAGTTCCCCTCATTCTAATAATTTCTAATAAAATATTGGCAAGACCTATGAGAATTATAAAACTCTGAATATTGAAAACATTAGAAAATAAAGCCCTAAAAATGTATTTAAATAAACTACTTAATAATAATGATTCTGCTATAGCAGCAGTTAATCAAACCTTTCCTCTAAAGTATAATTAACAGAAAAAGAGAATGAATTTGCACCCCTAGAGACCTATGGGACAAAGCATGTTGTTGTAATCCAAGCAAACATATTATTAAGTTTAGTACTAAAGGTAAGAAACAATAATAATTTTACACAATAATAAATAAACTTTAATAAAAATGGACAAAAAATTAAATTCATCTGTTCTCAAGTTATCTAGCAATTTTAATAGTCTTAAATACTACCTCAGGATAAGAAACATATATTTAAGAAATGCCAATATTCAAAAATCTCAAAGCACTGAGGGCAGGATTTACTCAGAAATGATATTATTATACATTTTCAACAAGATAAAAAGAGTTCTTAGATGTAAGACCTGTAGGAAAATGCAAGATTCAAACAAGACAAAATATTCACTATGTGAAGGTGATAAAGAATAATGGTGTACAGACATTTTTCCAAAAAAGATATACAGATGACAAATAAGTACATGAAAAAGTGTGCAACATATCTAATTATCAGAAAAATGCAAATCAAAACCACAAGGAGGTATCACCTCATACATGTTAGAATAGTTTCTATCAAAAAGACAAGATAACAAGTGTTGGTGAGAATATGGAGAAAATAAATCCTTATGCACAGTTGATACAGCCACTTTGGAAAACAGTATGGAGGTTCATTAAGAAATTAAAAAGAGAACTGCCTTACAGGCCAGCAATTCCACTTCTGGGCATATATACAAAGGAGATGAACACAGGAACGTGAAAAGATAGCTTCATTCCCATATTCATTGCAGCATTATTCACAACAGTTGAGATATGGAATAGACGTAAGGGTTAGTTGATGGATAAATAGATAACACAGGTATGTTATATACATACAATGGAATATTATTCAACCATGAGAAAGAAGGCAATTCTGCCATTTGCAATAATATGGGCGGACTTTAAGAACATTATGCTAAGTGAAATGTCAGAGCAATAGAAAATAATATATGATATCACTTATTTGTACAATATTAAAGGGGGATATAGAAAAAATAGGGAAACACTGGTCAAAGGGCACAAACTTCCAATTTTAAGACAAATGAGTTCTAATATGCAGCATGATGATTATAGTTAATAAACTGTATTATGAAATTGAAAGATGCTAAGACAGTAGATCTTATACATTCCTACCACAGAAAAAGAAATGGTAATTATGTGAAAAGATGAAGGTATTAAAGCTATAGTAGTAATCATTTTGCATTATGTTTATCAAATCAATATACTTATGTGGTAAACATGAAAATGTTATATATCAATTATATCTCAATAAAACTGAAAAATACACAATGAATTAGCTTGACTTTTAGGTGAATTATAAAATGTTTAAATCAAGAGAATACAAGATCTAGCCTAAATGTTATGAAAGGGCTGCTGCTGCTGCTGCTAAGTCGCTTCAGTCATGTCTGACCCTGTGAAAGGGCTAGAGAGTAAATTGAAAAGGGAATGCACTATTCTAAATACCAGACAAGAGATGAACGACAAACCATGAAATTCTACTCCTGTTTGCAACACAGATAAAGTGTAAAAACTATGTCCTGTGAGATAAATTACCTAAAGTTTAAACTGTCTTAACACTAGCTCAGTCTCATATACCGGGTACTACCACAAACTAATTTAACTATTATTTCCACAGATAGCATGCATTCACATGTTCCAAACATAAGACTATGGACAGTTTCACCAACTCAAATAGATTATAAATCCTGACCAACCTTCACCCAGACCTCATTTATCAGATCTATCCTGAAACCAGACTATTAATCCCAGCCCCATAAATTCTATGTGACATTTCCTTAACTTTCCCTCTGTAAAGATGGGTGTTATCCCCTACTCAGCAAGTTTAACACATCTAGCTTTATATGATCCACAGGTCTGCCTTGTGGTCTTGGTATTGTAATATTATGTAAAGATATCAGGACCGTATATAACTTTACACCAGTGACTTGTGATTTTTCCCTTGTAATTTAAATTTAGGCACCCTCCCTGTGGGGCTTCCCAGATGGCACTAGTGGTAAAGAACCCGCCTGCCAATGCAGGAGAGGTTAGAGTTGTGGATTTGATCTCTGGGTTGGGAAGTTTCCTGGATCGGGAAGAGCCCTTAGAAAAGGGCATGGCAACCTACTCCAGTATTCTTTCCTGGAGAATCCCCATGGACTGAGGAGCCTGGTGAGCTATAGTTCACTGGGTCGCAAAGAGTTGGACATGACTGAAGTGACTAACATGCACACCGTTCCTGTATTAATTGACTCAGGCTGCTATAGACAACACGAATCGGATGGCTTAGACAACAGAAATTTATTTTCTCATACTTCTGAGGGCTAAGTGTCCAAGATCAGAGCACTAGCATTGTGGAATTCTCGTGAGAACTCAGCAGATCTAATAAATCCTGGCTTGCTGTGTCCTCACATGGTGGAGAGACAGAGGCGGGGGTGGGATGAGAAGGACAGCCCTATGGTATGTCTTCTTATTCTTATAAAGACACAAATACTATTGGATCTGAGCCCCACCTTTAATTTAATCTTAATTACTTTCTTACTCCAAATATAGTCATACATGGTTGGGGTTAGGGCTTTAACATATGAACCTGGGGGTGGGGACACATATTCATATATAACATTTACATATGATATTCTACTCCTGTTTCCCCTAAATCCAGATCCTAACATGTAACATATTTGTTCTATTCCAACAGCCTCAAAAGTCTTAACTCATTTCAGCATCAACTCTAAGTCTAAAATCCAATATAAAAGGGATGTGAGTGAGACATCCCAGGGGGAAAAATTCTTCTCCAGCTATGAACCAATGAAACCAGACAAGTTCTGTGCTTCCAAAATACAATAGCAGGACAGGCATAAGATAAAGGATAAAAGACCCCATTCTTAATGGGAAAAATTGGGTGATGGTCTCAAGTAAGTTTAAATTTAAAAGCCAAACTGCATTAAATCCTGAGGCTAAAAATAATCTTTTTATTTAATTTAATTGGAGGCTAATTACAATATTGTAGTGGTTTTCCCCATACATTGACATCAATCAGCCATGGGTATACATGTGTTCCCCATTCTGAACTCCCCTCCCCATCCCACCCTCAGGAGCATCCCAGAGCATCAGCCCTGAGCACCCTGTCTCATGCATCGAACCTGGATGGGCAATCTATTTCACATATGATAATATACATGTTTCAATGCTATTCTCTCAAATCATCCCACCCTTGCCTTCTCCCACAGAGTCCAAAAGTCTGTTCTGTACATCTGTGTCTCTTTTGCTATCTCGCAGATAGGGTCATCATTACTATCTTTCTAAATCCCATACATATGAGTTAATATACTGTATTGGTGTTTTCCTTTCTGACTTACTTCACTCAGTCTTATCCACCTCATTAGGTGATTCAAATGCATTCTTTTTAATAGCTGAGTAATATTCCATTGTGTATATTACCACTGCATTCTTATCCATTCATCTGCCAATGGGCATCTAGGTTGCTTCCATGTTCTGGCTATTGTAAACAGTTCTGTGATGAACACTGGAGTACACATGTCTCTTTCAATTCTAGTTTCCCCAGTGTGTATGCCCAGCAGTGGGATTGCTGGGTCATATGGCAGTTCTATTTCCAGTTTTTTAAGGAATCTCCACACTGTTCTCCATAGTGGCTGTACTAGTTTGCATTCCCACCAACAGTATAAGAGGCTTCCCTTTTCTCCACACCCTCTCCAGCAATTTTTGTTTGTAGACTTGATAGCAGTCATTCTGACAGGCATGAAATAGTACTTCACTGTGGTTTTGATTTGCATTTCTCTGATAATGAGTGATGTTGAGCATCTTTTCATGTGTTTGTTAGCCATCTGTATGTCTTTGGAGAAATGTCTGTTTAATTCTTTGGCCCATTTTTTATTGGGTTGTTTATTTTTCTAGAGTTGAGCTGCAGGAGCTGCTTGTATATTTTTGAGATTAATGCTTTGTCAGTTGCTTCATTTGCTATTATTTCCTCTCATTCTGAAGGCTGTCTTTTCATCTTGCTTATAGTTTCCTTCATTGTGTGACCTTTTAATTAGGTCCCATTTGTTTATTTTTGCTTTTATTTCCATTACTCTGGGAGGTGGGTCATAGAGGATCCTGCTATGATTTATGTCAGAGAGTGTTTTGCCTATGTTCTCCTCTAGGAGTTTTATAGTTTCTGGTCTTATGTTTAGATCTTTCATCCATTTTGAGTTTATTTTGGTGTATGGTGTTAGAAAGTGTTCTAGTTTCATTCTTTTACAAGTGGTTGACCAGTTTTCCCAGCACCACTTGTTAACGAGATTGTCTTTTCTTCCTTGTATATTCTTGCCTCCTTTGTCGAAGATAAGGTGTCCATAGGTGCATGGATTTATCTCTGGGTTTTCTATTTTGTTCCATTGATCTATATTTCTGTCTTTGTGCCAGTACCATATTGTCTTGATGACTGCAGCTTTGTAGTATAGTCTGAAGTCTGGTAGGCTGATTCCTCCAGTTCCATTCTTCTTTCTCAAGATTGCTTTAGCTGTTTGAGGTTTTTTGTGTTTCCATACAAATTGTGAACTTATTTGTTCTAGTTCTCTGAAAAATATTGTTGGTACCTTTATAGGGATTGCATTGAAACTATAGATTGCTTTGGGTAGTATACTCATTTTCACTATATTGATGATTCCGAGCCACGAAAGTGGTATATTTCTCCATTTGTGTCATCTTTGATTTCTTTCATCAGTGTTTTATAGTTTTCTATATATATAGGTCTTTTGTTTCTTTAGGTAGATTTATTCCTAAGTATTTTACTCTTTTGGTTGCAATGGTGAATGGAATTGTTTCCTTAATTTCTCTTTTGGTTCTCTTATTGTTAGTGTATAGGAATGTAAGGGATTTCTTTGGGTTAATTCTATATCCTGCAACTTTACTATATTCATTGATTAGCTCTAGTAATTTTCTGGTGGAGTCTTTAGGCTTTTCTATGTAGAGGATCATGTCATCTGCAAACAGTGAGAGTTTTACTTCTTTTCCAATATGGATTCTTTTTCTTTCTTTTTCTTCCCTGATAGCTGTGGCTAAAACTTCCAAAACTATGTTGAATAGTAGTGGTGAGAGTGGGCACCCTTGTCTTGTTCCTGACTTTAGGGGAAATGCTTTCAATTTTCCACCATTGAGGATAATGTTTGCTGTGGTAAAATAATCATCTTTGTCAAACTCTCCAGCCCACTAGATTGGGGGCACCACCCTAATGGTTCTGTGGGGAGGCCCTGTCCCTTCAGCTTAGTAGGGTGGCCCACTCACTAGGTGCTGGGCTTTGGCCTTGACCCCTCAGGGGGCGCAATATCACAGGGTGGTGAAATTTTGGCATCCCAAAATGGAAGAGGCTCTACTCTTTAAAACCAATAGGAATTAGTCCTGCACCACGAGTTTGTGTTAAGATGGGCAGCTCTGCAGATAGCTTATTTGCCTTGGGGTCATTCTTCCCTTGGAGAAGGCAATGGCACCCCACTCCAGTACTCTTGCCTGGAAAATCCCATGGACGGAGGAGCCTGGTGGGCTGCAGTCCATGGGGTCGCTAAGAGTCGGACACAGCTGAGCGACTTCACTTTCACTTTTCACTTTCATGCATTGGAGAAGGCAATGGCAACCCACTCCAGTGTTCTTGCCTGGAGAATCTCAGGGATGGGGAAGCCCGGTGGGCTGCCGTCTATGGGGTCACAGAGTCGGACACGACTGAAGTGACTTAGCATCATTCTTCCCTTCTCTTGAAAGAAGAAGCATGTTCACAGCCAAAGAGCCTATTGTGCCACCCTGCAGCATCTAAGAAGTTTGACAGCCTTCCTTCCTTTTGTCCATATCCTCCTCCTTCAGTTCAAACTGGTAGTGTTTCTACTGGTAGAACCCCATAATCTCTGTATTAAGAGATAGAATAGGTATAACTTTGGTGTTCTCAGAACATGCTTTCCCATTTTGTTCAATAATGAGAAGCTGAGAATTTTCCAAATCTTTAAGTTCTGATCCCTTCTGTGCTTCACTCTTGCTCCTGTAATTCATCTCTTTCCTCTCACAATTTACTGTATGCATTTAGGAGACCCCAGGCAGCACCTTCAACATCTTGTTTAGATATCTCTTCAGCTAAATATCCAACTTCACCATTTTACCCTCCAAAAAACATAAAAACAATTCAGCCATGTTTCTTGACACTTTTTATCAATGGATTACCTTTTCTCCACTGTCCAACAGTGTATTCTTCATTTCTGTCTGAGACCACATCAGAATGGACTTTAATGTCCATATTCTATCAACATTTTGTTCTTAATTATTTATGTATTCTCTATATAGACAGAAGCTTTCTCTCCAGCTCTCCTCTTTCTTCTTTTGTTTGGTTCCTGAGCCTTCACCAGAATCATATTTAATGTCCATATTTCTGGACATTATGATGAAATAAATATCATTCTAGACTGATGAAATAAAATTCATACTTAATGGCAAGAAAATAATTAAACATATTTTTTTCCTCTGTACATTTGGGCCTCCTCTATCCCCTTAGTTTGCATTTTTCATCAGAATTAACCAGATCTCCTTAGGAAGTAACAGTCCTGCTTAATCCTGTACAGGGTCCTTATGACCCACCACTTGATTTGTTTGCACAAATTTGCATTGTGTAAACTGTCAAGTCATTTTATGTATCACTCTTTGTCTTAAAAAATGTATATAACTGTATTTTGACTTCTATCAGGCAGAATAGTGCTCAGAGCTTTCTAAAAGACTGTCTATAGGATTATAACCCTCAGTTTGATTTAATAAAATTTTCTAATTCTTCTCAGATTGACTATTAATTAATATTTAATCCATATTACCACAGTCCCCTCACAACAATATAGCTCTTTCTAAAATTCAGTCTATAACATTTCCAATATCAAAGGGTGCTAGTTCCCCTATGGTGAGTTTTTATCCAAGATCCAAACCCAAACTTCAAGGTTGGTAAACTCGGTTCCTCAGAGTTTGGGATGTGCTTCAGCACAAGTTTTGGTGACTAACTAGATTCCACTCTCTAGTTCTGATTACCTCTGCTGCCTCCTATATGCTTTTCTCAGCTCTGCAGACTTCTTGATTTATAAATTCTCTTTGCATCTGATCCAGAAAGATACAAATTTTAATACAGGTTCATACATTCTTTTCTTCTTTAACATTTTTTATCTTAGAAATAATTATCTTAGAATAATATCTTAAATAATATCTTAAATAATATTATCTTAAACAATATCTTAGAAACGCTGGACTGGAAGAAACAAGCTGGAATCAAAATTGATGGGAGAAATATCAATAACCTCAGATATGCAGATGACACCACCCTTATGGCAGAAAGTGAAGAGGAACTCAAAAGCCTCTTGATGAAAGTGAAAGTAGAGAGTGAAAAAGTTGGCTTAAAGCTCAACATTCAGAAAACTAGGATCATGGCATCTGGTCCCACCACTTCATGGGAAATAGATGGGGAAAAAGTGGAAACAGTGTCAGACTTTATTTTTCTGGGCTCCAAAATCACTACAGATGGTGACTGCAGCCATGAAATTAAAAGACGCTTACTCCTTGGAAGGAAAGTTATGACCAACCTAGATAGCATATTCAAAATCAGAGACATTACTTTGCCAACAAAGGTTAATCTAGTCAAGGCTATGGTTTTTCCTGTGGTCATGTATGGATGTGAGAGTTGGTCTGTGAAGAAGGCTGAGTGCCAAAGAATTGATGCTTTTGAACTGTGGTGTTGGAGAAGACTCTTGAGAGTCCCTTGGACTGCAAGGAGATCCAACCAGTCCATTCTGAAGGAGATCAGCCCTGGGTGTTCATTGGAAGGACTGATGCTAAAGCTGAAACTCCAGTACTTTGGCCACCTCATGCGAAGAGTTGACTCATTGGAAAAGACTCTGATGCTGGGAGGGATTGGGGGCAGGAGGAGAAGGGGACGACACAGGATGAGATGGCTGGATGGCATCACTGACTCGATGGATGTGAGTCTGAGTGAACTACAGGAGTTGGTGATGGACAAGGAGGCCTGGCGTGCTGCGATTCATGGGGTCGCAAAGAGTCAGACACGATTGAGCGACTGATCTGATCTGATCTTAGAAATAATCAATGTTTTAAATTCTATTATAAAATTTAGGACATTCAAATTTTTAAACTAATTTGTTTGAACTTAATCTTTTCAAATAGAAATATTCATAAGTATTAGCAAAAATGTCAAGATTAAAACCTGTCCATTGAATCTTGCATATGAAACATCAGTGAGGCAATCTTTCTCCAGGAAAAGTAAGAGAAAAAGACAGAGAAAGAAAATTCCCAAAGATATCCAAAACTTGATTCAAAAATTGTCTTTGGAATTAGCAGAAAGTATTTTGATAAAGGAAATACATTTTGGTTTAGTAAATACGACATATTAGAGAAAGCAGCCTGAATATACACTCCTCAAATTACAAGGATTAAAATATATTTAACATGTCTGAAATGAAACTGATAAAGTTTTATGAGGTTTGTATTTTCACATGTACTAGTCAATTTATTTCACATACTCAGCTAAACTGATAGTAAAAACTTTGTTTCTCTGTTACAGTGAATCAGAATGCAAAAATTATATTCACCCAGATGAGGCTGACTGATTTCTTTAGTCTTAAACTGAATCTTTAACTACCACTATGAACTCATCAAAAATATATTGAATAAAAAATAAATCCTACACTGAATGCTTTCATTAATGCCTTAATATTTTTGGTGTCATAAATAAGGCTCCTACCAATTTTCTGTCACTGTTCATTAGGCAAGTAATTCTCCTTTTCTTCTATTTACATTTTTTCTTAATTCACCACACTTCTAAAATATAAGCGGGTGGACATTTGTTTCAGGAAGAAAAGTTAGGCAGTGAATGAAAATTTTATTAGCTAAGTAGAAATTAAGAAACATTATTCAGATAAAGTTTCATTCTAAAAAGAAAATACATTCATTGCTAGTACTGATAATCTTTCATTGGCAAGAGATTTCAGAAGCACTTTTGAGATGCGAACTGTAGAGCTAAGGACAGTGAATAAATACTTAAGGGAGGTGGTGTAATATACTGGTGTTAGAAACAAACTTGATTTTGAGCTGCATTTCTGCCAATATTAGCATTCTGTGATCTTGAGAAACTGACATAAAACCTTTGCATCTTTGTTTCCTTATCTTTAAGACAGAGGGAATGGTTATGATAGTTTTCAATTTTGTATTCTAGTGTCTATTTCTACACTCTTTAATGAACATACTGTGATATACCTATCAATTTATTTTCCCCCTTGGTCTATATGAAAGCAAGTGATCTGTTATCAGTCCATTTCTGGATATCCTGATTAGCTTAAATCAGTAGCATATTCTACTGGTTATAGTGATTAGCTCAGGATGGGTAGATACACAGCTCATCTGAGGAGATACTCTCTGAGACTTCTTGGAATGAAGCCTTCCTGTATTTCCAATTTGTTTTCTCTATAAACTGCAACAATCCTGCAACCGAAAGGGAGCCACTACCAGGAGTCTACCTAGATAACATATAGCCAAGAGACATATCCTTGCCCATGTGGGCCCAGCCAAGTTATGTTGTAAACTTTGTTGTTTAATCCAATTTTATTTAATATTCTATGAAGGACTTAATTGCAAACTAAGGACTTATGACTAATTGTTTCCTAATGGTTATTGTGAGGATTAAGTAATGTGATACAAGTAAATCACTTAACAATACTTGGCACCTAGTGCTCTCTTAATAATACACATCTAAGGATGAATGACATGTGAACAGCTTAGACAATAAAAAGAGCTTCCATAATTTCTACCAACAGTAATTCTTCCCCAGCATGCATTTAATTTTAATTCAATTCAGCAAGTACATATTAATTTATTCATTAACTCAATCAATATTAGGGAATTCATTATAAACAAGGCATTGTGCCCAGGACTGTTGGTTATACTGAGAAATATAATAATGGTTACTTCAGTACTGTAGCTGATAGAAAGAAACCAATACTTTAGTGAATTTAATAATTTATAATCTCCCAAAGAAACAAGCATTTTGATAACTGTATAAACAGTATGAGATCATGTGCCAAATTGTGTGGTACCTAGGCAGACAAGTATCATATATAATCCACTAAAGTAAAAAAAAAAAAAAGTATAAAAATACTAAAAACAGATCTAATATACTGTAGAGAAAACTCTTGGTTATTAAATTTTATTAGCTAAGATAATAAAGACTAAGTATGTGAGAAACAAAATCTAATATTCCAAATACATAATTTCTATTTCCTTCCCTTTAGTGCTTATTTTGTGATATTTATGTTATTTCTGCTTAAAAATTCTTCGGGGTTGTTAGTCTTGCTTGAACACACCAAAATTTTGCTATACTAGAGTCCCTCGGGCTCTACATTTTCAGCAAACAGTGACAAGACAGGACTCTTCAGGTATTTCCAATAAAGAACACTTCTGGAAAGAGTTCAAAAAAAATTCAGGGAGAGGATAAGAGAATTTCAGTGATAGAAGTAACTTTGGAGGTTATATATCCAGCTCTCTACTCAAATTATTTACAGTGAATTTCAGAAAATAACAGTTATTAAAATAATTTCTTAGTATACAAAGAGAGAACAATAAGATTAGACTTCAGAAATGTGAGAGAAACATCTTAGACAGAAAGAATGATGTGTAAATAATCTTTTAAAAATGACATGAGATGTCCTCTATAAAAATCTGATAATAACTCGCAACTTTTATCCAAGGGCAAAAAAGGAAAACAAAACAAAACAAAACTCAACTTCTTCCTTGTCTTCCCTTTAAAATACTCCCACAACTGTTAAAAGGTTATGATAATGATTCATGAAAGAACGTGCTTGGGTCTCTGTGCTAGACACAAGAGTAGAATGAATATGTATAACATAAGTCACACTGCTGGCTGGTAAATGAGAGGGACTGAAGAGAGGGGGATTGATTGAGGTCACAGAAAACCTGAGGAGATGCACTTAGATGCTCTGCTGAGTATGAATTGTGTTCATAGCCTAAGGGTATGAGTGAGTGTGGATCCACTGGTCTGCTTCTAAGAACTCTGTTCATTTGTTTTGTTTTGCTTTGTTTTGTTTTGGCCATAGGGTCTCAAGTCTCAGGATCCTATTATAGAACTCTTATTAGAGAAGGTTTTTTTTTTTTTTTTTTTCTCTCTCTCTCTCTCTCTTTTCAGCCTCTTAGGGTCAAAGGAAAAACTCTTTTCTCCTTTACAGGAACACCTGTTAGTTGAATTTTACCTTCTTTCTTGACGCCAGCTTTTCATTTCAGGCACTTTTATTTACTGCTGCTGCTAAGTCACTTCAGTTGTGTCTGACTCTGTGCGACCCCAGAGACAGCAGCCCACCAGGCTCCCCCATCCCTGGGATTCTCCAGGCAAGAACACTGGAGTGGGTTGCTATTTCCTTCTCCAATGCAGGAAAGTGAAAAGCGAAAGGGAAGTCACTCAGTCATGCCCAACTCTTAGCAACCCCATGGACTGCAGCCTCCCAGGCTCCTCCATCCATGGGATTTTCCAGGCAAGAACACTGGAGTGGGGTGCTATTGCCGATGTTCTAATTTTTCATATCCTGCAAGACTTTCTGTATTTCCATATACTTGTTACAACATGGAAGAGTATCAGCCTCCCCCCTTCCCAGTTCCATTGCATCTATTCTAGAATTCTGTATTTCCCATGCTGGTTCCAGATTAAGCCCTGATTAAAATCCCCAATCACACCTGAGAAGTAATCGTGAAACTATACTGTAAATTTATGCTAATTGCTATAGACTGAATGCATTTGTGTTCTCCCATAAATTCATAGGTTAACGACCTATTCTTCAGTGGAACAGTATTTGGAGGTGTGGCCTTTGGGCAGAGATTAGGTTTAGATGAGGTCATGAGGGTGGAGTTCCCATGATGGAATTGGTGCCCTTACAAGAGTAGGAAGAGACAAGAGTTCTTTGTTCTCCATGTAAAGATACAGAAAGAAGGTTGCTGCCTGCAAACTGGAAGCTCTTCCCCACCTCCAGAACTGTAAGAAATGTATTTGTTTTTTTAGCCATCTAATTTATATTTCATTATAGCAGCCCCAGTTGACTAAGGCATTTGTTTAAAAAAAAATCTCTGTTACAAAAAATATAGACTTATATACAGTCTTTTTAAAGCATAACTGCCTAATCTTGGCTAGTTCTCAAGAAGAATTGAAGATTATGTGAAGGTGAAGAGGGACAGACAAGTATGAGTTGAAATCTAGACTCTTATTTATCAGTTTTGGAATACTTTATCAGAATTATTTTACTTCTCAGAGTTTTAGTTAATGCATTTCTAAAACATATTTATAACATCCACAAAGTTGAGGGGATCTGATTACTGAGTTGAGGCTGACCCACTGATTAATGTGATTACTTCTCTATGGCTTGCTTGAAAGCTTCTTTCTCCTTTACAGCTCAAGTAGGTACCCTTTTGAGTTTGGGTTTCCCATTAAAAACATCCTTCCAGATGGAGGCAAACTATTTTTAGGTTAAGTGTTCTTTAAAATATTTTTTGAGTGTGTATGTATATGACAAGGACTCTTCTAGGTCTTTGTGATTCATTCGTAAATACTACAGAAAAAGAACCCTTGCTAAAATGTTTGAATTTTATATTTAAATAGTTACTCCCTTTTCTAGCACCCCAAGTATATAATTTCTAAATATACTATATAAATTTATTATGTACTCTATAAATGTGCTTGAGGATAAAATGTGACCATCTTTGCATTATTATACTTATATACCATCAGTAAATATTGATTCACTCTATGTAAAGTCACAGGTTTTTAGAAAATATTCAACTTCTAGAAATTTTTATCTGTATATGAAATGTCTTAATTTGAATTTCTATAGAAGAAGACCCTGAGAAAAGGATTTGAGTGCAGACAGTCCCTGATTTATAAAGGTATGACTTAGGATTCTTTCACTTTACAATAGCAGGAAAGCAGTAAAAATCATTCTTCAATTTTTGAATTTTTATCTTTCCCTGGGTTGGTGATATGTGGTACCTTACTCTGTAGTAATGCTGGGCAGTAGCAGTGATCCACGAATCCCAGTCAGTCACATGATCATGAAGGTAAACAATTGATTCACGTGTGTGTGTGTGCACGCACACACGCGTGTGCATGTGTCCATGCTCAGTTAGGTAGGACTCTTAGCAACACCACGGACTGTAGCCAACCAGGCTCTCTTTCCAAGGAATTTTTCAGGCAAGAATACTAGAGGAGGTTGCCATTTCTTACTCCAGGGGATCTTCCCAACCCAGGGATCAAACCCATGTCTCCTGCATCCCCTGCATTGGCAGGTGGATTCTTTACCACTAAGCCACCTGGGAAGTCCAAACCGATACACTTACAATCACTCTAGGGATATACAACCACTTTGTTTTTAACTTTCAGCATAGTATTCAATAAGGTAATGAGCTATTCAATATTTTACTAAAAAATAGGCTTTGCATTAGATAATTTTTCCAGAATACAGGCTAATGTAAGTGTTCTGAGCATGCCTACAGTACTCTAGGCTGTGTTATAATGTTTGGCAGTTTAGGTGTATTAAAAGCATTTTTGACATGATATTTCAATTTACAGTGGGTTAATAGGAATGTAAACCACTGTAGGTTAAGAAAGATCATGAATAGTTTATTGAGGGAGCTAACACTAAAAATGCCATCATGGAAGAGAAGTGACACAGGGAAGAAAAAAGAAAACTAAAATTTATAGGGTACATTTTCAAACATATCACCAAGTTGGACAATTGGAGTTTAATCCCACCAGGAAGCTCGAGGCACCAGTGTGAAATGAACATCTCAGAGGTATTCTGCTCAAGAGGTTAAGAAGCTTGCTTATTTACCCAACTTCTGTGAGTATAATAATTGTTTGAGGGCTTTCCCTACAGAGAATTAATATCCTAGGGTTTTGCATCTACCTCAACTCTGGCAAAGATGCTGGCTGGGAGTTGGATCTATAAGCACAGAAATGGTAACTTATCAAGGGGATATGGGCAGGACACCAACAGTGTGCATTGTATGAATCTTAGAGAAAACTCCTTGTAAGGGAGGAATAACCATGACAGAGTTGTTGTTCAGTCGTGTCTGACACTTTGCGACCCCATGGACTGCAGCACACCAGGCTTCCCTGTCCTACCCTATCACCTGGAGCTTGCTCAAATTCATGTCCATTGAGTCTGTGATGCCATCCAACCATCTCATCTTGTCATCACCTTAGCTTCCTGCCTTCAATCATTCCCAGAATCAGGGTCTTTTCTAATGAGTTGGTTCTTCGCATCAGATGGTGAAAGTATTGAAGCTTCAGCTTCAGCATCAGTCCTTCCAGTAAATATTCAAGACTGATTTCCTTTAGGATTGAATGGTTTAACCTCCTTGCAAACCAGTCCCTTGAAGTCTAAGGGACTCTCAACAGTCTTCTCCAACACCACAGTTCAAAAGCATTAATTCTTCAATGGTCAGCCTTCTTTATAGGCCATCTCTCACATCCATACATGACTACTGGAAAAACCATAGCTTTGAGTAGATGGACCTTTGTTGGCAAGGTAATGTCTCTGATTTTTCATACACTGTCTAGTTTTTGTCATAGCTTTTGTCCAAGAAGCAAGCATCTTTTACTTTTGTGGCTGAAGTCACCATCTGCAGTGATTTCGGAGCCCAAGAAAATAAAGTTTCTCACTGTTTTCAATGTTTCCCCATCTATTTGCTATGAGGTGATGGGACTGGATGCCATGATCTTCATTTTTTGAATGTTGAGTTTGAAGCCAGCTTTCTGTCTCTCCTCTTTCACCTTCATCAAGAGTGTCTTTAGTTCCTCTTTGCTTTCTGGCATAAGGTGGTGTCATCTGCATATCTGAGGTTTTTGATATTTCTCCTGTCAATCTTAATTCCAGCTTGGGCTTCATCCAGCCTGGCATTTCTCATGATGTGCTTTGCATATAAGTTAAATAAGCAATATACAGCCTTGACATACTCTTTTCCCAATTTGGAACCATTGTGCCATGCTTGGGGCTAACTGTTGCTTCTTGACCTGCATACAGGTTTCTCAGGAGGCAGGAAAAGTGGTCCTGTATTCCCAGCTCTCTAAGAATTTTCCAGATTGTTGTGATCCACATAGTCACAGCCTTTAGTGTAGTCAACAAAGCATAAGTAGATACTTTTCTGGAAGTTCCTTGCTTTTTCAATGATCCAACAGATGTTGGTAATTTGATCTCTGGTTCCTCTGGCTTTTCTAAATCCAGTTTGAACATCTGGGGGTCTTCAATTCACATACTGTTGAAGCCTGGCTTGGATAATTTTGAGCATTACTTTACTAGCGTGTGAGATAAGTGTACTTGTGTGGTAGTTTGAGCATTCTTTGGCATTGCCTTTCTTTGAGATTGGAATAAAAACTGACCTTTTCCAGTCCTGTGGCCACTGCTGAGTTTTCCAAATTTGCTGGCATATTGAGTGCAGCATTTTCACAGCATCATCTTTTAGGATTTGAAATAGCTCAGCTGGAATTTCATCACCTCCACTAGCTTTGCTCTTAGTGATGCTTCCTAAGGCCCACTTGACTTCACATTCCAGGATGTCTGGCTCTAGGTGAGTGATCACAGCATCATTGTTATCTGGGTCATGAAGATCTTTTTTGCATAGTTCTTCTGTTATTCTTGCCATCTCTTCTTAATATTTTCTGCTCCTGTTAGGTCTATACCATTTCTGTCCTTTATTGTGCCCAACTTTGAATGAAATGTTCCCTTGTTATCTCTAATTTTCTTGAAGGGATCGCTAGTCTTTCCCATTCTATTGTTTTCCTCTATTTCTTTGCACTGATCACTGAGGAAGGCTTTCTTATCTCTCCTTGCCATTCTTTGGAACTCTGCATTCAAATGGGTATATCTTTCCTTTTCTCTTTTGCCTTTTGCTTCTCTTCTTTTCTCAGCTATTTATAAAGCCTCTTTAGACAACTATTTTGTCTTTTTACATTTGTTTTTCTTGGGGATGGTCTGATTCCCGCCTCCTGTACAATTTCACGAACCTCCATCATAGTTCATCAGGCACTCTGTCTATCAGATCTAATCCCTTGAATCTATATGTCACTTCTACTATATAATCATAGGGATTTGATTTATGTCATACCTGAATGGCCTAGTGGTTTTTGCCTACTTTCTTCAATTTAATGCAATTTCTGAATTTTGTAATAAGGAGTTCATGATCTGAGCCACAGTCAGCTCCCGGTCTTGTTCCTGCTGACTGAATAGAGCTTCTCCATCTTCGGCAGCAAGAAATATAATCAATCAAATTTTGATTTTAACCATTTGGTGATGTCCATGTGTAGAGTTTTCCCTTGTGTTGCTGGAAGAGGGTGTTTAAAACTTTCTTCTCTCATTTATTACCAAGGTCTACAAGGTCTTACTTGACCTGTGTACTGACACGACCTTTAAATGCTTACCTTTACAACTCTCACTAGCATCTTAATATAGATCAATTTCAACTCTGCTGTGGAATTCAGAGTACTATCTAACCTCGCATTCTTTTTGTTCAGACACTCATTTTGACATTCCTTCTAGTACATATTTCTGGGCTCCATCCTTAATCTCTTCTTTCATCTCTTGCTCTCGTCTTCTTTCCCTCTTCCCTGAATCTCATAATCACAATGTCAGAGCAAATCCTGTGGGCTCACTCTCCAAATGTTCTTGTTTTGACACTTCACATTTCCTCTGCCACAACTACCCACTGCTGCCACAATATCCTAATAGTCTCTCTCTGCTGCCACTCTTGTCCCTCTAGCTGGTTCTTTGCCAAGAAGTCAAAGTGATCTCTTAAAATCATAAGTCATCTCCTATCATTCCTGTGTTTAACTTTCTTCTCATTCATTTCCAAGGTCTACGTGGTCTTACTTGACCTGTGTACTCACACAACCTTTAGATGCTTACCTCATGCAACTCTCCCTCTTATTCAGTTCCCTGCAGGCACATTGGTTCCATGCTGTTCACATGGAGCCCTTTCTTTCCTCAGAGCCAAAACATTTCCTTACTATTTCTTCAGATATTTACAAGAATGAGTGAATGTTGAGTAGGACCCGTACAGCACACTGCTTGTGTGTTGTACTGTGTACTGGGCCTCTGCAGCATGGCTGCTAGTGCCTTCTTTAAGTCAAGTCTCTGAGCAAATGTCACCTCTGCAGAAATGACTTTCCTGATATTTTATCTAAAATAGCATGCACTGCCATTCTTCATCTCTGTTCTAAACTTTATTTTAACAGCACTTTTCACTGTCTTCATATTGTAATAGGAAGAACCAATCTGACTTCTTACTGGATCTATTTCTTTTACTTTAAACTTTGTAGTCTATTGCTTTTGCTATAAGTTAATTACTAAAAGAATGTTGTCTAAAGCCTGAACTATAACAGGACAGTCTATTCTCAAGGCTCTGATCTTTAAAAGTATAATACTTTTCCATTCATATAGTGATAAAAAGTTGCAGAATAGAGAATATTTGTCCTGTTGGAGATTTATAGGAACACTGTGATCAGACCTAGAAGGACAGCTGCAAGAACAAAGGATTCCAGTATCAAGAAGTCTGCAACAACCAACCACACCCTCACCCCTTTTAGTATAAAACGAAGCCTGAATTCTAACATCAGTAAGATGTCTCTGTGGGACACTAGTCCACCATGTTTTTGGTCTCTGCTTTCTGAATAAAGTTGCTATTTCTTATCCCCAAAACTCATCCTTTAATTTACTGGCCTGTTGCGTTGTGAGCGGTATGAGCTTGGAATAGGTAAAAATATTCTTTCAATTTATCATTATTATTTTTAATTTTATTGCTTAACTGATAACTCTATATAGGCAGGTACTTGTCTGCTTTTCTCATCATTACATTTTCAGCATCCAGAAATGGTGCAGTATCAGTCAGAAAATGTTAAGATATACCTAATTAATAAAACCAATTCTAACATTTCATGACTTAACACAGTGAAAGTATCTTTTACTTCAGTCTGCAAGGCAATGTGAATCTGGAATGGAGCTCTGTCCATCATAGTCACTCAATCACACAGGCTAAATGGAGGCCCCATTTGCCACACTATCCTTTAAATCTACTCACTCTGACCTTTAAATCTACTCATAAGTAACAGAAGTTATGACTCCCATTTATATTTCATTTCCCAAAGTAAGTCACATGGCAGAGCACAGAAGTATAATATCAAGTGTCTTTGTGGATAGCCTTAAAAACAATCACAAGTACTTAGTTCACGTTAGATAATCAATAAACATTTGCAGAGCTAACAAATAAATGAGCAAGCAGAATATGCCACATACCATATATACAAACTGGAGACATTTTTCTTAACTTCTAGTCAGTGATAAAACACATTTCATTTAAAATATAAAATATTTTAGTATATAATCTCCGTAAGAATGAGACCTTATCTGTTCTACTCATCCCAGCACTTAGGATGCTCAGTACATGATAAACTCCTAATAAAGCTTAAATGAATGAATAAATAGCATAATTCTGATGAATGTACAGGTAGACAACTAGTTTTGCTTTCAAAAATGGAAACAAAATATTTATATATACACACATATATACACACCAACTGTTTAAATACACACAAATATATAAATAAGAAAGCAATTTATGATTAGTTACTCCACACTGGAAAGTATAACTTAGAAATACAGAAAAAGTAATGTTTATTTTATGGTAATTAAAAGTAGCTGTTTTTTTCCCTTCCACAATCCATTTATGATTCCATTCAAAGTTTAATGTAATCATGGATGCAAACTGTTCCATACAGATTGGATAAACAAGATCTACTGTATAACACAGGAAACTATATTCAATACCTTGTGATAAACCATATTCAATACCTTGTGATAAACAATAATGAAAAAGAATGTGAAAAATGTATATATAACTGGAACTGTGCTGTACTGTAGAAATTAACACAATAGTGTATATCAGTTATATTTCAATTTTTAAAAATGGATTCATAATGTAATAAGGGGACAACTGACCATGTTTTGATAATATTTAAGTATGTATTTTGTATCAATGAAAGGTTTCTGATGAAATGAAAACTAAATTCAGAAAACATATTTGAAGTGAAATATTTTAAGAAGTGAAATTTATTACACAAGCTTTCTTAAGATTATCACATAACTCCCATCAATGCCATCTTAACAAATCATGCATACAAAATATGTAAACTTCACATTTCCCCAGGGAACATCTCTAACTAACTGAGACAAAGAAATAGATTGAATTACAATCTGTAGATTCTCATTACAAAACCAATTTGGAGTTCAAAATTTCAGTCTCATTCTGACTCATTTGTGTTTATACTAAATAACTGTCATTTTCATATTGAGAAGCCATGTTATGAAATTCAGCATTATATTCTGAATTTAAACTAAATTATTGTAACACAAATATATTAATTAACAGGATTTAATGAAGCAATGAAAGAAGAAAATAACAGACAGTCTGGAAAGATAACTGCTGAGAGGTTGTTGTTTTTTTTTTTTTTTTTTAAGTGGCATATTAGGAGCTATTATTCAAGTTGACTGCAAACTGCACTCACACATATTGCATATATTACAAGTTAATCAGTGATATCACTGAATGCCTATTTGTACATAATAGCACATGGGTCACTGGAAAGGAACTGGGAACACCATCAATAGTTAAAGAGATAATCAAAATGAAAACATTTTAGTGATGAATGCACCTAGGGATTATCATACCAAGTGAAATCAGACAAAGGTATGTCACATGATATCACTCATATGTGGAATCTAATTTTTTAATGATATAAATGAACTTATTTACAAAACAGAAACAGATTTACAGATATTGAAAACAAACTTATGGTTACCAAAGGGGGAACGTAGCAGGAGAAGGGGGATAAATCGGGAGTTTGAGATGAATATCACACACTACTACACACAAGACAGATAACCAACAAGGACCTACTGTATAGCACAGGGAATGCTACTCAATGTTCTGTGATAACCTATAAGAGAAAATAATCTAAAAAACAAGGAATATATGTATATGGATAACTGAACCACTTTGTTGTTACTTGAAACTAACATGACATGGTAAATCAACTATATTTTGATAAAAAATAAAATTTACAAAATCTAAGCAAATCCTTACAATTTTTTACCTGTCAATCTGTCAATAGATTCTTTAACATCTGAGCTAGATTAAACCAGTCAACCCTAAAGGAAATCAACCCTGAATATTCATTGGAAGGACTGATGCTGAAGCTCCAATACTTTGGCCACCTGATGCAACTGGACAAAAACCCTGATGCTGGGAAAAACTGAGAGCAAGAGGAGAAGGGGGCAACAGAAGATGAGATGGTTGGATGGCATCACTGACTCAGTTTGAGCAAACTTGAGTTTGAGCAAACTCAGGGAGATAGTGATGGACAGAGAAGCTGGGCATGCAGCAGTTCACAGGGTCGTAAAGAGTTGGACATGACTTAGCAATTGAACAGCAACAATGCATGCCAATGATGACTGACAAAATGCATCTGCCTCTCATATAACTAAAGGGAGTGGAATGATACATATATAAATAGATCATTACAATATACGTTCATATATCTTATAAGAAAGACACTTTCAAGATATGAGAAAGCAGAATGAGGGTACTTTCCAGAGGGAATAACTTTGAGCTAAATCTTGCAGAATAGGTAAGAGTAGAAAGAGAAAGAATTATAAATACACACACACACATATATACATACACACCTAAATATATATGTATGTCGCTCTTTCCTTGTTCATACGTGTATCTGTGTGAGTATAGTTCTCTGTCTAGTCTACTCCTACTCATATATGATGATGGTTTAGTCGCTAAAGTTGTGTACAACTCCTGTGACCCCATGGACTGTAGCCAACCAGACTCCTCTGTTCACGGGATTTCCCAGGCAAGAATACTAGAGTGGCTTGCCATTTCCTTCTCCAGGGAATCTTCCAACTCAGGAATTGAACCCAGGCCTCCTAAATTACAGGTGGATTATTTATCAACTGAACCATCAAGGAAGTTCTCCTATTCATATATATATATATATATGAATATATATAAATATATATATAAATATAAATATATATATATATATAATTGCAAATGCATATTTACAACTGTATAGAAATGTAAAATACCATCAATTTAGTTATATACAATACTCACATTACTTCAGTTAATTATATACAATTAATATACACAATACTCCAGTATTTTTGCTTGAGAAATCCCATGGACAGTGGACCCGGGCAGGTCCCAGTCCATGGGATAACAGAGTCAGACACGACTGAGCAACTAACATTTTCACTTTCAGTATACACATTAATTAGTAATACACTTATATGTGTGTGTGTCAGGGATTGCTTTTACTTCCAAGTATCAGAATGCATAATTAAACAATGGCTGAAACAAATTAGGGATTTAAGTTTTGCCCCTTAAGAAGTCTAGAGATAGATAGCTCAGACTGTAACATAAGATATGGATGCTTTCTGTCTTTCTGCCAAGCTTTTCTTGACATGGGGTTTAAGCTTCATTATCTGTGGTCTTGTGGTCACAAATCAATTATCACTACTCCCTTTTCATTCTGAAAAGGGAAAGGACACAGAATAAAAGTGTATGCCAATTTAAAGAAATTTATTGGATGTTTCATTCAATCTCTCCTTATAGTTCATTAAGCACACTGTCTAATGGCACCACTATCTTCAACAGATACTAAATTAATATTTTTAGCTGAGCATAACATTTACTAAAATACTCATAGTTTTACTAGTAAGAAATCAATGGAAAATTGCTCAGGATAGGAAATTAATTGCTTATGTCATAATAAAATATAGTCACAGAAAACTTGAAAATGTTTAAAAATTTATTGAGAAAAAAATCACCCATATTTTTATTATCTGCAGCTGCTGCTAACATGATAGCTTGTATTCTCCAATATTTTCCTTGACACATTTGCTTTATTTTTATTTACAAAATTAACATAACATGCTTTATTTAAATATTCACTTATTGCCATATCCTTGGGTTTTTTTTTTAGTTTTTACTATTATATATAATGCTACAATTATTTTAAAGTGTTTATATTATTTTAGTTTATATTTTAAGATAGATCTCCAGAAATAGAATTACTGGATTGAAGGCTGTGAATGTATTTTTAATCTTGATTCTTACTGCCAATTACTTGAAAACAAATTATTGCTAATTACTCACACAGTTGCAATAAATATGTCATATGCTCTATAACTAAATTAGTGCAATTTTGAAATGTTCAAATTTTATACATGAAAAATGAAATGTTTTATTTGAGTTTGGATGAGCAATTTTTTCACTTTGTTTTTTTTCAGTCATATTTAAATTTGTTGTTCTTACATTATACATTTCTTCTCTTTTCCAATTTATCATTTTGATTCTCTGTACTTTTTATGAATATTGCTTTGTAATCTGCTTCATGGATCACAGCCCTGTTGTGGCAAAGGGGCTTGTGTAACTCAAAGCTATGAGGCATGCCATGCAGGGCCGCCCAAGATGACAGGTCATAGTGAAGAGTTCTGACAAAACATGATCGATTGGAGGGGGAAGTGGCAACCCACTTCAGTATTCTTAACTGGAGAACACCAAGAACAGTATTAAAAGGCAAAAAGATACAATATGACACCAGAAGATGAGCCCCTTGGGTTGGAAAATGTCCAATATGCCACCGGGGAACAGTGGAGAACAATCACAAATACCTTTAGAAAGAATTAAGCTGTGGGGCCAAAGCAGAAGCAGTGATCAGTTTTGGATACGTTTAGTGGTGAAAATAAAGTTTGATGCTATAAAGAATAATATTGCAAAGGAACATGGAATGTTATATCCACAAATCAAGGTAAACTGGACATGGTCATGCAGGATATGGCAAGATATAACATTGACATTTTAGGAATCAGTGATGAGAACAGGCAAATTTAATTCAGATGACCATTATATCTACTACTGTGAGCAAGATTTCCTTAGAAGAAATGAAGTAGCCATCACAGTTACCCAAAGAGTCTCAAATGCAGTATTTGGGTGCAGCCTCACAAATGACAGAATGATCTTGGTTCATTTCCAAGGCAAACCACACAACATCACAATAATCCAAGTGTATGCCTCAACCACTGGAGAAGGAAATGGCAAACCACTCCAGTATTCTTGCCTGGAGAATCCCAGAGACGGGAGCCTGGTGGGCTGCCGTCTGTGGGGTGACTGACGTGACTTAACAGCAGCAGCATGCCTCAACCACTGATGCCAAAGAAGCTGAAATTGACCAGTTTCATGAAGCCCTACAACACATTCTCAAGCTAACACCAAAAAGCAGTGTCCTTTTCATCATAGGGGGTTGGGATGCAAAAGTAGGAAGTCAAGAGATACCTGGAGTAACAGGCATGGTTGGCCTTGGAGTACAAAATGAAACAGGGCAAACAACTTTGTCAAGAGACACACCAGTCAGAGCCAACCCCCTTTTCTGAAAACATGAGAGATGACTCTGTATAATCATCACCAAATGATCAGTACTGAAACCAGATTGATTATGTTCTTTGCAGTCAAAGATGGAGAAGCTATACATAGTCAGCAAAAACAATATCTGGAACTGACTGTGGCTCAGATCATGAGCTTCTTCTGGCAAAATTCAGGCTTAATTTGAAGGAAGTAGGGAAAACTACAAGACCATTCAGGTATGACCTAAATCAAATCCCTAATAATTATACAGTAGAGGTGACAAATAGATTCAAGGGGTTATATCTGGTAGACAGAGTGCCTGAAGAACTATGGACAGAGCTTTGTAGTACAGGAGGTAGTAACCAAAGCCATTTCAAAGAAAAAGAAAAAGAAACAGAAGAAGGCAAACGAGTTCTCTAAGCAGGCTTTACAAACAGCTGAGGAAAGAAGAGAAGCAAAAGGCAAGAAAAAAGGGAAAGATATATCAAAATGAATGCAAAGTTCCAGAATAGCAAAGAGAGATGAGAAAACCTTCTTAAGTGAACAATGCAAACAAATAGAAAAAACAATAGAATCGGAAACCTAGAGAACTCTTCAAGAAAATTAGAGATACCAAGGGAACATTTCATGCACAGATGGGTAAAATAAAGTAATGGCAAGGATCTAACAGAACACAAAGAAATTAAGAAGAGGTGGCAAGAATGCACAAAAGAACTATATAAATAAGGTCTGAATGACCCAGATAACCCCAATGGTATGGTCACCTGTTTAGAGCCAGACATTCTGGGAGTATGAAGTCAAGTGGGCCTTAGGAAGCATTACCACAGACAAAGCTAGTGGAAGTCATGAAATTCCAGCTATTTGAAATCCTAAAAGATGATGCGGTTAAAGTGCTGCACTCAATATGCCAGCAAATTTGGAAAAGTCAGCAGTGGCCGGAATGAAAAGTTCAGTTTTCATTCCAATTTCGTTCCTCAAGAAGGGCAATAACAAAGAATGTTCAAACCACCAAATAATTGCATTCATTTCATATGCTAGTAAGATTATGTCCAGATTCAAATTAGGCTTCAGTAGTGTGTGAACTGAGAACTTCCAGATGTACAAAATGGGTTTAGAAAAGGCACAAGCACCAGAGATCAAATTGCCAAATTCATTGTATCACAGAGAAAGCAAAACAGCTCCGAACAACTATATCTGTTTCATTGACTATACTAAAGTCTTTGACTCTGTGGATCACAACAAACTGTGGAAAAGCCTTAGAGAAGGGAGTACCAGACAACATTACTTGTCTTCTGAAAAACCTGAGTGGGTCAAGAAGCAATAAGTGGAACTAGACATAAAAGAACTTACTGGTTCTAAACTGGGAAAGGAGTATGAGAAGGCTGTATATTATCATCCTGCTTAATTAACATACATGGTAGAACATATCATGAAAAATGCTGGGCTGCATGAATCACAAGCTGGAATCAAGATTGTCAGGAGAAATATCAACAACTTCAGATATACAGATAATAACACTCTAACTGTAAAGAGTGAAGAGGAACTAGAGCGTTTCTTGATGAGGGTGAAACAGGAGAGTGAAAAAGCTAGCTTGAAACTCAACATTCAAAAAATTAAGATCATGGCATTTGGTCCCATTATTTCATGGCAAATAAAAGATGGAAAATAGAAGCAGTAATATATTTTATTTTCTTGAGCTCCAAAATCACTGCAGAGAATGACTGCAGCCATGAAATTAAAGGATGCTTGCTCCTTGGAAGAAAAGCTATGACAAACACAGACAGCATATTAAAAAGCAGAGACATTAATTTGCTGACAAAGGTCCCTATAGTCAAAGCTATAGTTTTTCCAGGAGTCACGTATGGATATAAATGTTGGACCACAAAGAAGGCTGAGCACTGAAGAACTAATGTTTTTGAACTGTGGTGTTGGAGAAGACTCTTGAGAGTCCCTTGGACAGCAAGGAGATCAAACCAATCAGTCCTAAAGGAAATCAACCTTGAGTATTTATTGGAAGGAACGATGCTGAAGCTGATGCGAAGAACTGACTCATTAGAAAAGACCTTGATGATGGAAAAGATTGAGAGCAGGAGGAGAAGGGGGCAAAAGAGGATGTGATGGTTGGATGGAATCACTGACATGATGGACATAGACATGAGTTTGAGCATACTCTGGGAAATAGCGAAGGACAGGGGAGCATGGGCATGCTGCAGTCCATGAGGTCCCAAAGAGTTGGAAAGAAATTAGCAACTGAACAGCAACAATTACAACAATTGCTTTTAAATACAAATGAAAGTTGTTCAGGCATGTACAACTCTTTGCAACCCCATGGACTATAGAGTCCACAGGATTATGCAGGCCAGAACGATGGAGTGGGTAGCCCTTCCCTTCTCCAGGGGATCTTCCCAACCTAGGGATTGAACCCAGGTCTCCTGCACTGCAGGCAGATTCTTTACCAGCTGAGCACCAAGTTCAGTTCAGTTCAGTCGCTCAGTCATGTCTGACTCTTTGCGACCCCATGAATCGCAGCACACCAGGTCTCCCTGTCCATCATCAACTCCCGGAGTTCACTCAGACTCACGTTCATCGAATTGGTGATGCTATCCAGCCATCTCATCCTCTGTTGTCCCCTTCTACTCCTGCCCCCAATCCCTCCCAGCATCAGAGTCTTTTCCAATGAGTCAACTCTTCGCACGAGGTGGCGCCAAAGTATTGGAGTTTCGGCTTTAGCATCAGTCCTTCCAAAGAACACCCAGGACTGATCTCCTTTAGAATGGACTGGTTGGATCTCCTTTCAATCCAAGGGACTCTCAAGAGTCTTCTCCAACACCACAGTTCAAAAGCATCAATTCTTTGGCACTCAGCTTTCTTCACAGTCCAACTCTCTCATCCATACATGACCACTGGAAAAACCATAGCCTTGACTAGACGGACCCTTCTTGGCAAAGTAATGTCGCTGCTTTTGAATATGCTATCTAGGTTGGTCATAACTTTCCTTCCAAGTAGTAAGCATCCTCCTTACAGCAACAAGGGAAACCCCAAAATACTGGAGTGAGTAGCCTATCCCTTCTCCAGTGGATCTTCCCGACCCAGGAATCTAAATGGGGTCTCCAGCATTGCAGGTAGATTCTTTACCAA
Organism: Bos indicus; assembly: GCF_029378745.1. Classification (NCBI taxonomy): domain Eukaryota; kingdom Metazoa; phylum Chordata; class Mammalia; order Artiodactyla; family Bovidae; genus Bos; species Bos indicus. Next base: position 34,392,571 of record NC_091765.1, read on the forward strand.
CTGAGCTATCAGGGAAGCCGAAAATGAAAGTGAAAGTTGCTCCATCCTGTCCAACTCTCTGTGAGCCCAAGGACTATACAGTCCATGGAGTTCTCCAGGCCAGAATATTGGAGTGGGTAGCTTTTTCCCTTCTCCAGCAGATCTTCCCAACCCAGGAATCGAACCGGGGTCTCCTGCATTGCAAGGCGGATTTTTTAGTAACTGAGCTCTCAGAGAAGCCCAAAATGAAAGTGAAAGTCACTCAGTCCTATCTGACTCTTTGCAACCCCATGGACTATACAGCGCTGGAGAAGGGGAAAAGGTACCCACTCCAGTATTCTGGCCAGGAGAACACCATGGACTGCATAGTATTATGGGGTCGCAAAGAGTCGGACAGACTGAGTGGCTTTCACTTTAAATACAAAGTAAGATATTAACTCCCTGCCATGCATGCATGCATGCTAAGTCGCTTCAGTATTGTCTGACTTTCTGTGACCCTATGGACAGCAGCCCACCAGGCTCCTCTGTCCACGGGATTATCTAGACAAGAATACTGGAGTGGGTTGCCATTTCCGTCTCCAACTCCATGCCATAATCAGTGGCAAATATTTTCCTCAGGTTGGTTGTCTTTCATTATGTCTGTCATACTGAAAATGGAAATTGAACCAATTTAGAGCAAACTGAATGAATGTCAGAGATAAATATCTGACTTCCAAAAATAAAGTTACCAGTATAAGAGAAGTTAAGTGAGATATTTAAAATCACATAGTTAAACATGGCAGAATTAGACCTTTATTCAAAGAACAAGAGAACAAGAACAATAAAATATTTGAAAATCACTCTAAAGTTTAAGTTCTACAGAATAGATATTTGTATTTGAATTTTTCAAAAGATAGTAAGGCACTGTATTAGCTTGCTAGGTCTACCACAATCAAATACTACAGACTGGGTTGCTTAAAAGACACTAATCATTTTCTCACAGTTTTGGAGGATTGAAGTCCAAGATGAAGGTGTCAGTTGGTTTAGCTTTCCCTGAAGTCTCTTTCCTTGCTGTGCAGATGGCTCTTCTTACTGAGTCCTCACATGGCCTTTCCTCTGTGCATGAGACTTCCTGGCATCTCTCCTAGCAGTCATACTGCATGAGGACCCACCCTCATTAAATGACTTCATTTAACCTTACTTCCTTCTCTAATGGTCCAACCTCTAAATATCACATTCTAAGGCACTGGAATCCTAAAGGAAATCAGTCCTGAATATTCATTGGAAGGACTGATGCTGAAGCTCCAATATTTTTGCCACCTGATGCGAAGAACAGACTCACTGGAAAAGACCCTGATGCTGGGAAAGATTGAAGGCAGGAGAAGGGGACGACAGAGGATGAGATGGTTCAATGGCATCACCGACTCAGTGGACGTAAGTTTGGGTAAACTCCAGGAGTTGGTGATGGAAAGGGAGGCCTGGTGTGCTGCAGTCCACAGGGTCGCAAAGAGTTGTACACAACTGAGCTACTTAACCAAGCTGAAGGCACTAGAGGGTTAGGCCTCCAAAGTATGAATTTGGCCTGGGGGTGGGGGGGGCACAATACTTTCCATGCTGCTGCTGTTGCTGCTCTTGCTAAGTCGCTTCAGTCATGTCCAACTCTGTGCGACCCCACAGACAGCAGCCCACCAGGCTTCCCCATCCCTGAGATTCTCCAGGCAAGAACACTGGAGTGGGTTGCCATTTCCTTCTCCAATGTAGGAAAGTGAAAAGTGAAAGTGAAGTCGCTCAGTCGTGTCTGACTCTAGCAACCCCATGGACTGCAGCCTACCAGGCTCCTCCGTCTACGGTATTCTCCAGGCAAAAGTACTGGAGTGGGGTGCCATTGCCTTCTCCGTAACAGATACTAAAAAGCTATGTCTATGTCTATATATATTTATCTATTGTCTATGCCAATTTCCATAATCACAAACTTTAAAATTCCAGTACCTAGGAAACCTACTTCCAGCATTTACTTAGATGGCATCTTTAGAGATTCAAGAAGCCATTCAGGTGATCTTTGGGTCATGTGCATTTAATAATTTTAAAGTCAATGTTACTCTTCAAACTGTCTTCAAACAGAGCAATATATGAAAATATAGTGGTACAAGATTTTTAATACAGCTACAAATGTACATAATTAAATATAGATATTTAAAATAAGAAATTCTGATCAACTAGCAATATATTAAAATTCAATATGATTATAATTTTACAAAAAATAACAGCATTCAGATTTTTAAAATGCTTTCTATTTCTCTAAAATAGAATGATATATAATTACCCAGATTCATGTTATAATTTGTTCCTTTCACGCTACTCTGGCTATATTATTATTAATGCTAATAAACTGCCTTCAGTTACTAGTAGAATTTTTCATTATCTAAAAGTGAATAAATAAATTTTAAAATAGCCTTATATTAAAAATATGCACACTCTGGCTACAGCCAGTGTAGAAAAACAGTCCTTTTATGCCTGTAATACTACCTAGAAATTGAACAGTAGGACCCCAAGATATCTTGTCTTTTTCTGTTACTGTACTTAATATTGTGTCATCTATATGTACATTCCAATATATTCCAATATATTGTTTGCTTAAATATTACATATTTCAGGTGCCTGTTACCAAGCCCTATATTTATCCCTGATGTAACGTGGTTGTTTGTGTGTGCTTGTGTGTGCACATTCACATGTGCACGCTAAGCCACTTCAGTCTTGTCTTACTCTTTGCAACCCTATGGACTGTAGCTCACCAGAAGCCTCTGTCCATGTAATTCTCCAGATAAGAATACTGGACTAAGTGGCCATGCCCTCCTCCAGGGGATCTTCCCAACCCAGGGATCAAATCTTTGTCTCTTATGTCTCCTGCATTTGGCAGGGGGGTTCTTTACCATCAATGCCACCTGGGAAGCCATAATGTGGTTATATTCAGTCAAATATGTTAGCAACATGGCCCACTGAGATACATTCTTGGAAATGAGGTAAGCAAGCATATAAATATTTAGAACTTCAACTATTCCTTTTTTTTTTCCAGTTCTGACATGTTTTTAATAGAAATCACTGTTTTTACGAAACAAACAGCACTTTTGTAATTTTTTTTACAATGTTTCTTCCCTTGATCTTAATTTTAAGTAACACTAGGAAGACCTCAATCTTTTTTCCTTTTTAATTAAAAAAAAATGTTGTTGCTTTGCTTTGTTTTTTTCCCCAGATACAAAGATTTTTGCCCTTGCATAAAAAAGCAATGCCCCAAACGATGACACAAGGACTCACACAGACTCACTGACAATATGATTCCTTTAATTTACCTTCAAACTGAATTTTGATTAAAGATACTCCTATTCAAAAATTAAGTCAATGCAGTCAAAATAATATTCTTTCATTTGTTTAAATAGTATATTAAATACAGAAGTAATAATAAGTTCTTATTCATGGTTTTGACTATGATTTGGCAAATGTCATCATTTCAGCTTTATAACAAAGGATAAATCAATAATTTTGCCTGCTCCATTTCTGATGCTCATATTTACCTTACTATTATTTTTTTTATCTTTTATCTTGGGAAAGGACTTTTTTTTTTAGCACTGCAATATAATTGAGAGTTTGAGGGAATGTGAATGTTGCAGAGCACTCAGTGATTAACAACACTTGGGGCTTATTCCTGGCTCCACTACTTACCAGCCATGGACAAATTATTGAACCACTCTAAATTCCAGCTTCTTCTCAAAATAGGACAAAACTTTTCTCATAAGTTGTGAGAAAAGAATGAGAATTCTCATTAGCACTGAAAATCTGCATAAGGAACAAGGACTTTAAACAATGGTTTTTCCTGAAATGAGACTATCTAGTCATTGTGAGTACTGACTCTTCTGGTCTTATTTTTCCCGTTAGCACCATCAGGCTAACAGAGAAAAGGATCTATCCAAGTAAACTTCAGGAATCAGTTTTCAAATTTCAGATCAGTCAGGTGAGTTGTTTAAGATCAATCTATATCTTATTGATACTAAAGCCAATTATGTATATTCTAATCTTTTGTAGTTGCAATGCTTTTCTACTATACTTACAGGTAATTTAACAAATATATGTATGATTTTTATATTTATGAATGTCAACATTTTAGCCCACTGTTCAAATGGACAATTTTAGAAATGTTCTGAAGTCTAATTTGTATAATCTGTCAATAATGTATTAACATTCTTAAATTGGCACTACTTAAAGCATAAAGCCTACTAATACTCAATATTCACTTGAACCAGGTTTTTTGCTTACAGAAATGGTTCTATTTTCTGTAAGTGTCATATGTATATACTTACTAACACAGATAATGTAAATACAGACATGGAGCTACATGTCCCACATGTAGGTAAAAAGCTGAGAGGTGGATCAGATGGCATAATGGTTAATCTTTTCTGGTTGTTGTATTGGTCCATAGTTGTTATCTAGTGATACATATGTTTAAATATGTACATATGAGTACGAGAAATGGGGCAAACTAGAAGGTTTATAATGTAACTAGGCAGAAGTATTTGATCAATACTCAATAGATTGAAGAGTATCAGAATGCTGTTGCTGCTGCTGCTGTTAAGTCGCTTCAATCGCTTCCGACTCTGTGCAACCCCATAGATGGCAGCCCACCAGGCTCCACCGTCCGTGGGATTCTCCAGGCAAGAACACTGGAGTGAGTTGCCATTTCCTTCTCCAATGCGTGAAAGTGAAAAGTGAAAGTGAATTCACTCAGTCGTGTCAGACTCTTCTCGACCCCATGGACCACGGCCTACCATGTTCCTCCATCCATGGGATTCTTCAGGCAAGAGTACTGGAATGGGTTGCCGTTGCCTTCTCCTCAGAATGCTGTTACTGGGAAGGTAAACTCTGACTAGGGAGGAAATGGTGACAGGTAAACAATTTGAACCTGGGAGGCTGAGGAATAGCAAAACGAACGCAAGAAAGTAAAGCCTAGAAGTGGGGCTTTTCTCACAGCTCATAGGTGGATTCTTTACCAAGAAGAATACAGGAGACCCGGATTCAATTCCTGGGTTGGGAAGATCTCCTGGAGAAAGAAATGGCAACTCTCTCCAATATTCTTGCCTGGGAAATTCCATGGACAGTGGAGGCTGGTGGGTTACAGTCCATGGGGTCACAAGAGTCAGACACAATTTAACGACTAAACCACCACCACAGAGCCTAGAGGCACTATCAGGAATACTCAGTTCGTCAATGCACCATGGCCTATAGAGATGACATACAGAGTCCAAAGTCAACATTGGCTCTGTTTTCAGTGATAGCACAGACACTATACATAATTTTAGAGCTAGAGGGGCTGGCAATGCAAGCAGTGCTGTAAGTGGAAGATGTAATTTGAAATGCAGGTTGCATGGTGATTAAGTGACCAGGCAGGTAAAGCTTTGACGCAATCAAAATGAAAGTCCACTGGTCAGCAGAGAGGGTGCAGATCAGACAAAACTGTTTCTCACTTCAGTCTAGATTGGCTGAGGATTGGCTGAGGTGCAACTGAACTTCCAGGTAGGAGGTAACACTGAACCCAGTGATGCAGCCTGGGTGGAACAGAAACAGGGGCAATAGATAAAAGTTGACAAGACACCAATCAGAATGAGGGATCAAAAATGTCTACTGTGGGGAAAGGAGAAATGTAAACGTTAGAAACAGGCTTTTTACTTTGCTATGTAGTTTCTCTAGTATCATTATCTTAATATGGGTATATATTTCTGAGTAAAGTACAATTTTCAACTCTATATATTCTTGAACTGTGCTTCTCAGTGTTTTGCATATAAAAGCATTAAATGAAATCTTAAAAAAAAAACTGAATGATTAATGAAAACAATATGAATAGACATACCTTATGAAATACAATTTCAGGTATCTTTCCATTCTAACTCACAGCATTAAGTGTCCAATTATTACAAAGAAAAGCTATTTCCTTATCTTCAAGTGATAGGATTGAGGCATTTTTGTTGAGCTGTCATGCTGGAACACAATTTAGAGAAAAGCACAGGCAAATCTAATGCTGAAACAAAAGGTATGATCAATAGTCTGAACTGGCTTATTAGTCTGAAGCAGACAGCAAAATGGAAGGGAGATCAGAGTACAAAGAGTCTGCATCAAAAGGCAAAATTAAGGTGAAGAGATCAGAGGTCACAGGCAACAAGAGAGGTACCCTGATTTAAGGTCAAGACACAGACTGATTGAAGTAGACAAGGTAGATTGCTATCAGAGAAGAACAAAGAAAAGCTCCAGAAGATGAACTTCATTAAGAATTTGAGATCTGTCCTTTAATCTGATCATGGATTATATACTGAAGTTCCAGGTTACAGTGCCTAATTTGTCTTTGGCATGTTAGTAATCCTACTAAGTCTAGCTTTCCCATAAAAAAGTAGGGGCCTCTACTACTGTTATTTTTAGAATTAAATGATGCAAGACCTCTAAGCCTTTAGTACAATGCCTGACAGAAGTAAGTTATAAATTTAAAAAATTCAGGTCTGCCTCTTGCTAATGGTGTGAACTTTGGGTAATTTACCATCTGTGAATCTGTATTTATCTATAATAATTTAGTTGGTAGCTTGTTTTTAGCATCACAGAAAACATGCATTCTCACATCCAACCAAGTACCAGGCACTTAGCATGGAGGATGTGTTTAAGAAATAGAAATATTACTATTAACTTATGTATATCCATCTAGAATCTTAAAAGATTCTTTTTATAAAATTTTGACCCCAGGGAGTGCATATTTAAGATATATTACCTAGGAATTGGTATATTAGGAATATATATCTCATAAATACCTATCTGTAAAGCGAAGAAGAACTCAAAAGCCTCTCGATGAAAATGAAAGAGGAGAGTGAAAAAGTTGGCTTAAAACTCAACATTCAGAAAACTAAGATCATGGCATCTGGTCCCATCACTTCATGGCATATAGATGGGGAAACAGTGGAAACAGTGACAGACTTTATTTTTGGGGGCTCCAAAATCACTGAGATGGTGACTGCATCCGTGAAATTAAAAGACTCCTGGAAGAAAACGGGAAAAAAAAGCTCTTTGATGTGGGTTTTGAAAATGATTTTTTTAATATATGACACCTAAAACACAAGCAAATAGTTGAGGAAACATAAAGCAGACTTTATGTTTTTTGGGCTCCAAAATCACTGCAGGTGGTGATGGCAGCCATGAAATTAAAAGACGCTTGGAAAATTATGACCAAACTAGACAGCATATTCAAAAGCAGAGACATTACTTTGCCAACAAAGATCCGTCTAGTCAAGGCTATGGTTTTTCCAGTGGTCATGTATGGATGTGAGAGTTGGACTATAAAGAAAGTTGAGCACTGAAGAATTGATGCTTTTGAACTGTGGTGTTGGAGAAGACTCTTGAGAGTCTCTTGGACTGCAATAAGATCCAATCAGTCCTGAATATTCTTTGGAAGGACTGATGCTGATGCTGAAGCTGAAGCTCCAATTCTTTGGCCACTTGATGGGAAGAGTTGACTCTTTTGAAAAGACCCAAATGCTGGGAAAGATTGAAGGCAGGAAGAGAAGGAAACAACAGAGGATGAGATGGTTGGAGGGCATCACTGACTCAATGGACATGAGCATGAATAAACTTCGGGAGTTGGTGATGGACAAGGAGGCCTGGTGGGCTGTAGACCATGGGGTCACAAAGAGTCGAACACGACTGAGTGACTGAACTGAACTGAATAGTTTGGATTTTTGTGAGTCTAGCATTAACTTTTCTCCTCCTCCCACCTTGGATAAAGTATACTTCCTATTCTATGGATGTTGACTTTCATCAGAAACTGTCATTGGTTAAAGGGATCCTATGAAACATGATGCAATAATCATGCAGTTTGATACAGTTCTGCCCTCTGGTGGTCTAGCACTCAATGCCCTGAATGGCCCCCCTTGTTCAAGAAAAATGAGGAAGCAGAGGAACCTCAGCCTGGAATCAAACCCAGTAAATCACAGTAGAACTCAGCACAACCAGAAGCAAACCACAAGCCCATAAAGCAAAGAAATGAGTGTTTGTTGCCACTGGGTTTTGGGGAAGTTTGTAATGCATTATTATTATGGCAAGAAGATGAGTAAAATGCCTAACCAAAACACCAAGGAAATGTTCAAGGGCAGATTGTACAGTGTATTTCTCAGAATCACTCTGAAAGCACACTGTATTTGGTTAAGGCCATCAGGGCTGGCCATTTGTTCTGAAGTTTGCATTTGTTATTGTCAGGACTAGCACCTAGGAGAGCAAGGAGTTAAGAACCAACTCTAGGAATAGTATTCAGAAATAGCAATAACAACAAAGAAGTTTTCAAATGTTAATGATCAATTCCAAACAAGAAGCTAAAAATATAACAGTCAATATTCTTCAAAAATAATTTTAGGGAGATGTTTAAGGTGACATGACCTCAGAAAATACAATATAGATGTTGGAAATAGGTGAAGAGGTTACTGGGTGTTCCTTCCAGGTAGTGCTATGCATGGTGCACCTACTTCCCTACTGATGAGGCTGTTTTATAATTCTGTAGAAGGATATGTTATCATAGAGAGTTTATAGGAAAGATGCAAATAATTTCTGCCCGATGGATAGACAACCCTAACAATCTTATTCTAACATTCTTCAATTTGCAACAGTTTTAACATCTCATTGATAACCTTATTATTGTATTGAATAAAATATTTGCTAGGCACTCATTTTATCATTGCATGACAATATGTTTTTAACTTTTTGAGGCTTACACTTTAATAACCTAAATATAAACAGGGACGGAAGAAGGATGGAGGCTTGCCTTTTAGGTTGGGAAGTAGGACCCAGCCAAGTGGCTGCACTACAGTGACGTATTGCAATTACACTTCCTGCCCCAGAGCTCTAGTGCAAAGAAAACAAAGGTTTACTATACATTCAAGCAGACATGCCAGTTATTGATCCTGGACAGACCTTACCCAAGGGGAAGAGAGGAAAACCACATGGAATATAATCAAAAGACAGCCACAGCATTTTGAAGCACAAGAGCTGAGCCATGTTACTCTTTTTCTTCCCCCAGCTCCTTACAGAATTTAGAAAGAAGATAAGGAAACCAGCGGAGGACTGGTTACTTATAAGTCTTATCAAAGCAAGCTTGTGTGGCAGAGATTAACAGTCACTTTAATGGGCAGTTGCTTTGCCTATGTATGTACTTTACATTTGAATTGTAAGCGATCATAAAATAAGGATTATTTCTAATACAGAAAAAATTCATGGGTCTTAAACATTAAATAAAACTTGACAGATTTTCAAATATAGCCCTGAAGGATTCCACAAAATGTCCAACAGGTGCTCTTAATTAGGTAATAGAATTTGTAGGTCCCCTAACTAATTTAGAAGCTTTTTCAAGTAACTCAAGGTGCCTCTTCAGATTGTAAGACACTATTCTCTATTTTTCCCAACTGGGTGAATATGACTTTTTAAAGCTCCCTGCAGGTGCAAATTTAATTTATTATTTTCAGGAACCAAGACAGATGTCCTACTTTTGACCATTTTATGTGTTAATATGTAATGATCTGTTAGCTGAGTGTTACTTAAACATCTGAAGAAACAAAAAAGGTTTTTCACCATGAGACACTGTCAGTTGAAAACCAGGAATCAGAGAGTGGCCGTACCAGCTTACAGTCATACCACAGTGTGGGAGCGTGCCCCTTCTCCACATCCTTTCCAACACTGGTTATTTGTAGAGTTTTAAATGATGACCATTCAGACCAGTGTGAGGTGGTACCATAATGTGGTTTTGATTTGCATTTCTCCAATAATTAGAAATGTTGAGCATCTTTCCATGAATCTATTGACAATCTGTATTCCTTCTTTGGAGAAATGTCTATTTAGGTCTTCTGCCCATTTTTCGATTAGGCTGTTTTTTTTGTTGTTGTTGTTCAGTAGTATGGGTTGTTTGTATATTTTTTAAATTAAGCCCCATGTCAATTGTGTCATTTGGAAATAATTTCTCCCACTCTGTAGACTATCTTTTCTTTTTGTTTATGGTTTTGTTTGCTGTGTAAAACTTTTTAAGTTTGATTAGGTCCTAATGGTTTATTTTTATTTTATTTCTATTATGTTGGGGGACCAACCTAAGAAAACAATTTTAACACTTTATATCAGAGAATGTTTTGCCTATGATTTCTCCTAGCAATTTTATGATGTCATGTCTTATGTTTAAGTCTTTAAGCCATTTTGAGTTTATTTTTGTGTATGATGAGAGGGTGTGTTCTAACTTCATTGCTTCACATGCAGCTGTCCAACTTTGCTAACATCACCTGCTGAAGAAACTATTTCCTGTATAATATTCTTGCTTCCTTTGTCAAAGATTATTTGACCATAGGTGTGTGGGTTTACTTCTGAATTATTGTAAAAGCAGCAATCCCACTCCTGGCATTATCCAGACAAAATTCTAATTCAAAAGTTACATGTATCCCTATGTTCATATTAGCACTATTCACAATAGCCCAGATACAGAAGCAACCTAAATGTCTATATACAGATGAATGGATAAAGATGTGGTACATGTATATATATATACATAAAATGGATAAACAACATGGTCCTGCTGTATAACACAGAGAGCCATATTCAATATCCTATGATAAGTCATAATGGAAAAGAATATAAAAAAATACACATATAGGTATATGTCAAGATTGCCAGGAGAAATATCAACACCTCAGATATGCAGATGATACCACTCTAATTGTAGAAAATGAAGAGGAACTAAAGAGCCTCTTGATGAAGATAAAAGAAGTGAGTGAAAATGTTGGTTTAAAACAACTTAAAAAAACAAAGATCATGGCATTTGCTCCCATCATTTCATGGCAAATAGAAGGGGAAAAAGTGGAAGAAATAACAGATTTTACTTTCTTGGGCTCCAAAATCACTGCAGGTGGTGACTGCAGCCATAAAATTAATACACTTGGTCCTTGGAAGGAAAACTATGACAAACCTAGACAGTGTATAAGAAAGCAGAGACATCACAAGGCTGACAAAGGTCCATATAGCCAAAGCTATGCTTTTTCTAGTAGTCATATACAGATCTGAGAGTTGATCCATAAAGAAGGCTGAGCACCGAAGAATCAATGCTTTCAAATTATGGTTGTGGAGAAGACTATTAAGAGTCCCGTGGACTGCAAGGAGATCAAACCAGTCAATCCTAAAGGAAACCAATCCTGACTAATCATTGGAAGGATGGTTGCTGAAGCTCCAAAACTTTGGCCACCTGATGCGAAGAGCAAACTCACTGCAAAGACCCTGATTCTGGGAAAGATTGAAGGTGCAAGGATAAGGGGGCAGCAGACAATGAGATAGTTAGATAGCATCACTGACTTGATGGAAATGAATTTGAGCACATTCTGGGAGATAGTGGAGGACAAAGGAGCCTGGTATGCTGAAGTCCATAGAGTCACAAACAGTAGGACAGGACTTGGTGATGGACAACAATATATATGTTTAACCGAATCACTCTGCTATACAGCTGAAACTACCACACTACTGTAAGTCAACTATACTTGAGTAACAAAATTAAAAGGAAAAAAAAAGCAGGAATGAGATCACCTAAGGGTTATAAACCAGATTAACTATCTCAGAGTTTATTACAAAGATGATGAAATACCTGTCACAAAGGAATGTCATGAGGAAGTAGCTTTTGGACACAAGCAAACTTTGTCCATTCAACCCAATATGCTATTCAAATATCTTCCATTTCTATAGGTGATACAATATGAAAAGTTTGAGAAGCACTTTGAGGGAGTGTTTACTGCTGGGACTTTGATTTAATGTGACCTGAAACAGAATGTCTATGCTTGTTGGTTTAATTTCCTTCATTCACACAGTTTTTCTGTGAGCTAATGTTTGCCTGTTACAATCTCTTAGAAGTGATTTTCCAGATCTTGTATCAGGGATTAAAATCAACATAAGCATGGCATTCCTGAAAAGTGACATCTGCCTTGTGCTTTGCAAGTCCCTGGCATCCTTCATTCAGAGGATACTGAGTGTCTGCTTATGACCAGCTACTCGTAAGTGCAGAGGTTAGGTAATGGGGGGGGGGGGGAGGGCGGGGTAGGGGAGACTAAAATCCTTGCCTTCCTTGACTCTGTATTCAAATGGGCAGAAGGGAATTCAGACATAAAATATGAACATACTAGATGGTGATAAGTGCTGGGAGAAAAATTAAGCAAGAAAGGGAAACAGGGAATACAAGCTGGATATTTACAATATTGTTTAGGCCAAGAAAGACATTTAAGAGCACTGAGCATTTACGCACTGAGCATGATTTCATAGCAAATGGACGGGGAATGATGGAAAAAGTGAGATACTTTGTTTTCTTGGGCTCCAATATCACTGCAGATGGTGACTGTAGCCAGGAAATTAAAAGATGCTTTTGCTCCTTGGAAGAAAAGCTATGACCAACCTAGACAGCATATTAAAAAGCAAAGACATTATTTTGTCAACAAAGGTCCTTCTTGTCAAAGCTATGGTTTTCCAGTAGTCATGTATGGATGTGAGCATTGGACCATAAAGAAAGCTGAATGCCAAAGAATTGACACTTTTGAACTGTGGTGAACTGAGAGTCCCTTGGACTGCAAGGAGATCAAACCAGTTAAACCTAAAGGAAATATACCCTGAATATTCTTTGGAAGGACTGATGCTGAAGCTCCGAACTTTGGCCACCTGTTGTGAAGAACTGACTCATTGGAAAAGACCCTGATGCTGGAAAAGATTGAAGGCAGGAGGAGAAGGGGACAACAGAGGGTAAGTTGGTTGGATGGCATCATTAACTCAATGGACTTGAGTATGAGCAAGTTTCTGGAGTTGGTGGTGGACAGAGAAGCCTGACATGCTGGAGTCCATGGGATTGCAGAGTTGGACACGACTGAGCGACTGAACTACTACTACAAGTAAGCATGATGGTATCTGGCAGAACATAACACCAGGTAGAGGAATCAGAAGAGGAAACCTCTGAGGCTGGAGACAGGCATACAAAGAAGAAACAAAGCCAATGTTATAACAGCAAGGTCTTAGGACATTGAAGAGGCTGGAGAATGAATGGGGCAGGTTTTAGGTGTGTAAGGACTTTAAATCTCACCCACAGTGAGGCTAGAAGTCATTGGAGGATTTTGAGCAGAAGCCTCCTGACCGTTATTTTGTATGTTAATAAAGTTGGTCTCCTTCAAATATTTACAAAGTCAATCTCACCCCCCCATAATAAAACACGTGTGTTCATTATAAGAAAAAAACAGCAGCCATGAGTATAAAAGGAAATAGAAATCATAATATCTCTACATAAATAGCTTGATACAGTAAAATACTAGTGTCTAATAAAATACTCAGTTCAGTTCAGTCTCTCAGTTGTGTCCAACTCTTTGTGATCCCATGAATCGCAGTACACCAGGACTACTTGAACATCACCAACACCCAGAGTTTACAAACTGATGTCCATCGAGTTGGTGATGCCATCCAGCCATCTCATCCTCTGTCGTCCCCTTCTCCTCCTGCCCCCAATCCCTCCCAGCATCAGAGTCTTTTCCTATGAATCAACTCTTCGCACAAGGTGCTCAAAGTATTGGAGTTTCACCTCCAACATCAGTCCTTCCAATGAACACGAAGGACTGATCTCCGCCAGCATGGACTGGCTTGATCTCCTTGCAGTCCAAGGGACTCTCAAGAGTCTTCTCCAACAACACAGTTCAAAAGCATCAATTCTTTGGCATTCAGCTTTCTTCATAATCCAATTCTCACATCCATACATGACCACTGGATAAACCACAGCCTTGACTAGATGGACCTTTGTTTGCAAAGTCATGTCTCTGCTTTTGAATATGCTATCTATGTTGGTCATAACTTTCCTTCCAAGGAGTAAGCGTCTTTTAATTTCATGGCTGCAGTCACCATCTGTGGTGATTTTGGAGCCCCCCAAAATAAAGTCTGACACTGTTTCTACTCTTTCCCCATCTATTTCCCATGAAGTGATGGGACCAGATGCCATGATCTTAGTTTTCTGAATGTTGAGCTTTAAGCCAACTTTTTCACTCTCCTCTTTCACTTTCATCAAGAGGCTTTTTAGTTCCTCTTCACTTTCTGCCATAAGGGTGCACATCTGAGGTTATTGATATTTCTCCCGGCAATCTTGATTCCAGCCTGTGCTTCATCTAGCCCAGCGTTTCTCATGATGTACTCTGCCTATAAGTTAAATAAGCAGGGTGACAATATACAGCCTTGACATACTCCTTTCCTATTTGGAACCAGTCTGTTGTTCCATGTCCAGTTCTAACTGTTGCTTCCTGGCCTGCATATAGGTTTCTCAAGAGGTAGGTCAGGTGGTCTGATATTCCCATCTCTTTCAGAATTTTCCACAGTTTATTGTGATCCACACAGTCAAAGGCTTTGGCATAGTCAATAAAGCAGAAATATATGTTTTTCTGGAACTCTTGCTTTTTCCATGATCCAGCGGATGTTGGCAATTTGAATACTGGTTCCTCTGCCTTTTCTAAACCAGCTTGAACATCTGGAAGTTCACAGTTCACATATTGCTGAAGCCTGGCTTGGAGAATTTTGAGCACTGCTATGCTAGCATGTGAGATGAGTGGAATCGTGCGGCAGTTTGAGCATTCTTTGGCATTGCCTTTCTTTGGGATCGGAATGAAAACTGACCTCTTCCAGTCCTGTGGCCACTGCCGAGTTTTCCAAATTTGCTGGCATATTGAGTGCAGCACTTTCACAGCATCATCTTTTAGTATCTGAAATAGCTGAATTGGGATTCCATCACTTCCACTAGCTTTGTTCACAGTGATGCTTTCTAAGGCCCAGTTGACTTTGCATTCCAGAATGTCTGGCTCTAGGTGAGTGATCACACCATTGTGATTATCTGGGTCATGAAGATCTTTTTTGTATAGTTCTTCTGTGTATTCTTGCCACCTCTTCTTAATATCTTCTGCTTCTGTTAGGTCCATACCATTTCTGTCCTTTATTGTGCCCATCTTTCTATGAAATGTTCCCTTGCTACCTCTAATTTTCTTGAAGAAATCTCTAGTCTTTCTCATTCTGTTGTTTTCCTCTATTTCTTTGCATTGATTGCTGAGGAAGGCTTTCTTATCTCTCCTTGCTCTTGTTTGGAACTCTGCATTCAGATGCTTATATCTTTCCTTTTCTCCTTTGCTTTTCACTTCTCTTCTTTTCACAGCTATTTGTAAGGCCTCCCCAGAAAGCCATTTTGGTTTTTTTGCATTTCTTTTCCATGGGGATAGTCTTGATCCCTGTCTCCTATACAATGTCATGAACCTCCATCCATAGTTCATCAGGCACTCTGTCTATCAGATCTAATCCCTTAAATCTATTTCTCACTTTCACTGTGTAATCATAAGGCATTTAAGTCATACCTGAATGGTCTAGTGGTTTTCCCCACTTTCTTCAATTTCAGTCTGAATTTGGCTATAAGGACTTCATGATCTGAGCCACTGTCAGCTCCCAGTCTTGTTTTTGCTGACTGTATAGAGTTTTTCCATCTTTGGCTGCAAAGAATATAATCAATCTGATTTCAGTGTTGACCATCTGGCGATGTCCATGTGTAGAGTCTTCTCTTGTGTTGTTGGAAGAGAGTGTTTGCTATGACCAGTGTGTTCTCTTGGCAAAACTCGATTAGTCTTTGCCCTGCTTCATTCCAAGGCCAAATTTGTCTGTTACTCCAGGTGTTTCTTGACTTCCTACTTTTGCATTCCAGTCCCCTATAAAGAAAAGGATATCTTTTTGGGCTGTTATTTCTAAAATGTCTGGTAGGTCTGCACAGAACCATTCAACTTCAGCTTCTTCAGTGTACTGGTTGGGGCATAGGCTTGGATTACTGTGATATTGAATAGTTTGCCTTGGAAATGAACAGAGTTCATTCTGTTGTTTTTGAGATTGCATCCAAATGCTGCATTTCGGACTCTTTTGTCGACCATGATGGCTACTCCATTTCTTCTTCTTTTTTTTTTTTTTTAATTTTATTTTATTTTTAAACTTTACAATATTGTATTAGTTTTGCCAAATATCGAAATGAATCTGCCACAGGTATACCTGTGTTCCCCATCCTGAACCCTCCACCCTCCTCCCTCCCCTCCCCTCCCTCTGGGTCGTCCCAGTGCACCAGCCCCAAGCATCCAGTACCGTGCATTGAACCTGGACTGGCGACTCGTTTCATACATGATATTATACATGTTTCAATGCTATTTTCCCAAATCTCCCCACCCTCTCCCTCTCCCACAGAGTCCATAAGACTGATCTATACATCGGTGTCTCTTTTGCTGTCTCATACACAGGGTTATTGTTTCCATCTGCTGGGCATACACACTGAGGAAACCAGAAGGGAAAGAGACATGTGTACCCCAATGTTCATCGCAGCACTGTTTATAATAGCCAGGACATGGAAGCAACCTAGATGCCCATCAGCAGATGAATGGATAAGAAAGCTGTGGTACATATACACAATGCAGTATTACTCAGCCATTAAAAAGAATACATTTGAATCAGTTCTAGTGAGATGGATGAAACTGGAACCTATTATACAGAGTGAAGTAAGCCAGAAAGAAAAACACCAATACAGTATACTCCATTTCTTCTAAGGGATTCCTGCCCACAGTAGTAGATATAATGGTCATCTGAGTTAAATTTACCCATTCCAGTCCGTTTTAGTTCACTGATTCCTAGAATGTCAATGTTCACTCTTGCCATCTCTTGTTTGACCACTTCCAATTTGCCTTGATTCATGGACCTAACATTCCAGGTTCCTATGCAATATTGCTCTTTACAGCATTGGACCTTGCTTCTATCACCAGTCACACCCACAACTGGGTATTGTTTTTGCTTTAGCTCCATCCCTTCATTCTTTCTGGAGTTATTTCTCCACTGATCTCCAGTAGCATATTGGGCACTTAACTTGGGGAGTTCCTCTTTCAGTGTCCTATCATTTTGCCTTTTCATACTATTCATGGGGTTCTCAAGGGAAGAATACTGAAGTGGTTTGCCATTCCCTTCTCCAGTGGACCACATTCTGTCAGACCTCTCCACATGACCCATCTGTCTTGGGTGGCCCCACACGACATGGCTTAGTTTTACTGAGTTAGACAAGGCTGTGGTCCATGTGATCAGATGGCTAGTTTTCTGTGATTATGGTTTATTAGATGCTACTAATGGAGAAGGCAATGTCACCCCACTCCAGTACTCTTGCCTGGAAAATCCCATGGATGGAGGAGCCTAGTCGGCTGCTGTCCATGGGGTCACTAAGAGTTGGACACGACTGAGCGACTTTACTTTGACTTTTCACTTTCATGCATTGGAGAAGGAAATGGCAACCCACTCCAGTGTTCTTGCCTGGAGAATTGCAGGGACGGGGGAGCCTGGTGGGCTGCCGTCTATGGGGTCCCACAGAGTCGGACACAACTGAAGTGACTTAGCAGCAGCAGCAGTAGATGCTAATAAAATACTCGGAGAAGATGATGGCACCCCAGTCCAGTACCTTGTCTGTAAAATCCCAAGGATGGAGGAACCTGGTGGGCTGCAGTCCATGAGGGTCACAAAGAGTCAGACATGACTGAGCGACTTCACTTTCACGCACTGGAGAAGGAAATGGCAACTCACTCCAGTGTTCTTGCCTGGAGAATCCCAGGGACGGGGGAGCCTGGTGAGCTGCCATCTATGCGGTTGCAGAGAGT
The DNA here is from genome assembly GCF_029378745.1 of Bos indicus. Taxonomy (NCBI): domain Eukaryota; kingdom Metazoa; phylum Chordata; class Mammalia; order Artiodactyla; family Bovidae; genus Bos; species Bos indicus. Next base: position 34,410,282 of record NC_091765.1, read on the forward strand.
TGGACACGACTGAAGTGACTTAGCAGCAGCAGCAATACAATCTAGCATCTAATAAAATGCTAATAAAATCTTTTCTCTCTCTACCCCATCTGTGTGTGCGTGTGTATACGCCTGAGGGTGAGTTTTGAACTCTTCACTTTAGGTGCTCATACTGAATATGCCTTCTGAGAATTATTTATTCTGTACAATGTTGCTATTTCAGTCATTGGTCAGCTCTGCAAAATACGAGTTTTGATGAAAATCAACCATTTTATCACTTAGTGATCAGTCTTAGTTTTTTTTTTTTTTTTTTAAACAGACTACTTGCCATCTACACGTAAGAATGAATTTCAAAGTTATAATAATAGATTGAAATTTTTTTCACATTTCACTAAGTGAAACTTGCCTCACTAGGATTTACAAATAAATAATCACATAGAGATGGAGACCACCAATGTATTACATTTGTTTATCATTTGGAACATGTTTTTTTTACTCCCACACTAAGTGATAGCTGAAGTGACTATTTATGTGAACAGGAAAAATACGAAGCTAATATTACCAATTTTTTAAAATACCCAGGATAATATCTATACTAAGAATTTCTTCAACTTTTTGTGATATACTAATCTAATCTACTTTCATAAGACAAACATCTAGTGAAATATTGAATAAATTGTAAATTAAGTGTAAATTAAAAATTGAATAAGTGGCTAATCTAATATTAAAATTCAATAAAAATTTAAATGTTAACTACAAAAATGTCCTGATTATAATAAATATGTTTCTGAGAGAAAGAATAAATATAGAAGCATTATTATCGGTCCTCTAGAATCCTCTCATTTTGAAGCATGGAAAATACACTTTATGGTGGAAATATAGGATGTTTGATTTCATGCAGTCACATACTAAATAAGTAAATAATAAGTAAAATATTACAGAAAGCATAGATTTCAAATGGAGTATATAAAACATCTCCAAAGTGAATGCTAACAAAAATAATGAGTCAGTGGTAGTATCTGTCCATAAAATACTAACTAATATCATAGACAGTACACACAGCTTTGCTGAGAAGCAAGACAGAATAAAATTGAAGGAAAAGTTAAGAACCTCTTCTGTTATGAGAGTTCTGCAGAGCTTTATAATTTTTTTGCACTGTTCAGGAGTTTACTGAAAAAGTGATGCAGACTTACAAAACGATAGAGGTGTTTTTTCATGTCTGCTGCTTTTTCTTTGAAGGCTTACAGGTAAAAACAACTCACTTAATAAAACCTATACTATGCATTCAATTATTTGATGAAGGGCCAAAAAAGATGAATCAATACAAAATTCTCTACATAAATATATGAATTTACCTGTGAAATACAGAATACTGAAGTATAAATATGCACACTTATCTATAAAAATAAAGGAATATTTATCTGCAACAGTATTAAACATGTTTGTATAAAAGGATACATATATGTATGTACACAAGCATATATATATATATATATGTTCAAACCGATGCAACAAACATGAAATAAATTAGATTAAATAAAGTCTATTTCTCTCTTTATTAACTTTCAACTATTTAAATTATAATATCTTCTAAAACACTTCTAGGGTGTATAATCTACACAATGCCATGTCAATAGTAAAAAATCAATAAATATTGAATGATTATTGCTAATAAAAATTTCTTTGTATAATAGAATATTATTTGTATAAATCTCTATTTTTAAGTGAAATAAAATAAAACACTATTTTAAATAAGAATTGCTTTCCTATAACTAAATCAGAAACATTTTTCCTTTATTATTATGAGATGATCAATTTAATTTCCAACATTTTAAACTTTCTGGCTTATATCAAAAGTTTATCACTAATATACCAGAGTCATTTCTGGTTTTGTAACCACTACAAAAGTTAATTAGATAATAAAATATATTTTTAAATATATGAATGTACATAGAGATGGAATATGCAATTTCACTAAAATTATGTAAGAAAATCATTTGTACTGAAAAATAACATACAAAACTATATTAGGGGATAGATATAGGAAGATAAATATTAAATCACAAATGATCTAAATAGTTTTTCCTATCATCCATAAATTTAGAGTTTTGAAAAAATATTTAAAACTCTGAATCATTGATAGATTTCTCTGTGTGTGTATCTCAAGGGTATTTTTAGGATACAATATGTATATGATTTCTAGAGTCTGATGGGGTCAGGTAGAATAACATGTAAAAACAGTCTAAAAGTATTATTTCCCTAAATACTTTGACTCAAATATTGTCACGGGAAGATGATGCACTGAAAACAGAAATGTTCAGAGGTAACCTTCGAGAACATGATAGGCTACCTTGAGCTAAAAGAGACCCAGTTCTGAGTCAGCTGTAAGAAGGGGACTACAGAAATGATGTATTTACGAGTATGACTTTACCATGCTCCCCAGGTAGAAAGTAACACTGTGAGATGGTTAAAAAAAAAAAAAAAAAAAAAAGCCCTTTGTTATATTCCTGACAGACGCTATAGCATATCTTAGTTATCAATAAGGATTTCAGCATTTTTTCACGACTAACACCTAGAGCAGGTTTCCTGACTTGGCTATATTCATATGCTGGGCTGAACAATTCTTTGCTGTTGGGAGTGTCTTATGCATTATAGGATATTAAGCAGCACTCCCCTCTACACACCTGATGCCAGAAGCATTCTCCAACTGTGATAACTAAAAATGTCTCAGGGAACTGCCTGATGTTCCCTGGGAGGGTGAGGGGCTGGATGGGAAATTGCTCCTGATTTTCATTGTTCTAGAAAAGGTAATAAAAAAGAATTAACCTAAGTTACCTAGAGATTTTCATTCTCTGGCTCTCCTCTCTTACAGTTAGATTTAACATTTTCTTTTCAAGCATTTGCTTTGCCACATTTTAATAAATACTTCCTTAGGGAATCAACAAAAAGAAAATGCCTTTTATACCCCAATGAAAGGTTCCTTTACCATTGAATTCTACTGCAATGATTTACCTTTTAGTTTTTTTTTCTTAATATTCCATGAAAAATGGACAAGTGTTTTATTCCTATTCATGAGAGTAAAGTGAGAAAAGCACTGTGTGTGTGTGTTGTGTGTGGGTAAAATTAACATTAAGACAATACTAGAGTCATTTGACTATGACTGGAAAAGTTCACGTTCAGTATCGTAAGCATCAGGTTCACAGACATCTTTGCCACAAGCGTTTTTGCTGCAAACAGTTTCACCACATAACTAATTGGCTACAAGGCAATTGTGCCATTAAAAAAAAGATAAACAATGAAACAGGTAGATTAAAAGGACATAATGAAACATGAGAAAAGACTGACAGAATTACACAGACTTTATTGTGAAATACAAGATATCTGAATGCATTTAAAATGTGTGTAGGTTCATGTCAATACTGTGCAAATAACATTTCATTTTGTGGGCTGCACCTGAGAAGTTTGTCTTCCAAGTCTTTTGTTCACAGTATATAATACTATATTTTTTTTTTTTTTTTGCTTACTGATTTGTCTCTTCATTTGGCATCACACTTGTTTTTCACCAATATTTATTTCTTCATTTGGAGAGGTATTAACTTCCGAACACTAGGATGTATTTTTGTATCTGAGTTTTGTACTGCATTGTGAAAACCTCCACACTGTTATTTGTTCTTTGTCACATGTCATCAATGAATGTTCCAAACTTCTATGGGAAATGTGGCTGCAACTCTGCATGCAGTGTGTTTTTAAATATGAAACCACCGATGTTCCAGCCTGGCAGAGCAGAGACTAGAACCTGCCCCATGACTTGAGGGTGCGGCAAAATGCGCCCTCGTGATTGTCCTAGTAAGTATGCCAAACGGACATTCTTGGGGCAGGACATGCTGTCTGCTCCTGCTTCACTGCCTAACCCTGCATCCGTCTCCCTGAAAACAAAACAAGATATTCCTTATCAACAGCAAAGACTGCGCTAATCAAACTCCCTAGTATCACTATTCCCTAAAGATCTCATGTGACTTCTGCCAACAAAAACGCGGGCTCAAATGAGTCATTTTGTCTTCCTGCCATGGAGAGCAGGAGGGCCCTCTGATTCCCCTCTTGTCAAGTTATAGGTGATTGTCTTTTCATTACCCTCTCGCCCCCTGTTTTAGGTCTTTCTCACCTGCTGTGCTGGATGCAGCAAACTCTTGGGACAAATCATCAGTTCAGTTCAGTTCAGTCGCTCAGTTGTGTCCGACTCTTTGCAACCCCATGAGTCGCAGCACGCCAGGCCTCCCTGTCCATGACTAACTCCCGGAGTCTACCCAAGCCTATGTCCATCGAGTCGGTGATGCCATCCAGCCATCTCATCCTCTGTCATCCCCTTCTCCTCCTGCTCCCAATCCTTCCCAGCATCAGGGTCTTTTCCAATGAGTTAACTCTTCACATGAGGTGGCCAAAGTATTGGAGTTTCAGCTTCAACATCAGTCCTTCCAATGAACACCCAGGACTGATCTCATTTAGGATGGACTGGTTGGATCTCCTTGCAGTCCAAGGGACTTTCAAGAGTCTTCTCCAGTACCACAGTTCAAAAGCATCAATTCTTCAGCTCTCAGCTTTCTTCACCATCCAACTCTCACATCCATACATGACCACTGGAAAAACCATAGCCTTGACTAGATGGACCTTTGTTGGCAAAGTAATGTCTCTGCTTTTAAATATGCTATCTAGGTTGGTCATAACTTTCAAATCATCATCATCTATCAACTCAATAAAACCATCAACAATGTCACTAACTAGAAGAAATGTTCATGCATTTTAAACTCAACTGTCAGATCAAAAAGTGTCAACCAGTTATTTATCCCTCAAAACAAAGATGTCAAAGCAAAAGTACCTAGAACCAGAAATATTAGCCTTAACATTAGAGCTCATGTATAATATTTACCTCAATATTGCCTCCTTAGAAAATCTAACTTCTACTTGCAATAATAAAAAACAGAGGAAAACATTTAAAAGCATTGAGAATAAAAATTACAACCAATCATTCTCAACAAAAGTCTTCAAATGTGTCTATCATTTGAATAGACTTCAAAGTCTATTTCTCTTTGAGCGACATGCCAAGAGTTAATCAAATATGAATTTTTACATCATGTATTCAATATTATTCACTATATATATATATATTATTATACTGGACTTTTAACAAACCTTGTGAACCTTATGGCAGAATACATTGCCAGTAGATTTTATGAAAATTAACACAGAACACCACTTTACCCACACTTTCAGTACTCTTCTGTATCGTGAAATATTGAAACAAAAGGAAGAAAAATGTTTTTTTCTCTACTTTCTAAAATATTCTCTACTGAAAACATGGTTATGCCCTTCACAGCATTCTCTTCCCTTTCAGCCAAACGATTATCTTTTGAATGAAATTCCTCAACAGTTATTGAGCACTTCTATCAAAAGTAAGTTTTATTATCTCTTCCTAGGCAAGAGTGCTAAGAGAATCAACTATGGGTTAAGGGCATACTGTTGTTTTCTTCTATACTAAGCTAAGTAAACAAATCCAGAATCATTGAGAAATGTGATGTTAGTTCATTAACCCTTTGATGTGAAGTGTGAGCTATTAGGATTCATGATGTCCATATTCCTGATAAGTAACAGTCAGGAACTTATTAGTAAGATGAAACTTATAATTTATTAATCTCTATCAATCCTGAGTGAAATTTCAAGTTCTAAGTTTCCTGTAATACTGCTTACACAAGTGCCTATTCTGGATACCTAGAAGACATCCAATAAGTGATTACTCGATCAAAGATAAATGAGAGATCTCACACCTATTTGTGATGAACAATGCTAAACATATCTGTGAAACTTGGAAATATAACATATAGTTCAGAAAGCTGTGGTACATATACACAATGCAGTATTACTCAGCCATTAAAAAGAATACATTTGAATCAGTTCTAATGAGGTGGATGAAACTGGAGCCTATTATACAGAGTGAAGTAAGCCAGAAAGAAAAACATCAATACAGTATACTAACGCATATATATGGAATTTAGAAAGATGGTAACAATTACCCTGTATACAAGAAAGCAAAAGAGACACTGATGTATAGAACAGTCTTTTGGACTCTGTGGGAGAGGGAGAGGGTGGGATGATTTGGGAGAATGGCATTGAAACATGTATAATATCATGTATGAAACGAGTCGCCAGTCCAGGTTTGATGCACGATACTGGATGCTTGGGGCTGGTGCACTGGGACAACCTAGAGAGATGGTATGGGGAGGGAGGAGGGAGGAGGGTTCAGGATGGGGAACATGTGTATACGTGTGGTGGATTCATGTTGATATATGGCAAAACCAATACAATACTGTAAAGTTAAAAAATAAAATAAAAAAGAAATTAAAAAAAAAAAGAAAAGAAATGGATAGACCAATTACTTATACACGTAAAATTCCTAAAAAAACAACCCCCAAAAAAAATGTAGGGCAGGTAAGCACCAGAGTAACATGTCAGCTCTGTTTCAACTGCATGGTAAAATAAATATAGACTCCACAGTGCAATCACACTGTTTTCAAGAGCACCCTGGAGTCAGCTAAAAGTGGTTATCTTCATAACTAAGATAACCTAGCTATGCAGGTGGAAACCTTGCTGTTTTTAATCATCATGTATGCTTGCTAAAGGGCTATGAATATGCCTCCTGGATGGACAGTTCTACAAAAGCCTGTACAGAAAGATAAGATGACTTCCACCCCACCTTTCAGAATTAGATGGTTAGCGCTGTGCTTATTCAATATGTTTTCCTTTTGTAAGAGTTTCTACATTTGATTAGCAGGCGATATTAGAATGCAGCACCATAAATCACTCTTCTTCGTTTATTTGGGTCTTTACCTGCAGATGTAGTTGGTAATAAAAATACATTTCAGTCTCCATCAAGTTTAGTTAGTTTCAGGGGGAAAAAAAATTAAATTTTTAAGACCTCAGCGTGATAGTTCAGAGGCAATATGATAAAATGAAATTTAAACTCATTCATTCTCTAAAGCATTAAACCTTAATAGAACAATCAAAATTTATCAAAGCTGCCTACTATCTTTTTCACTTTCCTTTCTCTTTTGATTAAAAAATAATTTTTACTGTGATCTGAGAAAATAGTCGGGTCAGAGAGTTGGTATTAACTAACTGTGATTCTTTCTGCACACCTCTCTTGCAATCTGTTTTGCAATGAAATGAAAGTACCACTGCCTTTTTTGCACCTTTCAGATAGAGATAATCACTCTAACACTGTACCTGGTTGAGGTGTGTGATGTGATAACATGTTTGGTCTCACCAGACTAACTTGGGGGACACTTAGCAGTTACTGTGACATCAGTCAGGTCTTCCCTAAACCTCCATGGTTTCATCTGTAGAGTAGGGATAATGACAAGGCCTACTGAACGAGATAAAAAGACCATACAGGGGATAATAGTTATTTTTACTTTGTATGCCCAAAATCTACACAAGTACTTGGCATATAACAGATTCTCAAAAATATTTTGTCAAATGAATGACATGATATTTTTTAACTGTATTTTAATGATTTGTTTTCCTGAATATATCACACGAGAATGATCACACCCTACCTTTTTATGTTTACCACTTTGTGTTCTGTTTTTTTTTGTTATAATTTAGCAATCTAATAATATGATATTCTTTCAAGATAATATTTACTACTATTTATTAATACCAACTTATGTGTTTTGTGTTATCCAGTCATATTTTATGATTGTTTTCTTACTAAAGTTGAAGTAAGTTTTATATATTTGATCAAACTGAAAGGATTAAACTGGGTTCCTATGGACCATGGCTGCCCACGTGAATGGATACCAAATGTGCCTGTTTCATAGAGCAATAAATAAAAGCAAGCAGAATATAGTGAAAAACACTAAGAGTGCCTGTGTTTGAAACTCAAAGGTACTTAAATATGTTAGCATCTATTCTCTTCCTATATATATAAATCTATAAGATAATCCTAAAAATCAATTAAGTGATAGATCTAATTATGCTGAACTACATTCTATTTCTAAAAGTACCATATTTCAGACATTTTTGCTATCATAATTATAAAACATTATGATCATACTTTTATATTCCGATAGTCTATACTCATCTATGATTCTTTGGTATATATGTAGTATTAAACATATATGCATATTACCCCAGGGCCCAGCATATTGTAAGTGGAAGTGCAAGTGAAGTTGCTCAGTCATGTCCAACTCTTTGCAACCCCATGGACTGTAACCTACCAGGCTCCTCCATCCATGGAATTTTCCAGGCAAGAATAATGGAGTGGGTTGCCATTTCCTTCTCCAGAAGATCTTCCTGACCCAGGGATTGAACCCGGGTCTCCTGCATTGTAGGCAGATGCTTTACCATCTGAGCCACAGGGAAGTCCCAGCACATTGTAAGCACCTAGTAAATATTCTCTAAACAAATGAAAGTAATGTGAATCCATGCAAATCATGATTTCCTATTTTATTTGACAAATCAAACTTATGCTCAACCTATTACTTTGAATATTTTACCTACTTCTATTTTTTTCTATTAAAATTAAATACAAAGTGAAGACCAGACTTGAGAATTTCCTGAGCAAACAAAACCATTTAGGCCATCTAAGCAAAACTATATCTATTTTATTTCATGAACATATGCAAAATTTAACTTAGGTTATTTCTTGTAAATTACTCTGACAATCCTAAATCATCTTTCTAAAAACTTTGAGATAATCACTTTAAACAAATCTCCTGCCATCAGGAAGCACCCATTATAATGACTAATCATTATAAAAGTTAAACAACTTCCTCACTTTCCCTTTTAATTCATTTTGTGACATCATGCCCCTGAGCTCTGAGCTTTAGATTAGTCTTAGAATTTGAACACACTCAGCTTGCAAAGTGTTCTTATGTGTACAATAAACTCTTGCTAATTACTCCTTGTTGACTTGGTGATTTAACTTTGCTATTTACAGATTTCTGACAGTTTCTGGTGTCAGAAGTTGTGATTCAGAAAAGACCCCCAATTACCTCAAGGCCAGTGAGTAATCAGGTTCTAATGCTTTCTTGTTGACCCTGGAGTTTGAGGTTAAGTCCTCTGCTCTCTTTGCATTCTGAGCTCTGACTTTATTGTGCAGATCTGTAGTTTGTTTACTAAGGTGCCAACTATAAATTGGGACTTGCCAAGAGCATTGCCAATGACTGAACAACAAGAGCATTTGCCATCTGCCTCTGTGGAGACTGAATCCTGTGCCGCTGCAGCTGTTGACCTTCAACACCCCCTGAGGAAGTTCAAGGTGGAGTGAGGCACTCTGTGCTCCAGGGAATATGGTGGCGCAGGTCTTAGATAGTTAGATGTTTTTAGCAACAAATTTTATGGTCTCAATTCTTGCATCTCCTCATATCTAGAAAAGCACTAAATCCCTTTATGGTGATGTCAGATCCTCATGACCAGGAGAAAACCTTTTGTAAAATAACTGCCTAATGGTACTGAACTCTGCCTACATATTGACCTTCCTCCCACTGCCTCTTTGGAGCAGTGTCTCAGAGCTGAGGTGCTGTCTCCCAGGCTGCAGTCCTCATTTTGCCCCAAATAAAACTTAACTCACAACTCTCTAGTTGTGCCTCATTTTTTAGTTGACAGAGGCTTCTTGGTAATTCATCCCATTCTCTTCAAAAAGCAGGAAACGCGAATCTCTGTGTTTTGGAACAGCTGTTAAGAAACAGGATCCTTCATAGTTAAGATGTCTTAGGGAATTTAAAAGTAAAGACAGGTTTTAAATAGTCTAAAACGTTTTCCACTTCTGTTAAAAAAAAAAAAACACTCCTGGTGTGTTATATATATATACTCACTATGGACCAGCAGCTTTTGCCTATTTGGAAAATGAATAATTTTGGATAATTTTGAATTGTAGGGGCCACTTTTGGGAATGATTAACTTAGAATAGATAACCTATCTTAAGGGAAAACCTAGGAAAGCAGCCTTCACACTTCTCAGAGACAACAGAATGCATTGTTTGATTGGCATTCAGAAGCTTCTAAAAGACAAACTGTCTCCAAAAAATAGCTTCTCTAAAAGGACTTTTAAAGCATACAAATAAAATAATCTTAAAAAAAAAAAGGGTTGCCACTTCCTCCTCCAGGGGATCTTCCTGACCCAGGGATCAAACTTGCCTCTCTTGCATGGGAGGCAGATTCTTTATTGCTGAGTCACCTGGGAAGCCCAAATTGTGTATACGTACACAGTTTGTATATATGTACACAATTGTGTATATGCATACAATTTGTGTATATGTACACAATTTGTGTACATCTACACAAGCCCAAATTGTGTACATGTACACAATTGTGTATATGTGTGTGTGTACACACACATACACACACACATATATACATATGGCATTTTAAAATATATATATATTTAATAGTCTATATTAATAGACTTAAAGAAAAAAGTATTTCTAGGAATTAAATATTCCTAAAATTGCCAGAAATATAGAAACTAACCAGATGATTTTCAAGTTCACATAATCTGGTATAGTCTTTGATAAACTGAGGTTAGTGTAAGATTGTTGGTTTAATGAAAGCAGGTATGTCTTCAGAGATGTCAATATTAAATGTAATGCAAACAAACAGCCTCTCCTACCAGGCTTTACTAGTCATATAAGCTCATTCTATATCAATGTTATAAAGCTGGTCAACAAAATATTATAACTTAAAAGGTGGTTAGCTGCTTGATGTCTAATCTAAGCATAATTGTTAAAAAAAACACGTAACTTAAATAGATATGAATAAGTTTATGTTATATTAAGTAATGATTAAAGAGTAGTTATTATATATTTAAATCATTTCCAAATAAGATAATAACTGAACCCTGACATATTAATTACTACATAAGTTATTCACTTTTGTTTTTTACTTTTAACAGAGAGACTAGATATTTGAGTCTACATTTAAACATGTCTTTTCCATATTAAAAATTATATATGAAAAATATGTCTCTAAAAATTATAAAGTTTATAATTGTGTATTTATGAATTTGCTGACCTACTATAGAATGCTATATGACAAGTCACAATTGTCAATTATATATATGACAATTCACAAATGCCTGCTTCCTCATTTTCATTGGCACGTAAAGGTTACTAACCCTTAAAATTTATAATCAATACTTAAAATTATTAAAAACAATAAGAGCAAAGGAAAGTAACTTTGCATTATAATGTACGGGAAGAAAATCTGATGAGTATATAAGAAATATAGAATGTGCTGTTGTAAAAATAAAAATTTAATTTCGTCTAAAAAATGAGTGTCTATACTGGAATAAGAAAGGAAAAATAATAAGATAAAACCTAGATGGATATAAAAAGTTGCAGAAGGTTTGTGGAAAATAAATCTTATATTGTGTGGTCAAAGCTGGTTAAAATTGAGTAGATTTATTTATAAGGCTTAAAAAATGAGTTCAATAATATATCAAAACAAAACTAGAGTTTAATTTTAACTCTGTATTTTTTTCTTTATTTTATTGCTGTGCTCTTAAGATTATACAGTTTATTTATTTTTTTTTAAGATTTAATATAATCCATTTTGGTAACAAAGATCTTGGTCTTATGAAATTGTTTCTGTGGTTAGTGTTTTCTTCATCAGGTCTCAAATTACTAAGACCTAAGTCAGTTCAATATTAGAAGGCTAAAGTGTTTTTTGTTCTGTGTGTATGTTACATGTGTGTGTGTTTACAATCATGTAACGTTCTGTACTTGCCTCTGAAATGATTTAATTGCTACTCTGGTTCAATAAACTAAGTTTTTGCTTCACAATGACTGATGCTATTTAATCAGTATTTGACATCTTGTTCGGCTGTTTAGTCGTGTCTGACTCTATGTGACCCCATGGACTGCAGTACGCCAGGTTTCCCTGTCTTGCACCATCTCCCTGAGCTTGCTTAACCCGTGTCCATTGAGTCGGTGATGCCATCCAACCATCTCATCCTCTGTCATCCGTTATCCTCGCACCTTCAATTTTTCCCAGCATCAGGGTCTTTTCCAATGAGTCAGTTCTTCACAACAGGTGGCCACAGTATTGGAGCTTCAGTTTCAGCATCAGTCCTTCGAATAAATATTCAGGACGTATTTCCTTTAGGATTAACTGGTTTGATCTCCTTGCAGTCCAAGGGACTCTCAAGAGTCTTCTCCAACACCACAGTTCAGAAGCATCAATTCTTCAGCACTCAACCTTCTTTAAAGTTAAACTCTCACATCCATACATGACTACTGGAAAAACCATAGCCTTGACTAGACGGACCTTTGTTGGTAGGGTGATGTCTCTGTTTTTTAATATTGTCTAGGTTTGTCATAGATTTTCTTCCAAGGAGCAAGCATCTTTTAATTTCATGGTTGAGTCACCATCTACAGTGATTTTGGAGCCCAGGAAAATAAAGTCTATCACTGTTTCTATTGTTTCCCCATCTATTTGTCATAAAGTGACCAGACTGAATGCCATGATCCTTGTTTTTTGAATATTGAGTTTAAAGTCAGCTTTTTCTCTCTCCTCTTTCTCCTTAATCAAGAGGCTCTTTAGTTCCTATTTGCTTTCTGCCATAAGGGTGGTATCATGTGCATTTCTGAAGTTATTGATATTTCTCTCTGCAGTCTTGATTCCAGCTTGCGCTTCATCCAGCCTAGCATTTTGTATGATGTACTCTGCATATAAGTTAAATAAGCAGGGTGACAATACACACACAGCCTTGACGTACTCCTTTTCCTATTTGGAACCAGTCCATTGTTCCTTGTCTGGTCCTAACTGTTGCTTCTTGACCTGCATACAGGTTCCTCAGGAGGCAGATGAGGTAGTCTGGTATTCCCATCTCTTTAAGAATTTTCCACAGTTTGTTGTGGTCCACACAGCAAAGACTTTAGCATAGTCAATAAGCAAAAGTAGATTTTTTCTGGAATTCCCTTTCTTTTTCTATAATCCAACAGATGTTGGCAGTTTGATCTCTGGTTCCTCTGCCTTTTCTAAATTCAGTTTGCACATCTGGAAGTACTTGGTTCACGTACTATTGAAGCCTAGCTTGGAGAATTTTGAGCATTACTTTGCTAGTGTGTGAGATGAGTACAGTTGTTCAGTAGTTTGAACATTCTTTGGCATTGCCTTTCTTTGGGCTTTGAATGAACACTACCTTTCCCAGCCCTGTAGCCACTGCAGAGTTTTCTAAATTTGCTAACCATTTTTAATAAATTTCCTCAAGTCCAATTTTGAATGCACTCTTTTGGATTTCAAAATAACTGAGAATTTCCAGAGGGTACCTGGAAGATCTCAAAAGACTTATGTTCTCTCCTTATTAAAAAAATAAAAATAAAAAGGACGTTAATTTATTTAGCCTTATTGGATATTTTAAATTGCATGAGAAAGATTGTCAAATAAAAAGTAACATTTAAACTTCTTAGATTATATCTACATGAATATATATATATATTATTATGTGTTCTAGAAAGTATGTGAAATTATTTTTTAAAAATCTGATATGTACTAGTATGATCAGTCATAATTTTAGCTTTTTTACAATTTTGTATGTCAACAAAAAATTGCTTTTTAATTGTTTTCTTTTGTTGAAATATTATCAGACCTTTAACTGTGACTGATCTTAAGTTTTTTGTCACCCAAACACAGTGATTGTTTTACCTTTGATTTTCTCCAAAAGTATTTGCAGTCAACTACAAGCCTGGAAAGTCCCATGGATGGAGGAGCCTGGTAGGCTGCGGTCCATGGGGTCGCAAAGAGTCAGACGAGACTGAGTGAATTCACTTTCACTTTTCACTTTCATGCATTGGAGAAGGAAATGGCAACCCACTCCAGTGTTCTTGCCTGGAGAATCCCAGGGACGGGGGAGCCTGGTGGGCTGCTGTCTGTGGGGTTGCACAGAGTCGGACACGACTGAAGCGACTTAGCAGCAGTAGCAGCAGCACAAGCCTGGAAAATCCCATGGAAGGAGGAGCCTGGTAGGCTGCAGTCCATGGGGTTGCTAAGAGTCGGACACTACTGAGCAACTTCCCTTTCACTTTTCACTTTCACGCACTGGGGAAGGAAATGGCAACCCACTCCAGTGTTCTTGACTGGAGAATCCCAGGGACGGGGGAGCCTGGTGGGCTTCCCTCTATGGGGTTGCACGGAGTCGGACACGACTGAAGCAACTTAGCAGCAGAAGCAGCACAAGCATAACTGTATACAAAAATATCAATAACCTCAGATATGCAGATGACACCATCCTTATGGCAAAAAAGTGAAGAACTAAAGAGCCTCTTGATGAAAGTGAAAGAGGAGAGTGAAAAAGCATATCATAATAGTAATTACCGTTGCCCCCAAGAGCATTGAGATGATTTCTTATAGAAAGTGTGATTATATGTAAGAAATTAAGATATGATCAAACAACATTTAGACAGTCCTGTATGAATACATAGGCACAAAATAAAATCATGAAAAACATTCTGTTGTTAAGACATTCCTGCCTCTAGCATGAAGTTAAATATGGAAAAATATATTTTATTTTCTAAATAAATAAATGTTTAAAACAATATCAAATTTAGGTAATTATGAAAAATAATAATTTTGAAAACTTTAGTAAGGAAGATTTTGTGTATGCCATAATAAAAATCACATGTGTATCATAACAGATACCTACTTTAGAGTCTTCATTAAAAAATCATTTAAAACACAGCTATATGTCTTAAATGTAACCATGAATAATGTTACTTATATTTAAAAATACTATAAATAAGAACATTTAACGTGCATGTATTTCAGGGCATGAAAAATTAAATTTTCAAAATGATTTGATATAAATAAAACGTGTTAATAATTGTTAAAACATCTAGCAAAACTGTCCATGGTTTTTCTTCTAAGCACTTCTTTATATGTGAATGATTAATTCAAACATTATAAAATTAATTCCTTAGCTCATGTATTATATATTTCAGACAGATATTCATATAGAAAAATCTTTATCATCACCATTATGCCTAGTGTGTAATGCAGATTTAAGGTAAACACAACCTTTAACAGTACACAATGTATGTATAATATACAAGTATGCATATGCAATCCAAGTACAATTTGTATTGAGTTTTGCAATCATGCAATCCACCAGCATCTGAAATCAGGAAGACAAAACAAAATCCTGACTTTTGGATCTGGAACACCTACAATGCAATCCAAAGCTTTAATGTTTGTTAGAAATATTAGAGGAACTTGAGAAAGTCACTCAACTTCTTTAAAACCACTTTCCTTATTTGGAAAGTGAATTTAATTAAGCTTGTTTATCTCTTATTTTTAGTTAATTATTATCAAAGTATTTCAGACAAATATGCAGGCATAATATAGCACAACACTTCTTTCATCAGTAAATACTGATGTTACACTGTATTTTTCAGATATATTTTTACACCTCATGCTGCTTTCTTTGAGAAACAATCTCAGTTTTGTTATACCTTAGAATACAGTGCAGTGATTTTAATGATTCTTATACATTTTTCTAAAAAAAAAAGGTCCATTAATTCCTATTTTTAATTCATGTTTAATGTAATCAAGGAAATAAAAAACATTTTAATAGTTAAATGATCAAGCTACATAACAAACATTGCTGGAAAGTCTGAATATATTTCACCATGAAAGCAAAATTATTAGCTGATGAACATGTTCACTGATGTATATTCAGCCCAGTTCCATTAAAAAATAATTAAATAAAGGGAAAAAAAAAAGGTTTCCAAGGAAGCAGCCTGAAATGCTTTACTGGTATTAAAGAGCAATCATAAAATAGTAGCTTTTCAGGTAGGTGGTTTTTTTGTCTATATTGACAGTTTCTGCTACATTGCTTTTGAGGGAAAAAGTACCTTTCTTTATTGACTTAATCTACTTGCTAATACATTTATTTTTTCTTTTGAACCCTAGTCAAAATATCTTTAATTGAATTTTTTTTCTTCAAAATGATATTGACCATTCAAGCTGATAAAAATCTTTATCAGAGGAGTGCTTTATTGTAGGTAATGGAATTGCTTACATTATCTACACCTAAGGGTTTCAAATATAAAGTAAGACAATAAGTAGCAACAGATAAGAACAGAAGAATAAACTCTAGAAAGCTGTTAGAGGAACAAAATCACTGTTGTATCCTGAATCATAAAAACATGTATTTTATGTTTTTAAAAGAGCAAAGTCAACAAGGACACATACACTGTTTTCAAGTGAATAAATATATTTAGTTTTACTTTAATACCATGGTTTAAACCCAACTTTTGATCGTGCATATTATATTTTACAATAAGAAATTTCATACCATAGTTCTAAATGTTACCACCATTAACTATGATTATTTCACTTCCTGTTTAAAACAAATATAGAATTCAGTAAAACCTGCTTTGTTCTCCTTAGCCCTATGGCTCTTCTGTTGCCCTGCACTACGAGACTGAGACATTTCTGGGTTCGGTCACTTATCCTTTCAATAAACTACAACATGCAAGAGTGCCTTGTTGCTACCCGGACATTTGATAGTTAAAGTGAGGTATTATAGAAAGGTGATAAACAAGGACACACAGAAATCAGGCAGTATGCCAAGACCAGGAGACAGGGTTTTTTATTTTTTTAATAAGACATTCAACAAACTTCTCCTCAATATGAGGTCAATGGCCAATAAACTTTCTTCACTTGTTTAGAGATATAATTTTTTTTTACTATCTACAGAGAGAATAAGACTCTTCACGATTTACTTCATTTGAAGACATATATTTTCATCTTTTGATCTCAATGCAAGGGAAAAATAGAGGCAATTTAGTTCTTCAGTAAGAACTGTTATGCAATGATGGGCCAAATTAGAATCACTGCTTTTAAATTTATCTAATATACATAGAATATACTGAAATTAAACAAAGACTATAACCAGAGACACAAATGATACGGATGAGAAGGTTAAACAAAAAATATGTACTGCCAAGTGGAATATTATATTTAGAACAGCTGTATATAGAGAAATTTAAAATTAAAAGTCTATTTTTGTTTTAAAAATACAGCAGGTAGGAATGTTAGTTTAAACTAATCCACTAATTCTTTATGCAATTGTGTACAAATGCAAAAAGTGTGAAATACTTGGAATGGAAACATTTCTGTATTATATACTCTGAGAAATAGCTAATGCAGGAAATAATGGAAAACTGATTTGATATTTAGCATATCAGATTTCTGATACATTTATTATCAAATAATGATGTAAGCTAGGTTGAAATATTGTGTACTGGTTTAAATAAACCTTCAGTGCATGTAGGATTCCACAGGGCCTTGAAAAGAAGAAAACAAAAATAAATAAATGAATGACATCAAATTAATAAAATGAAATAAACACATACTTTAACATGAATGTTTAAAATGTTTAAACACAAATTAAAAAAAAAAACAACAACAACACACAGACCAACATAAATCTATTCTAGGTGAAAACTGTTATTAAAACTCATTAAATATATTTATATTAGTAATGTTTCCAAGCTCCGAACTTCCAATTAAATACTTTACAACCAAACACAAGGTGAAAGAGTGAGGACCAGTTAGCAAAATTTTATTCCCTTGGTTTTATAAGTGGAGTGAAAAAGTAACAGTTTTACTCAACTCTTCATATAGTCTTCATTTCCAGAAAATTAAATAATTAATAGGTAAGTCTATATGGTTCTCCTGATATTTTTATAGATCATCCTGAACACAAAGCTCCAAAAGAATTTTCAACCTACCACAATTATTATTACTTTAATGTATTCTTTATTGCAATTTTAAGTGACAGGAAATTAAAACATTTCAAAATATTTCACCTTTAAAAAAAGGAACTCCATTGTTCAGACATTGTGTATAAAAAGAAATAAAGGGTCTAAGAAGTCTAGAATATGGCAGCTGCTCCTAAGGAATGCAAAATTCAGTTGGAGAGACAGAAATGATATTGAAAAGATTAGCCATACTACAAGATAGTAAGTTCCATATCAATACACAGGAGATATATACATAAATATATAGCGCATATAACAATATCTAGTACTGACAGCTACAGGTTAGGGTTTCAGGACCAGTAACTGTGGAAAGTATTCTACGGAAAGAGAGATCACTCCAGATCAAGGGTAGAGGATTGAAGTTGGGTTTAAAAAGAGACACATTATAGAGGAGGGGCATTTTAAACAAAACAGTTAAAAACAAAACAAACCAAAAACACTAAACAAGGGAGACAAGAACTAGCAACTTGTGTTGGAGCAGCTTAAGTGGAATAAAATGTTTATGTTTGGGAACAGTTAGAGCTAAAATTGCTTAAGTAGGAAAGAGTGTAATTTTAGCAGCTAGAATGCTGGTTTGAGTAATGTGGATTTTATCTTTTAAGCCTTAGTCAGCCATTAAGAGTTTTAAAGTAGAAATACAACATACTGCAAGGTACATGTTTGTGATTATTTCTTTTAGATTTATCTGTGATGTATATATAGATTAGAATAAGTAGAGACTTGAAGTAGGAAGTCAAGACCAAAACCAATGGAAATCCACCCTAAAGCAGCAATCAGTACTGGAAAGTGACTGTTCTTTATGATCCAATTTGTCATGTCAAGATGTTCCGGTTTTGTGAACAGTTGATCACTCAGGTTACAGCTCAGAGGCAACATCCTCAGGTCTTCCCTGATGAGTCTTCTCTCACAGTGAAGGCACAAGTGCTCCTACTTCACTGGACTCATCACTTAATCTCACCTGTCTGCTTATTTACATCATGGTCGTTTATCACCAAGTGAAACTCTGTCTCTTCATTTCTAGGTTATTTCCTGTCCTTATCCACAAAATGACAAGTTTATGAAGAAATAAAACTTGTGTATTCCTTGTTCACTGCTACCGAGAGAGTCAATTCCTAGGCAGATTGTTAAGAAGTCCAGGGTCCCCAAAGAGGAGAAAGGGCTCTGGGGCCCTCAAAGTGGAGACAGGAGTCTGGAATTCTCAAGGAAGAGGAAAGGGCAAACTTTTTTTTTGTCTACATTCCTTGCTGCTAAGTCGCTTCAGTCGTGTCCGACTTTGTGCGACCCCATAGACGGCAGCCCACTAGGCTCCTCTGTCCCTGGGATTCTCCAGGCAAGAATGCTGGAGTGGGTTGCCACTTCCTTCTCCTACATTTCTTAGTCTTATTCAATTACACAACTCAGTTTAAACTCTGTACTAGGGATTATACAACAACAATGTATCCTGCTTGAGGACAGTTTCTCCTTCCTGAAAACCTTCTGACTAATCCTGATATTTCAGAATGTATATTATGGGAGTGGGTCTGGTAGGATCTTTCTATTGTTAAATTCTAATCTTGTTATCCTAAAATGTAAATTGTGGGAGTTGTTGCTGCTGCTGCTGCTAAGTCACTTCAGTCATGTCCGACTCTGTGTGACCCCAGAGACGGCAGCCCACCAGGCTCCTCTGTCCATGGGATTCTCCAGGCAAGAACACTGGAGTGGGTTGCCATTTCCTCCTCCAATGCATGAAAGTGAAAAGTCAAATTGAAGTCGCTCAGTCGTGTCCGACTCCTAGCGACCCCATGGACTGCAGCCTACCAGGCTCCTCTGTCCATGGGATTTTCTAGGCAAGAGTACTGGAGTGGGGTGCCATTGCCTTCTCCAAATTGTGGGAGTGGGTCTGGTAAAACTTGCACAAACTTGAGACGTTCTTTTGATTCATTGTAATAACTAATTAAAAAGTATATAACTCCATTGCTAACACTAGCAAGGGGGCATTCTTTCTGCCCCCTTCTGATGTCTATATCAGAAGCTTTCTCTATCTTTTTTATACTTTAATAAAACTTCATTACACAAAAGCTCTGAACAATCAAGCCTTGTCTCTGGCCCCGGATTGAATTCTTCTCCTCCATAGGGCAAGGATCCTGGCATCTTTCGTGGTTAAACAACAACAACCTTTCACTATAATCTCAGTGCCGGGATACCTTTTTTACTTTTATTTTTTAAATGATTATATAAATGAAAAAGGGTATACTCTCTTGAAGGTGGAAGTAAACTCAAGGCTTTGCTTGTATGTTCTACAGATAAGCATTTATGTATTTGCCAACCAAACATGTTATTTAAAAAAAAAAAAAAAAAAAATTCTCCAGAATCATTAAGGCTAACATTTAAATGGATATTCAGTGTTTGGTATCTGTTCCCCAAATGGTAGTTGAATGAATGTAAAAAGAAAAAATATATTTTATAAATGTTAAAAATCTAGAATCTATATCCCAGTGTATTTTGTGACTCCTATCATTCATGTTTTTAATAAAGCTCTAACACAGATTCACCTTTTAATATTCTAAAATGGAGAACATATAATAGATTAAATATGTTCAGTGAGATAGATGTCAAAGTATATGATCCTAGCTTTTGCTTCTATAAGTAGTTTATAATATTCTAATATTTGTCATGTGAAGAGGACAAAAAACCTCAATAACTCTCAGTCCTTTTTAGCTGGCAGAGCATGAGGTGAGGGCAGGAAATTACCAGGAATATTAAAGCTCAACTAATGAAAATAAACGGTTCCCCTTAACTTGACTGTAGAGACAACAGTAATTTTAAAAAATACAGTACTTTTTCATGATTAACCACTCTGGGGATACTGCAACAGCTTTACAGCCTCATTGTTTCACTTATTAATGTAAGTCTAGAGATTATTCCCTATCAGAACATTGATGTTTCCTCTTTTTTGGCAAGCACTGGGTAGGGAGGCTTCCCAGCCCTCCATTATGTGAATGAGCCATCACTAAACACCTTCCTGTTGATGGATATTTTCTGTTGTTTTCATCTTTAACTAGAAGATCTTATAAAAAGCTATTTCGTATATAGCAAAACATATGTACTATGTCAAGTTCTAGAGACAGTATTGATAGATGGAGAATAAAATCAGGTACATCTTTGTTAAGATTTTTCAAAATCTCTCTCAAGAGGGAATTATAATATATGACAATGCTATTCTTTAAAGTGTAAATAATTGAGAAAAGTAAAATGGATATTTAAAAGATCACATGATTGAATAATATCTAGTCATTTAAACTATAAAGTAAAAGTTATTAATATCACAGTACAATAATACCCATGCTAAAATATGTAAACATGGTATGTTTATGTACATATATTTACAGATATACTCTGGATTCAGTGTCTGCATGTTTATTTTAACATGATAAAAAATCAAAATATAGGGGAAAAAAACCTTTAAAAGAGTAGAAAATAATACATACACTTGGAGCAAGTAATGTTTGTCTTAAGGCCCAATAATGACTCATTACTGATGTGCCCTTAAAGAAGAAAATTTAATCCTTCTTGACTAGAGTTTGTAGCAACTTTCTCACAAATTAAAAATAACTAAATAGCATTTCTGGAGCAATACAAAGTGTTTCTTATAATCTCAAAATTTGAAAAACATTGTATTTCTAATTCTAGTCTCATCTTAGACTGAAAAAATGACTAATTCATCAATTTTTATGTTATACTTTTCCAATGTAAGAAAATACTGAACCTATTTATATTTCTTTTTGAAAATTACACTGTATTAGACTAAAGCTTAAAAAAGTTTTCCTGTAATTTGATGGATTAAATCCAAATCTGTAAATCCACTTATAAGTACAAAGCTCATAAAATAATGACAACCCTGAAGTAATTCTGAGATGTGAAGAACTATGACTCTTTAAGTACTCTGAATTGCAAATTACATTCCTTTTCATATAAATTTTCTCTACTGTAATTCAGCTATATATGTTTAAAATTCTAATCATCATCTTAAAAATGTGGCATCATGCAAGGGTGTAATTTTCTGATAGTCTTGGTATAGAGCATGAGGTTAATGTTACATGTGGCTCTCTTTTAGAAAATTTTCTGTAATGCATTATTCTGAAAATTCTAATTCCTTTGCCTATTTGGTATGAAGCCAAACATTTATGGAAGTTATTTTTTCTTTAGTTCTCTACAGTTATTTATAAATTATTAAAACACTATACATCCTTATTTTGAAACAATAATACATGACTTAGCGACTGAACAACAAAAAAATCCAACATTTTAATGTTTTTCCCTCAAAATTATTACTGTTTCTTTTACTGGCAGAAGATATAAGCTAGTGAAGGTGAACAGAACTTATCTCGAAATATGTCTCTTTAGTATAAAAACTGCACTGAATTAAGAAAATGAGATTTTTAAGAAACTACAGACACAGAAGAAGCTTTGAAAACTGAGTAAAGTTAGCCTTTCATAAGAAACATTTACATTATAAGGGAACTCTCCATTTTTAAGACTGCCTCACTCTATACCAGAAAGAAGATGTTGACTACTCTAGAAACTCTTACCAATGGAGAGGGCACTGACTTAAATCTTTGTAACAACCATAACCTTGCTGACTGTGTTGTTCCCGGTTACCTCCCTTAACTTGCCTCCCCACTGCTACACCTTTCTTTCATCTCTAGCTGGCAATGGTATTTATAGTGTTGACTTGGCTGTTTTAGGGAGTTAACTCAGTTTCTTTGTATATCTTACATGTAAACAGAAAATATACATGTTATTAAATTTTGCTTTTCTCCTGTTAATGTCTTTTATGATGGGATCACTCAGTCAAGAACCTAGACAGATAGAGGGAAAATTATTTTTCTACCCCTACAGTTTGAGATCCACAGTGGGACCTGCTGAAGCACCATAGTTCCTCTGGAGTCTGCTAAGGGAATCTGGAAAACGGGCAGAAGCTAGCCAAGCGTAATATTTCTTACCAAAGGCAGGTTTCCTGGGTCTGTCTCCCTATAGACAGATACAGATGCCTTTTGGGATGCCTCTAGCATCTATGGTCAAGCCATAAAAAGCCTATTGATTTGAGATGCTATTGTGATTAATGTGTCATGCGAGTGTATGTTCAAGCGAGTGTATGCTCCTCGGTTCTTTGTCTCGTCACAACAAAGATTTGGAGCAACGGACATTAAAGCCCTCGGCACGTCACAGCTCTCGGGTCTTGGACAAATTGTGTTATAGCTCTTAGGCAAATCAGTGTTACAGCTCTATTTTATTTAGAAGATAGCAGGAGAGAGAGTGAAAAAGAGAGAGAGAGAGAAAGAGAGAGAGAGAGAGAGAGAGAGAGAAAGAGAGAGAGAGAGAGAGAGAGAGAAAGAGAGAGAGAGGCAAAGAGCACACGCACGTGGGAGAGAGAGTCTGAGAGAAAGCATTTTGGCTCCTCCTTTTATATGTTTTTTCCTCTACCTGGGCCTGCCCTATGCAAATTGGGCTTAGCCAGGAGTGCTGTTTGTTCTGCCTGAAGTCTTCACTCTGGTCCTTGGACCTTCCTTTGACCTTCCTTGTCTTTTAGCCACCGCCATTTTGGACTCCTTTTCCCTATTCTACCTACCTAACAAATGTAAGATCCTACTTGTCAATAACCAGATGATGAATCCTGTCAACTGGAAAAACTTCTATATTTGAAGAAAAAATTAGAGAGCTCTCATTCTAACAATTTTCTTTTTGGTACCTATGGAAAGACCAAATTGAAAAGAGGACACTAAGAATTAAACTAGCCTGCCTTACAGATTCCTCTAACAAGATAAAATCACAAAGCCTCATTTATCATGCCTTTCAGCAGAAACTATCACATTTAGAGAACAGTTATAAAGATTAGTGGACATTCACATTCACAGAAACCCTGATTGGTAGCTAAAGGGTGTTCTTCCCATCCATGATTACACTGTATTTATCAGATAAGCCAGAAGTCCTCTTGGGAAAATCCCCTCACAGAAGAAACAGATGACCAGATTTTCTCTCAGGCCCTCTTACAAACTGATCAAGAAACATCAGCTAGAGGCTAATATTCAGGTACTGACCGAAACAAAAGTAGAGCCTTTCTCTTCAAAAGGTTAATTGATCTAAGGTTGAATTGTACACTCGGGAGAAAAAAAAAGTAACATGATAAGGCCTTTGCTGAATGCTCTATATACATTTTTCAGAAAGGCATACTGCACTAAACCATAAAGCTCTTGGATTTTTCCATTTTAGTTGGAAATCCTCTACCTGATATAAACTGAAAATAATCTAGTTGGATGGGAAGCTCAGTCCCTTGACATATAATTTAGGCTACAACTAAATTCTTTGAGGAATTAGAAACAACTTTGCCTTTCAAATCTTTGCAAAACCAGAGCTGCAGCTCTAGAAACGATTGGAAGTCCACCTTTCCTTTTTTTTAACCCCCTCCCCCTTAAAGTCCTCTATTCATCTCAAAATGCTTTCAAAAGGTTGGTTCTGTGTGCTTAGTTGAGTCTGATCCTGCGACCCCATGGACTGTAACCCACCAGGCTCCTCTGTCCAGGAGGATTCTTCAGGCAAGAATACTGGAGCAAGTTGCCATGCCCTCCTCCTGGGGATCTTCCCAACCCAGGGATTGAACCCAGGTCTCCCTCATTGCAGGTGGATCTATTACCATCTGAGCCACCAGGGAAACCCAACACTTTAGAAAAATAAGGAAAGCTTAAATAGTAATTATTTCAGGCCTCTGATAACAGGCAAATATAACCCCATTTTGGAGAAAATTTGGATATTTTCTCTGTGTCTTTGAAATGTAAATTTAAAAATTTACCAAATCTTAAACTTTTTCTATTCCACCTTCTCTAGAACCTAAGAACCACTCTTTGAAATGCTAACTTTAGGGAGATGCTTCTTATCAGAAATAGAAAAAAGGAGCTATTTTTAAAATGGGCAAATGAAAAATTCCAAGTCTCTACAAATTCTAGGGTGGGGGAAAAAAAAAAAAAAAAACTAAAACAAGAACAACAAAGACAACAATAACAAAAACAAAATTGCAAACATCTTAATGGACAAACTTCCAGAAACATAATTTGGATCCATCTGATCTCAAAAACTAGTCAAGTACTAGTAATACACCTGACTCATAGCTAAATTTTTTAAATGAAAGCTATAAGACCTATATTTGTGTCTGTATGTTTATAGATGTCTATATATGCATGTTGTAGATGTGTGATATTTTTCTACCTCCAGATGTCACTGCCAAAATTATTTTGTAAAAGACCTCTACTTAATTGACTTCAAATAAGTGCTTTATGAATTAAGTAATCCTGAAACTTGCAGAAATACAGTAATCCAATTTAAAAAATTCACAGAATATTGAATAATCACCAGTAAATAAAAGCTATCTGAAGTTTATTGGTTTAATTAAAAGACATAACTTCAGTGTTAACAACATTAAATATAATGCAGACATGTAACACTCATTCTATCTGGGTTTACTAGTCAAAGAAGTTCATACTATCTCTGTTACAAAATTTATAGGTAAAACAAACAGCTTAGGATGATGGCTGACTTTGTCTAATGTCACACAAAGTTTTCAAAAGTAATTGAAACATAACTGTTGAGAACAAGTGATTTAAGTAGGATAAGAGTTTTTAGTTGAGCTTTTCAGCAATAATTATACATTACTGTATGTCTACTTAAGTAGTTTCGCAAATCCTTTTGGTAATTTCCGTCCTTAGAGTTTTGCTGAGTAAAGTGATAGAATCTTATTGAATACATAAATTATTTCCAAATAAGACATAATATTAAACAATTATTACTGAATACAGGCTTATCTACTTTTGAATTCCTATGATAGAGGAACTTATTATATTTGGGTTTGTTAGTGAATATTTCTTGTGTTACATTGAAAGACTTTACTATTAAAAAGATGACAAACCTCTGGAAATTATAAAATTTATTAATAATTAATTTGCCAAGGTAAAGAATGGTGTAGTAATATACACCAATCTGCCTACCAATGCAGGAAATGCACGTTTGATCCCTGGGCTGGAAAGATTCCCTGGAGAGAGAAATGGCAACCCACTCCAGTATTCTTGCCTGGGAAATCCCATGGACAGAGGAACCTAGCAGGCTCCATCGCAAACAGTCAGAAGTGACTCAGTGACTAAAACAAAAAGTAACATACAGTCTATAATTGCTTACTTCTTAATGTTCACTATAAAGTTCATAAGAGTTAAGAATTCTAATTAATGTGATTAAAACTACTAGAAACAGTAAAGGAAATAGGTGTATGCAAGGGAAATAATATCTGTTCTTGGCTTAAAAAAAAGTATGAGGTATAAATTCCTAGAAATATGATATGTATTTCTATATATTTTAGGTTCAATCTAAAATTCTTTATGGAAGTTACTGAAAGTTAATGCTTTTAGGGAGTCAATGTGACTACTACCTTTGAAAAACAGTTAAATATTAATTCATACAAAATATGACATAATTAGATCACAAATATACCCAGCCAATATTTTTCTAATTCCAATTTAATCATATTAAAATTTGAATAGCGATTTAAAACATATTAGTGTATAATTTAATTCTTATTATATACATGCAAAAGTTTAAAAATTTGCATCTAATCCTATGCTGTATAATAAAAATAGTAAATAAATGTAGGTTCTTTTTTAAAGTTATGTCATGTAAGTATTTGTGTGTATGTATGCGTTTAGGTATATATACAGCTTTACTGATGGGCTTCTCTGGTGGCTTCGATGATAGATAATCTGCCTGCAATGCAAGGCATTGGGTTGGGAAATGGGAATCAATTCCTGGGTTGGGAAGGTTCCCTGGAGAAGGTAATGGCTACCCACTCCAGTGTTCTTGCCTGAGAACAGTAGAGGAGCCTGGTGGACTACAGTCCATGGGTCACAAAGAGTCAAGACACCACTGAGTGACTAACACTTTATATATTTATCTGTATAATATTTTTATACTTATATTGCAAGGATATGTGTATATATATATAAAGAATAAATTTCATTTTACAGATTTTCTTACTTGTAGACCACATTAAAGGAAACGATTCCTTTCTCTAGAAATCAGTAAATATAAACACTCAAAGATTTACATTGAACAAGTACTTGAGTAAACTTAGAACTTAATACAAATTCTGATTAGCAACAATTCCATAATCATGATAAATAGACACTGAGAGATGTCTTTAGTATATACATTTTGTTTTCTTCCCTCAGAAGGGACTCTCTTTTATGCAATGACATTTAGCATACTGGAAAATACTAAAATGACTTCTAGAATTTTCTAAGGAACTATCTGAAATTTTGAAATTAGATTTCCTACAGAGATGGCAATCTCAGATGGAAATAGAAGTGGGTTGGAAAAATTTTCTTTTCAACAAATAGCTACTTTTCTCATATCAGTACTATCACAGAATCAACATAATTTTAAGCAAGTATGATACTCACTATTACTAGTTGAAGGAGAGCAAAATATACTACACCAAAACATGCTTCTTTGACAAATGGTTTATCTTGAGTTTGTTATTTTTAAGAAACAGCAGGAGAAGCTCTAAAAAACTAAGAAGTTACCTTTTGTAAGAAGAATTCACATTTTTAAGATGAACCTCTATTTGTAAGAGTATCTCCTTCTCTGTACCAGAAGAAGGAAGATGACCAAATCTCTAGAAAATTCTATTTATGAAGAAGGCACCAACTTAAATCTGCATAACAATCATATCCTTTGTTTACTGTATTTTTTCCTGGAAACTTCCCATAACCACCCTCCCTACTCCCATCCTTTCGTCTTCAGCTAGAAATGGTGGTGGTTTAGGCCATTTCAAGGAATTACTGCTTTCCTGGGTATCTCCCACTTATACAGGCAGTATACATATTACTAAACTTGTTTGTTTTCTACAGCTATTCTGTCTCTTATTATTGCAGAGTGGGGTCCTCGGCCAAGAAGGGTAGAGGGAAAGTAATTTTTCCTCCCCCACATAATTTGAGCTATATAAAATACTTGTGAGTGTGCTCTTTTGCTTTGTTTTAATTAATATTTCTATAATTATATGAGTTTTCTTGGTTAAAACTTAGCCTTGCTGTTTCCCCCATCAGCATTTCAACCACAGATTCACTTAACAAAAGAACTATCAGTTAACTAACACCAATTCTATGTAGCAAGAATTAAAGACCTGGAGATATTCCAGGAATGATCTAGTTCCTAGATGAAGATTCAGGATTTTAAAACGAACCATTCAATGCAGTATGTTAAGGACAACTGCATGTTGTCATCCATGTTTTAAAAGGTGATTTTCACCTCACCTGGTTGACTATGCTGATTTGCATTTAATATTATTATGTCTTCTAAAAGGCGCAAAGTAGTCACTGCAAAATATTAGTTCAATATAACAAATATAGAGTAAAAATGTAGGGTAGCAGTATGTACTTCTGTATGATTCTTGTGAATAAAGTAAAATAATGCATACTGATTTGTTACAGATTTTTTAGATTATAAAAATAACATTAGAGTCTTTTAGTTAATATATTCATTTTTCACCAAGTAATTACTTAGTGCTTTATTCACTTTTAGTAGCATATCTCTAATAAATGGGATGTGTAGATATACAATGAAATCTAATTATACATTTAAAGTTTATACAGTTAGCACTGCCTGGGCTGAAGAATAATGGTACAGAGAGAGAGAAGAGGGTGGAGACAATGCAAGCAAAAAAAAAAGGAAGAAAAGCAAATGTAATTTACTTATCGAACTTGATTTCACCCAGCTTTCTTCTCAGTGCCTATGATAAGTGAATATGATCTTAAGAGGCTGAGCAGGCTGTTCCCTCGGGTGGTCTGGGTTCCGCTAGTGTGAGTCGCTTGGTATACTGGGTCTGATTCTAGGGTTTAATGTCTATTTTTATAACAGAGGGCCCCTAAATGAAGCCAATTATTCTTATCCATGGAGCCAAGACACATCAATTTGTTCTGACTGAGGGTCTTCAACAGGTTTCAAGATGCACACCACAAAAGGATTTCTGGCTACTGGTGATTTTCACCTCACCTCCTTCAAGTCTCACAAGGCACATGTCACCCTCAGATCTGTCCAGATTACTTGATATAAAGTTTCTGATCATAACCCTGACCATACCCCTACACTCACAATTATCTTTTCCCTGTGTTTTTTCTCTTTTATATTGCACTTAGGAGCTTCTAACATACCATATACTTTGCTTATTTTTGTTTTGTTTTAAATATAATAATGAAATGCAAACTCCCTGAGGGATTATTTGTTTGGTTAAAGGATGTAGCTCAAGTACGCAGAACAAGGCCTGGCTTCCAGGAAGCACTTATCAATATTTGTTGAATGAATACATGCATGGATTTTCAGAAGTGATGCCCTCAGAATGTTACCACTAGGTAAGCTGTGATTCCTCCATTAATTAGCAAACAAGTGTGGCAGATGTTGTTTCCAGTGTTTTCATCAATGTTCTTGTCTGAAAGTTGCCTTTAATGTAATACAAAAATTGGACTTCAAAAGAAATACACAAATGAGACCCAGAA
The DNA here is from genome assembly GCF_029378745.1 of Bos indicus. Taxonomy (NCBI): domain Eukaryota; kingdom Metazoa; phylum Chordata; class Mammalia; order Artiodactyla; family Bovidae; genus Bos; species Bos indicus. The sequence goes on from NC_091765.1 coordinate 34,439,643, forward strand.
GGACACATCAAATGGTAAACTGCTTGTGATTATGAATGACTTTGTTTTCTGCTTCTTGTGTTTTTTGGCTTTCTGTTATACACATGTTAACTTTTAAGTATTAAATGCTATTTTAAAAACCTTACAAAAAAAGAGAGAAAGAAAACCTGGAATATATCATTCAGTTTTAAACCTGATTTTTTTGTTGTTGTTGTTTCTAAAAACCAACATAAATACCTGAGCTAAGTAAATATTAAAGAATGAAGCACATTGGGGGAAGGCACTCCTTTACTAAATACTGGATCACATTGAAGCATGATCAGGATAAGAACTGAATTTAAGAAAGATGATAGCAACAGATGGATCTAAAACAGATTTAAGAAACTACACTTTATTAGCAGTCGGATGAGACAGCCTAATCAATAGTTATTCAATCTTAGAATCGGACTTAACCCATGAAAGTGTTAGTCACTCAGTTGTCTCCCACTCTTTGTGATCCCATAGACAGTAGCCTGCCAGTCTCCTCGATCCACAGGATCTTTCCAGGCAAGAATACTGGAGTGGGTTGCCATTTCCTTCTCCAGGAGATCTTCCTGACCCAGGGATTAAACACTGGTCTCCTGAATTGCAGGCAGAAGACCAGGTACCTTCTGAGCTACCTGGGAAGCCCGGGCTTAACACATAAATTGACATAATATATTAGCATAACACAAAATACTCTCCTGCTCTAATAGCTAATAAAACAATTAGTGTAAAAACTAATTACTCTTATTCCTTACATTATGAACAATTTTCTTATTTGTTAGAATTCCCTGAACACTACTAACTGTGCCAGGAGGGCCTGCAAAACTAAACATGAGAAAAATAGCATAGATTGCAAATACACAGGTAATTGCATTGAGTTTTTCAAAATCTGTATTCATAATGCAACTAGTTAAGTAGAAAGCTGTGTTTATAAAGCAAGTCCCACCCTTGGAAATGCATTAAAATATTTGCAGAACACACAGAGGTGTGAGCATACATTTCCATACTGATTTATGCTTCACTCATGTATGACTGAGACATAATGTGTGTGAAACCACAGTTCAGCTGATTTTAAAATAGCCATATACAAACTATTAATAATATTTAGAATGACAGTGATGAATAATAATACCTGATGAAATACCTGGTAACTTTAAAACTCTTAAAGTATGAACAAAACATTCCTAGTTCAACTAAACACTTGTTTTAAATATAAGTGTAAAATATATGCCACTGAGTGGAAGATCTTCAAACTTCAATGTTTCTGCCTAAAAGAGCAGTCTCAAGACACTGTGACTGTTCTGAGTCAAGTTTAGGAAGTAACTGAAAGGAAAACTTACACCTAAAGTTAATCAGTCACTTTGAAAATGACAATCTTCTGTAGAACAACAAAGTGTTAGTCACTCAGTCGTGTCCGACTCTTTGCGACCCCGTGGACTACAGCCCACCAGTCTCCTCTGTCCATGAGATTTTCCAGGCGAGGATACTGGAGTGGGTTGCCATTTCCTTCTCCAGGAGGTCTTCCCAATCCAGGGATCGAACCCAGGTCTCCTGTACTACAGGCAGATCCTTTACCAACTGAGCTACAAGGGAAGCCCAAGGAAGTTAAAAAATTGTCCATAATGGTGTCAAATTAATTAAAGGATCTGAATCTTCTCACTGTCAGAAAATAAAATTTCAGTGTAGCATTTTGGTCATTCATTCTCAACTGCTTTAACCAAAATGTTATTTGCAGTAGTTCAAACTATAAAATTTTTATAGGCAGCAAATGTGCTTTGTTGAAGTATCTATTTATACAGCTGATGTAATCAGAAGAATCTTGCCTACCTCTTAACATAATCTTGTAATCGACAACATTGCTACCTGACTACATCTATTCATCTTCCATTCTGTTGTAATAACACAACTGACACCTAAGAAATTATTCTTTGATCTTTCAATAAACTAAACCTGTGCAGACAGAGGAGGGTGAAAGAGGTTAAATTGGCATTGATTATTTAAGACACATTCATCATTTATTTAACAATCTCCCTCATCATAAGAACTATTGTGTTTATAGGCCTTTGCTGAGACACTCTGAAATTATTTTTAAATAATTCTTGCCACTTGCATTAGAAGTCAGAGCATGTTGTACTTTAACATTAGTTTTAAGACTCTTGATAAATCTGTGGCAGGCTAGAAGTTGTTTATTGTACAAACCTTTGAACTTAATCACTGTAGTGAATTTGGAAATTTGGAACTTTCTTTTAATAGTTTTCATTATAATTAATATCTTTTGGGAAATTAATATCTTTTGAAATTTTGAAATTTCTTTTAATAGTTTTCATTATAATTAATATCTCCTGGGGATTCTATTTCCCATCTTAAGCAAAATGTGTAGTAACAGCTATCTTCACAAGGAAATTATATTAATAGATACTGTAGTCTCTTATAGGGCTTCCCTGGTGGCTCAGAGGGTAAAGCATCTGCCTGCAATGCAGGAGACCTGGGTTCGTTCCCTGGGTCAGGAAGATCCCCTGGAGAAGGAAATGGCAACCCACTCCAGTACTCTTGCCTGGAAAATCCCATGGACAGAGGAGCCTGGTAGACTACAGTCCATAGGATCGCAAAGAGTCGGACATGACTGATTATATTCTAACATTCATGTCACTGAAACATGATCCATAAAGATCAGTAAAGAACAATTTGTGGCTGATATTGACAGCTTTAAAAAGAAAGAAGTGAAAACATCATCCATAATATGCCAGATTTCTACAAGATTTTTCTTCTCACAAATACTATTGCAAATTTCAAATAGCATGTATGTAGGTATATATATGTATATACACTTGTGATAAATTAAAGATCAAATTATATTTCCTGAGAAAATGTGAGCAAAATATCAAAGATAACAAATTATTCTTATTGCATACAAGAATATAAAAAATTATAAACCATTATTGAAAATTATAGAAAATATATTTCAGTCATGAAAAAGTTACATTAATGAATAATATTCCAAATAGTTACAACTCAGCAGATTTAAAATGCTTTACTTGTTTTATTTAAAATATTTCCCATCCCAGTTTTTTTTTTTGTTTTTTGTTTTTTTAATACCAATTGCCTTAAAATCTATTATGACAGTTACATCTAGTTACTGGTGGAAGGTTCTGCATGCATATCTTTGTCCTGATTCTGATGCTTATGTCCTAAAATATATCACCAAGAAGTACAAAATATGAAATCTTTAGAACATTATTCTATGTTAATAACTACCCAAATCATATCAGAAACTTGTACAAGGGGATCCATTAAGGACTCACCACTAAGAAATTATTCTTTAACATTACTTTTATCTAGTAAAATACATTAAGCTCTCATTGTCAGATATGAGAAGAGGCTAGGTATGATCAAGAATTAACTATGATCATGGCTTTAATTTTTGTTTACACGTTTGGAGAATTAAATACCATTGATATAAGACATTTTGTAAAATCAAGAAAAGTATGGGGCACAGACAGGCATTCAAATGTCAGGCATAAGGAATATCTAGTAGCTAGAACTTAGCTCTCTCCCCACAGATACCATCATGTCTTAGTGGGCATTTCTGACTGGCACCAATAGTGCTGTAGATCTAAGAGGGTTACATTCTACATTTACATTCAGTTATTTAGAAATTTAGAATTTAGTCTGCTAAACATCAGTCTCTTAAATTGAGTAAAATGAAATATCTGAGTGCAAATGCCTGAGTACTTCCTTTTTCCTTGTTATAAGGATAATCACTACTTTTTTAAAAGATCAGATTTCCACAAAGAATGTGCATTAGTGAACAAGTGACTTCACTTTTCTGGAACTTAGTCAACTTGTTTGAAAATTGAGGGCACTGAGATAGGTGAATTCTAAGTTTACTTGCAGCTCCTGTGTTAAATGAATTTATGTTGAAATAAGATTTAATGTGGACTATGAATTTATTGTTCTTATTGGACAACTGACTCACAGATTTAAAAACATATGGATTATTAATTGTAAAATACATACTGGTTTTATATCCCAAAGACCTAAGCACAAATAATATGTACTAGAAAAAAAAAAATTAAACAATAACTCCTCTTAAAGAGATAAATATTGAATTAGTGCACTAAAGCATATTTGAACTTACTAAAACATTTACTTTTAAATATCTGAAACATTATCATTTAAATACCAAAGCACTGGAATTGAAGAAGTATTATAGTCAGAATATTGATATCTAGAATATTTAGGTATTAAGAATAAACATGAAATGAGTATAAGAGAATAACTCAAAAGAAAGGGGTAGCTTTTAATTTTTTTAATTAAAAAATAATGCACATAACTATCTGAAAACCATTTTAGCTGAAATTCAAAACTCTGGTTTATTTCCTAATAGAGATAGACAGCTTTATGTTACATATGTTAATGTACTTTGAAAGGCAACACAAATAAGAACATGAAGATCAGTTGACATTTTATCATTAAACCCCTTCATGAAATCTAAAATTATTTCTATTCTATTATTACTTGCCAATAGAGTGGTAAAAATAATATTAATAATTTTTTTAAAAAAGCAGAGTATTCTCACAAATGTTAGGTTCAACATAAAGAAGATAACTCATTTATGTTTTCATCGAAAGAAAATTTAAAGTTGTGAACTTAGGCAAAGTGAAAATTTCATAGCTTTGTTTAAGTAGATATTTGAATCAAAGTTTTCTAAAATCATTTAGCGCTACTGGAAGTCATCTTGTATTAAAACATGTTTTACAATCTTATTTTGACAGTTCAACAAATATTTCACATGAAGAAAAAAATGCTAACTTTCAATTAAATTACTTTCTGCAGCCCACACCAAAGCCCAAGAGCTAAAATAGTATTGTAAATTTCTCTGCAAAGTTGTGCTCCCTTTTATGTGCCAGAATGTAAAAATGATGTACTTGGCCCTTGGTGATTGAAAATATAATAACTTTATTAAACTGTTAATAAATAAATCAGTACTTTCTTAAAAATAAATTGTCTTAGTATTCTAATACATCTCTTGCACATGTCTGCAAATTCACTAATTCAGAAGACTGTATTAGCGATGTTGGTTTAAAGAAATTAATAAGACATTGGTATGCTAGTCAGTGCCTGTAATTATCTTTTTCAGTTCCAGAAGGTATTTGGGGATTATTTAAGAGCAAAAGATAAATGGTGTACCACTAAATCCTATTAAATCAATGCATGGACATAGCAGCAATAGAAGTAAATAAGCTGTGGAGGTCTGAATACCAATAAAAAAGATAAAAATGGTTTTATATAGCTACTTACATCATAGCCTAGAAGTTCAGTTTGTGTGGATTTATCTACTCTTGAAGCAAAAGCCTTCTGTAAGTGCTGAACTTTTTCCTGCAGGAAAAAAAAGAGCAAAACCAAAACACATTTTTTTGTGAGTCATGTGCTTCTACACTAATGCTCCCCCCCGCATTAAAATTTGATTACTGTACAATTCATGATTGTGCATATATTTCGCAGTGGTGGTGCTTTACTTATCAATTTGAACATTCAGAGGTTTAATTTTCAGGTCATAATAACGTCATTTTTGGCATCTTTTCTTTTAATACAGGAACCACTAAGTCAGAATCATGGCTGAAAGCTAGAGACATGCTTTGCTTAAATCCAATATCAAATGATTATGCTAAGTTTTCTATAAGCTATTGTGTTTTCTTTAAATTGAGAGGATTTTACTGATACAGTTTCAGAAGTGTTTACATTTAAAATTCAAAACATTTTCAGTAAATACCATTTTTAATTATTTATTGCTTCTAATTCTCTCATTCCAAAATCTACACATTTAGGAATCTGCCCTTTAGGGGAGCCTACATGAATCCAACCCTGTTATAAATAAGAGATACAATGCATGAGCAAAGTTTGGGATTTCATATCTCAAATGCAAATGTACTAATTCTGGTCTACTAATGTGACTGGTTTCCCCGCCTGCCAATGCAAGAGACTCAGTTCAGTCCCTGGGTCAAGAAGATCCCTTGGAGGAGTAAATGGCAATTCACTCCAGTATTCTTACTTGGAGAATTTCACGGACTGGGAGCCTGGCGGGCTACAGTTCATAACGTTGCAAAAAAAGAGTTGGACACTACTGAAGAGACTTAGCATGCATATACACACAATATGACGGGGCCTCTGGCTCTGGTCTTCTTGCTACTAAATGTGTCACTTAGAGTAAAAATTATCTTTGCATATTTATTATAATGTGTTCACTGTGTGTATAGCACAGCTTGGAGTGCTGTACTCACATGATCAGACCTCATCTGGGGATTTTTTACTATGATTACCACCCATTTCAATGAGTCTGCAAAGTTTAAGTTAACAAAGTTAACTTAGGTTTCCCAAGAAGTTCATGTGATTCCACTAGGTTCTGCTTTTGTCTTATGTTGATTTAAAGGAGAATTTTATTTTGTTTTCTTCACTTGGTCAATAAAATAGCTCTATAATATTTTAATGATAAAAACTGTTATAACTCATCATTTAATTTTTTCCATGAAGAGATAGTAGTCATCACAAACCTCACTAACAATACACAAAACTAATGTTTCTTCTCCTCCCCTTCTCCCCTCAGGTTACTCCTCCCTTTCTCTTTCTTTCCCTCTCCTTAAGAAATACTCTTTCCCTTAAATTAAATTCACTTAAAAGTGAACACTCTCTCTTTCCCTTCAGTTCAGTTCAGTTCAGTCACTCAGTCATGTCCAACTCTTTGCAACCCCATGAACTGCAGCATGCCAGGCCTCTCTGTCCATCACCAACTCCTGGAGATCACCCAAACCCATGTCCATCGAGTCAGTGATGCCATCCAGCCATCTCATCCTCTGTCGTCCCCTTCTCCTCCTGCTCTCAATCTTTCCCAGCATCAGGGTCTTTTCCAATGAGTCAGCTCTTTGCATCAGGTGGCCAAAGTATTGGAGTTTCAGCTTTAGCATTAGTCCTTCCAATGAACACCCAGGACTGATCTCCTTTAGGATGGACTGGTTGGATCTCCTTGGAGTCCAAGGGACTCTCAAGGGTCTTCTCCAACACCACAGTTCAAAAGCATCAATTCTTCAGCACTTAGCTTTCTTTATAGTTCAACTCTCACATCCATACACGACTACTGGAAAAACTATAGCTTTGACTATAAGGACCTTTGTTGGCAAAGTAACGTCCCTGCTTTTTAATATGCTGTCTAGGTTGGTCATAACTTCCCTTCCAAGGAGTAGGCGTCTTTTAATTTCATGGCTGCAATCACCATCTGCAGTGATTTTGGAGCCCAGAAAAATAAAGTCAGCCACTATTTCCACTGTTTCCCCATCTATTTCCCATGAAGTGATGGGACTGGATGCCATGATCTTAATTTTCTAAATGTTGAGCTTTAAGCCAACTTTTTCACTCTTCTCTTTCACTTTCATCAAGAGGCTCTTTAGATGTTTTTCTGGAACTCTCTTGCTCTTTCCCTTAAATCCTTAATAAGATATGAAAGCTATCCAAGTTGGTTAACAAAATACATACATAATGGATTATGTATGGCCAAACCTTCTAACTTTCCTCTTATAAAACTTCTAGAGCTGCTATTCAGACAATAGTGAAATGGAGATTAGATAATCTAAGATGTAATATGTAAAGGGATGGTTTTCATTTTTTGAAAAGGGTAAGTGAAAATATGGCCACTTTTTCCAATATAAATTTAAAATGAGAATTAACAAGTTGTGTTTATTTAGACTCCTATTAGAATGTGAGGAGAGGGCAAAAAAGTAGTAAGACGTAAGGAACCAATAACATTTGCTGTCACTGAATGGTTGTTTAGAAAAAATTAGCCACTTGGAGTGGAAGTGATACGGGATCTTTCTCAGGCAATGACATTTGAAAATATTTAGAAGTGAGCGAGACCCTGACAAAGATATATATATAAACAGCTACTAGTTCAAACTTGCCTAAGGAGAAACAATGAAAGGGACCATAGAAAGAAATGAGACTGTGGTAAATCAAGTCCATGACAGAGAGGATAGAATTCTTTATCAAAGGATTTTAGGTTTATCTTAATTTTTCAAATATTATTTTGAAAATGAAATGAAAAGCCAAATAATACTTTAATTAAATTACAACAGAACTTATTTAAATACTTCCTTTCACCTTACATAAAAGAATTACAAGGAAGCAATCTGGAGAAAAGAAACATTCGAAGTGCATTAAAATTTATTTTATTGGACCATCAATTAATTTCCACATGCATGTGATTTAATATAGCTTTTTTCCAATATTTTTCTACGTAAGCAAACAATTCAATTTCTTCTTCCAGATTCTCTCAGAAGGACAAAGGAATATTAAACAATTCAGTTTTCGGCAGATACATTTTATAAGTAACTTAACCCCAGACACTTTCCAAGGAATGAAAATACCAATATTTATTAAATTGTGTTTAATTGTATAAAATTTAATATTTATTAAATTGTGTTTATTAAACTATAAACACACCTTTTTAAAAATTCTGATTCATAAAACATATGTGTGCTTATTAAACAGAATTAACAAATAACTATCACATTCTATAGGAAAAGTAAGCAAAACATGATGAAAAAGAGGAATTTTACTATGTATATTTTTTATTATTTTACACTGCTGACTTATCTGACTTTTTAATATGTGGAGGTTTTGAATTTTACAGAATATTGCTATATGAATAAAAAATATATAATGGTTTTGTCTCCAAATTTTTGATTAATCTCATCTAACATCAAGAGTAATACAACACCTGTATATTAAAATCAGCTACCATAAATAATGTTTATAAATCAAAGAAAACACAGTTTACAAACGTGCCAAAATTAGTTACTTATATTCACACTTTCCTCTACTTCTGTAATCTTTGCCACTACGCTAACAGAATATAGTTACATGCCAAGCACTGGTATCAAGTAATTTATATGAATCCTCTCAAGAATGTACAATGTCTGTTATTGTCTCTTCTCAGAAAAACAGGAAACTGGTTCTTAGTAAGTTGAAATTGTCACTAAAGGTCACATAGGCTATTAAGTGAAAGAGGCAAGTTGGAAAACCTTTATCTGTCTTCAAAATCTGGTGTCCTTTCTAAAAAGATATTCTGGCTGGAAAAGCTGCAAGTGTCATTGCTGCTTCCACTTGATGTATACAAGGACACATACCAAATGCATAGTCACTATCCAGCTAGTATGAAAATAAAACTGCCTTTGCTGTTCATCCTGCCTAAATGCTCTAATGATTCTACTAAGTCATTCTGCTGTACTATAAAAACAGTTTAAGTACATTAGATGGTGACTGCAGCCATGAAATTGAAAGATGCTTACTCCTTGGAAGAAAAGTTATGACCAACCTAGATAGCATATTACAAAGCAGAGACATTACTTTGCCAACAAAGGTCCATCTAGTCAAAGCTATGGTTTTTCCAGTGGTCATGTATGGATGTGAGAGTTGGATTATAAAGAAGGCTGAGTGCCGAAGAATTGATGCTTATGAACTGTGGTGTTGGAGAAGACTCTTGAGAGTCCCTTGGACTGCAAGGAGATTCAACCTGGTATCCTAAAGGAAATCATTCCTGAATATTCATTGGAAGGACTGATGCTGAAGCTGAATCTCCAATACTTTGGCCACCTGATGCGAAGAGCTGACTCACTGGAAAAGATCCTAATGCTGGGAAAGATTGAAGGCTGGAGAAGAAAGGGGACAACAGAGGATGAGATGGTTGGATGGCATCACTGACTTGATGGACATGAGTTTGAATAATCTCTGGGAGTTGATGATGGACAGGGAAGCCTGGCATGCTGCAGTCCATGGGGTCGCAGAGTCGAACATGACTGAGTGACAGAACTGAACTGAGGATTTATCAGCTTATTTCCTTTAAGAGCTGAGATTCCAAAAAATACCCATTATTATAACCAACAAGGCATTTGGAACATGAGTCAGGAATAAAACGATAAAGTTTATACAGCATTATAACACAAAATTGAAAGATGTAAAAAAGCAAACTGAAAACTAAATGTTGAATGGCATTAAATTCTTTAAAAATAGGATTAGTTCAAGCAGGATATTCTAAAAGTATATTCTGCTTAAGTTGTAAGAATCATTTCTGGTGTATGTTTTATGCATTGGCCAATCATAGATCATAAAAAAGTATAATAGATACCATTGATAAATGTATATTTTTGCACTTTCACGTGTGCACATGCAAGCACATGTCATTGGGGAAAAACTGAGAAGGAGAAAATGTGATTTAAAAAAAGATAAAATAATAAAAAAGCTAGTAAACTTGGCTCTTTTTCAGATTCAATAGAGAAATCAAAAAACTGCACAGGCAAGTGAAGTTAAGGCAATCTGACATCACAACAGCTTTACAACAATTCCTAAAGGACTCTAAACAGGAAAGGCCATGGCTAGAAACAGAAGTATCACAAATACGAAAGATCAACAGTAAGGGCAAACATACAATCAAAGTAAGAAATCATCCACAAACAAGCACAGAATCAAAACCAGCAACTGCTAAGTGAGTACAAATTCAGGATACAGCAAGTCCCCTACATACAAATAGTTCCATTCTAAGAGCAAATTTATATATTCAGTTTGTTCATAAGTCCCACAAAGTTATTTTAGGTACCCAACTAACATAATCAGCTATATAGCCTTGTACTGTAATAAGTTTATAATGATTTTCACACAAATAAAAAATAGCAAAAAATAAAGAGTACCTCTTTAATCTTACAGTATAGTACCTTGAGAAGTACACCAGTATAGTACAACAGCTGGCATACAAGGACTAGCATCAAGTGAACAAGCAAGAAGAGCTGCTGATTGGAGGAGGGAGAAGAGGGAGAAGACGTTAGAGCCCAAGGTTTGTCAGCAACAGGAGATGGAGGCTAAGCTGCAGTCTTACTCACACCTGACATTAATGGCACAGGTTCTGGTTCCTTGCTAGATTTAATTCTATCTACCTCTTGCTTATGGGCATTCTGGACTTGAAATAAAGATGCTGTAGTACTGTACTCTACACAGTATTGTGCAATAAATGACACAAAAACACCACCACCTGTAGAGGATGCATGCACATGACAATGTGTGCTAGACGTACAAACTAACATGTGATTTGACACATAAAGAAACATTCACATCTTTGAAAGTTTGCAACTTGAAGGTGTGTAGGTAGGGGACATACTATATTGAAAACGCAGTTGAAATTAAGAGACCAGAAACTGAAAACAATCTTGTTAGCTGCTGTATTAAATATGTAGACTGGTATATCAAAACCTCATGGGAATCACAAACCAAAAATCTACAATATGCACACACAAAAAAGAAAAAGTGATCCAAACACAAAATGGCAATAAGGGCATATGTCTCAATAATTACCTTAAGTATAAAGGGATTAAATGCTCCAACTAAAAGATACAGACTGGCCAAACAGATACAAAAACCAGACCCACATATATGCTGTCTACAAGAAACCTACTTCAGATCCCAGGACATATACAGACTGAAAGTGAGAGGATGGAAAAAGATGTTCTGTGTAAACAGAAATAAAAAGAAAGCTGGAACAGCAATACTCATATCAGGCAAAATAGACTTTAAAATAAAGACTGTCATAAGAGACAAAAAAGGACACTACATACTGACCAAAGGCTCAAGCTAAGAAAAACTATGGAAAAAAAAAAAAAAAAACAACTTTACAATCTGTATGGAAACACAAAAGATCCCGAATAGCCAAAGCAATCTTCAGAAAGAAAAAACAAAGCTGGAGGAATCAGGCTCCCTGACTTCAGACTATATCACAAAGCTACAGCAATCAAAATAGTATGGTATTGGCACAAAGGGGGCATATAGATCAATAGGGCAGGATAGAAAGCCCAGAAATAAATTCATCCACTTATGGTCCATTAATTTATGACAAAGAAGGCAGGAACATATAATGGAGAAAAGTCAGTCTCTTCACGTAGTGCTGCTGGGAAAACTGGGAAGGTACATGTAAAAGAATGAAATTAGAACATTTTCTAACACAATAGATAAAAATAAACTCAAAATGAATTAAAGACATAAATGTAAGATCAGATAATATAAAACTTCTATAAAAAATATAGACAGAACATACTTTGACATAAATTGCAACAATAGCTCTTTGGATCCACCTCCTAGAAGAATCAAAGTAAAAATAAAAATATCAGATGGAGCCTAATTAAACTCAAAGGCTTTTCACAGCAAAGGGAACCATAAACAAGACAAAAAGACAACACACAGAATGGAAGAAAGTATTTCCAAACAATGTGACCGACAGGTATAAATCAGCTCATGTAGTAGGTATAACAAACAGCTCATGTAGCTCAATATGAAGTAAACAAAGAAATGGGCAGAAGATCTAAATAGACATTTCTCCAAAGAGGACATACAGATGGCCAAAAGACACATGAAAAGATGTCAACATTGTTATTGGAAAAATGCAAATCAAAACTACAATGAAGGATGACTTCACACTGGTCACAACGGCACTCATCATAAAGCCTACAAATAAGTGATGGAGAGGGTGTGGTGGAAAGAGAATCCTCCCCCATTGTTGGTGGGAATGTAAACTGGCACAATCACTATGGAGAGCAGGATGGGAGTTCCTTAAAAAACTAAAAATAGAACTACCATATAACCCATCTATCCCACTCCTGGGTGTATATCCAAAAAGATCATAACTCAAAAAGTTGCATGCACTCTTACGTTCATTGCAGCATTATTTACAATAGCCAAGACATAGAAAAAACCTGCATGCCCATCAACAGAGGAATGGATAAAGAAAGAAGATGCAATGTATGTATATATATGTGTGTGTATATATATATATGTGTGTGTGTGTGTGTGTTTATACACACACATACACACAACAATTTTAGCCAGAAGAAAAGAATGGAATAATGCCATTTGCAGCCACATGGATAAACCTAGAGATAATCATACTAAGTCAAGTAACTCAGAGAAAGACAATTATCATGGTATCACTTACATGTGGAATCTAAAAAAAATGATATATACGGATTTGTCTACAAAACAGAAATAGATTGACAAACTTCAAAAACAAATTTATGGTTACCAAACTGGAAAGGCATAGAGGCAGGATAAATTAGGGATTTGGAATTAACATTACATACTACTAATATAAAATAGATAACCAACAAGGACAATTAAAGAAACAAGACAATAGTAGCATTTCTGCATGCCAAGACAGAAACCAACACCCTCTTCCAACAACATGAGAAACAACACTACATACGGACTTCACCAGATGGTCAATGCTGAAACCAGATTGATTATATTCTTTGCAGTTGAAGATGGAGGAGCTCTGTACAGTTAGCAAGAACAAGACCAGGAGCTGACTACGGCTCAGATGATAAAATGCTTATTACAAAATTCACACTTAAATTGAAGAAAGTAGGGAAAACCACTAGACCATTCAGGTATAACTTAAATCCTTTATGATTATACAGTGGAAGTGACATATAGATTCAAGGGATTCGATTTTATAGACAGAGTGCCTGAAGAACCATGGATGGATGTTCACGACACTGTACAGGAGGCAGTGATAAAACCATCCCCAAGAAAAAGAAATGCACAAAGACAAATGGCTGTCTGAGGAGCTGTTACAGATTGCTGAGACAAGAAGAAGTGAAAGGCAAAGGAGAAAAGGAAAGATATACCAATCTGAATACAGAGTTCCAAAGAATAGCAAGGAGAAATAAGAAAACCTTCCTAAGCGAACAATACAAAGAAATAGAGGGAAACAATAGAATGGGGAAAACTAGAGGTCTCTTCAAGAAAATTAGAGCTACCAAGGGAACATTTCATGCAAAGATGGGCACAATAAAGGACAAAAACGGTATGGACCTAACAGAAGCAGAAGATATTGAGAAGAGGTAGCACTAACACACAGAATGATACAAAAAAAAAGATCTTCATGACCCAGATAACCATGATGGTATGATCACTCACCTAGAGCCAGACATCCTGGAGTGCAAAGTCAAGTGGGTCTTAGGAAGAATCAGTACAAAGATAGTGGAGGTGACGGAAGGCCAGCTGAGCTATCTAAAATCCTAAAAGATGACACTGTTAAAGTGCTGCACTCAATATGCCAGGAAATTTGGAAAACTCAGGAGTGGCCACAGGACTGGAAAAGGTCAGTTATCACTCCAATCCTAAAGAAAGGCAATGCCAAGAATGTTCAAACTACCTCACAATTGCACTCATTTCACATGCTAGCAAAGTAATGCTCAAATTCTCCAAGCCAGGCTTTAACCGTGCATGAATTGAAAACTTCCAGATGTTCAAGCTGGGTTTAGAAAAGGTAGAGGAATCAGAGATCAAATTGCCAACATCTGTTGGATCACAGGAAAAGAAAGAGAATTCCAGAAAAAATATCCACTTCTGCTTCATTGACTATGCTAAAGTCTTTGACTGTGTGGATCACAACAAACTGGAAAATTCTTAAAGAGATGGGAATACCAGACCATCTTACCTTCTTCCTGAGAAATCTATATGTAGGTTAAGAAGCAACAATCAGAAGCGGACATGGAACAACAGGCTGGTTCAAAATCAGGAAAGGAGTAACTCAAGGCTGTATACTGTCACCCTACTTATTTAACTTATATTCAGAGTACATCATGCAAAATTTGGGTTGGATGAAGCATAAGCTGGAATCAAGACTGCCAGGAAAAATATGAACCACCTCAGATATGCAGATGACAACACCCTTATGGCAGAAAGCAAAGAGGAACTAAAGAGCCTCTTGATGAAGGTGAAAGAGGAGAATGAAAGGATGGCTTAAAATTCAACATTCAAAAAACGAAGATCATGGAATCTAGTCCCATCATTTTATGGCAAATAGATGGGGAAACCATGGGAACAGTGAGAGACTTTCTTTTCTTGGGCTCCAAAATCACTGCAGATGGTGACTGCAGCCATGAAATTAAAAGACACTTGCTCCTTGGACAGAAAGCTATGACAAACCTAGGCAGCATATTAAAAAGCAGAGACATCACTTTGTCAACAAAGGTCTGTATAGTCAAAGCTATGGTTTTTCCAGTAGTCATGTATGGATGTGAGAGTTGGACCATAAAGAAGGCTGAATGCTGAAGAATTGATAATTTTGAACTCTGGTGTTGGGAAAGACTCTTGAGAGTCCCTTGGACTGCAAGGAGATCAAAACAGTCAATCCAAAAGGAAACAAACCCTGAATACTCATCAGAGGGACTGATGCTGAAGCTGAAGCTCCAATACTTTGGCCACCTTATGGGAAGAGCCAACTCATTAGAAAAACCCTGATGCTGGGAAAGACTGAAGGTGGGAGGAGAAGGGGATGACAGAGGATGAGATGGTTTGATGGCATCATGGAATCTAGTCATTGAATCTAGTCATGGAATCTAGTAATTTGACTCAATGGATGCAAATTTGAGCAAGCTCCTGGAGATGGTGCAGGACAGGGAAACCTGGTTTGCTGCAGTCCATGGGATCACAAAGAGTTAGACATGACTGAGTGATTGAACAACAGCAAAAGACAGAAGTATAGGTGAAGGGGGAAAGCTAAAATTGGGTAAAAGGGTACATGATATCAAACCTGAGATTAATTACCATATTTTAGTATTTTTTATCACCCTTTTGCTAATATACATATGATTTAAACAGTGCCACAACAGTCCTAGTTAAACCATAGAAAATCAAAAACAGTCGTGTCAAGAGTCTTTTGAGACTCTATGATCTGTAGTCCACCAGGCTCATATGTCCACAGAATTTTCCAGGCAAGAATACTGGATTGGGTTGCCATTTCCTAGAGCAGGGGATCTTCTCAATCCAGAAACTGAGATCACATTGTCTGTGTCTACTGCATTGGCAGGCAGGTTGTTTTACCACTCAGCTACCTGGGAAGCACCATATGAGACTGAAGGAGAAATCAATGATTTAATGCTTGATGTCTGCTCAAGAATGAGGAAGAATACGGTCTTCTCCCCTCCCCATTTTTTCTTTGATTATACAAATGTAGCCTTGGTCCCTGGGGTTGCTGTGCTCTCACGCCAGCCCACTTGTACCTCTCACAAGCATACTATGCTAATAAACTCACTCTTTGCCTATCACTTTGCCTCACACTGAATTCCTTCTGTGACAAAATGAAAGAACCCGAGCTTAAGTTCTGATACAAGGTGAGTAGTTTGAATTAAAAGACAGTAGGTTCATGTCCCCTTCTAGTTCAAGGATTATGGGTTTGAGTCCCAATCTGAGGTTCAGGTGGGTTCAAATCCTACCCAAGGAGGAGTATGGTTTTGATTATAGCCCCACTATATGAACACATACCTGCTGCTGCTAAGTCACTTCAGTCGTGTCTGACTCTGTGCGACCCCATAGACAGCAGCCCACCAGGCTCCCCTATCCCTGGGATTCTCCAGGCAAGAATACTGGAGTGGGTTGCCATTGCCTTCTCCACACATACCTGAGGCTGTGTTATTATCCAAACGTTGAAAAGAAAGCTTTGCAAAGAATAGGTTTGAATTAGAAAAAGGAATATCTTAAAAATATAAAAAGAACACAAAGACTGCTTAAAATAGTATAATCCTAAATTTAGATTCTAAATCATGGATGTAAAGATTAGTTCATGGAAAGAAGAAACAATATTGAAAGACTGAGACTGCCACTCTATAAGAGGAGAAAAACTAACTTTTAAAATTTAAAGCAATGTAATTCAACATAAGAAAATTCACATTGAGTTAATTTTAAACTAGAATTTTGGTGGATGAAAAAGAGTTTGGAGTCCTTTATAAGATGGTGCTCAATGTCAATGGATATGCATGCTTAGTTGCTCAGTCCTGTCCAACCCTTTGCGAAACCAAGGACGGTAGCCTGTCAGGCTCCTCTGTCCATGCAGTTCTCCTGGCAAGAATTCTGGAGTGGAATGCCATTTGCTACTCCAGAGGATCTTCCTGACCCGGTGATTGAACCTGCATCTCTCACATCTCCTGCACTGGCAGGCAGATCTTTACCACTACACCACCTGGGAAGCCCATCAAGATTATTTAAATATAAAGAATAAAAATACAAGGAAAGTTACTGGAATTTAATGATGCCAAGTCCAAGGATAAACTCAGGAAAGAAAAAGCAATATTACAGAGCACATTGATTATTTTTACCCACCATTAATGAGGCTGTATTACTAAAGACATCAGCAGGATTATAAACAAATGGTGACCAAGCAAATTAAACCTCTTCACATAGAACATAAAATTTCCTGGAACTGTCAAGAAGATATTAAAATATTTTCTCACTTTTTTGGTTACAGAAAGTTGCTAACATTAACAAACTGTAGGGAGAGTAACATCAAGAATCCCTGTGTACTCATTACCCACTTTCAACAACAGAGACTGGAATTTAAATACGAAAGGTCTCGGAGAAGGCAATGGCACCCTACTCCAGTACTCTTGCCTGGAAAATCCCATGGACCGAGGAGCCTGGTGGGCTGCAGTCCATGGGGTTGCTAAGAGTCGGACACGACTGAACGACTTCACTTTCACTTCTCACTTTCATGCATTGGAGGACATGGCAACCCACTCCAGCGTTCTTGCCTGGAGAATCCCTGGGATGGGGGAGCCTGGTGGGCTGCCATCTATGGGGTCGCACAGAGTCGGACACGACTGGAGCAGCTTAGCAGCAGCAGCAGCAGCAGCATTAAATCTATACTTAATAGCTGCACTGGTCAGTATTGTCCTTCAACTTAGATAAGAGAAATTTGTATTAGAGAATCCATTCCGGCCATCCACCCACCATGTTTCTGTCTATGGAGAGAGGATTCTCTCCCCATGTACAAAATCAAAGCCATGTTTCCCCTTTCAACCACACTCCAGAACCTTTGAATTAATTGCCTGGTTTAGGACATGACCCAGGTCATTCCTCCTGAGGGTCATGAGGCTCTGAAGGGCCGAATCTAGGACAGTGAAAGACCAGGTTAGTCTGGAGCCAGGACTTGCTCTCTCCCCATTGCCAAGTTCCTTCACAGATGCTAAGGGATCCAAAAAAAAAAAAAAAAAATCTGTAATTTTATCATAGCTTTACAAGTCACTAAAGTAAAAGAAAGTGAAAGTGAAACCCCTCAGTCACATCCGACTATTTGCAATCCCATGAACTGTAGCCTACCACTGCCCTCTGTCTATGGGATTCTCCAGGCAAGAGTACTGGAAGTGGGTTGCCATTTCCTCCTCCAGAGGATCTTCCCGACCTAAAGATCAAACCCAGGTCTCCCGCATTGTAGATAGACGCTTTACCGTCTAAGCCACCAGCGAAATCCTCAGGACCACCGTGAGCACCCTTTATTGAACACTTGCCTCATGTGGTCTGGAGCAATTCACCTGCATCATCCCTGATCCTCAAAGCGGCCCAGGGGTGTGGGTGGGAGGCCAAGGCGCAGAGTCTACATGCAGGGCCCTTCACTGTCGAGCTGACCCCATTCAGTCCCTGAAACCCTGCAAGTGTCACCAGCTTATAGGACCAGGACCCAAACACGCAAGTGGAAGCTGTGCTCCCACCTGTTGCCATGGTGGACTCCGGCTTCTCACTTGTCTCCTCTCAACAGGCGCCGTGCTCCTGAGTAACAGCCCCAGTTAGGAGGAGATCACCAAGTGGTACCTGGGCTGGAAGTCCGTGTTCTCGGACCAAGTGCTGGTGCCCCATCCGTCAAGGACAAGTTCAACAAGGCTGTTGACATCATGAATGTTGGTGAGTGGGGCCCCTGGTGGAGGCCCTGAGCACATGAACCACACTGAGTTAGAGTTCAGGCACCTGTGGGCTCCAGGACACAGACTCGTCTCATCTCTCAGCCCCTCCACATAGTTACTTAGCCAGCAGCTGCTCCCCTGTCTTCTGTGGCTGAGAGGAGCACTGTTCCTGAACGGAGGCTCACGTAAGCCGAGTCCACCTCCGTCACCACTGTGTTGGCCGCTCTTTGGTGCGTCTGCCCAGCCGGAGCTGGTGGCCAGTCTAACACTAAGGACTTAACCCATCATCTTTCCTCACCCACACAGAGTGGAGGAAGGATTTCCAGTATGAGGCCATGCAGGAGCAGTGCAAGGCCAAGAACATGGCCCAGGGGGCATTGGCATGCCCACTAGCTCTGTGCCTATGAACTTCAAGGACCTCATCAAGACCAAGGCCAAGGAGCACAACACTGTCTCCATGCCGGTCATTGGGAAGCAGTACGAGGGCAAGCAGCTAGCATTAGCAAGGTATATTTATCAAGTTACAAGGCTAGAACCATTTTATTGAACAGTTTTTAAAGTGAGTCCCCTTTTTGTGTTCTTACCCCGAGTCTCACAAATGTCAGCAGCTGACTGGTTCCTAGGTGCTTCTGGTTTTTGGTTATCCTACCTCAGGAAAAGTTTGACAAGTTGTAGAAAAGGGCAAAGAGTAAAGGGGTTTATTTTATATTGAAATATTTCAAAAAATGGGTCAAAAATATAAGGACAGAGAAAATGTCAGTAAACCAATACAGCCCTGGCTCTCCTGGCATTTATTTATTATTCTAACTTCATCTCATACCAGTCTTCTCCTTGAAAACTGACTCATGATCATCTTCCTTCAGTTGCATGAGTGAACTAAGATTTTTCACCCTTTTTTTTTTTTCACACTTAAATTTTTAAAATGCTATTTCCTCCATCTGGAAATGATCTTCATATTAGGTGCCTCTACTGCTTTAGATATGTCTTCTTTAAATTAGATCCCCATCTTCAGGTGATTCTCTTTTAATCTCTCTTTTTTTAAATTACATGTCCTCCATTTCAATTACTCCTTTTATTTGGCTGTTTGCCTGTATTTGTTCCGTCTTCTGCAGTAGCATATAAATTCCTTATAGCAAAGATCGAATCTATTTAGAGCCATATTGACACCACACTGTCTAATGTAGTTTTTGGCACATTCTAGGTGTTGGATCCATTTTTTTTTAAATAAAGAAGTAGGCAAATGAGAGATGAGGCATGAGGTTTGAGAGGATTCAACAGAGACCATCTGGTGAGCTGACATACTGCAGAAGCACTGGTTATAGGGAATTTAATATTAGAGACATGACAAGTCCAGTAAAATTTCTGGCATTTGTATGGTATATAAATTTAAGTAGGGACATATTGGAAATGATATATGAACTAAGGAGCTATCCTAGTAATTCTAAGCTGTACAGATTTCTTAAGAGAAAATCAAGGGGGAGAGGACAGGAAGCAAAAGATTAAAGTGAGGACATTCAAGAATAGGTACAAATGAAATATGTCTGAGGAACTGATACAGGTAAGAAATATTTTCATGAATAGATTAGAATTTTTCTTTTTCCCAAGAAAACCTTACATATTCTATCCTTACGCTTTCTTGAATTTTACATCATGGGTAAGAAATTAATAAAGTGATTCCTCCAATGATGGTGATTAAGGGGAAAACATCAATGTAGAAGCAACTTCTACAGGAAATTAGGCCCAGTGTATTTTTGATACTTCAAGTCCAAACATTCCCTCATTAACACACCCAGTCTATAAAACTCACTTTTTAATTATCCAGGGACCCTCCATATTCCCCTGGATCCATCTTCACAAGGGGACTTCTGCTAGAAGCATCTTTCTGGCTGCTTTTCCTACCTCTCACTCTCTTATCTCCATTCATAATCTGGTAAGTGGCACTGGGTAAACAAACTTGCTCTCCTTCTTGCTGGTGTGGTCTGTCTACAGGATGAAATCTCAGCTTGTCCAGACATAAGCTTACAGGCTCTGGCCCTGTGAGAGAGGTCTGAATTTTTGTCAGCAACTTCAGTGGGGTACCTAAGAATGTATTGGATACTTACATGGCTGCATTCCAAGCCAGATTTGGATTGTATTATATTCTAATTCAATCTCTCTGAATGTTCTAGCTTGATATTAGTTCTGAATTTAGGAAGGCAAAGAAGGATGCTGTTTACTGCCCCTTATAAAGCTCTCTCTCACACATGCACACACACACACAGATTCAACTTGTAAAAATTGAATTTGAATATAGTTACTGGGAAGTTCTAGGACTTTTAATAGTGTTGACTAATACAACCTTAATTCAACCTTGAAAACTGTTCCTATTTAAAAAAATATCCATAAAACAGAAATGTGACTGCCTGTACATTGAGATTGACATCTTTGAAAGCATGACAAAAATTCTTGTAGCTTTTCCTTGCTTGATTTTTATTTAGAAGGTCAGAATAAAAGAATACCCTGCTGACTTTATCATTATGGTTTAAAAATTAGATTCCTGTTTTGAAGAAAATAACCACTTTTTCTTCAAAATTGTGAAGAATTGTGATAATTTTACTTTATGGTTGATATTGATTTATTTTTTGTAGATAAAATTCTTATAATAAACTGAGAAGTGACATAAAGTTTCTCAAGGCGGTCATTCATGAACAGCAATATGCTGATGACAGCATTCCAGAAGGATAAGCATAAGGGAGACAAGATCATTGAAGAAGTGCAGAGTCAGCAGAGCATTACAGGTTGACAATCAGCTGCAAAACAATGGATGTCATGAATCACACTTCACCAGAAGCATTGTACACACAGATCAAACTTTACTGGCAAACTCTAATTCCAAACACCATAAAATGCCTTATCCTACAAATTTCCTTCAACATATTCATAAACAAAAGTAAAAATAAAATACAATCCCATAAATGTATATGTGAACAGCAAAATCTACTAAGACAAAATCTACATCAAATCTAACAGCACAAGTTTGCTAAGAAGGGATTGTATGTGACTACACCAACTACTTAGCTGCTTTGGATATCTGTTTATTTATCTTTCAACAGAAATAGTATACAGAAATGGTTCAGTTCAGTTCAGTAGCTCAGTTGTGTTCGACTCTTTGCGACCCCATGAATCACAGCATGCCAGGCCTCCCTGTCCATCACCATCTCCCAGAGTTCACTCAGACTCACATCCATCGAGTCAGTGATGCCATCCAGCCATCTCATCCTCTGTCGTCCCCTTCTCCTCCTGCCCCCAATCCCTCCCAGCATCAGAGTCTTTTCCAATGAGTCAACTCTTCGCATGAGGTGGCCGAAGTACTGGAGTTTCAGCTTTAGCATCATTCCTTCCAAAGAACACCCAGGGCTGATCTCCTTTAGGATGGACTGGTTGGATCTCCTTGCAGTCCAAGGGACTCTCAAGAGTCTTCTCCAACACCACAGTTCAAAAGCATCAGTTCTTCGGCGTTCAGCCTTCTTCACAGTCCAACTCTCACATCTATACATGACCACTGGAAAAGTCATAGCCTTGACTAGACGGACCTTTGTTGGCAAAGTAATGTCTCTGCTTTTCAATATGCTATCTAGGTTGGTCATAACTGTTCTTCCAAGGAGTAAGCATCTTTTAAGCTGGGCTTAATTGATTTGAATAAATATTTAATGGATAGCTATAATTTGTTAATTCATCCATCAGTAATTACAGCATGTTTATGCAAACTATGAGTCTAAGACATATAAGAATTTTAATATTTATTATTTTGTATATTTTATATCTAAAAATAAAACTATTTCTACAGGATTTTTGGCTAAATGTTCACTACAAGGCATTTTAGAGCCCAGCTCCTTAGTAAGACACCACTTTGCTAGCTGTGCAGCTGGTGGAAGAGGTGAAGGTTCTATCAAGAGATATGTTTCCATACTCTAGGAGACAAATCACACACACACACACACACACACACACACACACACACACAACACTCTTGCAATTTATGTTAAAGAGAGCTCTGTGAATGTTTTCCTCTAGATGTTTTACATCTAGTATTATATTTAGATCTTTAATCCATTTTGAGTTGATTTTTGTGTATGGTATTAGGTGCTGGAGAATATTCTGATTTCATTCTTTTACATGTAGCTGGTCCAGTTTTCCCAGCACCATTTATTGAATAGATTGTCTTTTCTCCACTGTATATTCTTGCCTCATTTGTCACAGATTGACCATAAGTGCCTGAGTTTATTTCTGGGGTTTCTATCTTGTTTCGTTGATCTTTCTTTTTTTGTGTGCCAGTGCCATACTCTTGATTACTGTACTTTTGTTGTATGGTTTGAAGTCAGGGAGCCTGATCCTTCCAGCTCTACTCTTCATCCTCAAGATTCTCCTAGATATTCATAGTCTTTTGCATTTCTATATAAACTAACAAATGAAACAATTTTTTCCCCTAATTTTGTAAAAAATGCCACTGGTAATTTGATATGCAAACTGTCTTGGGAAGTATGGTCATTTTAACAATATTGATTATTCTATTCCAAGATTAGAGTATATCTTTTCATTTGTTTGTATCATCTACAATTTCTTTTGCTGTCTTATAGTTTTTGGAGTACAGGTTTTTGCATTATGTATATTTATTCCTAGGTACATTTTTAAATGCAATGGCAAATGAGAATGTTTCCTTAATTTTTCTGATATTTGTCACTGTATATAAACAATAGATTTCTGTACATTAATTTTGTATCCTGCAACTTTACTGAATTCATTAATGAGGTCTATATGTATAGTGTCTCCTATGTATAATAGTATCATGTCATAATCTGCAAAGAGTAACAGTTTTACTTCCTCCTTTCCAATTTGGATTCCTTTTATTTCTTCTCCTTATGATTTCTGTGCTAGGGCTTCCAAAATTATGTTCAATAAAGGTGGCAAGAATGGGTACTCTTGTCCTGTTCTGGATCTCAGGGGGAATGTTTCAGCTTTTCATCATTGAGTATGATGTAAGCTGTGGGTCTGTCATATAAGGCCTTTATTATGCTGAGGTAGGTTCCCTCTATGCCCACTTTCTGGAGAGTTTTTTTTTTTTTAATCATAAATAGGCATTGAATTTTATCAAAAGCTTTTCCTGGTTTTTAATATTCCATTTATTAATGTGGTAAATCATACTGATTGATTTGAGGATACTAAAAAAAATACTTGCATCCCTGGGTAAATTCCCCTTGATTAAGATGTATGATCCTTTTAATGTACTGTTTGATTTAGTACACAAAGGCTTAATTTCCAAAATAGATGCAGCTGATATAGCTCCATATCAAAAAACCAAAACAACCAAATTTTAAAAAATGGCAGAAGACCTAAATAGACACTTCTCCAAAGAAGATACAAGGTTGGCCAATAGGCACATAAAAAGATGCTCAACATTACTAATTATTAGAGAAATGCACATCAAAACTATACACATCAAAAATAAGAAGCTACTTCACATCAGTCAAAATGGTCATCATCAAAAAGTATATAAATAATAAATGCTGGGTGTGGTGAAAAGGCAACCTTCCTACACTGTTGGTGAGGATGTAAATCGGCACAAACACTATTGAGAACAACATGGAGATTCCTCGAAAAACTAAAAATAGAGTTACCACACGATCCAGCAATCCCACTCTTAAGATACATACGCAGAGAAAGCTAATTTGAAAAGATACATGCAACCTAATGTTCATTGCAGCTCTGTTTACAGTCGTCAAGACATGGAGGCAACCAAAATGTCCACTGACCGATGAATGAATAAAGAAGATATGGTATATAAATACTATGGAATACTACTAGGCCATAAAAAGAATGAAAAGTCATTTGGAGTAATACGGATGAACCTAGAGATTATCATACTAAGTGAAATAAGTCTGAAAGAGAGAGAAAAGTATTATAAAGTATTACTTACATATGAAATATAAAAAAAGATAAAAAAAATAACTTATTTACAAAACAGAAATAGACTCACAGACATAGAAGACAAACGGGGTTACCAAAGGGGAAAGGTGAGGGGAAGGATAAATTGGAAATTGGGGATTAATTGATATACATTACTGACAAGAACCTATGGTACAGTACAAGGAACTATATTCAATATCTTATAATAACCTATAATGGAAAATAATAAATATACACGTGTATATATATATGTATGTATGTATACCTATCTATATCTGAGTGTCTATACCCACACATATACATATGTCAATAAAAAAGTCAATCCACCAACCAACCAAACCAATCAAAAACAAACACATAAATACAGGAAACAGAATCGCGGTTACCAGACAGGAAAGGCTGAGGAGGGCAGAATGAGTAAGTCAAGTGTATGGTGATTGACGAAAACTAAACTTTTGGTGGTGAGCATGCTGTCATGTATACAAAAGTCAAAACATGGGAAATGTTTTGTAATGTTTATAACTTATGTAATGTTACAAACTGCTACTTTAATAAATAAAATTAGGAGAAAGTTTAAAAAGAGAGTGATAAGTAGAGAGCACTGAACGCAATGCTCTCGTTAGAGAGAGAGAGGCAAAAAAAAAAAAAAACACCACAACACTGTTATCCTTGCTCTTTCACAGCTTACAGCTCATAGGGGACATAGGCTTCAACAAGGAAACACACCACTAGGTAAAAAATTACAAGTTTTGGTAAGTCATATAATGGGAAGCAATGAACTATTAGGAGAGGGAATGACATAAAGATGCTCTTTATCTAACATGTGAAGATACAGCAGATGTTATTTGAGAAAATGATACTCTAGGTTAAACCTACAGGACAAGAACACATCCAGGCAGTAAGAAGGTGACTGTTTTTGAAAGAGATAGAAAAAATAATGAAAGAAGTATGTGTATTTGTGTGTGTTTCATGGCGTTAGTTCAGTTCAGTGGCTCAGTTGTGTCTGACTCTTTATGACTCCCATGGACTGCAGCACGTCAGGCTTCCTTGTCCATCACCAACTCCCGGAACTTGCTCAATCTCATGTCCACTGAGTTGGTGATGCCATCAAACCATCTTGTCCTCTGTCGTCCCCTTCTCCTTCTGCCTTTAATCTTTCCCAGCATCAGGGTCTTTTCTAATGAGTAAGTTCTCATCAGGTAGCCAAAGTATTGGAGCTTCAGCATCAGTCCTTCCAATGAATATTCAGGATTGATTTCCTTTCAGATTGACTCGTTTGACCGTCTTGCAGTCCAAGGGATTTCTTCAACACCACAGTTCAAAAGCGTCAATTCTTTGGTGCTCAGCCTTTTTTATGGTACAATTCTCATATCCATACATGACTACTGGAAAAACCATAGCTTTGACTATACAGACCTTTGTTGGCAAAGTGATGTCTCTGCTTTTGAATATACTGTCTAGGTTTGTCATAGCTTTTCTTCCAAGGAGCAAGCATCTTTTAATTTCATGAATGCAGTCACCATCTGCAGTGATTTTGGAACCCAAGAAAATAAAGTCTCTCACTATTTCCACGGTTTCCCCATCTATTTGCCATGAAGTGATGGGAATGGATACCGTGATCTTCATTTTTTGAATGTTGAGTTTTAAGCCAGCTTTTTCACTCTCCTCTTTCACCTTCATCAAGAAGCTCTTTAGTTCCTCTTCACTTTCTGCCATAAGGGTGGTGTCATCTGCATATCTGAGGTTACTTATAGTTCTCCCAGCGATCTTGATTCCATGGAGTAGTATATGAACTTTTTTGAGAAACAAAAAATGTACAATGTGCCTAGAACTCAATGAGCAAGAGACATATTATCATCAGATGATTGCAGGTTCTACTAAGTATTGGCTTTTATGGTAAAACATTTCTGTGGTTTCCTACTGAATTTAAGCATGATTCAATTGTCTTTAGCCAACCTTAGTCTGGCTGCTATAGGAAGACAATAAAAGGAAATGGCAGGGAAGATATGAGAAGAGAATCTGGAAATTATTAATAATATAGCAGTCTAGAAGAAATGCTTTTGGCAAGAGGAATAGAGTTCTATATATTTTCCAGACTCAAAGTAAGAGATAGATTTGAAAGCTAGCAATTTATTGTATAGGTAGGTTAAGGAAAGAGTAAAGCAAGATTGACTCCCAAGTTTCTGTTCTAAGCAAACTGGGAGGCTGGATGGCAGGCACATTTCTGATATGGGGAACACTGCAGAAGAAGTTGGTTCAGTTGCCAACAGGATTGAATAGGAGACCAACAAGAAGGGTGAATTAAGGGTGAATCATAGTAAAAAGTGAGGCAACTGAGACGTCCAAGCACATATATGGTGATATAAGTTGTAAGAGAGGGATTCATGTTGCTGAATCCATAAATAATGCTAGGAACTGGGCTAAGAGTACAAAAAATGTTTACATGAATGCATTCAATTTTCAGATGGTAGCAGACACTCATCTTTTCTAATCAGTACTCATTGTTGCTCTCCTCACAAGGATATTGCCAGAGCTACCAGTTAGCACAGTATGATCATCTCATCACTGTTCACTGATTTGAAAGGTAATTTGCTGTTTTCTGGCAATTTTGGTACAAGAAGTAAGAAAAATGAGTTACTCTTTCCTGTGTTGTTTATATTCAAAGTAGTAAAGTTTGGGAGCTAGCAATAGTCAAGTTTATGGTGGGGCAGAGAGGAAAAATAGCAAAAGTTGTTCTCTGGAAAAACAAATGACAGAAGACAAAACAAGAAAATAAAGAAACAGCAGATTTGAGTGTAGAGAATGGAAGCTACTATCATCTGAAATGTAATTACAATTACTCCTGGGGCCTTGCTTCATTTTCCACTTTGATTTCCCGAGTCACTCTGGCAGTACTTTAGTAAATTCCAATTTTAGTTTAAGGTAGACCAAATTGTCTTTCTGACGTGTATAATCAAAAGAGACAAGAAAAAGAGAAAGTCAAAACCAAAAGTCAAGGAAAGAGAAAACAGATCCCAAAGATATTAAGTATTTCCAAAAACTCAATAAATAGTCGGAGAAGGCAATGGCACCCCACTCCAGTACTCTTGCCTGGAAAATCCCATGGGCAGAGGAGCCTGGTAGGCTGCAGTCCATGGGGTCGCTAAGAGTCAGACATGACTGAGCAACTTCACTTTCATTTTTCACTTTCATCCATTGGAGGAGGTAATGGCAACCTACTCCAGTGTTCTTGCCTGGAGAATCCCAGGGACGGGGGAGCCTGGTGGGCTGCCGTCTATGGGGTTGCACAGAGTCGGACACGACTGAAGTGACTTAGCAGCAGCAGCAATAAATAGTATTAAGATCAAAAGTAGCAGTATTCAAGACCAGTTTTGTTTACTGTTTTAAAAATGTATCATTAAATTTTTCATTTTAATATTAAGAAATCAAATGACATTTTAATTATAAATGATATATAATCATATTCTACATATAGTATTACTTGCATTTTTGCTACTATGCATATTAATTGTATCTATTTTCAGCCATAGTGCCTACATATTATTTTGTACTTGCCTATTCTATTATATAACAAATATTCTAATATCAGATATTGTTAATTGCAAATATTTTAAAAACTAGACATTATAGATGCAATGTTTTCTAATATCTCACCCAAAGCATAAAAAAGTATATAAAATTAAAAGTGAAAATATTCTCCTCTCAACCTGGTCCCACTGACAAATTTAAACAATCTTAACTGTTATTTTTTTTTTAATTTTTTTTATTGAGGTTACATCAATAATTTAAAATGTAATTTCCTCTATTTCTTGATTCATCATACTTAGACACAATTGACCCCTCACTAAAAATTATGAGAAATTAACAGTTTCCTTATCCTATATTTTCTTTTTAACCTTTCAATTTTCATTGTCTATCAATTAATATTGCTTTAAATTTATTCTTCTAAAAATAACTAGTATTTTAAGTATATGTCTAAATCTCTATGAGCTTTCCTGGTGACCCAGTGGTGAAGAATCTTCCTGCCAATGCACGAGACACAGGTTCAATCTCTAGGTTGGGAAGATCCCCTGGAGAGGGAAATGAGAACTCATTCCAGTGTTCCTGCCTGGAGAATTCCAAGGACAGCAGAGCCTGTCAGACTACAGTCCATGGGGTTGCAAAAGAGTCAGACACGATTTAGTGACTAAACAACAACAGAAACAAGTAGACCTCTATCTCCTGACATATCAGATTTAGATAGTAAGCAGTTCTATCCCATGAAAGGTATCAGGAAAGCATTAGTATGCTTACTGTTCCTTTGCCTCTCCTTATTCCATTTTCAAATGGTGGTGGTAAAGAATCTGCCTGCCAAGCAGGAGATGTGGGTTCAATCCCTGGGTCAGGAAGATCCCCTGGAGAAGAAAATGGCTACTTGCTCCAGTATTCTTGCCTAGGAAATTCCATGGATAGAGGAGCCCATTAGACTACAGTCCTTGAGGTCGCAAAAGAGTTGGACAAAAAGACTTTGTGACTAAACAATGACAACGATACAGTAAATCAAAATTATGAAAGATAATGTCACATCGAACCCTTTCTTTCTTTTCTATAGTGAATACATATATATGTGTGTGTGTGTGTGTGTGTGTGTGTATGTGTGTGTATGCAACTTCTTTGAACAATGCCCATCCCATCAAATCACCTATTAGGTATGTCTACTTAAATAGCTCACATGCATCATAATCTCACCCTATTCTAAACAAGACTTCTCATCTTTTAAAATTTTTCTCTTTGGATTCCAGAAGGAGGTAGTGTTACCAAAGAGTCTCCCAATAAATCCCCTAGGAGTCATCCTGGATGCTTAGATTTCCAAGTTCATCCATTAAAAGTCCAAGAAATTCTCTTAAATAACCTTCAAATGTGTCTACTCTTCTCCATTGTAACAGCCAGCATTTACTCCATGCCCTCAAGACTTTTCCCTCCAAAATCTTGCAATAACCATTTAATACTACACTCTCCTCCAGTTTTGTTTCACATAATATATGTTCCCTACTGCAGCCAAACTAATCTTTCTAAAATAAAATCAGTTTATGCTTCACTGGTTCTTGCACTTTGCACATTAGAATAAGTTTAAAACTTTTCTCAGCATTATTCATTTGGTTCTTCATAATCTGACCTCTGGATTTTGTCCGGTCTACACCTCTCCAGGACACTATAAACTCCAGAAAAAAAAAAAAAATTACTTTCTGTTCAATAAATCTGGTAAGTTCACTAAGACATTTTTGTTTTTTTTTTTATTATACTTCACCCAAAGCCTAAACTATGTTAACTTGATCTTTTTTCTTCACTTGGCCCAGGGTTTTTGTGATTTAAAATGTAAATGATTTTATGCATTTTACTTCTTTTTGTATCTATAAAGTAAAATTTAATGTATTTCCGATTTGATTCCTGAAATTACAGGTCAAATTTTTAAAATATTTTATTCTCTTTTGAGAATGCTGACCAAAGCAAACCTTGCAGCTGCCATTTATTCTTAAAGGGATCTAGTTTAGGTCAGTTACATGTTACCAATCTCTTGTAAAACAATTTAATACAGAATGTCATAAGCCAAAATGACAAGTTTCGGGCACTTGTAAATGTCACTGTTGTATATGACAAGATCTACTGGGTTTATTATGAAGTACCATGCACTTTTTGGTTTGTGTTCTAATGCACAGGAAGGAATACAGCCAGAATATTTAAAGAGAGTAACAATTCATTAAAGAAATTTACAGACATTTTAATTTTAGCATTGCTTCATTTTCAACTCTCTTTCAAATACTTAAAACTGCACTATTGTATACTTGCTCCATTTTTAGTGAAAGTGAAAAAGTGTTAGTTTCTCACTCCTGTCCGAGACCCCATGGAGTGTAGCCCACAAGGCTCCTCTCTCTGGAGTGGGTTGCCATGCCCTTCTTAAGGGCATCTTCTTGACCCAGGGACCAAACTTAGGTCTCCTGCACTGCAGGCAGAGTCTTTATAGAGTCCCCAGGGAACAACTAAATCAACATAGGAACAAAGTATATATAGACAGATTATATACTTTTTCCAAGTAAATATGCACAACTCTAGAGTTTTTAAATCTACTTTTATTAATCTAAATTCCTTAACTATTAATTTTAACCTAATTTCAAAGTTTTCAGCATAATTTTAACAGAATCACAAGCCAATTTCTGCTTAGATTTGCTGCTTAGATCGGTCTGTTTGTTGGGGCTGCAATAACAAATATCATATAACTGGGTGGCTTATAAACAATAGCAACTTAGTAATATTTCTCACAGTTCTGGAGGTGGGGAACTCCAGAATTTGGAGTTCCCCAAATTGGGGAATTCCAGTCTAACATCAAGGTACCAGTAGACATAGTGTCTGATGAGGCCCTGATAACTCACAGATGGCACTTCCTCCCTATATCCTCATATGATGGAAGTAGCAAGAGATCTGTCTGGTGTCTCGTATATACAGGCACTAATTCTACTTATGAGGGTTGTGTCTTCATGACCTTATCACTTCCCAAAGGGCCCACCTCCTAATACTAATACCAGGAGGGTTAGAATTTAACAATGTAAATTTGGGGAGGAAACAAACATTCAGACCATAGTGGAACCCGAAGTATCCAACACATTGAAAGTATTTAATAAATGAATACTGGATACAACTACCATTGGTACTTGTTTGAGAAATGGTACTGCTACTACTTAATAACAAAAGACAAAGAAAGATGCAAAAGTACAAGAAAACAAGAAAGAACTAGATGGAAGAAATGGGAAAAACAAAAAGGAAAAGCAGGTTAAGAAGAAGAGAAAAAAAAAAAAGGAGACGTGGGGTGCAAAGGGGACACAGAGAAAAATGGAGCCAATGGACTTTGTAGGCAGAGTTTCTTAGGCCAAAGCAAGTCACTTTCTTAGTGGTGGTGAGGAGGGTTTGGGAAATCAGTAAAATTAACTGGAATTTAAAAAGTATTAGTTATCTTACAGAATTTGCTGTCTTGACACTTCTAATATAAGGCCCATGCAATTGTATTGATATTTCCATGTAAACAATAATGTGCACAGAAACAAACATATCAATCTTCCTTTGTCTGGTATATTGCTTTAGTTTGAAAAAGATAAAAAGGTGGCTTAATTCACTAAAATAATGTGTGAGGATTATTTAAGTTATAAAAAGGGTAATATTTAGTAGCATTCAATTGTATTTGCAAAAGAACAAAGTTTCAGATGAGATTTCATAAGTCTCACCATATGTTATTTATTCTAAGCTTTATATCTGTTAGTTATCAATGGATTTAAAAATTGCATATAAAGAGAATTTCACAAGGATTTATTAGCTAATTCTTGACATTTTCACACTTCATTTAAGTGTCTTCTCCAAGGAATATTTATAAGGTCATATTTCAGAATATTTTAACTTTAAATGGAGATTTTATTTTCACTGTTAAATAAACAGATTTTCAACTCTACAGTACTGTCTAGCTATGAAGTCTATACATGTAAAATCATAATAACAAAATGAAAAAGAAATGTGAATTTAAAAGAGGAAACATAAACCCTGAATAGAAAGACTTCACATAAGCAACACATATTGAATACAGACACAAGTTCACCATACCTCCCACCAAAAAAATAATGTGTTCAGCAAGATGTCCAACTTGCATGAGTTGCCACTTCCTACTTCTAAAATTGATGCTAAGAACACAATAGGGAAAAATACATTCCAGTATCTACAACAGCAGCAGCAGAAACAGTATTTTCTGCTGCTTTGTGTAAGAAGTGGGTGGTCACAGCTTAGGGCAGAAAAAAACAAAACAAAACAATAGAAGTAACAATGGAAGAAAAGTTTAAAATTCTGTTTATTTTTCTTCACTTCACTTTCTCCCCCTTCCTTACCTCTGTATAATCATAATCTATCCTCATTTCTCAAAACACTGCAGTGGGTACCTATGTGGGCAAGAATCCCACTGGATGAGGTGAAAGTAAGTGGATATTAAGTCCTTTACCTCTCCCCATTCAACCCCCAGGGTCTGTGGAGTAGGGTCTCTATATTACACTCCTTAAGAATTGGGGGTGAAATCCTGACAGTTGTTTCTTGCTGGGTTGCTGCAAAATAAAGTGGTAACTTTGGTTAGTGGTACCTGAATGCCCCATACTCTATTCCACACCTCTACATACCTTGAACTAGCTTAGACTAAGGCCTGCCCTATGGTCTTTCTCCAAGATCAAAGAGTCAATATTCTGTAGGTAATATAAGCTCCCAGGCCAAATAAACTAGACTCCTGAGGTTGCCCATACCTCAAGGATAAATAGTGAAGTATATCAAATAAATGCTTTTTGAAGTACAGTATTAATACAGAAAACTGAATAATTTTAAATAAATATACTAAAATACATGGAAGGAGGGAAAAAAAGGAAAGACAAAGTTCCTGTATTTCACCAAAAGTAATACTCCAGGCATTAGTAATTCAGTAGTAACTGAAAAGAACACACATTGGGTGCATTAATACATATCTTTTTTAAGATGGAAAATATAGTCATTGAAACAGTTAAGAAATAGAAGTTACTCCATAAATGTTTCTTGAGAAAAATAAAATCAGCCTATATGTAATTTTATATAACTTTAAATCCCACAAAAAGAATTTTATGGAATTTCACTTAAAGAGTGCTTAAAATACAGGAAATGAAAAATATGAAACAGGATGGCAGAATTAAATCCTAGTTATAATTTAAAACAAATGAAGGTATATTGAATTAATCAAATAAAACTGAATGAAAGCAAGACTGGACAATATGTTGTATGCAAAAGCAAAAGAGACACAGATTAAAATAAAAGGATTACAAACATATAACAAACATAGAGCTGATAAATATAAATTAAGAGAAAGTTGAACTAACTATTTTAATTTCTGAGGAGTAAGTAAAGTCTTCTTTATTGAGTGGTTTGCACCTTTATGTGACTTACAGATTCTTTGCAGGTATAGTCCTGATTCTATCAAAGTTAAAAAATAAAGAAAAATAAAAACAAAAGAAATAATAAAAGAGGAGATGGCTAATAAGTCAAGCAAGATGAGAAATGTATAATTAAAATTCTGTTTCCAGTAAAAATATAAGGGTATAATCACACTCACTTAACCTAATTACAATGGAAACTACTCTGTGTATCAGTTCTTACCTCGGATTCCATGAAGACAATAATGAAATATCTTTTTAGATGGTTTTATTTAAACTTTAAGACAGTTCATTTGATAGGATAAAAAAAGTGATTTTTCATTTGTTTCCTAAGTGATACACATTCACAAAGGAGGTTACTGGAAACGAAGAAGATAAAGAAGACAGTTTGCAATTAAAAGAATGCCATTTGGGAGCAGTGTGGTAGGGCATTTAAGTACTTCAAGGATCTGTCAAAATGATACATGCTGAACTGTGAGACTTTAGAGCAGTATTTGAAATTATTGATAGGCAAAATAAGAGTGAATGTGCTGTTTAAATTAAACTTTATTTGCCAGCTGGGAGAAAAATAGTATTTTGATATATAGCACATATCAAAGTAGCCTCTTTCCTCAGAAATATGTTTAATCTTCAAAAGATTTTGTGTTACATATGTCTGATTAAAACCACAGTCAATCTTTATCAAAAGCAATTTATTCTGTCATTAAATAACATTTACTTTCAGAGCAGTATTTTTAAAGCTTTGTAAATAATTTTGAAAAATTATACATGTATATGTATTACTAATACTATATAAGTAGTATTTTAAAGCATTAATTTGATTTAAAAATAAATGTGTGTGTGTGCATGCTCAGTCATGATAATTCTTTGGGACCCCATGGACTCTATCCCACCTGGCTCCTCTGTCCATTAAATTTTCCAGGCAAGAGTAAATGCAAAATAAAATAGGTTCAGTCTTTGAGTTTACTTGCTATTGGAATTAGATATATGTTTGATAAGTCATTTAATATATTTTTATGTAAAATAAGCCTAAATCTCAGGATACTATGTTCATTCTGTATTTTTAATTGCCTGTGTAAGATTGCCCAATTCACTTGTTTTTACTTATTTTAGTTTGATTCTTCATTTGCATTTTCACTTTTTTCATTTTACTCTCAAAATAATTTTTTTGCTACGTTTTAAAATTTACTGGGAAATATCTGATTTATATGAATAATGTTAGTGGTTCACAGATGCCAATACATGTGTGCTAGTTGCTCAGTTGTGTCCAACTCCTTGTGATCCCATGGACTGTAAGCCCACCAGGCTCCTCTGTCCATGGATTTCTCCAGGCAAGAATACTGGAGTGGGTAGCCTATCCCTTCTCCAGGGGATTTTCCTGACCAGGGATCGAACCTGGGTCTCTTGCATTGCAGGCAGATTATTTACCGTCTGAGGCTGGTAGAAGAGAGAAATCTCTTGTACAGAAGAGTTCCAAGTAACTGATAAAGATTCACAGATGCCAATAACACCCCCAAATTTCCAAATAATGATAATATAAAAAGCATGTATAACAGCTTATTATTTAAAGAAACTACACTGTCTTGTTGTATGTGTGCTTGTAATAATATTTATATTAGGTTGTTTCAGGCACAGATTGTACTACAGTAATTCTTGCAATGTTTTTCTGAGATGATGCACATATGTAACGCTAGGCATTAAGAGTTCACATAAACCTACGTCAAACCAAAACAAAATGAATCACAACATTAGTTTGTGATGCTATATGTCAATTAGATCTTAATTTTTAAAAATATTATTATTGCTCTGGATAGCCAAAAATAAACTCTCAACAATTACTCTGAAATCCATTTACTAGGAAATGATCCCAGGAAAAACAGTAATCGAGTGAGAAAGAATCGAAGAGAAGAAGTACATTCAAAAGGACAGCTTTAAGATCTCAGAGGGTAGGATGACTTTGGCTTCATCTCACAAAAAAAGTATTATACTGGAACTCACTAGTATATATAAATATATATAAGTATATGTAAATACTGGAATTCCCAAGTATTTTGGCCTGGAGAATTCCATGGACTGTATAGACCATGGGGTCGCAAAGAGTGGGACATGACTGAGCGATTTTCAATTCACTTTCACAAAAAAGAGGCAGAAAGAGAGGAAGTCTCATCTCAAAACTGTCTATATCCAAAGGCAAAGAAGTTAGTTATACGGAGCTGGGGTATGGACCCCTCCACACAGATCAGTCATTGGTTGAGTCATTGCAAGCAAAACAGACATTAGGTTCCCAAAGCTAAGAACAGCTTACTGACAAAGACTGTCAGTTGTGGCCATTGAGAGCAAACACTTACCTGGAGCTCCTGTGCACATGTGTGACTGTGTGTATACACACACACACACACACACACACACACACACACACACACACCAGTACAGGAAACTCAGGGAATGTGGGCAGAGCACTGAAAGTACCTGCTACAGTTTTACCTGGACATGACTTGAGAGCCTAAGTCTCAAAATAAGGCATCTAAAGCCCAGAGAGGTGAAATACATTTCCCAGAGTCACAAACCTAACAAGAAGCAAACAAAATCCAAAATCCACCCCTTCTCATCAAATCCCTTTTAATAACAATGCTTTACTTTAATGACCTAGCTTCATTTTTTTTTAGAAGCAGTATTTTTTTGGCTTATTTAACAATATTTCTCCATAGAGCATTCAGAGGCAATCTCGACTTTAATTCTAAAAATAAAATTAAAAGTTTGCTATTGAGCAAAAAGGAAATTATTATAATGGTTCTCTTCATATTACAATATTTACTCTAGTGCATCATTAATAAATATAAGTCCATTTTTGAGCAAGTGTACATTCATATTTCATTTGTTATCTACACACTAAGCTATTCATTTAAAATAAGGAAAGGCTAATTTTAAGGACCAGGTTTTCCAAGAAAACTTTAAAATTTTATTTGCACAAATGTATACAAATGCATATATTTGTATATATTTACTTATTAAAAATGTGTGACACTGCTATGTAACATTAATCACAATTTTATTTTTTAAAATGTTTCTAATATTTCATGTATAAAATGACTAGTCAAATGAAAATATATACAAATTTTTATAACTATTTATTGATCCTTAAAAGGGGATTAAACAATTGTACAATATGGAGTTATAAGTACTTACTAATGTTATGACAATGAAGAGATACTGTACTTAAAAGAAAACTGAGAACGTCTGTTCAAAGGCACTCTCATCTCAAAGCCACATTTTTTCCCACTTGGGATTTTCAAGCTCATTATTGAAGAATGTAACTTTGAATGAAAGAATACAGAAATACTAAAGTATTCCTCAAAGTTACAAGTGATTCTTTCCAAATTAATTAGTTAAAATATAAATGTCAAAAGCTTTTATTTTCCATAAGCCTGTTCTCTACTAGGTTCAACAGTACAATTTTTCTAGATTCCATATATATGTGCTAATATACGATACTTGTTTTTATCTTTCTGACTTCATTCTGTATAAGAGATTCTAGGTTCATCCACTTTACTACAACTGACTCAAATTGATCCTTTTTTTATGGCTGAGTAATATTCCATTGTATAAATGTACCACAACTTCTTTATACAGTAACCTGTAAATGAAGACCTAGATTGGTTCCATGTCCTAGTTGTAAATATTGCTGCCATGGACACTGGGGTACATAGATTGTGGTTTTCTCATGGGATATTAGTGGGATTGGTGGGTTGTACATTTATTTCTAGGTTTTTAAGAAATCTCCATATTGTTTTCCATAACGACTGTATCAGTTTCCATTCCCACCAGCAGTAATAGGAGGGTTCCCCTTTCTCCACATCCTCTCCAGAATTTACTGTTTGTGGATTTTTTGATGATGGCCATTTTGACTGGTATGAAGTAATATCTCATTACAGACACAGTGGGGGGAAGTTGAAGGTGGGACAAATTGAGAAAGCAGTATTGACATATATACACTATCTAGTATAAAATAGTGGGAAGTTGCTAAATAACACAGGGAACCCAGCCTGGTGCTCTGTGATAATGCAGAGGGACAGGACAAGGGAATGGGAAGGGGCCTAAGGAGGGAAGGGATGCATATGTTGCTGTACAGCAGAAATTGACACAAAATTGTAAAACAATTTTTCATCAATTAAAAAACTAAAAAAGAAAAAAATTGAAGCTCACAAATAAAGGTCATAGTATATAGAAATTGATTATGAGAATTAGATCAAAATAAACATAGATTAAGTATAAAAAGAAGTTTTATTTTATTCATTTAAAAATAATACCAGATCCTGATTTTGTGGCAAGATACACATTATGTATTGTGGTAAGATTTGACAAAGACCGTCAAATCATGAAGTATAAAATAAAGCTCTGTGTTACAGTTAAGTCTCCATTGTATTTTCAGTAAACACAAAGACTGGACTGCTGCTCTGAATTTCTTTATATTGCCTTATTTATTATTCTTTGTACTCATTGCCATTTCAAAGTATATCTAAATCAAGGGCACTTAATATAAAAGTATAAAGGGTAGTATAAATCAGTAATAAAATAATGTGATGAATTGGGGATATAAAATTGTTTTAATATAATTTTAAAATGTATCATGTATAATGTATAGGTGGTAGTTTTTCGTTGCTGCTGCTGCTGAACTTTTTGAATTCAAATGTAATTCAGTAATTGCTTAATACACAACTAGATTAAATTCTTTTCAAGATAACAATAAAGAAAATTGTAAATAAGGGTGGCTGTATATTTAGTATAATCAACATAATTATATATCCTCCAGGGCCTGTAACTATATGACCTCAATTTACTCTTATTTAATTTGCCTTCACATTTGGTTTTTACAGTGGCTCTGATGTATTCTCCACTGCCCACACTGTACCCCTGCTTTTCTCATTGCTGTAAAATCCAAATGTCCCTTGAAGGGCTGTGTTAGTCTCTGTCACTTTTCTTCCTCCACCTCTCAAATTAAACTTAAAACCTCTTCTGGATATTCTAAAAATCTGGAATGTTCTAAAAGACTCCTTAATGTGTCACTTTATAGTATTTCAAGATAGAGAAAAGCAGTGTGATAATGAATTTTTAACTGGCTTAATCTCTGCAATAAAAGGCCTAAGAAGTTAACCTTCAAGTCACACAATCACCAGAAGGCACTAGAATCATGCTGCACAGCTTCTTACACAATCTCTCTTTCTCTTACTCCCTTCCCATCCTGCCATGTCTATCTGTCTCTGTCTTTCTCTCTGTATTGGTATCTTTGTCTCTGTTCGTGTTCGTCTCTATATTTTCCTCTGTCTCTCTTGTCTCTCCTTCTCATTCCATGACCTTCTAAAGAATGGCAAAGGTAAGTTTCTATTCCTTGTAAAATCATTACTCAGTGCTAGCAATATCCTCCGTCACTTGTTGGTCTGCTTCCGGAAAGTCCTAAATCCATATGGGAGCGTTCTTATTGTATCCTGCATTGTGTAACCACTTCTACAAGTTTTATGTCTTTCACCATTCAGGGATATTTATATCTGTATGTATGCACCTCTTCTTTTCAAACTTTCTTGTATAAATATTTTCATTTGGTATTAGTCTCAGTTCTCCTGAGTAGTTTCAGTGTGGGTGACACCTGCTGGATATCTAAAAGCAGAAGCAATGATTTAGCTACAAAATGCTTAGAAGTTTTTAATCCTATAGCATTACCATAGCATTACAAGGAGTACAGTAGAGTCCTAATTTTCTCTTTCAACCCAGTAGACACAGTACTCTTAGACCACTGTTTATAATGGTAGCTTCATTTTAAATAAGAAGGAGAGCTCTGAAGCACTATTCTTTGTCAGGTGTCTCTGGGGAAATTCACAAATATCTGCATTCTCAACTTTTTGATCAGTAAAATCAAGATGATCACATGTTGCATCACAGAGTTACTCTGAGGGTTAAATGAAAAGAAAATCTGGCATATGATAAACTTCCACATTATTACCGTTCTTACTAATCATTAATAATTATTACAGTCTCAAACATTATAGAGATTAAGATATTACAAATTAACATCAATAGGCAACTGTCTTTATCATTTCAGAAATATACACAAGTCTGACAAATAAAATTCCCCCCCCCCCACAATGTTTATAATTCTTCACTAAAACTGACAGACAGGCATTTGTCGGGGAGAAGCAGCTCCCTTAGACTATTTGAGAACATGAGAATGGTTTCTTCCAGGACAGGTCAGACTGAAGCTGAATTGGAAAACACATTCTTGAAAGATGGAATTAAAAGAGACAATGTGGGAGGAGATGGAATTAAAAGGAGCCTACATCTGCAAGTTTATATTCTGAAAAGGTGAAGAGAACACATACCCTTGGAATTTGAATTTCACCAGCACATTGAAGACTGACTGACTAGGAAGACAATCCAACTCACATATGAGACCTCAGCCAACAGAAGGTTGGAGGTTACTGGAAAAGAGCAATGGAGAGCAGGTGTTGGGAGTCATGGAGTTAAGGCAGCTTGCTCAGGATGATGAGCTAATACCAAAATATGCAGGTATCAGTGAGAGGACTGAGAAACAGAAAATGAGTAGAGGATCAGGGAGAGACATTAATGATGAAAAGAATACAAACAAAGGACCTGTGGTCGTGGGATTAATAGTAAGACTGGCTGAATTCTCTCTCATTTACCCTGAGACTTGATAATGTGATTTATGCATTCAATAAATTTGGCATTCATTAAGAGACTTTTGGTCACTCAGGAGGTGGTAGTAATGCCATTTTTTTACCACTGAACAAATTTACTCAGTACCATCTCCTACCATAGTCATCTCTTTGTTAACTCCATTATTGTTCCAACACACTAAATAGTGCCCTTGCTTCCCAGGAAGATATTTAATATTCTCTAAGAAATAAAACAAAAACAAAACCCAACAAATGTGAGATAAATTTGGCAAAAATACAATGTACTTCCAACTAAACTGCCCAAAATCCTAAAAGAATTTCTGACTCACAGAATCACAATAGGTGCTTTATACAGGGCAAAGGCAAAATTTTACCTAAAATATAAATTCTTAAAGTCATTGAGAAATTCTATAAATAACATTAATTATGCATAAGTTATCCTTTACCATCCTGTGATATTTCTATAACTTCAATTATATTATCTTTTCAACAGTCCTCAATGTTCAGAAATACAAAATTATATGCTGTCTAACACATCTTCCTTCTCATTTCTTTCAGCAGGTGCTATCTTCCCAGTTTGTTTTGTAATAATACTGTATTAGTGAGATTACTGCAACCATGTGATAATGCTTTAAAGTACAAATGCACTGCAATTTGTGAAAGTTTCATGGTCACCGATTTCCTCTGAGAAAAAGATGTGACTGTCTTACTATAATTTCTCAAATGATGTCATCTAAGAAGTATATTATCCCCTTAGTTCTTTATTATAATGCAGAACTAGACAAAATGAGTTTATGCTTTTATGCTAAGGCAAACATTAAAAACATAAAAATCCTAGCTCTATTTTAATGGAATTTGAAGGACAAGCATACAGGATGATGTATAGAGGAAACATGGATTTTCTCATTTATTATTTCACAACTATATTATTGAGCTATCATCTATATCTCAAAGTATATTTCAAAAACTGCCCTCTATCTGCCCTTTTCTGTAATATATAAAATGCTGAAATTATTTATCTTTAAGAAAAAACCCTCCTGGTCTTAAGTCCACCCTCACTCCCTGTTCAACTTTTTACCTTCAAGTTCAGGTATTACAAATAGTAGTTCACACTTAAATCTTTCCACATTTTCCAGTTGTTCTTTAGTCAAAAAAAAAAAAAAAAATCAGAAAATAACTGACCTCATGCTGACCTCTTCCCTGGCTGCAGTTAGCTGGATCTATCTGCACTTGGATATAACTACTTGGAGGTCTCTTAGACACTTCATGCATAAATTTTCCAATAGCATATTCTTATAAACTCACTAAGCAGCTTTGTCAGATTTTAGTGAGTTTTTCTGTTTTAGTTTTTCTTTGTTTTTTTTTTGTTTGTTTGTTTTGTTTTTTTAAATAGAAATAGGGGCTTTTCAGTTGGTTCTGTGGTAAATAATCCATCTGCTAATGCAGGAAACGTGGGTTCTAGCCCTGGGTCAGGAAGATCCCCTGGAGAAGGCAATGGCAATCGACTCTACTATTCTTGCCTGGATGATCCAATAGACAGAGGAGCCTGGTGGGCTACAGTCCATGGGGTCACAAAAGAGTTGGACATGACTTACCAACTAAACAGCAACAACACTACTTCCCTCTCTACCTAAAGTTAATGATTAATGTAATTTAATGTTTACTCCCCCAGGAGTCTTGTATAATTTTCATGTATGTATATATGACCACAAATAAGATATATATGAATTGTATCATATTTTATGCCTCTCACAAACATGGGTACTTCTTGCACTTAAATATGCTATTCTTTCACTTTTTCTTGAGTCATTGCATCTTGCTTTAATTTGCAATAAATAACACTGGAGTACTTACTACATGCCAAACAATACACCGTGCAAATTAAAAATCCATTTTCTTGTTCTTCGCATGACTTCAGTACCCTGTGTGTTTACAAATTTCAAGTCCATAGCCTGACCTCTTCCCTGGGCTGCAGTTATCTGCATTTTGATATAGCTACTTGGCCATCCTCTTACTGTCTCTGCCTCCTCGTTTTTGAGTATCAAAAATGGCTTAACATGTCACCCAGACACTTTGTATATTAGAGGTCACCTTATATTCCCCTATAACTAGTCATCAATCTCTGAGGATTTTAACTCAAACAATTTTTAAATGCATCTCTTACTCTCCAGTTGTCCTATTAAGTCT
The DNA here is from genome assembly GCF_029378745.1 of Bos indicus. Taxonomy (NCBI): domain Eukaryota; kingdom Metazoa; phylum Chordata; class Mammalia; order Artiodactyla; family Bovidae; genus Bos; species Bos indicus. The sequence goes on from NC_091765.1 coordinate 34,482,183, forward strand.
CTTGCCAACTTTCTGCATTATTTCAATCTCTTTATATGTTTAATTTCACCCTATAGCTTTCAGATATAACCCACCTGAAAAGGGAAATGGCTTCAAATAGTTTAGATAGCATGAAGTTAGAGCACTTCACCCTGACAGGATGACAGAAGGCTCTCTGCTAAATGGCACCTGCCTTTTTCCCAGCTTCATCTCTGCCACTCTCCACCTCATACTTCTTTCCATTAACACTGACTTATTTTTAGTTCCCCATGTATATCTGGCTATTTTAGAACAACGCAGACTTGCAATTCATTCTGCCTGAAAAAACCCTGAGACTGTCTTCACTTGTCTTTTACTTATCCTTCAGGGACACTTTGTTCTTAGTGTAGACAGAGTTCTTGTTTTTCTCCCATCTTATAACTCTTTATGCAACCCAAGTACACTATTCCTGCTATACTGTAGAGGCCTAAATCAGTATTAGAGAACACTGAATTGAATTTTACAAAATGTACTGTCTTTAGTGACCATGTTTACTTTGGAAATAAAGTTTTATGGGGTTTTCCAACACAAAAGGTTTGTTATCATTGATAATATCTCTACTGACATATGGAAACAATTTATAGTTGTCTCCAACAACTTACTCTTGTCAAGAACTGTACTGATGGGAATTTCCCTGGTGGTCCAGTGGCTAAGCCTCCACACTCACAGTGCAGGGGGCACGGGTCTCTGGAGAGTCCCTTGGACTGCAAGGAGATCAAACCAGTCAATCTTAAAGGAAATTAGTCCTAAATATTCACTAGAAAGACTGGTGCTGAAGCTGAAGCTCCAATACTTTGGACACCTGATACAAACAGCCGACTCACTGGAAAAAAAACCTTGATTCTGGGAAAGGTTTAAAGCAAAAGTAGAAGGTGGGGGAGAGAATGAGATGGTTAGATAGCACCACTGATTCGACTGACATGAATCTGAGACTCCAGGACATCGTGGAAGACAGAGGAGCCTGGCATGCTGCAGCCAATGGGGATTGCAGAGATTCGGATACAACTTAGCGACTGGACAAGAAAAACAACTGAAGTTTGAGTGCAAAGGGCATGCTTTTCCTCACAACGCCTTGCTTTTGTTTCTGGCTATTCAGAAGTGTCATTTTCATAAATTAGAAGTGAGATTATGTAAGCACTTAATAAACACTGTATATAATTTGTGTTACCTTTGCAAAGTTCATGTTTAGGATTTATTTGTTACTATTTCTTAATAATCCTATCCCTAAGTCAAATTGTTGTATTTATTTTCTGGAGGAGGACCATCTTTGTTATTTTCAGTATTAATATTAGGCTTGAATTTTAGAATGAAATAGTGCTTTATATTGCATAGAATAAATGATTTAAATAAGAAGTATTCATTCTTTAATGATTAGATAGCGCTCAAGTTACAAAAGTATTGGCTCTTTCAACAATAATTCCTCAATTAAACCTTTTCAATTTCTTCTAAATTTCTACTTTTTAAGGCATTTGATGCATTAGCTCATTTAATTCTCAAGTTATGTGATACAGGAAGGTCAAACATATAAATAATTTATTTATTTAAATTCAGGAAATATGCCCATTATAAAATATTTAGTGACTAACTTAAATGTATATAGAATTTCAACATTCTTCTAAATATCAATCTTGACAGTCACCTTTTTATGCTTTTTCTGTGATTTTCTGAATGGCTCTGTGTATGTGTGTTTACGTGTGAGCAAGTTACACAGGCACATAGATCTCTCCATGTTCTTTGATAAATTTATGTCCAGGACATTAACTCCGTATCATGACTAGGAGTTATACATATTTTCACATTTTTCCTGGCTGTTACAGGAAAAAAATAAGTAAATGACTGTGAAAGACAATAATGTCTAGGCAATATTATGTAATAAATGCAATCTTCATATTTGAAAAAAAACCCACTAAATATTAAAATTATCCAAGCATATTATAACACTATTGGCTAAATTTCTGAATTTCTTTAAAATTCATATATTTCAAGGAGTTTAATGAAAAATGTATTTTCTACACCAAGAGCAATTGCATAGAATTTGGGAGCTTTCAATTGAAAAAAACACTACCATAAAGTACACTTAGATTACTATTTTCCCAGTAGTTGAGTTTCATTTTGAGGGTGGCATAGGCAGAAGTAGGGCCATGCCTGGTGGCTCAGATGGTAAAGAATTCACCTGTAATGCTGGAGCCTGGGTTTGATCCCTGGGTTGAGAAGATCCTGTGGAGAAGGGGGAAATTACCCATTCCAGTATTCTGGCCCGGAGGATTCCACGGACAGAGGAGCCTGGTGGTCCACGGGGTCACAAAGAGTCAGATACAATTGAGCAACTTTCACTTCACTAGACAGAAGGGTCAGAGAAGGCAATGGCACCCCACTCCAGTATTCTTGCCTGGAAAATCCCATGGATGGAGGAGCCTGGTAGGCTGCAGTCCATGGGGTCACTAGGAGTCAGACATGACTGAGTGACTTCATTTTCACGTTTCACTTTCATGCATTGGAGAAGGAAATGGCAACCCACTCCAGTATTCTTGCCTGGAGAATCCCAGGGACAGAGGAGCCTAGTGGGCTGCTGTCTATGGGGTCGCACAGAGTGGGACACGACTGAAGTGACTTAGCAGCAGCAGCAGACAGAAGGGTATACAAATACAGGTGAAGCCCACTTCAGGGATCATTTTTATTTAATTGAGGATATTATAAGGACAAATAGGTTTTGGTGTCCAAGAACAATATTTGTGAGTTTTTTTATTTTCTCCAAAATTAAAAACAAGTTACTTTTTTTAGTTCAGTTTTATGTTCTTATTCTTTCTGTCCCTAACTTATGTGTATATTCATACTTTGGAAGTATTTTAAGATGATAACACTATGTTATAGAAATAAGATTGAGATTGATATTTAAATGAGTTAGATTTTATATTGAAATTATAAACATTATAGATGGGGAAACAGTGGAAACAGTGGCTGACTTTATTTTTTTGGGCTCCAAAATCATTGCAGATGGTGACTGCAGCCATGAAATTAAAAGATGCTTACTCCCTGGAAGAAAAGCTATGACCAACCTAGACAGCATATTAAAAAGCAGAGACATTACTTTGCCAACAACAGTCTGTCTAGTCAAGGCTATGGTTTTTCCAGTAGTCATGTATGGATGTGAGAGTTGGACCACAAAGAAGGCTGAGCACTGAAGAATTGATGCTTTTGAACTGTGGTGTTGGAGAAGACTCTTGAGAGTCCCTTGGACAGCAAGGAGATCAAATCAGTCAATTATAGAGGAAATCAACCCTGAATATTCATTGGAAGGCCTCATGTTGAAGCTGAAGCTCCAATACATTGGCCTCTTGATGCGAAGAGCCGACTAGTTAGAAAAGACCCTGAAGGCAGGAGGAGAAGGGGACCACAGAGGACAAGATGGCTGGATGGCATCACTGACTCAATAGATGTGAGTTTGAGCAAGCTCCGGGAGATGGTGAAGGAGAGGGAAGCTTGGTGTGCTTACAGTTTATGGGTGGCAAAGAGTTGGGCACGACTGAGCAACTGAACAACAACCACAAAAGTATACGATTATAAAATGTCAAATTTTAAATAAAAACACAACCATTAAAGTATCCTGTTTCCTATGAATATATGCCAGTACTTCTTTTACATTATGTTTGTACTATTTATTCCCAAAGACTGATTTGTATCCACATAAAATGGAATAAACTTGGAACTCCTTAAATCAAGATGATTACAAGAAACAAATCATAGCTGTTTAAACCAAGGTCTCTTACCAACATCTCTTGCCAAGAGCCTTATGGGCTAACAGTTCACAGAGACCTCAGCTGTGGTATTGGTATATATTTTTTTGGATACTTAAGACCAGACCTTATCTCAACACTGGGCAACGTATTTTCATCTGGAAGTCCCCTGACCAGTGCTAGAACTTCAACTATCACATTTACCTAAAGTTCCCACATTAATCATCCTATTTGAACAATGAAGACTTTGTTAAAATGAAAAGATGAGAAAATATCTTAACCCTCTCTAACTGTGATGCTTACACACCTAGGAATTTGTCTTGCTATGCCAGTGAAGGATTTTAGGCAGAGTTATGTGACAGGATACATTCTCAAACACACTGTATTATCAGGACAAGTGTTAAAGAGAAAAGAAAACCAATGGAGGCAATGCCATTGAGGGTACATGGAAGAAAATTCATTTTTTTTTTTTTTGAAAGCATCATTTTGGTTATGTCTGGAAGGAAATGAAATGACCATTTCAGTTCTAAGAAAATGCCAATACTGTGAAACTTATATGGAACTCTAAATCAGAGATCCCCAGCTCCTGGGCCACAGACTCACACCAGTCCGTGGCCTGTCAGGAACCTGGGCCACACAGCAGAGAGTGAGCCGTGGGTGAAACTGAAACCATTCCCCATCCTCACCATGGAAAAACTGTCTTTCATGAAACCTGTCCCCAGTGCCAAATAAAATGGAGAACATTGATCTAAATGATTCACTTTTACTAATTTACTAAATTCTCACAACTGTTATGTATTATTCTGATTCTCACATTAGAAATCTGAGGTACAGATGGCTTTACTATCTTATTCAAGGTGACAGAACTACAAAGTGGCACAGCTGAGATTCAAACTCAGAACATCCATTTTCGGAGTACATACTCATCGCCACCAAGGAAAGAGTAATATCGCGAGAGGACCCTTAGTATGGGGCTCAGAAGCACCCTGAAGGAAATGTAAATGCAAAATTAGAAACCATGACCAGCCTTGGATTTCTCTGTGATAAATGTCATACTGATTACACTGTTTTTGAGGTATCAGGCAAGGGGACATGAGGTGAGGTAAGGCAGATTACTGCTTCTGCTGAAATCAACTTCAGAAATACCAGTCCAGAAAAGAATTGGGAAAAGATCAGAGATTAAAAGCAGAGAACGTGTATTGATATACTTAAGGCAATGAAGGCTGCACTGAGCAACTTCTAACTTGTATTAATAGTCACCATCTCTGATTAAATCATTAACTTTACACAGAGAAAGGTCTTCATCTACATGTCATGAAGCATCTATATATGATTAATCAGAAATGGGTTTTTAATCATAGAAATACTAATCTATTTTGTTTAGAAAATACAATCTCTTTAAAATTCAGCTTCCTCCATCATAAAAAATAAATTATTGGATTAGAATGATATAATTCACCTCAATATATGTTAATTAGGTACACAGAGAAACTGAAAGTTAAAGAATAATGATACATGAGAAGGCAAGGGCAACCCACTCCAGTATTCTTGCCTGGAAAATCCCATGGATGGAGGAGCCTGGCAGGCCGCAGTCCCTGGGGTTGCTAAGAGTTGGACACGACTGAGCAACTTCACTTTCACTTTTTACTTTCATGCATTGGAGAAGGAAATGGCAACCCACTCCAGTGTTCTTGCCTGTAGCATCCCAGGGACGGCGGAACCTGGTGGGCTGCCATCTATGGGGTCGTACAGAGTCGGACACGACTGAAGCAACTTAGCAGCAGCAGCAGCAGAACCAAAGGAGCTTATACTCTGGCTGTTAATTTTTTGTATTAATAATTTTAATACAAGATAAAAGGAATTTTGTGAGACTCAAAAATAAATTTCTGTGGATATACCAACAAAGGAAGAGTTTGTTTTGATGGAATTTAGGATAACTCTGCTGCTGCTGCTAAGTCGCTTCAGTTGTGTCTAACTCTAAGAAGAGATAATAATGAAAATGTGCTGAAAGGAAGGAAAGTATTTAAAATATCAGCTAAGAAAACATACACACATACATAAACACAAACAGAGGTTAGATCAGAGTGTATAAGTGAGTACAGTTTAGTGATACATGGATGAGATTGCACTAAGTTCCAAATGTCACCCTAAGGGAGTTACACATTAGAGACTACTAACATTTCTAAACCTAGAGATGAATAGATGATGCTGAGAACAAATTCTTAGGTACCTCTTGGTTCTCATTCAGCTTTAAAATTCTACAATTTTATGACTAATAGGAAAGCAACGTTTATATTTTTTAATATCAAGAAATATCATAGTATTAATCTACTGCACACATTCTTTCATGTGTGTTTTGTTGTCAACACAAAGTTTGGGAGATTTTATTTTCTGATCATAAGTGATGGACTTAGTTTAGCTTATTAATTGCCTATTTTGACAATAATTCTTAGGGCTAACTGCTATAAGCTAGAAGAACACCCTTGGAGTTACAACAGTTTTGAAGTTGGGTTTTTGTTGTAATGAATGATAAACTTAGTAGTATTAATATCGTATCAATTCTCTTAGTGAAAGGCTTTTCGAGTACCGGTAGAACGAGTGAAGATACAGCTTTCCTGGTCTTTTAATTGAGCCGGGATAGGGGTGGGGTTGGGGGATTGGAAGCTTTTTGGTAGAAGGTGAGAATAAGGGCAACAGTTTTAGTCTTTCTTTTCTCCTAACTGGCTTCCCTTTGAAGCTAAACGATGTTTTAAGTTTGAAAAGAATCTGGCAAGGATGTCATAATGGAAGAAGTAAACAACTCTCTCAAAGCACAATATTCATGATTTTTCAGATGTGCTATTGTAAACACTGTCATGAGATTAAGAATTTATAGTAATGCTTTTTGTAAATGAAACACAATTGAAATAGTCTACTCCATTTTCTTTCATTTTGTTTGGTTACATTCCATTAAACTATATTCTGCAGGATGCCTTTTTAATATGCCCAAAGAAAATTTGCAAATGACTAGGCTTCATGTGCATTGACCTTCGCTCTTCTTTTGAATCTGCAGTATGGCTCATTTTAGTCAAGCTGTTGAAACATTTGTGGTATAATGCATCAAATTAAAGCAACCAGCTGTGATGTTTAATTTAAGCAAAAAGTTTATGATCTACAACTACATAATACCTTAGGGGATAATTGATATTGTATGTAACTTCACTACAGTGACACGCAAGATGTGTTACAAAATGCCTATAAAATGTCACATATTTTATTTTATTTTAAACCATTTGGACTTCAGATTTTAAAAGAACATCATTTATCCCAAAATGTATATCAGAGGATAAGTGAATAAACTTCTGCATCATTCTCTAAATACAGATGCGATGTGAAGTAATTCATTCGCACATGTCAGAAAAGAGGTTCTTTGTTTTATTCACATTATTTACAATGAAGTTCCTCCATTAATTACAGACATTCTGGAATTTGGAAATGTCATTAACCATGAGGTTCCATTCTGTTTATCAAGTTTCTCTTTGTATGAAAGTGAAAGCATTTAATAATGACCAAGACAAAAGGATATTAATTTATCAAATCTCCTTTTGTTCAACAGTCTTACAAAACAGTTGTTCAAAAGTGGCTCAGCTGATACACGCAGCTCAAAGGCATAGATCATCTGAGAGCGCAAAATCTCAGGGGAAAAAAAAAACATACAGAACACATACACACACACACACATATAGCTTTTGGTGGGGAAAGACACACAAGATTTTCTAAATGCCTAAATAAGATATTTAAGCAAAGGGGGAAAAAACCCCAAGAAACAGGTATTTCCTTTAAAGAATATCAACCAATGAAACTAAAGTCACCTTTGAGCATTTGTTGATTTTTATGGCATTTTTAAGTAACAATATTAGGAAGTACTTTAAAAAGTTAAGTGAATTTCTCAGGTTATCTAGGGGTGGGGAAGAGTGCAGCTGGTAAGATCTAGATCATTTGATGACCTAGCCAAATGCCTCAATATACGAGGCTAAAACCAAAATAGAAACCCCATGCCAAGACTTCTTAACAGAAAGAAAATCTTCTAGGGTTGAGAGACACAAAATATACAAGGAAAAAAAGGGGACATTTAAAATAAATTTAGAGCTTTGCTACATAGCCACTAGCTTTATATGCTTATTTAAAAAACTTCAAATGCAAACCCTTGAATGATTTGTGTTTGTAGACAAAGGATTTATGTAATCATATCATAAGAAAATATTTCTGTAACTTTAAAAATACTACTTAAAGCTGTGTTTAGAGATAAGTGGAAGTGTAAGAGGAAAAAATGCTTTTACAGCAACTTTAGGGGGAAAGAAACATTATTCAATACCTCTGACTAGGTACATAGTTAACTTTTAAGTTGAAGATAGAAGGAAAGCCAAACGTGAAGCAATCATTCACTTTTCACTATACCAACATTCTCTTAAACCCTGAAAACAAATTAAAGGTTGAAAACTAAATTATTACATTTAGTAGCCTAGCACTATATGTAATTGTTTTCTTACATTTTTGAAAATAAAATTAAAGCCAATTAATAAATAATGCATCTTGATAGATCTGAAATATGGCAACCATCCATTGAGAGTGTGAGTGCCCTCTGTCACTATTAAGGTCAGAAAGAATAATAGATCCAGTATAAGAAGGTCAAGGCACTCTAATTTTTCACTTAACATTTGGTATTTGATGCCAAATGTTTGCTCTAACAGTTTCATTGCTATTGTTTTCTTTTCCCAAAATGTACTATGTCTACAGTTTGGTAGGTAATGTTCATTTTACTTAACACCTAATATTATCTGTGCACATTCAACATGAATATTGGTCAAAGGGAATAATAAATCATGTAAAATATAGTAAAATTAAAAGCTAATGATCTGATCATCAGAATGTTAGTTTTTTGCCATTAGAGAGCTGCATGGGATTTTAAAGGTAAACATCATTTTAAAGGTTTTGGTTTGGTATTTTAAGAAAATTAAATACCAAAAGTGAAAATCAGAAACACCAATTGAAAGAGCTTTTAAGGAAATTTGAGTCCTAGTTAGAAAATTTGGAGATCACAACAAATATCTAATAATAGATACCTTGTTTTTAGTGTTTGTCAAAATTTTAGATTTTACTGACTGTATTACATAGAACTACATCAAGAATCTAGTTACGAAGAAGTTTATAATCAAGAGCTTGATTGAGATGAAATTATTGAATGTATATGATGCACAGAGGATTCATTTTAGCCTTGTGGGAAAAACAAAAGCATAAATACATATTCTACCTCAGAGGTGTGCCATTTAGTTAAATAATTAAAAAGAATAAAAGTAATACATAGTACAATGATTAGTGTAACTCTACAACCATAAAATTAGTTATTGAATTACAGCAGAGACAGACCAAATGAAGGCTGCAATAACCCCTTAATGTTTTATAGAAACAGGTTCACGCTGATCAAACTTTTCATCCACTAATACAACATGAAACCACAGAAATTAGCACGTAAAGTAGTAAATTATTTTCCTTACAGACGATTCTCAGTATTCCCGTGTCTATTTCAAAGTATACACATACACGTGTGTGCATGCACACACACACAGTAAAAGTTTCAGCCATTTCCAAATGAAGTGACCTACTCAGTTAAGTACCTTCACCCACCATCCCTCTTACATTGACATGAAAATCTCAACATACAAATTTGCCTAAGTCTCATGCTCTATTCTTTGCTATTAATTCATCATGCTAAGTTTCATGTCTCTATTTGCTCAGTAAAACCCAAAGTCAGACAAGAAAAAGAAATATTGTATGATATCACTTATATGCAGAATCTAAAATAAGGTAATACAAATAAACTTATTTACAAAAGAGAAATAGACTCAGAGAACTTATGGTTACCTGGGGAAAAGGGACAGTTAGGGAGTTTGGGATTGACATGTACACACTGCTATATTTAAAATAAATAACCAAGAAGGGGGGAAACAATCAAGACGTCAAAGAGGAGAAAAACACACATTGCTTTCCAATAAAAACCAATAATTATTTCATCATCATTAGGTACTTTGGTTTTAATCCAGTTAATAATGCCCCCTTGAGTTTAGAAAAGGTTGTAGAATACAATAAATAAATTAGTTAATAAAGACATCTGAAAATTAGGTCTGTTTAAATATAAAAATTAAAAAACTGAGGCAATTAAACATGATACAGGACAAAATATGAAATATAAGTAAAAACTTACAGACTTTAGTTTTCAAAATTAAGAAAATTAATTTTCATTGAGCATTTGGAATACAAATGTTTTGTATTTCTACAGGTTATAAGAAAATGCACAGTTAATAAATGTATTAAAAGAACAAGTATTTATGCACATTTCAAAGATGATTATCTGTACACTTAATTCATTTTCTCTGTTCCTTATTGTGGGGTTGTTGCATGCAGTTGGTATTCTGAGGTTTGGTTACAAATTGCCTGCTAAGTCTTTCACATATTCACAATAATAAGCCATCATATGTATTTCTGATGAAGTAAAACATCTGAACACAATTCAGTGGAAGTGGAATGGTGTGTAAATGGGATAACCCCAGCTAAATGAATGGTTCAAATGAGAAAAAATGAGAAGTGAAAATGAAATTCATGGCATCCTAAGAAATTGCATAAAGCTTTTCCACATAGCGCTAATCATGTCTGACATAAGAATGCTTCTTACATAATAGATTCAACTTCTTAGGCAACAAGTATTCATTTTATAAGTTACCTTAAGAAAAATAAAAGATATTTGAAAAGGTGGTAGACGGGATCAATAACATGATGTCAAATTGTGGGTGCAAATGTTGCTGAAAGCTTGCCTAAAGCTTGTGCAAATCATCTCACCACTCTTACGTTACTTTTCTTTCATATGGAGATACTCTATTTCAGAAAGACCTTTTGTAAATTAAGATTGTATTTTGTCTTTGTAATTTGCTTCCTTGCTTCAACTACTAACTTATTTATAACATGCTCAAATATTTTCTCAAAGCTAATTAATCACATTGGTAAACAATTTCCAATTACCCATAGTTTTATAAAATTAGTTATCAGTAGCCACTGACAATAAGAGGCAAGGGTAGGCTAAAGGAGAAAGAATGGGAAAGTAAGAAGGTAGTGTGTGTTTGGAGGGAAGATGAGGACATACAGTAAGATAAAGCTGCACTGATACTTTTTAACTGTCCCCCAGAAGTTTCCTGAGGAAAATGGCAATTCACTGTAGTTTTCTTGCCTGGGGAATCCCCATAGACAGAGGAGCTGTGTGGGCTACACTCCATAGCATCACAAAGAGTTGGACATGCCTGAAACAATTTACCATGCACAGAAGTTTCACTAAATGTGTGACTTAGTGTCTTTCATACTCAAATGACTTAGAGAGCTGGGTAGAGAGGCAAAAGAATTTTTTTCAAAGGTGCGTACAAAGCTAGGAGAGAGAATTTGAATCAATCTGCTATTGATGTGGGATTCTCAGGTGGCTGTCAATGCTGGAGACGTTGGATCCCTGGGTCAGGACGATATCGTGGAGGAGGAAATGGCAACTCATTGCAGTATTCTTGCTGAGAAAATCCCATCAACAGAAGAGTTGGTGGGCTATAGTCTGTGGGGTCACAAGAGTCAGATGACTGAGGGACTGAGCATGCACACACTACTGATGTATCATGCGTCTACTTGCTGCCTGAACAGACACTGTCAGCAAATTGTTGGCAAAGACATCAGACACAGAGTATGAAGGTATACACTATAAAATCTCCTTAGATGTATGATGTTCTTCCAGCTGTTATACTCACACTACTTCCTAAACTGTAATTCAGTTCAGTTCAGTCTCTCAGTCGTGTCCGACTCTTTGCGACCCCATGAATCGCAGCACGCCAGACCTCCCTGTCCATCACCAACTCCCGAAGTTCACTGAGACTCATGTCCATTGAGTCGGTGATGCCATCCAGCCATCTCATCCTCTGTCGTCCCCTTCTCCTCCTGCCCCCAATCCCTCCCAGCATCAGGGTCTTTTCCAATGAGTCAACTCTTAACATGAGGTGGCCGAAGTACTGGAGTTTCAGCTTTAGCATCATTCCTTCCAATGAACACCCAGGACTGCTCTCCTTTAGGATGGACTGATTGGACCTCCTTGCAGTCCAAGGGACTCTCAAGAGTCTTCTCCAACAACACAGTTCAAAAGCATCAATTCTTTGGTGCTCAGCTTTCTTCACAGTCCAACTCTCACATCCATACATGACCACTGGAAAAACCATAGCCTTGACTAGATGGACCTTTGTTGGCAAAGTAATGTCTCTGCTTTTGAATATGCTATCTAGGTTGGTCATAACTTTCCTTCCAAGGAGCAAGCGTCTTTTAATTTCATGGCTGCAAGGCATGAATTAATGTTCAACTAGAGGTCAAACTACCTTTTCACTGCTCCAGAGGTGCTCAGTGCTCAGTCGTTTCAGTTGTATCTAACTCTTTGTGACCTCATGGACCTTAGCCCGGCAGGCTCCTCTGTCCATAAGATTTTGCCTGCAAAAATACTGGAGTGGGTTGCCATTTCCTTCTCCAGGGGATCTTCCCAACCCAGGGATGAACCCACTTCTCCTGCCCTGTAGGTGGATTCTTTACCACTGAGCCACTGCGGAAGCCCCACTCAGCTCTAACTAAATAAAACTATGTCAAATTGAAATAACATCAAAGGGAATTCTGAAGAGAGTTTTTGATATTATCTTTTTTATTATCTATTTTTAATCACAATCAAAGGCATTTGGCTTTGAGTAACAAGACACATTCAAACCTATCTCTACCACAACTAACTTGTCTGTATTATAATTACTATGTTAATAAAATATCCATTTTACATAAGTTCATAAAGAATATATTGGACAAAAATTTCTGTCAATTATAGATGTTTAAACATTTCAGGAACTCAGTATCTGTACTTCACAAGAATAAAATGTTAATAAAATCATTTCTAAGGTAAATTAAATACAGAAGTTTTACTTCCAGGTAATCCATAAAAAACCAAAAATATTATACTCTAGTAACAAGGGTTGTAAAGTATGATATCAAGGTTCTATCTTCTAAATTTACAGTTTATGATAAAATGGAAAGACAAGATTGTGATGTGGCAAAGAGTGGCCTCCATTACAAACCAGACCAGTCTACTGAGAACATTCATATGCTGACTACTAATTTTATTTTCTTGGAGCCCAGCTACATAACACAGAGTCGGGGCTCATATCTATCCTGTGACTTTAGTCATGAAAGAATAGCTTTCCTGTCCTCATGTGATGTCTGATTTCTACTGTGAAGGTAGGATCAGATTGGAGAAGGCCTTGATACTTGGAGTAATGCATAAGTGCCACCACATGGTCTTAAGATAGGAAGGGATGTTTCACGCTTGGTAGAACTAGCTAAGAGTATTGTATTGTGACATTCTGTTGTCTCAAAAGGTAGAATTAGATTTACAATCCCCATAAGGTATGAAAAGGAGCATCAAAAATCGGGGCTACCATTAAATCAATTGTCATTCCCAAGAAGAAATGAGTTCGATTTACTTGGGGAATAGCCAAAATGCTTGACTAAAACGCTTCACTGGACAGTAACTGACTGTCCTTTGAGAAGAGGAACCATATGGTATGTTGCTTCTAACTTACATAATTATTTATTAGTCTTGAGGGTGCAGCACCAGCCCAGACACTCTAAGTACAGATGGTAACAGAGTCTCATCGATAGCATGTATTTTTATGGCAAGAACTTCTTTAGTCTCCCTTAATAGCTGAATTCTAACTCACAAAAATAAGGCAATGTGCTCAGAAATATATCTAATAATTGTTCAGTAATTTAATTTTTTACTTGAGTCTGGACTATCTGCTCCCAATCTATTCTTTATCAAGTCATTATTCTTCATTATTAATCCGTCATCCATTCTTCTCACATCCTACCAACACCACTGCTCAATTAACACTATTGTTACAGGAGAAGAAAATGGAATGGAGTGCTGTATTAAGAGTTCTGTGGTTTTCACCATGGCTTTAAATGCAATATTGTATAGGATGACTTATTATAATTTTACTCTGTTTCCTCACTGGTAAAAATTGAGGAATGATAACTAAGTACCCTACACCACAGATTTTTCTGAGGGTCAAATAAGACATGGTATTCACAAGGTGCACTAGAAATTCAAACTATTCAAATTAAAATAATTATTACCAGAAATGGAAAGTCGATCAATCGTGATACCTCTGAAAATATTCTGTTGTTTGTTTCTCACTGTCACTTGATTAATTAAATGGTTAATTTTTTTTGTATAGATTCTGGCTTCAAACAAAAGATACTGATTCATTAAAAGTAAGTACTAAACAATCTATTTCACTACAATAGTGTCTTTAAAATATGACAACTTCAAAGCATCTTAAGTGTATACTTATAAGACTTTACTGCAAAATGTAACTTCTCAGTTTGAGAATAAGCATAGTTCTATAGCTGCATGTCATAGCACTGGAACATTAATCATTCAACATGATAATACTGTGTTATGGCTTTTGAAATCTATTCATTAAAACTGTAAGTTACAAACCCCTCAGGAACTAATTTCAATACACCTTACATCCCTCCATGCATTTGGATTTCTGAGTTCAGATTTCTCATATATCATTAGTAGACAACTCTGCATTCAATAATACATCTGAAATCTCAAAATACTTGCATTTTTCTGCTTTTGAAAAGTCTAGCCTCATTTCTTCTAAAATTTTATCCCCATGAACTATTTTTCAAATTTGTGTCCTATTTGTTTCCTGAATGACACATATTCCAATTCAAAAAATACTTATGTGTTATTCTTATTTTGTAATTGTTTAACTTATGATTCATGTACCATAAAATTCAACCCGGGTTCGATTCCTGGGTCGGGAAGATCCCCTGGAGAAGGAAATGGCAACCCAATCCAGTATTCTTTTTTTTTTTTTTTAATTTATTTTATTTTTAAACTTTACAATATTGTATTAGTTTTCCCAAATATCGAAATGAATCCGCCACAGGTATACTTGTGTTCCCCATCCTGAGCCCTCCTCCCTCCCCATACCCTCCCTCTGGGTCATCCCACTGCACTAGCCCCAAGCATCCAGTATCGTGCATCGAACATGGACTGGCAACTCATTTCATACATGATATTTTACATGTTTCAATGCCATTCTCCCAAATCTCCCCACCCTCTCCCTCTCCCACAGAGTCTATAAGACTGATCTATACATCAGTGTCTCTTTTGCTGTCTCGTACATAGGGTTATTGTTACCATCTTTCTAAATTCCATATATATGCGTTAGTATACTGTATTGGTGTTTTTCTTTCTGGCTTACTTCACTCTGTATAATAGGCTCCAGTTTCATCCACCTCATTAGAACTCATTCAAATGTATTCTTTTTAATGGCTGAGTAATACTCCATGGTGTATATGCACCACTGCTTTCTTATCCATTCATCTGCTGATGGGCATCTAGGTTGCTTCCATGTCCTGGCTATTATAAACAGTGCTGCAATGAACATTGGGGTACATGTGTCTCTTTCCCTTCTGGTTTCCTCAGTGTGTATGCCCAGCAGTGGGATTGCTGGATCATAAGGCAGTTCTATTTCCAGTTTTTTAAGGAATCTCCACACTGTTCTCCATAGTGGCTGTACTAGTTTGCATTCCCACCAACAGTGTAAGAGGGTTCCCTTTTCTCCACACCCTCTCCAGCATTTATTGCTTGTAGACTTTTGGATTGTAGCCATTCTGACTGGCGTGAAATGGTACCTCATAGTGGTTTTGATTTGCATTTCTCTGATAATGAGTGATGCTGAGCATCTTTTCATGTGTTTGTTAGCTATCTGTATGTCTTCTTTGGAGAAATGTCTATTTAGTTCTTTGGCCCATTTTTTGATTGGGTCATTTATTTTTCTGGAATTGAGGTGTAGGAGTTGCTTGTATATTTTTGAGGTTAGTTGTTTGTCAGTTGCTTCATTTGCTATTATTTTCTCCCATTCTGAAGGCTGCCTTTTCACCTTGCTAATAGTTTCCTTTGTTGTGCAGAAGCTTTTAAGTTTAATTAGGTCCCATTTGTTTATTTTTGCTTTTATTTCCAATATTATGGGAGGTGGGTCATAGAGGATCCTGCTGTGATGTATGTCGGAGACTTGACTGGAGAATCCCATGGATAGAGGAGCCTGGTGGGCTACAGTTCACTGGGTTGCAAGAGTTGGACATAACTAAACCACCATCACAGGTGTGTAATTCAGAGGGTTTTATTATCAGTTATACAAACATCATCATCTGGAGTTATGTAACTCCAGAACCTTTTCTTTGCTCTGAAGAAACACTCCATACCCATTAGCTATTATACCCCGATCCTGCACCTTTTGGGAACTAATTAACTTCTGTCTGTACATATTTCCTATTCTAGATTATTTCATATAAATGGAACAACATGATATACGACCTTTTGTGCCTGTCTTCTTTCACTTAGCTGCTTCCATGTTTCCTCCATGACAAAGAATGCATCAGTACTTCATAACTTTTTTATGGCTGAGCAACATTCTACTATATGGATATACTTCATTTGTTTATCTATTCATTTGATAGACACTTGAGTTATTTTCACTTTTGGTTATTATGGATTATGCTGCAATGAATATCATGCACAGGTTTTTGATACATACGTATTTTCAATTATTTTGCATATAAAGTAGATTGCTGGCTCACATGTAAATGTATACTTAACTGTGAGAAACTGCTTGTTTCTAAACAATTTGTACCATTTTATATTCCCACCAGAAATGTATGAGGATTTTAATTTCTCTACATCCTTGTAAATATTTGTTATTGTCCATTTTTTATTATAGCATTCTAGTGGGTAGCAAGCTTTATCTAACTGTGGTCTTATTTTCATTTCCCCAATATCTAGTGATTTTGAACATTGTTTTCATATGCTTTTTGGCCTTTTGTATATGCATTTTTGAGAAACATATTTAATTCCTTCATCCATTATAAACTTGAGTTATCTTTTATCATTGAAATGTAAGAGTTCTTTATATATTCCAGATACAAGTCCCTTGTCAGATGTGTGATTTGTGTTAAGTATTCATCCTCCTTTTGTGGGTTGTCTTTTCACTTTTTTGATATTACTCTTTAAAATATAAGATTTTAAATTTTGATGCAAAATTTCACATTTTCCTGCCTCAAATCTATTGTAGCATTTATTATTCAAATTCAATGCTGTCCGATTACAAATATATAACATTTAAAAATATACTACCTTAGTGAACCCTTTACCTGTCTGAGGACTAAACTACATATATAAAACACAATCTGTTAAAAATACACATTCATTTCAATAAGGGCAAAGATCTAGTGTTATTTCAGTTTACTTTCTAATATGATAGTAATTTATGTACAGATACTTAAAAAGGTAGCATATTGAATAGAAGTTTACAATTGGTACCCTAACTCACTCTATTGTTGAATTTTAGATTAAATATGCCACACAATATGGCAAATGAAAATGATTTGAGAATTGCTGCAAAGAATAGTTATATGAACCATGTCATCGAGAAAAATAAAATTGAAGCTTATGTTTTATGAAAAATACCCTATTATTTTTTTAAATAGAATGAAAACAATCATATAAAGAAGTATCTCAAGGAATAACAATAAATACAAATTCTGATTATTTACATTAAACAGAAATCCCTGAAACTTCTGTTTCATGGTTGATAAAGTTGTATTAGAGGACAGAGACCTTTCCGGCCACAAAGAAGGACAAAAATATAGGCAGTCAATATACATTTTAAAAATTTGCACTGTATTGAATCTACTATTTTATTCATGATGTGAAATTTGTTTTAAAATTACTAAAACTGCATTTTCATACCTTTTTATAGGAGACTGAAATTGTGCATGAGAATTTTAAATTGTAAGTGAATTCTGTAGTGTTCAAAAATGGTGTGTCGTGGATAGGACTAGAACTGGTCCAGTATTCTTTGTGCTATATTATATGAGTTTTTTCTGGTTACTGGTCACTTCTGCCACTTCAAATATTAAAGTAGGAAAATTAGACCTTCACTTTTCATTCTTACCTTTCTCTTTTAAGACACAAATATCAAGTGGGTCCTATAACTTTATGGAAACCATGAACACACTCTGAAGTTTCTTTTGATCTTTCAGCTATTTTTCAAGATTTGTGTGCAGATGCCTTTTATTAACAATCTGATAAAGACATGTTCTTAACAGTTTTTCCTCCTTCTCTTTCTCCCTTCCTTCCTTCCATAGCAGGTAAGTATGATAAGCAAATGTATAAGGCAGAATTTTCTCTTACAAAAATGTAACAGATAAATCAATTCTCTAGAGTATTTGCACAAATAAAATGCCATAACAACATATTTATAAATTATAAAGTGATAATAAGATTACATTCTCTTGCTACTGGGACTATACATGTGCTCAAAGAACTCTAATTTTTATGCATTATCTCCCTTTGCAGACTTTGAAATGGAAAAGACATTTCAACTTATACGTATTTCATGTATTAACAACTGGAACATTATACATAATAGTATTTCTAAATACAAAGTATTAAGCTTCTTTAAAGTAAATAATTTCACTTTGGAGAAAACACAAATTAAAAACACTTTACTTTTAAATACTCACACTGATGTTGAAGGGTTTCTTTGTATATAGAGCCTGGCAAGCTCCTGTGTGCATGCTCATTGCTGTAGTCATATCTGACTCTTGGCAACCCCATGGACTGAAGCCCGCCAGGCTCCTCTGCCTGTGGGATTTTCTAGGTAGGAATGCTGGAGAGGGTTGCCGTGCCCTCCTCCAGGGGATCCTCCTAACCCCGGTATGAAACCCATGTCTCCTATGTCTCCTGCATTGCAAGTGGACTCTACCTACTGAGCCACCTGGGAAGCCAACATATGGTCTTATTTTTATCTAAATAACCATTAGAATCTGTATCCAGGAAACCAAGCAAGCCTTGAATGTTCTGCCATTGGAGGCATCTATTTTTACCATTTGTGAGAGCACTTCAAGATGACTCTTTCAGCTTTGCTCAAATCACAATGTGACAGCTTTGTTCAAGGGTTGTTGTTTAGTTACTAAGTCATGTCCAACTCTGTTGTTTAGTTACTAAGTCATGTCCGAGTCTTTTGCATCCCCATGGACTACAGCCACCAGGTTCCTCTATCCATAGGATTTCTCAGGCAAGAATACTGGAGTGTGTTACCATTTCCTTCTCCAGGGAGTCTTCCTGACCCAGGGATCGAAACTTGGTCTCTTGAATGTCTCCTGCATTGTGTCATGAGGGAAGCCCTGTATTCAACAGACTTATGGAGCATACAGACATACCATCAATTTTCATTTTTTAAATAAGAATGAGGGGAAAAAGATAAAATTACCTAAGGTTATATGCTAATACACTAATAGTTAGAAATGAGGTTAGATAGTAACACTATTTCTAGTCCAGAATTCTGTACCATACTGCATTCATATCTGGGATTATGGTTATTTTTCTGATTATACTATGTTATAGAACATGATGTGCTACTCCAGAGAATGAATAAACTTAATGTACTTTATTCTCCACAAAACTCATCCTAATTGCCACATTCATTTTTGAAGTTTAAAACTTATATGTTAAGTGAACCTATAAGTTAAATGCTTTAAAATTTACACATAGTTTTAATTAAAATTTTTTTCCATATACTAAATTATCTTATAAAATAGTCTTACAAACTACTAATTGTAGAAGTAACATTTCTAAGTAAATCAAATGCATTAGAAACGAAATCAGCATTAATTCATCCAAACAAAACACAACAAAAAAGCTACTAAAACTGTCAAGGTCAATCAGCAAGAAGTCATATTTTTATTTTTCCAATGCTAATTCTAACAGAGAAGAAATAACCAAATTTAGTTGACTGTATACTCAATTAATATTTTTCATGGGTCATATAATTTGAGAAGTAGCAGTATGAGTGTCTTAATGTAGTTATTGTGTTTTATGTTTTCTTTGCATTCAGTGTTGTTTAACATAATTTATTTATTAATCGGTTGCTAAAAATATACAATAAATGAATTTATTATTCATATGTCATAAAGTCAATGAGGCAGAAAGATATATATATTTAAAATACCACAGCTAATAAATGTTAAATTTTACCTGACTCAAAAACATTGTCTTTCCCTTTGTATGAACTGTTCTGAAATAACTGTTTCTCATTTCAAGATCTAGAATCAGTAAATAGACATCTAACTGATAGTGATGCATAAAGATATTTATCAGTTAATAAATATTATATATATTCAGGGGAAAAATATATTTTTTGAACATACTATATGATTAGAAAGCTGGCAGAAAAATAAAAAAGGTCACTGTAACACTATGAATAATGACTGCAACTCATTAAAATGGTAAAAAATGTTGATAGTGGAAATCAGTCTGTTAAGATTTAATATCAAAACATTTTCCAGACTTCTCTTTGGCCTTAATTCTTGCTAGAATAAATAATATAGGAAACAAAATATTTATGTTCTAAACACTCTACATTTTTTATGCTCTATATTCATGCCGGAAGCTAGAATTATTCCAAAACTTACAATTAAAAACATAAATTGATTCTGCAGTAAGTAGTGAACTTCCCCAACTATGCTGTGTTCTTTGTTTTCACTGAGGATAGAGTGAGCTATAACTGTGGCAAAGGGCAAATGGTGCTGTGAGATCTCATAAGAAAAAAAGAAAAAGTAGTAATCCAGGAAACAGTAGGAACAACCCCATAATGAACATCATCAACAATTTTTAAATAACCTGAATGTTCCTTTTTGGCCAGTGAACAGGATAAAGTCTCTCTTCACCTGCACAACTGAGTGTGGCAGACAATGCTACCCTATGAACAGACAGCATAACCACAGAACGAGCTGCATCCTGAGCCAGATGTCAACCAAGAGAACTTGAGAACTGAGTTGTGTTTTAGGCTGAACCACTATGTAACAGACTTTTAAGAAAACATATTGTAATTCTCTGGCAGGATTTAGCACACATTTCCTAGAACACCAATGTAAACAATGATCTTATGCAGAGTAGAAGATTGCTTAGAAGACATAATCTGTGATTATGATAGCAAAGCTACAACCACTTGAAATCTTCCCTTTTAGAATCTGAGTAGAAAACTATTTTGAGTATATCTAGTCAAGTGAAGAGGAACTAAAAAGCCTCTTGATGAAAGTGAAAGAGCAGAGTGAAAAAGTTGGCTTAAAGCTCAATATTCAGAAAACGAAGATCATGGCATCTGGTCCCATCACTTCATGGGAAATAGATGTGGAAACAGTGTCAGACTTTATTTTTTGGGGCTCCAAAATCACTGCAGATGATGACTGCAGCCATGAAATTAAAAGATGCTTACTCCTTGGAAGAAAAGTTATGACCAACCTAGACAGCATATTCAAAAGCAGAGACATTACTTTGCCAACAAAGGTCCGTCTAGTCAAGACTATGGTTTTTCCAGTGGTCATGTACGGATGTGAGAGTTAGACTGTGAAGGAAGCTGAGTGCTGAAGAACTGATGCTTTTGAACTGTGGTGTTGGAGAAGACTCTTGAGAGTTCCTTGGACTTCAAGGAGATCCAACCAGTCCATTCTAAAGGAGATCAGTCCTGGGTGTTCTTTGGAAGGAATGATGCTAAAGCTGAAACTCCAGTACTTTGGCCACCTCATGTGAAAAGTTTACTCACTGGAAAAGACTCTGATGCTGGGAGAGATTGGGAGCAGGAGGAGAAGGGGACGACAGAGGATGAGATGGCTGGATGGCATCACCAACTCAATGAATGTGAGCTGGAGTGAACTCCGGGAGTTGGTGATGGACAGGGAGGCCTGGCGTGTTGCGATTCATGAGGTCACAAAGTTGGACACAACTGAGCGACTGAACTGAACTGAACTGAATCTCCTATCTCCAGCATGGAAGATGTACCTTTCTAGATCACTGTCTTTATCCAGACTTTGTGTTCCAGACAAACTTGCTTACTCCAGCTTTCTTAACAATGTTTTTGAACCTGAATGTCAGTTTACACTATTAGCCTAAAATTAATCTTCTTCTCTTTACATCATAATTAAAGCCCAGCATACTCATGAAGTATTTCCTAACCACGGTATCTGGACATTAGCCACTATTTCTATAGGAATTTATATCTTACTTATTTTTGTAGCTCTAGCTCCTTGATTTGTGAAGAAAATTTCAGGACCTCACTTGCATCTGTTAAGCCAAAGTAAATATTTTAAATTCAGTGAGGTCAGAAGCTATATTGTGTGTTTTTCAGGGCTCTCTTTTTGAAAGATAGTGCAGATTATGAGAGCTAAAAAAAAGTGCCTCATAGATGGATGGGTTTACTTAGTTGTGTAAGTGGGCTTCACCCCCTCTTGCCATGGTTCATTATACCTTTTTGGATTTCAAGAGCAAATGCTTTTTTCCTAAGTCAATTTGAATTAGTCTTATCTCAACAACCATAAAAGTCATATTGATACTAATGCAGAGACTAACGCTTGTGGAATGTAAAGTAAAATGTGAGAGATTAGAAGCAGTATGCATTATTTCTCAGAACTATCCAAAGTACATATAGGCTTATTCTTTCAAACGGTTTGTTTAAACCAGTATGCTCATTTCCCAGTTGTTTTCGTTTTAATACATAAAAATTTAATGAAGTATGATCTTTATAGGTATTGACTTATAACTAAAAATGGGTTTTTCAGATATAAAGGTTAAAACAGAAGCACAGAGAAAAAACTCAAGGTAGCCCTATGAATTGGATCAATAACTTATTGATCAGAAATGATTCATTTTTAGCTTAAATGCTAAACTGGATTTTTAATTATGATTTTGTTTACCTTACATCTTCTCTGATTTTCTTGCACTTATTAATTAGTACAGCAAATTATAGAAGCACTGCTTTGGTTCATTGAGTTCCTTTTATTTTGCCCCTAAGCTTTGCTATTTTCAATTTTTTGAATATAAAGGTTACATTTAAAAAGAAGATGACCATCTCTGGGACATACCATATTACAGGAAAATCAACCATTCTAAGCAAAAGCTTTCATTCCTTATTAACCTTACAGAAAAGCAGTCAAGTGGTAGGATATGAACAGAGGCAGGAGAGGGATCTTACATTTTTGTTTGTTGTTTTTTGCCCTGTTGCTATTGTTTTTGATTCTGCGTATGATTCAGACTATCTAGTTATATTATCTCTTGCTCCTGCCCAAGGCCATTCTGAATGTCTCCACAACTACAGGCATTTGATCTTGAAAGCAGCTTAGGGTCTCTCTCAAATCGCAAGTTTAGGGGCAAATAACTACATCTGCCAGAACCTAAAGGGAGCTTAAAACCTTCTTATCTATGAATTGCTCTGCAGTAAGATCAGTTCTTTGGTACATAAAGAGTACCAAAGAACAACATTTCTTTGTGGATTATTCTGCAAGGCTTTTACATTTAAAGCAAAGACAATTTTTGGTTCAGAATAGGATTTTGTGCAAGTTGTCAATTGTCTCACGTTCAAATTTATCAAACTTCATTTGCTGTGCAAAAACGGAGTTGGGACATTAAAATTTTTTCCTTAGGCAGCTGTTGCTGCTGAGTCACTTCAGTCATGTCCGACTCTGTGCGACCCTATAGACGGCAGCCCACAAGGCTCCCCCGTCCCTGGGATTCTCCAGGCAAGAACACTGGAGTGGGTTGCCATTTCCTTCTCCAATGCATGAAAGTGAAAAGTGAAAGTGAAGTTGCTCAGTCGTGTCCGACTCTTAGCGACCCCCAGGACTGCAGCCTACCAGACTCCTCCGCACATGGGATTTTCCAGGCAAGAGTACTGGAGTGGGGTGCCATTACCTTCTCTGCCTTAGGCAGCTAGCATGATGTTAAACTTCGTTAGTAGAAGGTGCTAATGCTACACTGCAGGGAAAGGTATTTTTCTTGCTGATTCTGATGGGGTCTTTCAGAGGCTTCTGAAATGTAAGCAGTTTCTCCAGTGCCAGGCTCCTGGAGTTCAGGCAGTTTCAGAAGCATCCCAGATTCCCCAGTTCCATGGCTTTCCCACTGCCCTGGGCCCTCAGTCTATGACAGCTTGTAGCACTCAGTGGTCAGAAATGTCCCCAGGGGAACCTTCTCAGGCTGTCTTGTAGCAGGGTGCCTCCACCAGGACACTCCCTGTGAACAGCATTCCCCAGTACTACAGGGTAGAGTTCCTACAAGTACCAGAGGGCAGACTTTCAGTAAATTCTACCTGTGAAGTGAAAGTGTTAGTCACTCAATCGTGTCCGACTCTGCAATTCCATGGACTGTAGCCCATCAGGCTCCTCTGTCCATGGAATTCTCCAGGCAAGAATACTGGAGTAGGTTTCCATTTCCTTTTCCAGGGAAATCTTCCTAACCCAGGAATTGAACCTGGGTCTCAGGCATTGCCAGCAAATTCTTTACCAACTGAGTCACCAGGGAAGCCCCTAATTCAACCACTGCAGCAGTATCAAGACTTTTCTATCATTCAGTGAGCCGTAGCTGTGCTCTCCCCAATAGTCTCTATCTCAGTCTGGGGGTGGGTCAGCTCTTATGCTTGCTTTATCTCAGTTTTAGGAATAGTGGCTGTTCTATATATCTGCTATTTCTGCATTCTTTAGAATTCTTTTATATATGAACTAATGCTACATTACCATGAATCTGCTAACACAATTAGTAATTATTTATATCAACTTCTGTTCAAATTACTGTGTGATGTCTACTGACAGGACTGTGACCAATACAGTCTTTCACAAGAAAGTTAACAAAGTTTATATGTATATTAAGGGATAAAATAAATTTCTGAATGTTTTGGAGAAAGAAGCGATGGTTACACAGGGGAGGAATAACATTGCATAGCAAGTCATGCCACATCAGATCAGATCAGTCGCTCAGTCGTGTCCGATTCTTTGCGACCCCATGAATCGCAGCACACCAGGCCTCCCTGTCCATCACCAACTCCCGGAGTTCACTCAGACTCATGTCCATCGAGTCAGTGATGCCATCCAGCCATCTCATCCTGTGTCGTCCCCTTCTCCTCCTGCTCCCAATCCCTCCCAGCATCAGAGTCTTTTCCAATGAGTCAACTCTTCGCATGAGGTGGCCAAAGTATTGGAGTTTCAGCCACATAGTTATGTACAATTACTAGATGGTCTGCACACTTAAGTGGATGATCAAAACTTAAAAAGAAATGTGTTCAACTTTAAGATTCACAGTGTCCCAAAGTTAAAGAGCAATCTAGATCAGTGAGTAAATGGTGTGATAGTAAATGTTAAGTCAGAGAATAAGTTCCATATAAAGCCAAAAAAAAAAAATTAGTACAAGTGCCTAGTCTCTTATGGCCCAAATCAGATGAAAGGTAAATTCTGATCATTTAAAGAACGGGACAGACTTCTGTGTAACTCAAGCAAGGTTCCATAAGTACAATTAACAAAATGATTGGCAAAAAGAGGTCAAAGCATTCATCCTTGGTAAGAATATAGAATTTTGATTCTATGTTTCCAATTGGGGCAGAGTCCTGAGGGTTAAAATATGCGCTCATAGAATCCCTTTGAATTTTGCCTTTGTGACTTCAAGTCTGCTCCTCCTAGAGGTTTTCCAAAAGTATTTACCATATTGAGGAAAGGTCATGTATATGAACCATAAAATACCATGATCTGTTAGTTGACTATGATTATATCCTCTTATATAATTTTGGAAGTTAATTCAGAGTATCAAGAATGAGTTGTAAGCAAATTAAAGTCATTTAAAATAATCTTGGTTATCTAAATGGTGGTGACTAGAAAAGGAGAATAAATTTTAGAAACATTTTGAGACTTATTCAAGCCAAGCTTGAATAAAAGGAATTTCATTCACTGAGCATCCTGAGAGGGGAAGGAAATCTACTTATGCTTATATCACCCTTTTATACATTTTAAATAATTCCCTGCCTGTTATCTATATCATAGGGTCATTTTCCACCCTTACAGTCCAGCTATATTTTTTATATAAGTGACTTAAATGCTATGAGATTGATGTATATTTTCTGTTACTATGCATTCACTTTTTAAGCCACAGTTCTATACATCAGATAGTAGAGTTGACTCGAACAACACAGAGGTTAGGCGTGCTGATCCCCTGCGCATGTAACAATTTGCATATAACTTTACAGTTGGCCCTTCACATCTACCGCTCCATGTCTGCGGATTCAACCAACCACAGATTCTATAGTCCTATAGTACATACTGAAAAAATGCTACACATCAGAGCACCCATACATTCCAAACTTGTGTGTTAAACATCCACTGTATTTATATTTACCAAATATACAGTTCAGTTATTAATTTATGTGACCATACAAGAAAAACTGACAAATGGAGGAAGCATAAATAACCATCTACCTTTTAAAAGATCTACATAAACATTCTTAGAATGGTTAAATGTTCATCTTATATAATTATGATATTAAGTCTGAAAAATGAATATACTGTTGAAATATATAGATTTATTGACCTTTTGTCAGTAAAGATCTTTGAGTAATTAAAAAAATCAAAACAGAAGCTGCATATCCAGAGCAGACACTAAAAACAGTAAACAATAACAAAAAAATTACATAAAATATCCACAAAAATATTGGATGTCCACAGTGCCTTTTTGATTTCAATAAGAATTCTTATATTTTTATGGAATTCTTCCTATGTTTTTCCCTTTTTTTCCTTGTTTTTCAAAGGACCTCTACATTTATATTTAAAATGTCAAACTAAGAAAATTAAAGGAAATACTGACAGTGAAGGTTGAGCCTGGTGAAGCAAATGTTTCTTATTCTATAGAGGATGGGGATACAGAAAGTTGCTAATATAAAAGATGGAGATCAATCAACAAGAAAAGAGACATAAGACATGGAATTAAGAAAGTTATTAAATTTTGGATTTAAAACAGAAGCCTCACTGGAATGAAAAGGCGTTATAGGAAATAATTTTGAGATAATGAAAAAAAGAATTCGTGAAGAGGAAGTGCGAGGGATAGAAGGAGACTTCTGAGTTGCTAGGTGACAAGGTCTCTCTATCAGAATAAAAAGGACACTGTCACAGGCTGTATTAGATATTCCACCAATCGCATGTTCACACAGCCATACACACTGCCCAAGCATTCCTCACACTGATTTGAAATGGCCTATTTACTGATATATAAAATTCCCACAAGACTACTATGGCTTAAGTATAAGAATCATATCTCATTCTTCTTTTGAGTCTTAGGTCCTGACATAAAGTATATATCCAATACATTTGGGTGAATGATTAATGATTAATGAATAAATAAAACCACTGTTTTAACTGTTAGAATATGGGTAATCAATAAAGTTGCACATTATAAATGAAAATAAGTTTCAAAAGGAGTAAAGACACCCTATTAGAGAAAATTAAACCAAATAAAACTCATACTAATCATATTAGGTCAGAATACTTCATTATTTTTTAGAAGGATACATAATAGAATTGTGTCAAAAGAATTTCTGTCACAAGTTGTTTAACTTATATTATTCATGGGTAAGAGACTCTCTTTCACATCTAAGTTAATAAATATCTCTTGTTGATATGATAGAAAATAATCAATATCTCCATCCCAAGTCTTATCACAAAAAATTATTTCTGAAAAATTTACTTAGTACTTTACACATTAGCATTCTGAAACTTAAAACATAATAGCTTTTAGCAGTTGCAAAATATACATAGTTTGGTCAGTTATTCTGGATGTTTTCATAAAGGTAACTTACTGACCATGTCAACCTGCTTCTTGATATAATATATATGCCAAAATTAATTTCTCAGATAGGGAAGTTCCAATAACAATGTTAAAACAGATTTCTGCAAAAAGTAATTCTATTCCAAAGAGAGCAAACAGATTCTGTGATGACATACTCAAACTTTTCACACTCCCCATTGTGTTAACTGACTCTTTCCTCTCCTTAAAGTGAAATAATTTCACTCTCATTCTGCAGAGTTAGTGCCCACCAACACACACACCTCTATTCAGGGTGAGCACATAACTATTTAAAATCTTTTGGTCAATAAGGGTCTTCTAAAGTTTAATGGAAACAAAGTGATCCAATTAATTTCAAGAGACATTTATATATGAGATGGTAAACTAATTCTCCATCTGGGGGTGAATGAGTCACATTTTGTGTTGCTGCTTAGAAATGCATTCCAGAGTGAGGAAATAACAGCAGGAAGTCCACTGCCACCACTTTGGGTTGACTTCTAACTCAAGAGATAGGAAAGCCTCTTATTCCCATAGTTGAAGAAAGAAAGAACATTACACACCATAGAAATCAGTGTCTTAAAATGCTGAAGAAATAATTTCCAAAACAGCAAAATGAAGACAATCAAATACTTATACTAATCTTGAACTCAGGTTTTTTTTCTGTTTTCCTGCCTCTGGCAGCCTTTTAGTTTTCATTATAATTCTAAAGCTATTGTGATATTTAAGAATATATCAGGATTGCTTAATGTAAGAGCTCTTATTTAAGATGGGCAGTAAGGCCAGAGTGAACTATTTTAATTAAGAAATGACTCAGTTTTAGGATGAAAGAGGCAGATTTGTCACATCATTTATGTTCACATTTTAAATATGCTTATTAATAATTTCAATACATTTATTTCATATATTCTACAAATTTATTAAGAAGATGTTGATGTACGGAAAAACCAATACAAAACTGTAATTAACCTCCAATTAAAATAAATAAATTTATATCAAAAATTAAAAAATAAAAACTAAAAATTAAAAAATAAATAAAATAAAATAAAAATAATAAAAAAGAGAAGTTTTTAATGTACCAGAAATTATCAGAAAACTATAGCCAAATCCCACCTACAGTCTCTTCTGATAAATACCATCTTATCTGAACACAGCCACGCCTTCATTTACATACTGTCTCTAGCTGCTTTCAGGACAGAGTGGCACAGGTTGGCTGAGACACTGTATGGACCACAAAACCTAAAATAACCATCGGGTTGTTTACAGAAAAGTTTGCTAACCCCTTACATAGAAACTAGAAATACATTGGTAAATGAAACAAATATTTACATACAGCCAGCTTTTACATACTGGCTGGTGTGGGCAGATGTTAAGCACAAACATAAAAATAGGTAAATAATGTATATTCAGTCAGTTCAGTCACTCAGTCGTGTCCAACTCTTTGTGACCCCATGAGGCACGCCAGGCCTCCCTATCCATCACCAACTCCCAGAGTTCACTCAGACTCACGTCCATCGAGTCAGTGATGCCATCCAGCCATCTCATCCTCTGTTGTCCCCTCCTCCTGCTCACAATCCTTCCTAGCATCAGAGTCTTTTCCAATGAGTCAACTCTTAGCATGAGGTGGCCAAAGTACTGGAGTTTCAGCTTTAGCATCATTCCTTCCAAAGAACACCCAGGACTGATCTCCTTTAGGATGGACTGGTTGGATCTCCTTGCAGTCCAAGGGACTCTCAAGAGTCTTCTCCAGCACCACAGTTCAAAAGCATCAATTCTTCTGCACTCAGCCTTCTTCACAGTCCAACTCTCACATCCATACATGACCACAGGAAAATCGATAGTCTTGACTAGACGGACCTTTGTTGGCAAAGTAATGTCTCTGCTTTTGAATATGCTATCTAGGTTGGTCATAACTTTCCTTCCAAGGAGTAAGCGTCTTTTAATTTCATGGCTGTAATCACCATCTGCAATGATTCTGGAGCCCAAAAAAATAAAGTCTGACACTGTTTCCACTGTTTCCCCATCTATTTCCCATGAAGTGATGGGACCAGATGCCATGATCTTCATTTTCTGAATGTTGAGCTTTAAGACAACTTTTTCACTCTCCACTTTCACTTTCATCAAGAGGCTTTTTAGTCCCTCTTCACTTTCTGCATAAGGGTGCTATCATCTGCGTATCTGAGGTTATTGATATTTCTCCCAGCAATCTTGATTCCAGCTTGTGCTTCTTCCAGCCCAGCGTTTCTCATGATGTACTCTGCATATAAGTTAAACAAGCAGGGTGACAATATACAGCCTTGATGTACTCCTTTTCCTATATGGAACCAATCTGTTGTTCTATGTCCAGTTCTAACTGTTGCTTCCTGACCTGCATATAGGTTTCTCAAGAGGCGGGTCAGGTGGTCTGGTATTCCCATCTCTTTCAGAATTTTCCACACTTTATTGTGATCCACACAGTCAAAGGCTGTTTTTCTGGAACTCTCTTGCTTTTTCAATGATCCAGTGGATGTTGGCAATTTGATCTCTGGTTCCTCTGATTTTCTAAAACCAGCTTGAACATCTGGAAGTTCATGGTTCACGTATTGCTGAAGCCTGGCTTGGAGAATTTTGAGCATTACTTTACTAGTGTGTGAGATTAGAATGTAATAAATGCTGAAGAAAAAAAGAGCAGTTTTAACAGGGCATACAATGAGGGACCAGATTGCAATTTTAAGTAAATAGAGTAGGGGAATTTAAGAAAGTAATTTTTAGTAAATTCTTAAAGTATAAGAGGTAGTCATCACATAAACTGGGATAAGAAAACTTAATAAGGTAGCTTAAGGCAAATAACCAGAAGGAAAAAACATACTTTGTGTGTTCAAGGAAGAACAAGGAGGCTGATGTGCAAGAATATTAAATATTGAAGGCTCTCTTCAATGTTACCAACGTCTGTTTCTGCCAGTAACTGCTGTAAAATATGAGTCAGTGCCCTGGGCTAAGAAATTATTTTTTATCATGCATGGTTAAGCAAGTGTAATTTAAGAACTCTGAAGTATAGTGTTAGTTTAGTAATATTCAGTTGCTACATATATCTCAATTTATATATGTTACTGGAAAGGAGATTGGAAGAATGATAAGATTTATAACAATACCTTGGAGAACATCTAATATCTAATAATATATGAAGTCAGAGTGCTTTAAAAATTCACAAAATCTTGAGAGGTTTGGCTAGGACTCAAGAGTACTGAACACATAAAAGAATATATTTTATGTTGTTACCTTTAAGCTTCAAGAGACTAAGCAATGTTATTAAACTCATCAGGCAGTTAAGTTTTCTGGACAGATTGCAATAGTAACTATAGAATGAAAAAAAATGGTAAAACAAATTCTACGCCTAGAGATAGGAAAATAATGTGCATTCTCCTGAAATAGATTCATACTGTTAAGGAAACTTGGGAGAATTTCCTGAATCAAAAATAATTCATACCAAGTGGTTAGGCCAAACAAACAAAGGGGATATGAAAAAAAAAACAGCAACAGATGGGGAAAAAATGGTAAATAAATATAAAAACATATTGGATATAGTAAAAGCTCTATATTACATCATTAAAGATATAATCCTCTAGAAAGCATTCTGATGTTCTGAGACAGAAAAAGGTTAGTCTTAAAAAATTTCAATATCTTAAGATGTGATCTATTCTTAAGTATGAAAAACAAAATATCAAAATCTAAAAATATAAGTATGTAACACGTTACATTTGAAGAGTGCTTTAGACAAGTCTTAGCCATCACTGAACAATGGCCTGCCTCAGTTATTAAATTTCTCCTGAAGACAAACTTCAATCCAGCATATCAAAGAACACCTGGCAATCTGTGGACAGCAGATTTCCTAGAACCAGAGCGGGGACTGCTTTGGAAACTAACAGCCACACTATTATACTGACTTGTGTAGATATTATCATCTGTTTACTGCATATAAAAAAACTGAGGAAATGAGGTGTTATGCAATTTGCCTACGATCATACATACAATAAATGAAGGAAAACAGGGCCTTAAAGGACATGCACAATTGTTAACCTATGCTGACTTTGAAAGATGCCATGCTTTGAATTTACAAAATCTAAAAATTATCTTCAGATGTTCATCCAACCTAAAATCTTACTCTTACTTCAGGGTATCTTTTTAAAAATTTTCCCCTGAAGACACAATTTCATAGCCTATTAGGCAGAAACCTTCTTGTACACTTTTCTTGGATATTATATAAAGTTAGCATATAAGTTATTATAACTATTCTATTTTTGAACATGGGAAAGGGGGTGGTTAATAAAGATGGAATGACAGCTTTGCGATCAGGCATTGTCTTTGGTAAAGCAGAATGAGGATCTCTGAATGACCCATTCCCTTTGGGTACTGATTCCCCAAGAATCTCTGCCTTTACCCTATCAATCGTCAGGTCCTTTATGCCTCTCATTCCTATAAAAGCTGTTCTCCCTGAAATTGAGCCATTTCTTGCATTTCCTACTTCATCTCCTACTAGTTTTCTTTGATGATCAGATACTTCAGACCAGTTCTCAGCCTTTACTGTATCAAAGCCAAGATCCATTTAGCACCCCAAAGTTCCTTCTCCTCTCTCAGACTCTGATGCTTTACCCAAAATAGACTGGTTTCCTGTACAATCCAGACACTGTTTCATTTTTGGGGTCACCATTCTGTTATCATTAGTCTCCATGTTCCAACTAGTTTCTTATTTATCCCCCCTCTCCCTGAGAAGACCAGTGAGCAACGACATGGCACCGCAGAGCTAACCCAATAAAGGAGTTAGAGTTTGAGCACACAAAAAGGACCAAAAACAAACAAACAAAACACATTTCCTGCCTAACTTGTTCCTGGCAAAGGAAAAGTGTCAAGAGTTTTAATGACACTATTAATTTATTTACTACTTTAAAAATAGAAAAATTTTTAATTTTGTTTTCAAAATACAGTTTATTTAAAGATGTTTAAAATAAAGTTGGTGAGAAGAAATAAACTATATTATCTAACAAATTAATCCAACAAAGGCTAGTGGAGTGAAGTAATTAATGCTTACTGAGCACTAATAATAAATAGGCCAACATTCAGGAAGAGGCAATTAAAAAAAAAAACAGTATTCACGAAGACTAAATAAAAGAAGTTCATGTTTGTGATTCATGTCCAAATTCTCATTCATTGGACAAGTCACAGAAACTAACTGGTAAGAAAAAGCACATATTTTATCCTTGATAGTTTTGATTATTATCGTGAGGACAAATGAGAGCTAGACACACATCCAGGGTATCAGGATAAACCTCAAAACAGAGATAATACAGTTTGTACTTGATTTTTAATGTATTAAAATTCGATCTAGCTTTTAAGATTCTACAGAGTAGCCAGAAACTTGAACAAAGGAGAAAACTGAGATTGTAAGTAGTTTTAACACAAAATACATCCTGACCCAGACTACGTCAAGGGATATAAGCAGAAATATTTTCTTCATTAACCAATGATTTTTATTGTTTATTCGCATCCTTGCCCCAACATTCCTGATTTCTTGTCTTAGAAATGAGTCATCTAAGACACAAACTGCTGCTGCTAAGTCGCTTCAGTCATGTCCAACTCCATAGATGGCAGCCCACCAGGCACCCCTGTCCCTGGGAGTCTCCAGGCAAGAACACTGGAGTGGGTTGCCATTTCCTTCTCCAATGCATGAAAGTGAAAAGTGAAAGGGAAGTCACTCAGTCACATCCAACTCTTAGCGACCCCACGGACTCCAGCCTACCAGGCTCCTCCATCCATGGGATTTTCCAGGCAAGAGTACTGGAGTGGGGTGCCATTGCCTTCTCCGAAGACACAAACTAGTATTTTGATAATAAAGACTACCTTTAAGAGGCATGTGCCTCTTGTTTCTACATTACTACTGAGGTTTTTAGACACTGATCTTATTTTCCAAAGGAAAGGAAAAAACATTTAGTGAGAGCAGACTCAGTATCTCTAGGATACAGGTAAAACTCTCAACAGGGACATGTCACAGGAGAGGTATTTTAGAACTGTAAGAAATTAGGTAATCTTCATGACTTACCTAATGATTACACGGTAGCATGGTACTCACTGTCATTTTTTAAAGTTTTTTAAGATGTTGAAAAAAATTGTTTCCTTATTAATCTGGATCCTATTTACCCACTGAAAAAAGAACTTAGTCTCTGATGAGAAATGCCACAACTGTCATGGAAATTCACAGTGACTTGCAGACAGGGTTATAATCATTTAAAAAAAGAGAGACAAAGAAGCTTTACAGCTCTGAGATGGGGTTATTTCTTTTTGTAATATAATATTGTTGATTTGCATTAAGCCTTATTCACAGGTCCTGTAGTCAGTGAAGACAAAGTATATGAAGTATGAAACATTTTGAATATTGACATTTTAAATTATTTTTTAATACTACTCATAAAACTATATTCCTGAGTTTACTTGAATTCAAAGCTGTCCAGTTCAGTTCATCAGATACCTAGTGGGAGGAGGTAAACACAAACCGCACCCCTCCCCACTCAAAAAAAAAAAAAAAGCAAAACACTCCAGGCTAGACATCTGAGGCGAATCACAATGCTGAAAGGTTCTTCAAGGATCTGAGTGCACAGCACTTCATAAATAGTACTAGTACCAATTATTATCTAAAACAAAGATTACAGATTTCCTGTGGTGAAATTAATGTCAGAGAGTCAACCTCTTTTATAAGAGAAAATGGTTATTTTGTCTCCTTTCCATTTCTGAATTAAGATACAACCTTTCTCCTCATTCTTCTCTACCTATACACATTTAATATTAAAACTTGGTAAAACTGATTTAAATTTTTTTCTCTCTAGTGAAATAAAGGATTCTCTCCTCTACTAAGTAAACGATGTTCACTGCAAAGGCAGATTTAATAAAACAACAAAGCTCAAGTTACTAAAATAGCAGTGTTCAAGAGAGTACTTTATATAACCTGACATATGTATGCTATATTATATAATAAAATATAACTGCAAAAATATTATTTTTTTATAATTTCAATCCAAGACACTAACTTAAGACAAAAGTATTAGTTAATGACTACAGAATAAGGAGACAATTCATGTGTCAGTCTTTTATTTATACATTCCTTTGGGGGAAACCATTTGCTCTTTCTTCTAGTGTTCCTATCAGTTTTTAAATGTACATATCTACCCTTTCTGAAGAATGAGGGAAGGATCTCTAGTCATTTTTCTGTTTTTAACCTAGCCTTCAACAACAGAAGAGAACTGTCCTCTCCAGTTGATGAGACTGGGTGAAAAAATGCAATACAGGGAACTCGGTCTCTCCAAAGATTTCTCTTGAGACAATTTGATCAACTGATGTGGGCTTTCTTCTCTTGTCCCTCCTTCCAAGCAAATATAATTAGACCGGAATTTAGGACCTGTCTTCTAGAAATAAATGTTTCTTTGCGGTCTCACTTTTGGAACCATAGATGCAATGCATCAGTGAGCGTGCAGCAGATTTAGTAAACATGTAACAGTTCCACAGATATGTTATAGATCAAATGCTTCTATCCCCCAGATACATATACTGAAGTTGAACCCCCAGTGTGATGGAACTGGGACGTGGGGCCTTGGGAAGGTGATTAGGTCTTAATGAATGGATTAATGAATTGGGTTAATATCCTTATAATAAGGGACCATAGAGTTATGAATAGCTTGTTCTCCTCCTGCCATGAGAGGGTACGACTAGAAGTTGGCAGTCTGCAACCTGGAAGAGGGCCCATTACTGAACCCAACCTTGCTGGGCGCCCTGATCTCAGATTTCCAACCTCCAGAACTGGGAGAAATACATGCTTACTGTGTCAGCCACCCAGTCTATGGTACTGTGTTCTAGCAGCCTGTGTAAGAGCTGAGGCTTATGGAAGGCAGAGATTCTTGACTCATCTCATGATTAGATTTTAGATATTTCAGAACCTGTAGTTGGAAGATATATGAAAAGTACATTCACTTCTGTTTACTTAAACTTGCTCTGTTAACTTAAATTTATGTTCATATACATGTTTGAGGAAGTGATGTTTTTAGGTGCTATACGTTCAGGATTAAATTGAAGAAATTAGGGAAAACCACTAGGCCATTCAGGTTTGACATAAGTCAAATCCCTTATGATTATACAGTGGAGGTAACAAATACATTCAAGGAACTAGATCTGTAGACAGTACCTGAAGAATTATAAACAGAGGTTTGTAACACTGGACAGGAGTCAGTGACCAAAACTATTTATTACAAAGTAAAATAAATGCAAGAAGGCAACATGGTTGTCTGAGGAGGGTTTACAAATAGCTGAGGAAAGAAGAGAACTGAAAAGCAAGGGATAAAAGAAAAGATATACCCAACTGAATGCAGTTCCAGAGAATAGCAAGGAGATAAGAGGCCCTTCTTAAATAAACACTGCAAAGAAATAGAGGAAAACAATAGAATAGACTAGACTAGTCTAGACTAGACATATCTTCAATAAAACTGGACATATTAAGGGAACATGTCATGCAAGAAGGGGCATGCTAAAGAACAGAAATGGCAAAGACCTAACAGAAGCAGAAGAGTGACAAAAACACACAGGAGAATTATGCAAAAACGGTCTCAATAGCCCAGATAACCATGATGGTGTGGTCACTCACCAAGAGCCAGACATCCTGGAGTATGAAGTCAAGTGGGCCTTAAGAAGCATTACTGACAGCGGAGCTAGTGAAGGTGATAGAATTCCAGCTGAGATATTTAAAATTCTAAACTACAATGCTGTTAAAGTGCTGCATTCAATATGTCAGCAAATTTGGAAAACTCAGCAGTGACCAGAATGAAAAGGTCAGTTTTCATTCCAATCCCAAAGAAGGGCAATGCTCAAGAATTTTCAAACTACCATACAACTGCACTCATTTTGCATGCCAGTAAGGTAAATCTCAAAAAGTTTCAAGCTAGGCTTCAGCAGCACAAAAATAAAGAACTTCCAGATCTATAATCTAGGTTTTGAAGAGGCAGAGGAAGCAGAGATCACATTGGCACTATTTGTTGGGTCATGGAGAAAACAAGGGAGTTCCAGAAAAACAAAACAAAACATTTATTACTGCTTGACTATGCTAAAGCCTTTGGCTGTGTGGATCACAACAAAAACTGTGGAAAATTCTTAAAGAGATGGGAATACCAGACCACCTTATCTGCCTCCTGAGAAACCTGTATGCATGTCAAGAAGCAACAGTTAGAACTGGAAATGGAACAACTGACTGGTTCTAAATTGGGAAAGGAGTATGTCAAGGCTGTATATTGCCACTCTGCTTATTTAATTTCTATGCACAGTACATCATGCAAAATGCTAGGGAGGATGAATCACAAGCTGTAATCAAGATTGCCAGGAAAAATATAAACAACCTCAGAAATATGCAGATAATATCACTCTAATGGCAGAAACTAAAGACAGACTGAAGAGCCTTTTGATGGGGGTGAAAGAGAAGAGTGGAAAAGCTGGCTTAAAGCTCAACTTTAAAAAAGTGAAGGTCATGACGTCCGATCCCATCACTTTACAGCAAATAGAAGGGGATACAGTGGAAGCAGTAACAGATTTTATTTTCTAGGGCTCCAAAATCAATGCTGACTGAGACTGCTGTCATGAAATTAAAAGGTTCTTACTCCTTAGAAGGACACCTATGACAAATGTGTGCTGTGCTTAATCTCTCAGTTGTGTTCAACTCTTTGCGAACCTATGGACTATAGCCTGCCAGGCTCCTCTGCCATGGGCATTCTCCAGGCAAGAATATTGGAGTGGGTAGTCTTTCCCTCCTCCAGGGAATCTTCCCAACCCAGGGATTGAATCCAGGTCTCCCACGTTGCAGGTGGATTCTTTACTGTCTGAGCCACCAGGGAAGCCCATGAATACTGGAGTGGATAGCCTATGACTTCTCCAGGACAACTTCTCAACCCAGGAATCAAACTGGGGTTTTCTTCACTGCAGGCAGATTCTTTACCAGTTGAGCTACCAGGGAAGCCCATGACAAATCTAGCCAGCATGTTAAAAAAGCAGAGACATCACTTTACAGATAAAGGTCTGCATAGTTAATGCTATGGTTTTTCCAGTAGTCATGTACGGATGTGAGAGCTGGAACACAAAGAAGGCAGGGGCTGAAGAATTGATGATTTTGAATTGTAGTGCTGGAGAAGACCCTTGAAAGTCCCTTGGACAGCAGGAAGATCAAGCCAGTCAACTCTAAAGGAATAAATTCTGAATATCCATTGGAAGGAGTAATGAATGCTGAAGCCCCAATACTTTGACCACCTGATAAGAAGAGCTGCTTGACTGGAAAAGACTTTGATGCTTGGAAAGACTGAGGACAGGATGAGAAGGGGGCAACAGAGGATGAAATGGTTGGATGGCATCACTGTCTCAATGGACATGAATCTGAGTAAACTCTGGGAGATAGTGGAGGACAGAGGAGCCTGACATACTGCTGTCCATGAGGGTTCAAAGAGCTGGACACAACTTAGCGTCTGTATAACAAGTTTAAGAAAGTATATGTGATATTAATTGCTTATGTCAGTTTTATATTTTTCATCTACAGAATATGATCTTTGTCCAAGAAGAATCCAGTATTTTTCCAAGCAGTTAGCAATGCAGAAGACATATGAAACACTTGGGAGTTCATAGGCCAAAAATGATTGACTTCAAAAAAATTACATTCAAATATTATTCAATAGTATAAAATAATCCATTTACATATTTCAAAAATTTGTTGAACAATTAAACTGGACATGAATTATTTTACAATAATTTGCTTAGTGTCAAGTGAATTCTAAGAAAATTTTACACAAGATACCATTAAGTAGAAAAATCACTTATATTCTTGAATTTAAAAAATAATGTAATAAAATTTTATTAGCTGATATGACTTATTCCATATAAAAATGTATATCCTATTTAGTATTACTATGGTAAAATTTATAAATATTTAAATTATGACAGGTAAAGAGGACTAGATTGCCTGCCAGAAATTCTAAGAACAAGTCAGAGAGGGCCAAGAAAAGAAAGACGACCCACATAGCAAGACTTTTGAGAGGGGGAGGCTCAGCAGAATGTGTCTGCTCATCCATTTTAAGTTATAAACAAATTTTCTGTGGTTTCTGACATTTGGCTAATAATCCTTCACTAGGATGACACACCCAAAGGTCAGCTTGACCTAAGTTTCTTTTCTGTATACTGGCTGGTCACATTTCTGTCTATTAATATCAGAAAGGTAAATGAATAGAGTCATGGGCCTGAGTGTGAATAAAATTATATTTGTCAGCTTTATATTTACCATAAAATGTTCTACCCAACAGTACCATCTAGTCTGCACATGTAAGACTATCATAAATCTCATGCAAGATAGAAACAGAGGTCTAACTATCACAGAATATTAGGGAGGTAAGCCAAATGGGAATGTTTTCCCCAAATCCTGAAATACCTTTAACTCACATGTGAGAGCACCAGTTTTAAAAGGTAGAGTCTCTATCAATGCCTTCTAGGCTTATTTCATCATGTTGCCTGTAATAAGGAAACCATCTCACAATGGCATATGATTCTCTAGACTGCAGCAAAATTCTCCCAGATGTCTTGCATACAATTAAAACAATCTGGTATAATCTATTTCAAGTTGGCAAAATTAAAACTATATTCTAGTTGGATACGTCTCTCTGGGAAAATCCAGTTTTCCTAAGCTGTCATCTTCAATGAGAGTTCCAGACGCTGCTGACAGAGCATTATATATCAACAAGGACTTATCAAGAAAGGAAGGAAAACTTTTCCACTTAATTTCAACAAAATATGCTCAGGAGACAAATCCTATGTTTCAATGGTGAGTCTAAGCATATCACTGAACTGGGATTACAGTCTTGCAGAGTAGTCTCGTAGCTCTAAGGTAATAAATATTTCATACCATAAACATGGCTCTAAACATACAGTAGCAAATATGTCTAATGGCATTGCATTTAGAAGTTCAAATCTGAAACTTCAATTGGTTACACGAGTTTAGAAAAAGGTAAAATTATAAAAAAAAATGTGAGTAGGACACCTAAAAAACTATCCTTTAAATATTCCTAGAATGGACTTAACATTTTTCTCTGCACTGTAGTTAGTCAAGGAAACTTAATGGTAAGAGAAGGAATGAACTGGAACTATTACATTTAAGTAAAATCTAACATCAAGTAGCAGTGCTTGGTATCAATAATTTAAGCTTACTGAGGTACTAATACTCAACTTACTCTTTCAAATCAAGCATTGAATCTTAATAATTTCAAGCTGATTGTTAGCAACAAGTTATCTACTTTAGACTGTTCATGTGTACAGAGTTTCTTTGGGGCCAATGAGAATGTTCAAAAATTGATCGTGAGTGATGGCTGCACAACTCAGCAATGATTCTAAAAAACACTTGAATTGTACACTCAAGGATGAGTTGTAAGTTATATCACAATAAAGCTATTTTAAGAGTGAATATATTATTTACTCTAGAGTTTATTCTGATCATTAATAATCACTTTATGAATACTAGGAAGGGAAATAGGTTTAATGACTTCCATATGGGCCAATCGACAGAAATCTTCTAAGAACTTCTTTTTAAGTGACAATCTAAAAATGTAGTGTTGCAGGGGGAAGGAGCTAAGATGGCGGAGGAGTAGGACGGGGAGAACACTTTTCTCCCCCACAAATTTATCAAAAGAACATTTAAACGCCGAGTAAATTCCACAAAACAACTTCTGAATGCCGGCAGAGGACATCAGGCACCCAGAAAAGCAACCCAAGTCTTCGAAAGGAGGTAGGAAAAAATATAAAAGACAAAAAAAGGGACAAAAGAGGGAGGGACAGAGTTCCGTCCCAGGAAGGGAGTCTTAAAAAGAGAGAAGTTTCCAAACATCAGGAAACCTTCTCACTGCCGAATCTGTGCTGAGCCTTGGAAGCACAGAGGGCAACATAACAGGGAGGAAAAATAAATAAACAATTAAAACCCGCACATTGCGAGCCCTACGGTAACTCCCCCAGCGGAGAAGCAGCGCAGACGCCTGCATCCGCCATTAGCAAGCGGGGGCTGGGCAGGGAGGCGCGGCGCGGGCTGCATCGCAAGAACCTGGCCTGAATACCCCGAGCGCTATCTTTTTTTTTTTTCCCTGAGCGCTATCTGAGCAAAATAATTTGGGCTAGCAAACCAGACTGTGGGATATCTACCACGCGAAAAGCCAGCCCTAACCTAAGACACCGCCAGGCCCGCACACAGAATAAAGGACTGAACAGAGATAGCCGGCGGCAGACCATCCCCCTCCGGTGATAGGCAGCCAGAGCCGGAAGGGGACAATTGCAGCCCCAGAGAGACATTATCTATAAAACTGTAAGCAGGCTTCTTTGCTAACTAAAACTTCTTGGGGGTCTGGGTGGTCAACATCTGCCTGAGAAGGTGTGCCAATGCACAACTAGATAACCGAGCGGCAGGGAGGCGATAAGTCACAGCAATCGCCCATGCCAAACACCTCATCACCTGAGCTGCTCGAATCTGGGAAGAGCACAAAACACAGGCCCAACCGAGAGTCTGCACCTCTGCGGACTACCCGAGTGCCTGAACCTGAGCGGCCTGGACCTGGGAAGTACAGGCAGCCCAGGGCCGGCCACGGATGGTTCCCGGCAGAGCAACCTAGAGCCTGAGTAGCGTGGGCAGAGAGGCTACACGCGCCGTGAACGGGCGGGGGGGGGGGGGGGGGGGTGGGGGGGGCAGGCCCAGTGTGGCTGAGGCACTGTGAGCACACGCCAGTGTTATTTGTTTGCAGCATCCCTCCCTACCTCTCCTCATCGTGACTGAACAAGTGAGCCTAAAAAAAAAAAAAAAAAAAAGTGTCCTCCACCGTCCCCTTTGTGTCAGGGCAGAAACCAGACACTGAAGAGACCAGCAAACAGAAGAAGCTATGACAGAGGGAACCGCCTTGGAAGCTACAGGCAATAGATTAAAACCCTGTGGTTACTACCAACTACATAGGAAGGGGCCTATAGATCTTGAAAAATATAAGTTGGACCAAGGAACTAGCCAAAAATGAACTGAACCCAAAATACTCACAACAAAACCAGAGAAAGTCCTAGATATATTTTTACTATTTGTATGATCATTCTTTCTTTCTCTCTTTCTTTCTTTTTAATTATTTTTTTAATTAAAAAAAAAATTTAAGTCCTCTATTATTCCCTTAAATTCCACTTTTATAACCAATTACTTTGCAAAAAAAAAAAAAAAAAGAACACCCTATTTTTTTTTAAAGCAAACTTCATATATATATATTTTTTTATAATTTTTTTGACCTTTTTTTTTTTCCTTCTTTTCTTTAACATTGTATTTTTGAAATTCTAAACTCTACTCTAGATTTTTAATTTTAGCTTTTTGGTATTTGTTATCAATTTTGTACCCATAGTTTTGTTTTTGTTTTTTTTTTTTTTTTATAATTTTTGTGACCCTTTTTCTTTTTTCTTTTTCTCTGTTTCTTTCTCTTCTTCTTTTAAATAACATTGTATATCTGAAATTCCAAACTCTACTCTAGATTTTTAATTTATGCTTTTTGGTATTATCAATTTTGTACCTGTATTTTTTTTTTATAATTTATGCAACTTTGTTCTTGTTTGTTTTTTTTCTCTTTCTCTTTCTTTTTCTTCTTCTATTTTTAACATTGTATTTTTGAAATTCCAAACTCTACTCTAGATTTTTAACTTTTGCTTTTTTGTATTAGTTATCAATTTTGTACCTATATTTTCTTTATAATTTTTGCGACATTATTTGTTTTTGTTTGTTCGTTTTTTCTCTCTTTTCCTTCTTCTTTTCTTTAACATCGTATTTTTGAAATTCCAAACTACTCTAGATTTTTAATTTTTGCTTTTATGTATTTGTTACCAATTTTATACCTTTAAGAACCCAATCTTCAGTACCCATTTTTCACTAGTGAGCGAGATTACTGGCTTAACTGCTCTCTCTCTCTTTGGACTCCCCTTTTTCTCCACCAGGTCGCCTGTGTCTCCTCCCTAACCGCTCTCTACTCTACCCAACTCTGTGAATTTCTGTGTGTTCCAGACGGTGGAGAACACTTAGGGAACTGATTACTGGCTGGATCTGTCTCCCTCCATTTCATTTCCCTCATTTATCCTCCTGGCCAGTTCTGCCACCGTCCTCCTTCTCTTCTCTGTATGACTCTGTGAACAACTCTGAGAGGTCCAGCTGTGGAGTGCACATAAGGAAGAGATTCTGAATAGCCCACTCTCTC
Source organism: Bos indicus (assembly GCF_029378745.1). NCBI lineage: Eukaryota > Metazoa > Chordata > Mammalia > Artiodactyla > Bovidae > Bos > Bos indicus. The sequence continues at coordinate 34,525,034 of NC_091765.1, forward strand.
CTCTATTGATTCCACCTCATCTCATTTGGGTCACCTCTAACTCCCTCCTCACTCTTCTCTTCTCCATATAACGCTGTAAACCTCTCTGGGTGAAACAAGTTTCAGGGCAAGACATACCAAGCAAATTCTCCAGCAGCAAGGAACACAGCCCTGAGCTCCAAGATACAGGCAGCCCAAAGTCACCCCAAAACCATAGACATCCCATAACTCATTACTGGATATTTCATTGCACTCTAGAGAGAAGAAATACAGCTCCACCCACCAGAACACCGACACAAGCTTCCCTAACCAAGAAACCTTGACAAGCCACCTGTACAAACCCACAGAGAGTGAGGAAACGCCACAATAAAGAGAACTCCACAAACTGCCAGAATACAGAAAGAACACCCCAAACTCAGCAATTTAAACAAGATGAAGAGACAGAGGAATACCCAGCAGATAAAGGAACAGGATAAATGCCCACCAAATCAAACAAAAGAGGAAGAGATAGGGAATCTACCCGATAAAGAATTCCGAATAATGATAGTGAAATTGATCCAAAATCTTGAAATCAAAATGGAATCACAGATAAATAGCTTGGAGACAAAGATTGAGAAGATGCAAGAAAGGTTTAACAAGGACATAGAAGAAATAAAAGAGAGTCAATATATAATGAATAATGCAATAAATGAAATTAAAAACACTCTGGAGGCAACAAATAGTAGAATAACAGGGGCAGAAGATAGGACTAGTGAATTAGAAGATAGAATGGTAGAAATAAATGAATCAGAGAGGATAAAAGAAAAACAAATTAAAAGAAATGAGGACAATCTCAGAGACCTCCAGGACAATATTAAACGCTACAACATTCGAATCATAGGGGTTCCAGAAGAAGAAGACAAAAAGAAAGACCATGAGAAAATCCTTGAAGAGATAATAGTTGAAAACTTCCCCAAAATGGGGAAGGAAATAATCACCCAAGTCCAAGAAACCGAGAGAGTCCCAAACAGGATAAACCCGAGGCGAAACACCCCAAGACACATATTAATCAAATTAACAAAGATCAAACACAAAGAACAAATATTAAAAGCAGCAAGGGAAAAACAACAAATAACACACAAGGGAATTCCCATAAGGATAACAGGTGATCTTTCAACAGAAACTCTTCAAGCCAGGAGGGAATGGCAAGACATACTTAAAGTGATGAAAGAAAATAACCTACAGCCCAGATTATTGTACCCAGCAAGGACCTCATTTAAATATCAAGGAGAAATCAAATCTTCTCAGACAAGCAAAAGCTGAGAGAACTCAGCACCACCAAACCAGCTCTCCAACAAATACTAAAGGATATTCTCTAGACAGGAAACACAAAAACGGTGTATAAACTTGAACCCAAAAAAATAAAGTAAATGGCAACGGGATCATACTTATCAGTAATTACCTTAAATATAAATGGGTTGAATGCCCCAACCAAAAGACAAAGACTGGCTGAATGGATACAAAAACAAGACCCCTACATATGTTGTCTACAAGACACCCACCTCAAAACAGGGGACACATACAGACTGAAAGTGAAGGGCTGGAAAAAGATTTTCCATGCAAATAGGGACCAAAAGAAAGCAGGAGTAGCAATACTTATATCAGATAAAATAGACTTTAAAACAAAGGCTGTAAAAAGAGACAAAGATGGTCACTACATAATGATCAAGGGATCAATCCAAGAAGAAGATATAACAATTATATATGCACCGAACACGGGAGCGCCGCAATATGTGAGACAAATGCTAACAAGTATGAAAGGAGAAATTAACAATAACACAATAACAGTGGGAGACATTAATACCCCACTCACACCTATGGATAGATCAACTAAACAGAAAATTAACAAGGAAACACAAACTTTAAATGATACAATAGACCAGTTAGACCTAATTGATATCTATAGGACATTTCATCCCAAAACAATGAATTTCACCTTTTTCTCAAGCACACATGGAACCTTCTCCAGGATAGATCACATCCTGGGCCATAAATCTAGTCTTGGTAAATTCAAAAAAATAGAGATCATTCCAAGCATCTTTTCTGACCACAATGCAGTAAGATTAGATCTCAATTACAGGAGAAAAACTATTAAAAATTCCAACATATGGAGGCTGAACAACATGCTGCTGAATAACCAACAAATCACAGAAGAAATCAAAAAAGAAATCAAAATTTGCATAGAAACCAATGAAAATGAAAACACAGCAACCCAAAACCTGTGGGACACTTTAAAAGCAGTCCTAAGGGGAAAGTTCATAGCAATACAGGCATACCTCAAGAAACAAGAAAAAAATCAAATAAATAACCTAACTCTACACCTAAAGCAACTAGAAAAGGAAGAAATGAAGAACCCCAGGGTTAGTAGAAGGAAAGAAATCTTAAAAATTAGGGCAGAAATAAATGCAAAAGAAAGAAAAGAGACCATAGCAAAAATCAACACAGCCAAAAGCTGGTTCTTTGAAAGGATAAATAAAATTGACAAACCATTAGCCAGACTCATCCAGAAACAAAGGGAGAAAAATCAAATCCATAAAATTAGAAATGAAAATGGAGAGATCACAACAGACAACACAGAAATACAAAGGATCATAAGAGACTACTATCAACAATTATATGCCAATAAAATGGACAACGTGGAAGAAATGGACAAATTCTTAGAAAAGTACAACTTTCCAAAACTCGACCAGGAAGAAATAGAAAATCTTAACAGACCCATCACAAGCACGGCATTTGAAACTGTAATTAAAAATCTTCCAGCAAACAAAAGCCCAGGTCCAGACGGCTTCACAGTTGAATTCTACCAAAAATTTAGAGAAGAGCTAACACCTATCTTGCTCAAACTCTTCCAGAAAATTGCAGAGGAAGGTAAACTTCCAAACTCATTCTATGAGGCCACCATCACCCTAATACCAAAACCTGACAAAGATCCCACAAAAAAAGAAAAATACAGGCCAATATCACTGATGAACATAGATGCAAAAATCCTTAAAAAAAATTCTAGCAATCAGGATCCAACAACACATTAAAAAGATCATACACCATGACCAAGTGGGCTTTATCCCAGGGATGTAAGGATTCTTCAATATCCACAAATCAATCAATACACCAATACAATCAATACACCACATTAAATAACAAATTGAAAAATAAAAACCATATGATTATCTCAATAGATGCAGAGAAAGCCTTTGACAAAATTCAACATCCATTTATGATAAGAACTCTCCAGAAAGCAGGAATAGAAGGAAAAAGAAAACTACAGGCCAATATCACTGATGAACATAGATGCAAAAATCCTTAAAAAAAATTCTAGCAATCAGGATCCAACAACACATTAAAAAGATCATACACCATGACCAAGTGGGCTTTATCCCAGGGATGTAAGGATTCTTCAATATCCACAAATCAATCAATACACCAATACAATCAATACACCACATTAACAAATTGAAAAATAAAAACCATATGATTATCTCAATAGATGCAGAGAAAGCCTTTGACAAAATTCAACATCCATTTATGATAAGAACTCTCCAGAAAGCAGGAATAGAAGGAACATACATCTCAACATAATAAAAGCTATATATGACAAACCCACAGCAAACATTATCCTCAATGGTGAAAAATTGAAAGCATTTCCTCTAAAGTCAGGAACAAGACAAGGGTGCCCACTTTCACCATTACTATTCAACACAGTTTTGGAAGTTTTGGCCAGAGCAATCAGAGCAGAAAAAGAAATAAAAGGAATCCAAATTGGAAAAGAAGAAGTAAAACTCTCACTATTTGCAGATGACATGATCCTCTACATAGAAAACCCTAAAGACTCCACCAGAAAATTACTAGAACTAATCAATGAATATAGTAAAGTTGCAGGATATAAAATCCACACACAGAAATCCCTTGCATTCCTATACACTAATAAGGAGAAAACTGAAAGAGAAATTAAGGAAACAATTCCATTCACCATTGCAATGGAAAGAATAAAATACTTAGGAATATATCTACCTAAAGAAACTAAAGATCTATATATAGAAAACTATAAAACACTGGTGAAAGAAATCAAAGAGGACACTAATAGATGGAGAAATATACCATGTTCATGGATTGGAAGAATCAATATAGTGAAAATGAGTATACTACCCAAAGCAATTTATAAATTAAATGCAATCCCTATCAAGCTACCAATGGTATTCTTCACAGAGCTAGAACAAATAATTTCACAATTTGTATGGAAATACAATAAACCTCGAATAGCCAAAGCGATCTTGAGAAAGAAGAATGGAACTGGAGGAATCAACCTACCTGACTTCAGGCTCTATTACAAAGCCACAGTTATCAAGACAGTATGGTACTGGCACAAAGACAGAAATATAGATCAATGGAACAAAATAGAAAGCCCAGAGATAAATCCACGCACATATGGACATCTTATCTTTGACAAAGGAGGCAAGAATATACAATGGATTAAAGACAATCTCTTTAACAGGTGGTGCTGGGAAAACTGGTCAACCACTTGTAAAAGAATGAAACTAGAACACTTTCTAACACCATACACAAAAATAAACACAAAATGGATTAAAGATCTCAACGTAATACCAGAAACTATAAAACTCCTAGAGGAGAACATAGGCAAAACACTCTCTGACATACATCACAGCAGGATCCTCTATGACCCACCTCCCAGAATATTGGAAATAAAAGCAAAAATAAACAAATGGGACCTAATTAAACTTAAAAGCTTCTGCACAACAAAGGAAACTATTAGCAAGGTGAAAAAGCAGCCTTCAGAATGGGAGAAAATAATAGCAAATGAAGCAACTGACAAACAACTATTCTCAAAAATATACAAGCAACTCCTACAGCTCAACTCCAGAAAAATAAATGACCCAATCAAAAAATGGGCCAAAGAACTAAATAGACATTTCTCCAAAGAAGACATACAGATGGCTAACAAACACATGAAAAGATGCTCAACATCACTCATTATCAGAAAAATGCAAATCAAAACCACTCTAAGGTACCATTTCACGCCAGTCAGAATGGCTGCGATCCAAAAGTCTACAAGCAATAAATGCTGGAGAGGGTGTGGAGAAAAGGGAACTCTCTTACACTGTTGGTGGGAAAGCAAACTAGTACAGCCACTATGGAGAACAGTGTGGAGATTCCTTAAAAAACTGGAAATAGAACTGCCTTATGATCCAGCAATTCCACTGCTGGGCATACACACTGAGGAAACCAGAAGGGAAAGAGACACATGTACCCCAATGTTCATCACAGCACTGTTTATAATAGCCAGGACATGGAAGCAACCTAGATGCCCATCAGCAGATGAATGGATAAGAAAGCAGTGGTACATATACACAATGGAGTATTACTCAGCTATTAAAAAGAATACATTTGAATCAGTTCTAATGAGATGGATGAAACTGGAACCTATTATACAGAGTGAAGTAAGCCAGAAAGAAAAACACCAATACAGTATACTAACGCATATATGTGGAACTTAGAAAGATGGTAACAATAACCCTGTGTACGAGACAGCAAAAGAGACACTGATGTATAGATCAGTCTTATGGACTCTGCGGGAGAGGGAGAGGGTGGGGAGATTTGGGAGAATGGCATCATGTATGAAACGAGTCGCCAGTCCAGGTTCCATGCACGATACTGTATGCTTGGGGCTGGTGCACTGGGACGACCCAGAGGGAGGGTATGGGGAGGGAGGAGGGAGGAGGGTTCAGGATGGGGAACACAGGTATACCTGTGGTGGATTCATTTCAATATTTCGCAAAACTAATACAATATTGTAAAGTTTAAAAATAAAATAAAATTAAAAAAATAAATAAATAGTAAGGAAATAACAAAAAAAAATATTAAAGATCCAACTAAAAAAAGAAGCAATTCAATTCATATTTTTTGTTTTGACAGCAATTTCATCTCTGTTATCCATCTAAATAAAGTTTTAAATAAATAAAACCTTAATTCCAGAACAACAATAAAAGTAGTGTTGCACATATAACACACTGAAGGGTTTGTTTATTTCAATTGAGGAATTAGGAATAGATTTTTGCCTATTTAGAACAACATTATTCATTTATTCAGTAAATAAACATTTGAATGCTTATGGGCCATGTACTGGTTCTTATTACTGGGGACTGGGTGGCAGTGAGCAAATGATTTGCTTTATAAAGAGGCACAAATCCTTTATCATAAGCCTCTCTTATTTTTAAGAAAAAAGTCCTATAGCCACCTTCACAACTTCAGAACCTACTTTTACACTGTCCTTATGTTAAAGAAAAGGGAACCAGTCCCTTAGATCATTGGAAAAGCACTGAATAATGAAAGATTGATTTTCTTTATAAAGTAATCATAAGTGCATATCTTCCTGTCTCCTCAAAGATGGATTATGAATAGGATAAAGTGTACTTGGTTTCGGTAAGTTTCGCATTTAAATATAGGGAATTTATTCTTTAAGAAGTTTAGCATGTTATCTAAGGAAGAATACTGTAAGTTGCAATTTCATTGTTTCACAATTTTTTTTTTTTAAATACACACTATTTAGTTCTCAAAGGATGAATCTGTAAAGTGCTTGGAAAGATTTGTCAGTATCCTTTGTGAATTTTTAGTAGTTAAACACTTCTGAGTAAAATAAAAATGGGAAAACGTTTATATGTTTTGCAACTGACAGAATTATGTTCATTTGCTTAATGACAGATACAACAGGTTTCCAGAAAAGTTTACTTTATTTATGGATCTCTAGATAATACACTTATGGTAACCATTCTTCTGCCTACTTAGTAAGAGAACAATCAAATGGGGAAAATAGCCATAAGGGTGAACAAGCTTAGGTTGCTGCTGCTTCTAAGTCGCTTCAGTCGTGTCCGCCTCTGTGCGACCCCAGAGACAGCAGCCCACCAGGCTCCCCCGTCCCTGGGATTCTCCAGGCAAGAGTACTGGAGTGGGGTGCCACTGTCTTCTCTGAAGCTTAGGTTACGTACTTCTAAGAACCAAACCAATTTTTATACAAGTAAACACTGAAGCTTCATTTTTTAAAATATAGTTTGTCCATTAGCTATAGCTGAAAAAAATAATAACTTTAGTTATACTGTCAAATGTCTATTTATCTATCTGTGGTCTAACTCAATATATGCAACTAAAATCAATTGTTTTATTTGTTTGCATACATTTCCAGTAGGGAGAGAAAACAGTCATTGAAATTTAATTTTGTTTCAGAAAAGGGCTCATTATATATTTTAATATACAACTCAGAAAAATATTATTAGTAAATACGGACTTATCAGTTCAGTTCAGTTACTCAGTCGTGTCTGACTCTTTGCGATGCCATGAACCACAGCATACCAGGCCCCCCATCCATCACCAACTGCCGAGTCTACTCAAACCCATGTCCACTGAGTCAGTGATGCCATCCAACCATCTCATCCTCTGTCATCCCCTTCTCATCCCGCCCTCAATCTTTCCCAGCATCTGGGTCTTTTCAAATGAGTCAGCTCTTCACATCAGGTGGCCAAAGTATTGGAGTTTCACCTTCAAAAATCAGTCCTTCCAATGAATATTCAGGACTGATTTCCTTTAAGATGGACTGGTTGGATCTCCTCACAGTCCAAGGGACTGAAGAGTCTTCTCTAACACCACAGTTCAAAAACATCAATTCTTCTTTATAGTCCAACTCTCACATCATACATGACCACTGGAAAAACCATAGCCTTGACTAGATGGACCTTTGTTGACAAAGCAATGTCTCTGCTTTTTAATATGCTGTCTAGGTTGGTCATAACTTTCCTTCCAAGGAGTAAGCGTCTTTTAATTTCATGGCTGCAGTCACCATCTACAGTGATTTTGGAGCCCCCAAAAATAAAGTCAGGCACTGTTTCCCCACCTATTTGCCATGAAGTGAGGGGACCAGATGCCATGATCTTAGTTTTCTGAATGTTGAGCTTTAAGCCAACTTTGTCACTCTCCTCTTTCACTTTCATCAAGAAGCTCTTTAGTTCTTCTTCATTTTCTGCCATAAGGGTGGTGTCATCTGCATATCTGAGGTTATTGATATTTCCTCCAGCAATCTTGATTCCAGCTTGTGCTTCATCCAGCCCAGCATTTCTCATGACGTACTCTGCATATAAGTTAAATAAGCAGGGTGACAATATACAGCCTTGAGGTACTCCTTTCCCTATTTGGAACCAGTCTGTTGTTCCATGTCCAGTTCTAACTGTTGTTTCCTGACCTGCATACAGGTTTCTCAAGAGGTAGGTCAGGTGGTCTGGTGTTCCCATCTCCTTCAGAATTTTCCACAGTTTAAGTGATCCACACACTCAAAGGCTTTGGCATAGTCAATAAAGTAGAAATAGATGTTTTTCTGAAACTCTTTTGCTTTTTCGATGATCCAGTGGATGTTGGCAATTTAATCTCTGATTCCTCTGCCTTTTCTAAACCAGCTTGAACTTATACCACTACATTTTAAAAAAGTTAAAGTTAAGTAGCAATACCTAAAACTTGTGAAAACGAATGTATTGTCCTTTATTCCAGCAATGTTAGTTTTGAGAAACTTTTTAAGAAAATATACATAAAATGTATTGATACATAATTTTAAAAAATCAGTATAATATATTCAGTTATTAACATTTCAACTATATAAAAAAAGGGAGGAAAAACACCTGAATATATCCAGAAGAATCATATTTGGAAAGTGGAAAAATGGACAGTACATTTCTTCTCTTTTGCCACTTATATAACATTCATCAAAAATTTAAAAATACTAAATTTTACTTAATATTTAGTTAAGATTTTATGTGAAAAATATGCTTTACAATATACAAATAGGGAGAAACAGCATTTGTTGTTGATATAACAAGAATTGTGTTCACAAAGTTTCAAGGATAAAATACACTTATTCGTCCAATCATCCAACCTTAAGTTCAATTATATCAGAACGATGATATTAAACCTGCCAAGCGCCTGCCTTTTGAAGCATACTAAAGATAAAACTCAAATTATATAGCCATCCTGAGAAATGTAACAGGCACAATGTCTTCTGTCTAGCAGTTTGGCTATTTCTGCTAAAACAAATATGCCTATTTTGACAGAGTTCAGAAAAAATATACATACTTTCAACCATGGAAAATTATATAATGTTACAGATTTCTTGTAACAAGATAGGCTTTCAGGATAAGATCAAAGTGTACAGAAAGATAGAAAAACAAGGGATAGTACCTATTTCTAGTTAAAAAGTCAGATTAGCTAAGCAGTGAACATCAATAAATAAATATCTTTTCAGCTAATTCTGTCCTACCTCTCCTCTCCCTCCTCTAAAATGTGGCTTCTCTTTGCTTATCCAGCAGGAAGTCTCTTAAGCAAAGGCAGGGTAGCATCACCCTAAAGCACCCCTCAGGCTCTCATCTGCTGCTCATTAGCTAATGGGAAAGTTCATTAGCTGTGCTGAACTTTATAGTTTCCCTGTTTCTTACTCAGTGAGAATGACAAAACTGGTAATTCATAGCATAGTTGGGAACGGTAAATGGAATACCACATGAGTAAATGAATAAAACTAAAGCAAAAGACAACAGAAAGAGAAGCTTCTGTCTACTGGACATTTATTATATTAGAGTTAGATGTGTTTTACTTCAACTTTTCCAATTAAAGTTCAGTCAATTTACAAGAATAATTTATTTAATGCTGCTTCCAAGCTATTTTGCTCACAAATGAAGGGCAATTGACAAAAGTTATGCAACTGAAAGGGGGAAAAATGGTGAGTACAGCAGCTTCAAATTCTGGGAGCCTTTAAGCACTCCATCAAGTTAATGTTGGATGCCTGTCGAACAAACCAAGGGCTGCAAAATGTATTAGGAATTGAGAGTTTAATAAAAGCAAAATTTCCATTTTTTTCTGGGAAATTTTAAGAACTTTAAAGAACTCGCGTTCCAAAGCAACCAAATTCCATGAACTCCAGTAGTTCAGAAATCCTTATAATCACTGACTTTACATGGTTTCTATTTTCTGTGTTCCTTTCAGCCTGATACTTCAATCTGTGCAATCTACAAACAGAAACCATCTAAGCAACATACCGTGAAATACCCTTTCCTTCTCCATAGCAAACAATCAAATTTAATTTAGATATGCATAGATTCTTTAAATGACATCATGCAGTTCTTTAATTTTGAGCAATTTAACATGTTTAAAACTCAACTTCCTCAAGTACAAGGAAAAAAGTATGACTGAGGAAGAGATATATAAGCAAATTTTCTACTGTAATACTGACACATAATATGGGCACTTAGTTGCTTCATATAAATTTATATAACAGTTTTTTTGTGTGTTTTCACAATATAGGCTAAATGTCTGAATATGTTCACGTTCAGTTCAGTTCAGCTGCTCAGTTGTGTCCGACTCTTTGCGACCCCATGAATCGCAGCACACCAGGCCTCCCTGTCCATCACCAGCTCCCGGAGATCACTCAGACTCACGTCCATAGAGTCAGTGATGCCATCCAGCCATCTCATCCTCTGTTGTCCCCTTCTCCTCCTGCCCCCAATCCCTCCCAGCATCAGAGTCTAATTGTTCACATTACATACCATTTATTGTAAAAAAAAAAAAAAAAAAATTAGTTTGAGAACTGTCAGACTATTATTTCAAATAGTTTTCTTGTGAAAACGAGAAGCAAACTACACAGCACTACTTAAATGTCTGAACATTTTTTCATTGTTTTGCTGAATGTTGATCCCTGTTTCTTTGATTTATAGAATACTTTAGATCAGAATTGATTTTGACTTTGCCCTTTCCTTTTTACTTCTATAATTCAGTTCTTGGTCTTGACATGATTTTATAGTTCTGTTTTCCTATTCTGTTTTATCATCACTATTTACCGTGGCAGCTATTTTGCATTTAAATTCCGTTTCACAAGAACATTTTAAAAAACAGGTTTCATTTAGTGTCCTTACTCAGATGCAAGGCATGTCCATAAAAAAGGACATGGTAACAGAAATGATATATGCCTATAATGTCTTTTGTCTTTTCTGAGGAAAGGCACTCTGCTCCCCTTCAAGACCATGAGAAGTGTCATAGGTAACTGCTCTGCGTGTTTCATATCATGCCCTTGGCTGCCCTGACCTCCAAGTCTGACTGCTATTACCAGATTAACTAATTGATGAACAGGAAGTATTGTATTTATTATGGTATTGATAAGTAGTGAAGGAAAACTGTGGTATCCTGTTGCATGGCACTAACCTCACTGTCTCATAATTTATAAACCTGTTACATGTAGTAGGGAAAAAATATGCTAATGGAATCAGATTTTGCTTCAAATTCTATCACTTGTTATAGAGACTTTAACCAAAGACTTAATCACTCTGATGTTCAGTTTTCAACTGGATGAACTGCAAGTAAAAACAGGTACTTCTCAATTTTATTATAAAAACTCAAGTTAATAATAAACCAAAAGTGTTCAGAGCATGTGTCAAAGAGTAAGAGCTCAGTATCTTATGGCTATTTTAACTAAAATTATTTCTTCATGCCTATCTCCTTTATTTGAATGTCAGCTCCCTGAGAGAGACCACACAAATTTATTATTAAGTTTAACCCTTGCTGCAGTCAAAGTTCTTTGCTCAGACTGGCTTTCAAATTTTTGTAGGTACTCTATTGTGAGGTAGAATATTACATGTGTTATATATAAATGTTTTATATATGTAATTTACTTATATTTATACACATGTATCTACAAACATAACATACATACACACACTATATATTTTTCTTATGCATATTATTAATATCTTCAGGAATTCAGGAACAATATTTATATATGTTTCCCCCAGTTCTAAGTTTTGGCTATCTTTATATCCCATTGATTACTTACATATTTTATTTGGTAAATTACTTTAAGCAACTGGTATAATAAAAGAATGAAGAGAAGCCTACTGAGTTGTATGACCTCCGTTATAGAATTTTAAAGTCTAAACTATCCAAGAACTTTATAATATTTATAAATTCAGCTACATGCCTAAGTTGGCCATAATATAGCTGCACCTTTCTTTAAAAACATGTATGTATGTCTTTATGATAAAACACCTTCACATTGGCAATTATCTCCCCATACCCATACCAAACTACAGCGTTTTGTGATAAAGACTTAAGCAAATATGCAGGATTGCCAAGGCAAGTGAGGTAGAATATTAAAGATTTTATCTTTTTTGGCAGTTCTTCATCAGGGTACTGGAGTGTGTAAGGAACTCAAGGCGAATCCCCATTATGTATCATGGGATACTGTCATACTCGCACTCTACATCTGTCTCACAGACCTGATGAGAAGAGTAATTATTGCTGAGATAAGCCTTTTCTGGAATATAGGCAATTAATTCACCTGAGAAAGGGAAAATAGCCTGACACTTTAATAATGTTTAAGTATGCCTAATCTATTTCTTTTCTGTTCCTAATGTTTCCTAAATATGAGCAAGAAAGAGGATTTAAAAGTACTTACAGCTGTCTGTACTTATGTAAATCATCCATGGACCTGTAATATTCTATCTTAAAATGACTGGCATGAAATAATACCATAAACTACAATAGAATATAGAGCAAGTGGGGAATTACTTTTAAGATGAATTCAGGATAGGAGAAATACTCTTTTTGCATGAAAAAAATCTTATCAAGTAGGAATTATTCTGTTATTAAAGCTTCAAGAGCATAAAATTTTATTCAATTTGAGTTCTGAATATGTTTTAACACCTAATCAAAATGACTTTCTCTGCAGATTCTTGATAAAGTGCTATTTAGCCATATGTATTACTTAGTCTCTTATTTTTGGCCCCTCTTTTTATTATGTGTAGTGATCTGATTACATATAATGCTGTATTTTCAATTCTTCAATTGCTTTTCATTTTCCCCAAATCATCAATTCTAAAAGGGCCTTTAAGAAGCCCCATATTTTGCCACTTAAATGTTAACAAATGAGTTGAAAGCCTGGCTTACATTTAAATAAAGTAAATGGCATTTTAAACGTCTGGAGAAAATTATGTTTACCTACACTCAAGTGACAATATAATTTTCAATACTTGCTTTCAATTAGAATAAAGAAGGTTTGATATCTAACTTTTCAAAACTTTTTAAGTGATCTGGCTTCCAAGTTAGTCTTTAGCTTGCAGGAGGAAGAAGTGTTAAACTCAGGGATGGATATATTTACTATAGAAAGTAATGAACAGAAAACCCAATTGAAACAGAATTGGGAGGGAAGAAGGCATTCTCACAATGTACCACCAGAGCACAGCCCAACAGAAAGCTCTTTCTGGGAAGAATTCAGCCAATCACAGACTAACAATTCAGCCTATAAAAAGCCACTACAATTTCAACTCTCAATTCTTCCAATCAACTCACTGTTTACTACAGACTTCAGACTTCTCCTCTCCGTCTTTAAAAGAGGTCTCCCCTCTTTGCTGTGGGGGTACTTGCACTTGGCTGCCATCAATGCACACCCTGAGTTGTAATTCTTTGCTGATCCCTAATAAACATTTTTTTGGTTGAAGAAATAACTGGCAATTTATTTGTTTTAGGTCAATATAACTATATTGGATACATGCAACAGATTTTTTTAAAGCCTCTTCACTAAGAACTTGCTTGTAAGTAGTGATCATGATATAAAATGACTATTAGTAATGACCAGAAAAAAATATAGCTAGTTAAAATATAGTTGCATTGAATTTTGTAGACATGATGTTTAGAAGTGTTAAGAAACATAATATAGTTTAATAAGCATTTGCAAAGATACAATTTAGGTAACTACTAAATCCTGCCCTGCTGTGACTGCTTGAAAGTGAAGGTCTGTCACCCCATGGACTACGCCTGCTAGGTCCATGAAATTCTCCAGGCAAAAATAATGGAGTGGGTAACCATTCCCTTCTCCAGGGGATCTTTCTGACCCAGAGATCGAACCCGGGTCTCCTGCACTGCAGGCAGATTCTTTACCATCTGAGCCATTTATTAGCATCAGTTTTAAGAATACTAAAATTAAACATAAATTAATTTAAAATAAAGTTGAGTTAAAACTTCAAATAAAATTCAGTAAAATATTTGGTGTAGAACTAAAATGTTTAAGTATTTTCCAAAAAATATATTCTCAGTTCTCAATCTATGTAGCTCTTGAGTAAAACTTCCAAATGGTTACATTAAATGTCAGAATTGATGTATTAACTCAAGGTCCATTTTTTTTTTTTTTTTTGTCTTTACAGTAACTGTTCTCATTGCTTGCTATCAATTTATGGTTGGATATAATATGTAGCACCACAAGTATTAGAAACACAAACTGAGCCTGAAGCACAAAATGAACTCTTAATATTGGTGTGTGTTTCAACTCTATAACTAAAAGTTCTCCAAATTCACTTTGATTTAAAAATACAATGTTGGGCTTCTTTGGTGGTCCAGTGGTTAGGAATCAGCCTTTTAATGCAGGGGACAGCAGTTCTGGGACGTGGCGGAAACATGATTTCTGACCATGCAGAAGCCCAAGGGGTCTCTGTTTTCTCTTGCTCTCTCACTGTTCTGTGTGGAACTCTCCACTACTGTTTTCTTTTCTACCTCACCGGCACAACAAAGTCCCTTTCTCACTTCTTATCTCCACACTCTTCTAGGAATGAATTCCTAGATATCATTCCTAAACTGTGTACCCACCACTGTCAAACTTGGTGCTGTGTCAGACAAAATCGTCAGATGATTCGGAATTCTATCTTAAGTGCCAGGAAGACAGGGCAAAGGATTTGGGGCTCTTCTGCTGTCTAGTCTCTCACCTCACTTCTATGTCCAGAAATCTATGAGAATTGCTGTGCATGATGGTCTCAGAGCCTTGAAGCCTATCCCATCTTTCATAGTGCCCAATTCCAATTTCTCCAAGGGTTTCCCTTTCTATGTACTCACCCCCTTCACTCCAGTCCTTGGCAGCCTCCACACTGCTCTGGACAGCCTATCAGGATGGCCACTATGCAGAAGTCCAAATTATAAGCTTTGTGGATGCTCAGTCTCAGAAATATGCCCCAGAGTAGGAAGACTTATCATTGGACATAAGGTCTATAGACAAGGGATTCCTCCTCAGTAAAGTCCTGACCACCAGCCTATACTGGAAAGCCCTTCTCCAACCCTACTGGGTTGGGCACCCTGCACAGGGTTATCATGGGGCGTGGGGGGTTGGGGGGTACTGAACACAACAGTCCTGGGAGCTGCAGCATGCTATAAGTCCTTTCGAAGGAGGTTGCCATTACTTCTGTTACCCCTACCATAGCTTGGCCTCAGGCCAAACTACAGGGAGGGAAGCAGCCCCACCAGTTAACAGAAAATTGGATTAAAGATTTACTGAGCATGGCCCTGACCATCAGAGCAAGAATCAGTTTGCCCCACAGCCAGTAACTCCCATCAGGAAGCTTCCACAAGTCTCTTATCCTTATCCATCAGTGGCCAGACAGAATGAAAACCATAAACACAGAAAACTAACCAAACTGATCACATGAATCACAGCCTTGTCTAACTCAATGAAACTCTGAGCCATGCCATGTATGGCCACCTACGACTGATGGGTCATGATGGAGAGTTCTGACAAAACGTGGTCCACTGAAAAAGGAAATGGCGAACCACTTCAGCACTCTTGCCTTGAGGATCCCATAAAGAGTATGAAGGGCCAAAGATATGACACTGAAAGATGAACTCCCCATGTCAGTAGGTGTCCAATATGCTAATGAAGAAGAGTGAAGAAAGAGCTCCAGAAAGAATGAGGAGACTGAGCCAAAGTGGAAACAAGGCCCAATTGTGGATGTGTCTGCTGGCGTGAAACTCTGATGCTATGAAGAACAATACTGCATGGGAACCTGGAATGTTAGGTCCATAAATTAAGGTGAATTGTAGTGGTCAAACAGGAGATAACAAGAGTAAACATCGACATTTTAGGAATCAATGAACTAAAATGAATTGGAATGGGTGAATTTAATTCAACTGATCACTATACCTACTACTGTGGGCAAGGATCCCTTAGAAGAAATGAAGTATCCCTCACAATCAAGAGACTGAAATGCAGTACATGGGTACAATCTCAAAAACAACAGAATGGTCTCTGTTCGTTTCAAAGGCAAACCATTCAATATCACAGTAATCCAAGCCTATACCCCAACCAATAACGCTGAAGAAGCTGAAGTTTAACGGTTCTGTGAAGACCTACAAGACCTTCTAGAATGAACACCAAAAGAAGATATGTCCTTTTCATCTTTGGAGACTAGAATGCAAAAGTAGGAAGTTAAAAGATACCTGGAATAACAGGCAAGTTTGCCCTTGGAGTACAGAATGAAGCAGGGCAAAGGCTAACAGAGTTCTACTAAGAGAATGCACTGGTCATAGCAAACACCCTCTTCCAATAACACAAGAGATTACTCTACACATGGACATCACCAGATCAATACCAAAATCAGATTGATTATATTCTTTGCAGCAGAAGATGGAGAAGCTCTATATAGTCAGCAAAAACAAGACCGAGAGCTGACTGTGACTCAGATCATGAACTCCATATTGCCAAATTCAGACTTAAATTGAGGAAAGTAAGGAAAACCACTAGGCCATTCAGCTATGACCTAAATCAAATCCCTTATGATTATAATGTGGAAGTGAAAAATAGATTAAAGGGATTAGATCTGACAGACAAATTGCCTGAAGAACTATGGACTAAGGTTCGTAACATTGTACAGGAGGCAATGATCAAAACCATCACCAAGAAAAAGAAATTAAAAAAGGCAAAATGGTTGTCTGAGGAGGCCTTATGAATAGCTGTGAATAGAAGCAATGGACAAAAAGAAAGATATATCCATCTGAGTACAGAGTTTCAAAGAATAGCAAGAAGAGATAAGAAAACCTTCCTCAGCATCAGTGCAACGATATAGAAGAAAAACAACAGAATGGGAAAGACTAGAGATCACTTCAAGAAAATTAGAGATACCAAGGGAACATTTCATGCAAAGATGGGCACAATAAAGGACAGAAATGGTACGGACCTAACAGAAGCAGAAGATATTAAGAAGAGGTGGCAAGAATACACAGAAGAACTATACAGAAAAGATCTTAATGACTCAACCAGAAAGTGAAGAACTAAAGAGTCTCTTGATGAAAGTGAAAGAGGAGAGTGAAAAAGTTGGCTTAAAGCTCAACATTCAGAAAACTAAGATCATGGCATCCAGTCCCATCACTTCATGGGAAATAGATGGGGAAACAGTGTCAGACTTTATTTTTAGGGGTTCCAAAATCACTGCAGATGGTGATTGCAGCCATGAAATTAAAAGATGCTGACTCCTTGGAAGGAAAGTTATGATCAACCTAGACAGCATATTCAAAAGCAGAGACATTACTTTGCCAACAAAGATCTGTCTAGTCAAAGCTATGGCTTTTCCAGTGGTCATGTATGGATGTGAGAGTTGGACTATAAAGAAAGCTGAGCACAGAAGAATTGATGCTTTTGAGCTGCGGTGTTGGAAAAGACTCTTGAGAGTCCCTTGGACTGCAAGGAGATCCAAGCAGTCCATCCTAAAGCAGATCAGTCCTGGGTGTTCTTTGCAAGGACTGATGCTGAAGCTAAAACTCCAATACTTTGGCCACCTGATGTAAAGAGCTGACTCATTTGAAAAGACCCTGATGCTGGTAAAGATTGAGGGCAGGAGGAGAAGGGGATGACGGAGGATGACATGGTTGTATGGCATCACTGATTCAATGGACCTGGGTTTGGGTGGACTCAGGGAGTTGGTGATGGACAGGGAGGCCTGACGTGATGCGGTTCATGGGGTCACAAAGAGTCATACACGACTGAGTGACTGAACGGAACCACAATGATGTAATCACTCACCTATAGCCAGGCTTCCTAGAATGCAAATTCAAGGGGGCCTTAGGAAATATCAGTAGGAACAAAGCTAGTGGAGGTGATGGAATTCCAGCTGAGCTATTTCAAATTCTAAAAGATATGCTGTGAAAATATTGCACTCAAGATAGTAGCAAATTTGGTAAATTCAGCAGTGACCCCAGAAAAAAAAGGTCAGTTTTCATTCCAATCCCAAAGAAAGGCAATGCCAAAGCCCTCACAATGAAGACCCAGTACAGCCAATAATAAAATAATAAATAAATAAAACTAAAATGCTTATGAAAGGATTAAAAATAAAATGTAATAATTGAAAAAAAAAAGTGTGTGTGTGTAAAATGTAAAACTCAAGCATAACTTGTAGTTACCAAATTAGAATTCAGATCTATAAAAACTTTTCAGAGAGTGGTCTTATTGACACTTTTAGAATTGTTGGCATGTGGTAATATTAAATATATAAGACTTTTAGTCAGTTTTATTATTGTTCTAAATATTCCACAGTCAATGCACTCCCTTACTGATTGGCCTAGAATCATGGGGTAGTTAAGGCAACTGATAATATTTAATACTTGTAAGAAGACAGTGAAAGCTAAATTGGTAAACAGGTAAAGATTATGAAGGCAAAGTTATTTTCATTTTGTATTACTCTTTATTGTTTTAATGACATTTATATTAAAGTGTATTCTTAGTAAAAATTTTACTGCCCATAACCCTTTATGCTTTTGGGTGACCCATTAAACTGGCTTTTTTAATAGAAATATATAGTTTAAAAAAGAACATACTATAAAGCAGCATTTGATGCTTTTAATTTTAGTCAGCTAGAAAATGAATAAGTTTTGAAACAGGAGAGTTTGAAATGGTAGGTTATAAAAATTTAGACTCATAAATTATATATAATTTACTGTCTAATATACATATGACTTCATTTAGTATTTGCTGTAGTAACAGGCATCCGAATCACTGGCAAAACAAAGCAGTAAATTCGTAGCATGGTATATCAATTCTATGGTTTTTCCTGTGGTCATGTATGGATGTGAGAGTTGGACTGTGAAGAAGGCTGAGCGCTGAAGAATTGATGCTTTTGAACTGTGGTGTTGGAGAAGACTCTTGAGAGTCCCTTGGACTGCAAGGACATCCAACCAGTCCATTCTGAAAGAGATCAGCCCTGGGATTTCTTTGGAAGGAATGATGCTAAAGCTGAAACTCCAGTACTTTGGCCACCGCATGCGAAGAGTTGACTCACTGGAAAAGACTCTGATGCTGGGAGGGATTGGGGGCAGGAGGAGAAGGGGACGACAGAGGATGAGATGGCTGGATGGCATCACTGACTCGATGGACGTGAGTCTGGGTGAACTCCGGGAGTTGGTGATGAACAGGGAGGCCTGGTGTGCTGCAATTCATGGGGTTGCAAAGAGTCAGACAGGACTGAGCGAATGATCTGATCTGATCTGATATCAATTCTAATTAGGACAAGTAAATATCACTTTTCATTTTTAGCACCAACTAACATTTTTATTTGTAAATTATCTTCAACTTATTTAAAAATACCTTGAATGAATTTCATGTCTGACTCTTTGCGACCCCGTGGACTGTAGACTACCAGGCTTCTCCGTCCATGGGATTCTCCAGGCAAGAATACTGGAGTGGGTACCATTTCCTTCTCCAGGGGATCTTCCCCACCCAGGGATTGAAACTGGGTCTCCCGCATTGGAGGCAGACGCTTTAACCTCTGAGCCACAGGGAATCCCCATATGCACCAAATATACTCTGTTTAATTCTGATACATGGGGGACACTTTTCAGCCACAGTGTACAAACCATTTATAAGGTTTCTCAAACCAGTTACAAGATTAATAATAATTTACAAAGAAATCTGTCCTCACAAGACACAAGGCTACACTGCACCATCAATGTTTATATGATATATTTCTCTGATTTATATCTTCCCTGGTGGATCAGATGGTAAAAGCCTACAATGCAGGGGACCCAGGTTTGATCCCTGAGTCAGGAAGATCCCCTGGAGAAGGAAATGGCAATCCACTCCAGTACTCTTGCCGGGAAGACCCTATGGACGGAGAAGCCTGGTAGTCTACAATCCATGGGGGTCACAAAGAGTCGGACATGACTGAGCGACTTCACTTTCTTTTCTTTTCTCTGATTCATTTTAGGCACAAGAAGGTAACATTTACAGTGTTCCTCAACTTCATATTAAAATTACATTCTTCAACATGACCTTCACTAAACAGCTTTAAAAATTCAAAACTTTTAAGTGAGAAAAATATTTCTTTGCTCTATATCATTAAATAATTAAGTTAAACTTAAGATTAATATGCAATTATTTTAATGTTTTCATTATTATAATTGATTCTGATTAAGTATTCTCACTTTCAGCCATATGTTTAGACTTTTGGTCTAAATATATACTTATGCATTAAATACCTTAATTGCAAATTTATGAAATTCCCAGATCTTTGAGCTGAATGGGAGGGGTATTTCTAATATTAAAAAGTTCAATATATTCCACAATATAAATCAACATAATTCATATATAACCAAATATTATATTTAAAACAAACTCAGTTTTTACTCTGATGGATGTTCTTTCCATGCCTTCAGTTAATTAATATCCTGCCCAATCAGCATGTTGAAAAATTCTCAGTGAAGTTTATGTCACACCATTTCATTTCCTACTCTAATCTAATTATTCACAGTAGCCCTCAGCAGTCATCTTGTCCAGGTTATTGGGTTTTGTGATTGATTTTATTCTCAGATGTGACATTATGTTAACTAGAATCTGATAGAGAATTATGATAGTCAAAAAACAGTAAATCTGTAACTGCTATCATTAAATGGTTGTGATGAAGGGGTTGAATTCCATAAGACTTCACTGATATTCATTTTTCCTTATTACAGACTAAGTGTATATGTTCCTCCCACCCCCAACCAAACTCATATGTTGCAGTCCTCACCACTAATGTGATGGTATTTGGAGGTGGGGACTTTGAGAAGTTACTAAGCTTAGGTTAAGTCATAAGGGTGAGTCCCTCATGATGGGATCAGTGCTCTTACAAAAGAGGAAGTATCACAAGAGATCTCTGCCCTTCCCCTCCCCACCCTACCCTTGCTCTCTATGCATGTACCAAGGAAAGACTTGTGAAGACATAAGCTAGGAAGGAAATCCCAAACACTGAACTAATAAATGTCTGTTGTTTAAGCCACTCAGTTTATGATATTTTGTTACGGCAGCTTGAGCAGACTAAGACATTTCGAACCACAAAAGTCACAGGATGAAAACCACTAAACTCTACCCCAATTTTTCTTTTTTTTTTTCCTGTTCTCTAAAGATAACTTCTTTTATTATTTTGTTCTATATCATTTTTTTTAACTTTATTTTTAAACTTTACAGTATTGTATTGGTTTTGCCAAATATCTAAATGAATCCGCCACAGGTATACATGTGTTCCCCATCCTGAACCCTCCTCCCTCCTCCCTCCCCATACCATCCCTCTGGGTCGTCCCAGTGCACCAGCCCCAAGCATCCAGTATCGTGCATCGAACCTGGACTGGCAAGTGATTCCATATATGATATTATACGTATTTCAAGATATGTTTGTAAAATATCAATTTGTCATTAAAATGAAGGCTCAAAGTTCATAATAGAAATTGAATACTCATATTACCTAAAGATAATTATTGTATGTTCTTTGTACCTACATTATATCATCTTATCATATAATTTAAAATTCCCACCACTTAATTTGACAACAATATAGCCATGTAAATATACATAATATATATTAAACCTACATAAATGCTTATAATTTACCAAATTTACCTTTGGTGAATAGTCAGGGTTTTTTTTTCTATGTTTAATATTATGGTATTATTTGACAATTGAAATATATTCATGCCAGAAAAAATAAAAAAGCTACGTTTAGTTACATAGGCAATGAGTTTATGTACTAGTATCCTGATATTTAATTTCACTACATTTGTTCACTCTTCCCTTCAAGTAAAGAAAGGTAAGCTTGCAGAAAGATGATTTGAAATTCCTCCTTTGCTCTATTCATCTCCTAATCTAAAGTAAAGTTTACCAAACCTGGTACATGTCCTGGGGCTTCATGAAATGTGGCAGCCACTGAACTCTTCAGTTCAGTTCAGTTGCTCAGTTGTGTCTGACTCTTTGCGACCCCATGAATTGCAGCACGCCAGGCCTCCCTGTCCATCACCAACTCCCGGAATTCACCCAGACTCACGTCCATCGAGTCAGTGATACCATCCAGCCATCTCATCCTCTGTTGTCCCCTTCTCCTCCTGCCCCCAAT
Source organism: Bos indicus (assembly GCF_029378745.1). Taxonomy (NCBI): domain Eukaryota; kingdom Metazoa; phylum Chordata; class Mammalia; order Artiodactyla; family Bovidae; genus Bos; species Bos indicus. Next base: position 34,547,251 of record NC_091765.1, read on the forward strand.
CCCTCCCAGCATCAGAGTCTTTTCCCATGAGTCAACTCTTCGCATGAGGTGGCCAAAGTACTGGAGTTTCAGCTTTAGCATCATTCCTTCCAAAGAACTCCCAGGGCTGATCTCCTTCAGAATGGACTGGTTGGATGTTCTTGCAGTCCAAGGGACTCTCAAGAGTCTTCTCCAAAACCACAGTTCAAAGCCATCAATTCTTCGGCGCTCAGCTTTCTTCACAGTCCAACTCTCACATCCATACATGACCACTGGAAAAACCATCTTGGTGAGAGGTAAATTATAGAGGGGAAGAGTACATAATACAAGCCCAATGCTCTTATAAGAAGAAACAAAAGTTACATACCATTTCTCTGTCTCCTCAACTCTGTGTACATACACTCAACAAAAATCATGTGAGCACACAGCCTACACGAGGAAAGAATTAAGATTTTTTTAAATGAGGAAACTGTATAAGAGTTGACTCCATCAGGAAGGGAAAATATTAGGGTAATGGGTATCCAGAAGGAGAAATGATTAGAGAGTTTAAAGAAGTACTAGCTGAGAACTTTCTAAACCTAGAGAAGGAACTGAAAGTATTAATGCAAGCCCATAAAGTTAAGAGAGCACCTAATTACCTCAATACAAAAAGACCTTCACCAGGATACACTATATTTAAATTGTCAGCAGTCAGTAACAAAGAAAAATAAATTAAAGGCAGTCAGGGAATAAAGGAAAAAGGTTTCTTACAAAAGTATCCACATTAGTCTATCAGCAGACTTCCCAGCAATAATTCTACAAGCCAGGAAGGGGTGAAATGACATACTCAAAATATTGAAAGATAAAAACTGTCAGCCAAGAATATTCAGAAAAGTTATCATTCAGATATAAAAGAGAATTAAAGGCCTTCCCAGACAATAGCTGTGGGAGTTCACCACTAAACCCGTTTTACATCTGCTTAGAGGAGCTCTTCGACCACAAACAAAAAGGCAAAATGCACACACAACTTTGAGTAAGGTAATAGAGTCAGAAAACTGCAACTTTCATCAGAGTAGGTTTTTAAGTACTAAAAGGTTATAAGGGGGAAAATCAGCTACTTCAATTTGGTAATAAACTCACAACATTAAAAGAAGGATAATTTGAGATAACACAAACACAAAAGAGGAAGAGGAAAAGGACGGAATCCATACAGGCAAAGTAAGTAAGATGCTATTAGAAGGAAAAGGACGGTTTTATCTCTGAGATATTTTATACAAACCTCATGGTAACCAGAAAACAAATTTAGGGCAGAGACATGAAACAAAATATACAAAATGGAGAAAAACATCATAGAAAATCAAACTAGAAGGTCATACAGAAAAACATAAGAAAACAAACAATAGAGATATAGAACAACCAGAAAAAATAAAATAAAATAAATGGCAGTACTAAGTCCTCAATAATCACCCTAGATGAACATAGACTGAACTCAAAACAGAGTGGCTAAATAGATTTAAAAATGAGAGCCAAATATATGCTGCCTCCAGAAGACATCTCACCTCCAATAACAAACAGGCTCAAAGTGAAAATCAAAGATGATACTCCAAGTAATTGCCAGTCAAAAGAAAGCAATAAAGCTACACTCAGATAAAACAGACCTCAAGACAAAAAGGGTAATGAAAGACAAAAATGGACAATACCTAATCATAAAGGGGACAATTCATCAAGAAGATGTAACAAATAATATATATACACTCTATATATGAGCATCAAAATATGTGTAAGAATTACACATAGACCTTTTAAAGAGCAATTTATAGCAACACAATAGTACGAGGCGACTTTAGACACCTCAGCCACATCAATGGATAGGTCATCCAATCAACAAGAAAACGGCCTTAAATGTCAGACTAAATGAGTCTGATAGATTTAAACAGAACATTCCATCTAAATTCAGCAGAATACACATTCTTCAACTACATATGGAATCTTCAAGGATAAGACTACATGTTGAGACACAGGTTAACAAATTTAATATTGATATCCAGCATCTTTTCTAAACTATGAAACTAAAAATCAATTATAAGAAAAAGTCTGGAAAAGTCATAAATAAAAGAAGACTAAAAAATATGCTACAGAACAACTATTGGGTCAATGAAGCAATCAAGGAAAAATAAAAATACCTGAAGACAAATGAAAATGAAACACAGCATGCCAAAATCTATGAGATGCAGCAAAAATGATAATAAGAGAGAAGTTCATAGCAATATAGGTCTACATCAAGAAACAAGAAAAATCTCTAATCTAAACAAGAAAAGTAACTAAAGGAACTAGACAAAGAACAAATAAAGCCCCAAATGTGTGGAAGGAAGGAAATAAAGATCAGAGTGAAAATGAATGACATAGAGACTAAAAAGACAATACAAAAGATTCAAACTAAGAGCTGGTTATTTGAAAAAAATTACAAATGTAGCTAGAGCCATTGAGAAAGCAAGCAAAAAAACACTGGTAAATGCAATCAGAAAAGAGGAGAAACTTTAAGATATCTCAGAAATGTAAGAGGCTATCTAGAATAAGTGAACACATTCTTAGAATCATATAACCAGGACTGAATCATAAATAACCAGGACTGAATCATAAAGAAATGGAAATATATAGACTGATCACTAGTACAGAAGTTGAAACTGTAATCAAAACCTCCTAAAAAAACAAAAACCCAGGGCTATACAACTTCACAGCTGAATTCTATCAAACATTAAAAGATTTAATACATATCCATCTCAAACACTTCCCCACAAAAAAAAAAAAAAACTTTGAAAAGGAATTCAATCTAACTCATGTTACCAAATGATATTAATATCAGACAGACACATAAAAATTATAGACCAATACCTCCAATGAACATAGATGTAAAAGTCCTCAACAAAATATTAGCAACCCAAAAACACTAATACATTAGAAGGATCACATGACATGATGAAGTAGGATTTATTTCAGAGATGCAGTTTAACTTCCACTAAAGAAAAACTAAACTTAAATGATACACTACATTTAGAAAATGCTAAAAGCCATATTATCTCAGTAGATGCAGAAAAGCATTTGACAAAATTTCAATATACATTTATGATAAAAATCTTTCAACAGATTATAGAAGGAACATATTTCAACACAATAAAAGGCATACATGACAAGTCCACAGCTAATATTATACTCAATGGTGAAAAACTGAAGCTATTTTTCTAAAATCCAGAATCACCCAAGTATGACCATTCTCACTAATTCTTATTCAACATATTATTGAATTTAGTCAGAGCAATTAGGAAAGAAAAAAATAACACATCCAAACAAGAAGTGAAGAAGTGAAATTGCCATTTTATAGGTGATATGATTTTTCTTTTCAGAAAACCCTAAAGATTCCACACACACACACACACACAGGAATAATAAATGCAATAACATTGCAGGGAACAAGAGCAAAAATCCTTTGTACTTGTGTATGTTAACAATGAGTCAACAGAGGACAGATATTATACATAGGAATAATACACCAAAGATATTAAAAGAAATTCAAGACAACTGTAAAGATATTCTGAGGTCATGAATTGGAAAAGCTAACATCACTTCTTGGCCTTTTGACTAAGATCAAGTGCAGCATGGGGGCTTCCCATATGATACAGTGGTAAAGAACCCACCTGCCAATGTAGGAGACTCAGAAGACACAAGTTTGACCTCCACCTCAGGTCAGGAAGACCCCCACCACCACCCTGGGTCAGGAAGATCGCCCCCTCACCACCACCCCAGGTCAGGAAGACCCCTTGGAGGAGGAAATGTTAATCCACTCCAGTGTTTTGTCCACTCCATGGACAGAGGAGTCTGGTGGGCTACAGTCCATGAGGTCTCAAAGAGTTGGACATGACTGAGCAACTCAGCACAACACTGCTTTAGATTTTTATGGACATTTAAACAATCTACAGATTCAAACTGCAATATAGATTGCAATCTATCAAAATCCAAAAGACATTTCACAGAAATGAAATAAAAATTCTAAACTTTGCATGGAACCAAAGACGACCCCAAATAGCCAAAGTAATCTCAAGAAAAAAGAACAAAGCTGAAGTTATCCAACTCCCTGATTTCAAACTAATGCAAAGCCATAGTAATCAAAATAGCATGGTACTGACAGGAAAAAAAAAAAGTCATAGATCAAAGGAACAGAATTGAGAGCCCAGAATTAAACCTGTTTGTGTATGATCACCCGGAGAAGGCAATGGCACCCCACCCCAGTACTCTTGCCTGGCAAATCCCAGGGGCGGAGGAGCCCGGTAGGCTGCAGACCATAGGGTCACTAAGAGTCTGACACAACTGAGCAACTTCACTTTCACTTTTTACTTTCATGCATTGGAGAAGGAAATGGCAATCCACTCCAGTGTTCTTGCCTGGAGAATCCCAGGGACGGGGGAGCCTGGTGGGCTGCCGTCTATGGGGTCTCACAGAGTCAGACACGACTGAAGCGACTTAGCAGCAGCAGCAGCAGCAGTGTATGGTCACAATTTATGACAAAGAGCAGAGAACATACAATGGACAAAGGATAGTCTCTTCAACAAAGTTTACTAGCAAAAACACACACAAAAAACTAGAACCACTACCTTACACCACATAAAACTCACAATGGATTAAACAACTGAATGTAAGACCTGAAACAATAAACTCTAGAAGAAAACATAAGCAAAACACTGACATTAGTTCTAGCAATATCTTTCCCTTGCCTAAGACGACATATCAAGAAATAAGAAAAATCAGCAAATTGCACTACAAACTAAAAATCTTCGCATAATGAAACCATCATCAAAATGAAAGACAAGTTACTGAATGGAAGAAGTTTACAAATCGTATAACCAATAAGGGGTTAGCATACAACTCAATATCAACAAACAATCCAATTAAAAATAATTGATAGAGAAGCTGAATAGACATTTATCTAAAGAAGACATACAAATGGCCAGTAGGCACATAAAAAGTTCAGTATCATTGTTTACTAAGGAAATGCAAATCAAACCCCAGTAAGTTGTTATGTCATAACTGTTAGAATGGTTATTATCAAAAAGGCAAGAAATAACACTGTAGACAGGATGTGGAGAAATGGGGATCTTTCTAAATTGTTAGTGAAAATGTTAAGTTGGTGCAGCCACTATGGAAAATAGCATGGTGATTCCACAAAAAAAAATAACTACCAGGCTCCAGTTATCCCACCTGAAAGCAGCTTTTCTGCCCCTTTCCTGCTTGTACATTTTTGTTTCCCTCTAACCTTAAAAGAATAAAATTACAGGAATGAGATTACTAGGCAATTTATCTTAATTTCTGCATTCACACTATGCCTTGTCTAACCTGTTGATTCTTTTCTTAGATAAAAAGAATGAAAAACAAAGCAGATAAAAAAATCATGAACTCTCTACCATGGGCTCAGGACACAATTCTACTTTTTCCCCAGATAGCTCGCTTTTCTGATTATAGCACCTTTCCTTTCTACTGACACTTGCCACTCAGATTATCAGCTTTCAAGCTGTGAGCAAACAAACCTGAGTTTGGTAATACCACTTCTGGGTATTTATCCCAAGAATATGAAAACACTAATTCAAAAATATAAATTTCCTCTTATGTTCACAATAGCCAAGATATGAAAACAGACTAAGTATTCATCAATGAATGGAAAAGATATGGCATATGTACACAACGGACTATCACTCGGCCATTTTTTATGAAATCTTGCCATGTATAGAATGGACAGACCTTGAGAGTATTATGTTAAGTAAAAAAAAAAAATCAGAGAACACAAATAGTATATGATTTCATACATGTGGAATATCAAAAAACTAAGAAACAAAGTTAAAACACACACACACACACACAAACCCTAACACACCAAACGGAGAAGGAAATGGCAACCCACTCCAATGTTCTTGCCTAGAAAATCCTGTGGACGGAGGATCCTGGTAGGCTGGTGTCTATAGGTTGCACAGAGTCGGACATGACTGAAGCGACTTAACATGCATGCGTGCATTGGAGAAGCAAATGACAACCCACTCCAGTGTTCTTGCCTGGGGAATCCCAGGGACAGGGGAGCCCGGTGGGCTGCCGTCTATGGGGTCTCACAGAGTCGGAAACAACTGAAGCTACTTAGCAGTAGCAGCAACACACCAAACGAAAACATATATAGAGATAGAAAACAGAGTGTTGGTTACCAGAGGTGAAGAAGCTGTTGGAAAGGGAAAAATGGATACAGAGAATCAACTGTGACAGATGGAAACTAAATTTTTGGTGGGGAGGACACTGCAGTCTATACAGAAACAGAAACGTAATGTTGTCCACATGCAACATGTAAACTATTATATACCAATGTTACCTCAATAAAAAATAAATTTAGAAAGTAATATAAAAACATTTATTTTGCCCCCAGGCTCTTTAGTTAGGGCTTCTAACTTCTTTAAACTCCTGAAAATATCCAAGTGTGACTAAATAATTATAAACAATATAAATAATAAAATTTTATTAAGTTGAATATAAATTCCTTATTGGTATAATTACATGTAATTTGATTTATAGTGTGTATATAGGTAAACTGCTTATGATAATAGCAGTGGTTAAGAAATTAGAAAAGCATAATAAACAAAGCTAAACTAAATTGTTACAGATTGTGACTACTATAACAGGGTATAGGAAACTGGTTTCTAAAATGTTTTGAAATTTATACTTTACCTATTTAAATTTGAAAAGTTAAATTCAATGTCTACTTTGTCAAAATGTCACAAGTTACTTATCAGAATTACAAATACTAGGACCTGGTATTCAATGGATTCAAGTGGCTTATATTACTTTGATGTGACTGCCACCTTGTCCATGCTCCAAGTCCAGTTCTAATGATGATTTTTGTTTCTTCTTTCTTAAAGTCCTAAATTATCTAAACACTTTTTTATTTAGGCAGGTTTTCTTAATGAAACAAACAATTTTCAAAAGTTAACATTGCCCTCTGGTGAACTAATTAAGATGACTATGTAAACTGCATGGCACAAAATTAAAATGGTACCTTGACAGTTACCTAAGAAAATTTAGAAGCTAAGTCAATTTTTAGTAATTCAAGTTTTTTTTTTTTTTTTTAAAGCAACACCTGTGTCTCATTTTACTAGATCAACCAACAGAGGACATTTTTGGAAGGAGGGGTACTAAATTATCTTAATTCTAGCTATGTGACAAGGGCTCGGGAGGTAATCATTTTCCTTCTCATTTCATTCAACACATAAAGATCTGATTTCTTGTATATTTCTTTCTTTTCAATGTAGGCAGGGAAAAATGGACACTTCTTTCTCCATTCATTATCCAAAACAAGCATTCTCTGACAAAGCGCAAACATTTTCTGCTGTGTTAAAAATCATAGTTCTCTGCATCCATTCATAAATGTCTATATATGTTTTTCTTCAACGCAAATCTTGATTACATAATATATACTTACAAGGTTATATATAGCAATGTTTTGTGTAATAAAGTTTATATTATAAACAAAAGTATCAAAGGTTATTCCCAGTAATGTAAGATATTCTTCTTTTGTCTGTAATGGTTTTACTATTTTAAGTACTGGTTAATGCATTTTCTGCAGTGATAATAATACGCTCATAGGACAGATGATCAGTATTAAACCATCATGAAACCACAATCTAAAGGTCAAGTGTCAGTAAAATTGTCGTCAGTTGTCAAGGGTCAATAAAATAGGCTCTAAATTTGTCTGCTATCTCACTAATATGTTCTCAGAAAAGTTCTCAGAAGCGTGATGGTCTAGAAAATTGTTTTGTCATTTAATTGTATTTAATAATTACATAATACATCACTGTTAAAGTCGTCAAATCTTAAATCATCATAAAGAACATCATTGACTGGAATTTGTTTTCTCGATCTTGGATAAGAAGTCAGGGCCTCTTATTGTATGTCTTTATTTTACTGGTATTCTTAAGAACTCTTTTTTTTTTTTTTTTTTTTTTTAAGTTCTCATTACTTTCTCATTTTTGTTTTGGAGAATTCTTTATTTCTATCCAGATTAAATGTGTTATATTACAAAATACTATTCATATACATAATATCATATTTGTTGACAGCACATACTTTAAAAAATAATGCCCACTGCTATTCTTGTTACCTACCAAATGTGCGTTCATGTTATAAAACTATGATTTAATACATTTGTGATGTCACATCTTAAAAAAAAACAAACCAGAAAACATGAACTACAATATCATGTTTGTGTATAGCTTTTAGATAACTGGGGATTTATATGTCTTTATTAACAAAGTCTCATTAGGTTAACAGATTTTTGGTACCCTTAAGTAAAATTGGCTTTTGTCTGCAAAATTACTCAGTACTTTACTTCATATTACATGACTGTGTCTCTAGGTACGGCAGTATGGACTTAAGTCTTGCACTTTCCAAAATAAAACGTGGCCTTAGTCTTCACAATTTTTGATAGGTACAATTGAAATACCTAATTCTGGGTCAGTAATCTATTTCTGGAATAATATAAAGTTCAATACATACTATCAAACATTCTCTTTTCAGAGCATCAAATCTTCATTACTGTAGGATTATAAAATTTATAATCAAATTGAATCATTAACAGTTTATAAGTCACTAACAATTTTAGTGTTAATAAATAAGTTAAACTGTTTAGAGCAAATAGCCTTGCAAGGAAAATACACCCATGGGACAACTATTGTTCACACTTACCAGTTCTTCCTGAAGTTGGGAAATTAGTTCATCCTTCTCTTTCAGCTGCAGCTTCAGCATTGAGCATTCATCTTTCATTATATCCTGTAAAAACATCAGATAGACAGAATAATAGATTTAGCCCTTTCCCTTCACTCTTGATAAGAAAGGTCAGTTGCACGCAGTGGGAGGTAACTGCATATGCCTAATAAAACAAAGTTCTTCTACAATCTGATGTTTTCCATAATATACTGTTTCAAAACAAACTAATGTATGAAAAGATATTATGCTATATATGATATATATGCACATTTTTCTGATAGATAACAAAATGGACAAAGGGAAATCGGACTAAGACAGAAATCAGGGATTCATCCTAAATTCTGTTCTCCTATTCTTGTGCATACATAATCAGTGGGATAAAAGTAATTATACTTCAAAAGAGATACTTTATCCTTTTTTTCTGTTATGATTAAATATTCATTCTCAAATGAATGGCTGTATTATGGCCTTTATCTTTAATGACAGCTCTGTAACATTTTTCCCTTTCATTAGAGCTCTGTCTTTGAGTATTTAACCTTGTCACTCTGCATGAACCCTCAGTCACAGCCTCCATGTATACAGTACACCCACATCTGTGACCTCTATTATTCTATGCTGGAAACTTACTTATAAATACTTAATCTAAACCTATCTTCCAAACTTCAGCCCACAAATATAATTATTTACTGAGCATACACTCAACATCCTATAGACATTCCAACTAAAATTTCATGGTCTTCCTATTTCAAAAATTATTTCCATGTATTCCTCCTGTTATCTTATTTCTAAAAATAGCCAGAAAAGCATCCCATACTCTCAGCTCATACACAATCTGACCCCAGTCTGGTACCCAATTCTTTGATCTCAATCTTCTGGGTATTTCTTGGACTCATTCCTTTCTATTTCTCATGGATTTACTCTAGGTATCCATTGCTTCATATCTGACTTACTGTAGTAAGTCTCTGAACTGGTTCTATGTCTATCACCTTTCCCATCTGCAAGAGAAATTTTCCTAAATGGGAATTAATTACATCATTTCTTAATGTAACAGCTAATCATTTCTTTCAGAGGTGGGGGGGGGGAGTCAAAACTCTTTAGCACAACATATGGTGCCTTTAATTCTCAACTACTTGCATATTTCTGGAATGGTATGTTTTCACTTCCAACTTTCTTATAACCTGTGCTCATTCCTACAGAATAAAGCTGCAGAACATGGTTTCTTTGATGTCTTCTTGCTTTATACACATGTGTATCTCTGGGCTGCAACGCTTCTATTGCCCACAATTTCTCATGATATAGGAGGCATTCCAAACATTATTCCTTACTCTGGGTGGGAGCTTTCCCTTGTCATTTTATTTCCCTTCAGCATGAAGTCATGTTTTCCAGTGTCTAAATCACCCATCATTTCATACAACACTAAATACTTCAAGGGTTGTTTGCTTGTTTCCCTAACCCACTTGAGCAGATCTTTATCTGAGTTGACAAGAAAGAACACAGCTAATGAATTAGAGAAAACAGTATTTGTTTATTCTAGTTCTTATGGTGCTAATTTCTACTTTTAGTCTAAGCAATACAGAATATATGATTCAAATTTACTAATACCTCTTTTCATTTTCAGACAGCCAGTTGACTGGGAGATGCTAATTATCTCTGTCACTTTTATTTCATAGCGGCCCTGTTTCTTCCCTTAATCATGAGCCTTCATAGAACTTATACTCATCATTTTATTATTTTTTTATACTCATCATTTTAATATTTATTTTCACAGGGTCTAAATGTTACATGTTACAATGTTAATGGTAAAAAGGCATAGCTTGCTCGACAATGCAAAGAAAAAGACTGCAGGCTTAAAGATAGGTAATAAAATCATGTCTTTTAGAATCAGAGGTATCTAAGGGCAAATTCTGGGTACTTCACTAAGCTCTCTTTGTGGCTTCCTGCTCATTAATTAACTTCTTTGAGTTCCATGGACATTATGGTAGAGATTGATAATAAGAGATCTATTGATAATAGGAGATCTCCTATTATCATAAACTCTGACAAAAACTCTACTGCTTAGTACTTATATTCCCATATTTCCAGTCTTGCCTAATACCTCACTTAAGAAAAACTAATCCCCTTCATAAATAAAATAATATCACCTTTTCTCTAGGAAATAAATATTTAGGTAGAGTTAAGGGCTGTTGTTTTTTTTTAGGAAACAAATATTGAGGTAGGGTTAAGCATTGTTGTTGTTTAAATGCTAAGTCATATTCAACTCTTCTGCAACCCATGACTGTAGCCTACCAGGCTCCTCTGCCCATGGGATTTCTCAGGCAAGAACACTGGAGTGGGTTACCATTTCCTTCTCCAGGGAATCTTTCCCACCCAGAGATTGAACCTGTGTCTCTTGCATTGGCAGATTCGTTACCATTGAGTCAACAGGGAAACCCTAAAAGTACCAAAGGTTTACTGAAGGGTTTAAAAGATATATTAAAGAATAAAGCTATGTGATAAGAAAAGAAGAATCAGAATTGGGAAAGGGGAACAGTGGACCATGAGTCATACCTGACAAATCCTCCACCAGCTAAACCAGGAGCTCCAACTCCAAGACTGCCTATGAGAGGAATGCCCTGTGGAAGGAAAGTGGGTGGGTTCACCTCCCACTCTGCGTTCAGTCATTGGGTGGGAGCTGCCACATGAGCTAGATCTCAGCTGCTGCTGGTAATCTATTGTCTCACACCACCCAGTGCTGAGCTTGACTTCAGCTGGAGGCAGTTAGCTAACTACAGAAGTTGCAGCTGGGTAGTGAGTCCTTTATTGAAAGAGAATCTGAGCCTTAGCCTGAATCTACTGTTTCTTAGCTGAATGTTATACAATATTTTTGTGTATTAATTGATATTTTGTCAATGAATTCATTTAAAATGAAGGTGTACCTATATTGTGGCTAATAGAAATTGTAAACAAAATTATTTTCCAAAAACAAGCTGCCTTTACACAATTGTCTGATTTGTTTCCCTCCAGCTCTGGAACGTTTTTTCAAGAAGTTCTTAATCTCACAGCTTTAAATCAGGTAGGTGTTAATATATCGTTTGCACTTACTTAAGGAATAATGTATATTAAAACATAAATTTAATTTATCATATGATATCAGAAGCCAAAAAGGTCTTTTCTTTATCAATGACTTTGCAAATGAATCTTGGCCACCTACAGTTCTGTTTTTGGTTGTTATATGTACTTTTGGCAAAATTCATAGGCGTATCTGTCTAACACACAAGATGAAACCTTTAAACAATAGTTACTTAAATGAAAGCTACTCTCAGATGAATCAGTATTCCCCCAATATTCTCATTATCTGTGCCAATTCTGGGACATGTTTGATAGAATGCTCTATTTAGTTAGAAATTCTCTTGGTGTGTACAATTAACTAGATTTTAATATTCTTGGTTTTTTAAAATACTGCTATTAACATCCATTAATACAGGCTAATGTAACCAATTAACCTTACATTAAATTAAAGGCATATTACTTATGAAAATATATAATTGAATAATTATGGCATCCTTTGTTTCTCACTCAAATATAACTGATTCTAGGACTAAAATCAATTCTAGATTTCCTAATTCCATAATTATTCATAAATATGGAACTTATAATATGGTGGATTAAAGGGGTTACAAATCCTTTGCTACTATTCCAAATGAAAGATGGAATCTAATGTTCTCTTCTTGGATACGGGTTGGTCTTATGGCCTTGCTTGACCAGGTGAATACAATGGAAGTAATTCTGTCTGATTCTCAGGACAAGATCAGATTTCAGTTCCCAGGATGGTCTCTTAGAATGTACCTCTCAAGTTCCTCCCCTGTAGAAGGAACACAGCAGTCATGCTAAAAAGTCCAAACTACATTTCATTTTCTTTGACAGCCTCTTAAGGACACACCCAGCATCAGCAGCATCAACTTTCGATCCTGAGAATGAGTCATCTACATACTTAGCCTAGTGAAGTCTTTAGATGACCAAAGCTCTGACCAGTATCTCATCATAACTGCCAGAGCTAAATCATTCCCAAATTCCTGACTTGTAAAATTGTGAACAAAATAAAAGTATAGTTTTAAGCCATTAAGTTTGGGGATGATTTGTTATAGAGATCATCAGAACATATGGACAAATTAAATGATTACAATTAGAATTAGTGTGAATTATGACTCATAGGTATATAAAATATATACAGCTAATTAAAAATATTTTTTGATTTAAAGTATGATTTTTGTGATTAAAGTTATATTTATTGTAACTTTCAAATTTATTTCATATGTAATATAAATATATTCTCAGTATTTAACATACAGGAGAATTAAAAATACAGATGTAATAATTTCTTAAAAATTCTTATTTTACTTTTATTTTCTAAATTTGGAAAATTAAAGCCAGACACATGAATATTTGGTTAATTTGCCCCAAATTCATTTAGCTGACTTCACTCCCATATATTCCTATCATTGATTTTTGCCTGAATTAGAATCACCTCATTGTTTGAAACATGTATGAATAGAAATCAAGTTCCAAGAAATTAAAGGAAAGCAGATACTGTAAATCATCTCAAAAATTATCTTATGCTGAAATTAGAAATGCAGATTAAAAAATTAATTTCTAACTCATGAATCTTCACAGAATTCTTCAGGTAAAATTATAAACATAATTCTTGGCTAATATTTACAAAAACATGTCAAAATTGGTACTGAGTCATCATGACTCTCTATTTATAGACTTGTGGTCCTTTCTCTGGAGGGCTTTATTTTATGACTTACAAGCTGTTCCCTCATTCTGGTAAGTGAAAAGGTCAAAAGATCAAAAAATAAAGGAAACAGACAATTCTATCAGAGTAAACAAGGACAGATTGTTATGAACAAGTGAAAACAGAGAAAAAAGAAATAGGAATATGGTAGGAGAAGACAGAAGGACAGAGATCAGAAAACACAAAATATACAATAATTGACAGTGTATTTTGCAGTTCTACCGAAACACCTGACTTCATGTAATCGTTATGCTAACAAAGCAGCATGTTACCTGCAACAACTGGGTAGCTAGTGAAATAAACCAGTGCAGGCATATAATCATCTACACAGAGCTATAACAGAGCCTGCTTTTCAAATCCTGAAAGCACAGTCAATAAAACACCACCCTAATTGTTTATTTAGTTTAAAACAATTTTTAAAATATTTTAAAAGTCATTTCAGTATCAACAACTGCTACACCATGCTACAAAATTTTCTTTTCATAAGCATTCAATTTAAAAAGATTCTAGGGGCTTCTGTGGTAGTCCAGTGGTTAAGAATCCACCTTGCAATGCAGGGGACACTGGCTTGATCCCTGGTCTGGGACGATCCCACATGCCACAGGGGAACTAAGCTCGTGTACCAACTATAGAGCCTGTATTCTGGAGCCCATGAGCAGCAACTACTGAGCCCATGTGATGCAACCACTGAAGCCTGTGTGCCTAGAGCCTATGTGTCACAACAAGAGAAGCCACAGCAATGAGAAGCTCTCACACCACAACAGAGAGTAGCCCTGCTTTCTGCAGCTAGAGAAAGTGTGTGCTGCTACTGCTGCTAAGTCGCTTCAGTTGTGTCCGACTCTATGCGACCCCATAGACGGCCTCCTACCAGGTTCCCCTGTCCCTGGGATTCTCCAGGCAAGAACACTGGAGTGGGTTGCCATTTCCTTCTCCAGTGGATGAAAGTGAAAAGTGAAGTCGCTCAGCCGTGTCCAACTCTTAGCTACCTCATGGACTGCAGCCTACCAGGCTCCTCCGTCCATGGGATTTTCCAGGCAAGAGTACTGGAGTGGGGTGCCATTGAGAAAGTGTGTACACAGCAACAAAGACCCAGCACAGCCAAAAGTAAATACATATTAAATAAATAAATATATATATATATACATTCTAGATTTGATTTTATAATGTCATTGACTTCAGAGATGAATTAACATTCCATTGAATATTTACAAAAATATTGTGTTTTTTAAAAATATTGTTTACATAGCAATACAAAATTTTAAAAAGGCATAAAAGGTGTTCAAAGTAAGCACCTTAGACATGTATTTCTAAGAATATAAATCAAATCAGTAAACAGCATTATCCCTTAACATAGTGGTATATTGGCTATCTTTCAAGATAATGATAATAATACCTTAAGCTAAGGCTTTCTAATTTATAAAACATGGGCTTTCTTTGTGGTTCAGCTGGTAAAGAACCTGTCTGCAATGAGGGAGACCTGGGTTCCATCTCTGGGTTGGGAAGATCCCCTGGAGAAGGGAAAGACTACCCACTCTAGTATTCTGGCCTAGAGAATTCCATGGACTGTATAGTCCATGGGAAGGCAAAGAGTCGGACACAACTGAGTGACTTTCATTTTCCATGCATAGAATCTTGTTTTGCTGTCAGAATTTTTGGTGACCAGTTATTGAACAAAATGGTACATTTCTAGGATAAGCAGGGGGCAGGATAAGCAGGGCTTTGTTCATAGAAATTAAGCAGAGAAGATGATTGTATAAAAGGTCAAATTAAACGAAACCATTAATGAATAATACCAAGACCGTTAAGTTGTGTCCATTAGTCTCTTTACAGAATACATTGTATTCTGATAATTTTTGAAACAATTAAAAACATTAGCCTCCACTGAGAAAGTTGCTATTTTATTAAGTTGGTGAAAGTAATTACAATTTTTGCATTGTTGAAATTTGCCATTTAATATTGTAATATATTTTACATAAATGTGGTTATGTTATACATAATTTTAATGCACATTTCTCCATTTTTTTTTTTGCTAATGACATTACTTGCTATTTATTTGATATGTATTTTAGAATATGGGAATGATGTTAGACAAAAGCAAATTTGAGCTATTTGAGTTCAAAATGGATCCTAAAGCAGTGGAGACAACTCACAACAATAAATCTGGCCCAGGAACTGGTGCAGTGGTGGTTCAAGAAGTTTTGCAAAGGAGATGAGACCCTTGAAGCTGAGGAGTATAGTGGCTGGCCATCAGAAATTGACAATGACCAATAGAGAGCAATCATCAGAGCTAATCCTGTTACAACTACAGGTGAAAAAACTTGATAAGTGGGTGTCTCATGAGCTGACCACAATAAAAAAAAATTGTCGTTTTGAAGTGTAATCTTATTCTAAGCAAAAACGACAAACCATTTTTAGATTGGACTGTAATGTGCAACGAAAAGTGGATTTTATATGACAACTGCTGATGATGGCCAACTCAGTGACTGGATTGAGAGGAAGTTCCAAAGCACTTCCTAAAGCCAAACTTGCATCAGAAAAGGGTCAAGGCCATTGTTTGGTGGTCTGCTGACTGTCTGATTACAACTATGGCTTTCTGAATCCTGGTAAAACCATTATATCTGAGACTTACACTCAGTAAATCGATGAGATGCACTGAAAACCACAACACACACAGCTGGCACTGGTCAGCAGAAAGGGCCAAATTCTTCTTCAAGACAATGCCAGACCACATATCACACAACCGATGCTTCAAAAGTTGGGGTACAAAGTTTTACCTCATCTGCCATATTCACCTGACCTCTCGCCAACTGACTACCACTTTCTCAAACATTTTGACAACTTCTTGCAGGGAGAGTATTTCCACAACCAGCAGGATGCAGAAAATGCTTTCCAAGAGTTCACTGAGTCCTGAAGCATGGATTTTTATGCTATTGGCAAAAATGTGTTGACTGTAACGGGTCTGATTTTGATTAATAATGATTATTTGAGCCTAGTTATAATGATTTAAAATTTATGATCCAAAACCACAGTTATGTTTGCAACCTAATAAAACAGTCCCATGAGACTATGGCCTTGTCTTTTCCAAGTTGTTAGAGTCTGCTTACATTCACTTTACTATATTAATAAGAAAACACTTGAGTTGCATAACTTCTAATATGTAAGATCTTCTACATCTTACATAGTTTTTATTATAGAGTAAATAGAGAATATTAACCTAAGTTATAATCCTTAGAAAAAATATTTACTCAAAGTTTTTATTACTCTGTTCTTTGTTTCACACAATGTTTATGGTGAAAATTAAAAAGTTAAAAAAACAAACGTTTGTATTTCATTTTCTAAAGCCTTCTTAGAATGATAATATTTTGTGGGTAAAAGGATGAAAGCAAATTTCTCTGTGTCCTAATGAATTATAATAAGCATGACAAATTAGTTTCTTGATCTCCTAAACCCATGGGTTTCACCAACATCAATTATGAATTACACTTAAGACATAAATATTTTTACAAACTCACCAACAATGAGCTTCTCAACAGAGAAAGTCAATAAATGATAATATTCATTTGTCCTACTGTACTTATTTGGTATGAGATTCTTGGGGAAATCAGTATCTTTAAGAGGTCTTGGGACTGTCTGATGCTAGTATTTTTTTCTTTCCTCACAGAAGGGAAGCACACTTATCACATTACACTTAAATTTCTTTAAGAAGGTAAGCAATTGTTTAAGTGACTCTTCCCACAGCATAGACTATACAGGAAAAAAAAAACACAAAATGGCTAAAATTGGCCTGTAAAAAGTTCCTTTCCGTTGTGAAGGCATGCTTACTTGTTTTTCATGTTTTAGGAAAGGAGTAGAGGACATCTTATCTCTCAACATCCTGACTAAACTAAGAGAATTAGGTTTGAACATAACTATGAACTTCCCTAGTGGCTCAGACATTAAAGAATCGGCCTGCAAGGTGGGAGACCTGGGTTCTATCCCTGCGTTGGGAAGATCCCCTGGAGAAGGAAATGGCAACCCACTCCAGTATTCTTGCCTGGAGAATCCCCATGGACAGTGGAGCCTGGTGAACTACAGTCTATGGGGTCGCAAGGAGTCAGACACAACTGAGTGACCAAGAACACACACGCAGCACATAAACTTTAGTTGCTGGGAAGGAAAAGTAATAAAATACATCAAACACACCCCATTCCTCACCCATAAGTGCATAGTACAGTTGTTTTGTTCACTTTGTTTGAAATGCTAATTTGACTTAGTTTTGAGGTCTTGGCTAGAGGCCAGTTCCCCTCTTCAATAGCTGATTAAGACCATACTCCAAACACTTCCTTTATCTGGTCCTCATACTCCAGAGCCATTAGGTAACAGCCCCATCAGGCCACGTACTAGGCAACTAGAGACAGCCTCCACACCCTAGAATTCTTGAAATTATTCAAATTAGCCAGTCCTTAGGGAGTGTTGGAAACCCTGCCAATCCCATCCTGCTTGCCATATATAAAATGCACCCTTTGGCTCCAATTCACCATTACTTGGCCCCCAGTGGGGCAATCTTCTCCATGACTCTGCCTAGCAGCCTTCTCTCATTTGAAAGGGTAAGTTACAAAGAGTTCTGTCTCTCATCTGAGTGTTAGTGTGTCAGATCCAAGATCCCACTATCAAAAGAATCTTTAAATCTCGTAAAACAGTCCTGGCAGGAGCCGGCTGCAGGCCTTGGGTACTCTTTTGCCATTTCTCCTGGGATAAGATAGCTGAGATGGCTCTTGGGCCCTGGATATTTATGAGGGCCCAGAAAGAGAAGAAGGACAGTGGGGATAATATTGGGTACTTCCTGGCAATGCATATATATTTTTTTGCACAATAAAGGTAGAAAAGTTTTTCAAGTTGTATATATTATTAAAGAAAGTAAAAACTAGAGAGATATCCCTAATATTAGCACATCTCAGAAATGGTACTATCCCATTTTATAGGATGCTGAATTGTGACAATGATAAAGAATACAGAAATGAGTAATACTATAAGGATTATTTTTTCAAGAATTCTGGCATAATTGTAAACTTCTGGGTAGGAGAATAAAGAGAAGGTTTCAATGTTGTGCTGTACAGGAATCATAGATAACGTGACTCAATTTAAGCAGCGGTTTCAGGCAGTCTGGGAAGTCAGATGACTAAGTTGCAAAAACGCAAGGAACATTAGCTGAAGCTACAGATCACAGCTACAGAACATAAACTAATATCAGGTAGTAAGGAAAGGAGTAAAGATCATGCTCTGTTCTTTTTTAGAGCACTAGTGGAGACTAGGGCTTCCCAAGTGGTGCCAGTGGTAAACAATGTGCCTGCCAACGCAGAGATGTGGGTTTGATCCCTGGTAGGGGAACATCCCCTGGAGGAGAGCATGGCAACCCACTCCACTATTCTTGCCTGGAGAACCCCAGGGCACAGAGGATCCTGGTGGTCTACAGTCCACAACTGCTGCTGCTGCTGCTGCTGCTGCTGCTGCTACTGCTGCTGCTGGTAAGTCATCTGAGTCGTGTCTGATTCTGTGCGACCCCATAGACAGCAGCCCACCAGGCTCCCCCATACCTGGGATTCTCCAGGCCAAGAACACTGGAGTGGGTTGCCATTTCCTTCTCCAATGCATGAAAGTGAAAAGCGAAAGTGAAGTCACTCAGTCGTGTCCGACTCTTCGTGACCCCATGGACTGCAGCCTACCAGACTCCTCCTTTCGCTTTTCACTTTCATGCAAGAGTACTGGAATGGGTTGCCATCGTCTGCTCCATACAGTCCATAGAGTAGCAAAGAATTAGGCACAGCTGAAGTGACTTAGCATGCACATATGCAGTGGACAGTAACAGCATAGAGTAGTATCTTCAATTACTCATTATATGTACATTGTAAAATGGGAGTCTTTAAGACATGAATTTGGGAAAAGAAGCAGTTTTGATTTACAGAATAGATATAATTTCCAATGGTTGCTTATGTACTGAATGCCTGCCTACACCAATCACATAATTAACTTGCATCAGAAAACAGAAAAGATTTTTTAAATTAAGGGAAGATTTAGATTATCATTAAGCAACAGTATATTATCTCAAAAGCTATTGTCTACTACAACACAAAACTTACAAATTTATCAATGTTTTTTCATATTACCTCTTGTTGTCACTCAATCAAAGCAGAGAAGATTTGCATTTGAGTCTTTGTTGTGTCACAATTTAGCCATGTGATCCTGATAAATCAATTACTAATAATAGAGCTAGGGGTTTCCCAGGTGGTTCAGCAGTACAGAATCTGCCTGACAATGCAGGAGACGCAAGGACACCAGTTCAATCTCTGGCTTGGGAAGATCCCCTGGAATAGGAGATAGCAACCCAAAACTATAATTTGTTGAAATTAAGACATTGTTTTAATAATTCAGGTAAGAAATCATTAGAATTTAAAGTAAGATGCTGTAGGAGTGAATTTGAAATTATTTAAAAGGTGGACTCTACTGTATGTGTGTGGAGTGAAAGGGAAAAATGAGAAGGGGAGACAAAGATGACATTAAGTTTCTGGAAGGTCTACTCAGAGAATGTAAGTATGGCTCATTCTTGTTAAGAGTAAATACAACTTGAGGTGGAAGAATTTAAGATGAAGAAAAGACACTAAGTTTAATTTTAAGGTCCCTTGTACATCCAACTGAAGAAATACGGCATGAGCTGGCTATGTAACAATGCATGGCTATGAAGAAATACAACTTATTGGCTATGCATGGGCTCCAAAGAGAGAGATCTGGTCAAGAGATGAAATTTGGAAATCACTAGTGTATTGATGTAGTGGAAAATCAATAACTGAGAGAGGAAAAGAAGTGATTGTGAAGAAAACTGAAAATGAGAAAGTGTGGTGGCTTAACAGACAAGGCAAGGAATAGGTTTTAGAAAGAGAAGGCAGTAATAATGCTGAATGCAACAAAGATGAAGTGAATTAAGGGCTTATCAAAAATATCAGTCACCATGGATATTTAACAAATCAGGTGGTGTGTTAGAAGCAGACTTTAGACTACAGTGGACTCAGAAGCAAACTGAAGATGAGGGAGAAATAAGGAGTTACCAACTACACACTTGCAAAATGAAAGCTTCTCCCAAGAATGAAGAATAGTAGCTAATAGGATCGAGATATGCTGTGCAAGTACATTACATGGAAAACACTGAACAGGTAAAAAGACTAATGAGAAGGACTTGGTAAGAATGGAGAAGTTAAACAAATACAGGTGAAAGAGGGAATAACTATGAGTGGAAAAACCTTCAAGAGTCAAGGGATGAGATCCAGTACATAGGAGGAGAAACCAGCTATCTGTAGGCAGAGAAGTACCCATGAACAGAAGGGAATGAAATAACCTTTTCTTGATGATGCTTCAATAATAAAAAAAGATCCTCTTTATAAACAACTTAAATCATGTAAGAGATTGTTAAAAACTGAATGTGTCCCCTTAAAGTTCATATATTGAAATACTAATCTCCAGTACCTCACAATGTGACTTTATTAGAAACAGAGTCACTGCAGATATAATTGATTAAAAAACACTCGAACAAAATAGGCCCCTAATGCAATAAGACTGATGTCTTTACTAAAAGGAGAGAACTGGACTCAGAATAATGCACAGGAAAGGAACACCATGTGAAGACTGAAACTATGCTATCACAGAGCAAGGAACTACCAATAACCGGGAGAGACCTGGGGCATATCCTTTCTTAGTGCCTTCAAAGGGAGCACAGTTCTGCTGACATCTTGATCTCTGGAACTCTGAGACAATAAATCTCTGTCATTTAAGCTACTCAGTTTGTGGTACTTTATTACAGCAGCCCTAGAAAACTAACACACAGACATAATTTTCAAATACCGGACCTTCTTATAGATTATATGTAATTGAATTGATACATGATTTTTTAATAATTACTAAATGAACAAATAAAAAGGACAGAAAAGAGAGTACATAAACCATGACCTTTTTCTATTTTGTCTCCTACCCTTAAAACTCTTCAAGTGCCTATTTTTATTTCTAACCTAAGGCTATTATGTTAATATGGGCTTCTCAGCATATCTAATGTAGCAGTAGTTCTTTATGCCTTTACATTATAAACATAAAGCATTCTCATACTTGCATATTGAGTCACTATCTGATTCTTGAGCATGGGAAGAGGCACAGGTGTCTACTGGAGTCTATGCATGTAGTAGTATTTTTGCCGTTATGTCTGACTCATCTACTCATTCAGACAAGCCCCAGAGGTTTCTGTCATGCCTTTTGTGCAGGTGCCAGGGCACTCACCACCACACACTTAGAAACAGCACCACATTCTACCCACTCAACATTGATCAAAATTTCTAGACAAGTCAGTTTCATCAAAGTCACTTCAACTGATAACCAGTATGTGATAAAGTTCATGGAGATACGCAATTATTCAAATTCTTTTTCACATGTAATCAAAATATGGTAAGAAAAGTAATAAACTCCAGGCATGGGAGAAAATGTGAATAAATGCCCTGATACTAATACCCCATCCTTACCGCATCCCAGCCCTGCTAGTTAAAGAAAACATCCTTTAAGACTGAAAATAAGCAGTCATGCCATACATACCCAACATTATAATGTTGAAATACTGAAGGCAACCTAAGTATACAATTGAAGAATTATTACTAAGCAATGGTAAAGCAATAAAATATGCATTTTTTAAAATGATGGTTACAAAGTCTAAGGAATACCATGAAAAATACACATTTTAAAATAGAATTCTAAATGAAATATAAATTTATCAAAAATCTGAAAATACACAAAATTATGACATTCATTTTATTAGAGTTGTTTTGTTAGGGGGTTTGTGTGAATTTTCACTAACGTGTTTGAAGTGTTAAATGTGCAATATCCTAGAAAAAATACATGAAAATAAAAATATTTATTGAAACATATTTAGCAATCATGTAACCTACTGGATCTATGGTAAATGTGGTGTGGTCTCAGAGTAATATTGTGTTCAAAGGAAACTCGCAGCACTAAAAAAAATGCAGCAACTAGATCTGAATTTTCTACTTCTTATGGTAGTAATTTTAAGAAGCATAGTGCTCAAGACAATATAATTTGAGTTATACTTTTATCAAGCAAAAACAGTGCTTATATTTTAAAGAGGACTACATGAAAATAGTCTAACAAATGTATTCACTCAGGAGGTCATTAATTATCTTCTTTTCCCGACCAATATATAAAACCAAAAGAATATTTGAAGGAATATTTAAAGGAAATACCGTGGAATATTTAAAGGAAAGAAAAATTATTACTAAAAGAAGCACCTAACATGTACTTTGTTTCAATTTTATGTCAGGCACTTTGGATAAATCATCTGATTTAAATTAGGCCACATCCAATTCTTTGCAACACTATGGATTACAGCAGGCCAGGCTTTCTATAGTCTACAACCTCCTGGAGTTTGCTCAAATTCATGTTCTTTGAGTTGGTGATACTATCTAACCGTCTCATTCTCTGCCACCTGCTTCTCTTGCTTTCAAGCATTCCCAGCATCAGGGTCTCTTCCAATGAGTTGGCTCTTTGCATTAGGTGGCAAAATATTGGAGCTTCAGCTTCAGCATCAGTCCTTCCAATGAATATTAAGGGTTGCTTTCTTTTAGGATTGACAGGTTTGATGTGTTTGCAGTTCAAGGGACTCTCAAGAGTCTTCTCCAACACCACAGTTCGAAAGCATCAATTCTTTGGGGATCAGCTTTCTTTACGGTTCAACGCATACATTCGTACATGACTACTGGAAAAACCATAGCTTTGACTAGATAGACCTTGATGGTCAAAGTGATGTCTCTGCTTTTTGATAAGTTGTCTGAGTTGCCATAGCCTTTCTTCCAAGGAGCAAGTGTTTTTTAATTTCATGGAGGCAGTCACCATTTACAGTAATTTTGGAGTCCAAGAAAATAAAATCTGTCATTGTTTTCACTATCCCCCCCATTTATTTTCCATGAAGTGATGGGACATCACTAAATCAAATCCCTTATGATTATACAATGGAAGTGAAAAAGAGATTCAAGGGATTACATTGGAGAGACAGAAAGCCTGAAGAACGATGGACGGAGGTTTGGGACATTGAACAGGAGGCAGTGATCAAGACCAACCTCAAGAAAAAGAAATGCAAAAAGGCAAAATGGTTGTCTAAGAAGCTGAGAAAAGAAGAGAAGCAAAGGGCAGAGGAGAAAAGGAAAAATACACACATTTGAATGCAGAGTTCCAAAGAATAGCAAGGAGAGATAAGATAGCCTTCCTCAGTGATCAATGAAAAGATAGAGGAAAACAAAAGAATGAAAATGACTAGATATCTCTTCAAGAAAACTAGAGATACCAAGGGAACATTTCATGCACAGATGGGCACAATAAAGGACAGAAATGGTATAGAGATAATGAAGCAGAAGATATTAAGAAGAGGTGGCAAGAATACACAGAAGAACTATACAAAAAAGATCTTCATGACCCAGATAACCATGATGGTGTGATCACTCATCTAGAGCCACAGATCCTGGAATGTGAAGCAAAGCTAGTGGAGGCGATGGAATCCCAGCTGAGCTATTTCAAATCTTAAAAGATGACGCTGTTAAAGTGCTACATTCAATGTACCAGAAAATTGGGAAACTCAGCAATGGCCTCAGGACTGGAAAGGTCAGTTTTCATTCCAATCTCAAAGAAAGGCAAGGCCAAAGAGTGTTCAGACTACTGCATAACTGCGCTCATCTCACATGCTAGCAAATTAATGCTCAAAATTCTCCAAGCCAGGCTTCAGCAATATGTGAACCATGAACTTCCAAATGTTCAAGCTGGTTTTAGAAAAGGCAGAGGAACCAGAGATCAAATTGCCAACATCCGCTGGATCATCGAAAAAGCAAGAGAGTTCCAGAAAAACATCTACTTCTGCTTTACTGACTATGCCAAAGCCTTTGACTGTGTAGATCACAACAAACTGTGGGAAATTCTTAAAGAGATGGTGCCGGGGTCCAGCCCCGGCGGATCCAGGGAAATTCGAAGGGGAGACGGCATCGGCGAATACAATGGCTTTAATTAAATATTAATTAGAGATATAAAGAGTAATAGAACGAGGATAGCTCAGTAGGAAAATTCAGTGCAGAAAAGAGGCTGAATAACTTGGTTTACGTGGAAAGCTAATAAAATTCCAAGGCAAGGAATTTATGTCACCTACGTAGGCCGCAGGCGTCCTCCCATTCTCCCTAAGGAGAGGAGACACTAAGGCCTCCCCGGTCAGATCTTAGAAGTCCAGGCATAATTAGTAGGCTTGACGAGCCTCCATGTTCCAGATGGGGATTCAGCCAGAAGGTGAGAGAAAGAATGACATGGGGAGACCAGTGTTTCGAGGAACTGATCCCATTTTTTATTTTTCCAGGTCTGTTTTTATACACTGAGATGTTATACAAAAGTCATGCGGGGTCAGCAGTCCTGACTTTTATTGAAGTCAGGTGCTTCATACAAATGTATCTTAGGGGTGTTACATCATCTTCTGGCCAGGGGGCCTGCTAACAATTTATGACCCTCTCCTTGTGACAGCGGTCAGTCAACCAGAACACTTATTTCTCCAGGGGTGATTATTCTTAAAACAGATGCCACCTTCCAAAGGTACCAGATAAAGTTACATTCCTATAGGGTGAGGGTGTAGTGGGTTTTAATTAAGGAAAGAATTTGCTTAGCCTAAGGTCTAACGTGATTAATATCAAAGGTTAATACTTATTTCTTCTATATATTCATTAATGTGTATAAGGGCAGGGGATGTGGAGACTTAGCAGCAAACATTGGCTCAACAAATGAAAAACCCTTCACCAATACAATTTCTAATCAGCCCACTATACTACACTATTAGTTTTTTAACTTCTCTAAAGAACCTGTTTTTAGAAGGTTTAAAGCATCTCGTGCCGGTTGGGAGGCTGTGAGCAATCATATGTGGCCAGACAAGCCTGTCAGGCAGGCTAGAGAACCTTCAGAGGAGTTTGTAGGTTGAAACACTCCTGCCCAGGAATTATTATTAACTGGAGCTTTAAGTTAACTCCTTCTCCGAGAGAGGTGGTGGGGGGACAGCCGCCCGTTAAGTCAGAGGTATAAGTGAGAACACAAAGTAGTAAAGTAGGCAGGCTCTGGTTTTAGGGGTAGATGCTTGAGAATTTCCAAGGGGACTCCTGAGGCTCGATCCCACCTTTGCATATGTCAAGCCTCCTTCCTCATGACCTTTGCCACGGGTGGAGTTCCTCATGCTGGCTCCTGGCAAGATGGGAATACCAGACCACCTGACCTGCCTCTTGAGAAGTCTATAACCTCAGAAAATCAGATGAAACCACCCTTTATGGCAGAAAGCAAAGAAGACTAAAGAGCCTCTTGATGAAAGTAAAAGAGGAAAGTGGAAAAGTTGTGTTAAAACTCAACATTCAGAAAACTAAGACCATGGCATCCTGTCCCATCACTTCATGGCAAATAGATGGGGGGACAATGGAAACAGTGAGAAACTTTATCTTTTGGGGCTCCAAAATCAATGCAGATGGTGACTGCAGCCAGGAAATTAAAAGATGCTTGCTCCTGGGAAGAAAAGCTATGACCAACCTAGACAGCATACTAAAAAGCAGAGACATTACTTTGCCAACAAAGGTCCATCTAGTAAAGCTATGGTTTTTCCAGTAGTCATGTATGGATGTGAGAGCTGGACTATAAAGAAAGCTGAGCACCAAAAAATTTATGCTTCTGAACTGTGGTGTTGGAGAAGACTCTTGAGAGTCCCTTGGACTGCAAGGAGATCCAACCAATCTATCCTAAAGGAAATCAGTCCTGAATATTCACTGGAAGGACTGATGCTGAAGCTGAAACTCCAATACTTTGGCCACCTTATGTGAAGAATTTACTCATGTGAAAAGACCCTGATGCTGGAGAAGTTTGAAGGCTGGAGATGTAGGGAACAAGAGAGGATGAGATGGGTGGATGGCATCACTGACTCAATGGACATGAGTTTGAGTAAGCTCTGGGAGCTGGTGACGGACAAGGAAACCTGGTGTGCTGCAGTCCATGAGGTTGCAAAGAGTCAGACATGATTGAGTGAATGAAGTGAACTGAACTGATGGGATGTCTTAATTTTCTGAATGTTGAGGTTTAAGCCAGTTTTTTCACTCTCCTCTTTCAGCTTCATTGAGAGGTTCTTTATTTCCTCTTCACTTTTATCATTAAAGTGGTACATCTGCAAACCTGAGTTGTTGCTATTTCTCTCGGCAATCTTGATTCCAGCTTGTGAGTCATCCCGTCTGGCATTTCACATGATATACTCTGCATAGAAGTTAAATCAGCAGGGTGACAATAAAGAGTCTTGACATATTTCTTTCCCAATTTTGAATCAGTCAGTTGTTCCATGCAAGGTTATAACTATCACTTCTTGTTCTGCATACAGGTTTCTCAAGGGACAGGTAAGGTGGTCTGGTCTTACCATCTCTTTAAGAACTTTCCAGAGTTTGCTGTGATCCACACAGTCAAAGGCCTTTCAGTAGTTAACAAAGCAGATTTTTTTTTTTTAAGTCCCGTTTCTTTCTCTGTGATCCAGCAGATATTGGCAATTTGATCTCTGATTCCTCTGCCTTTTCTAAATCCAGCTTGTACATACAAAAGTTCTCAGCTTATGTACTCCTGAAGCCTAGGTTGAAGGATTTTGATCATTACCTTGCTAGCATGGGAAATTAGCATAATTGTTCAGTAGTTTGAACATTCTTTAGTATTTGGTATAACCTTTCTTTAGAATTGGAATGCAAACTGACCTTTTCTCATCCGGTGACCACTGCTGAGTTTTCCAAATTTGCTGGCATATTGAGTATAGCACTTTAACAGCATCATCTTTTAGGATTTGAAATAGCTCAGTGGAATTCTATCACCTCTACTTGCTTTGTTCATAATGGCACCCCATTCCAGTACTCTTGCCTGGAAAATCCCATGGACAGAGGGGCCTGGTGGGCTGCAGTCCATGGGGTCGCTGGGAGTCAGACACAACTGAGCGACTTCACTTTCACTTTTCACTTTCATGCATTGGAGAAGGAAATGGCAACCCACTCCAGTGTTCTTGCCTGGAGAATCTCAGGGACGGGGGAGCCTGGTGGGCTGCTGTCTTTGGGGTTGCACAGAGTCGGACACGACTGAAGCCACTTAGCTTAGCAGCAATGCCCACTTCACTTCACATTCCAGGATGTCTTCTATATTGTCTCTTTCATAAAACAGCTACAATATACCAATAATTTTTAGGTGTTTTAAGTACATTTAATTTGGATAGTACAATAATTCTGCTAGATAGATACTGTGGATATTAGTATCTATATTGTGCAGATTAAAAATGCTTAAACTCGAGTGAGTTTAAATAAATCTTCTAATATCACATGCTTAAGTAGTGGACAGAGTTAAGTAATGGGGTTTACACCTAAGCCTATACATTTTGACATCAAAGTACAGTGTTTGGATTCCATATTATCCAAGATTAATAGCAGAAATGGTGACACATTATCAGTAGGAAATTGCATGAGGGAGGGATAATAGGAAGTGCTAAATTGAGGACTCAGAGTCTAGCAGGTTATGTGCAGAGGCACTTTTAAAGTTGTCTTTAACATTAGAGATTTATTGATTACTTAATCCATTCATATGTTTCTTTTTGAGTGCCTACCCCATGCCAGACACTGGGTAAATAATGTTGAAAGAAACAAGCTTCTAGTTGAGAGCTGAGAAAATTCAGTTAACTAAAGCTTACTAGGGGTGGCAGGATAGAGAACAGTAAGGAATAGAAATCTATGGGGATACTTGGATAGTTACAGAATTAAAAAACTCCTTTACTAGCAGTCTGATCTTTCTCAAATTCCTTTATATCTTGGTACTTCAGTTTCCTCATGTGAAAAAATGAGACAAATATTAGTGTTTAATTTATGTGGTTGCTGTAAACATTAAAATGAATGATGAAGACTAATATGTGTTAATATATATAAATCATTTAGAAGGAGTGCCTGCCTTGCAAGTACTCAATAAATATTAGTTATTTAGGGGCAACAGAGGATGAGATGGTGGGATGGCATCACCAACTCAATGGACATGAATTTAAGCAAACTCTGGGAGATAGTGAAGGACAGGGAAGCCTGGTATGCTGCAGTCCACAGGGTCATAAAGAGTCTGACATGACTTAGGGACTGAACAACAACATTTAGCATTACATAAATGTTGGATGTTATGATGATGTTGTATTCCCTATTAGTATTAAAGAACATCATTAGAGTTTATTCAAAATACAGCTAACTCTTAATAGGTACCATTAATTAGATCTACTAATTGGAGCGAGTAGTAAAAAAAGCAAAATCCCTTTTTCAAAAAGGGATTTCTGTTCAAAACAAGGTGAGTTGGAGTTCTGAAAATTTTCCTAAAGCTCTTATTTAATTTTCTGTTATCTTTGATACAACTTTCCAAAAATTTACCTCTCTTAATGAGACTTTCATGCAGCATTCTTCTTTTCAGCAGAATGTTTCTCTGTCTCTTAGAAACTACGAGGAGACCCACTGCTATGCCAATAAAATGTCAGAGAAATATTAAGGACTTATGGCACCTCGATGCTATAAAATGTATCACCTTGATTTCAAAAGAACTGAGCTGGAATTAAAATGGAAAATTGTCTAACCTCATACAACATTTTTAAACTGTTGTATTAAAATTACATAAAATATCAAATTTACTATCAGTGGCACTTTTGACAGCTTGGAGTACACTGATCTCACCTAATTTTCACATTTGTATGTGAAAATACTGAGCACATGATAAATAACTTTCTCAAGACCATGCAGATAGATAGTGGAGGAGCCTGTACCAAAAGCCCAGCCCCTAACTGCTGTTCACAGCACAAAACCAACTCATTATCACATAAAATAGCAACTGGCCACCAGATTAATAGCTGAACCCAGCCTGAGAGACATTCTACTCAGGGGCAAGTTTACTAACCTTCTGCCTAACAAAACTGTCAGACTTTTAAACATCTATTTTGCAAAAGACAATACTTTTCACAGAATATCTAACCTCTTCTTTTCTAAAGAACTATGAAATAGTAACTAAAAATTCACGAATGTAAATTGCAATTTTGAATATGTTAATATATATTAAAACGTGCCTATTTTCGGTTAACCTGTTACAAATACTCTGTATGAATTCTGAAGTATACATTCCTAGTTTAAATTCTTAAGGGGCAAATTCTTATGTGTAGTATAGCAGTGATTAGCTTTAAGAATGGAATGAGCTACATTTTTAAAACATTAAATTTTAATGAAGATAGAATAAACCCCACCGAAGATATTTTCTTACTATTAACATCTGTAGTTCAGAAACTGTCTCTCCATGCACTATGTTTAACATTCTAATCTCTTTCACAGTAAAAATTATCTCTAAAACAATAGGCCTACATTGCCAATCTATTTGTAACTGAATGGAATAACAATTCTTAAGATGCTTCATCAAGTGTCTCACAAATTTGAATGAGTTAACAAAAAATAATTATTATGTTTTGATATATTGAGCAGATACTTTAGCACTCTCTGGAGTGAAAACAGGGTGTGTTTTTTATCACTTGATCTCAAGTACTCAATTCATCATTCTTATATGATCTCCAGGAAAAAATGTGGAGTGGGTTCATTCAATTTTAGTCTTCAAGGTGCTGAAAAGTTATTACCATACAATGAATCATTTTCCTTTGTTAAATAAATTATAGGAGAACTCAAATAGAAAATGATCTTGTCAATAAGTAATCTGGGCAGAGTTTAGAAGCCATACATTTCATTTAAAGTATTGATCAGCCATTTGTAATTTTTTAGCTTAAATCCACAGTCTTTTTTGACTCTGTAATAGCTGTCCATTTTTAATGCTGAGAATTTTACTCTTACATGCAGGCCTATCAATGAATTTTTTGGAATAGGAGTGGGAGAGATTAATGAGCTTATTATAATTCATTAGAAAGTGGTATGTGGATGACTGCCTACTTTAATTAGTTTTATTACTGTAGAAAATTGTTTCATATGCCAAGCTCATCATCAAGCACGTCTGGAAAACATTAGAGCAGTAATCAAACTACATATGAGGTACCTTTCATTAAGCAGTATGGCTAACAGCACTTATAATGAACAAGAAGCATATTAAAGAGATGGACATAACAGTATCTAGCAAAAAGGAATATATCTGATGAGCTACTTTTATGAAGCAGAGTGCAAAAGTATCATACTTCAAAATACTGTGTGGCATACAGGGTACTACATAATTACAGCAAAAGGTTTAAGTATTCAGGTTTATCTAATAAATCTCAATGCAAATTTTCTATGACTTATATTTTTATCATGAAAATGTTAGTAACCAGATCTTCTAACAAAATAATACTTCAGATAATATTTTGTAACCATCATGACCCCAAGGAATAATACACCCACAACTCTGATCAGATTGCAAAATCAAGTCACAATGTGAAGGAACAAATAAAAATATAAAACATATTTCAGATCAGAGGTAAATGAAAAATTATGAGTGTATGCCATCAGAATTGACTGGCTCTTTTGGTTAGTTCTAAGAAAAATATTTCTTTTTAAAATTTCTTCATACTTTTTTTTAACCTGATGTAAAAATTAACCTTAAAATCATTTAATATTTAAGATTTTGGCCTCATATAAATATTAGAAGTTAAACCTGGTGAACTAACTACAATAGAAAATAAAAAATAAACTATGTACCCCATACTCTCTCACTCTGAAGACATTCATATCATTCATAATTTACCAAATTTTACCATACCATATCTTATTAAGTAGTGTTTAAGAAGCACAGTTCACATTTCACTGATCAAGAGATGAAAGTTATCACATTTTTACATATATTGAAGGCATGTTGAAGTTTCTGCTGACCCAATCTAAGGTACCTTTAAGAGTATATTTTCTCAATATTTAAAATCATTCCTTTAATTATGTGAGCTATACACTCCAGACATTCTAATTTCTTTTTTGATACTACAGAAATAATGCTAGTTCAATTTCAGGTCAACTACAATGTCTGGCTTAGCCTCTAACGTATTTTGTTTTCACTGGAAATGTTCTAATTATAAAGCACTACAGCTCAACAGGCTATCATTAAAAACAAATGCAGAACCAGCAACTGTTTTTCCATTCAGTATAGATGTCACTTAGATTGAATAGAGTCTAACTTAAAAAATACTAGGAATGATGTGGAAAAGCACTTAGCCGTATCCTATGCTTGAGTAATCTTTTTAAAACAATAACAAACCATCACCACTAACAGTAAGAGACAAAACAAGGTACCCAGTTCAAACCCCACAAGTATTTTTAGTGTCCTAAGGAAATCTGCTTGCCTAAGGTTTATTAATAGTTTTCAAAATTACATTGTAAATATTCTGGTTTCCTATCTTATAATGTAGTGATTAAGTACATAAGTCCACCATCAATTACTTTTATTAAAGGCAGAGAGCATCATAAAATTAAGCTAAGCATGTGCTGAAAGTTAAAATATAGGCAATTGGTAGTATTAAAAATATTTGCTTGTTTTATATCCATTTTTTAAAAATTACTCTGTTCAGGTTATATTTCACTTTGTTTGGAATACATATAATTGATTAGTGAATAAAATAGGATATAAAAACTTGGGGGGGAAAAGAATATTTTTCCTTTTGTGTCATAAAAAGAAAGGATCTTCATGAGGAAAGACAGCTAATAGATAAAATCATTTTCTTAACACAGTAAGAAAAGCCTAGTTTTCTTTAAGAGGAAATCAATTTAACAGACAAGTCACAGTAATTCTGCCAGGATGTTCTTGAGATTGGAGAATGATTTGAGGCTTCATTTTATCTGCAACAACAATTCTAAATGTTGGAAAACTACAATAACTTAAAATGCAAATATGAAAACATTTTCAAGTATGAAAGCAGTCTGGTGATTAATTTATCTGCCATTAAAGAGTTATAATTTCTAGTCAACTTTTCAAATGACACTGACATATTTGCATTTTGTTCCAGTAGTGAATGTGAGTTATACTTGACATTTCCTGTGAGAAATTTTGCATATTAGCATATTTACATA
This sequence comes from Bos indicus, assembly GCF_029378745.1. Classification (NCBI taxonomy): domain Eukaryota; kingdom Metazoa; phylum Chordata; class Mammalia; order Artiodactyla; family Bovidae; genus Bos; species Bos indicus. The sequence continues at coordinate 34,579,903 of NC_091765.1, forward strand.
ATATGGTCATCAATAAATAATAAATATATTTGATATGTCTTTCACCCATCACCTATCAAAACCAGTCTTAATTATGACAGTGAAAAGTAACTGATATAAAGTTTGACATGTTTTCTCTCAACACTTTTATGAATCACTGAAACTTTACTAAATAATATGCTGATTCAAAAACAAAGCTCTAATTATAATCCTACATTAGTAAAATTTTTACTTTGAAACTAAATGTTCTCAGACTGCAAAGTCACTGTAGAATGAAAATTTATGAGTCGAATTGTAGAATTTCTCGCATTAGTCTTACAGTATCTGGGATTTAAAGACAAAAAGTCAGGAGACCATCTAGGAAAAATTTATACCAATTATATGTTTTAGCTCCTACCAATTGCCAACAATAATGATGCCTTTGAATAGCTCCATGATACCAAATTTAAGTCACATTAATGTATAAATAATAATAGGAAACCAGAGGATACATCACACAAGAGCTATGTGTAAAAGAAAAAAAAAAAAGTATTATTAATATCTGCTGGGTTTCCAAATGAAATCCAAATTCCCATTCCAATACTGGAACCAATGAAATTGGCACAAAATTTAAAATCCTTAAATTAACTAAACCACATCAAGAGCTAGGACCTAACACAACATATTTGGAAATTGTTTACATTCAAGATACCACCTCACTTTTTAAAAAGTCAATTTTGTTCCACTTCTTTGTTTCTTTTAGTGCCTGACATTTTCTAAATACAATCACTTTATCTGTTAAAAGGGCTTTACCACTTTACCTCTCTAGTTTGGAAGAAAAGAAAGAATAGGATGTACAAAGCATAGATTTTTTTTATTCCTACCAATTCAAGTATAAAATTGTAAGACAGTATAAATGAATCAATGAAAACATATATTCCTTCTAGCCACCATTTCTTCATAAAAAATTTAGTTACTCAATTATGTTATTTAAAGAAAAATAGATGAATATCAAATCAGTAGTAAAAACATTATTATACATAATAATGTAAAACATATTTTTATTTCTTTGACTATGTGGGTGATAAATTTAAAAAACAAATAGCTTTAGAATAACATGTTTTATAAATATATAGATACCATTAGAAATAAAATATGAAATATAAAATATTGTTATATTTATTTTTATATTTATTTATATTTATTTTTATTTCTAATGAAGGGGCTTTATTCTAAATGTGAGACTATTATGGCTTGAATGACTTTGTCCCCCAATTCACATGCTGAAGGCTAACCACTGATGTGATAGTATTTGGAAGTGATGCCTTTGGGAGATAACTGAGGCCATGAGCGTGGGGTTCTCATAATGGAATTAGTGTCCTACTAAGATGAGACAGAGAAGAGTTTTTTCTCTCTCTTTCTCTGTACAGAAAATGAGGACAGAATAAGAAGGAGGCTGCCTGTGTACCAAGAAGAGATGGAAGGGATCAAATTTGCTGGTACCTTGATCATGACCTTCCTAGCCTACAGAATAAATATCTGTCATTTAAGCCACCATATCTATGGTATTTACTTATAACAACCTAAGCTGATTAAAACAAAAACCAACTGGCATTAACTAGGATAATTTATGTAAATACTAGAAGCATGTAAGCACTTTAAAATGATAGCTATATAAAAGGCTGATAAACCAATAATGCACTAAAATTTCCATCACTATATTTATGACAGCAGAAGCAGTCCCACAAAATAAACAAAATAAAATAAAATTAAAAATTCTGTACTTGCAGTATAATCAGTTCAGTTAAATCGCTCAGTTCTGTCTGACTCTTTGTGACCCCATGGACTGCAGCATGCCACGTCTCCCTGTCCATCACCAATTCACGGAGTTTACTCAAACTCATGTCGATTGAGCCAGTGATGCCATCCAACCATCTCATCCTTTGTCATCCCTTTCTCTTCCCGCCTTCAATCTTTCCCAGAATCAGAGTCTTTTCAAATCAGTCAGTTGTTCGCATTGGAGTGGCCAAAATATTGGAGTTTCAGCTTCAGCATCAGTCCTTACAATGACTATTCAGGGCTGATTTCCTTTAGGATGGACTGGGTGGATCTCCTGGCAGTCCAAGGGACTCTCAAGAGTCTTTTCCAAAACCACAGTTCAAAAGCAGCAATTCTTCAGTGCTCAGCTTTCTTTATAGTGCAACTCTCATATCCATACATGACTACTGGAAAAACCATAGCCTTGACTAGATGGACGTTTGTTGGCAAAGTAATGTCTCCGCTTTTTAATATGCTGTCCATGTTTGTCATAAATTTCTTCCAAGGAGTAAGTGTCTTTTAATTTCCTGGCTGCAATCACCATCTGCAGTGATTTAGGAGCCCCCCAAATAAAGTCTGTCACTGTTTCCACTGTTTCTCCAACTATTTGCCATGAGTGATGGGGCTGGATGACATGATCTTAGTTTTCTGAATGTTGAGCTTTAAGCCAACTTTTTCACTCTCCTCTTTCACTTTCATCAACAGGCTCTTTAGTTCTTCTTCACTTTCTGCCATAAGGGTGGTTTCATCTGCATATCTCAGGTTATTGATGTTTCTCCTGGCAAACTTGATTCCAGTTTGTGCTTCATCCAGCCCAGAGTTTCTCATGATGTACTCTGCATATATAAGTTAAATAAGCATGGTGACAATATACAGCCTTGATGTACTCCTTTCCCTATTTGGAACCAGTATGTTGTTCCATGTCCAGTTCTAATTGTTGCTTCCTGACCTGCATATAGGTTTCTCAAGAGGCAGGTCAGGTGGTCTGGTATTCCCATCTCTTTCAGAATTTTCAACAGTTTGTTGTAGTCCACACAGTCAAAGGCTTTGACATAGTCAATAAAGCAGAAATAGATGTTTTTCTGGAACTCTCTTGCTTTTTCGACGACACAACAGATGTTGGCAATTTGATCTCTGGATCCTCTGCCTTTTCTAAATCCAGCTTGAACATTGGGAAGTTCACGTACCGTTGAAGCCTAGCATGGAGAATTGTGAGCATTAATTTGCTAGTATGTGAGATGAGTGCAATTGTGCAGTCATCTGAACGTTCTTTGGCATTGCCTTTCTTTGAGGCTGGAATGAAAGCTGACCTTTTCCAGTCCTGTGGCCATTGCTGAGTTTTCCAAATTTGCTGGCATATTGAGTACAGCACTTTTACAGCTTCATCTTTTAGGATTTGAAATAGCTCATCTGGAATCCCATCACCTCCACTAGCTTTTTTTGTAGTGATGCTTCCTAAGGCCCACTTGACTTTGAATCCAGGATGTCTGGCTCTAAGTGAGTGATCATACCATCATGATTATCTGAGTTGTGAAGACCTTTTTTTCATTTATTCTGTGTATTCTTGCCACCTCTTCTAAATATCTTGTACTTCTGTTACGTACATATCATTTCTGTCTCTTATTGTGCCCATGTTTGCATGAAATGTTCCTTTCATATCTCTACTTTTCTTGAAGAGATCTCTAGCCTTTCCCATTCTATTGTTTTCCTCTATTTCTTTGCACTTATCACTGAGGAAGGCTTTGTTATCTCTCATTGCTATTCTTTCAAACTCCACATTCAAATGGGTATATCTTTTCTCCTTTGCTTTTCACTTCTCTTCTTTTCTCAGCTATTTGTAAGGCCTCCTTAGACAATCATTTTGACTTTTTATATTTCTTTTTCTTGGGGAAGGTCTTGATCCCTGTCTCCTGTCCAACATCATGAACCTCCATCCATAGTTCTCCAGGCACTCTGTCTATCAGATCTAATCCCTTGAATCTATTTCTCACTTCCACTCTATAATTGTAAGGGATTTGATTTAGGCCATACCTGAATAGTATAGTAGTTTTCCCACAATCACAGAAAACTAAACAATCTGATCACATAGACAACAGTCTTGTCTAACTCAGTGAACTATGAGCCATGCCGTGGAGGGCCACCTAACACGGACGGTTCATGGTGGAGAGTTCTGACTAAATGTGGTTCAGTGGAGAACAGAATGGCAAACTATTCTTCACTATTCTTGCTCCCTTGAGAACCCCATGAACAGTATGAAAAGCCAGAAAGATCGGACACTGAAAGACAAACTCCCCAGGTAGGTAGGAGCCCAATATGCTACTAGAGATCAGTGGAGAAATAACTCCAGAAAGAATGAAGGCATGGAGCCAAAGCAAAAACACCACCCAGTTGTGGATGTGACTGGTGATAGAAGCAAAGTCTGATGCTGTAAAGAGAAGTGTTGCATAGGAACCTGGAATGTTAGGTCCATGAATCAAGGCAAATTGGAAGGGGTCAAATAGGAGATGGCAAGAGTGAACATTGACATTTTAGGAATCAGCGAACTAAAATGGACTAGAATGGGTGAATTTAACTCAGAGGACCATTATATCTACTATTGTGAGCAGGAATCCCTTAGAAGAAATGGAGTAGCCATCATGGTCAACAAAAGAGGAAATGGAAGAGGAGAAAATGAAAGGAAAAGGGAGACAATGGTTGGTACAAGAGATGATAACTCCTGTATACACCAAAGGATAACAAATAAATAATAGATAATATAAGGAATTAACTTGCTTTGGGCTCTCTCCCTAACATTTAACGATAGTGAAGAGCTTGTTTAATAACTTATTTTTGATATATATATATATATAATTGAAATATTAATCTAAATAACATATAACCCAGTCTAAATAAGATCTTATATGCCCTAATTTTCTTTTTTTGTTTTGATTGCAAGCTTTTGAACTCCTACTTACATATTTTGTAGCAAACTTTTATTGAGTATGCTATTAATCAAATGTAAGCTGTAATGAACAGCATACATATTTATTATCTCACACAGTTTTGGTGAGTTAGAAATCTGGATGTTGCTTAACTGAGTGTTGGGTTTAAGGTCTCTCGAGGTTGTAATCAAGATGTAAGCCAGGGCTGCAGTCTTCTTTAATACAGATCAACTGCAGCTAAACAGGGTTTCCCAGGTAGTTCACATGAGACACAAACAAGACAGCTTCGATCCCTGGGTTGGGAAGATTCCCCTGTAGGAGGAAATGGCAACTCACTCCAATACTCTTGCCTGGGAAATCCCATGGACAGAGGAGCCTGGCGGGCTACAGTCCATGGGGTCACAAAGAGTCAGACACGGCTGAGCAACCAAGCACACAGGCATGGAGCTAAAGAACCCTCTTTCAAACTCAGTAAAATGAGTGTGTCCTTAGGACACAAAAACTTTCAGAAGACAAATAAGAGAGACCACCAAGAAAGGCAGCCTAGACATGAATGATCTAATATATAACTGTAATAATTATATTTTTCTCAACAATCTAGTTAATAAAATAAGACACAAAAAAATATCCATAAAAAATAGCCTTTTGAGTTTACTAAGGGCATTCATTTGGTTTAGTTTAGCAGAAACAAATTGGAATTCAATTGATTTCTAGGGAGAACAAAAGATCACAGACAATTTTCAAAGCAGAAGAACTGACTGTTTAAACCTATAACATGACTTCAATCAAAGAAATGGGAAATCCAAAGTTCTATATTTAATCCAACATGATTAAATATAATCACGTGATGACTTCACTTTAAGAAAAATGTTCTATATTTGCATGCTGCCTCTTTTAGAATTGAGAATATCTGCACTATTGCTAAATTATTTTCAGATTAGTTTCAGTTCAGTTCAGTTCATTTGCTCAGTCGTGTCTGACTCTTCGTGACCCCATGAATCGCAGCACGCCAGGTCTCCCTATCCATCACCAACTCCCAGAGTTCACCCAGACCCACGTCCATCGAGTCAGTGATGCCATCCAGCCATCTCATCCTCTGTCGTCCCCTTCTCCTCCTGCCCCCAATTCCTCCCAGCATCAGAGTCTTTTCCAATGAGTCAGATTAGTTTACTATACCTTAAAAAGAAGCCAAAACAAAAACTGTAGGAACACAGCAAAGCAGAACAATGAATCTATTACACCATACATTTCTTTAAGTATCTTCTTATGGAATCACTCCAGGAGGCTCTCTGTTGGGCAAAGACTGTGAACATTAAGATAACTATCATACACACTTTTTTTTTAATTTGAGTGATGCAAAGATCATTTGTGGGGTTGCTGGATACCATTCTCTAGTCATATAAATGACATTCGACTTGCTCTGTAGTACAATTACATTCAACAGGTAATTCATCTTAGGTTGAACTGAGTGTTAAGGTAATGATGAATTGCTTTGGATCTCCTAAACCACAGAGTACAGAGCTCATCTCATAGGAGCTCTAGTGCACAAAACATAAGAGTCCTTAGATCTCATAAATGTTCTATATCTTTACCTGTCTCTACTGCTATATCAATGACAAGAAAATAAATATGAGGTACTGTCAGAATTGGTGAACACACAGAAAGACTCCAGAAAGAAAAAAATAAATAAATTCCATTGATTACATGTGTATAAAATTTAATTTTAATACCAGATGGCATTTGTCATATAAGGACAGATCCTTTTGATTATGACTTACTTCAAAATTCTTTGTATACCATTTATTAAAAATAGTTTATATATACAAATAAAACTGATTAATACCTGATTAAGTGTTAAGATAATTTACTTCTCTAGTTAGTTGCAGAGAGAACTGGTGTTAATACACACGATCCTGAAAATCTGAGTTATAAATAAAACTTCTGCCTAAAGAACATTTACATGAATTGGGGAACCTACACATATAAAACTTTTATCAAGTTATAACTGCTGTTTGAACAACATGAGTTTGAACAGTACAAGTCCACTTATATGGGGATATTTTTCAATAGTAATATTATAGTACTACACAACCTGTGAGGTCGGTTGACTTCTCAGATGTGGAGGGCTGACTATAAATTTTATTCGGATTAACCCCTGATTGTTCAAGGATCAACTGTATTTTCATGAAAAGAATGTCGATCTGCATTAGAAAGACTTATCTTCTATGTTCACACATGGGTAGTCTGATGGGTTTCTTATTCAGATTTTTTGCATACCACAAGTCTTCAAATTTCTAACAAATTAGTTTCTGTGTAGGTAAGTTTATGAAAATTTAATAAATGTATTCCTTTTCCTTCCTACATGTTTTCAGTGATCCGGGCTACCCTTTTGGCTTCAACCAGTTCCCCTTAAAGGAGACCATACAGCTAACACACAGGAACCACCCATACAGCTTCACACAGAACATACTCACTTCCATACTTCCACCATCTTTCCTTCTGCTTAGAACAGCCTTTTTCTATTCTAGCACTATCTGACTTATTAAAAATTCAGCTCAAATATTAGCTTTCTGGGAGATGTTGAGTCTTGTTCAAAATTAGATATATTTACTTAGAAACCTATTTTAAACCTTAACAATCTAGCCTGTAAATGTAGTTTGTTTCTTGCCCCACTCCTCACTAGAAGGCAGTTTCTTAGAGAAATAAATCATGGCTTAATTAACTTTGTAAGCCTGATTATAGTGGAGTAACTGGAAAATAATACATTTTTTTAAAGTTGTCTGAGTGGGAAAAATGGAAAGAGGAGAAGGCTCTCTTTTAAACTTTTGCATCACAGATTCTAGCAAAGAAAAGTATAGAGCATTCATATGCAGGTCTTGAAATACATTTCTTTTTTTTTTTTAATGTTTTTTTTCTTTTTTAAATTTATTTTAATTGGAGGCTAATTACTTTACAATATTGTATTGGTTTTGCCATACATCAACATGAATCTGCCACAGGTGTACACGTGTTCCCCATCCTGAACCCCCTCCCACCTCCCTCCCATACCATCCCTCTGGGTTTCTTAACATAAATATTTTGGAGTGATTCTTGGGTAAAATATCTGTATATTCAGTGTTCATAGGTCAAGAAAAGTTCAAACAAACACAATATTAGGATGCCCCTTAAGAAGGCAGGAAAGAAATTTATCTCTCATTCTGTTTAAAAGCTGCATATGGATATACTGCTAATAAGTGTACTAGGATTACATGCAGTGATACACAATCCTTTAAGGAAGCCAAAGGCTATTTAATAATCCATTTTTTTTGTAAAAAAAAAAAAAAATCAGGCTTGATGCAGAAATGCTTCTAAGAACAAGGGAGTTAATTAAATGAGTTAGTGACCTGTTTGCTAAGAATTATGTTCCTGATCAGAAGGAAACTTGGACAGAAGCATTTTACAGAGACTGTTGTAGACAAAATGGGTTGCTATGCTTTTTTTCCTCCACATTTCACTTGAGAAAGCAGCATAGGCTATCAAAGGGGAATGGAGACAATGAGATAATCCATACAATAAAGCAAATTATTTTGTACTTACAAAATGATTGGTCACTTTAATAGGCAATGAAGAATACATCCTGGTTAACAGCACATCATTTAATGTCATCATTAAAGTATTTGGAAGTGACATAGGGCAGCAGAAAAGACAGTATGAGATGCTACTAATATCAGAGTTATAAGAGACTTTTTTAGGAAATCATGGGCTAGGAATTTTCAACAATTCCCTAGCTGAGAAAAACAGCTTTGCCAAACATGGCATTAATTAACTTTCTTCATCATTTTTTAAAAACTGCTTAATAATAGGTTGAGTAGTAAAAGTTTTTATTAGAATTAACATTTAAAAATTTTGCACTTTTATTTTAATAAATACTTCAATTCTTATAGAGAAAATACTATGGCCTTGATACTCTGCTTTGCTTTCTGTTTAAATAAGGCTTGTCATTACACTCCACGGAGCCCACACCTCATACACTGCCGTCATCAGGTGACAAATGATTTCTCTGTATAAGATACCTGAGAAAAATTAGTCAGTATTTTTGGTGTGTTCCATACATGCAGCTCTATTAGTGATGATGTTTATACTTAAAGACCAAGCAATGGTCTCTAAGCTTCTCAATAGTAGCTGAACAGCTTCCTAAATTATAGTTCTATTTATATTTTAGTTTTTTACTAGTTGACTTATTAATAACAAATTACAAAATACTTATCAATTGTCTTAAATGAATTAGAAATAGTATTATCATTTACTTTGTCTTTTTTTTCAAATATTAATAGATATATTAGCACAAAATAAAAATTCAAATTACTGAAAAAGAATGCACATTTTATATGATGGGAATATATAAATGATCTCATATCTGCCCCTAGTAAATGGTAATGATAAAATCTTATTAGTATCATTAATTCAAATGTGAAAAACAGTGAAATTATATACAGTCAGTAATGTTCATGTTATAAGTGAACATAATACCTTGAGTATATCCTAAAAATAATTTACTGGTTAAAAGTATATATACTTTTCAACCCAAAATGGCATGGATTACTTCATTTACTCACTTATTTATATATCCTATAGGTCTTATTCTAAATAGCCAATAATTATTACTTACAGTACTACTTTAACTTGGTACATTTTTATCATACTAAAACTAAACAAGTACATATTTATAAAGTTTCTCAATGAAATATTTACACTTCATTTGTGATCTTTATAATATTAAAATATAATAAAAGAAAATTCATTTTAAGATGTTCAAGTACCTCAATAGAACTATTTTAACCATTTAAGTGTAACTTTTTAAATTCAAACTTATATTTTGTTATTTTTTGTGAAACCAATATAAATATTGTTCTTCATCTATTCATGACTGCTTTTCTACTAATACACATTTGTATAAATTGTTGAATTCAAACTTCTTATATTTTGCTCATTTTTGTGAAATCAACAAATTTGTTCTTCATCTATTCATCATCACTTTTTTGCTAATACACCTTTGTGTACATGTATGGTGGTAGTGAGGAGAATCTTGAAAAGAATTCATTCTGCATAGTATATAAAGGTATAGGTTTCCTATTTCTGAATAGATACATACATACATATATACACAACTCAATTCATTTATGTGTATATGGCTTAATACATTTATATATATATACCATTAGAATATATACACATTAACATAAAATATGTAGATTTTTAGAAATGCTTAATATTTAATAGGTTTAAAAACATACATATTGCTCATAATTTCTCTTCTAAGATGTTTGAGAAATCTAGGAATTCAGATTTTCTGCCTGACTTAAATTTAAAGATAATATCTGGACACTTAAGAAAAAGCAGTCACAATTTATGACCATGAGATCAAGCTTATAGGAAAATTCCAATTATTCTGTGCAATCAGATTATATCAATAGTATTTTGTACATGTGAAACTGCAAGAATCATAGAAAGTTTTAAATTCTGGCACCTGCTCTCCTCTGTTCTTGAAAAACATATATTCTACCCTATGGTTCTCTCTTAGAAAGGCTAGCTGTACAAAGTAAAACATCAGAGAACTTGCCATTCCTATAGTTGTTTCTTCTAAGACTTTCCTTATACACAGGTTTTCTTTTTATCATATCAGGTGATTCTGTGATGCCAGGGGTAGAAGCAGCTTGACTCGCAAGCTGGCCTTGGCAAGAGATATAGGAAATACTGTTAATGAGGGCACTAACTTTGACATTTGTATACTGGATAGTAACTTGCCAAATCAATAAAAATTTCTCTCAACTGTTTGAATATCAGCTGTCCCAAGTGTATGGACGAGAATAGATATTAGGCATCAAAGAGGCACACAAACATCAGTGAACAGAAGACATGACATGATGGGAAAAAGATGACAACAGAAGCCCATCCTATACAGAAGTTACAGGCTAGAAACAAAGGAAAACAGAAAAGTTAGGTAATGGTAGAGAAAGAAAAGCAGATAAAGAAAAGCAGTACAGAAGAGGAAGAAAGAGCTTGGTAGACTCATGTGGTGACTGTTGATTGTCAAACCATGAGGACCACAGTGACTACTAGAGGATGACAATTCTCCAGTTCGCCATGAGTTTTCTGCTGGACTCACCTGGCACCAGCTTGTAAGAGTTGACTGTGCTTCCTTTCCCCCTAACTCCAGGTAGATTTTAATTGACCTGGTAGCTTGAAATTGTCCATGATAGAGCAATGGGACCACCAAAACTAGCAAATATGACAAATCTGTTTTTCCTTTAAAGAGTTGATTATTAAATAATTAACCAGCATACCACTAGCTCTGTTTATCTTGCTTCTGAGGCTATTCTTTTCCTCCTTCATTCTCTGTTTTCTTTATAAAATAAACTCACTTTTACTGAAGTAGTTTGATGAGTTTTGTTTTTCTATTTCCCCAACATTCTGAAAAATACTGAATGTACTTTTCTAGTTCTCTTTCCTATTCAGTGAAATTGTCTGAAAGTCTATTATTAATTAGGTATGTAGACAATGCATTACGCACAACCAGTTCTGAGATAAATAAGACATTGTACCAACCATCAAATCAATTATAGTCTAATGAAGAAACAAAGGAGATTACTCCAGTGCACTGTCATAGGTACTATGCTAAGTCACTTAAGTTATGGCCGACTCTGTGCAACCCCTTAGACGGCAGCCCATCATGCTCCCCTATCCCTGGGATTCTCTGGGCAAGAACACTGGAGTGGATTGCCATTTCCTTCTCCAATGCATGAAAGTTAAAAGGGAAAGTGAAGTCACTCATCATGTCTGACTCTTAGCGACCCCATGGACTGCAGCCTACCAGACTCCTCCGTCCATGGGATTTTCCAGACAAGAGTACTGGAGTGGGTCGCCATTGCCTTCTCCATAGGTACTATAACCAAGCCTTTTTTGAGAGGTAGGAGTAACAAGCAAACTTGGCCTTGTAATACAGAATGAAGCAGGGCAAAGGCTAATAGAGTTTTGCCAAGAGAATGCACTGATCATAACAAACACCCTCTTCCAACAACACAAGAGAAGACTCTACACATGGACATCACCAGATGGTCAACACCAAAATCAGATTGATTATATTCTTTGCAGCCAAAGATGGAAAAGCTCTATACAGTCAGCAAAAACAAGACCAGGAGCTGACTGTGGCTCAGATCATGAACTCCTTGTTGCCAAATTCAGACTTAAATTGAAGAAAGTAGGGAAAACCACTAGACCATTCAGGTATGACCTAAATCAAATCCCTTATGATTATACAGTGGAATTGAGAAATAGATTTAAGGGACTAGATCTGATAGATAGAGTGCTGGATGAACTATGGACTGAGGTTCATGACATTGTACAGGAGACAGGGATCAAGACCATCCCCATGGAAAAGAAATGCAAAAGAGCAAAATGGCTGTCTGGGGAGGCCTTACAAATAGCTGTGAAAAGAAGAGAAGCGAAAGCAAAGGAGAAAAGAAAAGATATAAGCATCTGAATGCAGAGTTTCAAAGAATAGCAAGGAGAGATAAGAAAGCCTTCCTCAGCCATCAATGCAAAGAAATAGAGGAAAACAACAGAATGGGAAAGACTAGAGATTTCTTCAAGAAAATTAGAGATACCAAAGGAACATTTCATGCAAAGATGGGCTTGATAAAGGACAGAAATGGTATGGACCTAACAGAAGCAGAAGATATTAAGAAGAGATGGCACGAATACACAGAAGAACTGTACAAAAAAGAGCTGCACGACCCAGATAATCATGATGGTGTGATCACTCACTAGAGCCAGACATCCTAGAATGTGAAGTCAAGTGGGCCTTAGAAAGCATCACTGTGAACAAAGCTAGTGGAGGTGATGGAATTCCAGTTGAGCTATTTCAAATCCTGAAAGACAATGCTTTGAAAGTGCTGCACTCAATATGCCAGCAAATTTGGAAAACTCAGCAGTGGCCACAGGACTGGAAAAGGTCAGTTTTCATTCCAATCCCAAAGAAAGGCAATGCCAAAGAATGCTCAAACTACCGCACAATTGAACTCATCTCACTCGCTAGTAAAGTAATGCTCAAAATTCCCCAAGCCAGGCCTCAACAGTATGTGAACCATGAACTTTCAGATGTTCAACCTGGTTTTATAAAAGGCAGAGGAACCAGAGATTAAATTCCCAACATCTGCTGGATCATCAAAAAAGCAAGAGAGTTCCAGAAAAACATCTATTTATGCTTTATTGACTATGCCAAAGCCTTTGAGTGTGTGGATCACAATAAACTGTGGAAAATTCTGAAAGAGATGGGAATACCAGACCACCTGACCTGCCTCTAGAGAAATCTATACGCAGGTCAGGAAGCAACAATTAGAACTGGACATAAAATAAAAGACTGGTTCCAAATAGGAAAAGGAGTACATCAAGGCTGTATATTGTCACCCTGCTTATTTAACTTATATGCAGAGTACATCATGAGAAAAGCTGGGCTGGATGAAGCACAAGCTGGAATCAAGATTGCTGGGAGAAATATCAATAACTTCAGATATGCAGACAACAACCCCCTTATGGCGGAAAGTGAAGAGGAACGAAAAAGCCTCTTGATGAAAGTGAAAGAGGAGAGTGACAAAGTTGGCTTAAAGCTCAACATTCAGAAAACGAACATCATGGTGTCTGGTCCCATCACTTCATGGCAAATAGATGGGGAAACAGTGGAAACAGTGTCAGACTTTATTTTTGGGGGCTCCAAAATCACTGTAGATGATGACTGCAGCCATGAAATTAAAAGACGCTTACTCCTTGGAAGGAAAGTTATGAGCAACCTAAGGAAAGGAAAGGAAAGTGAAGATAGCACATTAAAAAGTAGAGACATTACTTTGCCAACAAAGATCTGTCTAGTCAAGGCTATGGTTTTTCCAGTGGTCATGTATGGATGTGAGATTTGGACTACAAAAAAGCTGAGTGCCTAAGAATTGATGTTTTTAAACTGTGGTATTAGAGAAGACTCTTGAGAATCCCTTGGACTGCAAGGAGATACAACCAGTCCATTCTAAAGGAGATCAGTCCTGGGTGTTCATTGGAAGGACTGATGCTGAAGCTGAAACTCCAATACTTTGGCCATCTCATGTGAAGAGCTGACTCACTGGAAAAGACCCTGATGCTGGGGGGGATTGGGGGCAGGAGGAGAAGGGGACGACAGAGGATGAGATGACTGGATGGCATCACCAACTCAATGGACATGAGTTTGGGTAAACTCTGGGAGTTGGTGATGGACAGAGAGGCCTGGCATACTGTGATTCATGGGGTCGCAAAGAATCGGACACGACTGAGCGACTGAACCGAACCGGACTGAGGAAACACACGAAGGAAAGATATAGTCCACTACTTGGGAGGAAGTGTTAGTGTCTGAAAATATTACTCAAAAATTTAATAGTGGATCTCTGAGTTGATGATGGCTAAGTTTCGCCAATACCTGAGATGTGATCATCGTCTCATGCTTCACTATTTTCCCTGCAACAAATTATTGGCCCACTTTTAATCTGGCATTTTTCTGGCCCTTTGGTTCCATCCATCAAGTGACTAAGACTCTGAAACACCATTTAGAACAATAATTCTTTTTACTCAATCCTACTTTAAAAGTATGACAAAATACTAGTTAAATATGATAGACGTTTTTATAAAGGGAAACTATTATTTTTATTTATGATGAGAAGAGAAAAAGGGTTGCTTTCAAATTATTTAGTTTATTCTGAGTTTTAATCTGATGAGTCTTCATAAATTGATTTTGAGTTTCAATAATATTTGTCAGTGGAAAAATATATGTGTACTTAATGAAACTTAAGTACTTTTATTCGTAAGTACTTATGAAAAATATGCAAGGCAATTTGATATGTATTTTGGAAGATACAAACATATATGTGTCTGTGTATATATATAGATATGAAACTGAGCAGGACCCTGTTGGGTACAGCCTTTCTGTGTCCCTGTTTCTTATTTGTAGGAAATAGGCCCCATTCAGCACCCCCTGAGTTCCAAAGGCCATATTCAAATAGCTGACTCCGGAAAGGAGGGAATGCAGAAACAAAGGAGAAACAGACAAGAAACAATAGTGCACTGGTAAAGCTGGGTCTTGGTTCCTCCTGAAAGAAAATGTATAACAATACCTCTGAGTTCTTCTGCAGGAGTTAAAGCCTTCACCCAGGTGGAGGACGGCAACTTCAGGCTGAGCACAAGATTCCTGTAATAGTTCCCTGTTACCTCACCATCAATCAATCAGAAGAAAATATGCACACAATGGAACATAAGAAGACACTGACTCCCTCTCCAAATGATTCTTCCTTTAAAAACCTTCATGGTCAAGCAGAATCTTGGGAGTTGGTTTTTGGACATGAGTCTGCCTCCTCCCCAGGTAGTTGACCTACTGAACAAAATAATCTTTCCTTTCCAACCAACATTTGTCTCTCAAGTATTGATTTTCAAACCTAAGCAGCCAAACCTGGGCTTGGTACACACACACACACACACACACACACACACTCACACACATATATACACATACATATATACAGGCTTCCATACACACACACACATATATATATACACATATGGTTTTTGTCCTCTAACATTTTGACATGAGAACTGGGAACATAATTTTCAAAACTTTTCAATTCTTGAAAAAAAAGAAGGTAAGAAAATTCATGTGTGTATGTATTATAAGTACATCAAAATTTAAAATAGAGGATATTTGGCACCTGATATAAAGCTGTTAATAATAATTGAACATGTTATACAACATTGGGCTTCCCAGGTGATGCTAGTGGTAAAGAATCTGCCTGCCGATGCAGCAGATGCAAGAGACCTGGGTTTAATCCCTGGATTGGGAAAATCCTTGGAAAAGGAAATGACAACCCACTCCTGGAAAAAATCCCACTGACAGAGGAGCCTGACAGGCTACAGTCCATGGGGTTGCAAAGACTTGGACACAACTGAGCACTTGTCAGTTGCAGCAGGACATAACATCATGAAACAAATCTACAGTGTGTTCAGAAACTTTAGACACTAGAAGAGACCACACTATCTAACTTCAATTTAAAAACTTATTTTGTTATTCTACAAGAATCATGTCTTAAAGTTTTGAAAAGTTGACTGTATTTCTGTGTATTCAAGTTGAATATAGAGACAAATGTCATATTAATGAAATAATTACAAGTTATGCAAACCATGGAGATGATATTTGGCATTTGAAATTAAATATTAAGAGCCCCTTGATGAGTGTGAAAGAGCCAGCTTTAAACTTAATATTAAAAAAATAAAAAAGAAAACTAAGATCATGGCATTTGGTTCCATCACTTCATGGCAAAATAGAAGGGGAAAAGGTGGAAGCAGTGACAGATTTCCTCTTCTTGGGCTCTAAAATTACTGCAGATGGTGATTGCAGCCATAAAATTATAAGATGCTGAATCTTGGTAAGAAAGCTATGACAAACCTAGAGTGTATTAAAAAACAAAGACATCACTTTGCAGACATAGGTCCGTATATTCAAGGCTATGGTCTCTCCAGTAGTCATATACAGATGTGAAAGTTAGATCATAAAGAAAGTGAAGAGGAAAAGTTAAAATTTTACATAACCTCCTGTTCATTCTGCCTCTGTAACTCAGCTTGCTCCTTGCAAAGTCTGGATCAAGTAGGTCACATTGTCTCAGAAAGTGGTGACTTAACAATACTAGGAACTGGAGCTTATCTCACTCACCCTTGTCCTGCTCTTCACAATTGCCCAGCCCCTGCAAACCTGCTTAATCATGCCTGTCTGTGCAGAGATCAGGCATCCCCCTCCCCATTTTGACTGCTGCAAAACCCCTTAGTTTAAACCAGCCTATTAGCAGCTAGTGTTGCCCAATATAGTCGGTCTATAAAAACTCTGTAACCCCTTTGTTTGAGGCTCAGAGCTTGGAGAGTTAATTCCTCTGGGCCCTCAGTGTAATAAACCTGAGTTCTCCAACGCTTTGAGTGTGGTGTTTGGTTTCTTGATTACTGGTTTCTGCAACAAATGTGGAGTGCTAAAGAACTGATGCTTTCGAATTGTGGTGCTGGAGAAAGCTCTTGAGAGTCCTTTAGAAAACAAGGAGATCCAATCAGTCAATCCTAAAGGAAATCAACACTGAATAATCATTGGAAGAACTGACACTGAAGCTGAAGCTCCAGTAAGTTGGCCACCTGATGGGAAGAGCCGACTCATTGGAAAAGACCATGATGCTGAGGAAGATTGAAGGTAGAAGGAGAAAAGGGTGACAGAGGATGAGATGGTTGGATGGCATCACTCATGGCATCATTCATGACTCAATGGACATGAATTTGGGCAAACTCGGGGAGATGGTTAGGGACAGGGAGGCTTGGAGCGCTGCAGTCCACAAATAGTCAGACCCGACTTGGCGACTGAACAACAACAACATTTTCATATTAAATATTTTCTCACGTATTTTAAAAGCTTGATTTTGGGTAAAATCAAAACATATTCTGAATAAAATGGGAAATACGTTTTAGAAATATAAATTACACACTGCATAAAATTTAGCCAAGGAACAACCAAGGTATTGTTGGTATTTTTTCCCTGTGTTCAACTTCATTAAGGTAATTGATAGCCATTTTATTCACAAATTACTTTAGGAAGTTCATGTTTTTGTTTATCTAATACAAATCACAGTTAACAGCTTTTGCATTGCTAATAGTTCCCTTTCAAAGTGTGTTGATATCTCAGGTTTTCTTTCAAATTTAAGTAGGCAATTTGGCCACTTATGTGAGATTACAGTAAAAACAGATTGTGTTCATTTTTCTTGTTTTTAAAGTATCTGTGTAAGTGCTGACAACACAAGAAGACACGGCTTCTCCTGCTTGTTAGCATCTGCCAGAATAAGGTGCTAATGAAATCAAGCTAATGGGTTTGTCATTTGAATCCAAATGTAACAAATATTTACTGACTAACTATTGTGTAAATACACTGCTAGAAGGCATGGCTAATTACAGAGAAAGCACAATAATGTGATATATGGGGGTGGAATATATAGGAATATATGGGAAAAATAACATATGCCAGTAACTGTAACAAATGTAGAAAAATTTTTATAAGAAATACAGAGATATATTTAAAATTCTCTGTTATTTGTCCATCAGTAACCACTCCTCCTTCTTCCTAGTAACACAGTCCTGGTATTATTTGGGATAGCAATGTATTTAAATAAGAGATTACATTTTTCCAGTCTTTGCTGTAAAGTCTAGCCAATGATACATAAGCAGAAGTTACCATGTGGTATTTCCAGAGCAACTCTTTACATGAAGGGACTCAATTAGCAAGTATGTCTCTTTTCACTTTCCCTTTTTCCTCCCTACTACCTTTTGGAACATTGCTTTAAAACAAGAACTCCACAAGACTGAAGCGGCCTTTATTACAGAAGCTGGAGATGAGGAAAGCAAGACAGAACAGTAATAGGAGTCAGGGTCCCAGACAACTTTCAAGAGTAGCTCTATTTACCCTCTCTGGTCTGCTACCTCCAGACTTACTTTATGAGTAAGATTAAATACAATAGGGTTTAAGTCACTGTTATTTTCTTTCTTTCTTTTTGGCAGCTGAACACAATTTCTGAATAAAATGAGGTACCAACAAAATTACCAAGATTTTCAAGTCAGAAAATGACTAGATGCAATTAAGGGAAAGAAAGGATATGTGAGAGAGCATTAAATAACTTCACCATACTGGGTTACTCAAAGCATTCAACTCTTTCTCTTTTGGAGAAATATAGGTTTTACCTTCAACTAGCCAATGGCACCCCACTCTAGTACTCTTGCCTGGAAAATCCCATGGATGGAGGAGCCTGGTAGGCTGCAGTCCATGGGGTTGCTGAGGGTCGGACACAACTGAACGACTTCACTTTCACTTTTCACTTTCATGCATTGGAGAAGGAAATGGCAACCCACTCCAGTGTTCTTTCCTGAAGAATCCCAGGGACAGGGGAGCCTGATGGGCTGCTGTCTATGGGGTTGCACAGAGTCGGACATGACTGAAATGACTTAGCAGCATATACAACTGTCTGGCTAATTCTATGTCACCTGTATTAATTGGATGATAACAAGGATCAGGTTAAATTATGATCATTCAAAAGATGTTTTGATTAGATAATTCAGTATCAGGAAAGAGACTATTATCATGATCTCTATCAACACACTGGAGAAGGAAATGGCAATCCACTCCAGTGTTCTTGCTTGGAGGGTTCCATGGACAGAGGAGCCTGGCAGGCTCACAGGGAGTCAGAAAAAACTAGAGACTAATAGTCTATTAACACAAATGATAATACATCTTTATTTTTCTGCATATCATGTGTACATACGATAGAAGTGCATCATATCCAGAGAAACATGTGTTAAAACACATAACATAATAGCCTTTTCATTTAACAAGTATTTATTAAATTGGTATTCTGTGTCGGTCACTGTTGCATGAACTAAGGAAAAAATGGTGAGTAAGTCTGTGTCCATGCTGACCTTCTATTCTACTGAGCAAAACTAGTAATAAATACATATATATATAATTTCATGTCAAGTGACAAGGGTTTTGCACTATGAAAAATAATAAATGCCATGTAAAATAAACCAGGAAAAGGAGCTAGAATATGACAATTATTTTAAGCAGGGTTGTTGGAGAAAGCTCTTCAGATGAGCTGACATTGACAGCATAAATGCAATGACAAATGAGTCATATGATAATCTGGAGAATGAAGAGTGGAGACAAAAGAAAATGTAGTACTATTTCCTGAGGAAGGAGAGAACTTGCTTTGTTGTAAGAAACAACATGAAGGTCAGCACGGCCAAAGCTAGAAAAGACAGAGCCAGAGAGACCAGTGAGGAGACAGGAAAGGCTACCGCATGCTAGAAGATACGATGCTTACAGCCCTTGGCAACTAGTTTCACTTTAACCTTGTATCTGATGTGATGCTTGGAGTGTTTTAAGCAAGGGAAGGAAACAATACACCTTTTGTTTTATAGAGAAAACTCTGGCTCCTTGTGAAAAATGGATTACAGAGGAGACAAGAGTAGAAACAGAAGACCAGTAAGAAGCCACTGCGACGGTCTGGGTGAGAGATGATGAGGATGGTGGTAGTATAAGTGAAAGAAATAAACAGACTTGCAATATACTTATACATATTCAAGACAGAGCTGACTTGCTGGTTGATGGAATGGGTGTAAGAAGGAATGAGAAGAATCAAGGATGAAATAATTTTTGTTCTTTTCTTTCTTTTTTATTTGGCTGAGCAATGAGGGAGTCAACAAAATCATGTATTGAAATTGTGAAGATCTGTAGACTCAGAGAAAAATAGATTTAGGACAATGAAGTGGGTATAATAGCATAAGAATAAAAATTTTCAAGTGGTAAAGAACTTACCTGCCAATGAAGAAGATGCAAGAGATACTGGTTCAATCCCTGGGTCAGGAAAATCGCCTGGAGGAGGGCATGGCAACCCACTCCAGTATCCTTGGCTAGAGAATCCCATGGACAGAAGAGCCTGGCGGTATACAGTCCATAGGGTCGCAAAGAGTTGGGCATGGCAAGCGACTTAGCACACACAATTTTTAAAAACTGAATCACTAGAAATTGGAGTATCATATTTTTAAAAATGTAAATATTACCTCTTTCTCTCTCTTTCTTTAATTGCTAAGTCGTGTCCTACTCTTGCGACCCCATGGACTGTAGCCTGCCAGTCTCCTCTTTCTACGGGATTCTCCAGGCAATAATACTGCGGTGGGTGGCAATTTCCTTCTCTAGGGGATTTCCCCACCCAGGAATCGAACCTGGGTCTCCTGCATTGCAGGCAGATTCTTCACCAACTGAATTATGAGGGAAGCTCTAATATTACCTATGCTGATTAATATAATACTTCAGGCCCACATTTATCTAACCACCTAGAAACAATCTAGATAAGATTAGAGAGGGAAGAGTTTCCTCTCCTGTGAATTTAAGACAGTATGCTTCTTAAATCCCAAGGTAAACTGTGTGGTGAATTTTTTCACAGAAACAGAGGAGTTAACTTCAACTGAAAAAGAATTATATGACATTAGATTTATTTTAAAATATTTATTATCATCGTTTTGTTAATAGCAATCATGATAATATATTCTTCTGTGATACTGAATCATTTATCTAGTCAAAATATCCTTTTAGTGGTCCTAAAAGGTCCTCTGATCTAGTCCCTGTCTTTATCCAATTAATACAGATGACATGTACTGCATGCTATGTTGCTTCAGTCATGTCCGACTCTTTGCAACCCTATGGACTGTAGCCCACCAGGCTCCTCTGTCCATGGGATTCTCCAGGCAAGAATACCAGAGTGGGTTGTTATGCCCTCCTCCAGGGGATCTTCCTAACCTACAGGTTAAACTCGCACCTGGCTGATTCTTTACTGCTGACCCATCAGGGAAGCCCATAGACAATTGTATATAGTACAATTTGTAGTACAGCATACCACATTAAGGGCTTCCCTAATAGCTCAGTTGGTAAAGAATCTGCCCGCGAAGCAGGAGACCCCAATTTGATTCCTGGGTCTGGAAGATCTGCTGGAGAAGGGATAGGCTACCCACACAATATTCTTGGGCTTCTCTTGTGGATCAGCTGGTAAAAATTCACCTGCAATGTGGGAGACCTGGCTTCAAACCCTGGGTTGGGAAGATACCCTGGAGAAGGAAAAAGCTACCTACCCCAGTATTCTGGCCTGGAGAATTCCGTGGACTAAGTCCATGGGGTTGCAAAGAATCAGACACAACTGAGCGAATTCAACAACATAATACATTAAAGAATGAGTTTTGAAATCTTTCTGGCTCTGCCATTTACTAGAGATATACTGGAAATATTAAAGACTCTATTTTAGTTTCTTCTCATAGAAAAAAAGGGTTAAAGATGCCTAGTCTAATTTGTGGAGTTTCTCCTGAGAAAAATATATGTAAAACATCTTAAAGTCTGTCCAACTCATTGGAAGTGCTCAAGAAATTAAAATTTGTACAACAGTTATTATTACTATTTTTTTTTTTCTTAGGTAAGCCATAGGTTTTAAAGAGACTTTATGGTTAAGAAGGGCTTCTCTGGTGGTACAGTGGTAAAGAACCCACCTGCCAATGCAGAAGACACAGATTCTTTCCCTGGGTTGGGAAGATGCCCTGGAGAAGGAAATGGCAACCCACTCCAGTATTCTTGCCTGGGAAATCCCATGGACAGAGTCTATGGCTACAGTCCACAGGGTCACAAAAGAGTTCAGACATGAGTTAGTGACTAAACCACAACAACAATGGTAGAGCAGGAGCAACATTCTAAGTAGATCATTTCTAAGCAAGCATTTGGAATATGGCTTTTTAAAAAAATCACACCTAAATAAATATACTAGAATTCTATTTATAATTTTTAATGTTACCTTAAAAGAAATGTTATGTCTTAGAGTTTTTAGTTGAAAAAATATTGGATTATCTGCCTCTTATATGTTGAAATCTAAACTATAAACACAGACATAAAAATAATGCTTTGTTATTCAGAAAGAGGAATATGCTGCTTAAAATGCACTCTGTAATAATGTTAAAAAAAACCCCATAAACCTCAATTTAGAAAGCAGATTAGTCAAATGAATATCTTACATAAAGATGCTAACACCTAGCAAACAACTGAAATACAATCTCAAAAGTCAATAATCTAATAAGACAAATGTAAATGTTTTAACAACTATTTAATATCCCATTAGTTACCATTAATCTTTGTATATATTGGTTCCTTAAATCACTATTTATATTGATCTTTCTGTATCATTTTTCCCCTCAAGGAGCTCTTGAGAAGAATGTAAACACCATATGTTACATAGTGTTAGGACAAAATTATAATTACTTACTCAAGTCACTAGGTAATTTAAATGTGAATAAGTGTAAAGCTATTTTAGAGGCAGCTGCTTACTGTTAAACTGTTTTTACCACATAAAATGTATTAAATTATGTAGCTAATAACCTATTTATACAACATGAATACATTGAAAAACAAAATTTTGTGTACATTAATAAATCTCATTCTGTATTTGTGACTAAAGCTTTAAAACTGACTTATAAGACTGCAAATAGTGACATTACACCATTTGGTTTATGGAAATTTGTCTCACTTTTTTATTGTATACTTTATACTCATCTTCTAGAGATAATTTTGAACAACATGAATCTTTCTATACATACATCTGAGTTTATGCACCAACTTTTGCAGAACTTCACTGAAGCTTTTATCAAATCTTTGCATGTGCCAAATTAAGTAGAATTAAAACAAGTTAGTCCTGGCCTATTTTCCATAAAATAGAAATGATTGTTCATGAAGTTCTGCTGCTTTCCTAATAAACAATCACTTTATTAAGATAAATTTCAAAGAAGAGACAATTTCAAATTCTTTAACTGGATTCATTCTTAAACATTTAATAAATATAGTCTGTGTAACAAGTAAAGAAAAAAATTAAAGCAGAATTCATAATGCTAACTGCCATATTTGGTCTGGTCAAACTAAGTACACATTGACTCTTATCCTTTACTAATATGCATATAAAATTGAATGTGTATTTTTTTTTATATTTTATAAACATGTATAGAGTGCTCAGTTTGGTTTTATCATAGATTTATTCTTAAAAGTTCTTTAACAAATAAATACAAAACCCTATGTTATGTAAATGTATACATACTTTAAAAAAAAATCTCAAAGTAAAAAAAAAATGGTATATTTTAAGATTAAAAAGTCCACTGTAAAATCTAAGTATTTTGAGAGTATACACCAGCTGAAAAAGAGGACTGGAAAGCAGGTAGACAAATTAAATTTGAAAACTGGGTCAGTAGTGCACCTCTCCATTCCCAAACAACCCTACTTTTACTGTGGAATCACAGAAAAGTGATGTACCAGGATTTCCCTGGTGGTTCAATGGCTGAAATCTGTGTTCCCAATGCAGGGGGCTGGGGTTTGATCCCTGGTTGGGGAACTAGATCCTGCAACTAAGAGGCCCCATGACACAACTAGAAGATTTCACATGCCACAGCTAGAAACAAAATTCTGAGTGCCGCAGTTAAAGGTCCCTCACACGGCAACAGCATCTTGCATGCCATGACTAAGACCCAGCATGGCCAAATAAATAAATTAACAGATTAAAAAAAAAAAAAAAGAAAAAGCTATGTACTGTGAAAGTGGGAATAAAAACGGAGCTAACAACAAAGGATTGGCTGAAAAAGTTCCATGCAGCCAGGCAACTACTCTCTTCCCTAGCAGAAGCTAGATGTTCATTCTCTACAGAAAAAAAAAAAAAAAAAAATATATATATATAAGAAACATCAGGCAAAATTGGGGAATGGAATACCCTCTGAAAAGAGATAAATTAAATAAAAATAAATAGTAATTATTTTCCAAAGAATATATACAGATGGTCAGTAAGTACATAAAAAGATGCTCAACATTATTAATCTTCAGGGAAATGAAGATCAAAAATAAAATAATAGCATATCACTTCACATCTACTAGAATGACTATCATCAAAAAGGCAAGATATACCAAGAGTTGGTGAGGATGTGAAGGGAAACCTTATTCACTGTTCATGGGAATATAAGTTGGTGCAGCCACTTGGAAAAACAGTATGAAGATTGCTCAAAAAATTAAAAATAGAACTGCCATGAAAGTGAAAGTGAAAGTCACTCAGTTGTGTCTGGCTTTTTGTGACCCCCAAGGAATTCTCCAGGCTGGAATACTGGAGTAGGTAGCCTTTCCCTTCTCCAGGGGATCTTACCAACCCAGGGATCAAACCCACATCTCCAGGTGCATTCTTTACCAGCTGAGCAACCAGGGAAACCCAAGAACACTGTAGAGGGTAGCCTATCCCTTCTCCAGGGGATCTTCCCAACCCAGAAATTAAACTGTGGTCTCCTGCATTGCAGGCAGATTCTTTATCAACTGAGCTACTAGGGAAGCCCTTAGAATTGCCATATGAACCACCAATTCTACTTTTGTATATTTATCAAAAAAAGGAGGGGAAAAAAAAAAAACTAACTCAAAAATATACATGTACCACATGCTTATGGCAGCACTATTTATTATAGCCAATATATGGAAACAACCTATATGTCCATGGATGACTATGGATAAAAAATGTGTTATACACACACACAATGGAATATTATTGAGCCATAAAAAGAGAATGACATCCTGCCATCTGTGACAACAATGATGAACCTCAGGGCATTATGCCAAGCGAAATGAGTCGGACAGAGTCAAATACTATATAATCTCTCTTGTCTGTGGAAACCAAAAAAGAAGCTTATTAATACAGAGAAGAAATTAGTGGTTGCCAGAGGACAGGCATAGAAGAAATAGGTGAAGGCATTCAGGAGGTAAAAATAACAAGATTTAAAAATAAACAAAATAATGTATTCAGTTTTAAAATGAAAACAAAACTTTAATATGACTAGATGAATATTATCTTCATCATCTTGTATTACTCTCTCAGAAAACCTCACCTCCTCTAAACAGATATACTACAAATCAATCATCCATATCCCCATCCTTTTTTCTCTTTCTTGCTTTCACCCTGGCAGTACAACTTATCCCTTCCAAGCATCTTGTCCCAGAATATCCAAACATGGTTTGATGACACTCAAAGAAATTTTGTAAACTGTCAGTTCAGTTCAGTCACTTAGTCGCGTCCAACTCTTTGCGACCCCATGGACTGCAGCACGCCAGGATTCCCTGTCTATCACCAACTCCCGGAGCTTACTCAAACTCATGTCCATTGGGTCAGTGATGCCATCCAACCATCTCATCCTCTGTCATCCCCATCTCCTACCACCTACAATGGTTCCCAGCATCAGGGTCTTTTCAAATGAGTCAGGTCTTCACATCAGGTGGCCACAGTATTTGAAGTTTCAGCTTCAGCATCAGTCCTTCCAATGAATATTCAGGGTTGATTTCCTTTAGGATGGACTGGATCCATCTCCTTGCAGTCCAAGGGACTCTCGAGAGTCTCCCCAACGCCATAGTTCAAAGCACCAATTCTTTAGCACTCAGTTTTCTTTATAATCCAACTCTCACATCCATACATGACTACTGGAAAAATGATAGCTTTGACTAGATGGACCTTTGTTTGCAAAGTAATGTCTCTGTTTTTAATACACTTTCTAGGTTGGTCATAGCTCTTCTTCCAAGGAGCAAGCATCTTTTAATTTTATGGCTGGAGTTACCATCTGCAGTGATTTTGGAGCCCTCAAAAATAAAATCTGCCACTGTTTCCCCATCTATTTGCTATGAAGTGATGGGACCAGATGCCATGATCTTGGTTTTCTGAATGTTGAGTTTTAAACCAAATAGTTCACTCTCCTCTTTCACTTTCATCAAAAGGCTTTTTAATTCTT
The DNA here is from genome assembly GCF_029378745.1 of Bos indicus. Taxonomy (NCBI): domain Eukaryota; kingdom Metazoa; phylum Chordata; class Mammalia; order Artiodactyla; family Bovidae; genus Bos; species Bos indicus. Next base: position 34,606,041 of record NC_091765.1, read on the forward strand.
CTTCTTTTTCTGCTATAATGGCAGTGTCATCTGCGTATCTGAGGTTATTGATATTTCTCCCAGTAATCTTGATTCCAGCTGTGCTTCATCCAGCCTGGAATTTCGTTGCATTTAAGTTAAATAAACAGGGTGACAATATACAGCCTTGATGTAACTTCTTTCCCTATTTAGAACCAGTCTGTTGTTCCATGTCCAGTTCTAACTGTTGCTTCTTGACCTGCATACAGATTTCTCAAGAGGCAGGTCAGGTGGTCTGGTATACTCATCTATTTAAGAATTTTACACAGTTTGTTGTGATCCACACAGTCAAAGGCTTTAACATAGTCAATAAAGCAAAAGTAGATGTTTTTCTGGAACTCTCTTGCTTTTTAAATGATCCTATTGTTGTTGGCAATTTGATCTCTGGTTCCTCTGCCTTTTCTAAATCCAGCTTTAACATTGGGAAGTTCATGGTTCACATACTGTTGAAGCCTGGCTTGGAGAATTTTGAGCATTACTTTGCTAGCGTGTGAGATGAGTGCAATTGTGTGGAAGTTTGAGCATTCTTTGGCATTGCCTTTCTTTGGGATTGGAATGAAAACTGACCTTTTCCAGTCCTGAAGCCACTGTTGAGCTTTCCCAATTTGCTGACATATTGAGTGCAGTACTTTCACAACATCATCTTTTAGGATTTGAAATAGCTCCTGGAATTCCATCACCTCCACTATCTTTGTTCATAGTGATGCTTTTAAGGCCCACTTGACTTCACATTCCAGGATGTTTGGCTCTAGGTGAGTTATCACACCATTGTGGTTATCTGAGTCATGAAGATCTCTTTTTTACAGTTCTGTGTATTCTTGCCACCTCTTCTTAGTATCTTCTGCTTCTGTTGGGTCCATAGCATTTCTGTCCTTTATTGTGCCCATCTTTGCATGATTATCTCTCCTTGTTATTTTCTGGAACTCTGCATTCAAATGGGTATATTTTTCCTTTTTGCGTCTGCTTTTTGCTTCTCTTTTTTTCTCAGCTGTTTGTAAGGCCTCCTCAGGCAACCATTTTGTCATTTTGAATCTCTTTTTGTTGGGGATGGTCTTGATCACTGCCTCCTGTACAATGTCATGAACCTCCATCCATAGTTCTTCAGGCACTCTGTCTATCAGATCTAATCCCTTGAATATATTTCTCACTTCCACTGTATAATCATAAGGGATTTGATTTAAATCATACCTGAATGATCTAGTGGTTTTCCCTACTTTCTTCAATTTAAGTCTGAATTTGGCAATAAGAAGTTCATTATCTGAGCCACAGTCAGATCCTGGTCTTGTTTTTGCTGACTGTATAGAGCCTCTCCATCTTCGGCTGCAAACAATCTGATTTTGGTATTGAACATTTGGTGATGTCCATGTGCAGAGTCTTCTTTTGTGTTCTTGGAAGCAGTTGTTTGCTACGACCAGTGTGTTCTCTTGGCAAAACTCTGTTAGCCTTTGCCCAGCTTCATTTTTTTACCCAAAGGTGAAATTTGCCTGTTACTCCAGGTATCTCTTTACTTCCTACATTTGCATTCCAGTCCCCTATAATGAAAACAACATCTTTTCATGTAAATTGTCAAATATACTATATTAAAATTCCTTCTCCAAACAGGAGGAGGATATGGCAATCCACTCCAGTATTCTTGCCTGGAAAAATGCTATGAACAATGGAGCCTCACAGGCTACAATCCACGGGGTTGCAAGAGTCGGACATGACTTAGTGACTAAATCACAAAATTCCTGCTGTTTAAAGTAGCTAAAGGAAATTATATTCTTTGTATTTTGAAAAATGACCAATATTGCATGTGGCTCTTATTCCAGGATTGCAAAGCTGGCTCAAAATTAGTAGGTCTGTTAGTAAATGAAATACATAATTTTATCAGGATTATGGTCTCAATAAAATTCAAGCCTTAGGAATGAAGGGATGCTTATTATTTCTTTTCTTCTTCCCTTTTCCTCTCTTCACTTCTCATTTGTCTCTTCTGTCTCTACCTCTATTAGTATTTTTATTTCCTTCAGTTATATAAAACCAATGAGCAGTTATCATGCTTAAGAGAAAAACACTGCAGACTTTCTGTAGTAAAGGCTACATTCTTTAGAATTTTAGAAACCTAAGCTGAAATTCCAGCTGAGCCATTTACCAGCAATGTGACCTCTAGTTAGTAAGCTTCAATGCCCTTACCTGTAAAATGAGACAATACATTGTTTGTATTGAAGATTAATACTCAAAAGAAGTAGACAGCTTTCAGAATTTTCAATCTGGAGAAACTGGAAATGTATATAGCATTTGGCTACAGAATAATCACAAGAAAGGTAATATTTATAGATCCAAATAACAGTTGGCAGGAATGCTGTTATCGCTTAGGCAATGGTTATCACATAAATACCAGCTAAGCAGAAGCCACAATTTCAGAATACAAGATGAGATCTTGACAAATAACAAGAACAGTTAAATGCTGAATTCCCTAGCACCGAGTTAGTCTCATACAGAAAATCGCTACCCTGGATTGGTCCAGCTCTGTTTAGAGTTGTAGGGGGAAAAAATGGATAAGCTACGGAAAATTTGGCAGGCCAGTTGTATAGCTTGATAGCCTTGTTATATACATCAGCTTATCAATAGTTAATTTAATAAAATGACTTTCAATTTCAATAGGATAAAACAGTAGGAAAGAAATTAGGTCTTAGGTGACTTTTTTCACCATTTATTCATTCCACAAGTCACTCATTCATCTATTATTAGTATATTATACATTAATTCTATACTGTGCACTGAAGTAAGGAATATAAAGCATATAAATCTATGTATGGGCTTCCCAGGTGGCTCAGTGGTAAAGTATCCACCTGCCAATGCAGGATACACAGGTTCGTTCGATCCTGGACCCAGAAAGATCCCACATGCCCCAGATCAACTAAGTTCCCATGGAGCAATTAAGACTCTGTGCCACAACAATGGAGCCTGTGCTCTAGAGCCTAGGAGCAGCAACTATTGAAGCCTGCACACCCAGAGTTCTGCAACAAGAGAAGCCAAAACAATGAGAAATTCATGCACTCCGACTAGAGAGCAGCCCCCATTCACTGCAACTAGAAAAAAGCCCCCACAGTAACAAAGATGTGGCGCTGCCAAAATTAATAAATAAAATTAAATATATACCTTTATATATTAAATAGGCATGTTGTTATTCAGTCGCTAAGTCGTGTCTGACTCTTTGCAACTCCATGGACTGCAGCATGCTAGGCTTCTCTGTCCTTCACTATCTCCCTGAGTTTGCTCAAACTCATGTTCATTGAGTCAGTGATGTGATCCAGCCATCTTATGTTGCCCCCTTCTCCTCTTGTCCTCAATTTTTGCCAGCATCAGGGTCTTTTTCAGTGAGTTAGCTCTTTGCATCAGGTGGACAAAGTATTAAAACTTCAGTTTCAGTATCAGTCCTTCCAATGCATATTCAGGTTTGATTTTCTTTAAGATCTACTGGTTTGATCTCCTTGCTGTCCAAGGGACTCTCGAGTCTTCTCCAACATCACAGTTCAAAAGCATCAGTTCTTCTGTGCTCAGCCTTCTTTATATTCCAAATCTCATATCCATATATGACTACTGGAAAAAAACATAGTTTTGGCTGTATGGACCTTTGTTGGCAAAGTGATATCTCTGATTTTTAAAATACTGTCTAGGTTTGTCACAGCTATTCTTCCAAGGAGCAAGCATCTTTTAATTTTGTGGCTGCAGTCACTGTCTACATTGATTTTAGAGCCCAGAATCTGACACTGTTTCCACTTTTTTTTCCCATTTATTTGCTATAGGACCAGATGCCATGAGCTTCACTTTTTGAATGTTGAGTTTTAAGCCAGCTTATTCAATCTCCTCTTTCACCTTTATCAAGAGGCTCTATATTTCCTCTTCACTTTCTATCACTAAAGTGTTATCATCTGCATACCTGAGATTGTTGATACTTCTCCTGGCAATCTTGATTTCAGCTTGTGCTTCATCCAGCCCTGCATTTTAAATTATATACTCTGCATATAAGTTAAATAAGCAGGGTGACAATATGCAGCCTTGACGTATTCCTTTCCCAATTTTGAACCAGTCCACTGTTCCATGTCCGGTTCTAACTGTTGCTTGTTGTCCTACATACAGGTTTCTCAGGATGTAATCTGGTCTGGTGTTGCCATCTCTTTAAGAAATTTCACAGTTTGTCGTGATCCACACTGTCAAAAGCTTTAGTGTAGTCAGTGAAATGAAGTAAGTGTTTTTGTTTTTTTTTTTAATTCCCTTGCTTTTTCTATGATCCAGTGTATGTTGGCAATTTGATCTCTGATTCCTCTGCCTTTTCTAAATCCAGTGCACATCTGGAAGTTTGTGGTTCACGTGCTGAAGCCTAGCTTGAAAGATTTTGAGCATTACCTTGCTAGCATGTGAAATTATTGCAATTGTATGGTAATTTGAACATTCTTTGGCATTGTCTTTCTTTGGGATTGGAAGGAAAACTGACCCCAACTGGAAAATTCTTCTCTAAAGTCCTCACACTAACTTTAATACCAATTCTAATATAGAACTATAAAATTATAAATATGTATATTTACAGTATTCGCCAATAGTTACAGATTTTCATAAATACACACACACACACACATATAAAACAGCAGTGGCCACAGGAATGGGAAAGGTCAGTTTTCCCCATCTATTCGCTATGAAGTGATGGGATCAGATGCTATGATCTTAGTTTTCTGAATATTGAGTTTTAAACCAAATATTTCACTCTCCTCTTTCACTTTCATCAAAGGCTCTTCAGTTCAGTTCAGTTGCTCAGTCATGTCTGACTCTTTGTGACCCCATGGACTGCAGCAGGCCAGGCCTCCCGGTCCTTTGCCAACTCCGGGAATTTACTCAAACCCATGTCCATTGAGTCTGTGATGCCATCCAACCATCTTATCCTCTGTTGTCCTCTTCTCCTCCCACCTTCAATCTTTCCCAGCATCAGGGTCTTTTCAAATGACTCAGTTCTTCACATCAGGTGGCCAAAGTATTAGAGATTCAGCTTCAGCATCAGTCCTTCCAATGAATATTCAGGACTGATTTCCTCTAGGATGGACTGGTTGGATCTCCTTGCAGTCCAAGGGACTCTCAAGAGTCATCTCCAATACCACAGTTCAAAAGCATCCATTTTTTGGTTCTCAGCTTTCTTTATAGTCCAACTCTCATATCCATACATGACTACTGGGAAAACCATAGCTTTGACTAGATGGACTTTGTTGGCAAAGTAATGTCTCTGCTTTTGAATATGCTATCTAGGTTGGTCATAACTTTTATTCCGAGGAGTAAGCGTCTTTTAATTTCATGGCTGCAATCACCATCTGCAGTGATTTTGGAGCCCCCAAAAATAAAATCTGCCACTGTTTTCACTGTTTCCCCATCTTTTTCCCATGAAGTGATGGGACCGGATGCCATGATTTTCGTTTTCTGAATGTTGAGCTTTAAGCCAATTTTTTCAGTCCCCTCTTTCACTTTCATCAGGTGGCTCTTTAGTTCTTCTTCACTTTCTTCCAAAAGGGTGGTGTCATCTGCATATCTGAGGTTATTGATATTTCTCCTGGCAATCTGGATTCCAGCTTGTGCTTCACCCAGTCCAGTGTTTCTCATGATGTACTCTGCATATAAGTTAAATAAGCAGGGTGGCAACATACAGCCTTGATGTACTCCTTTTCCTATTTGGAACCAGTCTGTTGTTCCATGTTGCTATTCCTTTTTGTGTATTCACATAATAGTCATTAAGAATTCAGAGAAAAAGAAGAGTAATGTGCATTCTAATTATTTATATAATTACCTCAAAGATTATGAAGAAAAAGATCCCTATGTTAGGCATAAGACTGATACCTTACTCATGTGCCATTACTAACTGTGATATGAAGAATAATGCCCCTTTTCTTTCTCCAGTGATGTCTGTGGCAAAGGAGGATTAAGGCTGAAGATGAAAGTAAGGTAGTTAAATCACCTGACTGTAAAATTTTTAAAACCAGAGTCTCCAGTAAGAACTCTGTCCTGCCAACTGATTGCAGTCCAGAGACACCTAATTCTGAGTTCTGACTCTCAGAACTATACGAAACTAAATTAGAATTGCTTTAAGGAATCAAATCTGTGGTAGTTTGTTATAGGAATAAAATGACACTAACACACTGAAGCGACACACTAATGAACACACTAACTAGCACAGTGAAGTAACACTGAGGCTGACACACTGACCACGACTTTTTAAGATGTTACAATTAGATAGATATGAATTTATAGAAATCTTAGTGTATATTTATAAAAGCCTATACTATCTGTAAACCTTATTATCTCAGTATAGACACAGGCTTCCCTGGTGGTTCATATAGTAAAGAATCTAGTTGCAAAGCAGGAGACCCAGGTCCGATCCCTTGTTCGGGAAGATACTCTGGAGAAGAGAATGGCGATTCACGCCAGTATTCTTGTCAGGAGAATTTCACGGATAGCGGAGCCTGGCAGGCTACAGTACATGGGATTGCAAAGAGTCATACATGACAGAGAAACTAACATTTACTTACTTAGGCAGTGTCCTTTTTGATGAACATATCTACATCTGCATGTAGAGATGCAGGCAATCGACAATATTGGAGGATATAAAAATTCTTCCTATTTCTTATAACTTGTATTTGATTAGCACCATTTGATTTTCTAGGAACTGACAAATTTTGAATAAAGTTCAGAACCCATTCTGTGGAAATTGGGCTCAAGAAGAACTATAACGTTTTCTTAACTTTGCATCTTAAAATTTGCCGAACTTGCTATAGTATGAATATTTGTGCTTCCTGAAATTTATATGTTGAAATCTTAATATGCCAAAAGGTGATAAAATTAGGATGTGGGGCCTTTGGGAGGCGAGTAAGTCATGAACCATCAGGGATGGGATGAGTGCCCTTGTAAAAGGGGCCCCAGATACCTCCCTTGCTATTTTTACTACATGAGCCTATAACAAAAAGACTAAAAGAAGCTGTCTAGGAAGTGAGCCCTCACCAGACACTGAATGGTCCAGTGCTTTGATCTTGGACCTCCCAGCTTCTAGAACTATCATTTGTATACTCCAAGTTTATGATATTTTCCTAGAGCAGCCTGAACAGATACACAACTCTTGCTTGCTCCCCGTGTCTTACTGTTTGCAGAAGGTCGTCTAAGTCCTATACAAAGCATTTGAAGTCCTTTGCATCAAACTTCTTCGTTACCACGTGGGCAACACACAACTGAACATTTATAATTTCTAGACCTTCATGGTCTAGCTTGAGATCTTGCCTCTAAATTCTCCCATGGCTCATGACACTTCCTTTTCCTCAACCCCATCTTCGCACTTTTGAAATACTTTACACTTTTCTAGGCCATGTTCAAATACAACCAGCATGATGATATGCTATAGCTTTATACAGTTTGAATAAAATATTTCTGCCCCTGTACCTTTATATAAGATCTTACACATAGTAAGAACTTAATAAATGTTTGTTGATTGTTCTGAATGACTCACTATATTCAAGGAAAAAAGCAGAAATAGTGAGAAATGACAATAAGAGAACTATCATCACTAAGTAACTAAGGCCCACAGAAAAGAACAAGATAGAGGAGGAGAGAAACAGCTAATGTTAGCCAGAAGACAGACCACTGTCGACTTTTTCACAGTGGGGATTATTACCAGAAGTTATGACCCATCTTTCTTTAACATGGTATAGCAACCAGCATGGCTCCATTTTCCAATTTGGCTCTATTGCCAAAGTTTCTATTGCCTGGCAAAGATACTTATGGGAGAAAAGCGAGCTTAATTCTTCTACCTTTAATTATGCTTTGACAATTCTGCTCAGCTTTTTAAAAACTTTCAGCACAAATGCTACTGCCAAAGTTCTCATTAAGCAGAGCCTAATTACTCTAAATGAATTTTTATTCTTAATAAGAAAAACATGAATAAGATTCTAATAAAACAGGTTTAGTCAATATTATCAATATTTGTCACATCTCCTGAGATGTTTCTTACCAGATTTATTGCAGTAAATGAGATTATGTGAGAAAAAGGGCAAGTCCCAGTATAGACAGAAGCTGACAACTGATAGTATAATGCAAGAACTTAAAAGAAAACAGTATTTCCTTAGCTGAGAATCTGACATTAGTAATTACTCAAAACATTCAAATTACATGTATCTTCACAACTATCGCTATTTAGCTATTGATTAGACTCTAATATCCATCTAGCAATTGTTTACCTTCCCATTTCTTGTGCTATGTATCAGTCACTATCCAAGATGGAAAAAAGTTAAGCATCTGCAAAACACACTGCACCTTTCTTGATCTCTTCTGGAAGGCATTTTAAGCAAAACACATGACAAGATTCTCAGCATCACTAATTATTAGAGAAATGCAAATCAAAACTACAATAAGGTATCTTCTCACACTGGTCAGAATGGCCCTCATCAAAGAAACTGCAAACAATAAATGCTGAAGAGGGTGTGGAGAAAAGGAGAAGAGGGTGTGGAGAATGGAGAAACATTCTACACTGTTTGTGGGAATGTACATTGGTCCAGCCACTGAGGGGAACAGTACAGAGATTTCTTAACAAACTAAAAATAGACCTATCATATTATCCAGCAATCCCATCCCTGGGCATATATCTGGAAAAAACAATTCGAGAGGATACATGCACCTCAATGTTTATTGCAGCACTATTTATAATAGCCAGAACAAGGAAGCAGCCTAAAGATGTCCATCAACAGAGAAATGGATAAAGAAGATCTGGTACATATATACAATGGAATACTACTCAGCCATGAGAAGGGGCAAATTAATGTCATTTGCACCAACAGGGATGGACCTAGAGATTGTCAAACACAGTGAAGCAAGTCAAAAAGAGAAAGACAAATATCATATATTGTTTATATGTGGAATCTAGAAACGTGATTCAGATGAACTGATTTGCAATGCAGAAATACAGTCAAAGATTAGGAAACAAACTTACGGTTAACAAGGGGGGAGTAGAGTTGGGATGAATTGGGACATTGGGATTGACATATATACACTAATGTGTGTATATATATAATAGATAATTAATAAGAACCTACCGTACATAACACAGGGAACTCTACTCAACTCTCTGTGCTGACTTAAATGAGAAGGAAATCTTAACTGATTCAATTTGCTGTACAGCAGAAAATAACACAACATTGTAAAACAACTATACTCCAATAAAAAATTAATTAAAAAAACACAAAAATAAATAGTGATGTTCACACATTTCTGTACACTATTAAGGGTATCTTTTATTTTAGACAAGAGTAACTAGAATTATCTGATTTTTCATAATTACTAGCCAACATTTATGTTGTATCATTAATATGCCAGTTTTGCTCATCAGTTACTATAGATAATAAAATCTTTGTTAAATTATCTACATGCACTATGAAAAATGCACTGAAGAAATATTAAATTTGTGATACAAAAAATCTCAGAACAGAATATTTGCTTATTTTACCCAGAATATTTGCTTATTTTATTGTATTGCATTTGTCAGTATACCCATTTAATATGCCCATATAGTATAATTAAAACAAAGGATGCCAAATGTCTTAATAAAATACTGTAGGTCTAATGTTCTTTAACTTTATATAGTTAACCAAAGTAAATACAATCATTTCTAAATTATTTGATGTATGGTAGCATTGGCCTTCCCATGGCACAAATAATCCATCTGCCAATGCAAGAAATGCAAGAGATGCAGGTTCAATGCCTGGGTCAGGAAGATACCTTGGAGAAGGAAATGATAACCCACTCCAGTATTCTTGCCTGGCAAATTCCATGGAAAGAAGAGCCTGGCGGGTTACAGTCCATTGGGTCGCAAAGAGTCACACACGACTTAGCAACTGAGCACACTCATAGGCATGGTAGAATTAACTGTACTTAATTCCCTGCACATTTTATTTTACCTTGATATGATTCAACTTCCACAATCCATTTGTTACTTAATAGATGATTCCAAAATAGAACAGATGAAAGCCACTGCCGGATAAACTAAGCTCATACTGAGTCCATCTTTGATATCATCTCATATTCATGGTCCATCACAGATAGCCATGCTAATAATGGATTACAATCTTTGAATATTACCTTGATTACTAATTTATTACTTTAAAAAATACATTGGAGTAATACTTCTCACTTACATATAAGCTCAAATAATGCAAGAGGTTATATTTTAAAACAACAACAACAACAAAAGAATAAGTGCATAGGATCCACATGCATGCATGTGTGCACTCAGTTGTACCTAACTCTGAGTTCCCATGGACTGCAGCCTGCCAAGTTCCTCTGTCCATGGAATTTTCCAGGCAAGCATACTGGAGTGGGTCGCCATTTCCTTTTCTAGGGGATCTTCCTGACCCAGAGATCAAACCCTGTTTCTTAGGTCTCCTGCAATGGCAGGCAGAGTCTTTATCACTGTGCCACCCGTGAAGCCCTCCACAGTGTATATAAAATGGTAATGAAAAGATAAGAAATAAGCACTAGATGTACTATACATGAGACCAATTGGTTACATTATCACTAATAATGATATCATCTTAAATATAGTACTAATCCCAAGCCAGTTCCAGTATCTGGCATTTGCATTACATTTTAAAAGAGAGCTTATTAATATTGGTGTGCAGAGCAACGGCTGCCACCTGTTACCTCAAACCAAGGTTTCTAGACACCTGGGACCAATGGGTATTGAGGAACAGAGCACACTATCGAGGCCAACTGTTTCCAAGTAAAACAGTCCTGGTATCTTGCTGGCACCAAGAACAAATATTTTAGTGATGGCAATCCACTCTGAAATGGATCCCCAAACCAAGTCATAATGACTTAATTTCTTAAAATTCTTTTTTCCCCAAGAAAAGCATGAAGTTTTTTTCCCCCAAATTTGAAGGCTTTTATTGGCTTTAGGATTTTGCCAACAATAATTCAATATCCTCCTTTTTATGTACATAAAAGTCAAAAGTGTTTCACATTCCGTACCTGAATTCTTTCCTCCTATTCTGGAGAACTCAAAAACATTAGGAGAAATCTAAGGCAGCAACCTATGCAAAAATGAAGAAATTCAATGCAATTTAAATTTAAGAAAGAATGTGCAGGACGGGGTTGGGATAGGATGGAGTATGCTGTTATTTTTAGCTTGTATTAATATTGACAAGTTCTATGTCTCACAAAGAGTCGGACAGGACTTAGTGACTGAATAACAAAAATAACAATAAAATAACATTTATTCAAAATTTATCTTGACAAAACCAGAAGGAAAAGTTAAAATAATACTATACAAATTTAACATAGAAAGTACTGTTTGGTAGTTGTTATTTCAATTTTGGGCTTCTCAGGTGGTGCCAGTGGTAAAGAACCCACCTGCCAATGCAGTAGACATAAGAGAAGGGTTCAATCCCTGGATCAGGAAGTTCCCTGGAGAACTGAATGGCAACCCACTCCAGTATTTGTGCCTGGAAAATCCCATAGACGGAGGAGCCTGGCAGGCTACAGTCCGTAGGTTGCAAAGTGTCAGACATGACTGAAATAATTTAGCATTTCAATTTTACTCTCAGTGTTTATAATTAAGACTTTAAGTAAAATACTTTTATAGCCATAATTCTTTAATATTCTTAACTACAAGATTTTAAGGACTGTAAGTTAATTCAAATATGATGACATTTAAATGAAGTTTTCAAATTTAATAGAAATTAAAATAGCATTGGACAATATACTCAAATGAGTGCACTGATGAATATAGGGAAACATTTAAGGAAAATCTCTTATTTCCTATTTCATTCTCTCAAATCAAAACTCCCTCACAAATGATTCAGAATTTAATAGCGTTGGAAACTAGGTTAATAAAGGAATATCACATATTTATATTGCACATTAAAAGTTGCTCCAAAGCTTTGTCATGTCCCCAACAAGAGGTGCAATTTATTTTTCTTTCCCTTGAGTAGTCAGGTAAAGATTTAACATAGCAGTCTTCAGTTTGTCTGTTATGGACTGAATTGTGTCCCCTGAAAATTTTCAGGCTGGAGTTTCAACTCCCAGTACATCAGAATGTAACCATATTTGGCAATGAGATCTTCAAAGGGATACCCTGCTGGGGGCAGTGAAGGGTAGGGGGTTCTAACCCCAGATGACCTGTGTCTTTATGAGAGGAGGAAGAGACACCTGGGATGTGCATGCACAAAGAAGACTCTGTTAATCTCTACATAATGATGCCTACTATTTGCAACATCAGGAAGATAGCAAAAGAGGTAAAAATAGGAAAATGTAGATAATCTTAGAAAAAGGAATAATCTATCATATTGTTCTTTGTTTTGATATCACACATACAATCTATTAACAAATACTGATGACTCAGATGCAAAACGTGTCTAAAATCTCACCAGTGCTTATCCACTTAACATTTAACCACTTATCTCTCACCTCTAAGAGCTTTGCCTTTCTTCTTCTACCATGTCCTTTTGCTGCCTACATCTACATGGAAATCAGAGTAATAGTTTTAAAATAAAGTCTGATTATGTCATTCTTTTTTCCCAGAACACTTCAGTTGTTTTCTATCTCATACAAAGTAAGATTCCAAGTCCTTACCACAGACTATAAGGACTTTCATGATCTGGTTTCTCTCTGATTTGATCTTGTATTACCCGTACAGTCATTCAGTCTGTTCCAGACATAGTGACACTCTTGTTAATCCTAAATGTTCAAATGTTCTCTTCCTTCATGACTTTTGTTCTTGTCTTCAAGTCTCTTTCCATAGAGAGATGCTAGCTTTCTCATTTTTCTCATTTAAATCTCTGCTAAAATATCCCCTGATCAGAGTAAAATTCTTTGACCATGATTTTTGACAGAGCCACACATTTTTTTTCTATTTTTTATTGAAGAATAATTGCTTTACAGAATTTTGTTGTTCTCTGTCAAACCTCAACATGAATCAGCCATAGGCATACATATGTCCCCTGCCTTTTGAAACTCACTTCCATCTTCCTCCCCATCCCACCCCTCTAAGTTGACACAGAGCCCCTGTTTGAGTTTCCTGAGCCATATAGCAAATTCCTGTTGGCTATCTATTTTAAATATGGTAATGTAAGTTTCCATGTAACTCTTTCCATATATTTCATCATCTCCTCCCCTCACCTCATGTCCATAAGCTAATTCTCTATTCTGTTTCTCCGTTCAGTTCAGTTCAGTTCAGTTGCTCAGTCGTGTCCGACTCTTTGCAACCCCATGAACTGCAGCATGCCAGGCCTCCCTGTCCATCACCAACTCCTGGAGTTCACTCAAACTCACGTCCATTGAGTCAGTGATGCCATCCAACCATCTCATCCTCTGTCGTCTCCTTCTCCTCCTGCCACCAATCCCTCCCAGCATCAGAGTCTTTTCCAATGAGTCAACTCTTCGCATGAGGTGGCCAAAGTACTGGAGTTTCAGCTTTAGCATCATTCCTTCCAAAGAAATCCCAGGGCTGATCTCCTTCAGAATGGACTGGTTGGATTTCCTTGCCATCCAAGGGACTCTCAAGAATCTTCTCCAACACCACAGTTCAAAAGCATCAATTCTTCAGCGATCAGCTTTCTTCACAGTCCAACTCTCACATCCATACATGACCATAGGAAAAACCATAGCCTTGACTAGACGGACCTTTGTTGGCAAAGTAATGTCTCTGCTTTTGAATATGCTATCTAGGTTGGTCATAACTTTCCTTCCAAGGAGTAAGCGTCTTTTAATTTCATAGCTGCAATCACCATCTGCAATGATTTTGGAGGCTAAAAAAATAAAGTCTGACACTGTTTCCACTGTTTCCCCATCTATTTCCCATGAAGTGATGGGACCAGATGCCATGATCTTCGTTTTCTGAATGTTGAGCTTTAAGCCAACTTTTTCACTCTCCACTTTCACTTTCATCAAGAGGCTTTTGAGTTCCTCTTCACTTTCTGCCATAAGGGTGGTGTCATCTGCATATCTGAGGTTATTGATATTTCTCCTGGCATTCTTGATTCCAGCTTGTGCTTCTTCCAGTCCAGTGTTTCTCATGATGTACTCTGCATATAAGTTAAATAAGCAGGGTGACAATACACAGCCTTGATGTACTCCTTTTCCTATTTGGAACCAGTCTGTTGTTCCATGTCCAGGTCTAACTGTTGCTTCCTGACCTGCATATAGGTCTCAAGAGGCAGGTCAGCCACCCTATAAATTCTTTAGTACCATTTTTCTAGATTCCATATATGTGCATTAGAATGCGATATTTAACTTTCTCTTTCTGACTCACTTCACTAAGTATAATAGGTTCTATGTTCATCCACCTCATCAGAACTGACTCAAATGTGTTCCTTTTTATGGATGAGTAATATTTCCTTGTGTATATGTACAACACTTCTTTATCCATTCATCATCAATGGACATCTAGGTTGCTTCCAGTTCTAGCTATTGTAAATAGTGCTGCAATGAACAATAGGATACATGTGTTTTTTCAATTTTGGTTTCCTTAGGGTATATGCCTAGGAGTGGAATTGCTGGGTCATAAGGTGGTTTTATTGGAGAAGGTGATGGCACCCCACTCCAGTACTCTTGCCTGGAAAATCCCATGGACGGAGGAGCCTGGAAGGCTGCAGTCCTGGTGGTCGCGAAGAGGTGGACACGACTGAGCAACTTCACTTTGACTTTTCACTTTCATGCATTGGAGAAGGAAATGGCAACCCACTCCAGTGTTCTTGCCTGGAGAATCCCAGGGATGGGGGAGCCTGGTAGGCTGCCGTCTATGGGGTCGCATAGAGTCGGACACGACTGAAGCGACTTAGCAGCAGTAGCAGCAAGGTGGTTTTATGCTTAGTCTTCTAAGGAATCTCAATACCATCTTCCATAGTGGCTATATCAATTTACATTCCCACCAACAGTACAAGAGCATTCCCTTTTCTTCACACCTTTTCAAGGATTTATTTTTTGTAGACTTTTTGATGATGGCCAGTCTCACTGGTGTGAGGTGCTATATGATTTTAGATTTGATTTGCATTTCTGTAATAATGAGAAATGTTGAGCATCTTTTCATGTTTTTTAGCCATCTGTATGTCTTCTTTGAAGAAATATATGTTTTGGTCTTTTCCCCACTTTTTGATTGTGTTGTTTGTTTTTCTGGTATTGAGTTGTATGAGATACTTGTATATTTTGGAAATTAGTCCTCTGTCAGTTGTTTCATTTGCTATTATTTTCTCCCATTCTGAGGGTTGTCTTTTCACCTTGTTTATAGTTTCCTTTGCGGTGCAAAATCCTTAAGTTTAATTAGGTCCCACTTGTTTACTTTTGTTTTCATTTCTGTTACTCTAGGAGGTGGGTCACAGAGGATCTTGCTTTACGTCATCAAGTGTTCTGCCTATATTTTTCTCTAAGAGTTTTATAGTTTCAGGTCTTATATTTAGGTATTTAATGCATTTTGAGTTTATCTTTGTGTATGGTGTTAGGAAATGGTCAAATTTCATTCTTTTACATGTAGCTGTCCACTTTTCCAGCACCATTTGTTGAAGAGGTTGTCTTTGCTCCATTGTATATTCTTGCTTCCTTTGTCAAAAGTAAGGTACCCACAGGTACACGGATTTATTTCTGGGCTTTCTATCTTTTTCCATTGGTCTATATTTCTGTTTTTGTGCCACTATCATACTGTCTTGATGACTGTAGCTTTGTAGTATAATCTGAAGTCAGGAAACTCGATTCCTCCAGTTCCATTCTTCTCTCTCAAGCCTGCTTTGGCTATTCGGGGGTTTTTGTGTTTCTACATGAACTGTGAAATATTTTATCCTAGTTCTGTGAAAAATACCATTGGCAATTTGATAGGGATTGCATTGAATTTATAGATTGCATTTAGTAGTCTAGTCATTTTCACAATATTGATTCTTCCTACACAGGAACATGGAATCTCTCTCTCTCAAACTTTTTATGTTTTATTTGATTTCTTTCATCAGTGCCTTATAATTTTCTGTGCACAGTTCTTTTGTCTCTTTAGGTAAGTTTACTCCTAGATATTTACTTCTTTTTGTTGCAATGGTGAATGGGATTAATTCCTTAATTTCTCTTTCTGATTTTTCATTGTTAGGATATAGAAATGCAAGCAATTTCTGTGTATTGATTTTGTATCCTGCAACTTTGCTAAATTCACTGATTAGCTCTAGTAATTTTCTGATACTATCTTTAGGGTTTTCTGTGTATAGTATCATGTCATCTGCAAACAGTGAGAGCTTTATTTCTTCCTTTCTGATCTGCAGTCCTTTTATTTCTTTTTATTCTCTGATTGCTGTAGCTAGGACTTCCAGAACTATGTTGAATAATAGTGGTGAAAGTGGACACCCTTGTTTTGTTCCTAATCTTAGGAGGAATGCTTTCAGTTTTTCACCACTGAGAATAATGTTTCCTGTAGGCTTATAAATATGGCCTTTACTATGGTGAAGCAGGTTCCTTCTATGCCCATTTTTTGAAGAGTTTTAATCATAAATGGGTGCTGAATTTTGTTAAAGGCTTTTTCTGCATCTATTGAGATTATCATATGGATTTTATCTTTCAATTTGTTATTATGGTATATCACACTTATTGATTTGTGAATATTGAAGAATCCTGCAATCCTGGAAGAAATCCAACTTGACAATGGTGTACGAGCTTTTTGGCATATTGGTGAATTCTGTTTGCTAAAATTTTGTTGGTCTTTTTTGCATTTATGTCCATCAGTGATATTGGCCTGTAATTTTCTTTTTTTGTGTTCTCTTTGGTTTTGGTGTCAGCATGATGGTGGCCTCATAGAATGAGTTTAGAAGTGTTCCTTCCTCTGAAATTTTTTGAAAGAGTTTTAGAAGGATGGGCATTAGCTCTTCTCTAAATGTTTGATAGAATTCTCCTGTGAAGCCATCTGGTCCTGGGCTTTTGTCTTTGGGGAGATTTTTGATCACAGTTTCAACTTCAGTGCTTGTAATTAGTCCTTCCAGCGCTGGAACAGCAGCTGTGTGACACTGGTGCAGCGGCTGCACAGCACTAGAACAACATTGAGGAGACACCCCATGCCCAAGGGCAAGGGAGAAGCCCTAGAAAGATGGTAGGAGGGGGGAAATCACCTTCAGAATCAAACCCCATACCTGCCAGAGACACTCAGAGGGCTCAAAACGTCTTGTGCTCACCAGGACCCAGAGACCCCACAGAGACTGAGACAGAACAGTATTTGAGTGTCTTCTGAGGAGGTACAGGTCAGCAGTGGACCCTTCAGGGGAAGGGGCTCTGCGTGCAGTAGACCTGGGTATGGCGTAAGCCCTCTTGGAGGAGGTCACCATTAAACCCACCATACAGCCCCCAGAACTCACACAGGACTGGGAAACAGACTCTTGGAGGCACAAACAGCAGCTTGTGCACACAAGGACCCAGGAAGAAGGAGCACTGACCCCACAAGAGACTGACCTAGAATTTCCTGTGAATTTCCAGGGGTCTCCGGTGGAGGTGTGGGTTGGCAGTAGCCTGCTGCAGGATTGGGGCACTGATTACAGCAGTGCCTGCATAGGACCTTTTGAAGGATGCACCATTATCTTCACTACCTCCACCATACTTTGGCCCCAGGTCAAATAACAGGGAGGGAACACAGACCCACCCATACACAGAAAATTAGATTAGAGATTTAATGAGCATGGCAATGCCTATCAGAACAAGACCTAGTTTCCCTCTCAGTCAGTCTCTCCCAGCAGGAAGCTTCCATAAGCCTCTTATCCATCTTGATCAGAGTCAGACAGACAGAAACCCACAATCACAGAAAACTATCCAATCTGATCACATGGACCATAGCTTTGTCTAACTCAATGAAACTATGAGCCATGACATATAAGGCTACCCAAAACAAATGGGTCATGGTGAAGATTTCTGACAAAACATTGTACACTGGAGAAGGGAATGGCAAACCACTTCAGTATTCTTTCCTTGAGAATGCCATGAACAGTTCAGTTCAGTTCAGTCGCTCAGTCATGTCTGACTCTGTGACCCCATGAACTGCAGCACGCCAGGCCTTCCTGTCCATCACGAACTCCCGGAGTTCACCCAAACCCATGTCCATCGGGTCAGTGATGCCATTCAACCATCTCATCCTCTGTTGTCCCCTTCTCCTCCTGCCCTCAATCTTTCCCAGCATCAGGGTCTTTTGAAATGAATCAGCTCTTCACATCAGGTGGCCAAAGTATCTTACAGCTATAGAAACTGTGTCTCAGAATTTTAGATCCCTTCTCCAAGGTCACACACTAATTAAGTGGTGGAGCCAGGATTGGAACCTAGGGTGACAATATACAGCCTTGATGTACTCCTTTTCCTATTTGGAACCAGTATGCTCTAACTGTTGCCACTGACCAGATACAGATTTCTCAATAGGCAGGTCAGGTGGTCTGATATTCCCATCTCTTGAAGAATTTTCCACAGTTTGTGTGTGATCTACACAGTCAAAGGCTTTGGCATAGTCAATAAAGCAGAAGTAAATATTTTTCTGGAACTCTCTTGCTTTTTTTCATAATCCAATGAATGTTGGCATTTTGTTCTCTGGTTCCTCTGCCTTTTCTAAAACCAGCTTGAAAATCAGGACGTTCATGGTTCATGTACTGTTGAAACCTGGCTTGGAGAATTTTGAGCATCACTTCCCTAGCGTGTGAGATGAGTGCAACTGTGTGGTAGTTTGAGCATTCTTTGGCATTGCCTTTCTTTGGGATTGGAATGAAAACTGACCTTTTCCAGTCCTGTGGCCATTGCTGAGTTTTCCCAATTTGCTGGCATGTTAAGTGCAGCACTTTCACAGCTTCATCTTTAGGATTTGAAATAGCTCAACTTTAATTACATTACCTCCACTAGCTTTGTTCGTGGTGATGCTTCCTAAGGCCCACTTGACTTCTCATTCAGGGATGTCTGGCTCTAGGTTGGTGATCACACTATCGTGATTATCTGGGTCATGAAGATTTTTTGTACAGTTCTTCTGTGTATACTTGCAACCTCTTCTTAGTATCTTCTGGTTCTGTAAGGTCCACAGCATTTCTGTCCTTTATTGTGCCCATCTTTACATGAAATGTTCCCTTGCTCTAATTTTCTTGAAGAGATCTCTAGACTTTCCCATTCTATTGTTTTCCTCTATTTCTTTGCATTGATCACTGCGGAAGTCTTTCTTATCTCTCCTTACTATTCTTTGGAACTCTGCATTCAAATGGGTATATCTTTCCTTTTCTCCTTTGCCTTTAGCTTCTCTTATTTTCTCAGCTATTTGTAAGGCCTCCTCAGACAACCATTTTGCCTTTTTGCATTTCTTTTTCTTGGGTATGCTCTTGATCACTGCCTCCTGTACAACGTCACAAACCTCTCTCCATAGTTCTTCAAGCACACTGTCTATCAGATCTAATTGCTTGAATCTGTTTGTCACTTTTACTGTATAATTGTAAGGCATTTGATTCAGGTCGTACCTGCATCTTCTAGTGGTTTTCCCTATTTTCTTCAATTAAAGTCTGAATTTGGCAATAAGGAGTTCATTATCTGAGCCATAGTCAGCTTCTGGCTGTTTTTGCTGACTGTATAGAACTTCTCTATCTTTGGCTGCAAAGAATATAATCAATCTGATTTTGTATTGACCATCTGGTGATGTCCATGTGTAGAGTCTTCTCTTGTGTTTTTGGAAGAGGACGTTTGCTTTGACCAGTACATTCTCTTGGTAAAACTCTATTAGACTTTGCCCTGCTTCATTTTGTACTCCAAGGCCAAATTTGCTTGTTAATGCAAGTATCTCTTTACTTCCTACATTTGCATTCCAGTCCCCTATAATGAAAAGGATATCTTTTCTGGGTGTTAGTTCAAGAAGGTCTTGTAGGTCTTCATAGAACTGTTCAACTTCAGCTTCTTCAGCATTACTGGTTGGGACATAGACTTGGATTACTGTGATACTGAATGGTTTGCCTTGGAAACAAACAGAGATCATTCTGTCATTTTTGAGATTGCATCAAGTACTGCATTTCGGACTCTTTTGTTGACTATGATAGCTACTCCATTTCTTCTAAGGGATTATTGCCCACGATAATAGATATAATGGTCATCTGAGTTAAATTCACCCATTCCAGTCCATTTTAGTTCGCTGATTCCTAGAATGTTGACATTCACGCTTACCATCTCCTGTTTGACCACTTCCAATTTGCCTTGATTCCTGGACCTAACATTCCAGGTTCCTGTGGAATACTGCTCTTTACAGCATCGGACTTTACTTCCATCACCAACACCCACACTTCCAACACCCACAACTGGGTGTTGCTTTTGGTTTGGCTCCATGTCTTCATTCTCTCTGGAGTTATTTCTCCACTGATCTCCTGTAGCATATTGGGTACCTACCTATCTGGGGAGTTCCTCTTTCAGTGTCCTGTCTTTTTGCCTTTTCATACTGTTCATGAAATTGTGCTGTTTGTCTGTGCATATTTATTCTTTAATTCTTCTAGATCTTTGTTAATTGATTCTTGCATTTTCTTTGTTTTGTTTTCAAGGTTTTTGACCATCTTTACTAACATTATTCTGAATTCTTTTAGGTATTTTGCCTATTTCTTCTTCACTTATTTGGACTTCTGTGTTTCTAGTTCGTTCCTTCATTTATGTAGTACTCCTCTGCCTTTTTATTATTTTGTTTTTAAATTTATTGTGTTTGAGGTCTCATATTCTCAGCCTTCATGGTTGAATTCTTTCTTCCTTTTGTTTTCTGCTCTTCTAAGTTTGATCCAGTGGTCTGTGTAAGCTTCCTATGGAGTGAGATTTGTGCTGAGTGTTTGTTTGTTTTTTCCTCTGATGGGCAAGGCTGAGTGAGGTGCTAATCCTGTTTGCTGATGATTGAGTTTCTATTTTTGTTTTGTTTGTTGTTTAGATGAGTTGTCCTACACAGGGTGCTAATGGTGGTTGGGTGATGCCATGTCTTGTATTCCAATGGTTTCCTTTGTGTGAGTTCTCACTATTTGAATCCTGGTAGGGTTAGTCCTCTGGTAGTCTAGGTTCTTGGAGTCAGTGCTCCCACTCCAAAGTTTCAGGGCTTGATCTCTTCCATGCAGTGACGCCCATCCACTTGTGGAGAAATTAAGCAGCATGACTCTGAACTCTGGAGACACACATTTTAAAGTCAATTCCTATCTTCAAAATTTGGCATTATTTTTTTGTAGAATTTATCATCCCTATCTGACATGTTATATATTTATCTGTTTACTGTCTATCACTCCTCACTAGAACCCAAATATCATGAAAGCAAGAATTCAGTCTGTGTTTTTTACACTGAAGCACCAGTGTCTAGGATATCACCAAGCACATGGTGGGTATTTTATAAACTGACTTATCACCCGATGAATAATTAATAGACGGCTTAGTCAAAAATCAACCAAAAAATGTAGAATATACCATTTTGGACTTTCTCAGACATCTAAAATGTGATTTCAGTAATAAAAAGAGGCCACTAAATTCAATAAATGAAAGATAACAGTAAACATAAAAAATCTTAACCAACGCAAGATAAACAACAGATGATGTTATGAGGTCACACCACTACCTGACTCCTCTCCCTCAGAGTCTCCAACTCAGCTCCTTTCCACTATGGTGTTTTAGACAAAATAAAGAAATACTACTATATTGAACACTGAGTGTTCTTCAGAAGGAATGATGCTAAAGCTGAAACTCCAGTACTTTGGCCACCTTATGTGAAGAGTTGACTCATTGGAAAAGACTCTGATGCTGGGAGGGATTGGGTGCAGGAGGAGAAGGGGACGACAGAGGATGAGATGGCCAGAAGGCATCACGGACTCGATGGACGTGAGTTTGAGTGAACTCCGGGAGTTGGAGATGGACAGGGAGGTCCATTTCATGGGGTGCAATTCATGGGGTCACAAAGAGTTGGACACGACTGAGCAACTGAACTGAACTGAACTATATTGCTATTATAACACGTGAAGAGGAAAATACCAACAGTGCTTTGTTCACAATAAGTTTTTCCCAGAATCTTTTGTGATTAAACAATATTCAGGGCTTCTCTGGTGGCTCAAAGGTGAAGAATCCAACTGCCAATGCAGGAGACATGGATTCGATCTCTAATCCTAGAAGATCCCACATGCCATTGAGCAACTACAGAATCTGTGCTCTAGATCTCAGGAACCACAACTACTGAAGCCTTTGTGTCTAGAACCCATGCTCCACAAGAGAAATCTCCACAGTGAGAAGCACTTGCACTTCAACAAAGAGTAGCCCCCACTCTCCACAACTAGAGAAAAGCCTTTGCACCAATGAAGATCCAGTACAGTCAAAAATAAATAGATAAATAAAGTTTAAAAAAAAGCAAACAATGTTCCTTCAGTGGAGATTGTATTTAGGAAGTTAGTTATCAGGTTAATGCACAAGGGAGGTTTCATGAATTAAAGAAAAATACACTGTAGTGTGGTCTTTTAGAAAGATACAATACATTCTATGATTATACAAACTATTATGTATTTGTTTTTTCCAAATAATTTTTATTATATCTACCAGTTTTCCCTTAAGACAAATTCATTATATTTACTCTTTCTCACTCATAGTTAACAAACATTTCCATTATTTATTTTTTTTGTAAGAGTCATCTGATATATAAGAGCTCATAAGAGCTCATATGAATACTCGAGGATATAAAATAAACAGCATGCCTTGAAGGAAAAAATATGAAGCACCATTCTTCATAGAAGACTTTACATACCTACTCTTACATCTAGAAATGAAATAGAAGGAGTTGAGAAAAATATTTGCTTCATGTTACTTCTAATATATACAATTTTTCTTGGTTTAAACTTAGAGATATCTCTTCTGCAAAAAAATAATAATGATTAAAATTTATATCATTTTTGTTATTTGGTTGCTAAGTTATGTCCGACTCTTTTCAACCCAATTGACAGCAGCATGCCAGGCTCCTCTGTCCTCCACTATCTCCCAGAGTTTGCTCAGATTCATGTCCATTATGTCAGTTATGCTATTAGCCATCTTACCCTCTGTTGCCCTCTTCTCCTTTTGCCTTCACTCTCTCCCAGCATCAAGGTCTTTTTCATCAACTCGACTCTTTCCATTAGATGGTTAAGGCATTCAGAATTAGTCTTTCCAATCAATAACTGGCACTCATTTCTTTTAGTATTGACTAGTTTGTCCTCCTTTCTGTCCAAAGGAATATCAAGATTCTTTCCAGCACCACAATTCAAAAACATCAGTTCTTCAGCGCTCAGACTTCCAACTCTCACATCCATACAAGACTACTTGAAAAATCATAACTTTGGCTATATGAAACTTTGCTGGCAAAGTGATGTCTCTACTTTTTAATACGCTAAGTTTGTCATAGCTTTCCTTTCAAGGAGCAAGTGTCTTTTAATTTCATGACTGCAGTCACCGTCTGCAGTGAAATTGGAGTGCAAGAAAATAAAAATTTGTCACTTCTTTCACTTTTTCCTCTCCTAATTGTCATGAAGTTATGGGGCTGGGTGCTATGATTGTACTTTTTTAATGTTGAGTTTCAAGCCAGCTTTTTCACTCTTTTCTTTCATTCTCATCAAGAGGCTCTTTAGTTCCTTTTCACTTTTGCCATTACAGTAATATCATCTGTATATCTGAGGTCACTGATATTTCTCCCAGCAATCTTCATTCCAGCTTGTAATTAATTCAGCCTGCCATTCTGCATAATGTCCTCTGTATATAAGTTAAATAAGCAAGGTGGCGACATACAGCCTTGCTATACTCCTTTCCCAATTTTGAACCAGTCTGTTCTTCCATGTCTGCTTCTAACTGTTGCTCCTTGACCCACATACAGGTTTCTCAGGAGATAGGTAAGGTGCTCTAGTACTCTTCTAAGAATCTTCCACAGTTTGTTGTGGTCCACACAATCAAAGGTTTTAGCATAGTCAGTGAAGCAGAAGTAGATATTTTTATTTTTTGCTTCCTCCATGATCCCACAAATGTCAGCAAATTCATCTCTGGTTCCTTTGCCTTTTCTAAACCCAGCTTGCACATCTGAAAATTCTTGGTTCATGCACTTTTGAAGCCTGGCTTGAACTATTTTGATCATTTAGCTTGCTAGCATGTGAAATGAGTGCAGTTGTACAGTAGTTTGAACATCCTCTGGCATTGTCCTTCTTTGGGACTGGAATGAAAACTGACTTTTTCCAGTCCTGTGGCCACTGCTGAGTTTTCCAAATTTTCTGACACATTGAGTAAAATACTTTTTAACCACATCATCTTTTAGGATTTGAAATGACTCAGCTGGAATTCCATCACCTCCACTAGCTTTGTTTGCAGTAATGCTTCCTAAGGCCCATGTGACTTCTTTCTCAGGATATCTGGCTCTAGATGTGTGACCATACCACTGTGGTTTTCCAGGGCAAATGGAAACCCACTTCAGTATTCATGCATAGAGATCCCAATGAACACTATGAAAAGGCAAACAGATATGATACCAGAAGATGAGACTACCCCCCGCCCCCCAAGTCAGATGCTACTGGGAAGAGGAGAGGGTAAATACTAATAGCTCCAAAAAAAAATGAAATGTCTGGGCCAAAGAAGAAACAACACTCTGCTGTGGACATGGCTGGTGGTGAAAGTAAAGCCCGATACTGTTAAGAACAATAATGTACAAGCACCTGGAATGTTAGGTCCATATATCAAGGTAAATTGGATGTGGTCAGCCAGGAGATGGCAAGATTGTACATGGACATCTTAGGAATCAGTGAACTAAAATGGACAGGAATGGGTGAATTAAATTCAGATGGTCATTGTACCTACTCTTGTGGGCAGGAATCCCTTAGAAGAAATAAAGTAGCCTTCAGAGTCAACAAAGAGTCTCAAATTTAGTACTTGGGTGCAACCTCATCAACAACAGAAGGATCTTAGTTCATTTCTACAGGAACCATTTAACATCACAGTAATCCAAGTCTATGCTGCCAATGACTGATGCTGAAGAATCTGAGGTTGACAGGTGCTATGAAGACCTACAACTTCTTCCAGAACTAAGACCAAAACTCATGTACCATTTATTACATGCTATTCTAAGCACTTTCTGTTTAATAACTCATTTGACTTTACAAGAACCCAGTGAAGAAGTGGTTGCTATTCCTCCCATTCTATTGATGGAGAAATTGAAACACAAAGTAAATGGCTCAAGGTCATACACACAGAAAGGGGAAGAACTGAGATTTGATTTTAGGAAATCTCTTAACTGGGCTATACTGCTTCTAAGGTTTCTAATTATCTTTTCTACTTTCTTGAAAATATTGTTCTTAAAATAAAACCATGTGATCATTATAGAAACTATAGGAACAATAAGTATAGTTCATCCAAATAGTTGATGGTGGATCACTGTATATTTTCTGCTGTTTTTTCCTACCCAATATTTCTTTTATATAATTGAGAGGAAATTATGTGTGTTATTACATATTACTAAGTCCTGAGTTTAGGCTATATGTAGTCAAAATTATCATAACATCTCTGCATTGCATGGCAGGATAAAATTTTGGAGACCTTTGTATATTTCTCTATTTCTTCTTTTCTGTCCTCTTAAAATAGGGTATGTGTATCAGGAGAGAAGAATCTTCAGACAGTTGCTTTTCTCGGCTCCAAAAAGTACATGGATAACACAGGGAACTCTGCTCAATATTATGTAACTACCTAGCAGAATGATATCACTGATTCAACAAATAAGAGTTTGAGCAAACTCTGGGAGATAGTGAAGGACAGGGAAGCCTGGCATGCTGCAGTCCATGGGGTAGCTAAGAGTCAGACATGACTTAGTAACTGAACAACAAGTAGAAAAACAATTTGAAAAAGAAAAGATATATGTATATGCATAACTAAATCACTTTTCTATTCTCCTGAAGTTAACACAACATTGTTAATCAACTCTACTCCAAAATAAAATATTCAAACAAATAAACAACAACAAAAAAGTACATGGAAGAGATGTTTCCAGTGCTCTTGCTGGTTGGAGGAAAGAGGGATAACTCTGAGGGAATTCGGAAGAGAGAAAGCTTCTCTAGTCTAGATTAAATTGTGATTTCTGGGGATGAAGAAAAGTACTCAGAGAACCTTGGATTTCTGTAGGAGAGAAGACCCAAGTAAAACCTCAGCTCCATTCTGTGTCAGCTACCAGGAACGATGGTTAGACTTCAAGGAGGCTGGTTCCACTGCTGATTCTAGGCACCAGATACCTAACCACTTTACATATGCCAGGAATGCAGTGTCACAGGGAAGCAGCAGTCAATGGGCCAAGAAAGCAATGGTTTACTCCTGTTTTCAGACTTTGAAAGTGGTGAATGGAGGATATTCTTGGTACACTTTTGAAACAACGAAGGTGGGTTGAATGTGTTCCTTTCCTGTTGACTATAGGATAAGGATGAGAGGATAAGGGAAGATAATAATACCTGTTTCTAATTTATCTAATCAAAGAAAAGATGTTTTCTGGAATAAAAGGCATTAGAATGTAGATAGCAGGCCTTATTGAAGAAGAAATATGTGATGGAACTCCCTTGTGGTCCAGTGGTTGGGAGTCTACCTGTCCAAGGAAGGAGTGCAGGTTTGATCCTGGGTCCAGGAAGATTCCACATGCTGCTGGGTAGCGAGTCCATGCATCACAACCATGGAGCCCACACTCTAGACATTGGGAGCTGCAACTCGTAGGCCCATGTGTCACAGCTACTGAAGCTCACAGGCCCTAGAGCCTGTGTTCTGAAAGAAGAGAAGCCACTGCAATGAGAAGGCCATATACTGCAGTGAGAGAAAGTCTGCATGCAGCAATGAAGACTTAGCACAGCCATAAATAAATAAACAAATAAGTAAAATCTGTGAGAACAACAACAACAACAAAACTGTGATGAAAGTGATTGGCAAAAAGAACCTGGCCCAGATCAAGTGTACTATTAATGGAGGGGTCACCAGGCGGCACAGTGATAAGGAAACTGCTTGCCAATGCAGGAGACACAAGAGATGTGGTTCAATCCCTGAGTTGGGAAGATCCCTTGAAGTAGGAGATGGCAACCCACTCTGGTATGCTTGCCTGAAGAATCTCACAGACAGAGGAGCCTGGCAGGCTACAATCCATGGAGTTGCAAAGAGGTGGACATGACTGAAGCAACTTAGCACACATGCAGCTTCAAGAAGTTTAGTTTCAGGAATGGATTGAGGCTGTTAATAACTGTGTATATACAAGTCAACAGTGTCAACCTATTAAAGAATAGCAATATTTGGTGACCCCAAGGCATTTTGGGTGTGGTGTCTCCGACTGAGGCCAACATAGGAAGAGGAGACAGAGAGGAGGCAGATCAGAGAAATCAGGGAGAATGGCAGAGGAAACAGGCAGAATAGAATGGAATGGGTACATCACAGTTAACAATGTCAGCTTGGCTATTCTGCACAAAAACATAAAACCTTTAATTAACCATTAAGCAGTCTACTCCCTTTTTCCTCATATCAAGTCCCACTTAATTATCTTGCACTATTATGATTCTATTATTGTTATTTGATAAAATTTATCCCTGCCCATGTGAAATTAATTATCCCTTGGCCTTTCCACAACAATATAGTGCGTGTGTCACACCACACATGTATGTTTAACACTATTAAAAAATGAAGTTACACGTTTGTCCTTTGTTTCCAAATGTATGCCTGTAAGAGTAGTCTGCCATTATAAAAACCTAGACTCCTAGAAACTTCTCAGAACCAAGAGTCGAACTGGGAAATCTGTGAGTTATTACTTGTGGTATATATGAAGGCTGGTGAATTATATATACATCTTTTCTATAAAGGGATTCACTCAAATTCTTTCATGGCCAGATGTGAATAGGGAATGTTGACTGTGGTGAACTGGTATCCATGTGCCTTGTCCACCTGGAGAAATCCTACTTATCTTTGATCAATCAGTTCTATCTGGGGGAAAAAAAAAAAAGAAGGCACAGAGTACCCAGATATTGCAAGTGAGTTAGAGAAGACAGATGAATGTTCACAAAAACTTTCCTAATTTCTGAAAGACTAAGCAAAACAAAACACTATAGCAATGGGTTTTAAATAGTAAGCACAAGAAATTTAATGTGAGGTGAATTGTTCTGTACGGGGAAGAGAGTCATAAGTAAGTATATGAGAGCTTCTACTATTTTTCAGGGCAGATGTGTTTTTGCTTGAAAATTAAATTGAAGTATGTACCCCAACACCAATGAGTTCTGAAAAATACATTTTATTATGGGAAAGAAGCATCTGATCCCAAACAAAATTTAATTGTCATCTTTGATTGCTGTATCTCCAAAGGAGATAATTTACCTCTCTTGACTCCTTAGGAAAGTCTCCAGGGTGCCAACGGTTTTCTACTACCTTTAATCTAGTAGATCTTAGTGTGGTACCTTCCTATTGATAGCCAACTTCTCATCTGACATTCAACTCAATAACACAGGTAGAGATATTAGTGGGGAGGCAATTATTAGGGATTTGTAAAATACGTAACATATCATTTGTCATTATGTCAAATGGTAGGGTTAAAATCAACTTAATCTGAATGTCATTCTAAAGATAGTATTCAAAGGAAAGCATTTACCCTGATAAACACTTGAGCTCAAACAGGATATCTTCCTCCAACTGTTGTATGAGTGCTTCCAAAATAGACCAAGAAAAGAGATGGAATGCTTTCTTTTATTAACCTGATTAACTTCTTAGGAGATAAACTGGGACTTCTCTGGTGGCTCAGATGGTAGGGAATCCACCTGTAATAAAGGGAATGCAGGAGACCTGCCTTCGAACCCTGGGTCAGGAAGATCCCTGGAGATAAGGTATAATTTAAGTCTCTCAACCAGCCACCAAGGCTTTCAAAAGCCTTGCTGGTCTAACGTCAAGGCAGATCGTTATGGAGTTGGGTGATAAAAATCACTGTCTTAGAAAACTAAAAGATTAAAGATGATTAGTATCATTTTATCCTTGGGGAATATAAAGCTATAATAATCTTTTTTTTTTAGTTACCATGTTGATCAAATATCAAAAGTTTAAAGTTTTCAACACAAATTAAATACAATAGCAGAATTGTTTGGGGTATAGTTGTCAGAAAAGTTCAATGTCATGTGTTTTTAGTTTTCAACAAATTTTGTTTGCAATTAAAACGTACTATGCTACTAAAGTATATCTCAAAATAATTTATGTATATTTTGTGTTTAAATAAGGATACATAAGAATTCTAATATTCGTTTATAGGACAACAATTTATAAGACAAAAATTTTAAAAAGCAAATGCAGGAGTTTTATAATTTGAAACATTAATTTTGAATATTTTTTAAATACTAGTGGAATGTTTTTCGGTCTGATAAAATTCTTTTAAAAATATAAATAATATTCCTTTCAAAGAAGAAGTGAATTAAGTGGTACTATAATTATATTGGTTACCAAAAGCCAGTATTATATATCACAAGCACTTTGAAACTTTAATTGCACATGAAACCACTTATACACATTAACATGAAGAAAATATTGATCTCTTAGAACCAGTCAGTGAAACTAACTAAAATAATTATATTTATATTAGCTTTATGTCAGCACATTTTGGAATATAGCTGACCTTTCCTTTTACTTCTATTAAAAATACATTAATTTTCAAGGAGGGCAGTCATTATCAATATATTAAAAAGAGAAAATGGTTTCTAGTGACACTTTGAGAATTCAATTAAAAACTTGCTAAAAATACGATTCTTCTGTAAATTTTGTCCCATAACCATAAGACAAAATATTAAGGAATAATAAACTTAGAAACAGTAGTAGTATTTTCTCCTTTTGTTGTAAAACGATAAAATGATTCTCAATAAGTGATACAATCAGAACATGATTCATTATTTAACAATTCTCTGATATAAAATGAGCTTTTAACAATTATATTATCTACCATCAAACAACAAAGCATTTATAATTAGAAAACCAAAGACTTATAATGGAATTTATAACCTATTAATTTCACTTTGACAAAACAGCAAATATTGAGTACTGCATTTGGAAATCCATGTCAGTCACAGTATGAAGTATGAGCAATATTAAGTCAAATAAGATTTTGTCTTCATATGAAAAACAATGAGAAGTTAATGATAAAATACAAATCATTATAATAAATTGTCAAAAGTATGTTGACTTGTCTTTAAACCAAACTAAAACAACTGCACCTAAGAGTATCATCCCAACTTTTCAAGTATTTTTTTTTTTTAATTTCCCATGATCTTAAAGAGTGCCTTTATCTACAATAATCCTAAAAAATCCAAACATCTATAGTACACATCTAAAATAGCTGATTTACAAGCTTTGGCTTAAAGAGAAACAATCTTAAATAGCAAAACAAGAAGGTGACTTGATATTTTTAATGTATATAGAGTCCCAAACTGAAGAATTCTCTAACCATATTTAGCATTATTTTTAAAATGCAGTGTTTAGAGGAGTGATTCTATATTTTAATTTTTGATTTGACCATTAGTCTTTAAAGAATACACAATTAATTAATTATGACCTAAGTCATCAATGAAAATTTAACCAGCTAATGAAAGTTTAACCACTGGATGAGTGCTGAATAGTTCATTCCAAACTTACTGCTTAATATAAATAAAAGATCTGAAACCTATAATTCATATGACATCAAACTATTATAATGAAATCACTGTCTCTTACATTCAAGACAAAGTGCTATATAAAATATCAATTTCTATTCAAAATCTTTACCTTCATTTAGCAACTTGAATGACAACAGACAAAACAACAAAATTTTAACATCTGAAATAATATCCTTACAAGTTAAAGCAGTTAACCTCACCATCTATGCCTGAACTACCTATTTTACATGGCAAAATAAATACATTTTGAAGATCCTAAAAATATTGTGAACAATTTTAAAAACATTTTAAAATTTATTTTTACCTTGAAAGGCAAAGGCTCTTCCGCAAGAGGACTAACTGGAAGTGAAGTGGTGCTACTTGCTGGGCTCATATCTGCACTCTATAAGAAAAACAAAATTAAAGAGGTATTTTTATAGTCATTTTTATTATTCATAATTTAGAATCTAACTCTTCTTATTAAAATAAAAAACAAATAAGTAAAAATGTGCTTAGTTTCTCAGTCGTGTCTGACTGCGTCCCCCTGGACTATAGCCCACCAGGCTCCTCTGTCCATGGTGTTCTCCAGGCAAGAATACTGGAGTGGGTTGCCATGCCCTCTTCCAGGGGATCTTCCCAATCCAGGGACTGAAACCAGGTCTCCTGCATTGCAGATGAATTTTTTACCTTCTGAGCCACCAGGGAAGCCGCTCAGCTAGTAAAGTAAAATTGGCCGTAGAAAATTTCAAATATTTTTTGTAAAATGAAACGTTTTTAATTTAGAAATAGTTATCTAAGAAATTAATCAAATGATCACTTTTCAATTTGCATTTCAAGTTCATTTTATTAAATATGAAAATCTTTTATGTTAGGATGGTATCCAGTGTTACACTTAACTTATATTCTTACATTTTTTGATTGTTATCCTGTACCTATAATGGTTCACTATAGTGCTATTTCAACACTTCTCAGGCTGATTTTCAAATAGGTGTCATTCTATTTATGGAGATTTAAATCATCATATCCAGTTTTTAATTTATCATGAAAAGCACATTTGCCATTAATTTACAACTATAAAATGAAGAGATATGATTTTTTTTTAAATCCCCATATCCATAGCTCTTGACAAACTTTTTTATATTCAACTAAACAAAACTTTAAGGACAAGATTTACACAAATATAAGAGAATTATTGGAATGTTGCTAATGCTGTTCTTTTTAGTCCTTTAAAAAAATGCAATCAGTTAAAACTTCTGGATTAGAGGTCTGTCATCATTTTTCCTAAAAGCAATAAAAAGATACTGATAATACATAGCAATAGAAGTTATTTTACTATGCTTTTAACTCATTCTCTCAGAGGAATTATTTCATTTAAGTAGATAAGCAAACAAAACATTGGGGAAAAAATGCACACCTACATTTTTTTAACTCCATTTCCAAATACAGATGAACACAAATAGAGAAAAAAAACTTACAGTAAAGATTAAAACAAAACATGATTGACCTTGAGATAAGGGAACAAGTAGACAAGTTTGGCTGACAAATTCCAACAAAAGAACACACTCAAAGAATAGATGCTGTGGATGCTCTTTTTATTCAAAGATCATTTTCAATTCATTTGATTCAGGTACACAATAAACTGAAACACTTTAAATATTCATTAAAGTAGGATTACTTCTGACTATCAAGTCCAGAAAAAAAATGGCTATGAACTATAAAGATGAGAACCAAGAAACTCAGTGTATATATTTTTTACATAACATGTACTTTCTTTAGAAATTGACATAAGCCTGAACATTGAGTTACAGTGTCTAAAGGAGGAAATTAGATAAAAACTGAACAATAATTTACTAAAGGAAACAGGAAAATACATGCACCAGATAACTGAGGTGAGTTAGTTACTAATTTCTAAATATATTCAGAGCTTCTTGGCCATTTATTAGCACAAAATCAGGAAATATTCTGGACTGATGACTTCCACTATTTGATCATATGATGTAATGAAGAAACAAAGAGCTTTCTTGGTAATGAACTTACTGCAGAATTCTAACATAAGAAATGAGTGAAACATTTTTTCAGAAACAGAAAAACAAAATTTGAGCTGTTTCTCTATCATTAGCTTTTTCATGACAAATTAAGCAAGTGATAGAACCTAGTTCATATATAGTTGAATTATCTGATATTTTTCCTAAAAGTACTGATATTTTGCATAACATAAGAAAGTATTATGTCTTTAAAAATCAGGTATTCAGGAGATAGAGACGACATTTGGCTATGAAAATCTGAAAGCCTGGATCAGATGAAGGGTTATTTAACTTCTGTAAGAAGACGAGCTGAAAATAAAGCTTCATGTTTAACTTCTTTTAGGGTTAAGGTCTCCCACAACTTCCCAGAAATAAATGTGTCATTCTAAGTATTATGGAAAGCAGACTAAAATATGCATCATGTAACCTTGACTATTTGAATGTCATTCTTAGAGAAAACTTTGTTTTGGCTTTAACTTTCAAATTCATCTTATAGCGTGACACTTTAATTCTATTGCTCTTAGGAAATCTTGAGGAAAATGTGTTTTAAAAGCACATCAATCTTATATGACAGCATCTGATAAACTGCACTTAATTATCAAGTTGAGAAACACACAGCAAAAAATAAGATAAAAATATCTTCAATTTCAGTTTGCTTTCCCATTTGTGTTTCAGTGATCTGTAATATAGGTGGCATTCCAATCTATTCATCCTATAGATAAAATACTGTAGTAAATCCTTCAGATATCTCTTAACCATACCTCATATTTTAATTAATTTACCCTTTCATTCAATGACAGCAATACCAATGCAACTCTATATCTAAATACAAATTAATAAAGTACTCTCAAGTTACATTTGATGTTTTAAATCCTCAGTTTCAATATATCCTGGTAACAACTCTTGACTACCAATCTAGTACTTACTCTGTCAACACTGATGTCAGAATTACTAGAAGTTACTGTTGAGGGGAAACAAAAAGTATACAAAGTTATGCTTAATTGTTAAAAAATGAGAAGGTGAATAGTATTTTTAAATCACAATAGGCAGTCGTTTCCCAATAAATAATGAGCAAGAAAGGAATTATTTTTGTTAATAACAGTTTTTCCAGGCTAAATTTTAGATCACAATTTGGAAAAATGCCATTGTATTAATATGCATTTTTACATGCAAGTGTGCTTAGTCACTCAGTCATGTCCTACTCTTTGTCACCCCATGGACTGTAGCCCACCAAGCTCCTCTGTCCATGGAATTTTTCAGGCAAGAATACTGGAGTGGGTTGCCATTTCCTACTCCAGTGAATCTTCCTGACCCAGGGATTGAACCTGCATCCTTGCGTCTCCTGTACTGGCAGGTGGATTCTTTACTTCTGTGCCATCTGGGAAGTCCATCCATTATTATAAATAATGTTTAAAATGTTTGATTATAAATGTAATCACACTCAACTGTCACTGCTCAACTGTTAGAAAAAAGTGTTGAAACTTGAACATTACATCTTCTCTTGGATTGTACTATTCTATCTACTATTGCAAAATACAAATCTGGATTCATTGTAATAGCTTTGAGAAACATACTATTCTTTCTTTTTACACAGAGAAATAAAATACTTAGTTGATTCTGTCACTTCTTACTATTGATCCTTTGTGTACAAAATTTGCTATCAGCCAGCCATTTGTATAATAACATAAAAATGAAAATTCAATTCTAAAATATTTTTCATTGATTCATAAATTAATGAGTTACTTTTTATCCAAGAAAATGACAGAATATTTTACAAGTATTAAAAATATTTTTCCAATTAAACCATATTATAAGTATAAGATTCTATATTAATGTGAGTGCCTGGATTTGGATTTCTTGTAATGAGGGAACCAGGGCTCTTTGCAGAAGTAGGGGATTCCTGGGATGCGGCAAGGAATGAACAACTTGTGCCAGAAAGTGCTCAAAAGATAATGGAAAGGAGTGTGCCAAAGAGATAAATGAGCCAACACGAGAGAGCACCCAAATGCTAAAGCTGGAACAATTTGAGCAACAATGTAAACAGCATAGTAATAGATTATAATCAAAACATAAAACAAAAAAGCATGAATTTATATATAAATAAATGAATACATAAACAATTGGAAAGAGATGACTCCTTTTTACAGAAATATTCCAAATAATTTATACAGATACTCCCCCTCTTCAAGATGGAGCATATCATCACAGCCAGCCTCAGGCTATGCTTAGAGACTTATTTCCAAAGAGAAGAGAATGAAAAAGGGAAAAGGTAACCTTTCAGTGGAGAAACATGGTAAACACTACCTCAACCAAGTTCTCAAGTTATCCTGTAGAGCGCCTATAGATAACACGATACAATGTGATGAAAGGGAAAGAAAGTGAAGTCGCTCAGTTGTGTCAGACTCTTTACGACCCCATGCACTGTAGCCTGCCAGGCTTCTCTATCCCTGGGGTTTTCCAGGCAAAAACACTGGAGTGGGTTGCCATTTCCTTTTCCAGAGGATCTTCCAGAGGAGTATTTTACCTCTGCAATCTTCCCCTCCAATGATATCAGTGTAAACGTGAGAAAAACACTGTACAAACTCAAATTGAGAAACATTCTGCAAAAATCTGACCAAACTCAAGGTTACCACAGTCAAGGAAAGATTAAGAACTACTACAGATTATGTTGCTATGGAGACATGATGACTAAATGCAAGGAAGCAGCTTGGATTAAACCCTCAAACAGCACAAAGGACATTAGGGAAAATTGGTGACAGCTGAATAAATACCGAATTTAGTTAAGAGTAATGTATGAATATTGGTTCTTTGTTGTGATAGAGACTCTTCTAAGGGAGAATGACGACAACAGAGGAAACTGGAGGAGGGGCATATGACAGTTCTTTACTCTCATCTGAAGAGCTTTTCTTCAGACGAGCTGTTCTACTCATCTGACAGTATTTTGAAATTAAAAAAAAAAGTTAATTTAAAATATTCATTAGCAATACAATCAGTCTTTTCAAGATTATAATACATATTCTGTCATTATAGGCATATTCTAAGCTTTCATTAGGGCTATTCTAACTTTTATAAAAATAAATCGTGACAGACTATTTTATTGGGATGCATAACCTCTTCACCAAATAATCTTTAATTTTCTATGAAGATCTCACCAAAAAGCTGATGCTAAATTATTTTGAATGCTTTCATGTTCCACATGGGAACATATGGAAGGAAAAGATTCAGCCACGTAAGATGATCTATTTGTTTGGGTACTCTTAAGGTGCTTGGTAGAGTGAGTTTGCATTATTTATGTTTACTAAAGGCCTTCATTCTATAGTGCAAATCCATTAATTATATCTCCTCTGAAAGCATAATTAATGGATCTGTCCTATGGAATTAAAAATATTTGTAAGTATTTCTTGAAGTGAAACATGATCAATTTGGCTCAAATCTGTTGAGTACATAAACAGATTTCAGTGTAAGTAGAATATTTTTATTTTTAAGCTATTAAGGTAAAAAATATGGTATACAGGGTATACAGTAATTTTTTTATGTCTAATAAAATTAAATGGTCACCTAAATGTATCTTTTTATGTTTAACTGGAGGATAATTGCTTTAAAAAGTTTTGCTGGTTTCTGCCACACAACGCAAGTCAGCCATAAGTGTGTGTGTGTGTACATATAAATAAATACATACATATAAATATCCTCTCCTTTCTGAGCCTCCCTCCCTCCTCCACTCCTGTCCACCTCTCTAGGTTTTCACAGAGTGACAGAGCACCAGACTGGTATCCTGTGTTATATAGTAGCTTCCCACTAGCTATCTGTTTTACACACGGTGATGTATATGTTTCAATGCTATTCTCTCAATTTGTCCCATCGTCTCCTTTTCCGACTGTGTCCACAAGTATTATGTTTTACTAGTAACAAACCACATAGGATAATTCAGATTTCTGTAGTTTTAATGGAAAACTTTTCTTGAAAAAGTTTTCCTTTTATTACACGGGCCAATTTTCCATGAAAATTTATTTATTCACCCAGCCATTCAATAACAATTGAGTATGTTCAGTTTCTCTGCCCTTAGATTTTACATTTTGCTATCATTTTTCCCACTGGCTGCTGTTGTTCCAAAAGTAAGAAAAAGAATGCAGATCATTTAAATGTGACACAAAAAGACAGTCTTTATATATTAGCACATAAACTTGAACTGCTGTTGTTCCAAAAAGTAAGAAAAAGAATGCAGATCATTTAAATGTGACACAAAAAGACAGTCTTTATATATTAGCACGTAAACTTGAATGTACTAGTCCTTCATCAAGTATCCTTCATATAGTGTATCCACATATGGCAATGAGCCAGCAGCCCTGGGTTCCTCCAATTCAGGAGGCTGACCCCTGAATTGCAGGCTTAACTCTGTGAGGAAACAGGTTAGTCATGGGGAAGCTGATTCTATTCATTTAAGTCCTAAAGTAGTGTCTATTTCACGCTTACTTGCTTACTGTTTTGGCAGTAACTCAAAATGAGAGCAACAATAGACTTAGTTTAATATCTAAATCAGGACCAACTCTTTGGACTTAGACTAAGTTCAGCAAGCTTACCAATTTTTGTCACATCTTTTATCAGTCCTGTTTTCCCTAAATGAAATCTCAGTCTTTTTTTCTTTTTCAAAGCTTTGTGTAATTGATGTCTGACGTTTTTGCTTGCCCAACACCCACTCAAGTTACTATGTTAACAACATTTGAATTTTCCTTTGGGGAGTGATTTCTCTGCAGTGATTTTGGAGCTCAATAAAATAAAGTCTGACACTGTTTCCAGTTTCCCCATCTATTTCCCTTGAAGTGATGGGACCAAATGCCCAACCCAATGTCTTGAGTGAAGAAAGAAAAGTGTAAGAAAAAATCACTCAGTGGTGTCTGACTCTGCAACCCCATGGAGTATACAGTCCATGGAATTCTCCAGGCCAGAATACTGGAGTGGGTAGCCGTTCCCTTCTCCAGGGGATATTTCCACCCAAGGATTGAACCCAGGTCTCCTGCCTTGCAGGTAGATTCTTTACCAGTGGAGCCACCAGGGAAGTCCTACTTGTATTGAGTAGTGTTCATCTAATAGCCTAAAAATTCAGTTCAGTTCAGTTCAGTCGCTCAGTCATGTCCGACTCTTTGCAACCCCATGAATCACAGCACGCCAGGCCTCCCTGTCCATCACCAAATCCCAGAGCTTACCCAAACTCATGTCCATTGAGTCGATGATGCCATCCAGCCATCTCATCCTCTGTCGTCCCCTTCTCCTCCTGCCTCTAATCCCTCCCAGCATCACGGTCTTTTCCAATGAGCCAATTCTTCGCATGAGGTGGCCAAAGTATTGGAGTTTCAGCTTTAGCAATAGTCCTTCCAATGAACACGCAGGACTAATGTCTTTTAGAATGGACTGGTTGGATCTCCTTGCAGTCCAAGGGACTCTCAAGAGTCTTCTCTAACACCACAGCTCAAAAGCATCAATTCTTCGGCACTCAGCTTTCTTCACAGTACAACTCACACATCCATACATGACCACTGGAAAAACATGTCTTTTGTGTTTTAATATGCTATCTAGGTTGGTCATAACTTTCCTTCCAAGGAGTAAGCGTCTTTTAATTTCATGGCTGCAGTCACCATCTGCAGTGATTTTGGAGCCCCCCCAAATAAAGTCTGACACTGTTTCCACTGTTTCCCCATCTATTTGCCATGAAGTGATGGGACCAGATGCCACGATCTTCGTTTTCTGAATGTTGAGCTTTAAGTCAACCTTTTCACTTTCTACTTTCACTTTCATCAAGAGGCATTTTAGTTCCTCTTCACTTTCTGTCATAAGGGTGGTGTCATCTGCATATCTGAGGTTATTGATATTTCTCCCAGCAATCTTGGCTCCAGCTTGTGCTTCCTCCAGCCCAGCATTTCTCATGAAGTACTCTGCATATAAGTTAAATAAGCAGGGTGACAATATACAGCCTTGACGAACTCCTTTTCCTATTTGGAACCAGTCTGTTGTTCCATGTCCAGTTCTAACTGTTGCTTCCTGACCTGCATATTGGTTTCTCAAGAGGCGGGTCAGGTGGTCTGGTATTCCCATCTCTTTCAGAATTTTCCACAGTTTATAGTGATCCACACAGTCAAAGGCTTTGGCATAGTCAATAAAGCAGAAATAGATGTTTTTCTGGAACTCTCTTGCTTTTTCGATGATCCAGCGGATGTTGGCAATTTGATCTCTGGTTCCTCTGCCTTTTCTAAAACCAGCTTGAACATCTGGAAGTTCACGGTTCACGTATTGCTGAAGCCTGGCTTGGAGAATTTTGAGTATTATGTTACTAGTGTGTGAAGTGAAGTGAAGTCGCTCAGTCATGTCCGACTCTTTGTGGCCCCATGGACTGTAGTCTGCCACACTCCTCCGTCCATGGTATTTTCCAGGCAAGGGTACTGGAGTGGGTTGCCATTTGCAATTGTGCGATAGTTTGAGCATTCTTTGGCATTGCCTTTCTTTGGGACTGGAATGAAAACTGACCTTTTCCAGTCCTGTGGCCAATGCTGAGTTTTCCAAATTTGCTGGCATATTAAGTGCAGCACTTTCACAGCATCATCTTTCAGGATTTGAAATAGCTCAACTGGAATTCCATCACCTCCACTAGCTTTGTTCGTAGTAATGCTTCCTAAGGCCCACTTGACTTCACATTCCAGGATGTCTGGCTCTAGGTCAGTGATCACACCATCGTGATTATCTGGGTCGTGAAGATCTTTTTTGTACAGTTCTTCTGTGTATTCTTGCCACCTCTTCTTAATATCTTCTGCTTCTGTTAGGTCCATATCATTTCTGTCCTTTATTGTGCCTATCTTTGCATGAAATGTTCCCTTGGTATCTCTAATTTTCTTGAAGAGATCTCTAGTCTTTCCCATTCTGTTGTTTTCCTCTATTTCTTTGCATTGATGGCTGAGGAAGGCTTTCTTATCTCTTCTTGCTATTCTTTGGAACTCTGCATTCAGATGCTTATATCTTTCCTTTTCTCCTTTGCAATGGGCATATAACCAAGGAGTACCCAACCATTCTTATTAAATGCAAAACGCACAAGATCCATATTATTTAAAAAGGACCAAATCTGAGAATTGTGTTGAAATTTTAAGAAAGAGATACTTTCATTCACCAATGCTGCTAAGGTCATAGAGTATATTTCTATATGAATTGACAGAGTTCACAGAGTGGAGGAGACCTCCCTAGAAATGAATCCAATGTAGAGACTATCCAAGAAATGGAGAGAAAGGAACCAAGTCCTAAGGACATATCTGACATATTGATAAATCAGGGCTGCGTGAACAAATAATTTTCACAAAACAGGACACCTGGGATTTAGGAATCCTTTCTAATACAGGAATAAGCACTATGTGTTACAGAATCTAAAACTGCAAATTGTAGAATCTAAAATCTGAATTGGCTAACATAAGTAGAAAGCCACAATATTATTCTGTTTTGTCTTGAGAATAGGAACAACATTTATGTGGTAATAAACTAATTTATTGAATTACTTTCTAAATTTGGGGGGACTCGCATGCTTTTAAATTTTGGAGCTTCATCAGATCTGGTTAAAAAATTCTTGGATATAAGTATATATTTACTTTTTCTTGTATATATATCTTGTGTGCTTAGTCACTCAGTCGTGTCCAACTCTTTGTCACCTCGTGGACTGTAGCCTGCTGGGATTCTTTGTCCATGGGAATCTCCAGACAAGACTATTGGAGTGGGTTGCCATGCACTCCTCCAGGGGATCTTCCCAACCCAGGGATCGAACCCAGGTCTCCTGCACTGCAGGTGGATTCTTTAGCGCCTCAACCACCAGGGAAGTCCTATATGTATGTATGTAAATATATGTATTTCTATATTTATAAATTATTTATGTGTATATATGTATGTAAATCATATATATAGATATATAATGTAAATTTACTTTTGACTAGAAAACACATTCACATAGTCCAAAATTCAAAAAGGATACCATTTTTTTCCAGGAAGATTTATCTTCCACTCTTAGTCTTCAGCCATCCAGAGCCCACTAATCTTACCAATTTATTTCATAACCTTCTACAGATGTTATATGTATATACTAGAAACACATACATATCTATTTATCTCTGTGTGTATATATATACACACATATATATATACACACACACACACGGGGTAGTTTTTCTTTTCTTCTATACATACAGGATAACATGGTATAATACTGTTCTCCAGCTTGCCTTCTTAAAATTACCATGTATTTGTATGTAATGAGTTCCCTCATTCTTTTGTGTGCTTACACAGTATTTCATATTATGGCTATATCATAATAAAGTTAATCAGTGCTATATTCTTACTCTTTCACTATTACAAACAGAAATGAAATTAATAATCTTACACTATATGCATATGTACCTATAAGATAATTTTGAGTATTCAGAATTACTGAGCTAAAAGAGATACTCAATTATAATTTTGAATTATGCTACCAAATTTTCCTGTGTGGAGATTCCATTCACACATCCACTTAAAAGTGAGTATCTCCACCGTATGACCATGCATTCTCTACTTCAAAATGCCTTTAGTACAGATCCACAAGGTAAACAAAAGCTCTGCCTGAAGTTCACCTTCTTAAACTCACAGCGATTTTTAAAATTTCTTTCTGCCTGGTATCAATAATTGAATAGCTGAGAGGAAAAATATCCCAACAAATGCCTAGCTCAGTATTGAGTTAGCTTTGCTCTTAGCCCTACTCTGATGCTGTGATCAATTCCAATTACTAATCCCATTATTTGTTTTGTCACTAAATCAAACCTGATTCAAGGTTGTGATCAAACCCCAAACTAACCTAAATTACTGGACTATATCCAAGATATAAGCTAGCTCATTCAAAGGAGAAATTAGGACTTGGTACTTAGTTTGGCTGTTTTAGAAATGAAATTATATTAACTCAAATAGGGACAAGTAATGATTCAGATGATTCAGAATAATAAAATAAATCAGAGACTGTACTTAATCAGATATTGGCCAACATATCAATTAACGATGAAAACTAAACTTTATCAAGAACTATTAGTGGCAACTATTTGAGTTCTTTCTTTTTGGTGAAGAGAACCATTCAGAAACCACATTATAGAGCAAAAGATTCATTGTTTAGTATAAAGTTAGAAAAAAAAAAGTAGCAATTAGATTCTCTCAAAGTATCCTTTATATCAAGCTCTGGTGTATATACAAAGACACACAAATCATTTACAAACCAAGCACTTTCTCCTTTGAACAGTGCTAGAGTGCCACCATCAGAGAAGGCAATGTCAACCCACTCCAGCACTCTTGCCTGGAAAATCCCATGGGCGGAGGAGCCTGGTAAGCTGCAGTCCATGGGGTCGCTAAGAGTCGGACATGGCGGAGCGACTTCACTTTCACTTTTCACTCTCATGCCTTGGAGAAGGAAATGGCAACCCACTCCAGTGTTCTTGCCTGGAGAATCCCAGGGACAGGGGAGCCTAGTGGGCTGCAGTCTATGGGGTCGCACAGAGTCGGACACGACTGAAGTGACTTAGCAGCAGCAGCAGAGTGCCACCATAGTGACAAAACCCATATCCTCTCATTCATTTAAAGTAATTTAAAAATCAACTACCAAAAGCACAATGACTTCATTCCAGATACACTGCAACATAATTTAAGACAGAAATGGCTAATCTTATTAACAATATATTTTTTAAACCAGGCTATTTATGTTGATGGTGGCACTGGTGACCTCAACAATGACTAAGCTTATTTTGGTTCAGTTTTAGGAAAGTACAGATTCAACTCATGTATCCCAATTATGGAAGTTCATGATATTTGAACCATAAAGATCCCATGTCATTTCCCCCAAATTACTGTATACATATTAAAAAACTGTGTTTCTGTTTTTATCTACTATTTCTCCCAAGGAAAGAAATTCTGTCCCTGATCCTAATCTCTAAAGCTGATTCAAACCAACTAGTGCTGGATTTCCTTATGTCTTGAGTCTCCACTATCCTTCAATCTGTTTATCTTCCTGAACATTCTTGGTATGTTCTTCTGCTGCCACAAAGTGAAATTTTGGTCTTATTTCATTAACAAGATTTAATAAGCAGCACTGATAAGAAAGCATTCCTCAGTGATCAGTGCAAATAGAGGAATGGGAAAACCAATAGAATGGGAAAGACTAGATCTCTTCAAGAAAATTACAGACACCAAGGGAACATTTCGTGCAAAGATGGGCACAATAAAGGACAGAAATGGTATGGACCTAACAGAAGCAGAAGATACGTAAGAAGAGGGGGCAAGAATACACAGAAGAATGGTACAAAAAAGATCTTCATGACCCAGATAACCACAATGGTGTGATCACTCACCTAGAGCCAGACATCCTGGAATGTGAAGTCAAGTAGGCCTTAGGAAGTGTCACTATGAACAAAGCTAGTGGAGGTGATGGAATTCCAGTTGAGCTATTTCAAATCCTAAAAGATGATGCTGTGAAAGTGCTGCACTCAATATACCAGCACATTTGGAAAACTCAGCAGTGGCCACAGGACTGGAAAAGACCAGTTTTCATTCCAATCCCAAAGAAAGGCAATGCCAAAGAATGCTCAAATTCCTGCACAATTGCACTCATCTCACATGCTAGTAAAGTAATACTTAAAATTCTCCAAGCCAGGCTTCAACAATACATGAACTGTGAACTTCGAGATGTTCAAGCTGGTTTTAGAAAAAGGCAAAGGAATCAGAGATCAAACCACCAACATCCATTGGATCATCAAAAAAGCAAGAGAGTTCTAGAAAAATATCTACTTCTGCTTTATTGACTATGCCAAAGCCTTTGATTGTGTGGATGACAACAAACAGTCGAAAATTCTTCAAGAGATGGGAATACTAGACCACCTGACCTGCCTCTTGAGAAATCTGTATCAAGTCAGGAAGCAACAGTTAGAGCAGACTGGTTCCAAATAGGAAAAGGAGTACGTCAAGGCTGTATATTGTCACCCTGCTTATTTAACTTATATGCAGAGTACATCATGAGAAACGCTGGGCTGGATGAAGCACAAGCTGGAATCAAGATGGCTGGGAGAAATATCAATAACCTCAGATATGCAAATGATACCACCCTTATGGCAGAAAGTGAAGAGGAACTCAAATGCCTCTTGATGAAAGTGAAAGAGGAGAGTGAAAAATTTGGCTTAAACCTCAACATTCAGAAAACTAAGATCATTTCATCCGGTCCCATCACTTCATGGCAAATAGATGGGGAAACAGTGGAAACAGTGGCTGACTTTATTTTTTTAGGGTCCAAATCACTGCAGATGGTGACTGCATCCATGAAATAAAAGGATGCTCACTCCTTGGAAGGAAAATTATGACTACCCTAGACTGCACATTAAAAAGCAGAGACACTACTTTGCCCACAAAGGTCTGTCTAGTCAAGACTATGTTTTATGGATGTGATAGTTGGACTATAAAGAAAGCTAAGTACCAAAGAACTGATGCTTTTGAATTGTGGTGTTGGAAAAGGCTCTTGAGAGTCCCTTGGATTGCAAGGAGATTAGTCCTGAGTGTTCATTGGAAGGACTGATATTGAAGCTGAATCTCCAGTACTTTGGCCATCTGATGAGAAGAACTGGGCCATTTGAAAAGACCCTGATGTTGGGAAAGATTGAAGGTAGGAGGAAAAGGGGATGACAGGATGAGATGGTTGAATGGCATCACCAACTCAATGGACATGAGTTTGGGTAAACTCTGGAAGTTGGTGATGGACAGGGAGGCCTGGCGTGCTGCAGTCCATGGGGTTGCAAAGAGTTGGACATGACTGAGTGACTGAACTGAACTGAACTAATAATCTACTACAAACCAGATTTGTGATGTATGTTCAGTAAAAGTCCCTGCCTCAGGTTATCTTAAATTCATTAGAGGAGATAAGCCATTGTGAAAAGTACAAACTAGAAAAAAGGAATTCATAAGTAAGCAGATAGAGAATCAAACAAATAAAAATCCAACTATCTAAGATAATCACTGATTAATATGTATGTTCCTTTCTGAGTCTTTTTCTGTGAGATGTAACTGATTGGAATTCATGTACATTATATATTCTAAATTTTGCCGAGAACTACATTCTCAGGACTTTTCTTGTATCAAATATTTTTCTTCAATGTACTTTATGACGAGCACATAAAACACTATCACATTATACACTTTATACATTGGCCAAGCTCCTAATTTTTGACA
The DNA here is from genome assembly GCF_029378745.1 of Bos indicus. NCBI lineage: Eukaryota > Metazoa > Chordata > Mammalia > Artiodactyla > Bovidae > Bos > Bos indicus. Next base: position 34,650,964 of record NC_091765.1, read on the forward strand.
TTTTTGCATTTTCATTTTTTCTTTACAATTAATGCTGTGATGATACTCTTCAAACAAATCTTTGGTTATTTCTTCTAATAAGTTTATAGAATTGTATAGTCACAGTTAAACAACATGCATATAATTGGCTAACTTCACATGCATTATCAAATTTTCCTTCAAGGCTAAAGTACTAATTTTTCTCCTATTTGATAAGTTTGAGAGTTCTAAATTTATTGTACTTTCTATAAGTAAAAGTCACTCAGCCATGTCCAACTCTTTGCGACCACTATTCAGTCCATGGAATTCTGCAGGGAAGAGTAATGGAGTGGGTAGTCTTCCCCTTCTCCAGGGGATCTTCCCAACACAGGAATCAAACTCAGGTCTCCCTCATTGTAGGCAGATTCTTTACCAGCTGAGCCAAAAGGGAGGCCCAAGAATACTGGAGTGGGTAGCCTGTCCCTACTCCAGCAGACCTTCCCGACCCAGGAATTGAACTGGAGTCTCCTGCATTGCAGGCAGATTCTTTACCAACTGAGCTATCAGGGGCTATAGGCATAGAGAAAAATACCAGGTTGTTTACTAATACCTATAACTTACTAGTTGGTTAACTATGGGAGGAGTATATCCTTAAATTTTATTCAAATAAACTTTAAATATATTAAAGCGCTAAATATAAAGACAATGCAAAAGAACCTGAAAGAAAATACAGGTAAACATCTCTCAGTTATAGAATGTGGAGGTCTTTTCTAAATATAAACATTAATAAACCATAAAGTCAAATATCTGTGTCTATGCTTCATTTTCTATACTTAAAACAAAGTTGTAAAGCAAATGACATATTAGAATTGTTGAAATTTGTAGCGAACACTTATTCTTCATTCCTGATGTTTCCTTTCATGTAGAAGGAGCTTTATTAGTGTTATACTCTCAGCTTCTCTGCCTAGCAAAGAAGCATCACTTTTCTGGCTGCTAAATTTGGGATGGATGAACTTGATGTGCTTGGCTCAGCTCATTCCTCTTTCTTTTGCTAGCTGGATCACATGCAGAGAACATGTGTTCTGTTCCACAGCTCTGCAGTAGGCTTTTTAACTGCTAAATTCTGAGTAAGAGCTTTAAGCCTCAGATCCTAAGAGTTTTATCCTGAAAGGTTGTCTGCAGCTTATGGAGACTTTCCCCAGGGGCAGGAGTTATTTTTACATTGTTATGAGTCTTAAGTGATAGTTTTTGGGATGAATGGACCTCAACAAAGCCTTTGGATGCCAGAAACATCAGAAAGACAATGGCCTTGAATAGACTTGGTCAAAACACAGATGCCAGGGCCTCAGGAGCTGCTGGTTGACTTTGAACTATACAGAGCAGCTTTTCATGAGCAGATTTGGCTGGTATAGTATTGAACTAGAAGAAAAAAGTGCCTTTCCATTCTTGGACTTCTTCAGTTTGGGTACGAGAATGTTAGCAGCTTTCAAATTAAAAGCTGAATTCTGTGTTTGCTATAGCATGCTAGTAAGCTTCTAGCTTTAAATTCTGCATGTCAGGCCTAGCTCTTAAAACTTGATACACTGCATAATGTAATAGGCTTCTAGAATAGCTTCCAATGATGCCTGCTTGCTTGCATTTGCACTGTTGTATAATTCTCTTGCCTTGAGTGTGGGTTGGATTTGGTAACTCAGCAAATGTGGCAATGCCAGGTTAAAAGAGATTGCATAAAGGCAAGCAAAGAAGGTGCAAGACTGCTTGGAAGGTGACTGTAATATGTTGACAGCTTATGGTGGTTGGGACAAGGTTTCATCAGTACAGATGGTGAAAACTGATTTAAGAGTGTGTATATATATATGTATATATATATATGCTAGAATAACAGAATTTCCTGATTGTTCAGATATGGGCTAGAAGAGAAATAGAGGAGACAAGGTTGATTTTTAAGGTTAGGTCTAAATCAATGTAAGGACTAAGTAGGAATTTACAGGCATAGGAAATATTGCAGGAGTAACACATTTGAAGTAAAAAAAAAAAAAATATATATATATATATATATATATATATATATATATATATATATATCCAACAGTTTAGTTTGTTCAAGTTAAGTTTAAATTTTAGTCAGATATGGGAGTGGAAATGTCAGGTAAGCACTTGGATGCACTGCCTGAGATAGGATGGAGAAGAAGATTATGAAAAAAATCAGTTCAAGGAGCTGAAAGGTGAGGGAACAATTTGGATAAATAAGAAACATTTCAGGAGCAATACTGGAAATCATGAAAATGAGTAAGAATCTATAATCTTTGAAGACTAGGGGAAGTATATGATGGAGGTCTAAGAAGACTACAATGAAGAGGGGTAACAAGCAGAATAGTCTGATGGGCTTCAAGCTTTGAACATTAGTGAAGCAGGAAAGATGCCGGTCAGAAAACTATGAAGAACAAGGACAACTGCTTTTTCTCTGGACTCCATACCATCAGGATGTGATCGTGAAAATCACCACCGCATAGCTTATGCTACCTGGAAACCAAAATGACCTCACCTAAATTATTCTGTTACTATCCTTCTCAAAGAAGAAAAGAAGTTTTGCATCTTCCTGTAGCCAATACATGTAGAACCAACTTAACCAATTTATAACAAAGGAAAACCAAAAAAAAAAAAAAAAAGAAAGGTAATGAGCAGAATAAGCACATCTACTTCAACTTTATACCCACTGTCTATTTTGCTTAGAAAATTTCAGCTGTATTATATACTGTAATCTTTATGAGGATCACAGAGTTTACCTCTGGTTTCACACTGTCTAAATGCCCTCAAATTATCAAGAAATCTTGTAGTATTAACCAAAATCTGTCCATTCCTGATAGCTAAATCCTGATCAGCAATGCGTCAGTTCCACTACTACACACCAATCACAACAATTACAGGAAACTTCTGGTTTTCATTTATTTTCAAAGAATTTAATTCAAAACATGAAAAAGACAATTTTGAGGTGGGACATGTGACGGTGTGAAGGAGTTACCTTGCCAGATCAGATCAGATCAGATCAGTTGCTCAGTCGTGTCCGACTCTTTACGACCCCATAAATTGCAGCACGCCAGGCCTCGCTATCCAACACCAACTCCCGGAGTTCACCCAGACTCACGTCCATCGAGTCAGTGATGCCACCCAGCCATCTCATCCTCTGTCGTCCCCGTCTCTTCCTGCCCCCAATCCCTCCCAGCATCAGAGTCTTTTCCAAAGAGTCAACGCTTCGCATGAGGTGGCCAAAATACTGGAGTTTCAGCTTTAGCATCATTCCTTCCAAAGAAATCCCAGGGCTGATCTCCTTCAGAATGGACTGGTTGCATCTCCTTGCAGTCCAAGGGATTCCCAGGAGTCTTCTCCAACACCACAGTTCAAAAGCATCAATTCTTCAGCGCTCAGCCTTCTTCACAGTCCAACTCTCACATCCATACATGACCACAGGAAAAACCATAGCCTTGACTAGATGAACCTTTGTTGGCAAAGTAATGTCTCTGCTTTTGAATATGCTATCTAGGTTGGTCATAACTTTCCTTCCAAGGAGTAAGCGTCTTTTAACTTCACCGCTGCAGTCACCATCTGTAGTGATTTTGGAGCCCAGAAAAATAAAGTCTGACACTGTTTCCACTGTTTCCCATCTATTTCCCATGAAGTGATGGGACTGGATGCCATGATCTTTGTTTTCTGAATGTTGAGCTTTAAGCCAACTTTGTCACTCTCCACTTTCACTTTCATCAAGAGGCATTTTAGTTCCTCTTCACTTTCTGCCATAAGGGTGGTATCATCTGCATATCTGAGGTTATTAATATTTCTCCCGGCAATCTTGATCCCAGCTTGTGTTTCTTCATACAGCCTTGACGTATTCCTTTTCCTATTTGGAACCAGTCTGTTGTTCCACATCCAGTTCAAACTGTTGCTTCCTGACCTGCATACAAATTTCTCAAGAGGCAGGTCAGGTGGTCTGCTATTTGCACCTCTTTCAGAATTGCCCACAGTTTATTGTGATCCACACAGTCAAAGGCTTTGGCATAGTCAATAAAGCAGAAATAGATGTTTTTCTGGAACTCTCTTGCTTTTTCCATGATCTAGTGGATGTTGGCAATTTGATCTCTGGTTCCTCTGATTTTCTAAAACCAGCTTGAACATCAGGAGGTTCATAGTTCACATATTGCTGAAGCCTGGCTTGGAGAATTTTGAGCATTACTTTACTAGCGTATGAGATGAGTGCAATTGTGCGGTAGTTTTAGCATTCTTTGGCATTGCCTTTCTTTGGGATTGGAATGAAAACTGACCTTTTCCAGTCCTGTGGCCACTGCTGAGTTTTCCAAACTTGCTGGCATATTGAGTGTAGCACTTTCACAGCATCATCTTTCAGGATTTGGAATAGATCAACTGGAATTTTATCACCTCCACTAATTTTGTTCGTAGTGATGCTTTCTAAGGCCCACTTAACTTCACATTCCAGGATGTCTGGCTCTAGGTCAGTGATCACACCATCGTGATTATCTGGATCGTGAAGGTCTTTTTTGTACCTTGCCAGGGCACCCTTTAATTATTTTCATCTCTTCCTGGAAGCATGAACAGCCCATCAAAGTAGCCTAAAAAATGTTTTAAACTGATATTGTTGCAGGGAGGAAGCCAAGTCTGACTCCATGTTGGGAACTGTTTCTTTCACTTGCTTTTTGTTGCTTTTATTATTATAATCATACGTAATAGCTTGCCTCAGAGGACCCTGACCCTCTGCCTGATTATAAACTAAAGTGCCTTTGTTCAGCTCCTAGAGAGATAATCTGATATGCCCACCTTTGGATAAAAGAAATTAACACACCCCTTCCAAAGGATGACCATTCCTTTGGAGATGTTTTGCAAGACTGAAGACCCTTTCACTTTACTTCCCCACTGCCTCTCCCTTTCTATTCTGTCTTTTTACTTTAGTTCCTCATTGCTTCTTTTTCTCTGATCTTTAAAAGAAACTAGCACCCAGAACCTAAGAAGATGGTTATTTTGATGCACTAGCCTGACATCTTGGTCTGCCAGCTCCCGAATTAAAGTCTCTTCCCTGCCTCAACACCTCATTTCTCAGATTCATTGGCCTATCGTGTAGTGAACAGAATGAGCCTGAACTCAATAACAGTATCTTCTGAACAGTCAGTAGCCACAGAATGAAACATTATCTTAACATAAGCAGAATCTCTGGTAAATACAGCTTCCATTGATCCTTCTCCTAGAATTTTTCCTATTTTGGAAAAGATTGACCCTCAGCACAAGAAGAGTGATCATAAAGAAGGCTGAGCACCAAAGAATTGATGCCTTTGAACTGTGCTGTTGGAGAAGACTCTTCAGAGTCCCTTGGACAGCAAGGAGATCAAACCAGTCAATCCTAAAGGAAATCAACCCTGAATATTCATTGGAAGGACTGATGCTGAAGCTGAAGCTCCAATACTTTGGCCACCTGATGTGAAGAGCTGACTCATTAGAAAAGACCCTGACACTGGGAAAGATTGAAGGCAGGAGAAGGGGACGGCAGAGGATGAGATGGTTGTTTGGCATCACTGACTCAATGGACATGAGTTTGAGCAAGATCCAGGAGATGGTGAAGAACACGGAAGCCTGGTGTGCTGCAGTCCATGGGGTCACAAAGAGTTGAACACGCTGAGCGACAGAACAACAAGACCTGTCAGTCCTAAATCAGTAAGGTGTTTTCCTCCCAAAACTTCCTAAATTTGCATTCATTTACACAATATTTCTTTCACATTGATAGTTTGAAATTGGCCACAGGGAATGATTATTTTACACCACAGAAATTGGCAAATGTTACAAATTCAGGCATTTTTATTTGGAGAGCTGATTATTAACTACTGACCTTCACAGAACTGTACATATTCAATATCCCGACATACACTGCATACAGTTAGCTACACAGGACCTCAACAGAGACTAGATGAAGCTTCACTTCCATTTATTTGTTTAATTTCTTCACTTTCTAGAAGGAAACAATCACAAAATATAAGAATGGGGCTTGTTTTGCAAAATTTCATTTTCTGTGCTTTCATCTCTTATCAAAGTGAAAACCTATTAAAATCCTTGCCTGTACTATTATATTTTAAGAGGTGCCCCTAACTCAGTCTCCCCACTTGCCATACCATAACATCAAATTGATCTTTCTGAAACACGGTTTTTCATGTGTTTCCTTTTCTGAAAGACAGCATTTCACTTAGGCCATGAATGAATTCCATGGTCTTTCAACAGGCATTCAGGCCCTCTAACTGAGAACAATCTTCGGTTTTAATTCCCTCACCTTTACAACTCTCAGAAAAGTTATCATACTTTTTTACAACAATCCTTTTTAAACATAATTCCCATCTTGACACTTGCTTACATTAATTGTCTCCCCCTAAACATTTGGAAATCCCCTTCTCCAGTAACTCTATTGTCAAAAACTCATTTGCATTAGAAATTAAGCTCAAATGTGCACTCCTTCAAGAAAACTTCTCTACTGCCTTTAGAAGTTAGCAATGCTGCAAATATCTAAACTTCTGTACTGTATTATTTGTGCCTCTTTGGGGATCTTAAAATATTTTAACTTACCACATTCGGGGTGTGTGTGTACATATCTCTTTCCCTGTCAGATTTCACAGTCCCTGTGGAAGTGTACTTTTACACATGTGCTCCTCTGAGTACAGAGGAAAAAGACTTTCATATAGCAGCTATCAGAAAACAAAAATCCATAATCAATTTTCTACTTTTATACTCCTTTATAAAAAGCCCTTTAGCTTGCCTCATTTGCAACTAATATTGAGAATCATTAGGTTAAATGATCCCAAAGGAAAAGAAGTGCAAGGAGCCTTGATATATAGGAAAGAATAGAAGGAAAAATCAAGGGAGAAGGGGAAGGATACGCCCAACTGAATGCAGAGCTCCAGAGAATAGCAACTAGAGATAAGAAGGCCTTCTTAAATGAACACTGCAAAGAAGTAGAGGAAACAACAGAATGGGGAAGAATAGAGGTCTCTTCAAGAAAATTTGAGATATCAAGGGAATATTTCATCCAAGGATGGGCAAAATAAAGAACAGAAACATTAAGGAGCTAACAGACACAGAGACACTAAAAACAGCTGGCAAGAATACACAGAACTATACAAAAAAGGTCTTAATGACCCAGATAACCACAATGGTGTGGTCACTCACCTAGAGCCAGACATATACTGGAGTCTGAAGTCCACTGGACATTAGGAAGCATTACTGCAAACAAGGATATTAGTAGCGACAGAATTCCAGCTAAGCTATATAATATTCTAAAAGATGATGCTGTGAAAGTGTTGCACTCAATATGCAAGCAAATTTGGAAAACTCAGCAGTGGCCACAGAATTGGAAAGGCTAGTTTTCATTCCAATCCCCAAAACGGGCAGTGCCAAAGAATATACAAACTACCATACAATTGTGCCCATTTTGCATGTTAGTAAGATTATGCTCAAAATCCTTCAAGCTAGGCTTCAAACGTATGTGAACTGAGAACTTCCAGATGTACAAGCTACATTTAGAAAGGGCAGAGGAACTAGAAATTGAATTGCCAACACCCCTTGGATCATAGTGAAAGCACGGGAATTCCAGAAAAACATCTACTTCTGCTTCATGGACTATGTGAAAGCCTTTGACTTGTGGATCACAACAACTGTGGACAATTCTTAAAGAGATGGGGATACCAGACCAGCTTACCTGCCTCCTGAAAAACCTGTATGCAAGTGAACAAGTAACCCAAAAGTTAGGATTTTACATGGAACAATGGACTGGTTCAAAATTGGGAAAGGGGTATGAAAAGACTGTACATTGTCACCCTGTTCATTTAATTTATATGCGGAGTACATCATGTGAAATGCTGGGCTGGGTGAAGCACAAGCTGGAATCAAGGTTAGCAGAAGAAATATCAACAAGCTCAGATACACAGATGATGCCACTCTAATGGCAGAAAGTGAAGGGGAACTAAAAGCCTCTTGATGTGGATGAATGAGGAGAGTGAAAAACCTGGCTTAAAATCCAACATTCAGAAAACTAAGATCATGGCATGTGGTCTCATCACTTCATAGCAAATAGATGGGGACACAGTGGAAGCAGTGACAGCTTTTATTTTCTTAGGCTTTAAAATCACTCAGGATGGAGACTGCAGCCATGAAATTAAAAGGTGCTTGCTCCTTGGAAGAAAAGTTCACTCTCCTCTTTCACTTTCATCAAGAGGCTTTTGAGTTCCTCTTCACTTTCTGCCATAAGGGTGGTGTCATCTGCATATCTGATGTTATTGATATTTCTCCCGGCAATCTTGATTCCAGCTTGTGCTTCTTCCAGCCCAACATTTCTCGTGATGTACTCTGCATATAAGTTAAATAAGCAGGGTGACAATATACAGCCTTGATGCACTCCTTTTCCTATTTGGAACCAGTCTGTTGTTCCATGTCCAGTTCTAACTGTTGCTTCCTGACCTGCATATAAGTTTCTCAAGAAGCGGGTCAGGTGGTCTGGTATTCCCATCTCTTTCAGAAAAGTGTATAAAGATAAAAAATTCTGGATTAGCAAAAAAAGAAGGCAAAAACAAAATAACACATTTTTGCCAATTCTGGCCCTCTCCTTACATTCCTTTGAAAGCATAAGAAGGCAACATTAGTAAAGAATACATTATATTGGTAAATCGTAGCTCATTGGCATTCAGATTTGGTAGTATAGTAAATGATTTCTAAACATCTTTTCTTCTCCATAAAATTTAGGATTGTAGCCAGCTTTTTAAGAATGCAGTGTTTAAACTGGTTTCATAAATTAAACCACATACATAAACACACATGCATGCACACACCCACACACACAGACGTATCATGCAGTGAGAAAGTACCCAATATCCTGGCTTAATGGAGCTTTTTATATTGAAGGGAACATTTGGTGGAGATTGCCACATTTAATAAACTCTGACTCTTTGTAAGACTGAAAAAAAATTTTTAGAGTTAATCCCAGCTCTTAAGGAAACAAACCAGACAAACATGAAGCCATTTTCCATACCCTCAAAGAATAGAACATTTTGAACCATTAAGTTTCTTTAGGGCACAAAACAATCCACTGGCATTAAAAGCTGGGATGGTGACTGACCTTTTCTCTCAATTAAGCAGGGAAAGTTACCATCATACTGCAAACTAAGTAAAGTAGCTGGCCAGCCATCATTAAGTGACTGCACACTCAATTTCTACAACTTTTTGAATATAAGGATTCAAGAAAAAGCTCATAACACAAATAGAATTTTTCTACCAGAAAAAAACAAATAAGTTACACTTTTAATCGGTAAAATTTGAAGACTTCAACTTTGGTTCAATAAAACTGAGGATTATTATTATACATCAAGTGGTTACTAAAGTACCTAATTCATGATAGATGCTCGATAATTATTACTATTTCTACTCGGTAAGAACAATTTGGAAACAAATTGGGATTTATTTGAAATTGTCTAACTCCTAGTCCAGTGTTCTTACCTACCACACTAGCTGTTACTCTCTTTCAGTTCAGTTGTCTTGGTTAAGGTTATTAGAGCAAATATGAGTTTCTAAATTGCCATGGCACTTTCATTGTCATATAAGGACTCTTTGCAGAATTTTTAACATGTATGCCTTTTTTTCCTGACAACTAAATTATATAATGAAAGATAGGAATTTACCTTCTTTCCTTCCCTCTCCTCCACTTTCTTCCCCTCCCACCTTTCTTGCTTTTCATTCCCTTCCTCCCTTCCCTTCTAAAGCAGTATTGTACAGGACATGTATTAGACACTTCAGGAATGAATTGGCTTTGGTGTCTGTTTGGCAGCATAACTTCAGAGTATCACAAAAATTAGACAATTTAGGAATAATTTAGATTTATACCTTACTTTATAGAAGATTGGAACCTGGAGATTTTTCAGAGGTAGCACAAAGGTAAGTTGCAAAATATGACAAAAACCAAGCCTTACAGCTGATAGTCAACTGAACAGTGAACTATTGATAGTCAAGCATTCAAGTGTATCCCCACCTCTGTTTTTATGACTTGTTCATAAATTTTTTATCACATCAATGAATTTTTCTCTAGACAGATCCCATCCTGTTAATGAGTTTCCTTTCTGGAATGAAATAGAAATAGAGTTTTCAATTACTTACATTTCTTCAGAATCTAGAAAATCCAACTTTAACTTGTAACTGGGAAACAGCAAATGGGGGTAAAATTATTTTAAAGTATAATTGCAAAACATGTTTCACATCTCTAAAATGAAGATAATGTCTTAACATTTGTTATTGTTTTTATCTTATTGAGATTTTTATGCAGATTAAATATGTTTACATATATAAGGCTCTAGTCTTAGATCAGTAACTATCATTTAGTTACTAACAAATGTTAACTATCTTTTAATAGATAATTTGAAGACTCAGGCTACTGTGAAGTAGAATAATATTTAATGAACCCATCCTCATCATTGACCTCATGCCTAGAAGTTCCACTCTATCGAGCATTAACTCTGAGTCTGACATTATAAAGCTGTGCCCATATTTCTAACATAGTATTATTTTCTAGTACAGTATTAATTTCTTTAATCCCCTTCTACAAATAGGCATATTTAGAAAGAATTAAAAACATCCATTTAAAATAAGAAAAGTAGAAATAACTTTAACAGTCAATAGGTCATCTATTACATTTGAATGGAAAATGAATAAAATAAAATATACCACTTAGTTTTAAGCTGAATTTGATACTGTTATAGTTGATCCTACTGTATGGTATTTGGTTAAAGGGCTAAAAGAAAGTAAAATAATTTTGTAATTTATGGTTAACTGTGTTACAGTCTTGATGCACCTACTGAAGTTTAGGTAATTAGCTAAACTATTACCTAGTTTAGCTAATGTAATGTGTTTGAGGCACCACACTACCCTTATTATGATAGCTAACTGAAAGAGTTAAAAGTTATTGGTCATTCATAAAGTAGAAATAATTCTTCAAAATTAACAAGCTATTTAACAAGTTATGAATCGTTATGAAATATTTCATAATGAACTTCAGTATAACTGAAGTTCTCATTTCAATTTCAAAATTTCTTTTAAAAGTTCTATATTAAATAGATATTATTGTAAAATCTGTTATACATAACCCACCTTATTAATTTGAGTATATTGAATCACCTTTCATTCTAATTTATGATAGGAATATCATTGTAAGCATCAATTACTCTCTGCTTTGTTATCGTGGAACCGCAACTTGAATTACTGCCACACTGTCAAGTGTCACTTCATGTTACTGCCATCACTATGCCTCTAAGCAAATCTCTCTCCTAAATTCATTACTTTTAATCCTGGGTTTTCAAAACTTATTTGACCATGCACCATTTTTCATATTGCAATGCATAAATAGACACAATGAGGAAGTCATGAAATAAAATGTACTCTAAGATTACAGTAGATGCCCCCAAAGTATTTGAGATTAGAAATGATTAAATGATTGGCATTTGATTATCATACTAAAAAAAAAACATTTAGCAATCTAATAAAGACATGTAAAACTGTAAGTCAAGGCACATTAGACCAGCAATTGGACAGGTAGTTAGCAAAGCTATGAATCAAAGAAAAAATGAAATAACTGTTTAAAGTTTTATGTAATTTAGCTTTCAACTTCATGATGGGATTTTCAAATGAAGAGTACTTTCTTAAATCAGATTTTTCATGATCACAAGAACTCTATAAATGAGTTTGGTATTTTTCATATATATTTAAAAATGAATTGTAAAAGGATAACTAATCACAAATTTTTATTATTAAAATTTTCTTATCAAAAGTTGTTAATCACTTACTAAGGATCTACCATATCTCAGGCACTGCACTGAGCCTATATTTAACACTCAAGGCAACCATATGAGGTAATGGAAGATTATAACTTCTATTTTTTAGATGAAGTAATTGAGACTTTGAGCAGTTAAGTATATACTTAAAAGTTACTCATCAAGTAACCAACTTGTACTTATCTCTCTTGAGGTGCCTCAGAATCTGAAAGCACAACTGATTTATCAAATAGTAATTTGTAAATATTTACCTGTAGAAAGAAGATAATTCATTCAAAGTGTTTAAAAGTTTCACATATGCATCAATTAAATTGGCCTATCATAAATTTTCTTTGTCTCAGCATGTGTGTGTGCTCAATCCTTCAATCGTGTCAGACTCTCTGTGACCCCATGTACTGGACCTCACCAGGTTCCTCTGTCCATGGGATTCTTCAGGTAAGAATAATGGAGTGGAATGCCATTCCCTTCTCCAGGGGATCTTCCTGATCCAGTGATCAAACCTGCATCTCTTACATCTACCTGCAGTGGCAGGCAGATTCTTTATCACTAGTGCCACCTGGGAAGCCCAAAGAGGACCCAGATATTCTTATTAATATGTGTGTGGTTTGCATGTTGCCTCTAGACAGAGTTGAAAACATAGATTAATGTTTTCTCTACCTCTGCCCTTTTATATTTGGGGTTATATTACCATCTCAGAAAAATGTACCCTAAAAATCTGTGCCCTTAATTGTAAAGAAATGCTTATGATGTTAAAACTTTCTTAGTTTCTTTTAATAAAACTCAGCATCAACAAGGCCATCTTAACAAAGATGAGTGACGTTGGGGATGGTCTGGGGAGCTGGATCAGAGTTAGATCCCAAGAGTGTCTAAAACATATTTCTGCCCCTTGCTTTGCTGATTTGCAGAAATATACTACCTTATAGCATGACTAGATCTGATAGATAGAGTGCCTGATGAACTATGGAATGAGGTACGTGACACTGTACAGGAGACAGGGATCAAGACCATTCCCATAGAAAAGAAATGCAAAAAAGCAAAATGGCTGTCTGGGGAGGCCTTACAAATAGCTGTGAAAAGAAGAGAAGCAAAAAGCGAAGGAGAAGAGGAAAGATATAAACATCTGAATGCAGAGTTTCAAAGAATAGCAAGAAGAGATAAGAAAGCCTTCTTCAGCGATCAATGGAAAGAAACAGAGGAAAACAACAGAATGGGAAAGACTAGGGATCTCTTCAAGAAAATCAGAGACACCAAAGGAACATTTCATGCAAAGATGAGCTCGATAAAGGACAGAAATGCTATGGACCTAACAGAAGCAGAAGATATTAAGACGAGATGGCAAGAATACACAGAAGAACTGTACAAAAAAGATCTTCACGACCCAGATAATCACGATGGTGTGATCACTGACCTACAGCCAGACATCCTGGAATGTGAAGTCAAGTGGGCCTTAGAAAGCATCACTACCAACAAAGCTAGTGGAGGTGATGGAATTCCAGTTGAGCTATTCCAAACCTGAAAGATGATGCTGTGAAAGTGCTGCACTCAATATACCAGCACATTTGGAAACCTCAGCAGTGGCCACAGGACTGGAAAAGGTCAGTTTTCATTCCAATCCCAAAGAAAGGCAATGCCAAAGAATGCTAAAACTACCGCACAATTGCACTCATCTCACACACTAGTAAAGTAATGCTCAAAATGCTCCAAGCCAGGCTTCAGCAATATGTGAACCGTGAACTTCCTGATATTCAAGCTGGTTATAGAAAAGGCAGAGGAACCAGAGATCAAATGGCCAACATCCACTAGATCATGGAAAAAGCAAGAGAGTTCCAGAAAAACATCTATTTCTGCTTTATTGACTATGCCAAAGCCTTTGACTGTGTGGATCACAATAAACTGTGGAAAATTCTGAAAGAGATGGGAATACCAGAACACCTGATCTGCCTCTTGAGAAATCTGTATGCAAGTCAGGAAGCAACAGTTAGAACTGGACATGGAACAACAGACTGGTTCCAAATAGGAAAAGGAGTTCGTCAAGGCTGTATATTGTCACCCTGTTTATTTAACTTGTATGCAGAGTACATCATGAGAAACGCTGGGCTGGAAGAAACACAAGCTGGAATCAAGCTTGCCGGGAGAAATATCAATAACCTCAGATATGCAGATGACACCACCCTTATGGCAGAAAGTGAAGAGGAACTCAAAAGCCTCTTGATGAAAGTGAAAGTGGAGAGTGACAAAGTTGGCTCAAAGCTCAACATTCAAAAAACGAAGATCTTGGCATCCGGTCCCACCACTTCATGGGAAATAGATGGGGAAACAGTGGAAACAGTGTCAGACTTTATTTTTCTGGGCTCCAAAATCACTACAGATGGTGACTGCAGCCATGAAATTAAAAGACGCTTACTCCTTGGAAGGAAAGTTATGACCAACCTAGATAGCATATTCAAAAGCAGAGACATTACTTTGCCAACAAAGGTTTGTCTAGTCAAGGCTATGGTTTTTCCAGTGGTCATGTATGGATGTGAGAGTTGGACTGTGAAGAAGGCTGAGTGCCGAAGAACTGATGCCTTTGAACTGTGGTGTTGGAGAAGACTCTTGAGAGTCCCTTGGACTGCAAGGAGATGCAACCAGTCCATTCTGAAGGAGATCAGCCCTGGGATTTCTTTGGAAGGAATGATGCTAAAGCTGAAACTCCAGTACTTTGGCCACCTCATGTGAAGAGTTGACTCATTGGAAAAGACTCTGATGCTGGGAGGGATTGGTGGCAGGAGGAGAAGGGGATGACAGAGGATGAGATGGGTGGATGGCATCACTGACTCGATGGACGTGAGTCTGAGTGAACTCCGGGAGTTGGTGATGGACAGGGAGGCCTGGCGTGCTGCCATTCATGGGGTTGCAAAGAGTCAGACACGACTGAGTGACTGATCTGATCTGATCTGATCTGTAGCATGAAGTAATCACTTCTCATTGGTGGTCATTTGTCAATTATGAAATATATGCTCTGAAGAATTTTATATTGGATATTAAGATAAGAATTTTAAAAAGCCTCTGTGAAAAATTTACTCAGACCCAAGACCTGTGAAGAAATTATTCCTTTCTATTCCAGACTCATATCGTGTCTGAAAGAACTGAAGTATTTTGCTGCCAGCCCTGGAGAAACACACTGACCAAGAAAATTACAGTCGAGTTGAATCCTATTATAAGGCACATAGGAACCTCACTACATCCAGTTGTGTGCTATTTCTTTAATCAATATTTTCAGTTCCTCACTTATGCATGATAAGTTGCTTCAGTCATTTCCAACTTTGTGGGCCCCCATGGACTGCAGCCTGCCAAGCTCCTCTGTCCATGAGATTCTTCAGGCAAGGACAGTGGAATGGGTTGCCATGCCCTCCTCCATAGCATCTTCTAGACCCAGGGATTAAACCCACATCTCTTACTTCTCCTGCATTGGCGGGTGCGTTCTTTATGACTAATACCACCTGGGAAGCCCTCCTTGCTTATAGAAGTACCCTGATACCAAATCTATTACTAGAAATTAGTTGTCACAAGTAACAGACCCTAAACTGTTTAACTGTTGAAAAAGAGATAAAGCAAGGGAGAGAATGATCCACTTGATTCTTCAAAGATTCATGGTTAATGACCCTCTTGTGTGGTTTGGAAACATTTGGCTAAATGGCTACTCCTTTTGCAAACCGATAAGGAATTTTCAGAACACTGGTATTTTGACTAATTCTTGAAACTTTCAGTTAAGTCCTTCAAGAAAGAGTTATGCCTGGGCTAAAGTTGATGTGTTACTAAGCAAAGAAGGAATAAACTACAATTCTGCTTAAAGAGGCTGTTCATTTCATGAGCTATAATGTTAGCTGATCAACAGTCTAATAATTATGTGGAGCATCAAGGGGTTTGAAAAACCACACTTTTTATCCCAAGCTGTGGATAATGTACAGACAGTGAGAATGGAAATGGAATGGAACATTTGATCAAAGCAAAAGTAAACCCTGTAATTCCAAATTTCCAGCAAACACCTCCAGTTAAATACTCACCTAGAGAAGGAGACAATCTTATCTTTCAAAGATGTATGGATGGGATAAGGTATACATGTGCATTCCCACATCAGGCTATTCTTTCAATTGTCTTCATGGCAGAGGTCATTATAGAATGATGATCAAGAGACTGAGGGAGAGGGTGGATGAGACTGACAGGAAAAATAATGTGATGACCCAGCTCTCTGGCTTGGTTACCAGGCTATGCAATCAAATGAAAACGAGTTAGATTTTTAAGGAAATTGCATTACTAAATGACTCTAAGTCTCATCAACTGTGTATTCCTGTAATTAGACCAATTTTCCAGTCACCAAACTCACTCAATAGGGATCAGATCAGATCAGATCAGTCGCTTAGTCGTGTCCAACTCTTTGCAACCCCATGAATCACAACACGCCAGGCCTCCCTGTCCATCACCAACTCCCGGAGTTCACTCAGACTCACGTCCGTAGAGTCAGTGATGCCATTCAGCCATCTCATCCTCTGTCGTCCCCTTCTCCTCCTGCCTCCAATCCTTCCCAGCATCAGAGTCTTTTCCAGTGAGTCAACTCTTCACATGAGGTGGCCAAAGTACTGCAGTTTCAGCTTGAGCATCATTCCTTCCAAAGAAATCCCAGGGCTGATCTCCTTCAGAATGGACTGGTTGGATCTCCTTGCAGTCCAAGGGACTCCCAAGAGTCTTCCCCAACACTACAGTTCAAAAGTATCAATTCTTCGGCGCTCAGCCTTCTTCACAGTCCAACTCTCACATCCATACATGACCACTGGAAAAACCATAGCCTTGACTAGACGAACCTTTGTTGGCAAAGTAATGTCTCTGCTTTTGAATATGCTATCTAGGTTGGCCATAACTTTCCTTTCAAGGAGTAAGTGTCTTTTAATTTCATGGCTGCAATCACCATCTGCAGTGATTTTGGAGCCCAGAAAAATAAAGTCTGACACTATTTCCACTGTTTCCCCATCTATTTCCCATGAAGTGATGGGACCGGATGCCATGATCTTCATTTTCTGAATGTTGAGCTTTAAGCCAACTTTTTCACTCTCCACTTTCACCTTCATCAAGATAGGGAGGGAGTTGCTAAAACTGTGCAGTCCCAGGATAAGGCATTCTTTCACATGCCCATTCCCCACGTGTCCACTGTCAAAATGAACAAGAAGTTGCCACCAGCATCCCCCATCCCCTAACAAGGAGCTTTCAGAAGCCAAACAAGGAATTTAGTCAACTACTAGAGAATATCCACTATTCATTATTATTTTCCAGGAATAATATTCCAGGTATTCCTGGAACATATTCAACATATTCTTGGAACATATTCAACAAAATGTGTTCCCACGGTGTTCTGTCTTCACCATTTTTTGAAGTAGTTTCTATGGTAATAATCTTTCCTGTTCTCTACCAACAGAAGTTGCTGGCCTGAGGCAAAAAGTGAAAAAGTCTTTAACTAGACTAAAAAGAGTTACATTCCAACTTGATAAAAAGGTCTACACTGAACAGAGAGACCCTGAACTTGAATTTGCTTTAGTATTTAATAATTCTGGGAGTCTTTGTATTGTCTCATTTTAGAGAAGGTATGAAAGGCATTTCCAAAGAGATATGCATGTCCATGCTTATATATGGGAAGAATGTGTGTCTGTATGCTGAGTAGCTAAAAATGTGGCTTAGAGTAGTGTCTCTGATGCCCTAAAATCCATTACATTCCTAAATGAGTAAATGAGTGAAAATTATGCTCTACTTTCTAGTATTCTTTATAGGAATGAGATAATTCTGATAAATCTCCTGGAATTCCTGGGGGGAAGTTTCCTCAATCTTAAGAATGAAATAGAGTCATAAATTTCCTCTCATTAGGATGTGGTTGTGTCTGGAGGTATGGCCTGGAAATGCTGCTACCATCTTGTTACTAGCCTTAAATTGATGCCATTAATTCCTTGGCACTGGATAACAAGACTAATTGTTCTGTGCCTGGAGCTGACCCTACCACAGACTACCATTTTTAGACGTTGCTCGAGTAGGCTCGAGCTGAGATCTTCTGTGACTTCAGATCAGAACATTCTATACTATACAGTAGATTTTCAGTGGATGGAATTGAGTCCAAATGTTTAAAGCAACTGTAACTACCTATCAATTCCTAGAAAAGTAAAAATATTAATAAGTAACTCTAGAAGTGAAAGTGTAGTCACTCAGTTGTGTCCGACTCTTTGCAACCCCATCGACTGTAATCCGCCAGGGTCCTCTGTCTACGAGATTCTCCAGGCAAGAGTGGGTTGCTATTCCCTTTTCCAGGGGATTTTCCCAACCCAGGAATTGAATCAGGGTCTCTTGCATTGCACACAGATTTTTTACCATCTGAGCCACCAAGGAAGCCTTAAAAATATTAATGAATAACTCTAACCTAGCCCATTTTATTGTTTTCTGTTTTTCCCTGGCTCTGAAGTTCTAAACCAAGAAATATACATCTGCCTAAAATAACGAAGAAATATAAAATGTAAACTGTAAAGAAATCACGGGAGATAAAAAATTTCTTCTAGCTCAAAGAATTTATAAACTTGAACGAACATAAGCTTAAACAGTAAAGGGCAAAAATAATAGACGGTATTACTTTTAAAGTGGGTATAGCATGTCGGGCACTATTCTAGTTATATCATTTGATCCTCAAAAGAGAGAGAGATTTATGTTCCATATTTGGAAACAAGGAAATGAAAGCTCAATGAGTTAGAGGAAACATATTCCAAATCTTCTTTCCCAAACACAACACATTTTCCTAAAGAAAATAATTACATCCCCAAATAATGTAAAACAACATATGGTCCTTTGTTACACAAAATGTAACTATGATCAATACTTTTCTAATTTTGACAGTTATAAGACTCTATTTTAAATTTTAGGAGATAATGTGAAGCTGTTCATTCAAAATCTACTTTGTTCATTCAAAGCTCTAACTCAGTTAAACTTGGGCATTCTTCAGAGTACAAACAAAACAAAATGTGACAGGTTGGAGGATCTGGGAAAGCATCCTTTGCATAATTGTTATTAAATGTTGAAAGCTGAGAAATATGTTAGAGGAAAAGACTGAGAAAAGATAGCAATTATTTTGTTCTATTCGTTCTTTCGGTCAAAGAAATGCCTTGCAAGACAATTTCAGACTATTATCAAACATACAATCTTTCATTAATTTATTACTTGAGACATTATATTTTTATTAATTTTAGCAAAACCCCATAGTCTCCATTTTAGGGATGTGCTATTTTTCCATTGATTCAAACAGGTATACTATTTTCAATAATTTAAATATAATTAATCATTGTAGCAGAAAACATTTTTAAATTCGTATATTTGGTGAATGAAAAACAGAAACATTGCCTTCAAAACAATTTAGTTAGAATTTGTCTATTTTAAAATCATTTTCACTGTAAAACTTGTTAATTTCCCCTGAAAGTCTTCTCATAATGAGATTATTTAGCAACTGGTTAAATTCTTAAAATGTCAACTGTAAATGACTCAGATTACTGAAAGCCAGAACATGTCTTTGCTATGTATTAATCAGACTATTATGTATATAAACTTGTGGAAAATATGGATTAACTAAGAGCAATATGATGGCCATTAGGCAAAGCAGTAGCTTACTGTAATTAGATGTTCAAAAATAACCCAATAAAGATTATAATTTATTGGCAAAAAATGAAAAAGAAAATACTTACAAATTTTAATAATGAAAAATTAATTCGAAATTTAAAGCTAGGCTTCCTAGATGGTGCAGTGGTAAAGTATCCACTGCCAATGCAGGAGATGTAAGAGAAGTGGGTTCGATCCCTGGGGTTAGGAAGATCCCTTGGAGTAGGAAATGGCAACCCACTCCAGTGTCCTTGCCTTGAAATTTCCAGACAGAGGAGGCTGGAGGGCTACAGTTCACAGAGTCGCAAAGAGTGGGACATGACTGAGCGACTAAGCATGCGCATACACACACACACACACACACACAACAGTAATTAATAAAGCAAGTTGGGTACAGTAGCACCCATGTAGTTCCCAAGTTCTGAGAGTTTACATAAACCTACATATATTGAAGGCAAAAAGAGCCCTTGACTGTCAGTACACATTACTAGTGCTCACCAATAACCACTTTTTCTGCCCCTTTCCTTTTCCCTTGGTTAAATGGGGCACTGGGACTACACCTGACTGGAGATAAACTGAGATAAAGTGTGTCTCTTCTGGGATAAAGCCCAGAACGGGCATGAGTCCATGTATTTCCCTTTATTGCTATGGTGATCAAGAAGATGCAGCTGCAGGATATATGGTGCCTTCAACAGTCTGGGACCCTGAATGACTTTATGGAACAAAGCTCTGGCTACAAAACTGACATGTTGCAAAGCAAAAAGTAAACTTTTATGTTGGTAGTGGTGGTTGTTAAGTCACTAAGTCATGTCCAACTCTTACAACCCCATGGACTGTAGCCCGCTAGTCTCCTCTGTCCATGGGATTCTCCAGGCAAGAATACTGGAGTGGGTTGCCATTTCCTTCTCCATTTGTTATGTTAAACCACTGAAATTTTGTGATAATTTGAGATTACTGGCACGTAACCTTGGCTATCCTGACTAATACAAATCTCTTGGAGAAATAATTCTCTGTAATCTTAAGAACAAAGAAAATGCCATTCACCAATTCATGTATATACCGTATCTGGTCAAAAGCACTTGTTTTCATTCTACACACAGAAAAATATATTTTTTTTTCAAGATGTGAAAGGGTCTAATTAAGCTGATGACACATTTTTAAGTCCAATGTCTATTCTTTTAAGCATAGGCACAATTTATGGTGAATTTCATATAAATAGAATTATTAGAATTTAAAGTATAAGGTAGATTTGCTTCTAAACCCATTCTGGAGAGCATTTATCTATGTGTCTATATGTGTGTGTGTATACTATGGAAGAATATTAATAATCATACATATGTATATACATACATGTAATCTCCAAGATGATTTACCTACTCTGAGTTTGTCAAGTAAAAGTGAGGATGTCATTCTTGCAGGCTAACTGACATCAATGTTGGAATGTCAAAGAGATAGGGGAAAGCCTACTTCATATTTTCTCAACAGCTTTTAGCATTGGCAGTTTGGTGAAATTTATAAATGCTAGAAATGAATAATTTATTTTCACTCAATCTAGTGTCATCCGAGGTGGACAAGTTTTACTTTCTTAAGGAAAAATCTGAAAACTGTAAATATTTTGACATTTCTACCCTTTCTTTTATTTCCCAAGATTGCGATACCAAAAATACTTCTAAAAATTTACAATTTTCCTGAGTTCTGTGAAGTTTGTGCAATTTTCACCTCTCAGTTTAGTCCAGAAATAAACATGCACTACCATGCAAGATAGAAACATACATAACAATGAGTTTGATTATATGTATTAACACAAAAATTTTTAAATACATCATTAACATCAAAATATATATCAATGAAGGACAAAAAAAAAAAAGTTCTGACTATAAGATCCATACTAACACTTGAAATCATAAAATTGAGACCAACATGTATGCTGTGCTGTGCATAGTAGCTCATTCGTGTCTGACCCTTTGCGACCCTGTGGACTGTAACCCACCAGGCTACTCTGTCCATGGGATTCTCCAGGCAAGAATACTGGAGTTGGTTGCCATGCCCTCCCTGAGGGGATCTTCCCTACCCAGGGATCAAACCCAGGTCTCACACATTGCAGTCAGATTCTTTACCAGCTGAGCTACCAGGGAAGCCAGAAACCAACATAATTAAGCTAGAACAATACCAATATGATTTCAAATTAACATTTTGTGAAGCTAAAAAAATAAACTCAGATATAATTATCTTGCAATAGACATTTATTGAATACATGATGATATATCAACATAATATTATTTTTCTCACATATTTAGAGAGCACACTCTCCATATGTGGTAAAAACACATTTTGGTTAGGAAATCTTCTAAGAAATATCATTATTTGTCTTTTTTTCCTCCTTAAATAAAAGCACAGGTTGTCTCCAGGCTGAAGTAAGACTTGTACTATAAGTAATAGTTTATAAATAATAGCTTATATACATTGATTTGTTTTGACAGTCTCTCTCTCTGAAAACTCATTTAATACTCATAACAATCCTATGAGGTAAACACTATAAATAATCACATTTTAAAATCAGAAAACTGTGATGGAGGTTGAAATAATTTTCTCAAGGTTACACACATGGGAGAGCTTGGATTTTAACCCAGGCAGTCTGGTTTCGGAGACTGAATTGATATTTGTTAAGTATATGCTATACTTACTAAACCACTCACTCAAAAATAGCCATAATAACTTTAGGACAAAAACATTTTGCTTATACATGTACTTAAGCAATTACTCTTTCCCTTCATCCTGGGTTAGGCTTCCCTGAAGCTTCCTAGGGGTGTCTTACCCACATACACAATTTGTTCAAAACCCTAATATACTTATCAAAAACCAACCACTTGCTTACAGACAATGTGCCTATTTCCTCATAGGCTGTGAAAACAGGAGAGAAATCTGAGAGAGAAATGATCAAATGGCATCTTTCATGATAGCAGGAATGTGACCTCAAGGCAGCCTTGAGATGGACTGTGGATTGAAAGTGTTAAACCATTTAGAGATCATAAATGATCTTAAAGGTCATTTAGTGGGTGGTGATGAAGTGATGCCCTCAGGGGCTCCCATGTTGCAGGACTGTCTATCCCACCAGAAAAGGCTCCTGACTGCTTCCTTCTTCCTACCCTGCCCCTCCTCCTGTCTTCCTCGTCATCCTTCTCCATGTGCTTTTTATAAGTATTCTCTCTTCAGTCACTGTCAGACTTGACAGCTCTCCCTTCATCATGCTGTAGTCAGCAGGGGTCTGCCTCTAACAAGAAGCCTGCATCCTAGATAACAGATAAGCTGGGGATTTGAAACTTTGTAGGCAACTCACTCCAGTGTTCTTGCCTGGAGAATCCCAGGGATGGCATAGCCTGGTGGGCTGCCATCTATGGGGTTGCACAGAGTCGGACATGACTGAAGTGACTTAGCAGCAGCAGCAGCAGCTGTGTTAGAAGAATAAACAATTACCCTGAGGTTAAGGAACTCCAACACAAGTACTGCAAAATTAAATAAAAATTAAAATTTAAAATAAGAGGTTTAATTCTCCCTGTCAAAAATAATAGAAAATATTTCCTTCCTTTTGATTTTCTTAAAGCATTTACTTTGTACTTTTACAAAGCATTTACAAGCATTTACTTGTACTTTTCCCTCTTTGAAATATATGGGTCGTTTTGAAACCTTGATGGGCCTTTTTTCAGATTTCAGACCAAGGGACATCATCAAGGGAAGTTGCCGAGGACCAGCCCCGGCTGATCCAGGGTACTCGAAGGAGAGACGGCGTCAGCGAGGGTCAGGATACGATAGCTTCAATTAGATATTAATTAGAGATATAAAGAGTAATAGAATAAGGATAGCTCAGTAGGAAAATTCAGTGGAGAAAAGAGGCTGAGTAGCTTGGTTTACGCGGGGGACCAATAAAACTTCAAGACAAGAAGGTTGTACCACTTACGTAGGCCGCAGGCGTCCTTCCGTTCTCCCGAAGGAGAGGAGACACTGAGGCCTCCCCGGTCGGATCTTAGAAGCCCAGGCAAAATTAGTAAGCTTGGTGGGTTCCGCGCTCCAGATGGAGACTCAGCCAGAGGCAGAGAGAGACATGGGGAGACCAGTATTTCGAGAAACTGATCCCAATTCTTTATTTTCCATGGTCTACTATTATACACTGAGATGTTATGCAAAAGTCACGCGGGGTCAGCAGTCCTGACTTTTATCAAAGTCAGGTGCTTCATACAAACGTATACAGAGGTCTTAGGGGTGTTACATCATCTTCTGGCCAGGGGGGCCTGCTGACAATTTACGACCCTCTCCTTGTGACAGCGGTCAGTCAATCAGGACACTTATTTCTCCAGGGCTGATTATTCTCAAAACAGACGCCACCCAAATAAAGTTACATTCCTACAGGGTGAGGGTGTAGTGGGTTTTAGTTAAGGAAAGAATTTACTTAGCCTAAGGTCTAACGTGATTAATATCAAAGGTTAATACTTATTTCTTCTATATATTCATTAATGTGTGTAAGGGCAGGGGATGTGGAGACTTAGCAACAAACATTGGCTCAACAAATGAAAAACCCTTCACCAATACAATTTCTAATCAGCCCATTATACTTATACTAATAGTTTTCTAACTTTTCTAAGGAACCTGTTTTTAGAAGGTTTAAAGCATCTCGTGCCTCTCACGGTTGGGAGGCTGTGAGCAATCACATGTGGCCGGACGAGCCTGTCAGGCAGGCTAGAGAACCTTCAGAGGAGTTTGTAGGTTAAAACACTCTTGTCACACCCAAGAGTTTTTATTGACTGGAGCTCTAGGTTAACTCCTTCTCCGAAAGAGGTGGTGGGGGACAGCCCCCCGTAAAGTCAGAGGTGTAGGTAAGAGCACAAAGTAGTAAAGTAGGCAGGCTCTGGTTATGGGGGTAGACGCTCGGGGATTTCCAGGGGGACTCCTGAGGCTCGATCCCGCCTTTGCGTATGTCGAGCCTCCTTCCTCATGACCTTTGCCATGGGCGGAGTACCTCACTCTGGCCCCCAACATCTCTCCCTTTTTTATTTCTTAAAACAGCCAGATGCAGCTCAGTCGCGAGCCTCCGAATGCTCTGCCGAAGAATCCTGACAATACAAGGAAGAGTGATTATGAGAAGTAGGATTAGATAACCAAAAACAACATAACTAGGGATATTAGACAGAATATTTTTTCCAGAAATAAAGTTAGAGAAGGTGTTAAAAAAATCATTAGCTGCTCCAGTGGCGGTAAAATCCAGTCGAGAGTGTTCCAAGGTCTGTATTTGATTATGAAGTTTCCCTAAGTCCAGGCCAATATCAGAACTGTTCCAAACACCTGAGATATGATTTTTAATCTTTTCCCATTCATAATCTGTCTCGTTTACCTTCAAAGATGTCATGCATATCCACCTGTAATCAGCGTGGCATGTCAAAGCCATCTTCACCTTTAAAGCCTGTAACTCAATCCCAATATGCATAATTGCCTCTTCTAAGGCGTCTACTCTCATCTCTAATTTCCTATCTATAGCTTCCTGAGTTGCTAGAGTTAAAGAGACAATTTTAAACATGGTATCAACATATTGGGCAGTATGCACTTGTTGAGTCAATGATATTGCTGCCGCAGTAACAGAACTAATTGCTGCTATTAAAGCTGATATTCCTAGGATAAGCAAGACCACAAACCGTCGCGATCGCATTAAATCCTGCAGTTGTTGTAACACAGTAAGACCATAGCTATCATATAGGCACCATAAGATAGGATGGGCATTGTAACACCACAAAGGAGCAAACATTACATTGAGGGTTTAAATAAGATGAAAGCATACATTGTTCACAAGTCACTACGTTAGGTCCACCTGAATAATTCATGCCTACATTAAGTTTGTTGGAGTCATTAGTAAAAAGGAAAACATAAGGCAAGGGTGGATAAGCTAAAACAGAATAAGTAGAATTATTTTCTGGTTGGAGTTCACGCTGCAGCTGCCCTGTCAGTCTCGCCTGGATCTCGATGTTTATCTTGTCTCCCCTGCCGGCGGGCTCCTCTTTTGTGATCGAAGCAATGGGGGAACTGGATGTCTGGGGGTCTGCAACATGGAGAATCAACCTGTCCCGGATCTAAATTGGAGAATTTGCATCCTGTGGAAAAATACAAGCACATCCTCGACCACTAGTTAATAATGGGTCAGGACCCTTTCATTGTCCTGAGAGGAGGTCCTTCCATTTAACTAATGGTTTTGCATTCAATTGCTCCGGGCACCAATGGCGAAGCATTGCAGTAGTTCCGGCCTAAACGGCATTTAAAATATTTATTACAAAAAGAGCAAGTTGCAAGATTTGATGGGGAGAGCTATACTTAAACTCCCCTTCTTTTAATTTTTGAATTTGAAGCTTTAATGTTTGATGTGCTCTTTCCACAATGGCTTGTCCCCGGGGATTATAAGGGATGCCTGTATTGTGTTTAATTTGAAACTGTAAACAAAATTCCTGAAAAGACTTAGAAGTGTAAGCAGGAGCATTGTCAGTTTTCAGAGCTTTTAGTAGGCCCAAATATGAAAAACAAGTAAAGAGATGTTGTATAACGTCTTTAACTGCCTCTCCAGTACGAGCAGTTGCAATAATAACATGAGAAAAGGTATCTACAGTTACATGAACAAAGGAAAGTTTTCCAAATGAAGAGACATGAGTTACATCCATTTGCCAGAGCACGTTAGGTTTGAGACCGCGAGGGTTAACTCCCATAGGTAGACTATTATAAACAGTGGGGCAGTGTAAGCAAGAGCGCACAATCTCCCTAGCAGTTTCTCTGGGAATTTGGAATTGATATCTCAAAGCGGTAGCATTTTGATGATGAAGTGAGTGAGAGGCTCTGGCTTCCTCAATCACCATAGCCACTGCATTTCTGGTTAACAAGTCAGCCAAGTCATTAAAGGCATTTAAAGGGCCAGGCAATCCGGAATGAGCCCGAATGTGTCCAATGAAAAATATTTTATTTCTTTTCCAAATTTGTTGCTGTAAATTACTTAACAAATGAAATATGGTAGTCTTATTTTCAGGCAAAACCGCAGTTTCAATGTGTGGAAACAACCTGACAATATACTGAGAATCAGAATAAAGGTTAAATTCTTCATCTGCAAACATAGCAAAAGCCTCTATGACTTAAGAGCACAAAGTAGTAAAGTAGGCAGGCTCTGGTTATGGGGGTAGACGCTCGAGGATTTCCAGGGGGACTCCTGAGGCTCGATCCCGCCTTTGCGTATGTCGAGCCTCCTTCCTCATGACCTTTGCCATGGGCGGAGTACCTCACTCTGGCCCCCAACAGGAAGTAGAACCCCCATCTCCCAATTACTGTGGGAGTGATGTTGCTCAACTTTTGGGGTACCTTGCTCCAAGAGGCAAAACTCTCTCCTGCCAAAAGATATAGAAGATAGATGAAGATCTCAAAAGATGAGAAGGTTGTTTCTCCCCAGATAAAGCTAACCAATTAACAAGGATGGTCATCCCAACTACCAGGTAAATTTACGATGAGTTATGTGACAAATGGTGCTGTGAAGTTCTCTCTACTTGATGATTAGTTATCATATATACTGAGAACATGTATGCAGGGGGTTGTATCCAGTTACTTATATGAAAAGGGTGAGTTTTCTGTCTTTGCCATCATCACACTAATTTAATGCTTTGCTGCTGTTCAGTTGCTAAGTCATGTCCGACTTTGTGACCCCATGGACTACACAGCATACCAGTCTTCCCTGTCCTTCACCATCTCCCAGAGTTTGTTCAAATTCATGTCCATTGAGTTGGTGATGCTATTTAAACATCTCATCCTCCGCCACCCTCCTCTGATCCTTTTGCTTTCAATCTTTCCCAGCATCAGGGTCTTTTCCAGTGAGTCAACTCTTCACATCAGGTGGCCAAAGTATTAGAGCTTCAGCATCAGTCCTTCCAATGAATATTCAGGGTTCATTTTCTTTAGGATTAACTGGTTTGATCTCGTTGCAGTTCTTATTCAATCATAAAAGCATCTTCCTTTTCTACTACCTTTGAGGATTTCCAGGGTTGAAAATATTTTGTTTAATATCATATCTTCCCAATAGGAGGGTGGCATTGTCTCAGCCAGCACAACACTTTGTGCCACCTATTGTGATTCTTGGGAGCTCATTAGCAGTTTTCAGAGACTAATGATCCACATCATATTTTAGTTAGTTTGAGTTTGGAGATATGTGGCAACTGGATAAATAAGATATTACTACACATGTCATAAAACAGGTGAAAGTATGTATGTGGACATATATAGTTTATATAGCAACCCAGAGATGTATGATAAAAAATACCTAATTTTTTTGCTTCATGCACTTTAAAAATATGTAAGCAGAAGGTAGAAATACTTGAGCCTTCTCCGTCCCATAATGGTTGAATATACATTACTTTACCACATCACCCATTATATATAAATATTGATATACTGTTGCCTCCAGAAACAGTGACATCTTCTTGGATAAAGAAGACTCTGTGTGTGTGTATAATTAAATATGGCTATACTCTTCCTTGCTCAATAAAGTATACTGAACACTTCTGGTGCCTGTCTGTACTTCCTTTATTAAATCCAGTTGCTATGAGTGTTGCCTGCTAAAGATTCACAGTTGATTCCTTTGGAGAATTTCCCTTTGCTACAGGAAGCTGCTTCACCTAGGAGATTACCAGTCTCCTTCCCCAAAGTCAGTAACTAATAGATGCACTTACAAGAGGCCAGTCCCTTGTCTCAAGGTTGGAACAACTATGGTAAAAGTCATGCAACAAAGTCTCCTTCAGTTTCCATGAAGTCAGGCTGAATCTAGACTCCAGGGAACATCACGTTTTTACTTAGCAATGCCCTCTCTCACTTTCTTCACCCACTTATCTTGAGAATACATTGTCAACAAAATACTAGAAGGGGTTGCCTAAATGCATAACTCACTATATGTTAAGACATTTTCTTCCAGTATTTTTTATTTGTATATATGTATTCATTAAAATGTGCCTTATTAGAGTTTTCTATTTTGAGATTATATTATATGTTCTCAACCTGGTTTTTACACTTAATATTTCCATTGTCTACCTGCAATATAAAAAGGAAGTTTTGATTGTTAAACCTCTGGTAATCTCTCTCTTTTTGCAATCTATTCTGCTTTGCATTTCCCTATGGCCCTTATTATACTGTACCTTACACAACAGTTATGTGCGTACATAATCTACCTCTTTAGTTTCATTAGTACCTTTAGGTAGGGACTAAATGGAATAATTTTTACATCTCATAAAATGCCTAACCAAGGGCCTTATATATATCAGTTTTAATAAAAATAACCAAGAGTCTAATCAAAATATGCTGAAAGGATGGCATTAATTATACAGCTATAAACAGAAAAAGTTGATCTAAAAAACAATTGCCAAAATCACAATTACCAAACAATTAATTAATATCTGTTATTGGTATTCTTTGAAAGCTATCAATCTACTGAAATCAACTATTTTAATCAAGATAAATTTGAAAACACATTTCATCTCACATCTCCTAAAAATATGTATTTTTATATCTTTATGAAATCATTCTTTCCTTTTATCAGATTCTGTATCTAAGACTCTAATACATTTATAATATTCTCTTTGTAAAATAATAAGAATGCATTCTATGGCATATTCAACTAACACAGCATTAGAATGAGCATTTAGAAGGTTTCAAATTGTCATTTGTATAATTTGAACTATATGGCAATCCTAAATGGCAATCGGCTAACATTCTAGGAAATGCTTTCTTATCTTAAAAACTTTTTACTCTGCTGCAAATTGAATTGTACAAGGGTAATTCTCCATGGGACGGCGCTTGGGGGTGAGAGCTGGGGAAAAGATGGACAGTTTTCCAATAACAGAAGTGACAGTATATTTCTTCTGCCTCCGTATAGGTGACAGTAAATATCCAGTGTGACTACTATACTAGAAAATCATTTGACCCCCTCTGTTTTTAATGACAAATACATTTCTCAAGAGTATTACTTCTTGAAGACCATGGCTCTTTTTATTAAAGAAAAAATAATCCATCAGGCAAGTTTACTTTTCTCAGATTGACATCTTTAGATCTACCAAAATCACTTAAACTGTAACTTATTTTCCCATCAGCTGTGTTGAAGCAGCTTTGCCAGAACACACAAGCAATAATACATATCTTCCTGAGGCTAATGTTGTATTTCTTGGGCAGCACAATTGAATCAAAATGACATGCACAAAAAAAATTGTTTAGTATAGATTTCCAGTTTGAAAAGCTGTTTATTTTCCTTGTATGTTCTATAATATTTAAATTTTATATAAGCATGTAAAAATTGTATGCTGCTGCTGCTGCTAAGTTGCTTCAGTCGTGTCCGACTCTGTGCGACCCCATAGACAGCCTCCTACCAGGCTCCTCTGTCCCTGGGATTCTCCAGGCCAGAACACTGGAGTGGGTTGCCATTTCCTTCTCCAACGCATGAAAGTGAAAAGTGAAAGTGAAGTCACTCAGTCGTGTCCGACTTTTAGCGACCTCATGGACTGCAGCCCACCAGGCTCCTCTGTCCATGGGGTTTTCCAGGCAAGAGTACTGGAGGGGGGTGCCATTGCCTTCTCCGAAAAATTGTATATGTGACATTAAATAATAAGAGCTAACAGTTACGAATATTTATCATAGCCATGTATTCATTTAATCTTCACAACTATATAATGAAATGGTCACTATCATTATTTCTACTTTGCAGCTGAAAAATGTGAGGCACAGAAATGAAGTACTTTGTTTATGATTACAAGGCTAAGACTGGAACTCACATACCCTGGTGCCACAGTTTGTGTTCCTAACCATTAAGATGTACTGACCCTTGTAAGACATAACAAATAATGAGGGAAACGCATGGCTGACTTGGATCATATATGCTCTCTCTAGACCTCAAAGCCCCTAAAGTGATCAGTATCAACTCTACCACCCACCACTGAAGACCATGAAGTTTTCAGCTCCTGGACTTCCTCTGCAGATCACTTGAAAACTACTGAAAGGAATGTATCCACTTCCTAAGGATTAGTACATACATTTTACATTTTCTTGGTCAACTGAATTCAATTTACCTTCACCTACTTTCTGTCATCTTTCTCCAATGTTCCCCATCCCCGTGATGAAATTCATATTCTCTTTTGATTCATTCCCCTGCTGGTTCCCTTCTCTCCCCAATTTTCTGTGTTATCCCTAGAGAGCCTGTCTCATTGTAAATGAACACCTCAACATCATAAATTGTTTGTGAGAACACTCAGTTCTACATCTGACCGTCCTAAAACTGACCCTCTCCCAAGTACTTGGATTCCTGTGAGTTTTCTCAGCTGGAGGTGTCTCTGTCTTCAGCATTTGAGGGGCATTCCTGGGAGGCTTCCCAAAGATCACCCCTCCAGAGTCTGCAGATTCTTTCCAGTCTTTGAGGCTCATGCTGCACTCTACCCAGCCTTGTGTATATTAATTACCAGCTTCCATGTAACCACCCTTTATTTACTGGAGACTTTTGTATTTGACATAAGGTTTTCTCTTCACTATAACCCTGTCATTATTTGACTGACTTCAGCGTCCTAATATATGATATAAAAATGCCTTAACCTCTATGTTCCTTGACTTCTTCAGGTGTAGTGAAATTTCCTGTGGTGGTAGGAAGAATGTTGGCCCCATGATCTATGCCTATGGTGTCAAGTCTGAACATGTTACATCACCTGGCAAAAAACAGACTTTTCCAATGTAATTAAAATTATTACAGCCATATGTCACAAATATTGTGGATATGATCCCAGACCACTGCTATAAAGAAAGCCACACAATTTTTTGTTTGTTTACCAGTGCATGTAAAAGTTATGTTTCCACTATACGATAAAGTGTGCAGTAGCAATATGTCTAAAAAAACTACATACATATCTTATTTAAAAAATATTTTATAGCTAAAAATGTTAACAAGCATTCTGAGCTTTCAGTGAACTATAGTAGTACTATCAAAGATCACTGATCACCTAATATAATAATAATGAAAAACTTTGAAATATTTTGAGAACTACCAAATTGTGATACAGAGACATGAAATGAGCAAATGCCATTGAAAAAAAAAGATTCTGATAGACATGGTAGATGCAGGATTGTCCCAAATGTCCAATTTGTATTTTAAAAATCTGTGAAGTAGAATAAGGCAAAGAAGAATAAAATGATGTATGCCTTAACCAGCTGACTCTAAGATATAGCGATTTTCCTGAACTATTTGGGTAGGCTTGATGTAACCACATGGGCTTCGAATAGCAGAGCTTGAGAGAGAGCTCAAAGGAGACACTGCAGAAAGGGAAGTTAGAGGAAGTTAGAGAGACATGACAGTGAGACAAAGCACATGCTTTTGGAGGAAGCAACATGGCAAGGAACGCAAGAGACATTAAGTTACTGAGAGAGGACAGCAAGGAAGTGGAAACTTTAGCTCTACAACCATAAAGAAATGAATTCTGCCACCAACATGAATGAGCTTGGAAACCAATTTCCTCCTTCCATCCCCTTCTCCCTCAGAGCCTACAGATAAGAGCCCTCATTGCTGATACCTTGATTTTTGCCTTGTGAGACCTGCATCAAAGAAACCAGACAAAATCTCCACCCCAAACTTGTGATTTACAAGACACTGAGACAGTGAATTATTTTAAGCTACTGAGTTTGTGGTAATTTGTTACAATAGCAGTAGGAAGCTAATATACCATGGCCTCCTAAATACCTTGCCTCACAGCCTTTAGAATGGTATTTTCATCAGTTGGAAACCCTCTGCTCTCAGCCCTCATGGCTCAGCAGGTTTAAGTACTCAGAATCCCTACCACCTCCTAGATTACTGTTATGTGTCCCAAACCTCAGAAAATACACTATATACATGACACATAAGTATTGTTTTTTGACTTGTAAGCATTTGTTTACTGTTTTTCTACTATCCTGTTTGAAGCCATACTACTGATTGTAGCCATACTATATTCTAACACAGTACTTAAAATTAATAGGTATTCCATAAAATTGAACTGAGTAGTATTTTACTAGACAACAGAAACTAAAAAAATAAATTCACTGAAAATGGACATGAATTTGTCAACACTCACTTTCAATGGGAAAACTCATTAGTAATAATCTTGTCAAGATCCTCTAACCATGACACTGAAAGTGAAAGTTGCTCAGTTGTGTCTGACTCTTTGCGACCCCATGCACTTTATAGTTCATGGACTTCTCCAGGCCAGAATACTAGAGTGGAAATGGTAGCCATTCCCTCTTTCAGGGGATCTTCCCAACCCAGGGATCAAACCCAGATCTCCCACATTGCAGGTGGATTCTGTACCAGCTGAGCCACAAGGGAAGCCCAAGAATACTGGAGTGGGTAGCCTATCCCTTCTCCAGGGGATCTTCCTGATCCAGGAACTTAACCGGGGTCTCCTGCACTGCAGGCAGATTCTTTACCAACTGAGCCATTATGAGGGAAGCCCTAAGCATTAAGATTCAGTAAAAGCATATTGTCGTTCAGTCGCCAAGTCATGTCTGACTGTTTTGCAACCCCAAAGACTATAACCCACCAGTCTCCTCTATCCATAGGCTTTCTCAAGCAAGAATATTGGAGTGGGTTGTCCTTTCCTTCCGGGGATCTTCCTGACTCAAGAACTGAACCTGAGTCTCCTGCATTGGTAGGCAGATTCTTTACCAGAGACACAGCTTTGTAAATAAGACACACATCAACCACCCAAGTGTACAAATTCACAGAATTATTTTGCTATTATAATTACTCATGTAAACCACATAGTAGTATACAAAGGTACAAAAAATATAGTGCTAATAAATTCCATTAATTTAATAAAATTACTTTAATGCTTTAAGCAAAAAAATAATTTTCCACTTGTATATAGTCTGAATTTATGCTATGTTTATGCTGTGTACATTCCCAAATTAAAATATAACATGATTGAAAATTTAAAGGTGACACACTAATCACAAAATTGTATTCTTACACTGAGTCCTATTTTGAATTGCTGCTCATCTAGCTAGAAATTTGTAATGAAATGAGAAATTATATGTTATTTCATGAGTAAATAATGAAGTAGACAACACTGTATTCATTTTATATTTTTATCATATGCATAACCTCATTTTTAAGTTAATCCTTTGATTCTTAAAAATTAATCACAAACATGAATGTCTCAAAGTAACTATGTGCATTGAATCCTTTGTAAACTGTTTTCTTTAAATTATCCTGAACCAAAAACCAATTCCTATCTTTAAAATGGTAGTGCATGCATGCTCAGTCGCTTCAGTCATGTCTGACTCTTTGCGATTCTATGGACTAAAGCCCTCCAGGCTCCTCTGTCCTTGGGATTCTCCAGGCAAGAATACTGGAGTGGCCTGCCATTTCCTTCTCCAGGGGATCTTTCCAACCTGGGGATCAAACCCAGGTTTCCCATATTGTAGGCAGGTTCTTTACCATCTAAGCCACCAGGGAAGTAGTACACAGGTAATTTACGTTGTTAGGCATTAACTTGCTTTCAAAAGACTAGAAAAAAATATTAAAAATCTTGTGCCTAGAATTGGAAATAGTCATCCTTGACATCTGGGTATAGCAATAATAACTCATAATTATTTTGTCGTGGTCATACAGATATAACAAATAGTGAAACATCTGCTATCAACAAAGTATTCTTATAGAGAATAACATACCTGACAATGTTTTGGATTTGATTTATGCATCTTTGAAATATTTTTAAATAAATATCTCAAAAATGTTGAACAATAGGGTATTTTAGTGATTCTCATTGGTTCTGAACATTCACATCATTGATATTTTAAAAGCTCTGCAGGTGATTTGTATGTGTAGCCAGAATTCCCAGTATAGTGGAAATATCTTAGCTTTGGAACTGTGCAGGTGTATATTCTTATCCAATTCACTACTTATTCTCTGAGTACTTGACTCAAGTAGTGAATCTGATTGGATCTCAGTTTTTTCATCTATAAAGTGAAGATAATGTTACCCCCCATTCATTAGAAAATTGTAAGAATTAAATAAAATAGATGTATAGAAAATGGCCAACTGTACACCAAGATAAATTATTGTTATTTCTTTCCTCTAGGTTTCAAGTGATAATACATTAATGCACTAACAAAGTATTAAGGTGAAAAGGAATAGGGTAGCTATTCTATCTTCTTGACCCAAATCAGAAAGTCAACTCAAGATGATCATCTTAATTCCTCTCTAATAGAGAACAAAAGCATGATAAGCTACTATCAGTAGGGATCTCAATTTCTGAAATAAATATTCTATCCTTTAAGATACTATAACATAATATTGGTGTCTGAGTATTTCTAGATAATAATAATAATAACTGCTAGAGAAAGAAAGGCATCCTTGGATTCCATGTTCCTGTGAAGGTAGCTCCTGGGTCAGATCCAGTGATATCACTTTAATGCCTGACTTATAGGCTTTAAGAGTATGAGGGGCAGCAGTTATAAGAGAGTAACATATTTAGTAAGACCACTAGCTTTCATTAAAGCTATTTTCTTAAGAATAGGTTTCAATGATTAATAATTTATATTTTTTCCTAAACTATATATTCTAGTTATATGGAAACACAAATCATAAAATACTCTGCACTTTACAAGTATCCCAGCTGAATAAATAACCCCATTAGAATGCATGTTAACACTGTGGTAGACTCACTTAATGTGCCTTGATATGGTAGACTAGAAAACATGCATTTTTCCTTTTTAATTTAATCATAAAATAATACAATTAAAAATCTTAGAGCATAATTAGCATAATGAGTTAAAGGAGATGCAGAAAATAAAAATGACTTATCCAAGATAATATAGTAAGTAGCAGAGCTTATATGGGAAACTAATGCTCTGACAGCCAGTTTATTCTATTTTATGTTTTTTTTTTCCCCATGAAATGGTAATTTAGGAGAAATAAGTTAGCTTTTATAGCTTATTAGCTCTCACTTAGGAGAAATCTAAAACAAATCATTTTTTTAAAGCAAGACTGAAGCAAAGTTTATATTTTGCAGTTACTCATCAAGAGAACATATTTTCTGATGCTTCCCACATTGTGTTCAGGTAACATTTAACTGAACTGTAGAACACTCAGTTGGTGTCTATACAGAATTGGAGAATTGTTTGCTCTGAGGAAGAATCCCAGACATCTGATGTCAGAAGTATTCTGGGCAGGGGTAGTGGAGAACAGAGGGAAAAATATAGTATTCCCTTAAAGAGTCATTTGCAAATCTGAAAGTAAGAGCTGAGAATTTGAGAAGAAAGCAGTGGCTGAGAATGAGAGATCTTAGGCAGAGTTATCAGCAGTGATACTAGGTTAAGAGAATAATATTGTAATTCTAATATTTTAAGGAAGAGAAGTCTTGGAGAAACTTCTGGCTTCCCTTCCATTGGTAATGCCATTAGGTTCCCAACGATTGGCATACAACTTGGAATCACTCCAATCCCTTAATGAACTGAGGTGAAATGCCTAGATTTTACTGCTTAAAAAAGTGAAGTCTTACCTCTGTACCCAACATAGGAGCACCTCAATACATAAGACAAACACTAACAGACATAAAGGGAGAAATTGACAGTAACACAATAATTGTAGACTTTAACACCCCACTCACACCAATGGACAGATCATCAAAACAGAAAATTAACAAGGAAACACAAGTCTTAAATGATACATTAGATGGGATGGATCTCATTGATATCATCAGGACATTCCATCCAAATGCAGAAGAATACACCTTCTTCTCAAGTGCACATGGAACAGTCTCCAGGATAGATCACATCTTGGGTCACACATCAAACCTTAGTAAATTTAAGAAAATGGAAATCGTATCCAACATCTTCTCTGACCACAACACTATGAGACTAGATATCAATTACAAGAAAAAACAGGTAAGAAACACAAACACATGGAGATTAAACAACACGTTTCTAAATAACCAAAAGGTTACTAAAGAAATCAAAAGGGAACAATTTCTAGAAACAAATGACAATGAAAACACAACAACTCAAAACCTATGCTGCTGCTGCTGCTAAGTCACTTCAGTTGTGTCTGACTCTGTGCGACCCCATTGACAGCAGTCCACCAGGCTCCGCCGTCCCTGGGATTCTCCAGGCAAGAACACTGGAGTGGGTTGCCATTTCCTTCTTCAATGCATGAAAGTGGAAAGTGAAAGTGAAGTCGCTCAGTCATGTCCAACTCTTCACAACCCCATGGACTGCAGCCTGCCAGGCTCCTCCATCCATGGGATTTTCCAAGAAAGAGTACTGGAGTGGGTTGCCATTGGGATGCAGCAAAAGCAGTCCTAAGAGGGAAGTTTATAGCAATACAAGCATATCTCAAGAAACAAGAAAAACATCTAACAGACAGCCTAATATTACACCTAAAACAACCAGATAAAGAAGAACAACAAAACCCCAAAATTTTCAGAAGGAAAAAAATCATAAAGATATAAGCAGAAATAAATGAAAGAAACAATAATAAAGATTAATAAACCTAAAAGCTGGTTCTTTGAGAAGATAAACAAAATTGACAAAACCTTAGCCAGACTCATCAAGAAAAAAAAAAGAGAAGAATCAAATCAACAAAATTAGAAATGAAAAAGGAGAGGTTACAACAGACAGTGCAGAAACATGAAGGATTATAAGAGGCTATTATGAAAAACTATATGGCAATATAATAGATAACCTGGAAGAAATGGACAGATTCTTAGGAAAGTTCAATCTTCCAAGAGTGAACCAGGAAGAAATAGAAATTATGAACAACCCAATTACCAGCACTAAAATTGAAGCTGTGATCAAAAATCTCCCAAAAAAACAAAAGCCCAGAACCAGATGGCTTCACAGGAGAATTCTATTAAACATTTAGAGAAGAGCTAATGCCTATCCTTCTAAAACTCTTTCAAAAAATTGCAGAGGAAGGAACACTTCCAAACTCATTCTACAAGGCCACCATCACCCTGATATAAAACCAGACAAAAACAACACAAAAAAAGAAAACTACAGGCCAATATTACTGATAAACATAGATGCAAAAAAGATCAACAAAATTTTAGCCAACAGAATACACCAATGCATCAAAAAGCTTGTACACCATGATCAAGTTAGATTTATTCCAGGGGTGCAAGGATTCTTCAGTAGACAGAAATCAATCAATGTGAAACACCAAATTTACAAATTGAAAGATAAAAACCATATGATCATCTCAATAGATGCAGAAAAAGCCTTTAATAAAATTCAGCACCCACTTATGATTAAAACTCTTCAAAAAATGGGCATAGAAGGAACCTACCTCAACACAATAAAGGCCATATTTGTAAGCCTACAGGAAACATTATTCTCAATGGTGAAAAACTGAAAGCATTCCCCCAAGATCAAGAACAAGACAAGGGTGTCTATTTTCACTACTGTTATTCAACATAATTCTGGAAGTATTAGCTACAGCAATCAGAGAAGAAAAAGAAATAAAAGGAATCCAGAATCTTTTCTGATCTGGAAGTAAAGAAGAAGTAAAGCTCTCACTGTTTGCAGGTGACATGATACTGTACACAGAAAACTCTAAAGATAGTATCAGAAAATTACTAGAGCTAATCATTGAACTTAGCAAAGTTGCAGGATACAAAATTAATACACAAAAGTCACTTGTATTTCTATATCTTAACAATGAAAAATCGGAAAAAGAAGTTAAGGAATCAATCCCATTCACCATTACAACAAAAAGAATTAAATATCTGGAGTAAACTTACCTAAGAAGAGAAAAGAACAGTACACAGAAAATTATAAGACACTGATGAAAGAAATCAAAGACGATATAAACAGATGAAGAGAGACTCCATGTTCCTGGGTAGGAAGAATAAATATTGTGAAAATGACTAGACTGCCAAATACAATCTATAGATTCAGTGTGATCCCTATCAAATTACCAATGGCATTTTTCACAGAACTAGAATAAAAAAGTTCACAATTCATATGGAAACACAAAAGACCCCGAATAGCCAAAGCAGTCTTGAGAAAGGAGAATGGAACTAATGAATCAAGTTTCCTGAATTTAGATTATACTACAAAGATACAGTCATCAAGACAGTATGGTAATGGCACAAAAACAGAAATATAGACCAATGGAAAAATATAGAAAGCCCAGAAATAAACCCATGCACCTATGGGTACCTTATTTTTGACAAAGGAGGCAAGAATATACAATGGGGCAAAGACAGACTCTTCAATAACTGGTGCTGGGAAAACTGGATAGCTACATGTGAGAGAATGAAATTAGAACACTTCCTAACACCATACACAAAGATAAACTCAAAATGGATTAAAGACCTAAATGTAAGACCAGAAACTATAAAACTGTAAGGGAAAATATAAGCAGAGCACTTGATGACATAAATCAAAGCAAGATCCTCTGTGACCCACCTCCTAGACTAACAGAAATAAAAACAAAAGTAAACAAGTGGAACCTGATTAAACTTAAAAGCTTTTGCACGGCAAAGGAAACTATAAACAAGGTGAAAAGACAAACCTCAGAATGGGAGAAAATAATAGCAAATGAAATAACTGACAAAAGATTAATTTCCAAAATATACAAGTAGTTCATACAACTCCATACCAGAAAAATGAACAACACAATCAAAAAGTGGGGAAAAGACCTTAATATATGTTTCTTTAAAGAAGACATACAGATAGCTAAGAAACACATGAAAGCATGTTCAACATCGCTCATTATTAGAGAAATGCAATTCAAAATTACAATGAGATATCACCTTACACCAGTCAGAATGAAAGTCAAAGTGAAAGTGAAGTCGCTCAATTGTGTCCAACTCTTTGCAACCCCATGGACTGTAGCCTACCAGGCTCCTCTGTCCATGGGATTTTCCAGGCAAGAGTACTGGAGTAGGTTGCAATTTCCTTTGGCCCTCATCAAAAAGTCTACAAACAATAAATGCTGGAGAGGGTGTGGAGAAAAGGGAATGCTCTTGCACTGTTGGTGGGAACGTAAGTTGATACAACCACTATGGAAGAAGGTATGGAGATTCCTTAAAAACTAGGATTAAAACCACCTTATGACTCAGCAGGGGCTTCCCTTGTGGCTCAGACTGTAAAGCATCCACCTACAATGTGGCAGACCCAGGTTCGATCCCTGGACCGGGAAGTTCCCCTGGAGAAGGAAATGGCAACCCACTCCAGTATTCTTGCAGTGATAATCCCATGGACAGAGGAGCCCAGTAGGCTACAGTCCATGGGGTCACAAAGAGTTGGACCCAACTGAGTGACTTCACTTCCATTATGACTAAGCAATCCCACTCTTAGGCATATATATACTCTGAGGAAACCAAAATTAAAAAAACACATGTAGCGGTCCTAAGATGGCAGAGGAATAAGACGGGGAGACCATTTTCTCCCCAACAAATTCATCAAAAGAACATTTAAACGCTGAGTAAATTCCACAGAACAACTTCTGAATGCCGGCAGAGGACATCAGGCACCCAGAAAAGTAGCCCATTGTCTTCGAAAGGAGGTAGGAAAAAATATAAAAGACAAAAAGAGAGACAAAAGAGGTAGGGACAGAGCTCCGTCCTGGGAAGGGAGTCTTAAAAAGAAGTTTCCAAACAGCAGGAAACACTCTCACTGCTGAGTCTGTGACGAGCCTTGGAACCTCAGAGAGCAACATAACTGGGAGGAAAAATAAATAAATAATTAAAACCCACAGATTACGTGCCTAATGGTAACTCCCCCAGCAGAGAAGCAGCGCAGACACCTGCACCCGCCACTAGTAAGCGAGAGCTAGGCAGGGAGGCGCAGGCTGTATTGCTTAGAGAAAGGACCCAGCCTGATGCCCCGAGGGCAATTTGAGTGACCTAACTTCGGCTAGCAAACTAGACTGTGGGATAACTACCATGCAAAAAGCCCTAACCTAACTGAACAGAGATAGTTGGCTGCAGACCATCCCCCTCTGGTGGCAGGCAGCCAGAGCCGGAAGCGGGCAATCGCAGCCCCAGAGAGACATTATCTACCAAACTGCAAGCAGGCTTCTTTGCTAACTAAGACTTCTTGGGCTTCTGGACAGTCAACATCCGCCTGAGAAGGCACACCAGTTGTACACCCAGAAAACCGAGCAGCAGGGATGGGGGAGGTGATAAGTCACAGTGACCACGCTCGCCAAACACCTCATCACCTGAGCTGCCTGGACCTGGGAAGGGCACAAATGCAGGTCCAACCGAGTCTGTGCCTCTGAGGATTACCCGAGTGCCTAAACCTGAACGGCTTAGACCTGGGAATGCATGCAGCTCAGGGCCGGCCTTAGACGGTTCCCCACGGAGCAACCTAGAGCCTGAGCAGTGTGGGCAGGGAGGGCACACGCACCGTGAGCGGGGGCAGGCCCAGTGTGGCTGAGACACCGCGAGCACACGCCAGTGTTATCTTTGCAGCTTCCCTCCCTCCCCACAGCACGACTGAACAAGTGAGCCTAAAAGTGTGCACCACCGCCCCCTTGGGCCGGGCCAGAAATCAGACATTGAGGAGACCAGCAAACAGAAGAAGCTGAAACAGAGGGAACCATCTTGGAAGTGAAAAGTGCAATAGATTAAAACCCTGTAGTTAGTACTGACTACATAGGAAGGGGCCTATAGATCCTGAGAAATATAAGCCGGACCAAGGAACTAGCTGAAAATGAACTGACCCAACACTGGCCACAGCAACACCCAGAGAAAGTCCTAGATATATTTTTACTATTTATACTATCATTTTTTTAAGTTTTAAGTCCTCTATTACTCCTTTAATTTTCATTTTTATAACCTACTATTACTTTGCAAAAAAAAGAGACCCTATTTTTTACAGCAAACTTC
Organism: Bos indicus; assembly: GCF_029378745.1. Taxonomy (NCBI): domain Eukaryota; kingdom Metazoa; phylum Chordata; class Mammalia; order Artiodactyla; family Bovidae; genus Bos; species Bos indicus. The sequence continues at coordinate 34,692,332 of NC_091765.1, forward strand.
ATATATATATATTTTTTATAATTTTTGTGACTTTTTTTTTCTGTTCTTTAATATTGTATTTTTGAAAATCCAATCTCTTCTCTAGATTTTTTTATCTTTGCTGTTTGGTATTTGTTATCAATTTTGTACCTTTAAGAACCCAATCTTCAGTACCCATTTTTACTTGGGAGCGAGATTACTGGCTTGACTGCTCTCTCCGCCTTTGGACTCTCCTTTTTCTCCACCAGGTCGCCTCTGTCTCCTCCCTCCCCCTTCTCTTCTCTACCCAACTCTGTGAATCTCTTTGTGTGTTCCAGACGATGGAGAACACTTAGGGAACTGATTACTGGCTGGATCTGTCTATCTCCTTTTGATTCCCCCCTTTATCCTCCTGGCCACCTCTGTCTCCTTCCTTCCTCTTCTCTTCTCTGTATAACTCTGTGAACATCTCTGAGGAGTCCAGACTGTGCAGCGCACATAAGGAAGTGATTACTGGCTAGCTTGCTCTCTTCTCTTTTGATTTCACCTTATCTCATTCAGGTCACCTCTAACTCCCTCCTCCCTCTCCTCTTCTCCATGTAACTCTGTGAACCTCTCTGGGTATCCCTCACTGTGGAGAAACTTTTCATCTTTAACCTAGATGTTTAATCAATGGTGCTGTATAGATGGAGAAGTCTTGAGGCTACTGTAAAAATAAGACTGCAAACCAGAAGCAGGAGGCTTAAGTCCAAATCCTGAGAACACCAGAGAACTCCTGACTCCAGGGAACATTAATTGACAGCAGCTCATCAAACACCTCCATACCTACACTGAAACCAAGCACCACTCAAGGGCCAACAAGTTCCAGAGCAAGACATACCATGCAAATTCTCTAGCAACACAGGAATACAGCCCTGAGTTCAATACACAGGCTGCCCAAAGTCATTCCAAACCCGTTGACATCTCATAACTCATTACTGGACACTTCATTGCACTCCAGAGAGAAGAAATCCAGCTCTACCCACCAGAACACCGACACAAGCTTCCCTAACCAGGAAACCTGGATAAGCCACCTGTACAACCCTACCCACAGCAAGGAAACTCCACAATAAAGAGAACTCCACAAACTGCCAGAATACAGAAAGGCCACCCCAAAACAGCAATATAAACAGGATGAAGAGACAAAGGAATACCCAGCAGGTAAAGGAACAGGATAAATGCCCACCAAATCAAACAAAAGAGGAAGAGATAGGGAATCTACTTGATAAAGAATTCCGAATAATGATAGTGAAAATGATCCAAAATCTTGAAATCAAAATGGAATCATAGCTAAATTGCCTGGAGACAAGGATTGAGAAGATGAAATAAAAGTTTAACAAGGACCTAGAAGAAATAAAAGAGAGTCAGTATATAATGAATAATGCAATAAATGAGATCAAAAACACTCTGGAGGGAACAAATAGTAGAATAACGGAGGCAGAAGATAGGAACAGTGAAGTAAAAGATAGAATAGTAGAAATAAATGAATCAGAGAGGAAAAAAGAAAAACGAATTAAAAGAAATGAGGACAATCTCAGAGACCCCAGGACCATGTTAAATGCCCCAACATTCAAATAATAGGAGTCCCAGAAGAAGAAGACAAAAAGAAAGACCATGAGAAAATATTTCAGGAGACAATCGTTGAAAACTTCCCTAAAATGGAGAAGGAAATAATCACTCAAGTCCCAGAAACCTAGAGAGTCCCAAACAGGATAAACCCAAGGCGAAACACCCAAGACAAATATTAATCAAATTAACAAAGATCAAACACAAAGAAGAAATATTAAAAGCAGCAAGGGAAAAACAACAAATAACACACAAGGGGATTCTCATAAGGATAACAGCTGATCTTTCAATAGAAACTCTTGTGGCCAGGAGGGAATTGCAGGACATACTTAAAGTGATGAAAGAAAATAACCTACAGCCCAGATTACTGTACCAAGGAAGGATCTCATTCAAATATGAAGGAGAAATCAAAAGCTTTACAGACAAGCAAAAGCTGAGAGAATTCAGCACCACCAAACCAGCTCTCCAACAAATGCTAAAGGAGATTCTCTAGACAGGAAACACAAAAAGGGTGTATAAACTCCAACCCAAAACACTAAAGTAAATGGCAACAGGATCATACTTATCAATAATTACCTTAAACGTAAATGGGTTGAATGCTCCAACCAAAAAACAAAGACTGGCTGAATGGATACAAAAACAAGACCCTTATATATGTTGTCTACGAGAGACCCACCTCAAAACAGGGGACACATACAGACTGAAAGTGAAGGGCTGGAAACAGATATTCCATGCAAATAGAGACCAAAATAAAGCAGGAGTAGCAATACTCATATCAGATAAAATCGACTTTGAAATAAAGGCGGTAAAAAGAGACAAAGAAGGATACTACATAATGATCAAAGGATCAATCCAAAGAGAAGATATAACAATTATAAATATATATGCACCCAACATAGGAGCACCAAAATATGTAAGACAAATGCTAACAAGTATGAAAGGAGAAATTAACAATAACACAATAATAGTGAGAGACTTTAATACCCCACTCCCACCTATGCATAGATCAACTAAACAGAAAATTAACAAGAAAACACAAACTTTAAATGATACAATAGACCAGTTAGACCTAATTGATATCTTTAGGACATTTCACCCCAAAACAATGAATTTCACCTTTTTCTCAAGCACACACGGAACCTTCTCCAGGATAGATCACATCCTGGGCCATAAATCTAGCCTTGGTAAATTCAAAAAAACTGAAATCATTCCAAGCATCTTTTCTGACCACAATGCAGTAAGATTAGATATCAATTACAGGAGAAAAACTATTAAAAATTCCAACATATGAATGCTGAACAACACACTGCTAAATAACCAACAAATCACAGAAGAAATAAAAAAAGAAATCAAAATATGCATAGAAACAAATGAAAATGAAAACACAACAACCCAAAACCTGTGGGTCACTGTAAAAGCAGTGCTAACGGGAAGTTTCATAGCAATACAGGCATACCTCAAGAAACAAGAAAAAAGTCAAATAAATAACCTAACTCTACACCTAAAGCAACTAGAAAAGGAAGAAATGAAGAACCCCAGGGTTAGTAGAAGGAAAGAAATCTTAAAAATTAGGGCACTAATAAATGCAAAAGAAAAAAAGAGACCATAGCAAAAAATCAACAAAGCCAAAAGCTGGTTCTTTGAAAGGATAAATAAAATTGACAAACCATTAGCCAGACTCATAAAGAAACAAAGGGAGAAAAATCAAATCCATAAAATTAGAAATGAAAATAGAGAGATCACAACAGACAACACACAAATACAAAGGATCATAAGAGACTACTATCAGCAATTATATGCCAATAAAACAGACAACTTGGAAGAAATGGACAAATTCTTAGGAAAGTACAACTTTCCAAAACTGGACCAGGAAGAAATAGAAAATCTTAACAGACCCATCACAAGCACGGAAATTGAAACTGTAATCAGAAACCTTCCAGCAAACAAAAGCCCAGGTCCAGATGGCTTCGCAGCTGAATGCTACCAAAAATTTAGAGAAGAGCTAACACCTATCCTACTCAAACTCCTCCAGAAAATTACAGAGGAAGGTAAACTTCCAAACTCATTCTGTGAAGCCACCATCACCCTAATACCAAAATCTGACAAAGATGCCACAAAAAAAGAAAACTACAGGCCAATATCACTGATGAACATAGATGCAAAAATCCTTAAAAAAATTCTAGCAATCAGAATCCAATAACACATTAAAAAGATCATACAATATGACCAAGTGGGCTTTATCTCAGAGAGGCAAGTATTCTTCAATATCCACAAATCAATCAATGTAATACACCACATTAACAAATTGAAAAATAAAAACCATACGATTATCTCAATAGATGCAGAGAAAGCCTTTGACAAAATTCAACATCCATTTATGATAAAAACTCTCCAGAAAGCAGGAATAGAAGGAACATTCCTCAACATAATAAAACTATATATGACAAACCCAGAGCAAACATTATCCTCAATGGTGAAAAACTGAAAGCATTTCCCCTAAAGTCAGGAACAAGACAAGGGTGCCCACTCTCACCACTACTATTCAACATAGTTTTGGAAGTTTTGGCCACAGCAATCAGAGCAGAAAAAGAAATAAAAGGAATCCAAATTGGAAAAGAAGAAGTAAAACTCTCACTGTTTGCAGATGACATGATCTTCTACATAGAAAACCCTAAAGACTCCACCAGAAAATTACTAGAACTAATCAATGAATATACTAGTAAAGTTGCAGGATATAAAATCAACACACAGAAGTCCCTTGCATTCCTATATACTAATGAGAAAATAGAGAAATTAAGGAAACAATTCCATTCACCATTGCAATGAAAAGAATAAAATACTTAGGAATATGTCTACCTAAAGAAACTAAAGACCTATATACAGAAAACTATAAAACACTGGTGAAAGAAATCAAAGAGGACACTAATAGATGGAGAAATATACCATGTTCATGGATCAGAAGAATCAATATAGTGAAAATGAGTATATTACCCAAAGCAATCTATATATTCAATGCAATCCCTATCAAGCTTCCAAAGGTATTTTTTACAGAGGTAGAACAAATAATTTCACAATTTATATGGAAATACAAAAAAATCTCAAATAGCCAAAGCAATCTTGAGAAAGAAAAATGGAAGTGGAGGAATCAACCTGCCTGACTTCAGGCTCTACTACAAAGCCACAGTCATCAAGACAGTATGGTACTGGCACAAAGACAGAAATATAGATCAATGGAACAAAATAGAAAGCCCAGAGATAAATCCACACACATATGGACACCTTATCTTTGACAAAGGAGGCAAGAATATATAATGGATTAAAGACAATCTCTTTAACAAGTGGTGCTGGGAAAACTGGTCAACCACTTGTAAAAGAATGAAACTAGAACACTTTCTAACACCATACACAAAAATAAACTCAAAATGGATTAAAGATCTAATCGTAAGACCAGAAACTATAAAACTCCTAGAGGAGAAAATAGGCAAAACACTTTCTGACATACATCACAGCAGGATCCTCTATGACCCATCTCCCAGAATACTGGAAATAAAAGCAAAAATTAACAAATGGGATCTAGTTAAAATTAAAAGCTTCTGCACAACAAAAGAAACTATAAGCAAGGTGAAAAGACAGCCTTCAGAATGGGAGAAAATAATAGCAAATAAAGCAACTGACAAACAACTAATCTCAAAAATATACAAGCAACTCCTACAGCTCAATTCCAGAAAAATAAACAACCCAATCAAAAAATGGGCCAAAGAATTAAATAGACATTTCTCCAAAAAAGACATACAGATGGCTAACAAATACATGAAAAGATGCTCAACATCACTTATTATCAGAGAAATGCAAATCAAAACCACAATAAGGTACCATTTCACGCCAGTCAGAATGGCTGCGATCCAAAAGTCTACAAGCAATAAACGCTGGAGAGGGTGTGAAGAAAAGGGACCCCTCTTACACTGTTGGTGGGAATGAAACTAGTACAGCCACTATGGAGAACAGTGTGGAGATTCCTTAAAAAACTGGAAATAGAACTGCCTTATGATCTAGCAATCCAACTACGGGGCATACACATCGAGGAAACCAGAATTGAAAGAGACACGTGTTCCCCAATGTTCATCAAAGCACTGTTTATAATAGCCAGGACATGGAAGCAACCTAGATGTCCATCAGCAGATGAATGGATAAGAAAGCAGTGGTACATATACACAATGGAGTATTACTCAGCCATTAAAAAGAATACATTTGAATCATTTCTAATGAGGTGGATGAAACTGGAGCCTATTATACAGAGTGAAGTAAGCCAGAAAGAAAAACACCAGTACAGTATACTAATGCATATATATGGAATTTAGAAAGATGGTAACGATATCCCTGTATGTGGGACAGCAAAAGACACACAGATGTATAGAACAGTCTTTTGTACTCTGTGGGAGAGTGAGAGGGTGGGATGATTTGGGAGAATGGCATTGAAATATGTATAATATCATATATGAAACAAATCACCAGCCCAGGTTCGATGCAGGATACAGGATGCTTGGGGCTGGTGCACTGGGATGACCCAGATGGATGGTACAGGGAGGGAGGTGGGAGGGGGGTTCAGGATAGGGAACACGTGTATACCTATGGCAGATTCATGTTGATGTATGGCAAAACCAATACAATATTGTAAAGTAATTAACTTCCAATTAAAATAAATAAATTTATATTAAAAAAATTAAAAAACACAACACCCCATTGTTCACTGCAGCACTATTTACAATAGCTAGAGCATGGAGGTTACCTAGATGTCCATTGGTAGATGAATGGATAAAGAAGTGTGGTACATATACATAATGGATATGACTCAACCATAAAAAGGAACACATTAGAGTCAATTCTAATAAGGTGGATGAACCTAGAACATATTATACAGAGTAAAGAACATATTATACAGAGTCAGAAAGAGAAATGTAAATATCTTATTCTAATGCACATATATGGAATCTAGAAAAATGGTACTGAAGAATGTATTTACAGGGTAACAATGGAGAAATGGACATAGAGAACAGATTTATGAACATGGGGAGATGGAGGAGAGGGTGAGATTTATGGAAAGAGTAACAAGTAAACTTACACTACCATATGTAAAATAGGAAGCCAATGGGAATTTGCTGTATGGCTCAGGAAACTGAAACAGGAGCTCTGTGTCAGCCTGGAGGGCTGGGATAGGAAGGGAGTTGGGAGTGAGGTTCAAAACGGAGGGGACATATGTATACCATGACTGATTCATGTTTAGGTTTGACAGAAAACAGCAAAATTCTATAAAGCAATTATCCTTCAATAAAAAATAAATAAATGAAGAAAAGTTAAGTCTTTCTGCACAAAATTAATGAAATCTACAGCTTCAATTTAATCCACATTAACAGGTATACCACAAAGGAGAACTAAATAAATAAACCAACAACAACAATAAAAAAAAAACAGATATACAAACAAAGCAAAAGGAGATTCAGATATAGAATTACAACACGTGGGCTTTAACCTGATTGTAACATATCTTTAAGAAATTACATGGCAAGATGGAAAATCAATCAGAGAATTAAAAAAAATATAACACAAAATTGAATAGATTGAAATATATAGTCATTGAAATCTAGTGTCATTAGATGGGTTAGCAGATGATTCAATACAGCTAAAAAGAGGATAAGTGTAATGAAATATGGGTCAGATGAAAATATTCATAATGAAGCATGAATAAGGAAACCTGGAGTGCTGCAGTTCATGTGGTCACAAAGAGTTGGACACAACTGAGCAATTGAACTGAACTGAATATAAACAATGGAAATATAGGCAATAAGGATATATAAGGTATATGGTGAAACATCAGCATATAAATAATTGGACTCTTAAAAGTAAATAAGAGATGGGCAGAAGCAATGTTTAAAGAGATACTGGATCAGATGGTTTCAACTAACCATAGATATGAACCACAAGAAGGAAAAACAGAAAAAGAAAATTCTATATAAAAGTACATCAAACCAAAAGCCAAAGAAAGGTTAAAATCAGCTAGAAAAAATACACTTTACTTTCCAAATAGCAATAATAAAAATGCCACTAAAATAGAAGCCAGAAAACAAAAGTGCTAAAAATAAAAACTGCAACCATAGAACTTTACATTTATTAAAATATGCTTAAAATGAAATTGAAATGAATAGAAAAAAAAAAAAAAAAACAGAAGAATGAGAGATAGAAGAAATTCATCAAAAGTATACATACCCATGTTAAAATAAATAATCAAAAAGCTCCTCGGGCATTAGAACAATAATTTCAGACAGAAGCACAGAGATGTAGAAATGTATAAAGTTCAAGGTAATAGTAAATATCTTGGTAAATCTTATCAACTATTGAAGGCATGCTAACATATTATTGGCATATATCTGTAGAATTAAAATAAGCTAAAAATTTAACTGAGAATTAGAAGCAATTAAAGTATGTGTTTTACGGGCCTACCATTATATAGAAAATTATATATTTAATGAAATTACTTTTTCAAGGTCAAAGACATATGCTATAATCTCTAGCATAACTACAAAGGGGATAGATTTTAAATACTGAATAACTAAACTGTAATAAAAAAGAAAATGAAATAATTTTAAAAATAATTAACTCAGAGGGATGCAAAAGGGAACACAGAACAAATGGGACAAATAGAAAAACAAATATTAAGACCATACATTTCAATGTAACTATTGTAGCAGCTATAATAAAAGCAAGCAGTCTCCAATTAAAAGATAACTATTTTAAAATCTGTCATTAAAGAGAAAAAAGCCAACCATATTCTATTAGAGACACATGTAAAATATAAGCACAGAGAAATATTAAAAATAAAAGATTGAAGATACACACAAGGCAAATAGTAATCAAGAGAAACTAATACAGCAATATGAATACTACACTAAGTACACAATACAGAGTAAAAGAGAAGAATTAACATAATAATTTCACAGGAGTTGATCCATCCAATCATACTGTTTTAAAATAGGTAAATCAAAAATTGATAAAACAAAAAGGAGAAATAAAAAAAATCTTTTATTCATAGTTGAAGGTTTTAACACACCTCCCTCAGAAAGTTATAAGATAAGCAGAGAAAATATATCATCTGAAGCCTAAAGATCTTTTACAGGGGGCATTTACCATTCCAAGGAGCTTTTAAAAAAAAATCTATTTGATTGAACAACAATTTATAAAACCCTTAAAAATAAAAATAATTTTTTTAGTTAAAAATTATTTTTAAAAATAAAAATTTGTTGAATATCAACAAGTCAAACAACTGAATATCTTTTTCTTTATGGAAATAAATGAAGCAAAACAATAATCAAAACAATTTAAGGAAAATGGAAAATAAAAGAAATAAAAGCAAGTTGTTCTAGATACGAGGAGGCAGGATGTTAGTAAAAGAAAAAGGCTAAGAATAACGTCACATGATTCCTTAAAATGTCTTGTGTATACTAAGGATGTTTACTCGTCTATGCCCTTGAGTTTCATGGGATTTAGGGATATGATTTTTTTTAAAGTTTAAGGTTGTTAGATAGTATAAAATTAAGAATGCCTATGATTGGATCTATCTGTCTACTTGTCATTTAAATTTTAAATGACATGTTTATTCATGTTTATTACAACTTACATGTTTATTCAAACTTTATTTTGGCAACCCTCAAAGTTTTAAAGATAGTCTTAATACAGCCCTAACTAGGATCCATGAAATTGAAAACTATAAAGAAACAGCTGACATCATCAGGACCAATCTGAAAACACAGTGGATTTTCTCAGAAAGATCTAAATCAGACCAATTTAGATTAAAATTTTCTAGATCTGATGATACTCAGAGTTTCACAAATGCACTCCAAATAGAAGAAAAAGAGAAATGTTTTGTCCTTATAGTATGGACAAGAAAGACAAAGATTAAAAAAGTAAAATGTTCTTAATGCCAAAGCAAAGAGAACAAAACTTTCCAAAGTTCTCTTTTAACATCCAACAAATAGCTATCAAAAGTCATGAAAATATTAGACTTTTTGGTCATGCTATAAAGCACACCACAAAAATGTGCTATAGAATCTTTTCAGGAATACATCTTTCACCTCATCAAACCAAGACTCTTTAAACAGCAGCAGATATGAAGACCCTAGTATAAAGTTTATTATAATTAACTATCCATAACTAATATAAACAGAGACTCATTATTATTTTCTTTGAACATGTTATATTTGACATGAGAAACAAAATTAAAATTCATGTAGTTACACTGGCACAAATCGCCAGACAAGGATCCAAACATTTTTTTCTATAGTGGTATTAATGTCAGCATAGGCACAGAATAGAATATCTATATCTAACTCATTTTAAAATGCAAACAATTTTCAGAATAATCCAAATTTAAATGCATAAAATCATCATTTGATAATATTTTATTGTAAATGTCTATACTGCTTCCTCTAATGAAATTTCTGAAGATAAGAATCAATCTCAATTGTATTTCAATTCTTCCTCTCGACCCCCACTTATCCAGTGAAAATGTATGATCTGGCCAGCCCATCATTACTTCTACATCTCTTTCTCTGGCCAAAGCACCAAACTCAATCTTACACTTCCTAGTTCTGAGTGGCAATAGATTCCCAAAGATGTTTAAGTTGTATGTGGCTCCTTCTATGTGAATGTTGTGACTAATATATCTCAGAGAAGTGAGACAGGGTTAGGCATGTGTTGTTGTTCAACTGCTCAGTCATGTCTGACTCTTTGTGACACCATTACTCTATGTGACACCATACCATACATCTGGTATGACACAACATACCAGGCTTCCCTATCCATCAGCATCTCCTGGAGCTTGCTTAAACTCATGTCCATTGAGTGGTGATACCATCAAACCATCTCGTCCTCTGTCCTCCCTTTCTCCTCCTGACTTCTATCTTCCCCAGATTCAGGGTCTTTTCCAATGAATCAGCTCTTCTCATTAGGGGGCCAAAGTAGTAGAGTTTCAGCTTCAGCATCAGTCCTTCCAATGAATATTAAGGATTGATTCCCTTTAGGATTGCATGGTTAGATCTTGCAGTCCAAGGGAGTCTTAAGAGTCTTCTCCAACACCACAGTTCAAAAGCATCAATTCTTCAGTGCTCAGGCTTCTTTATAGTTCAACTCTCACATCAATATGTGACTATTGGAAAAACCATATATTTGACTATATGGACCTTTGTCTCAAAGTCATGTCTCTGCTTACAGTTTATAGGTTTGTCATAGCTTTTCTTCCCCGAGGCAAGAGTCTTTTAATTTCCAGGCTGCAGTCACCATCTGCAGTGATTCTGGAGCCCAAGAAACTAGCCTGTCACTGTTTCCATCTATTTGCCATGAAGTGATGGGACCGGATGCCATGATCTTGGTTTTTTGAATGTTGAGTGTTAAGCCAGCTTTTTCACTCTCTTCTTTCACCTTCATCAAGAGGCTCTTTAGTTCCTCTTCACTTTTTGTCACAGGGTGGTGTCAGCTGCATGTCTGAGGTTACTGATAGTTCTCCTGGCAATCTTGATTACAGCGTGTACTTCATCCAGTCCAGCATTTGTCATGATGTACTCTGTATATAAGTTTAAAAAGCAGGGTGACAATAGATAGCTTGGACATAGCCCGTTCCCATTTTTGCATCAGTCCATTGATTAATGTCCAGTTCTAACTACTGCTTCTTGACAATCATACAATTGAGGAGGCAGGTAAGGTGGTCTGGATTCCCATCTCTTTAAGAATTTTCCACCATTTGTTGTCATCCACACAAAGGCTTTAGCATAATTAGTGAAGCAGAAGTAGATATTTTTGTGGAATTCTCTTGCTTTTCGTATGGTCCAACAAATGTTGGAAATTTGATCTCTGGTTCCTCTGCCTTTTCTAAATCCAGCTTGGACATCTGGGAGTTCTTGGTTCATGTACTGTTGAAGCCTGACATGGCAGATTTTGCGCATTACCTTGCTAGCATGTGAAATGAGTGCAATTGTATGGTAGTTTGAACATTCTTTGGCAATGTGTTTCTTTGGGATTGGGCTTCCCTGGTGTCTCAGAAGTAAAGTTTCTGCCCGCAATGCGGGAGACCTGGATTTGATCCCTCATTTAGGAAGATCCCCTGGAAAAGGAAATGGCAACCCACTTCAGTACTCTTGCCTGGAAAATCCCATGGACAGAGAAGCCTGGTACGCTACAGTCCATGGGGTCACAAAGAGCCGGACATGACTGAACGACTTCACTTTCACTTTTTCTTCTTTGGGATTAGAATGAAAACTGACCTTATCCAGTCCTGTGGCCTCTGGTGAGTTTTCCAAATTTGCTACCATATGGAGCACAGCAGTTTCACAGAATCATCTTTCAGGATTTGAAATAACTCAGCTGTAATTCCATCACCTCCATTAGCTTTGTTTATAGTGATGCTTCCCAAGGCCCACTTGACTTCACATTCCAGTATGTCTGGCTCTAGGTGACTGATCACATCACTGTGGTTATCCAGGTCATTAAGATCTTTTTTTATATAGATCTCTGTGTATTCTTGCCACTTCTTCTTAATATCTTCTGCTTGTGTTAGGTCCATACTGTTTCTGTCTTTCATTGTACTCATCTTTGCATGAAATGTTCCCTGCTGCTGCTAAGTCACTTCAGTCGTGTCCGACTCTGTTCGACCCCATAGACGGCAGCCCACCCAGGCTCCCCCATCCCTGGGATTCTGGAGGCAAGAACACTGGAGTGGGTTGCCATTTCCTTCTCCAATGCATGAAAGTGAAAAGTGAAAGTGAAGTAGTTCAGTCTTGTCCGACCCTCAGCGATCCCATGGACTGCAGCCTACCAGGCTCCTCTGCCCATGGGATTTTCCAGGCAAGAGTACTGGAGTGGGGTGCCATTGCCTTCTCTGGAAATGTTCCCTAGGCATGTAATAAGGCTATATAAATGGCATTTGAATGAAAGAGTAAATATTTAGAAAAACTTTGTCTTCTATTAAATAAAATATATGTGAGCAGATTTTTAAAATTTTATAATGCTACGCAAATGCCTATCAATGCATTTGTAGATCTGAAGTAATACATATAGGCACACCTCCCAGTTACTGTGGGTTTGCTCCAGACCAGCTGAATAGGTCTAATAACACAATGAAGTGAGTGACACAATTTTTTTGGTTTCCCAGAACATATAAGAGTTGTGTTTATACTACACTGTAGTTTAGTGTTCAATAAATTATGTCTAAAAAACACTAATGTACATAGCTTAATTTTATTGCTAAAAAATGTTACCGTCAGCTAAGCCGTCAGTGAGTTATATAATAACATCAAAGACCACTGATTAGAGATCACCATAAACATAATAATACTGAAAAACTTTGAAATATTTTGAGAACTATCAAAATGTAAAACTGAGAAAGCAAATGAGCAAAAGCTGTTGGAAACAGGGTTGCAGATAGACTTGCTCAGTGCAAGACTGTCACAAATCTTCAATTTGTAAAACACATGCTCCCTGTGAGGTGTAATAAAGCAAAGTGCAATAAAACAAAGTATGCCTGTAGCTAGAAATAAGCATCAAAATGGAAAAATTAATTTTTAATTAAAAAATATATTAAAACATATATCTAAATATTCAAAAATATGTTTCATGTATAAGAACAAAAATACCAAAATATAAAAAGTTAATTTAACTATAGAATGAGACATAAAATATAAAAATAATTTAAGAATTCAAACATTTCTAGTATATTAATATTAAGTATTTCCTTTTTATAATAGAGCTTAGGGAAAATTATAAATCTTCTTTAGCTATTCCATGATATTTCACTATGTTCCATTAGATAAATTACTCAACATTAGCCTTAGAAAATAAATATCTTAAAATAAAATATTCTAATGAATTAACATAATCTGATTAAATTTATCCCATAACACAAACAAATTTTAGGTTAAAATTGATTAATAAATTTTGATAAATTACATATTTTCAAATAACTATAAAACTATGCCACTCTACATTTGGAAGTAGAGTATCAAGATGTCTCGTTATATGAAATACAAAATAGGTATGGTGATAAGTAAATTTAGTAGGAAACACTAAAACATAGGTTAAAAAAACTATTTCAAATTTTTATTCAGGCTTATAAACTGATATTGAGTTGTGCTAAAATATTGACAGGGGTTCTACTTTTATTTTAACTTAATTCATTTTTTTGTTTCTTTAATACAGATATGCAAACAATAAGTCTGCTGTCTTCTTCTGTCTTCTTCTACCTCCCTTTTCTTTAGATAAACTACAATGACTGTTTGATATGCAGCCAGGCTTTTTCAAATATATAAAACATAAAAATACATACAAACATATAAAGATATACAAACCTGTAAAAATACTTTTTATAGGAATCTTATTCTATAGTCATGACTATGTAATTTGCTTTCAAGAGTAAATAATCTATGGTCACTAAAAATAAAAACAAGCACACAAAATCCCTGCAAAGTTCTGGTAATTTAAAATTCAGTGTAAGAAATGAATTTGCATTTCCAAAGAAAACTACTTTATAAAGAGAAGTAGTTTGCCTGGTAAGAAACATATGGCAGTTAAAAGGTGGTAATGTATGCAAACATATCACCAATTTTCTATCTCAAAAGCAACAGTCCGTATTTTCAGTGACACTGTATTAATGAATTTGTAAATGTACTCTTTCAACACCAGTGCTACAATCACATGAAAACATTCTTATAAAGGATACCACAAAACTAGAAGTCTTGATTCTAGTATTAGTATGCATGCATGCTAAGTCGCTTCAGTCGTGTCCGACTCTGTGTGACCCCACAGACAGCAGCCCACCAGGCTCCTCTGTCCCTGGGATTCTCCAGGCAAGAACACTGGAGTGGGTTGCCATTTCCTTCTCCACTATTAGTATGCAGCTGCATTATTTTGCTGCATACTTTGTCATCCTGAAACATGAGCATTATATTTCTAACTATGCTGAATTTAATACATTGGCTTTATTCATTTAGGAAGTAAATTATCTACAAATTTATAATTTGTAAATTCACTTAGAAATTATTTCTAAAGGAAGAAACTATTGCACATGAACTTTGAAAGGAACCATGAAAATTTTGAGATTTTATTCAATAAATATACATAAATTAACATGCCATAGTTTCATGGTTACTAGCAGAAAACATGAGACTCCTGGGTCAGAGACACAGGGACTTTATTGCACAGGATAATCAAGCAGCATGAGTTTCATGTTTTCATCAGCTCCCCTTGTCTACCTTCTTCTCCTAAATCCCACTGGGGCTCTGTGGAGCATCCCAGATGGGTTTGGCACAGATACTGCATCACAGCTGAAGAACCGCAAGCTTAGGAAACCATGATCTTTTAAAGGTGCTGCTAACAAACTGTTCAAACTTTGGCCAAGAGGAAGACTTAACCTTTACTACTTTTGCCCAAAAGTGAATTTGTCCTCTGCCCATATGTCTTTTAACCTGAACCAATGTGGACTTGTCATTAAGGACCATCCACTTAGGTCAAGTACCATAATAGTTTATAGGAATGGTAGTTCTGCTGGTTTAATAATATTTAAAATAATTATACAAATTAAATATTTTAATATTTTATCCATGTGCATTTATGTATCAACTATAAATAGTAATGACATAAATCTAGAAAGAATGAATCTGGTATCCTTTATCTTGTAAGGATATCTTAATCTTAAATCAAGATTCAAGTTTATAGGTAGCAACAGGTACCAATAAGCATTATCCCAGTTAAATTTTTTTTAAAAGACACTTATTTCAACAATAAAAGGGCATTCTTTCTCTCTGTAATGCCTATACACTCTTCTTACACTGAAGAATATTTATTCAGCCCTACCTACCGACTTTTGTGCTAGGTACTCTGGGAAATTCAAAGGAGACAAAGATGTGGTGTTTAGTTGGAAACATCTGCACTGATCTTAATAACTAACATAGTGCAGGGACGTGGATGATTAAACACATATAAGAGCCAATAAGAACATTAAAGTAGACTTATTAAAGAGGTGAAATTTAAGGTTAAGAATTTGCACTGGCAAAGTTGGTGGAGAAGGGCATGCCAAAGCTTAGACAATAAAATGTGCAAAAGTTTGCAGTAAGAAATCAATATGGCATATCTAGAGAATAATGAATAGGGCACATTGACCAAAGCAGAGCAGAGACATCAACTGGGAGATAAAGCTAGATAATCAAAGTACAAAGAGCTGTGAACAAAGGATAAGGTGTTGGACTTTGTGTAAAATAAGAGGTTGCTAGAATTTTTTGAAGAAAAATTGCATGATGAAACAGAAAAGAATGCATTAGGGAAGAGAAAAAAAAAGAAACATAATGATTACTCTCTCTCATTTGTTATTTGTTTTTAACTATGCAATGATTATTAGTCTTGTCACATATTATTTCTTTAAATTCTTCATTCTATAGATGAGTAAACAAACTTAAGAGACATTAACTAACTTTCCCAAAGGCACTAGTATGCAAATGTCAAAAGATGGATTCTATCAAAGTCTGTACAACTATGCTCTTAAATGCTTCTCAATGCTGTTTCTTGGTCATGAGACTACTGTAATATATCACACATTTCAGTTCAGTCAGTTCAGTCACTCAGTCGTGTCAGACTCTTTGCAGCCCCATGGACTGCAGTACGCCAGGCTTTCCTGTCCCTTACCAACTCCCGGAGCTTGCTCAAACTATGGCCATCAAGTTGGTGATGCCATTCAACCATCTCATCTTCTGTCATGCCTTTCGCCTCCCGCCTTCAATCTTTTCCAGCATCAGGGTCTTTTCCAATGAGTCATTTCTTTGCATTAAGTTCAGTGCAGTTCAGTTCAGTTGCTCAGTTGTGTCCGACTCTTTGCGACCCCATGAACCGCAGCACACCAGGCCTCCCTGTCCATCACCAACTCCCAGAGTCCACTCAAACTCATGTCCATTGAGTCGGTGATGCCATACAATCATCTCATCCTCTGTCGTCCCCTTCTCCTCCTTCCCTCAATCTCTCCCAGCATCAGAGTCTTTTCAAATGAGTCAGCTCTTTGCATCAGGTGGCCAAAGTATTGGAGTTTCAGCTTCAACATCAGTCCTTGCAATGAACACCCAGGACTGATCTCCTTTAGGATAGACTGGTTGGATCTCCCACACAGTCCAAGGGACTCTTAAGAGTCTTCTCCAACACCACAGTTCAAAAGCATCAGTTTTCTGGCACTCAGCTTTCTTTATAGTCCAACTCTCACATCCATACATGACTACTGGAAAAACCATAGCTTTGACTAGATGGATCTTTGTCAGCAAAGTAATGTCTCTGCTTTTTAATATGTTATCTAAGTTGGTCATAGCTTTTCTCCCAAGCATCTTTTAATTTCATGGCTGCAGTCACCATCTACGGTGATTTTGGAGCCCAAGAAAATAAAGTTTATCACTGTTTCCGTGGTTTCCCCATCTATTTGCCATGAAGTGATCATGGCATTTAAAGTGATCATACATTCAAGGCAATGAAATTTGTGACAAAAGAACTGGTTATAGAAAATAACTAATATAGAGAGTAAATGATGAGGGGGAAAAGAAGAATTTGAGAGGGTTAGTGACACACTGTCTAATAAGAGAGCTATATCAAAGTGGGAGCCCAGTTTTAAGCTTTGGCATTTAGGAAAATAGTGGTGAAAATGCATGTAGATATTTGGGGAAAGGGAATATTATTAGTAAGAAGCATCATTTCTGACACATTGCATGTGAAGGAGGGTGACATGTCAGGATCTCCTTGCAAGTATTAATGTCCTCAAAAGCTCAAGTCTCAAATATAAAACGATGAAGTATTTGCACAAAACTTAGGCACATCTTCCTGTATACTTTAATTTCTAGATTACTTATAATATCTAATACAATGTAAATGTATGTACATTTTCACCAGCATATGGCAAATTCGAGTTATGCTTTTGGGAACTTCCAGGAAATTTTCCCCCAAATATTTTCAGTCATGTTTGGTTGAATCCTTATATGCTAAACCCATAGATGCAGAAAGTCTAGACTAATGTCTAGATAGGAGTGCTATTTAAGAGAGACAACAGCAATTAAAGACAGTGGACCAGAAATGTGGTGCTTTCTTCTACTAATTATCACACTTCTTGCATTAAAAAGTAATAAATAAAGAATGACCATTTCCATTCATAACCTTCCTTTCTTATCATAACTTTCATCCAAAATCTTTAGGAATCTGGAATCCACCTAACTGTAATCATCTTAACATGTCCTTGTTTTAAATCAAAGACTTCATTTTTAATTTAATCCAACAAACTTTATTCCCTTTACTACTTCTAAAATTTGATTATGACAACCCTTCCTCTTTTTATTTATATTCTCCCCTTCCCCTGCTGCTTTTATGCTTTATTTTCACCAAATCTATATATTATTTTTGGAAGGCTGAATAACAAAATGGTTAAGATGCATGATATAGGATGCTGGGGGCTGGTGCACTGGGACGACCCAAAAGGATGGTATGGGGAGGGAGGTGGGAGCAGGATTCAGGATGGGGAACATGTGTACACCTGTGGCAGATTCATGTTGATGTATGGCAAAACCAATACAATATTGTAAAGTAATTAGCCTCCAATTAAAGTAAATAAATTTATATTAAAAAATAAAATAAAATAATTTTTAAAAATAAATTCACAAAGCAAACAAAACAAAACAGTATGTGCTCTGAATTTCACAGGGTCTTGGCTATTTAAAATCCTCACTTAAAAATACCTAACCACTGTGAATTTCAATTTCCTTACCTATGAAACAGATGATAATAAGAACACCATTACCATAGGGTTGTGAAGAAGATAAAACTGGATATTTGTAACAAAAATGCCAGGCACCCTATAAGCACTACACAAATGCTAATTATTTTACAACTCTTCTTCTTTGCATACCTTATCTCCTTTCTCTTCTTCAGACTCACTTCTTTCTACTCTTCTCTCTTAACTTTCCCTTATGTTGCTCACTTCACAAATCACAGAATGATAATGAATCATATCAACATTTAAGCAGATCTAAGCAAATACATTTAAAATGTGTAACTTTAGGCATAGTCTTTTATCCTAGCCTCTTCTGTATTGATGATGAGCAAGTTGGATAAGGCACCACTATGTCAAATCCAAAATAAGTCAAATCAAGCTCATGATTTTGTCTCCAGAGCTAGAATCTTGTATTTCTTCTTTCATGTTGGGCAGTGCCATTTATTCCAGTCCCCAGGTTTACCTCCCTGTAGCTCAAACAGTAAAGAATCTACCTGCAATGCAGGAGACCAGGGTTCAATCCCTAGGTCTGGAAGATCCTCTGAAGAAGGGAATGGCAATCCACTCCAGCATACTTGCCTGGAGAATCCCATAGAGAGAGAAGCCTGACGGGCAACAGTCCATGGGGTTGCAAAAAGTCAGACACGACTGAGCAACTAACATATGAACACACCAGGTTTAAAATATCAGAATAATATTTCATGTGTTTTCTCCTCTATCCCTATATAAAATCAGTCATTTATCTCTTCATTTCACTTACAGCTTTCAGTTCCCTCTCTTTTTCTAGAGACCTACTGATGCTGCTCCACTCCACACGCACTATCTCAAACCTGGATCAGCCTAAACTGATCTTTACCGCCCCCTCAATAACCTAGACTCCAAAAATCTGATTAATGTCTAGATAGGAGTGCTACTTTCAGACATGTTTCTACACACACACACACACACACACACACACACAGATCAGCATAATATTAACTTCTTGACCATTTACGAGTAAAATCATTCAGGGAGAATTGCCTTTTTCTTAATATGATTAAAAAGGTGTTGAGCCTGTATGCCACATGCACAGATGAATGTGTAAGAACAAGCAGCTAGTTTCTGCTTTTTGATTAATATCGCACGACTATGTTACTATCTTGGTGGTCTTTTGTAATAATGCAACAAAGGCCCAGGTTTCCTGTGCAAAAATCTAGTTTTGGCTTGCCTCCTTCTTTTTGGGAGCTTGGCTGGTTTCCAGAGTTGCCAAAACAAAATACACAGACTGAATAGTTTAAATAACAGAAATCATTTTTCCTCACAGTTCCAGGGGCCAGAAGTTCAACATTAAGGAGCTGGGAAATCAAGTTTCTCCTGAGGCCTCTCTCGAGACATAGCTTACACGTGACCATTGTTGTGTGTTCACATGGTCTTATCTCTGTGCCTGTCCATGGCCAAATTCCCTCTGTGTGGGTGCATTCCTGGTGCTTTTTTTTTTTTTTCCCAAACTATAAGGATACCAGTCATATTGGACTAGGGCCCCCATTCTTACAGGGCTTCCCTGGAGGCTCAGCAGTAAAGAATCTGCCTGCAATGGCAATGCAGGAGATGCGGGTTTGATCCCTGGGTCACGAAGATCCCCTGAAGAAGGAAATGGCTATCCAATCCAGTATTCTTGCCTGGAAATCCCATAGACAGAGGAGCCTGATGGGCTACAGTCCATGGGGTCTCAAGAATTGGACACAGCTTAGTGACTAAACCATGACCAACCCATCTTTCTGACCTCATATAATCATAATTACTCCTTTAAACACCCTATCTCACCTATCTCCTTTATTTATCTTGATTTTTTACTATCTTGAACTTTCCTCACCTCCTAAACTCTACTACTGTGGGCAAGAATTCATTAGAAGAAATGGAGTAGCCATCATAGTCATCCAAAGAGTCTGAAATGGAGTACCTGGGTGCAATCTCAAAAACAACAGAATGACCTCTGTTCATTTACAAGGCAAACCATTCAATATCACAGTAATCTAAGACTATGCCCCAAACATTAATGCTAAAGAAGCTGAAGTTGAACAGTTCTATCAAGAATTACAAGACCTTCTAGAAATAACACCCCCAAAAGATGTCTTTTTCATCACAGGGAACTGGAAAGCAAAAGTAGGAAGTCAAGAGACACCTGGAGTAACAGGCATATTTGGCCTTGGAGCACAAAATGAAGAAGGGCAAAGGCTAACAGACTTTTGCCAAGAGAACGCACTGGTCATAGCAAACAACCTCTTTCAACAACACAAGAGAAGACTCTACACATGGACATCACCAGTCAATACTGAAATCAGATTGATTTTATTCTTTGCAGCCAAAGATGGAGAAACTCTATGCAGTCAGCAAAAACAAGACCAGGAGCTGACTATAGCTCAGATCATGAACTTATTGCAAAATTCAGACTTGAAAAGAAGACAGTAGGGAAAATCACTAGACCATTCATATATGACCTAAATCAAATCCCTTATGATTATATAGTGGAAGTGAGAAATATATTCAAGGGATTAGATCTGATAGACAGAGTGCCTGAAGAACCACAGACGAAGGTTCGTGACATTGTAAGGAGGCAGTGATCAAGACCATCCCCAAGAAAAAGAAATGCAAAAAGGCAAAATGGCTGTCTGAGGAGGACTTACAAATAGCTGAGAAAAGAAGAGAAGCAAAAGGCAATGGAAGAAAAAAAAAAAAGGCAATGGAAGAAAGGAAAGATATACCCATCTGAATGCAGAGTTCCAAAGAATAGCAAGGAGAGATAAGAAAGCCTTCCTCAGTGATGATGCAAAGATCTATATAGAGTTAAAAAATCAAATGGGAAAGACTAGAGTTCTCTTCAAGAAAATAAGAGCTACCAAAGGAACATTTCATGCAAAGATGGGCACAGTAAAGGACAGAAATGGTATGTACCTAACATAGGCAGAAGATATTCAGAAGAGGTGGCAAGAATACACAGAAGAACTATCCAAAAAAGATCTTCATGACCCATGTAATCATGATGGTGCGATTACTCATGTACAGCCAGACAATGTGGAATGGGAAGTTAAGTGGGCCTTAGGAAGTATCACTACAAAGAAAGCTAGTGGAGGTGATGGAATTCCAGTTGAGCTATTTCAAATCCTGAAAGATGATGCTGTGAAAGTGCTGCTCTGAAAATGCCAGCAAATTTGGAAAACTCAGCAGTGGCCACAGGACTAGAAAAGACCAGTTTTCATTCCAATCCCAAAGAAAGGTAATGCCAAAGAATGCTCAAACTACCACACAATTGCACTCATCTCACATGCTAGCATAGCAATGCTCAAAATTCTCCAAGCCAGGTTTCAACAGTATGTGAACCAAGAAATTCCAGATGTTCAAGCTGGATTTACAAAAGTCAGAGGAACCAAAGATTAAATTGCCAACATCGCTTGGATCATGGAAAAAGCAAGAGAGTTCCAGAAAAACACCTACTTCTGTTTTATTGACTTGAAGTCTTTGACTGTGTGGATCATAACCAACTTGGAAAATTCTTAAAGACATGTGAATACTAGACCACCTTACCTGCCTCCTGAGAAACCTGTATGCAGGTCAAGAGGCAACAGTTAGAACTGGACATGAACAACAGACAGGTTACAAATAGGGAAAGGAGTACGTCAAGGCTGTATATATTGTCACTGTGCTTATTCAACTTATATACAGAGTACATCATGTGAAATGCCAGGCTGGATGAAGCACAAGCCAGGATCAAGACTGCCAAGAGAAATACCAATAACCTCAGATATGTAGATGATACCACTCTTATGCCAGAAAGCGAAGAACTAAAGAGCTTCTTGATGAAAGTAAAAGAGGAGAGTGAAACAGTTGGCTTAAAATTCAACATTCAGAAACCGAAGATCATGGCATCCAGTCTTGAAAGGCTTTATTTTCGGGGGCTCCAAAATCACTGCAGATAGTGACTGCAGCCATGAAGTTAAAAGACACTTGCTCCTTGCAAGAAAAGCTATGATCAACTGAGACAGCGTATTAACAAGCAGAGATGTTCCTTTGCCAACAAAGGTCCATTTAGTCAAAGCTATGGTTTTTCCAGTAGTCATGTATGGATGTGAGAGTTGGGACTATAAAGAAAGCTGAGTGCTGAAGAATTGATGCTTTTGAACTGTGCTTTGGATAAGTCTCTTGAGAGTCCCTTGGGCTGCAAGGAGATCCAACCAATCAATCCTAAAGGAAATCAGTACTGAATATTCATTAGAAGGACTGATGCTTAAGTTGAAACTCCAATACTTTGGCCACCCGATGCGAAGAACTGACTCCTTAGAAAAGACCCTGATGCCGGGGAAGGTTCAAGGCAAGAGGAGAAGGGGATGACAGAGGATGACATGGTTGGATGGTATCACCGACTTGATGGCCATGAGTCTGAGCAAGCTCCAGGAGTTGGTGATGGACAGTGAAGCCTGACTTGCTGCAGTCCATGTGGTTGCAAAGAGTGGGATGCAGCTGAATTGGAACTTTTAGGACAAATGACAATGCTCATCTGAATCTGTCCTAATGAAGTATAAAATAGACATTTCCTGATTTTTCTTTTTATTTTCCTATGCCCCATCCTGCAATCAGTGCTACCTCTAAAGAAATATTTTGTACTCATTTGAGACATTCAATACCACTTTCAAATTTGTCACAAATGGATTCCATTTTCAGAACGATTTATCTTTACTGAGTATTCACTCCATTTCATTCACATTACTTAACCTTACAATCACACAGCACACTTTTGGGAAAAAAGTCGTGACAGTTTGTGTTCCACTGTTTCGTTTTCATTTTCGGAGCAGAGTATAAACAGCATTTCTAAGAAATTCAACATAGTAACAGATGCTAAATTAATCAATATCTCTTTGATGTCTACAAAATCCTGTTAAAGATAATAAGCATAGTCACATGTATCTATCTGAGGGAAAAAAGAAAAAGAGAAACAAACTACAGAAATAGCAGAGTTACTCCTCAAACACAAACAGGAGTAGCATTCTTGTTCCTTTGTCTCACCCTCAGTAAACTTACAGAAAAAGTTTCCGGGAGCTCATTGCAGGCAGTCAACTTAACTCACTTTCTACCTAGTAAAAGACTCACAGAAGTTTAAAATCAGAAAAAACAGTTTTAATTTACCATGAACTGCTATAGGAATGATGGAAAAGAATTCTCAGTAACATATATAGATATAAAATATACAACATCCATATGTACACATTATGGATATGTATACATATACAGATATAATGTATATATATGTATATAAGGATATATAATGGATATATACATACATATATATGTATATATATATACAAATATATACATTTTATGTACATGCAACTATATACATTATATATATACATTTTATATATACACACACACACACACACACACACACACACACACACACACACATAAAATAAGGTAAGTCCTGGAGAAGCCTCTTGAGAGTCCCTTGGACAACTAGGAGATCAAACCAGTCACTACTAAAGGTAATCAACCCTGAATATTCATTGGAAGGACTGATGCTGAAGCAAAGCTAAAGCTCCAAATACTTTGGCTACCTAATGCAAAGAGCCAACTCATTGGAAAAGACCCTGATGCTGGGAAAGATTGAGGGCAGGAGCAAAAGCGAGAGATAAAGGATGAAATGGTTGGATGGCATCATTGACTCAATGGACATGAGTTGGAGCAATCTCCAGGAGATGGAGAAGGACAGAGAAGCCTATTGTGTTGTAGTCCATGGGGTCACTAAGAGTTGGACATGATTGAGTGACTGAACAACAACAAAGGATAAGTGAGGTTTTCTTAAACCTAAATGCTTCCTTATTATTCCATGACAAGGATTTCAGTTTGATGGGGGAATACATGAGGATTTGAGAGACTGTGACTATCTGAAGCACTGATGGAAAAACACCCTTTCTCTTGGGCTATGATTTACAGTGAAAAGGATGTGTGTGGTGGAGTAGAGAGGAGGAGGAAAGATCTGGAAATTGTAAGTCTTATGCAAATAGATACTTATAAGATTAAAGTGGAACCCAGGTCACTCCAGCTCTATTCGGTCATTCAAACCAAGAATTCCCTGAAGGTAGTAAAAATATATGAAGTGTCTGAAAGCTAATATAAAAGATAGTAAGACATGGATTGTGAAAAGGTAATCTATCCCTTGCTTTACCACTAAGAGAGAGAAGTATCAGTGCACAGGAAACAAAGGTGAAAATCAGAGTCAAATGCAAGTGAAGAAAGCAGGTAAGAGATGGCAATAGGATACCAAGAAATGACTCAGAAGTAAGATTGTGAATGTGGACAAATGCTTCTTGTGCCTTTTATGAGCATCCTGTTATGTTTTGCAAGGTTGTAAGGACTGAGCGACTTCACTTTCACTTTTCTCGTTCATGCATTGGAGAAGGAAATGGCAACCCACTCTAGTATTCTTGCCTGGAGAATCCCAGGGGCAGGGGAGCATGGTGGGCTGCCATCTATGGGGTCTCGCAGAGTCAGACAAGACTGAAGCGACTTAGCAGCAGCAGCAAGGATCTTTTAATAGGGCCAAATCCAATTTGCAAGGAAAGAAGCAAATAGATGAACTACATGCTTAGGGTGTTTGCTTTTTGGAGCTGTTTTTAAGAGACTTTCCAACCCTGCTTCTCAACCACAATAAACACAAATAACATTATGCTCAACAACCCCCAACACACCTACACACCCATGTACATGCACACCCATGTCGGGGCACACACACAGCTGGCATCCTGTGTGTGTGGTACTTCTTCCATTTTCTAATATTACAATATTCTCAAATCCATGCTTGACACTACCTTGTGTGAATGAGTATCTTTCAGCAATGAATCCTTATATTTGCTGTGTGGACAGAGATGTAGATGTTATGTACAGGATTTCTGGTCCCAAAATCAATGCCAGCAGTCTTTTGGCCTGTGGTCCACATTTATATGTATCCATAGCAACATTAAGTGTTTTTTTTTTTCCCCATTATTCTTTATCAAAAAAAAAAACTGCTTTATATTCTGAAGTTTTCTTGAGAGAGAAAAAAAATGCAACTTTGGTAGTTACTAAACAATTTACCAGTAAGACAGATAGCCTTGGATGTCAACTAAGTAAAGAGATATGTTTGGAAAAAACAATTTAAAAATATTTACAGGTTGCAATTATCTCACCAGTGGCAGTTAAATTTGACATAGCATCCACCAAGGAGATTTCTAACATCCTTATTTTTCAAAGAACATGCAGTGAATGAGGAAGCATAGTAATATTAGAAAATAGGCCTTAATATTCAGAATACCCTAAAGTTTCATAAGCAATAGAGGTATACTGGGACATAGAACCTTCAGCAGATACTGAATTAGATCATACTTTAACTATAATTATGTGTCTAGACTATGGTATATGTTCCAAGAGTTATGTGAAACAATGCAATATGCTGACTGTGAGCTATTTGCAAAGCCCCAAATAAGAAATAAGTATCATAATATAATTAGGTAACTGAATTATAATTAAATTCCATCCTAGATTACATTATTAAAATAATGTTTTAAATCATAAGTAGCAAGTCTAGACAAAGTGCCACCTTGAGGGAAAGCAGAATTGTCCAGTGGGTGATAGAGATGAATGAAAATCCTATCTTGGCTGCAAACAAAAGCTAAGAAAATCATTCTTACAACATAGACTCCCTTGCAAGAAAATGATTTTAAGACAGACTTTATTTCAGCAAATATTTATATTTCTTAAAAACAAAATTTTGTAGATTTAAAATCTAAAGATAGGTACTGTACCTAGACATATTATTTACTCATTGATATCTACACAAAATTTACTATAAAACCATACAATTTGATCAGGGGTTTAGCAGTATTTGGAAATTCTGTGAACAGCAAAATAATCTCCACCCCAAATCTGAGGGCTTAAGGGCCAGGCTTCAGGTCCAGAACATGAAAAAACCAGGACCACCAAAATCAAAGACCAGTTCTAAAGAAAATAAGAATCATGGAAGTGCTATGAAGCTGGAATCAAATCTCATTCTGGGTAACAAGTTCAGAAGTAATGTTAGAATAAGTTTTTTAAAAGGTGGGGGAAGAAGAGGAAACTGATATTTATTTAGACTTTTCCATTGCCAGATACAAGTGAAATCTAATCTTCACAGTAAAATTTGTTAAGTAATTTTATCTTCCTATTCTATAAGAGGAAAAATAATGCTTGTCAAAGAAACTCAATAAAATAGAATAAAATAACATTGCTGAATCATTGTAGATCTAAGTAAGATTTCCGTGTGTGGGTGTGCTCAGTTATATTTGACTCTTTGCAACCCTAAGGAGTTGACCTAGGGATCTTCCTGACCTAGGGATCAAACCTACGTCTCGTGTCCTGCATTGGCAGATGGGTTCTTTACCACTAGCACCACCTAGGAAGCCCATGTGTTCAATTCTTTGTGACCCCATTAATTGTACCCCACCAGGCCCCTCTGTCCATGGAAATTTTCAGGCAAGAATATTGGAGCAGGACTTCTCAAGTGGTAAAGAACCCACTTGCCAATATGCAGGGGAAATAAGAGATGCAGATTTGATCCCTGGATCAGGAGATCCCCTGGAGGAGGGCACAGCAACCCAGTATTCTTGTCTGGAGAATCCCATGGACAGAGGAGCCTGGCTGCCTACAGTCCATAGGGTCACAAATAGTCAGACACCACTGAAGCCACTTAGCATGAATGCAGGCCACTGCCTACTCCAGGGACTCTTCCCAATCCAGAGATGAAACCTGTGTCTCTTGTGTTTCTTGCATTGGTAGGCAGATCTTTACCAATGCACCATCTGGGAAGCCAACTACATTCTTATCACAACTTAATTCAGTTGTTACAATATAGTCTATATGGCCATGACTTTACAGAAAGAGTTTCTGATCCCTAATGAAGACCATGGGTAACAAAATATATATTTGTCTGTTTTTGAAGTAAACCAATAAAATCTTTCACAATAATTAATTATTATTTTAAACTTCTCACCTCCTCTTACCTATAGAAGCTCATCTAATCAAAGAGAACAAGATAGATGTATCTATTTGGTGTCACATATTTGTCATAAATACAATGAGTTACTTTGATTTTATTAATAGTCCACTATATAGACCTTATTTCACTTTAAAAATAACAGAAAATAATCTATATAGCTATAGTATTTGAAAGAGTAAACATTTGTATTTCTACCAGTAAATTTATACTAAAAGTCAATACTAGTTTTCTCAAGTTTTCATTTTTATCAAGATTAAAAGGAAATAGTTAAGGAATAACTGGCCTGCATCTAAAGAGTTACTAGATGTTAAAACACCTTTACACATCTATAAACATGCAAACACTTTATGGGTTATTATTATTCCTAAACAACTACATTATGTTGTCAAACTTTGTAACACCATTTTTTATATACTTGATAATTAAAAATAGGCATTTTCAATGTAGTTAAATATGGCTATGTTTCTGATTTTCAAACCTGAACAAAACACAATTTAAGGAAAAATGTGTCTCAGAGGAATACAATCACAGGCTTTCCACAGCGCTATTTGCTTAAATGGCTCTCTGCTCTCTCCTTCCCTCCCCTACCAGAAATTCTGAACGTGCTTAGCATCCCCCAGAGATCCTGTAGGGTGCCATCTGCTGTGTATCTGCTATGTTGCAGCCTGAAAATCTTGATGTCAGATTTAGCCCCGCAAGTTACACAACGGTATGTGAGTTGTATTACAACTGAGGCATTAATGCTTGACTCAAGCAGAAAATTAAAAGTTAGACATGCATAGCAAAATCATATTAGTGGTTATTTGATTAATTATTGAATATGATTATAACACACATAACCACAACAATATATTTGAATTATATTCAGGTATAATGAGGGTGGCAGTTATTATTAATACTGTGGGTTGTGTTAGTGTTAGTCGCTCAGTTGTGTCCAACTCTTTGCAACCCCATTGACCGTAGCCTGCCAGGCTCCTCCATCCACACGATTTTTCCAGGCAAGAATACTGGGGTGGGTTGCCAGTTCCTTCTCCTTCTCTGTGGGTTGTAATTTGTTTTTAATAAGTAAAAAAATAATACATATGACTACAGATTACATAGGTATACATACCAGGAAAGAATTCTCTGGCTGACTGGTATACCCTTTCTCACCACGTTATTTTCAGCTCAACATTAAATAAATACCAAAATAAACACTGATGGCAAAGAAATGATCAAAATATTTCTGCAATTTTCATGGGAAGAGAAATACAGAAGAAAATAGCATTGTAGGAGATGGAGTTGGTAGACAGGGAGCCACTCAGAGTACAAACAATTTGGAAAGACAGAGATTTTAAGGCAACATTAAAGATATATAAAAAAATAGCATGCATATGCAATGACTCTGACAGAAACACATAAGAAAATATACTATGAATATAAAATAAATAGTATCACAAAGCCTCACCTATTGCATGTATACCTCTTCTCAATCACTGCTTCTATACACGTAATCTTACCTTGACTATCACATTTAACATCCTCATTCTTTTAAAAAAATATATATATATTCTTTAATATATGTCATTTAATTTTGCATATTTTTTAGGTTTATATATTTTAAGTTTTATATTCTGTATGAATTTATCTGTGACTTGGTTTTTGTGTTCAAAATATGCTTTGTGAGACATGATGATACATGAACATAAAGCATTCTATTACATGAACATACCCAAAGGGAGAGCAATCTGGAAAGCACTTTGGAAAAACTTTGATATTATCTAGTAGTTTTAAACATGCACTTACTTAGTAATTCCACTGCAGAGAGAGACTAGATTTTCATGGTGAGATTAACACATTGCCCAAAGTCATACTCACTTACTGTGATTTGATATTCAAATTTGAGCAGCCTGTCCTAGCACAGACTAGTATACTGTGATCACTATACTAGATTGCCTCTGCAGTATAAATAACAATTTTAAGTAATATAAATAATAGTTTTTTAAAGAAAAGAATAACATCTCAATATGGAGGGTACTCATGTAAGATGAATGTTTGGTCATCATACTTATTTAACCTAATAAAATATATAATATCCTTCCAAAATTAAGACATGTTTTACTTTAAAACATATTTTAAAAATTCTTTCAGGGCATGTATTATTCATTTTCATATCCTTAAAATTCATAGACCAATGATTTGAAAAGAAATAAACCAATAATTTAATAGCTGAGAACAAGCTGCAAAAAATATTTCTATTTTAGAATTTTGCTTTACAAATTAACTGAATAAGTTGCTCTGCATATTTGAAATTTATAAAGCCTGGGTAATATGCTTTTGGAATTAATCACTGGATTGACAAATCTACTGTTTATCTTTTCTTATCATATTTACTTCTCAGTATCATTCCTCAAGTTGGCTATCTTAAAAGCAATGTTTTCCCATAGCTTCTTGATATTACACTCTTGGCATTTCTTTCCTTTTCATTGGATACTGATTTTTTTTTTTTCTTTCCTGATCATTTAATATTGGAGCATCCCATTCTGGTTTTAGGCACAAATTCTCTCTTCCATAGCTTTTAATAGAATCTATATTATCAAGAATACACAATCTTTATTTTTAGCCCTGATCTTTCTGGGTTTGTGCTTAGTCACTCAGTTGTGGCGGATTCTTTGCGACTGCATGGAGTGTAGCCCGCCAGGCTCTTCTGTACATGGGATTCTCCAGGCAAGAATACTGGAGTGGGTTGCCATGCCTTCCTCCGGGAGATCTTCCCAACCCAGTAATCGAAGCCAGGTCTCCCGTACTGCAGGTGGATCCTTTACCATCTGAGTCATACAGACACATTAATTCAAATTTCTATTTGATACCTAACATGTGCATGTCTAAGTAAGCATCTCAACCTCAACCTGGCCAAAGCAAAACTCTAATTTCCCTTTGTGTCTCACACAGATTATCCCTATCCTAATCTTCCCACTCTCAGAAAAGAGCAATAATGTCTGCACAGTACTCAAAGGTCAACTCTCAGTTATCCTTGCTTTTTCTCTTTTCTTTCTTGCTTTTTCAACTGCAACTCATAGCAATGGCTGTTGACATTACTTCCAAAACACATCATACATCTTTTCCCTTCTCTCTGCCTCAGCTGTTACTACCATGGTCTGTCCATCATTATTTCTCTCTTGGAAAAACTTTTCTTACATACTGAAGAAACAGGAAATTCAATTAACATGTAGTAGTTCTTTAGACAAGGAATGTCAGGTCAATTTTGTTAGCACAACTGAATGCCAGAAAAACATAAATGGCAATAATACTTCTACTCTCAGTTTCAGCTAGTATAGCCTTTATTAACAATTATTAGCATTGAATTATCATTCAATAAATACAGCATAGTGTCCTATTAAAAACATTTACTAGTATATTTACAAGTTTAAGAAATCTCAAATACATTCTACCATGTTGTCATAGTATTAATCATACAAATGAATGAGATTATTTTAGTAGCTTATGTTCAAGGGTATTTACTGCACACTTTCACTGTGATAACTTATTATATACATTTTACTATGTAATTGTTCAAATAACCCTATAAAATTGTTGGTAATGCTGCATATAATGGAATGGAGACTCAAAAACCTTAATCAACTTGCAGCAGCTATTAAGCAGCAGAAATGATAATCCCATCTCAATGATTTTAAACAACTGTAATTTTTACCATTCTAATATACCCTTCTCCAGTGGGACTTTGTGGGTGAAACAAGGTTAGAAATTAGGAAAGAATTTTCTGTATCTTCTCTAATTTCTCCCAGAGGACTATTGAAAGTTAATGTTGCTTAAATAGCAAAAGAGTCATGGAAATATGCTTCCCTCTCCTTATCTTTTTTCCAAACCAAGTTTATAGTCTCATAAAGAGGTAAGCCTCATGTAAGGAGAGCATTATTTTTTAGAAACCTATTTATTCTTAGTGACTCTAAATGATGTTCTTATCTAAACTAAAGGCTTCTTCAGGGAGTATAAAAAGAAAGTATACTCCCTGATCTATTGCTTTATATGAAAACAGGGTTATATTGTTTTTATGTTGTTATTGATTATGTTATTATAAAATTGAGAAAAAAATGAATTCTAATAACAATTGGTAAGAATTGACAGTGGGGCCCTAACTTAGTCTATATAATAAATGGACATGGGCATAGTTCACTTACAGGCCTTCCAAGGGAAGAAGGGAAATTCCACAAAATGGAAGCATTGGCCGTGGTGCAAGCGGTATGATGACATTCAATGTGTTTTCATATTAAGTGCACAATTTGATAAACTTTGATAAAAATGTAAATTCATGCAATAAACTATACCAATCCAGATGTAAACATGTTTTATTACTTTAAAAATTTATTTGTTAGATACAGAGCTATTCTGAAAGGTGAAAAATAGTGCTGCAGAGAACCTAGTTCAGTCAGACAAAAGGTACTTTTTGGGATACCTTTAGTATGTCTCACAGATGCTCTCAACTTAACAATTAAAAATTTTAAACCTTAAAGTGGTTGTCCATCAGCTATTTCAAGTTAAAGAAGCGCTTATCCTGAAGAGATTTATGGATATGGTTTTTGTCTAATGGAGTGAATCCCTAATAAAGTTCACGAGAGATCTATAAAGAATTTAAGAGAGTTATATTCACAGAAACACTGTGCAGTTTGGAATTAAAGGGACAGAAACAGTACAAAATTAAAAGAGGCCTTTGGATGCCAATGTACACAAATACAAATAAGGATGAGAAAACTATGCAGCTGCAAGCATGTGCTAACTTTATAATAAAAGAAAGATAACCTGAAGGGTAGAATCGAGAGTACAGAGGATGGAATTAAAATTGTGGAGAATTTTTCCCGGGTTTTGAATCCTAATCCAGGAACTACTAGCTTATACATTAGTTCATAGATTTTCAAATGGAGAACTGTACTCTGGTTGTTGTACTTAAGGCTTATCTACAATTGCACATGTTTTGCATAATGAGATTCTGTATTTTGAATTTATGCTGTAATAGAATGATACTTTGGGTGGCCTTTGGAGGGCATGAGAACTATATTATACTTTGAGTATAGACTCTGAGAAATGGATCATTGAAAGCCAAAAGTTGCATTAGGGCAAGAATACACAGAAGAACTGTACAAAAAAGATTTTCACGACCCAGATAATCATGATGGTGTGATCACTGACCTAGAGCCAGACATCTTGGAATGAGAAGTTAAGTAGGCCTTAGAAAGCATCACTACGAACAAAGCTAGTGGAGGTGATAGAATTCCAGTTGAGCTATTCCAAATCCTGAAAGATGATGCTGTGAAAGTGCTGCACTCAATATGCCAGCAACTTTGGAAAACTCAGCAGTGGCCACAGGACTGGAAAAGGTAAGTGTTCATTCTGATCCCAAAGAAAGGCAATGCCAAAGAATGCTCAAACTGCCGCACAATTGCACTGATCTCACACGCTAGTAAAGTAATGCTCAAAATTCTCCAAGCCAGGCTTCAGCAATATGTGAACCGTGAACTTCCTGATGTTCAAGCTGGTTTTAGAAAAGGCAGAGGAACCAGAGATCAAATCACCAACATCTGCTGGATCATGGAAAAAAGCAAGAGAGTTCCAGAAAAGCATCTATTTCTGCTTTATTGACTATGCCAAAGCCTGTGACTGTGTGGAACACAATAAACTGTGGAAAATTCTGAAAGAGATGGGAATACCAGACAACCTGATCTGCCTCTTGAGAAATCTGTATGCAGGTCAGGAAGCAACAGTTAGAACTGGACATGGAACAACAGACTGGTTCCAAATAGGAAAAGGAGTACGTCAAGGCTGTATATCGTCACCCTCTTTATTTAACTTATATGCAGAGTACATCATGAGAAACGCTGGACTGGAAGAAACACAAACTGGAATCAAGGTTGCCGGGAGAAATATCAATAACCTCAGATATGCAGATGACACCACCCTTATGGCAGAAAGTGAAGAGGAACTCAAAAGCCTCTTGATGAAGGTGAAAGTCGAGAGTGAAAACGTTGGCTTAAAGCTCAACATTCAGAAAACGAAGATCATGGCATCCGGTCCCATCACTTCATGGCAAATAGATGGGGAAACAGTGGAAACAGTGTCAGACTTTATTTTTCTGGGCTCCAAAATCACTACAGATGGTGACTGCAGCCATGAAATTAAAAGATGCTTACTCCTTGGAAGGACAGTTATGACCAACCTAGATAGCATATTCAAA
Organism: Bos indicus; assembly: GCF_029378745.1. Taxonomy (NCBI): domain Eukaryota; kingdom Metazoa; phylum Chordata; class Mammalia; order Artiodactyla; family Bovidae; genus Bos; species Bos indicus. The sequence continues at coordinate 34,725,986 of NC_091765.1, forward strand.
AGCAGAGACATTTTTTTTGCCAACACAGGTTCGTCTAGTCAAGGCTATGGTTTTTCCTGTGGTCATGTATGGATGTAATAGTTGGACTGTGAAGAAGGCTGAGCGCTGAAGAATTGATGCTTTTGAACTGTGGTGTTGGAGAAGACTCTTGAGAGTCCTTTGGACTGCAAGGAGATCCAACCAGTCCATTCTGAAGGAGATCAGCCCTGGGATTTCTTTGGAAGGAATGATGCTAAAGCTGAAACTCCAGTACTTTGGCCACCTCATGCGAAGAGCTGACTCATTGGAAAAGACTCTGATGCTGGGAGGGATTGGGGGCAGGAGGAGAAGGGGATAACAGAGGATGAGATGGCTGGATGGCATCATTGACTCGATGGATGTGAGTCTCAGTGAACTCTGGGAGTTGGTGATGGACAGGGAGGCCTGGTGTGCTGCGATTCATGGGGTGGCAAACAGTCGGACATGACTGAGCGACTGATCTGATCTGATCTCATTAGTAGTTTGGATGAGAAGGGTAACAATGTTGCTTACTTCCTGGTATCCAGACCTTTATAAAGTGCCCTCCCTCACTGAATCAAGGTTGGTCTTTCTAATCAATGTGTGTGTGTGTGTACACAGTCATGTGTGACTCTTTGCAATCCCAGGGACTGTGGCCCACCAGACGCCTCTTACATTTTCCAGGCAAGAATACTGGAGTGGGTTGCCATTTCCTCCTCCAGGGGATCTTCCTGACCTAGGGATCAGACCTGTGTCTTCTGTGTCTCCTGCATTGGCAGGTGGATTTTTTTTACTACTACACCACCTGGGAAGCCCTTGCGTAACCCATACATTTTACAAAAGTGATATCATGTTTCTTCTGAGATTAGGTTATAAAAGATATTTATTTTGTCTTATTCTCTCTCTCTTGGATTGCATACTCTGGTGTAAACCAGCTGCCATGTCATTCAGTGAAGTGGCCCATATGGTAAGGCAGTAAGGTTCTGGCAGTGAAAAACTGAAACCTTCTGGCCATGCTAAGTGGCTTCAGTTGTTTCCGATTTCATGCGACCCCACAGACTGCAGCCCGCCAGGCTCCTCTATCCATGAGATTCTCCAGGCAAGAATACCAGAGTGGGTTGTTATTTCCTACTTCAGGGGGTCTTCCTGACTCAGGGATTGATTGAACCCATGTCCCTTAGGTCTCCAACATTGGCAGGGAGGTCTTTACCACTAGCACCATCTGGGAAGCCCAAACTTTCCTGCCACATTACATTAATCTGCAAATCAAGTCACACTTACATGCCTGCAGTCATGGCTGACATCTCAATTACAACCTCATGAAAGGCCTTCAGTCAGCAGCAGTATACACACAGCTCTCAAATTACTGACCACAAAACATATGAGACAGCAAATGTATCTTTTAGTCCACTAGATAATTTGCTATGGAACAATGATAATATTATTATAACCTTGTATCTTTGTATTTTTTATCTTGCTAATGCACTTATTATTCTTACTAGGTTTATTATTAATTTTTTCATAAATTCCTTAGGGATATCTATATCAACAACCATGCATCTCCTTATAAAGATAGTTTTATCTTTTCTTTCCAATATTTATGTTTGTTATGCTTTTTCTTGCCTATTTCTATCTAGAACATCTGGCACAATGCTCCTTCAAAGTAGAGAGAGTGGAGATTCTTCCTTTGCTAACAGTATTAGCTAGAAGTTTCAGTTTTGCCTCATTAAGTATGGATATTAGCTGTAAGAATAGAAGTTCCCTTTTACTACTAGTGTGTTTTTTCTTTTTTTTTAACACTAGACTGATATTCAATCTTTTCAAATGTGTTCTCTTTACTTATTAATATGATCATATACTTTCCTTTTTTTAGCTTATTAATATAGCTAATCACACTGACTGGTTATTGAACGCTAAACAAATTTTGCGCTCTTGACATAGAACAAATTAGGTCATACATATATTTTTATAGTGCTTAATTTTGTTTAATAACTTTTAAAAGACTTCCACATCTCTCTCTATATATATATGTACATATATATACATACACATATGAGAATTTTTTCTGTGATTTCTTTTTACCTATAATGATTTTGGAAGATTATTATAAATAGTTTTATGTGTGCCACATCAAACAGTTGAGAAGTATATTCTGTTTCTCTATTTCCTGAACTTTTTTGCATATTAGTCTTATGTGTTTCTTAAATATTTGACACAATGCACCAGTGAAATCTCCTGGACTTAGATTTTATGGGGAGTTTTTTTTTTTTTTTTTTAATAAAAATAGAAATTGGACAATCCCTTTAATAGAAATTGGACAATCCTTATTTTTTAATTTATTCTTGGTCATTATGGAAAGTTATATTTGACAAGGGATTTGTGATCTTCACACATATTGTCATAGTTGCCATAGTGAAAGTGAAAGTCACTCAGTCGTGTCTGATTCTTTGTGATCCGATGGACTGTACAGTCCATGGTATTCTCCAGGCCAGAATATTGGAGTGGGTAGCCTTTCCCTTCTCCAAGGGATCTTCCCAACCCAGGGATCAAACCCAGGTCTCCCGCATTGCAGGCGGATTCTTTACCAGCTGAGCCACAAGTGAAGCCCACTTATTGCCATATTATTGTTTATAACAATCCCTTATTATCCTTTTAATTCCCATAAGATTTGTAGTGATGTTTGTTTGTGTGTGTGTGTGTGTGTGTGTGTGTGTGTTAGTCACTCAGTTATGTTTGCTTTTGCAACCCCCGTGGACCATAGACCTCCAAGTTCCTCTGTTCATGGAATTCTCCAGGCAAGAGTACTGAGTGGGTAGACATTCCCTTTCCCAGTTGTAGTGATTATTCCCCCTTAAATTTATTTCTGCTATTAGTAATTTATATTACTTGTTTAATTTTTTTTCTTCTACAGCATTTCTTTAAACATCTCAAAGAACCAATCTGATTACTATGCAAATTTTCTATTATTTGTTTGTTTCCAATTACATGAATTTTGATTTTTTATATTTATTTCTATTACTTCCTTAGAGATTACTGTTTTTCTCCCTAGATACTTAAAGAGAAAATTAGATAATTAATTATGACGTTTTATTGCTTTAAAAGAAACTTTTAAAGTTATAAATTTCTCTTCAAGAATATGTCAACAATGTCTCACAAATTCCAATTTATCATATTATTATCATTATCATCTCATTTGTAACATTTTAAAATCTCCCTGATCTTTAAATTGATCTAATTGATGCTTCTGAACTGTGGTGTTGAAGACTCTTGAGAGTCCCTTGGACTGCAAGGAGATCCAACCGGTCCATTCTAAAGGAGATCAGTCCTGGGTGTTCTTTGGAAGGACTGATGCTAAAGCTGAAACTCCAATACTTTGGCCAACTCATGCGAAGAGTTGACTCATTGGAAAAGACTCTGATGCTGGGAGGGATTGGGGGCAGGAGGAGAAGGGGACGACAGAGCATGAGATGGCTGGATGGCATCACTGACTCGCTGGACATGAGTTTGGGTGAACTCCGGGAGTTGGTGATAGACAGGGAGGCCTGGAATGCTGCAATTCATGGGGTCGCAAAGAGTTGGACACAACTGAGCGACTGAACTGAACTGAACTGAACTGATGGGGTGTACAGAAGTTTGCTGTTTTGATATACAAATATTTGCTGTTTTTCTAGTTACTTGTTCATTCTTGATTCTTACTTTAATTCCACTGTTCTCCAAATTATATTGCATAGATGTCTACCTCTGAAATTTACTGAGATATTTCTGATTCAGCATATACTATCTTGGCGATGTTCCACATACACTGAAAAACTGGTATAATTCTGTTATACACAATTCAGTTAATCATTATTGAAAGATTAAAAATGTTCAATCTTCTGAAACTTTCTGATTTTTGGTTGTTTTATCAATTTTTGAGAAAAGAGATTTACAATCTTCAACTATGATTGTGAACTTACCTAGTTCTTCATTTACTTCTGTCAAATTTTGCAACATATATTTACAAGTTACATAAATAGGACATCCACGGGTATGACTGTCATGTCTTCCTGATGAAATGACTTTTTATCATTATGAAATATAGCACTGATTCTACTGATATCTTTATATCTGCCTGACATGGGCACTGTCACTCTAGTTTTCTTGCATTTGTAGTTTTCATGGTCTACCTTTTTTCCAGTTTACATCTTAAACAAATTTTTGTTTAAGTAAAATAAATAAAAATAAAGCAAGTAACAGAAACTTGTAATTTTATTTTCAAAAGATAAAAAGCAGTCAAATTATTAGGTTGTCACCTAGATTTACATGGGTAATTGCTTGCTTTCAGTGAATTTTCTTACTTTATGACTCTCCACAGTGACTTTTCTCCTTCTTTAATTATCCATTGTCACAGTTCCTATTCTATATGCTTTTCATTTGCTTTGGGTTTTTCTGATAGCAAAATGTCAGTTTACAAAATTGCTGTTGTAACCTTTGAAATCATTTCAACAAAACGTGCTAAAACAAAAAATTATTTTAAAAATTCCCACTGAACAATTTATGGTGAAGTTCAAAACACTCCAAATTTTGTTATGCATTTATATATCATATTTTAAAAACAAAAAATATAAGAAGCCCATGCTTAAAATTATCTTGAAAGTTTCCCATTATTATTTCTAAAAGACAATAAATTAGTTTGAATTACTAGATAATTGAGGAAAAAAAGGGAAAATAGGTAAGAGTTCTTCATTGGCAAACTCAATTGTTCATGTCAACTAAACAAGCTTGTAAATTACACTGATTTTTAAACAAATAATTCACTGATTTTCACTAATTTAATCTTACTGTTAGATTTGTCTGATCATATCAACATTTTTTTTTTTAATTTGTTTCACACTCATCTAACTTTAAAGAAATGTCCTATATGATTCAGGAAATTTGTTAAACACATTCCCAATACTCATTTATTAAATTAAAAAGCCCATGGTGTTGCGTGGAGGGGCATTGCAAACACCCTTGGATAATCATTCTTACTCTGGTTATTTACTTATTTTTGGCTGCGTGGAATGTTGGATCTTAGTTCTCTGACAGGTTTTGATCCCGCAGCACCTGCAGTGCAAGCGCAGCATCTTCACCACTAAACAGCCAGGGAAGGCCCATAAACATGCTTACCAACTGTTTTCTTACTAAAAATTACACATTGCACCTAAAATCCCTTCCAAGTAGTTTTCTAGGCCAGTAACCATACAGTACAAATAAATTTTATAATAAGAGAACAACAAAAACAAAAGAGTAAACAGAAAGTGTGAAAGTGAAAGTGCCAGTCGTTCAGTCGTGTTGGACTCTTTGCGATCCCATGGACTGTAGTTCGCCAGGCTCCTCTGTCAATGGAATTATCCAGACAACAATACTGGAGTCCTTTGCCATGCCCTTCTCCAGGGAATCATCCACAGCAAGGATCCAACCCAGGTCTCCCACACTGCAGGTGGATTCTTTATTGTCTTAGCCAAGAGGGAAGCCCAAACTGAAAGGAAACATCAGAACAAAAACTATTTCTGTAGATAACTGTATTAAAGTTTTTATTTTACTACAAGTAATGGGATTATGTGAAAAAATATAACAAAAAAGGAAGAAAAAAATTATAAGGTTCTTCCTTGTTATAAGAGAGAAACTTTAAAAAAATCATTAATACTAAAAAAAGAAAAATAGAATTTCTTAGGGCCTAAAGCGAGGCTTTTTTTCTTTTATTCCATTTTAAATGAAGGCACGGATGTTCGGGGTTGTAATAGCAAATGATCTCCAAAGGAGGGAGTTAAATAGGTAGTGTGAGACAAATGTCAGATGATGCACATTTGACTTATCTTAGAATTAAAATCTAAGATGTCAACAGAGCAGCATTAAGAAAAATATCAAATAGGAGCAGTTCCTAGTCTAATATACTAAACTCATTAATCACTTTTTATCTTAAAAATAAAATAATTGGGATATTTTCAGTTAAAAATTATCTATATACAAGTTTGAGTAAGCATCATACAAATAGGTCAATAGAAATAAACTATTAAAGTAAACCCATGTCTATTTTGAAGAGATGTCAGGGAAGTGGATATTTTGCAGGTTCTGAGCAATTTTTATTCACGGTACCTTAAGCATCTACTCAGAAAATATAGTTTCCAAAATAAGTTAATCCCCATATTTTGAAGAGGAACTTTAGAATTAGAATTAAAGTAACAATGATAATAATAGAACTTGTTGGAAATCATACAATGAACTTGAGATGTAGGGAAGTGGCCCTACCTTATAAAGAGCTGGGTCATTTGAAGGGTAGGCAACAAAAAGAATGGAGTATTGTTTCTTCAGGGGCAATCATCCTTTTCAGACACCTTGCACTATTAATATAAGCTCACAGATTTGCCATGTTATGCAGATACGTATTTCCCAATGGCCAATAAACAAGCAAGCAAGCAAAAACTAAAAAAAAAAAAAAAAGGTAGTATTAATCTAAAATGATTAGTTGGAATTAAATTCAATGAAATGTAAATTACCCTTTAAAAATTCCTGGCTTAGAGAATATTTCAGTTTTCTTTAAAGACATCTATTATGAATATCTTTTTACTAGAATAGATGTCAATGCTAATCATATAATAATATTGCTTTTCTTGCTGACAATAAAGAGTAAGACTCCCTGATTTCTGAATAGGTTTAATAAACAGATATAATTATTGCTCATTTTACATCAATTTTAAATATCAATTCTCTTCAGTTTTTTCAAATATTATTTTATGAAGAAAAACAGAAGAAAACAATCTCATTATATTCTGAATATTGACTTTATAATGAATATCATTGCATTTTTAAATTATAAAATTAAGTACCCTAAGAAAGGCCCTTGACTCTTCCTATCATTTTTTTTTTACTTCCTTTTCACTTGTATTGATTTTTTAAAATTAAAATCCAGACCAAAGAGAGAGGTAGAAAACTGAATACTTGAATGTTACAGACTTTGAGATTAATATCTTTTAGTATAACAGCAGTTATTAAGTTTGCCTTGTTCAAAGAGGTTCAGAATATATGTCGAGCAAATGGTCAGGGAGCCTGGAGTAGAGCAGAAAAAACATGCTGTCAATATAGAAACTATATAGTCATATATATAGTGGTGTGCTGGTAAATATGTAACAGCAGCTCACTAAAACTGAGGGCTTCCCAGGTGGCACAGAGGTAAAGCCTCTGCCTTCAATGCAGGAGAAGCAGGAGACACAAGTTCGATCCCTGAGCGGGAAAGATCTCTTGGACAAGGAAATGGAAACCCACTACAGTATTCTTGCCTGGAAAATCCCATGGACAGAGGAGTCTACGGGTTCGCAAAGAATTGGAAATGACCAAACAACTGAACACACACACACACACACACACACAAATTAAAAAGCCCTACCTTGTAGTGTATGCCAATTTCTGTAGCATAACACTCCCCTATGGCTGATTTCAAGCTACCAAAGTGACTTAAATAAATCTACAATTGGGAAATATGTACAGCACTATTATATACTATTTCCACATAAAGATTCAATAGATGTAAATACGTAAATAAGCTCACAAGTGTAATTAAACAGAAAATATAGTAAAGTTAGTTGGAAATGTAGAACTTTGAGTACTAATTACCTTTTAAAAATACAATTTTTTTCATTATAAACATATATAATTTAACCTTTTTAATGTCTGTGCTTAACTGCTTAACATGCCACTTCTAAACACAACTGCATAGATTCCAGACACAAAACTACCCTGGTGGTATAAGCTGGTACAGAATGCAGAGATTTCTTCCAGTATTTACTTTAATAGCTAACATAAGCACATGACTGGATGTCCCCCGTAGTCTATAACAATCATTTCCCTTAAGTTCCTTTCTTTCCTTGATTCAATTCTGGCCTCTAGTGGTAGCTGCTAGTGTTATTATTATTGTCATTGTTAGAAAAAGGAGTACAACCTGATCATCATTGTAAGGAGCCATTATACCAGTCATACTAAACAGTTACATTTCTCTCTTCTCACACTATTAATATCTTTTAAAAATAATGAGAAATAAATTAAATAATAATAGGATATAATAAAAAGTCACACTGGGAGTCAGAAATCCCACTGTTGTTCTGAATTCAGACCGACTAGAGGAAAGTTATTAAAATTTTGGTCCTTTCATTTCACATCTTTGAAATAATATTGTGTACACTTTTATAGAAATCCTCTAAAGAAAATAACTTTTAATTACAAAAATAAAACCATAACATACTTGGATCCTAAATAGTGGTCAATTCTTGGATGTAAAGATCAAAGACTTCCCCGAGTATTCTACTAACTAGTTCATTATCTAATTGAGCATAGGCTGCAAGAGGGCAGCTGTATTCAAAGGGCAAAATCAGTCAAACATTAAGATTGATTTTATTAGATTAATAGTTATTTGAAAAAAATGACTAAATAAACTAGTTTTATGGTATCATACAACATCTCTATATCATCAAAGTGAAATCCTGTTGAAAGGTCTCTAAACAGATTTTAATAATATATAAACACAACGATCAGAGAAGGCAATGGCACCCCACTCCAGTACTCTAGCCTGGAAAACCCCATGGATGGAGGAGCCTGGTGGGCTGCAGTCCATGGGGTCACAAAGAGTCGGACACAACTGAGCGACTTCACTTTCGCTTTTCACTTTCATGCATTGGAGAAGGAAATGGCAACCCACGCCAGCAGTCTTGCCTGGAGAATCCCAGGGATGGGGGAGCCTGGTGGGCTGCCGTCTACAGGGTCGTACAGAGTCGGACACGACTGAAGCGACTTAGCAGCAGCAAACATAATGATAACTGATGCCAATTTTTCTTTATCTAACCTTCCCAAGACTAGGTATCAGTTTATTCTCTTTTCAGTTTCTCTGCAAAATCTTAGAATCTTTAAGTTGAAGAGTACCTTATAAAACAGAACTACAAACACTTCATTTGACATATGAGAAAGGCTAAGTTCCAAGAGAATTGCTGACCCCTGCCCTGCGTTATGCAGTTAATTATTGATAGAAGAGAGACTAACCAGGTTTACAGACTTCACTATTTACCAGCAGTAAAAACATTAATCTTACAGCAGACCATTACCTCTTGAAGAACTCTCTTCATCTTTAATAATAATGTCTTGACGGCCGTGCAGTCTTGTAACATCAGTCTGAATGGCAGAGAATCTATGCCTCCATTTTCTTCCACACTTGGCAGGGGCCAATCTGAAGATGGACTGCTAGGCACTCCCCTGATATGGGAACATCTGGCTTCCTGATCAATGTCTTTTGCTAATTTCAGGGAAAGGTTCCTAACAGGAAAAAAAAAAAAAAAAAAAGAACAAAAATTACTATGTAGCATATTCAGAGCAGAATTTACCAAGCTGCTGATCAATGTTAGGAGTGAGCTGGAAAAAAATTCCTTGTGACTCTCATTATTTCCTCATATTAGTCTGAAAATTCTGAAGCCTTTTGTCCAAATTATTAAATGGTTCAATTTTATATGTAGCAGTAGTAAGATTCGATGAGAATCATTGTTTCAGAATGTGCTTTTTTTTCTCCAACTGAAATTCAATTTACACACAATAACCATATGTTTACACTTATTTAACCCTTTCAAAATTTTGAAAGCCAAAAGAAATCACTGAAAGAGAAATTTCATGTAGGGATTTTCTGAAAATAATGTTTAAAAATTATCTGGAAAGAAAAGATTAAGAAAGCAAAAATTGGGATAAAATACCTTTGGTAATTATTGTTTTAAATTACTAAATCAATCAATTGTGTATTAAGCCATTTTGTGGATTAAGAAAGACTAGTATGCATAAGATTTTATGTGAAAATAGTGAAGTAAATATAAGGTGTATAACTCCCTATGTAATGAGCATGCTTATCAAATAATCATTAAATATTTAGTACAGTAATATGTGGAAAACTATTATTTTGTACTACTAGCTGCTGCTGCTGCTAAATCACTTCAGTCGTGTCCGACTCTGTACGACCCCATAGACAGCAGCCTACGAGGCTCCCTCATCCCTGGGATTCTCCAGGCAAGAACACTGGAATGGGTTGCCATTTCCTTCTGCAACGCATGAAAGTGAAAAGTGAAAGTGAAGTCGCTCAGTCATGTCCGACTCTTAGCGACCCCATGGACTGCAGCCTACGAGGCTCCTCCGTCCATGGGATTTTCCAGGCAAGAGTACTGGAGTGGGTTGTCATTGCCTTCTCCTAATCAACAATTATTTTAAAATTATGCATTTCAAAAATACTTTCACACACTTTAATTAAAGGTGTGTATAAAGAAAAGATATTAAGATTAACAGTTTTTCACATGTGTTTAAGAGGCAGATATAAAAATATATGAAAGGAGGAGTTTATGAAAATGGTCATTTTTAATGAGTTTGTCTAAATTTATTTCCATTCATTAGAACCAAGGAACCTACACAATAATGATAATTAAACTCATAGCTCAGGAAATTTATGAAACATTAGTTTAGGACTTTTGCTCAGTTTCAATAGCTTTTATGTATATTATTCTCTGAAGTAAACGACAAGGTCACTTGGCAACCTAAATTGAAAAAACAGAGTTGCCTTGGAGCTTGCCACTAAGATCAGGTAAAGGTGCAAACAAAACAGAATTTCCTTGGTTAATTTATGCAAATGTGATTATTCAATTTATAAAACATTGGATAATCAGTAAAGAAAACACATTTTTGGATCACACAATTGTTTATTTGTCTTTATAGGTATATTCATTAATCACAATTGTCATTTCAAATGGTAAGATATTAATTACTATCCCATCTTTATGTTTATAATGAAATAATAAGTAGTCATAGCTAACATTTTTTAAGGATTGACAGTAGTCCAAGTACTGTGCAAACCACTGCATGTGTGTTAATTTATTCAAATGCTGAACAAGACCAAGAGTTAAACATAGTATGTTCATTTTTCATGTGAGAAACAGGCCCAGAGAATTTCTCAAATTTAAATACCTGAGAACTATTCTCAGGCTATTTAACACCTGAGAAACTTCCCTGGCCATTCAGTGGTTAAGACTCCCAGCTTCCAATACAGGGGGCATGAGTTTGACCCCTGATCTGGGAAAACTAAGAACCCACAGTACTGCAGATTGCACCAAAAAAAAAAGTTGACCTGAGGTGAATCAACCTAAGTACATAAGCAGGATAAGACTGTTTTCCTACTAGCCATATAATGTATATATAGGACTTTTCTTACTAGCCACCAGGGAAGCCCTAATATATGTGTGTGTCAATCAGTTAAGTCAGTTCAGTCGCTCAGTTGTGTCCCACTCTTTGCGACCCCATGATTCACAGCACGCCAGGCCTCACTGTCTATCACCAACTCCCGGAGTTCACTCAAACTCATGTGCATCAAGTTGGTGATGCCATCCAGCCATCTCATCTTCTGTCGTCCCCTTCTCCTCCTGCCCCTAAACCCTCCCAGCATCAGGGTCTTTTCCAATGAGTCAACTCTTCACATGAGGTGGCCAAAGTATTGGAGTTTCAGTCTCAGCATCATTCCTTCCAAAGAACACCCAGGACTGATCTCCTTTAGGATGGACTGGTTGGATCCCCTCGCAGTCCAAGGGACTCGCGAGAGTCTTCTCCAACACCACAGTTCAAAAGCATCAACTCTTCAGCGCTCAGCTTTCTTCACAGTCCAATTCTCACATCCATACATAACTATTGGAAAAACAATAGCCTTGACTAGACGGACCTTTGTTGAAAAGTAATATCTCTTCTTTTTAATATGCTATCTAGGTTGGTCATAACATTCCTTCAAAGGGGTAAGCATGTTTTAATTTCATGAATGCAATCACCATCTGCAGTGATTTTGGAGCCCCCAAAAATAAAGTCTCACACTGTTTCCACTGTTTGCCCATCCATTTCCCATGAAGTGATGGGACCAGATGCCATGATCTTCGTTTGCTGAATGTTGAGCTTTAAGCCAACTTTTTCACTCTCCTCTTTCACTTTCATCGAGAGGCTTTTTAGTTCCTGTTCACTTTCTGCCATAAGGGTGGTGTCATCTGCATATCTGAGGTTATTGATATTTCTCCCGGCATCAATCTTGATTCCAGCTTGTGCTTCATTCAGCCTGGCATTTCGTGTGATGTACTCTGCATATAAGTTAAATAGGCAGGGTGACAATATACAACCTTGACGTACTCCTTTTCCCATTTGGAACCAGTATGTTGTTCCATGTCCAGTTCTAACTGTTGCTTCCTGACCTGCATATAGGTTTCTCAAGAGGCAGGTCAGATGGTCTGGTATTCGCATCTCTTTCAGAATTTTCCACAGTTTATTGTGATCCACATAGTCAAAGGCTTTGGCATAGTCAATAAAGCAGAAACAGATGTTTTTCTGGAACTTTCTTGCTTTTTCCATGATCCAGCGGATGTTGGCAATTTGATCTCTGGTTCCTCTGCCTTTTCTAAAACCAGCTTGAACATCTGGAAGTTCACAGTTCATGTATTGCTGAAGCCTGGCTTGGAGAATTTTGAGCATTACTTTACTAGCATGTGAGATGAGTGCAATTGTGCAGGAATTTGTGCATTCTTTGGCGTTGCCTTTCTTTGGGATTGGAATGAAAACTGGTCTTTTCCAGTCCTGTGGCCACTGATGAGTTTTCCAAATTTGCTGGCATATTGAGTGCAACACTTTCACAACATCATCTTCCAGGATTTGAAATAGCTTAACTGGAATTCCATCACCCTCACTAGCTTTGTTCGTCATGATGCTTTCTAAGGCCCACTTGACTTCACATACCAGGATGTCTGGCTCTAGGTGAGTGATTATCTGGGTCGTGAAGCTCTTTTTTTGTACAGTTCTTCCGTGTATTCTTGTCACCTCTTCTTAATATCTTTTGCTTCTGTTAGGCCCATACCATTTGTGTCCTTTATCAAGCCCATCTTTGCATGAAATGTTCCCTTGGTATCTCTAATTTTCTTGAAGAGATCTCTACTCTTTCCCATTCTGTTGTTTCCCTTTATTTCTTTTCATTGATCACTGCGGAAGGCTTTCTTATCTCTCCTTACTATTCTTGGGAACTCTGCATTCAGATGCTAATATCTTTCCTTCTCTCCTTTGCTTTTCACTTCTCTTCTTTTCATAGCTATTTGTAAGGCCTCCCCAGACAGCCATTTTGCTCTTTTGCACTTCTTTTCCATGGAGATGGTCTTGATCCCTGTTTCCTGTACAATGTCAAGAACCTTGGTCCATAGTTCATCAGGCACTCTATCTATCAGATCTAGTCCCTTAAATCTATTTCTCACTTCCACTGTATAATCATAAGGGATTTGATTTAGGTCATACCTGAACTAGGGGTTTTCCCTACTTTCTTCAATTTACTCTGAATTTGGCAATAAGGAGTTCATGATCTGAGCCACAGTCAGTTCCTGGTCTTGTTTTTGCTGACTGTATAGAGCTTCTCCATGTTTAGCTGCAAAGAATATAATCAATCTGATTTTGGTGTTAACCACCTGGTGATATCCATGTGTATACACACACACACATATATATATATAATACTTAATGTACCTCAGGTAGCGCTGTAAGGACTTCATATATGCTAAACCATTTAGTACTCATACAACTCTTTGAGGTATTATAATCCTTACCTCACAGTTGAGGGATTTGAGTCTCAAAGAGACTCATATTAAGGTACATGGCTGATGGCAACACAGCAAACAAGGGGCAGAGCTGAGATGTGGATGCAAGCAATGCACTTGAGCTCTAAGTCCTTACCAGATTCCTCATCTCATGTGAAAAACAAACAAGTGAACAAAAAGAAAAAAAAAATACCTGTAACTACAAAGAATCACTTACATTTTCACTTTTAAAATAAATTAAGTGATATGACTGATTCACTTAATTACATACAACTTGGAGTAAAACATACAATCATTCTTAACTTTTTAAAAATTTTATTTTAGTGTCTTAGAACAATAAGAGTAAAATAAAATATAAAAATGAGAAGTCACAGTGTGTATAATAATACTATTTTAGTTATCACAGAATTTTCAAAGATTTATCAGGTTTTAAGTTGTGAACTCATCTGGTGTCTGACTCATATTAGGCTGACTCAGTAAATAACTGTATTATTGAATTTGAATAAATGAATGCAATAATAAAGTTAATAAAACATAATTCTTTGTAATCATTTATGCATATAACTCTCATTTGTACACAGAAAATTTTCTGGAAGGTGAATTGTTATGTATTGCAGGACCACCACCCACGGTGCCAAATTCCCCACCACTCTTAAAATACAATAATTAAAATAACAGTTTTATAATTCCTTTTAATTAGATTGCTGTTTCTTTGAACCTCTGTGTTCAATCATGCTGTAAACATCAATAAAGACTGAAACCACCCATTCAGAGACTAAAGCTTCTGAAACCAAAATTTTCAGAAACCACACCTGTGTAAAGTTCTATGTGTTCAATTTCAGGAAATTACTGAGGATCTGAGGATTACAGTTTAATGTTTATATATCTACGGATCACTGCTATTTCAGATAGTTAAGAATGGGCTATATGCAGAAGTGTACTTAGAAGATAAAAGTAGCCATTTGTTTTCTACTTGAAACTTTGGTTCTTTCTTGAATTTCAACAAGAGGGAGACCAATGGCATCGTTTCACAATTACAGAAAACATCCACATTGTGTCTAGCAGAGCAAGGGTGATTGATGATTTGAGATTAAGAGGATTCTGTCACTGACCTCAAGAGGTTCACCATGATTATTAACTGCTTAGTAATTGACACCAAAAAAATAACAACTAATATTCCTCCCCATATGAAAAGCACATCAATTTATTTTGAAATGCTTTGTTTCAACATGAATAATAGTGAGCTGTAATACCACAGTAATCAAAAGCATCCTTCACTAGGTTGAAGCAGTTGGTGAAATAGACTGATAAGCAGGGCTGCTACTCAGCTGCACAGGCCAACAGAGCCATCCACAGTCATTGGATTTCTGATTGATTGGTGCCTGGGGTTTACAATAATTAAATATTTTAAAAACCAAGGTTTTTAACAACAGACTATGATTGTGCCAAAAATACCCACGTGTTTCTGGAAATATTCACCTCAAAAGAATCCACCCCTGTAACTGATAAGAAAAGGAGAAAGGACTCTAATATGAAGTCATAGTTTCCTCTAGCACAGACAATCCATGATAAGACCAGCAGGGTAGAGTAAGGTTCAGGGGCTCTCCTATTCCTGCATTAGTAAGGCTCATGAGATAATGCAATTCATGCACTTTGGCATATGTAGCTCTCTGTCTGCCAATACTCTGAATTATTATTGTTTCAGAAAACTGAAGAAATGTGTTTTATATAAAAAAGATGGTCCCTAACTTCACACACACACAGACACAAGGGTAAGACACTGAGGCCTGATACAGTGATTCATTAACCACCCTAAGTACTGCAAACAGAAAACAAACACAATGTAATCTCCACTGAGCACATCCATACACACGTCACCCTGTCTACATCAAATTGATGAATCTTTGGTAGATTTGCTCAGTAATATTTTTATTTGCCTTGTTGCTTCTAAAGGACAACCAAGTCTTTATGACTGAAAATTAAGCAACATTTAGATAAGGTCAAATTGAGATGTATGGGCTTTTTTCAGTCTGTAAGTTTTAAATGATAAAGCTTTGCCCTGAAATGTGCCAAGCTCTATCCTGCCTCAGAAACTTTGCATATGTATGATAAAGTGTTGCTTACCAACCTTCACATCTTGCCTTAAAATACATCACTTCTTCAGGGAAATCTTTGTATTTGGTACCCACACCCCTCTACTTCAAAGACACATAGGTTCCTCTTTTCTATGCTATGCCTTCCTTTGTTGCACTTATCACAGATATAGTTAATAAAATTAATTTGAGGAGACCTCTGGGAACACATTGGACTAAACTGTCCTATACTCTGCCTCCTGTTCTGAATACAGAGAAATACTGGATAAAGTATAACCCCATTTATTTTTAAACATATAGTGCAGGAGGGAAAGAGAAAAATGTCCAAGTGCCAAAGAGCAAAATTATACAAATTGACACTGTGATGGTTTCAGGGTGTTGAACTTGGATGCAATCTGTAAAAGCAGAAGTTGCAGTTTTAATGCCTATGAAGACACAGGAGAGCATTTGCCAATGACGTAGAATATTCACAGTGCTGGGAGACATGAGAGTTCCAAACTTAAAAAAAAAAAACACTCAAAAAATCAATCTGGTCTACTTATAAATTAACTGTCTGCTAGAACACTCTTCTTTCTCTAAAGGAAGAAAACAAAATGCATACTCTCAAAACTATACCATTCACAATGCATGGCAAATATTCAAATGAATAGACACACAAAGAAGCAGAAAAAGTCTGTTGATCCTCTGAGATGACCCATATATTGGGCTTAACAGGTGGCACAGTGGTGTATCTGCTTTCCAATGCAGGAGATTCAAGAGACATAGGTTCGATCCCTGGGTCAGGAAGATCCCTTGGAGTAGGAAATGGAAACCCGCTCCAGTATTCTTGCTTGGAAAATTCCATGGACAGAGGAGCACGGTAGGTTACTGTCAATGGGATCGCAGAGTCAGATGCGACTGAATATACACACATGACCCACATATTGGAGTTAGCAAACAAGGATTTTAAGAAGCTATGATAAATATGTTCAAAGTCTTAAAAGAAAGAGAGGACATAATGCTTAGTCTTATCAGAGAAATGAAAAGTTATCATAACAGACATTGTTGGCTGTCTGCCTCATATTCATTCATACTTCCTTCCTGCCTCTTTAAAACAAAAGAAAACATAAAAACAAAAAAAACTCCCTGTAGGCTAAGTCACTTCAGTCGTGTCTGACTTTTTGTGACCCCATGCACTATAGCCTGCTAGGCACTTCTGTCCGTGGGATTCTCCAGGCAAGAATACTGGAGCGGGTTTCCATTTCTTTCTCCAGGGGATCTTCCTGACCCAGGGATCAAAACTGAGTCTCCCGCACTGCAAGTGGGTTCTTTACCATCTGAGCCACCAGGGAAGCCCCCTGCTGCTGCTAAGTCACTTCAGTCGTGTCCGACTCTGTGCAACCCCATAGACGGCAGCCCACCAGGCTCCCCCGTCCCTGGGATTCTCCAGGCAAGAACACTGGAGTGGGTTGCCATTTCCTTCTCCAATGCATGAAAGAGAAACGTGAAAGTGAAGTCGCTCAATCGTGTCGGACTCTTAGCGACCCCATGGACTGCAGCCTACCAGGCTCCTCCGTCCATGGGATTTTCCAGGCAAGAGTACTGGAGTGGGGTGCCATTGCCTTCTAAATTCTTATTTAATATATAGGGAGCTCAAACCTAGATGAATTTTGTAAGTGTCACACAGTTAGAAGGTGTAGAATTTCAGTCTCCTGACTTCTGGTCCAATGCTTTTTTCTTCATATTGCATCATATGGTTCAAATTTAAAATATTATTGTATTTATCTATTTAGTTATTTTCACTGAAGATAGAATAGTAAAATATTAGCTTACAATTTAATGGAATAAGATTAAATAGTAAGGAACCCTACTCCTCTGAACAGTTAGAATTTCCTTTTCCAAAATTTTCAAGAAAGTAGGTATATTATGAGTACAAATCTGTTCATACAAACTTTGAAAGTAGTTTAATAATAAAAAGAAATGACTGATTTGATTGTCCTTGTTCAGTAACTTTTCTCCCTGCCATTAACGTCATTCACATTTCTCCCTCCCATTCTCTACTTTTATTTTCATTTGTCATTTAAGATCTGGTTTAAAGATCATTTCAGTAAGAATGAAGTTCAGCAAAGAGTGACTCAAATTAGTGTTTAAAAAATCCCACGTGCAGGACTTCCCTGGTGGTCTGGTGATGAAGAATCATGCATGGGACATGGGTTTGATCCCTAGTCCAGAAAGATTCCACATGCTTCCAGGCAACTAAGCCCATGCACCCTAGAACCCACGCTCTGCAACAAGAGAAGCCACTGCAATGAGAAGCCAGCATACTGCAAACTAGAGAGTAGTACCCATGCAGCAATGAAGACACAGTACAGTCAAAAGTAAAAATAAATAAATATGTAAAACATTTCTAAAATCCCATGTACATGCATACATATATACCAAAATCTGCTTATGCACATATATATAGTTTTTACTTTACAAGTATTCATTTAATTGTAGATATTGTACATTTTAATCATGCTATGATTGAATTAATAGTGTAATTGACTTTCTTTCACAGAGCACTCAAGCTGTCAAAAAGTTGATGGCACAGAACTGTCAAAAACACTTTATACAGATAAAGATCAAATTTTTATTTATTATCCCCTGATACTGTAAAAAGTGATTCTCAACTTAGAAAATCTCACAAACTGGTTGATCTTCCGCTAACAGATATCAATCAATTTTTTAACTTAAATTCTTTTTCTCTAGTCTTCCAGGTAATTCATCATATCCTTGTTGTTTAGTAGCTAAGTTGTATCTGATAATTTGCAACCACATGGACTGTAGCACATCAGGCTTCCTTGTCTTTCACTATCTCCCAGAGTTTGCTCAAACTCATGTCCATTGAGCTGGTGATGCTATCCAAACATCTCATCCTCTGCCACCCGCTTCTCCTTTTGCCTTCAATTTTTCCCAGCATCAGAGTCTTTTCCAATTGAGTCAGCATCAATTCTCTGATATATTTACAGACTCCAATATTCAACATTTTCCTTATTTTATATTTCTCTATTCTGGGGGTCAGGAAAAATTCACCAGCCTCTCATCCACCACTCCATGGAAGTGATTTTATTTGGAAACTGTCGAACTATAGAAGAAAAACAAGTTAAAGTCAAATAAAATCTTATCTCTGAGTAATAATTATCTTAATATGATATCAAAGAACTTTTTTAAATTGTTAATTCTACTGGAGTATTTTTGAGGGCTCTAAAATCACTGCAGATGGTGATTGCAGCCACGAAATTAAAAGACGCTTACTCCTTGGAAGGAAAGTTATGACCAACCTAGATAGCATATTCAAAAGCAGAGACATTACTTTGCCAACAAAGGTCCATCTAGTCAAGGCTATGGTTTTTCCAGTGGTCATGTATGGATGTGAGAGTTGGACTGTGAAGAACGCTGAGTGCCGAAGAATTGATGCTTTTGAATTGTGGTGTTGGAGAAGACTCTTGAGAGTCCCATGGACTGCAAGGAGATCCAACCAGTCCATTCTAAAGGAGATCAGCCCTGGGTGTTCTTTGGAAGGAATGATGCTAAAGCTGAAACTCCAATACTTTGGCCACCTCATGGGAAGAGTTGACTCATTGGAAAAGACCCTGATGCTGGGAGGGATTGGGGGCAGGAGAAAAAGGGAACGACAGAGGATGAGATGGCTCGATAGCATCACCAACTTGATGGACGTGAGTTTGAGTGAACTCTAGGAGATGGTGATGGACAGGGAGGCCTGGTGTGCTGTGATTCATGGGGTTGCAAAGAGTCGGACACGACTGAGCGACTGAACTTTACTGACTGATATTGTTACTAAATTGTTTCCAATTCATTTATAAAAGTGAAAATCATTTAAAAGTGGGAGTTTTGCTATATTATTTTAGTCTGGTTAATGTCTTGATTGGTGACAATATTCTATAATTATTACTTTAGATACAAGGCATACTTTATAGTTATCTATGATATATATTTTGTAGTTATCTATGGGCTCCCCTGGTAGCTCAGCTGGTAAAGAATCCACCTGCAATGTAGGAAATCCTGGTTTGATTCCTGAGTCCAGATCTCCTGGAGAAGGGATAGGCTACTCACTCCAGTATTCTTGGGCTTCCCTTGTGACTCAGTAGGTAAAGAAACTTCCTGCAATGAGGGAGACCTGGGTTCAGTCTCTGGGTTGAGAAGATCCCCTGAAGGAGGGCATGGCAACCCACTCCAGTATTCTTGACTGGAGAAATCCATGGACAGAGGAGCCTGGACTGAGCGACTAACCACACACAAACATTAGGTATACTTTATATATTGTAATTAATTTGATGTATCTTTTAGTGAAAAAGTACACAGAGTAATTTATTATTTTATATTTGCTTTAAAAAAATAATATTTTAAAGTCATAAACTCAAGCTCTAATGACTTGCCTTACTATGAAACTCTTTTTTTTAAATAATTTTCAACAATAAGAATTTTATATTTATAGGATAACAGAATTAATAAGATGAGAAGCATCACTTTTAGAGATGTAAATTGTGTTTTTGAAAATAAATGTTTCCCAATGCTACTTTCTGCCTTCCCTTTTCCCTTAAATATCAGGGTAATAAGTTGCAAAAGTACCAAGGTTTTGCTTCAGATCCACATCATGTAGAGAATTTGATTAATCTTTCAGAACCAAACTACCACCATAAATGTATCCTATTTCATTATCATATAGTATATTTAAAACTTGATGTTATCATTTTAAGAAACTGTATGCAAAATTATGACCACTGAAAGAGAACATATAATGGGTTTGTAGATGTAACATACAAGAACATTTATAAAAAATATATAACTGTATACTTGCTTACAATAATTTTGCAGTACATCAGAAACTTTTTAAAAAACAAAACTATGGAATTTCTTCAACTTGCATTATAAAATGCATTTTTTTACATTTATAGCACCAAGGGTCTATTAAAATAAAAACTGTAATGTAATATATAGCACTGAAGATATGCTAAAAGTTATACAATCCACATTGTTTTAAAAGAATTTTCTATTCCCATTACCTTTCAAAACATTCAGGATTGGAAATCTAAGTGTAATAAGTGTTAGCTATGAAAATATAACCTAGGAAGTAGTTTTTCCAAACAGAAAATCAATTATTGCGCTGTAACTTGACATAAAGGCAATACCTAATATTACTGGATAATTCATAGCAGTAAGGAAACTGTAAAAGTCCAACACTTTTCAAAGCTAAAACAGTTGGAGATATTGACTTTGAGTTTAGAGACTCAAAACTTTATCAGTTTAGGAAAGATTAGTAAAACCTACATCAAACTTATCAAGCAATTTCCCGATTCCATTCTTGAGGTAACCAAAGGCATTGTGATGGTTTACTCAATTTTAACTATAAAAATAAGATTTTTCACATTACATAAAATCAAAGATTTCCAAATATCTTGACAAACTCACACATACATAAAAATCACCCGACTTATTTTAAATAAATGAATTCCAGGGGTGTATCGCCAGCCCACTGTGTCATATTGTTGTCTTGCTAGCCTTTGCAAGACAAACAAAACATGTAGTGCAATAGCAGAATAGGTTAGATATATCTTATCACACTCACTAGCTGTAATTTTCCCCATAATTCTCCTCCTCCCCAGAATGTATATGAGTTTTGATATAATGTGGCTAATTTATATGTATTCTTTAAGCCTGTATTAGCGCACCTTCTCTCCCAGGATCTCCTCTCCAATACTTGCAGTTACCTCACGCTGCACTAAATTCTCTTCCTTTTGGTTCAAAAGAAGGCAAAATAACACCAAATAAGGTGAGACTCTCCCTTGGTGAACTTTATATTGCCAAGTCACTGTTGAACAAATTAACATATGACAATTTCACATACACTAAACTTGTGTGCTAAGAAGTCTACCTTATTAATACTAAATGACAGGTTTACATATTAAATTTCCAAAAGAGCACTTTTCATATTTATCTCTGGAGCGGAGCCTTACTTAGGCAAAACTATTCAAAGTGGTCAGTATATTAAGAGTAGATAGAGAAAGAAGAGAAAAATATCAAGTAGAATTAAAACAACAGCGATGACAGAAAGAACAATAATAATAGAAACTAGTTTGAATATGGGCTTCCCTGGTGGCTCAGTGGTAAAGGATCCGCCTGTCAATGCAGGAGACTTGGGTTTGATCCCTGGGTCAGAAAGATCCCCTGAAGAAGGAAATGGCAACTTCATTCCAGTACTCTCGCCTGGGAAATCCCATGGACAGAGGAACCTGGTGGACTACAATACAAGGGGCCGCAAAAGAGTCAGACACAACTTAGCGACCAAAACAACAATAAAGTTTGGAGTATGAATATACATATCAAGTACCACTTTCCCTTAGTACCTGCAGGAGATTTGTTCAAGGACTGAGGGTAAATATCAAAATCCACGTATGCTCAAATTCCACAGTTGGTCTTTCAAGTTCATCACTTCCACATCCCCAGAATCAACCAACTTTGGACAATGTATTGTCATCTTGGGTTGCCTGAATCCCAGATATGCAGGACCAACTATACATATTTGGGGAAAAAAAGAACTATAATGTACCAGCATAGTGCAAATTGTGTTTTTCAGAAGTTAACTGTAGTTGCACAAGAAAAAAGTGGAATAAGAATGTTTATGGCTTCTGGGTTTAAATCTAGGTCCTCCTAAGAAGTGATTCTTGTTCTTGTGGAGAATTGTTTTATGTAGCATAAAGATACTGTAGAGATACAAATGTTTGAATAAGGGAAACTGCAATTTTTAAAAACATAGAAAACAATGTATAGTTTCTAACTTATTTTGAAGATTATTCATACTAAATGAAAAGTACATAATTAGGTTCTAGCCAATAAACTGTTCTCAAACCCTAATTCTAGAAGTTAAGTGATTTTTGGAATCATGAGTATTGAAGAGTTACAACTTTGCATCTGAAGTAAGATTGAGAAAAAAGTAGAAAGCACCTGAAGATTAATGAACTGGTACTGATAAATAAATATTGTTTTCTATGATTACCAGTTGTAATTACATTCTGTTATATCACCTTTTAAGATATAGAATAGCAAAAATTATGATATTACATCTGTGTGAGCTAAGTTGCTTCAGTCATGTCTGATTCTACAACCTAATGGACTGTAGCCTGCCAAACTCTTCAGTCTATAGGATTCTTTAAGCAAGAATACTGGAATGGATTGCCATGCCCTTCTCCAGGGGATCTTCCTGACCCAGGGATAAAACCCACATCTCTTTTGTCTACTGCATTTGCAGGCAGGTTCTTTACCACTAGAGACAACCAGGAAGCCCAGCCAATGGTATAATATATTGTGATTAATATATTCTGAATTATAATTCAGTTAAGAGAACTTTGAGTTATCTTTCAGTATGGGTTACAAGGCCACAGTCCAGCCTCTTGATGGTCAGTTTCAATTACAGCTTCAGTACACAGTAAATAGAACATAGCTGCCCTGCAAACCCAGTACTACAACAGACTGCCCCATGTGATACAAAGCACAGGTATGGATTTGGGCACTAAAAAGGATAATTGCTCTTTATTTTTAGCAAAATATTAAAGATCAAATATGTTCAAAAAAAGTTCAAGTATTTACTATTAGCATAATAATACTAATTTTACTATTAGTATTTACATTACTGTTTACTATTAGCATAATAATAACTGAATAATAATAATTCTAGTATCAACAACTTCAGATATGCAGATGATACATCTCTAATGGTAGAAAGTAAAGAGGAACTAAAAAGCCTCTTGATAAGGGTGAAAGAGAAGAGTGAAAAAGCTGGCTTAAAACTCAACATTTTAAAAACTAAGATCATGGCATATGGACCCATCTCTTCATGGTAAATAGAAGGGGAAAAAGTGGAAGCAGTGGCAGATTTTACATTCTTAGGCTCCAAAATCACTGCTGATGGTGACTACAGTCATGAAATTAAAACCCTTGCTCCTTCAAAGGAAAACTATGGCAAACCTAGTGAAAAAGTAAACTCAGTCATATCAAACTCTTTGTGATCCCATGGACCGTAGCCCACCAGGCTCCTCTGTTCATGGATTTCTCTAGGCAAGAATACTGGAGTAGGTAGCCATTCCCTTCTCCGGGGGATCTTCCTGATCCAGGGTTCCAACCCAGGTTTCCTGCATTGCAGGCAGATTCTTTACCATTGGGGTCACCAGAGAAGACACATATTATAAGGCAGAGACATCACTTTGCCGACAAAGGTACATATAGGCAAAGCTCTGGTTTTTCCAGTAGTAATGGATAGATGTGAGAGTTGGACCATAAAGGAGACTGACAGCCCAAGAAATGATGCTTTTGAGCTGCTGTGCTGGAGAAGACTCTTCGGTGTCCCTCAGACAGCAAGGAGATCAAACCAGTCAATCCTAAAGGAAATCAACCTTGAATATTCATCAGAAGGACTGGTGCTGAAGCTGAAGCTCTAAAACTTTGGCCACCTGATGCAGCCGACTCACTGGAAAAGCCTCTGATGTTGGGGAAACTGAAGGCAAAAGGAGAAGACGGTGGCAGGGGATGACATGGTAAGACAGCATCACTGACTCAATGGACATGAATATGAACAAACTCTGAGAGATAATGAAGGACAGGTAAGCTTGGAGAGCTGCAGTCCATGGGGTCACAAAGAGTTAGACATGACTTAGTGACTGAACAACAATAATCCTAGTAAAGAATCCTGCTAAATTTAAGACTATTTTCTAAACATTCATTCATCTGTCCATTCAACAATTATTGAGCACTCAGAATACCTATTAATATTCTAAGAAATAAGATTTGTGAAACTTAGTTTTCTAAAATTACAAAACTATATCAAAACCATATTTGAATTTAATTCAAATTTTATGTTAAATATAATAAACATTATGACAGTAAACCATAATGTAGAACCATCAAATGGTGCTGATTCTAAAAATGCAGTTTCTTCATGAACAATAACAAACTTAACAATGAATGGAAAGAAAGACAAAATGAGTTGATCTTTTTTCTCTCTGAAACGGAACCACTGTACTTGGTATAAATAGCAGGTTAGATTATTTTTGTAAATGAAAAGCATATAGCATCGTTTATACATAATTATACATCATAGAACTGTCAAGGTATAAATATCTGTTGCAAGGAACAAACAAAAAGTCCTTGAGGCTAGTAACAGAATCTGAGGCTAGACCTTGAAAGGAGTGACATAAAGACAGAGTGTCACGGCTCAACTGGTTTAAATGATTCAGTTTAAAGTAGCTGAATTACCTTTCCATTATTCATCAGTATGACAGGAACATAGACAAACACTACAATCATACACATATAAACATAAAATCTGGCCATAAATCACAAGGTTAGATAAGTCAGAAGCTGCAAAATGTTTTAGGTTTCTGTTGATGAATCTTTTCCTAACTCCCATCTGGAAGACACTTACACTTAGATTGTTGGACTCTATCTTTGTCTCCAATATATTCCTCTTTGAATGTTATCTCAGTTTCTTTCTTTCTATACTGAAGTGTACTTGACATTTAAAACCAGATAACAGTGGGTGCTGTGGCAAAGGATGGTTTCTCTTTTAGACAAGCAGCAGACACACAGATTGGTATCAATGTTCAATCGTCTTTGAAATAGATGAGGATGAAAAAGGAAATACCTAGTCGTTTTCTTTACGTAACCAAAGAAGAGCTGATAAAAGAAATCTTCTGTTTTGCTCTTTCCTCTCCAGAGAAAACTACTCATTTGAGGAAGTATAACAGGGGAAAAAAAAAATATTCCTCAGAAAGAGTTCAAGTTCCATTCCTAAAACAAATCTTCCCTAAATGACTGTATTAAGTCTCTTTATATCTACTTTTCGTTGCCTGAAAAATAAATGTTTAATGATAAGTCTTAATTGCATGCTAAATTGTCACCTTGTAAGATATTTTAACCATCAATTATAATGTTAAGAATCTACAAAGGAGGTATCTAAGATGTAAAAACTGAACAGGATGTAAATAGTAAAACTGGGCTTTCAGTCCAACAATTTTGACTCTGGAGTCTGTGTCCTAACTCCTGTGATCTCTTTAGAGAAAGTTACTTGGCAAAAATTCAATGAGCTCACTAAGCCAGACTCCAAAGGTCATAAATACATAAATGATTGGGAAATATAAGCTAATCTTACCTTAAAGTAATTTCTATGATCCTTTTTTCTGTTTTCATCGAAAACACTTTTTATCTTATTCTTCATTTCATAGAAGAGTAGAATATTATACTATAATAATTAATGTTGGGAAGTTTACCTGAAAGCAATTTTCAAAAAAAGTTTCCTAGAATCACTGAAGTGAATAATTTGGGTCTATTTAAAGCTGAGCATCTATTATCCAAAGGAGGTGCTACTGGATCTTTGTTATAAATAAAGTAGTAATATTCTTAGAGCAACTTGTTAGAAACTAGACATACCAGTGTTAGAATGGATTTTTTTCTTTTTTCTTCTTATGTGAACACATTTATTTTTTTCTGCATATAAAGAAATTCTCCCTCTTTCTTTGCTACAAATGCCTTTATTGTCCTTTGAGAAAGTTCTTCCTCTCCCTCACTGCATGTAACCTTGAGATTGCTAACAAGGTCCCCTCATCTCTTCTTCCTATGGTCACGTGATTTGGCCTACAAACAAACTCTGGTTCCCAGAAACATAAGTCTTGAGCAACACAACACAGGGACAGAAAACCACAGTAGCTAACATCTTCTAATGGTAGAGCCTTGAAGCTTATCCATTCATTCCTGATTCCCAGGGCCAAATTCATGGGCTTGCGTCTTCTGCAGTTACAAAGGATCTAGTTCTTAGAAGGGGCCTGAACTTGATTTAACGTTCAGCTATTACTATGTTAAAAATCTTAATTTTTATATAAAGAGTCTTGCATTTGTTATTTCTCACTGGGCCTTGCAAATTGTACAGCTGGTCTGCTACCATAGTTCTCTGATACCACCATTTGTCTGCTCTTCTTGAGATCTGTCTGGTGCTTCACTTTCCCTTTATTTCTGTAAGCTAGTGCACAATCATTTTTTTTTAATAAAGTGAGCAAGATAATTTCTGGGGTTTGTACTAAAGAACCCTATGTTTTTTTACATTTGGCAGACCCAAGACTAAAGTGTAAAATGTAATACAGTTTTTGTTTTCCACTGCTCTTACACCCTTTGGTGTACTCCTGTCATGTCCATTTCTGTGATCTTCTCCAGGTCTGCCTGAGAGTATCACTGCTCCCTGGATATTCAAAATTCACTACTGGGATGTTATATTTCATTCTGCACTTTCTAAGCCAGAGGCCATTCACTTTTTGTAACTTCTCTGTCATACCACACTGATGCTGTGCCCTGTACTCACCACCCTGACCCCTTTTACATAATTTATTCAGCTAACAAGCTGAGGTTTGTAAGAAACTGGTACAACATTTTATTTTAACAGATCACTTATTCAGAAAGAATGACATCCCACACAAAAGTTTAGGATAAGCTGTCTGCTCAAAACATTTTGTGGCTTTAGGTTTCTCAAATCATACTAATTAAGGAGCCATATATTCTATCTACCAATTTCTCATGCATTTAGAAGGAAAAATACAGTTATTCTAAGACTAGGGTATTCTGACCACATAAAGTTGGAAGTCAGCACTAGAAAATTATATGGCATTTATGTTAATGAAGAATTACTCTGCTGCAAAATGGAGTTGTGTGCATTTATAAATTTTGTTATAATATTTAAGTTTGCTTTCATTGGTAACTCCAGTAAACTGACTTTAATTCATTTTATCATTTTGTTCATTGAAAAAGTAAAAACTGATGGCTGCTTTCTGGGATTACCTTGCCTTTTAAAAGTATGGTTTGGTGAATTAGTAGCTCAGTTGTGTCTGACTCTGTGACCCCATGGACTGTAGTCCGCCAGGTTCCTATGTCCATGGTATTTTCTAGCCAAGAATACTGACATGGGTAGTCATTTCCTTCTCAAGGGGAACTCCCCAACCCAGGGATAGAACCCAGGTATTTTGCATTGCAGGCAGATTCTTTACCAACTGAGCCACCAGGGATCCGTTTAAAAGAATATTGCCCTACTAAACTATCAATGAGAAACTGAGGATACACTTCATTCTTTAAAAATATTCTATTTGATATTTCACTTTTTAAATATTCTCTCTAAACTAAATATTTACATTAAGAGAAACAAAAATTCCATGTGGGTCAAGATATTTCATTTTCTGTTTTAATGTTGTTTTAAATTTTAAAGCTTTTATTTGTAAATGACCTCAGTAATTTAAGATTGCACTTTTATTGAAAAGACTGCTATTGGTTTATCCATTAATTATTACTTAAGAAAAAAAAAGAAAAGAAAATAGCAATTATGTCAAGAAATAATAATAATCTTCAAAACAGATATGAGGGGATATCATGCAATTTGCTTGATAATGAGTTGTCTTTCCATCGATAATAAAAGAAGCCTATCCTGGTGGGCCTGACCTAATCTGAGGAGCCTTTAAAAAAAGATAAAGGAGCCTTTAAAAAAAGACCTGACTTCTCAGGTCACACGTGAGAAGTGTGACCAACTGGCTTCATAGTCAAAGCCAGTGTGAACTCTACAGCTCCAAGGAACTGAACCCTGGCAATGCTGAGCTGGGAAGAGGAGCCTCAGATGAGATCCAAGTTGGCTGACATCATGACTGTAGCTTTGTGAGACTTGTCCAAATATCTTTCCCATGGACACTGTGACTGTTGATTTAAATACTTTGGACAAAAATTACTGTATTTGAGACATACTTATGTCATTCGCATTCTAGCGATTTGCATTTTCTTAATAGTACCTTCTGTTTTAGAAATAAAACAGCATTCCTTTTTTTCAAATATTACTGAAGGGGCTATTCTAATAATTTATTTGCTGTCTTTGATTTATACATTTATAACAAAACTCTAACACTGAATTGATATTTAAGTGAGAGAATATAGCTAGAGTCATAAAAAAATAATAAATGTACATATTTTTGTATATAGACAGTCTTTTGTTGACAATTATAAATATTATTATGTCCATATACGGATACTTTCTATACATAGGTATCTGACAGAATAATATATATATATATATGTATATAATATACATTCTAACAATTCACACACGAGACTAAAATTTTAAAACATACTTTTAAATGATTAAGATTTCTATAATTTTAAGATGCCTAGAAAATTTTAAGAATGATGAAACTGTGTAAAGAACTGTGAAATGTCTGAGACTTTAACCTACTTGTGAAGTAATAAGTAAACCAGGCATGTTCATGAATGCTGGCAGAAGACAAATTTCTGGGTCACAGACAGAGGACTTCATGCCACACAGGGATAGCAGTAGCTAGTGAATCAGTATTTTCTTGAGGCAGTTTCCTATGCCTCAATTCCCACAGGGTGATGCAAAGATGTGTTTAGTATCTGCAAACACAATTCATTACATTATAGAAGACGCATAATCTTAGGCAATTTGAGTTTTTTATAAGGAGCAGTGGGTATGCCTGTCCTTTGTTGCAGGGGAATATATCTCAAGTTTTCAAGGCTATAAGCCATGAAAAAAGACACTGCATCTTCCTTATCACTGTCTGTATAGACTGACTGCTGTACAGGCAAGCATTTTTGAAAAGATATTTAAAAAGAGAGTCAGTCAGTACATCGGCCTGCAAAACCTACAAAAATGTGTTAGACCCATGGGAAATTGTTTTTCAACAAACTTTTATGAGCTACAGTACATATCATCTTATGTTCACTTTGTAAGGAAGAAAAAGGTTTGCATGCATTTTTTTTTTCATTGTTTATGAAGTGGGTATCCCAATGTTGTCTGTCTTATAAATTAGTTTTAGTATTGATTGTATCCTATAAGTTTTGTTTGTTATTTTTATTTTTTTTTAATTTTATTTTATTTTTAAACTTTACATAATTGTATTAGTTTTGCCAAATATCAAAATGAATCCACCACAGGTATATTTTTAAAATGTATTAGCCAGGGCTTCATTTCTGCTTCCTGGCTCCAGTTCATTTTGAGATGTCTGTTTCAACATTTATTTGCTAGAGCTGTAACAGTGATTGGTCCCAACAAATAGAGTTGTAGACAATCTGCAGTAGCTCAGGAGCTTTGCAGTTGGTAGATTTTTCAAAGTTTAAAAATCACAGGAGTATCTTACCTCATGTTTGGAAATAAAGTTTATGCCATTCTAATGTGATTCTTTATATCAGTAATAGTAAATAATGCTTTCTATTATCCACATAAAATGACTTTTTTTTCCAGAGTAAAGATATATCTTTCCGCCAATAAATTTAAAAAGTCACATGACATCTGTGAGAAAAGGTCCATAATGAGCTTAATGAGAAGATATCAGTATTTCTATAACATACCACAGATGCTATAATGGAATCTGCCTGGGTTGAAAATTGAGGTTTCATTGTATGTCCTCTGATGCCTTAGGAAAAAGGTTAATATAGCCAATAATACATTTTTAATGTTTTTTACTATATAGGCCAATTCATTAATTTACCAACTATTTGTTGAGTGCTTGGATCCTGTTTATACTAACTGTCGTCAAGTTTATCTCCAATATGTTAAAATCACCTCAACAAATAAATCTAGCTCTCAGAATAAATATCCAGTCTGTAACATGTGATATAAAAATGCATTATTTTGCTTCATTAAAATTGACATATATTATCAAAGAAATTACTTTGGCTCAAGTTGTGATCTAACATTTTGAGAAATAACTGATTCCAAATTAAGTTCAACAATCATGACATGACTATTGCTTTTTGTCTAATACTGTAAATATTCTTAAAAACATATTTTTGTGAATTAGTACATTACATAGATATTTTAGTGATAGTGCATATAATGTAATAATTACAATACTGATGGAAATAACTAGGAAAATTATTATTACTTTAGATCTGTGTTGTTCAGTAACAGAGTCTATACCCCATGTGATTATTTAAATTTAAATTAATGAAAATTAAATAAAATTTAAAATTTAGCTATTCAGTCACATTTGGCAATTTTAATATCACAGAGAACATTTCCAATAGCACAGAAAGTTTGACTGGACAGCACTGTTCCAGATTCTATATGTAAACTGTTCTTCAAGAGTTTCTAAAACAATACTACACCAAGATGCAAGTTAAGCCAATGCCTGATTATTCTGAGAATATATTTTACAGTGTATTCATGTGTTTAATTTCATAAATTACCTTCAGTTCATCATTGCAGTTTAATTGCCTATTAGGGAGCTACAAACACATTTTATTTCTAATGCTTTAACTTTATCAGGCTATAGCTCATTTGGCTGACTACTGAAAGGAGCCCAAAGGACATATTTCCTCCATTCCCAACAAAATCTTAGGTCTCTATAATAAACTACACAGTCTTTAGGTGAACTTCATGGTTTTCTCAAAAATTTCCAATTGAAAAACGATCTAATTGAAATAAAAAACCACCAATGGACACCTGAAGTGAAAGGATAAATGAGAAAATCAAAGGTCTGAAATCTAGAGTAGTGTCCATTTATAAGGAAAATATTTTAAAAGCTTTTAAAATCAATTTCAATTTCACATATATTATATATTGGGTATATACATATAGACTATACACATTAGTGTATAAATTACATATGTAAATACATAATTTATTTTTGTGGAATCTAGTTTTGGAAAATAATATGTCTGTATTACTTATTAGAACATCAAAAATTCCCTTTATAAGTAAAATTATACAGTAACAGTTAACAGTTCCTTAATTCCTACTGTACCAGACCCTGCACTATGTGCTTTATAATTAATACCTCATTTAATGATTTATGTTTACTTCTACAAACCTGTAGAAGTGTTTAACACCCTTGGAATCCTTATATTTACAAATACATAGCTATTTCACAGGAAAATAAGCAATAAAAACTAAAAGCTTTTACCTAGAACATTTCAATAAGTTATATGATTTCAATATTCAAAGCACATAAGACCCAAAAGACCAATTTAGAGCATACCTACATAAATAGTCTCAGTTTTGTTTAACCAAACTCTGTCTCACTCAGATTGATCGGCTCTTTTAAAATGAAGAAAAATAGAACTGTAAGCTTCTTTGCACAACGTATTTTATTCATTTCCTCAAAAGCACAATTACAGAATCTACAGTAAAATTTCAATCTCCCAAATTTTTAGGTTATGAAATGAATATAAAATACCTAAACACTTGTTTTTCCCTTGACATTGAGTATTTGAGACTTAAGAAGTACAAACGAGAAAAAGAGAGATACAGATTTTCTTCTCTTCTTCAAAGAGACTACAAGGAGTCCTTAAATTTTTTTTCATGTTATATGTATTAGTTAATAGGAATTATGTGTTAAAAGGAAAAGTCAAGAAAAGCAAAGGAACATTTTAAATTTCAACTGTAAGGAATATAATACTATCACAAATGACTAAAGATTAAAAAAAAAAAAAAAATCACTAACCAAAAAAAAAAAGTTGACAGAGTTATACTGAAACATTCAAAACCAGAGCGATTTTTACAAAAAGAAAGAAAAAAATGTAAACCTTCAAAATTGGTCAAGAGCTTTGATTTTGAATTTAGAGAGCAAGTGAATAATGTGTTCACAATTAAAAGATAGGTATGTATGTGGTATCTTAATAATTCTACATTTGAATATGCAATTAAGTTGAATCCAATCATATTCATCACTGAACTTGAATAGCAGCAAAGAAAACAGGAAATCTTTCCTCATAGCCCAGTCAGTAAAGAATCTGCTCACAAGGCAGGAGACCCCAGTTCGATTCCTCGGTTGGGAAGATCCCCTGGAGAAGGAAATGTCAACTCCCTCCAGTAGTCTTGCCTAGAGAATCCCAAGGACAGAGGAACCTGGCAGGCTAGAGTCCAGTGGGTCGCAAGAGTCAGACACAAGTTAGCGACTAAATCACTACCACCACCAATTCATACAATAGCTATTTGAAAGAAAAAAGGAGAAAGGAAAACTGACATTTACTAAGCAATTAAAAATAAGATATTTAAGGCTTACTTCATTCACGTTTATAATCTTCAAATTTGCAGGGGAATTGATGGGTCATTAAAAAAGTCAGGAGATGATTTTGTCAGACAACTTCACAGAATGAGATATAAACACCAAATATCAAAAGATCATCACAGCTTTCCAATTAGCCTAACAAATGTTTCAAATGTTCAATAAATACCTACTCAGACTGGCAAGAAATTCCACTCCTAAGTAGAAATATATTTTATTTAGAAATATATTTTATTTATAATGAATGTTTTTGAATCTGACAAAAATATTTGGGTTGGTTGATGCGTGTGTGCCCTTGTGTACTATGTAAAAGCCATCTAGATTGCTTTGAATGTCCGTCACATCTTGTTTTATCTTCTCACTTTAGTACTTGTCACAGATGATGCTCTAGGGCTAGTATTCATGCTATGTCAGTGAGGCCCTCACGTTATTTCTCAAACAGCGAAGTGGTAAGATTTAAACATGGATTATGTCCAGCGATTGTCACCATTGACATTTTCATCATTTATAACATTATGAGAGTGCCTTTTATGTGACACATACTTTGCCAAGAGTTTTACATATGTTTTGTTATTCAATCCTATGACAAATCTACAAGCTAGGTTCAATTATAGTTTCCATTTTATGCAAGGTAAAATTGAAACTCCTGACATTACATTTAGTGTTTATAGCTTCCATCTTTTCCCTAAATGTAAGCTTCGAGACTGGAAGGTTATTTGTCTTTTCCTTTCATTAATCTATCACAACTGCCTAGAATAATATCTACCATATTAAAAACACAATAACTGTAACTATTCCTTAATTAACAAATGAATCAAGAATGTCTATAAATTTATGTCCTGTGATGGTCAATAAAACAAATCAAACAATTACCTAACTGTGGTTAGTTTTCTGTTTATTTCTCAAATACTTGTTATCAGTGGTTGGTGAAACAAACCTTTACAGCCCCTGCACAGGGCCTTTTTCGAATTTATCTAATCTTATCCTTTGGAGAAGGAAATGGCAACCCACTCCAGTATTCTTGCCTGGAGGACTCCATGGACAGAGGAGCCTGGAATGGAGTCACAGAGTCAGACATGACTTAAGAACTAAACGATGATGATGAAACTTATCCTTCTAATTTTTGTGTACCAAGATTCCTGACTAACATGTCATTTGCTGAAAGCAATGTTTAAAATTAATACCTTCAAAAGCTTCAAAAATGCTTAAGAAAAGATAGGAGTCAACATGACTAAAACTAGCTTTGAGTGAGCACTAGATATTGTCACTTTGGCTTCAGTATACTTGTGTTATTTTCTGCCATGAAATTTAAAGATCTTAAGCACAGTTTTTTCTTCAAATTCTGCCATGTTTTGAACTGGTATTTAGTTCAAAGAGAGGGAGAGGTTAGGCTGAATTTCAAGCTCCATGTTTAAGAAGGGAATTGTTGTTGTTCAGTCACTAAGTAGTGTCTGACTCTTTGCAACCCCATGGACTGCAGCATGCTAGGCTCCCCTGTCCTTCACTATCTCCTATAGTTTGCTCAAACTCATGTTCATTCAGTGAGTGAGGCCATCCAACTATCTTATCCTCTGTTGTCCCCTTCTCTTCCTCTCAATCTTTTTCACATGTGTAATTCTTTCCCATGTGTAATACTCTCCATTATGGGTTAAGCCATGTCTCCCCCAAGTTTATACTGAAGCAAAAATCTGCAGTACTTCAGAAAACAACCTTATTTTGGAATTGAGTTGTAGATGTTAGGATGAGATCATAATGCAGTAGTGTGTATGTTAGTTGTTCAGTTGTGTCTGACTCTTTGTGGCCCCATGGACTGTAATGCAGCCCACCAGGCTCCTCTCTCCATGGAATTCTCCAGGCAAGAATATTGGAGTCAGTAGCCATGCTCTTCTCCAGGGGCTTTTCCCAACTCAGGGATCAAGCCTGGTTCTCCTGCATTACAGGCAGATTCTTTACTGTTTGAGCTACTTGGGAAGCCCATAATGGAGTAGGGTGAGCCCCTAATCCAATATAACTTCCTTTATTATAAAAAGGGGAAATTTGGACATAAATATCACACAAATGCCATGTGAAGATGTAAGTAGAGACCTAGGTGATGCTTCTATAAGCCAGGAAGGCTGAAGATTACCAGCAATTCATCAGAACCAAGAGGAAAAGCAAGGAACAGAATCTTCTTAACAACCCTCAAAGGAACCAGCCCTGTCAATACCTTGATCTCAGAGATCTACCTCCAGAAATACAGGACAGTATATTTTTGCTGTTAAGCAACCCACTTTGTGGAACTTTGTTACAGCAGTGCTAACAAACAAGTACCCTCCTACCTTAGAACTTGTTCTATTTGTCATGTTACCAAAGCTTATCACTGAGATAAGACTTATTCCAGTAAATGC
The DNA here is from genome assembly GCF_029378745.1 of Bos indicus. Taxonomy (NCBI): domain Eukaryota; kingdom Metazoa; phylum Chordata; class Mammalia; order Artiodactyla; family Bovidae; genus Bos; species Bos indicus. The sequence goes on from NC_091765.1 coordinate 34,761,178, forward strand.
CAAGGTACACATCAAAATATACATAAACATTCCAAACAGCCAATTATTTTCACTGCTTTCCAGATACTGAGTCAATACCAAAAGTCAGATATTCTAAACATTTGGTTTGAAAGCAATGTAATTCGGAACATCAGAGGCAGCCATAACTAAATGCGTAACTACAAGCATATATAAAATATTCCCTCTCTGCAAGATTGGAATTAATCCTACCCTGTTCCCCTCCATTAGTAATAATTATTATGACTTACTGGATTCCTTCACTTCACTGAAAACATATAAACAGAAAAGTCATGAAAATATCTCCAGGTCAAAATTTATCTATAACAGTATTTTTTTTTTGAAAGATAATTATTTAATGTGTAAAGGCAAAAGCTCAGCCTGAATATAGTATAAATCTGAATATCAGCACTAACATGTACGCATTATGTCCCAGTTTATCTGTCTGAGTGTCACATTAACCCTCACGGCTTGAGATGATCCAGTGTTATTTCACAGCAGAGCAGTGCTTACACCAGTGAACATTATTACCTCTGAGAGACATAACAATTTCGGGAAATGAACCATTAAATTAGGACTTTTTTATCTACCTTTTGGTACATATCCATGCCATTAATTTTCTATGAAATGATGCATAGTATTTTAGGAATAAAAGTAATAAAAAGTAATTTATAGACATACAAGAAAAATAGTTTTTTCATAATCACACAGTGAAAAAATGAGATACAAACTCTTTTCAATGCAAGAACAACTGGTAGAAAATTACCTCTGGCAAAGAAGAGATAAAGACATAAGATATTGATAACAGACTCTAAGTATATACATTTATTATTTCTATATTTAAAAGTTTAAAAAGCATTCTATATTCATCCAAAAATTACACTTACACTCCTTTAAGACAAATTTATGAGTAAAAAGAAATTATGAGCAAATGAATAGCCATAAATTATAAGATAAAAATACAGTATCCTTTTCCAAGACTCCTCAAGATCAAGAAAACTACCCAAAAGAAAAGGTATCAATGCAATTGATATTAAATTTAGCGTAAGTAAATTATGCTAAGTCGCTTCAGTCTTGTCAGACTCTATGTGACACCATAGACAGCAGCCCACCAGGCTCCCCGGTCCCTGGGATTCTCCAGGCAAGAAAGCTGGAGTGGGTTGCCATTTCCCTCTCCAATACATGAAAGTGAAAAGTGAAAGTGAAGTCGCTCAGTCGTGTCCCACTCTTAGCGACCCCATGGACTGCAGCCTACCAGGCTCCTCCGCCCACGGGATTCTCCAGGCAAGAGTATTGGAGTGGGGTGCCAGTGCCTTCTCCGTATATTAATTATCATTTCAGTTCAATTCAGTCACTCAGTCGTGTCAGAGTCTATGTAACTCCATGAATCGCAGCATGCCAGGCCTCCCTGTCCATCACCAACTCCTGGAGTTCACACAAACTCAAGTCCATCGAGTCAATGATGCCATCCAGCCATCTCATCCTCTGTCGTCCCCTTGCCCTCCTTCCCTCAATCCCTCCCAGCTTCAGGGTCTTTTCCAATGAATCAACTCTTCGCATGAGGTGGCCAAAGTATTGGAGTTTCAGCTTCAGCATTAGTCCTTCTAATGAACACCCAGGACTGATCTCCTTTAGGATGGACTAGTTGGACCTCCTTGCAGTCCAAGGGACTCTCAAGAGTCTTCTCCAACACCACAGTTCAAAAGCATCAATTCTTTGGCGCTTAGATTTCTTTACAGTCTAACTCTCACATCCATACATGACCACTTCTTTAAAACATGTATAATATCATATAAGAAATAAATCGCCAGTCCAGGTTCAACGCAGGACACAGGAAGCTTGGGGCTGGTGCACTGGGAAGACCCAGAGGGATGGTATGGGAAGGGAGGTGGAAGGGGGGTTCAGGATTGGGAACACGTGTACACCTGTGGCAGATGCATGTTGATGTATGGCAAAACCAATATAATATTGAAAAGTAAAAATAAATAAATAAATAAATAAACTGATAACAAAGTTCCACCTGTCAAAAAAAAAAAAAAAATAGTCTTGACTAGACGGACCTTTGTTGGCAAAGTAATCTCCCAGCTTTTGAATATGCTATCTAGGTTGGTCTTAACTTTTCTTCCAAGGAGAAAGCGTCTTTTAATTTGATGGCTGCAGTCATCATCTGCAGTGATTTTGGAGCCAAAAAAAAAACAAACTCATGACAGTTTCCACTGTTTCCCCATCTATTTGCCATGAAGTGATGGGACCAGATGCCATGATCTTCGTTTTCTGAATGTTGAGCTTTAAGCCAACTTTTTCACTCTTCTTTTTCATTTTCATCACGAGGCTTTTTAATTCCTCTTCACTTTCTGTCATAAGCATGGTGTCATCTGCATATCTGAGGTTATTGATATTTCTCCTGGCAATCTTGATTACAGCTTGTGCTTCTTCCAGCTCAGCGTTTCTCATAATGTACTCTGCATAGAAGTTAAATAAGCAGAGTGACAATATACAGCCTTGACATACTCCTTTTCCTATTTGGAACCAGTCTGCTGTTCCATGTCCAGATCTAAGTGATGCTTCCAGACCAGTATATAGGTTTTTCAAGAGGCAGGTCCAGTGCTCTGGTATTCCCATCTCTTTCAGAATTTTCCACAGTTTATTGTGATCCACATAGTCAAAGGCTTTGGCATAGTCAATAAAGCAGAAATAGATGTTTTTCTCCATTTTCTCCTTTTTCCAAGATCCAGCGGATGTTGGCAATTTGATCTCTGGTTCTTCTGCCTTTTCTAAAACCAGCATGAACATCTGGAAGTTCATGGTTCATGTATTGCTGAAGCCTGGCTTGGAGATTTTTGACCATTATTTTACTAGCATGTGAGATGAGTGCAATTGTGCGGGAGTTTGAGCATCCTTTGGCATTGCCTTTCTTTGGGATTGGAATGAAAACTGACCTTTTCCAGTCCTGTGGCCACTGCTGAGTTTTCCAAAGTTGCTGGCATATTGAGTGCAGCACTTTCACAGCATCATCTTTCAGGATTTGAAATAGCTCCACTGGAATTCCATCACCTCCACTAGCTTTGTTCATAGTGATGCTTTCTAAGGCCCACTTGACTTCACATTCCAGGATATCTGGCTCTAGGTGAGTGATCACACCATCGTGATTATCTGGGTCGTGAAGCTCTTTTTTGTACAGTTCTTCTGTGTATTCTTGCCACCTCTTCTTAATATCTTCTGCTTCTGTTAGGTCCATACCAGTTCTGTCGTTTATCGAGCCCATATTTGCATGAAATGTTCCCTTGGTATCTCTAATTTTCTTGAAGAGATCTCAAGTCTTTCCCATTCTGTTGTTTTCCTCTATTTCTTTGCATTGATCACTGAGGAAGACTTTCTTATCTCTCCTTACTATTCTCTGGAACTCTGCATTCAGATGTTTATATCTTTTCTTTTCTCCTTTGCTTTTTGCTTCTCTTCTTTTCACAACTATTTGTAAGGCCTCCCCAGACAGCCATTTTGCTTTTTAGCATTTCTTTTCCATGGGCATGGTCCTGATCCATAGTTCATCAGGCACTTTGTCTATCAGATCTAGTCCCTTAAATCTATTTGTCACTTCCACTGTATAATCATAAGGGATTTGATTTAGGTCATACTTGAATGGTCTAGTGGTTTTCCCCACTTTCTTCAATTTAAGTCTGAATGTGGCAATAAGGTGTTCATGATCTGAGCCACAGTCAGCTCACGGTCTTGTTTTTGCTGACTGTATAGAGCTTTTCCATCTTTGGCTGCAAAGAATATAATCAATCTGATTTCAGTGTTGACTATGATGATATCCATGTGTAGAGTCTTCTCTTGTGTTGTTGGAAGAGAATGTTATGACCAGTGCATTCTCTTGGCAAAACTCTATTAGCCTTTGCCCTGCTTCATTCCATACTCCAATGCCAAATTTTCCTGTTAATTATCAGATCAGATTAGATCAGTCGCTCAGTCGTGTCCGACTCTTTGCAACCCCATGAATGGCAGCACGCCAGTCATCCCTGTCCATCACCAACTCCCAGAGTTCACTCAAACTCAGGTCCATGGAGTTGGTGATGCCATCCAGCCATCTCATCCTCTGTTGTCCCCTTCTCCTCTTGCCCCCAGTCCCTCCCAGCATCAGAGTCTTTTCCAATGAGTCAACTCTTCACATGAGGTGGCCAAAGTACTGGAGTTTCAGCTTTAGCATCATTTCGTCCAAAGAAATCCCAGGGCTGATCTCCTTCAGAATGGACTGGTTGGATCTCCTTGAAGTCCAAGGGACTCTCAAGAGTCTTCTCCAAAACCACAGTCCAAAAGCATCAATTCTTCAGTGCTCAGCCTTCTTCACAGTCCAACTCTCACATCCATACATGACCACAGGAAAAACCATAGACTTGACTAGATGAACCTTTGTTGGCAAAGTAATGTCTCTGCTTTTCAATATGCTGTCTAGGTTGGTCTTAACTTTCCTTCCAAGGAGTAAGCGTCTTTTAATTTCATGGCTGCAGTCACCATCTGCAGTGATTTTGGAGCCCAGAAAAATAAAGTCTGACACTGTTTCCACTGTTTCCCCATCTATTTGCCATGAAGTGATGGGACCAGATGCCATGATCTTCGTTTTCTGAATGTTGAGCTTTAAGCCAACTTTTTCACTCTCCTCTTTCACTTTCATCAAGAGGCTTTTGAGTTCCTCTTCACTTTCTGCCATAAGGGTGGTGTCATCTGCATATCTGAGGTTATTGATATTTCTCCCGGCAGTATTGATTCCAGCTTGTGTTTTTTCCAGTCCAGAGTTTCTCATGATGTACTCTGCATGTAAGTTAAATAAAGAGGGTGACAATATACAGCCTTGACGTACTCCTTTTCCTATTGGAAAACCAGTCTGTTGTTCCATGTCCAGTTCTAACTGTTGCTTCCTGACCTGCATACAGATTTTTCAAGAGGCAGATCAGGTGGTCTGGTATTCCCATCTCTTTCAGAATTTTCCACAGTTTATTGTGATACACACAAACAAAGGCTTTGGCATAGTCAATAAAGCAGAAATAGTTACATTTAAATTCATCTAAGTGCTATGAAACTAGAAGTATATTATTAAAATATGTTTTGGTAACAAAATTAAAGTTTTTTATTGACTTGATAGTTTAAAAAAAATACAAACCTCGCATCAAAATATTTGGTCAGTTTAAACACATGGCAGTGATAAGTATAGAAATTTTTCAAGTGCGTTCACATTTTCAGCAAGCAGTCAAGGATATATATTTGATTCTAACACAAACATCACTAGCACAACATCAAGATGTTCAATCTGTTTTCAATTTCCTACCTCATCTGCATTAAGGCAAGAGAGAAAAAGGCACAGTAATTGAGTGCTACCAGTTAACTTTCTTTAAGAAGAAAAAATAAAAGTAAATTAGTTATATTTTAGGTTGGATTTGTAGTCTTGTCTATGCATCCTATTCTTGTCTATATTTTTGATTTGCAAATATTTTCCCCTTATTCTTCTAAGCTTGTTTTCATTTGTGAAGAGAGAGAGATATCTGATTTAATGTATGACTTTAAATCATTGGAAATATTAACTTCAAAAGTCCATATTTATGCCATCATACACATGATTGACAGCAGCATGCACACTTTTGTATCTGGTTTCACAGTATTCAACATGCACTAGTCCTGGGTTCTAAGTGTTTTACCCTCTTACTCCATGATTACAGGTCCACACAATCAATGTGGTTACAATGTGCTAAGTATGTTGTATATATCATCTCAAATTGTCACAACAACATTGTCAGGTTCAGTTCAGTTTAGTTCAGTCGCTCAGTCGTGTCCAACTCTTTGCGACCCCATGAATCACAGCACACCAGGCCTCCCTGTCCATCACCAACTCCCATAGTTCACCAGATTCACGTCCATCAAATCAGTGATGCCATCCAGCTATCTCATCCTCTGTCGTCCCCTTCTCCTCCTGCCCCCAATCCCTCCCAGCATCAGAGTCTTTTCCAATGAGTCAACTCTTCACATGAGGTGGCCAAAGTACTGGAGTTTCAGCTTTAGTATCATTCCCTCCAAAGAAATCCCAGGGCTGATCTCCTTCAGAATGGACTGGTTGGATCTCCTTGCAGTCCCAGGGACTCTCAAGAATCTTCTCCAACACCACAGTTCAAAAGCATCAATTCTTCGGTGCTCAGCCATCTTCACAGTCCAACTCTCACATCCATACATGACCACAGGAAAAACCATAGCCTTGACTAGATGGACCTTTGCTGGCAAAGTAATGTCTCTGCTTTTCAATATGCTATCTAGGTTGGTCATAACTTTCCTTCCAAAGAGTAAGCGTCTTTTAATTTCATGGCTGCAGTCACCATCTGCAGTGATTTTGGAGCCCAGAAAAATAAAGTCTGACACTGTTTCCACTGTTTCCCCATCTATTTCCCATGAAGTGATGGGACCAGATGCCATGATCTTCGTTTTCTGAATGTTGAGCTTTAAGCCAACTTTTTCACTCTTCACTTTCACTTTCATCAAGAGGCTTTTGAGTTCCTCTTCACTTTCTGCCATAAGGGTGGTGTCATCTGTATATCTGAGTTTATTGATATTTCTCCCAGCAATCTTGATTCCAGCTTATGTTTCTTCCAGTCCAGCATTTCTCATGATGTACTCTGCATATAAGTTAAATAAGCAGGGTGACAATATACAGCCTTGACGTACTCCTTTTCCTATTTGGAACCCAGGTACATATTGTTATATCTGTTTTATAGATGTTGGACTGAAATTCACAGAGCTTTAATGAATTGCTCAAAAATCACAGAGATAGTAAATAGTGAAGATGAGACACAAACTTTAAATTCAAATATTTGTCACTTTATGGCAAACAGAAGGAAGATCAATGGAAACAGCGACAGACTTTCTTTTCTTGGGCTCCAAAATCACTGAAGATGGTGACAGCAGCCATGAAATTAAAAGATGCTTGCTCCTTGGAAGAAAAGCTGTGACAAACACAGCATATAGAAAGCAGAGACATCACTTTGCTGACAAAGGTCCATCTAGTCAAAGTTATGGTTTTTCCAGTAGTCATGTATGGATGTCAGAGTTGAACCATAAAGACAGCTGAGTGTGCCAGTGAATTGATGCTTTTGCACTGTGGTGTTGGAGAAGACTCTTGAGAGTCCCTTGGTCTACAAGGAGATCAAGCCAGTCCATCTTAAAGGGAATCAGTCCTGAATATTTATTGGAAACTAATGCTGAAACTGAAGCACCGATCATTTGGCACTTGATGCAAACAGCCAACTCATTAGAAAATAGCCTGATGCCAGGAAAGATTGAAGGCAGGAGGAGAAGGGGATGACAGAGGATGAAATGTTCGGATATCATCACTGACTCAATGGATGAGTTTGAGCAAGGTCCAGAAGATGGTGAAGAACAGAGAAGCCTGGTGTGCTGCAGTCCATGGGGTCGCAAAGAGTCAGACACAACTGAGCAACTGAACAACAACAACACAGAATCTGAGTTTTTTCCAATATACACAGGCAGTCTTCAAGAAAGTAAAACGATCCTAAAAGAATAGTAAGAGGCTCAAGGAAGTTTATCAGAAAGGAAAATGTCTGTGACATACACAGAAAAGAACATAGGTTCTATAATTTTTCACAGAAGTTTTTGAATCCTATCTCTATCATTTATTAAGGGGTTCCCAGGTGGTACTAGTGGTAAAGAACACAGCTACCAATGCAGGAGACATAAGAGATGCACGTTCAATCCCTGGGTCAGGAAGATTCCCTGGAGGAGGGCATTTCAACCCACTCCACTATTTTTGCCTGGAGAACTCCATGGACAGAGGAGCTTGGCAGTCGAAAAGAGTTGGTTGAAAAGAGTTGGATATGACTGAAGCAACTTAGCATGCACACACCATTATTAAATGTATAATCTTCAACAAGTTATTAATAATTGGCAGCTAAGACTAAATAGCTCATCCAGAAGGATGGTAAGAATGATAATTCTTAGATCATTACTTCTTAGATACTTCTTAGAATGATACTGACAAATAAATAAGAAAATCCATGTGAAACCTGTTGCTATAACGAATGCCTATCAAAGAATTCATTCAATCCTTCATTTCTCCTTTCCTACTGAATAGTGAAGGGATTGATGTCAGATATTGGGCCTTAAGGTATCAAACAGCCACTAAACTTTCTCATTCTCTCCAATTGCCTCACAGACTCATCACCCAAAGACAATGTCCAGGAAGAACAGACCTGAGTACCAACTTCTGTTCTTAAATCATGTGCAAACAGACCTTCCCTCCTTCCATATTCCTGTGGTTATTTACTAAAGTACTGTTTGTAAAGGAAAAACTATTAGAATTTACATTAATAAAGACTTTGACAAAGTATCTTCAGTCAATTCAACATCATCCTCCTATATCTATACACTCTCCTAAAATACAGAGATGAGACCAGTAGCTATCCTTCCCAAATTCCCAGAGTGCCCCAGATTGTGCCAATAAAAATACCTGAAAGAGATTTGAAAGAGTAAGATAAGTCATTATTCTCCAGTGCTGCTGAGGACAGGCACAAGGGAATTGGCAGACAGCTGGCTGAAAACTTGGAGTTTTGCCAATAGCTTTCAGGGATTCTCCTGAGAATTCAACACTTCTGTACATAGGGAGCATTGATCTGCAGCATCAGCTCACCTGCTCAGCCAACATTTCGAGGTATCTTGATTATTTGGAGCTTCTCTAATTTTTGCTGTCCTGCCTTTCCAAGGTCACATAAGCCTCTAATTTCCTGTATGTATATTTTTCTTTTTCAAAATACTTCAAGTGGCTTTTCTATTTTCTGACAGAACTCTTAGCTGGTACATTGGGAGATAATTTCTGCTGAGTCTGCTATTTCTGCATAACCTCTGAACAAAGGGCATTGACAGCTTTATGCAAGAATGTTTGCAAAGCTGTCCCAGGGCAGGAAACAGATTTGCTTACATTCTCCTCCCCAGAGGCATTCCAGAACAGCAAAGCAAGTACATCCCTCCAGAAGAAAGGGCAGATTCGATTCCTGACCATGGTAACAAGGTGATATTTTTCTGTGGGGAAAGCTCCTTAGCTGTTCTCTTATAAGATTAGAAGTATTCCTTCTCTGTGACAAAAAATTATGTACATAGTATTCGGGGCTTCCCAGGTGGTGCAGTGGTAAAGAATCTCCCTATCGATGGAGGAGACACAGGAGACGGGTTTGCTCCCTTGGTCAGGAAGATACCCTGGAGAAGGAAAAGAAACCTACTCCAGTATTCTTGCCTGGAAAATTCCATAGACAGAGGAGCCTGGCAAGCTGTCCATGGGGTCACAAAGACTTGGGTATGACTGAGCACATACATAGAATTCACTTAGACTCTTTCCTTATTGCCTTCATGGAACTTTGTGAGGGGTAGGTGGGGTGGGGTGGTGGGCAAACAGGCACAGAGGAACCAATGCAAATTTGAATATCATGTTGTTCACTGTACCATGAGGAATGACCTATCTAAATTCACTGGTCTCACTGTTTGCTTATCAACCAAATCCATGAAATACGGCAAGATTCCCCAGTAGTTGCTAGCTGCTTTGAGACTGTGAGTCTACTTGTTGACATAATAGAATATCATGGATAATTGGAATTAATAAGATTGATATACTAAAATGGAAATCGGGCAGCTGAGATAGCCCAATTAAAAGACAAATATTGTCAAAAAGGATCAAACCACAACACCTGACTATACAGTGCCTACAAAAAACAAACAAAAATTCAAATACTACTGATCAATTAAAATAAACGACTGTTGACATATACCATAGCACAGATGAATGTCAAAATAATTTTGCTGAGTGAGAGAAGTCAGGCAGCAAAAAGTACACACTATGTTTCCATCTATACAAAATTATAGGAAACACAATCTAATGTATAAAATGTATAAGGACAGAAAGCACATTTAATTGTAGTCTTAGGACTGCAGTACACAGGGCTGGAAGGAGGTATTACAAAAGGGCAAAAGAAAATTCTGAGGATGATGGTTACATTCATTATCTTAATTGTGGTAATGATTTCATGGGTGTGCACCTGTTTTAAAACTTAAACTGTTCATTTTGAATACATGCATTTTATTGTAAGCTCACTTGGCTAGCTTAGTCGCTTCAGTCGTGTCCGACTTTGTGCGACCCCATAGAAGGAAGCCCACCAGGCTCCCCCGTCCCTGGGATTCTGCAGGCAAGAACACTGGAGTGGGTTGCCATCTCCTTCTCCAATGCATAAAAGTGAAAAGTGAAAGGGAAGTTGCTCAGTCGTGTCCGACTCTTAGCGACCTCATGGAATGCAGCCTACCAGGCTCCTCTATCCATGGGATTTTCCAGGCAAGAGTACTGGAGTGGGGTGATTGCCTTCTCTGTATTGTATGCTAGTTATAACTTAATAAAACTGAATGAATAAAAACTAACATGTAGCTTTCAATAAGACAAAATAGTAATACATACTTAATGTAATTATAGAATAACATAAGTTTAGCTGAGAAATAATAATACCATTTAATTAAGTTTACAAAGACCAAAGAAGCCAGACTCAAACACAACAGAAAAGTATTTGATTTTTTCAAGTCCATCTTTGATTTTCCTTGAAGGTTATTTTTACAGCTTATTTAAAGGGCTATGAATCTTGAGTTCAACTTTATAAAATTCCAAGTTTTTTTTTTTTTTCTTTTTTTAAACAAACTGATCAGAAGATAGAATTTACATTTCTACAGAAATAGACATTGCATATTGTGAAACTCCTGTGTTGGATATTGGTGACTTAAGAAGTTGAACATTCAGATTAGTACCAACTAGTCATATGAATGAGAATTACTGAAAATAAGTCATACAAACAATGAAAACATTTTAACTATAAGTTTTTTTAATGCCCTGTAGAACGTTTCTGGGAATATTTGCGCCTCTTTAATCTTTTAGAATTTGAGATGGATCAGTGTAAGTTCTTTGTATGTTTGGTAGAATTCACCTAAAAAGTGATCTGGTCCTGGACTTTACCTTGCAGAAGTTTTTTTTATTTGCTTTGTTTTTATTTTTGTTGTTATTACAGATCTTATCTCACTGCTAGTGATTTGTCTGTTCAATTATCTTTTTCTTCTTGATTCAATGTTGGTGGGCTATATATCTCTAGAACCTTGTCCATTTCTTCTAAATTTGGTAAATTTGTTTGCATAGAATTGTTCTCTTTTTAATTTCTATAGTATCAGTAATTATTCCTCCCTGTCATTTCTTATTTTATTTGGGTCCTCTCTCTTTATCTTGGTGAACCTACCCAGAAATGTGTCAACTTTATTTACCCTCTCAAAGAACCAGTTATTGTGTTTGTTGATTTTTTTTATCTTGTTTTGAATCTCTATTTATTTCCTATCTGCTATTTATTAGTTATTTCCTATTACTGATTTGAGGTTTTGTTTGTTCTTCTTTTACAAATTCTTTTAAGCAGCAGGTTAGGCTGCTTATTTCATCATTAAAAAGCCTACAAATACTAGAGAGGGTGTAGGGAAAAGGGAACCTCCTATAATGGTGGGAATTTAAGTTTGTGCAGCCACTATGGAGAACAGTATGGAGCTTCCTCAATAAACTAAAAATAGAGTTGCCATATGGTCCTGGGCATATATCTGGACAAAACTATAATTTAAAAAGATACATGCATACCTAAGTTCATAATAGCACTATTCACAGTAGCTAAGTCATGGAAGTAACCTAAATGTCCATTAACAGAAGAATGGATAAAGAAGATACGGTACATACATACAAAGGAATACTACTCAGTCATTAAAAAAAAAAAATGAAACAATGACACTTATAGCGACATGAATAGACATAGAGATTATTGTAGTAAGTCCGAAAGAGAAAGTCAAATATAATATGATAGGTGGCACTAGTGGTAAAGAACCCATCTGCCAATGTAGGAGACATAGACTTGGTTTCGATCCCTGGGTTCGGAAAATCCCCTGGAGGAGAAAATGGCAACCCACTCCAGTATTCTTTCCTAGCGAATTCTATGGACAAAAGGAACCTGGTGGGCTACAGTCCATAGGGTCACACAGAGAGGGACACAACTGAAGTGTCTTAGCATGCATCACTTATATGTGGAATGTAAAATACGACACAACTGATCAGATCAGATCAGATCAGTCGCTCAGTTGTATCCAACTCTTTGCGACCCCATGAATCGCAGCACGCCAGGCATCCCTGTCCATCACCAACTCCCAGAGTTCACCAGACTCACGTCCATCGAGTCAGTGATGCCATCCAGCCATCTATTCCTCTGTCGTCCTCTTCTCCTCTTGCCCCCAATCCCTCCCAGCATCAGAGTCTTTTCCAATGACTCAACTCTTTGCATGAGGTGGCCAAAGTACTGGAGTTTCAGCTTTAGCATCATTTCGTCCAAAGAAATCCCAGGGCTGATCTCCTTCAGAATGGACTGGTTGGATCTCCTTGCAGTCCAAGGGACTCTCAAGAGTCTTCTCCAACACCACAGTTCAAAACCATCAATTCTTCAGCTCTCAGCTTTCTTCACAGTGCAACTCTCACATCCATACATGACCACTGGAAAAACCATAGCCTTGACTAGACGGACCTTTGTTGGCAAAGTAATGTCTCTGCTTTTGAATATGCTATCTAGGTTGGTCATCACTTTCCTTCCAAGGAGCAAGCGTCTTTTAATTTCATGGCTGCAGTCACCATCTGCAGTGATTTTGGAACCCAGAAAAATAAAGTCTGACACTGTTTCCACTGTTTCCCCATCTATTTCCCATGAAATGATGGGACAGGATGCCATGATCTTCGTTTTCTGAATGTTGAGCTTTAAGCCAACTTTTTCACTCTCCACTTTCACTTTCATCAAGAGGCTTTTGAGTTCCTCTTCACTTTCTGCCATAAGGGTGGTGGTATCTGCATATCTGAGGTTATTGATATTTCTCCCGGCAATCTTGATTCCAGCTTGTGTTTCTTCCAGTCCAGTGTTTCTCATAATGTACTCTGCATATAAGTTAAATAAGCAGGGTGACAATATACAGCCTTGATGTACTCCCTTTCTTATTTTATCTTCAAAACAGTAACAGACTCACAGACATAGAGAACAGACTTATGGTTGCCAAAGGCAGGGAGGTAGGAGAAGAATAGAGTGCAGGTTTGGGATTAGCAGATGAAAACCATTATATAGAGTATGGATAAACAATAAGGCCCCACTGTGCAGTACAGGGAATTAAATTCAATACCCTTTGATGAAACATACAGGAAAAGAAGAATGTGAATATGTGTGTAACTGAATCACTTTGCTGTACAGCAGATATGAACAAAACACTGCAAATCAACTATAGTACAATTTTTAAAAATGCCATGTAGAAAACTACTCATCCTTTCCATTGTCATTTTTAAAATAATATCTGAGGTCCTTTATTCAATATTTCAGTCTATCATTTATCACAAATTCTCTTACTTCAGTATCCACATTTGTTAAAATCATGGTCTTTTCTAAAATAGTCACTTTCTTTAAAATTATCTTATGATAGATATAAATCTATCTAAATAAGGTATATAAATTTCTAATGTTTTCAAGTCTCTATTTGTAATGAAAAGCATCTGGTTTAAAAACTATTTTTAATAGGGACACAGTTTTGCACTTATCAGTAATAGGAGCACTGAATTTTTTCTCCTTTTTTCTTCATATTGATTGTACCTGACTGTCACTAGGAAGCTTTAAACTCAACACCTAAGCCAGTTTATTGAACTGACACTGTGATTTCTCTCAGGTAATTTAAGTAGACTCATGATCAGAATGTGTTTTATAACAATATATTATCAATATAGAGATAAGTTTAAACACCACATTTTAAAAAACTATATCAAAGCTTTTGCTTCTCTTAAAGTTTGTATCAGTATATGTAATTAATGATTTAATTTGCTATGATGAAAATTAGATATGAATAAACATTGAAAATCATTTAATAAATTTCTCAGTTGAATAAAGAAAAACTATTACCTATTATGTATGATTAATATAAATATTTATAAATAGATGTGAATATATTCAAACTTTTAATGTCTAAATTTGTTTCTATTTTTAGTGTATCTATATTAACTTGCTTTAATTCAAGTAACTTGATTTTAAAAATGGGAAATAGTTTTTGTTTTCCAATTTGAGTCTAAGTGCTATTCAAAGAGTGCTCTACAGACCACTAACATCAGCAACACATGTGAGTATCAGAAATGCAAATACTCAGACCCCACATACTGAATCAGAACTCCTGGTAGTGGAATCCAAGTCAGTCAGTGCTTTACCAAACTCTTCAGATGATTAGTAGTCACTAAATAAAGTCTGTGGAGGACTATCATACATATATGACTGTTTAAATGATTTTCCTCTTTCCATACAAAGTGTTCATCACCCACCCTTCTCACTATGGAAAATGTGCTCTGCCCAACAGTCTGAAGAAGAAATAATCTCAGGTTCCTTATTATTCCTTAATTTTTGTAAAATTAATGTTCCATTTCAAAGGGAAAACACCTAGGTCTAGCTAAGGGGCACAAAAATGTACAATATTAATACTAAAAACTGAAGTATAACAGCTTCTTTATGATATTTTAAACTGCTAATTAAGATCAGAATCAAGAAAGGACTTGTTTTCACAATCATGTCCACGTTTTTTTAAAGCCAACATATGTTTATGCTTAGTTTGTTCATTGGTGAAATTATTTCAACTATGTCTGACAAGCCCCAAGCTGAAACTACAAACTTTCTAATACTAATTTAAAATATTTAAAATACATCAAGTTAATCTTGAATTCCTCCTACTACTTAGAACAATAATTTAATAAGTATATTCAATCTCACTTAAGTTGATTTAACTATTAATGTAAAAATATTTCAAGTTTCTACCATCATTTTCAAATACAAAGTGTTTCTTACTTCCAGTTTATTTTCAATATAAAAAATTCAGCTATTAAAGTGACTGCTTTGCCAATATGTTCTCTGCTTTTCCTTATAAATCACTATAGGTGATAATTTGATCTGACACTTGATGAATTTCAACCAACAGATTCTATACTTCTGAAAACTCACTATGAACTGAACTCTATAATATTAAAAATTATATGATCAGAACTAGTGGATAGGGTTAGGTATAGCTTAAGAATTTATAATAGAATAACATTATGAACAAGATATTCAATACATGTGTCCTGTAATGAATTATCTAAGTAACTAAAATATTTTGTCATAGATGGATTAAATTAAATAATTAACAGAATTTAAGAGCATCAGTTAGGATATAAAATATTTTATTTATAATTAAAATATAAAGAATATATGATAGGTGCATTACCAATAAAATTGAGGTTATCTAGATTTTAAATGCTGCCCTGAGAAAATAAATCCTCTTCTTTTCAAGTAGCTAATAACAGCTTTTGTGGCTGACTTAGTACATATCTATTAAAAATGTTTTAACTGTGCCATGGTCATCTGTCTTCTGTACTTTTATCTATTTATTTATTTTTTTACCTGTTGCACTTCTATTTCTTTTTTTTTTTTACATTTTTTTTTCTAATTTTATTTTATTTTTAAACTTTACATAACTGTATTAGTTTTGCCAAATATCAAAATGAATCCACCACAGGTATACATGTGTTCCCCATCCCGAACCCTCCTCCCTCCTCCCTCCCCATACCATCCCTCTGGGCCGTACCAGTGCACCAGCCCCAAGCATCCAGCATCGTGCATCGAACCTGGACTGGCAACTCGTTTCCTACATGATATTTTACATGTCTCATTGCCATTCTCCCAAATCTTCCCACCCTCTCCCTCTCCCACAGAGTCCATAAGACTGTTCTATACATCAGTGTCTCTTTTGCTGTCTCGTACACCGGGTTATTGTTACCATCTTTCTAAATTCCATATATATGCGTTAGTATACTGTATTTATGTTTTTCCTTCTGGCTTGCTTCACTCTGTATAATAGGTTCCAGTTTCATCCATGTCATTAGAACTGATTCAAATGTATTCTTTTTAATGGCTGAGTAATACTCCATTGTGTATACGTACCACTGCTTTCTTATCCATTCATCTGCTGATGGGCATCTAGGTTGCTTCCATATCTTGGCTATTATAAACAGTGCTGCAATGAACATTGGGGTACACGTGTCTCTTTCCCTTCTGGTTTCCTCAGTGTGTATGCCCAGCAGTGGGGTTGCTGGATCATAAGGCCGTTCTATTTCCAGTTTTTTAAGGAATCTCCACACTGTTCTCCATAGTGGCTGTACTAGTTTGCATTCCCACCAACAGTGTAAGAGGGTTCCCTTTTCTCCACACCCTCTCCAGCATTTATTATTTGTAGACTTTTGGATCACAGCCATTCTGACTGGTGTGAAATGGTACCTCATAGTGGTTTTGATTTGCATTTCTCTGATAATGAGTGATGTTGAGCATCTTTTCATGTGTTTGTTAGCCATCTGTATGTCTTCTTTGGAGAAATGTCTATTTAGTTCTTTGGCCCATTTTTTGATTGGGTCGTTTATTTTTCTGGAGTTGAGCTGTAGGAGTTGCTTGTATATTTTTGAGATTAGTTGTTTGTCGGTTGTTTCATTTGCTATTATTTTCTCCCATTCTGAAGGCTGTCTTTTCACCTTGCTAATAGTTTCCTTTGATGTGCAGAAGCTTTTAAGGTTAATTAGGTCCCATTTGTTTATTTTTGCTTTTATTTCCAATATTCTGGGAGGTGGGTCATAGAGGATCCTGCTGTGATGTATGTCAGAGAATGTTTTGCCTATGTTCTCCTCTAGGAGTTTTATAGTTTCTGGTCTTACGTTTAGATCTTTAATCCATTTTGAGTTTATTTTTGTGTATGGTGTTAGAAAGTGGTCCAGTTTCATTCTTTTACAAGTGGTTGACCAGATTTCCCAGCACCACTTGTTAAAGAGATTGTCTTTAATCCATTGTATATTCTTGCCTCCTTTGTCAAAGATAAGGTGTCCATATGTGCGTGGATTTATCTCTGGGCTTTCTATTTTATTCCATTGATCAATATTTCTGTCTTTGTGCCAGTACCATACTGTCTTGATGACTGTGGCTTTGTAGTAGAGCCTGAAGTCAGGTAGGTTGATTCCTCCAGTTCCATTCTTCTTTCTCAAGATCGCTTTGGCTATTCGAGGTTTTTTGCATTTCCATACAAATTGTGAAATTATTTGTTCAAGCTCTGTGAAGAATACTGTTGGTAGCTTGATAGGGATTGCGTTGAATCTATAAATTGCTTTGGGTAGTGTACTCATTTTCACTATATTGATTCTTCCAATCCATGAACATGGTATATTTCTCCATCTATTAGTGTCCTCTTTGATTTCTTTCACCAGTGTTTTATAGTTTTCTATATATAGGTCTTTAGTTTTCTTTAGACATAAAAGGTATCTTATTCTGTGGGACATTAGATATTAAATATTTAAGCACCATCATTTTGACTCAAATTACCATATTTCTACCGAACATTATAACATAAACAAATCAGATTACTATTTGTTAGAATTTTTATTTGGATGTCTAAACAAGGTTTCAAAAAAGATAAAATGTAAAATGGCAATGCTGAACTTTTTTCAGACTCTCTTAATATTTTGCATAGTATTTTCATTATTTTTAGGCATACTTCTTAAATTAGAAGTTCCCAATTTCATGTTCTCCTGGCAAACCCTTATCTATTATTTAACAAAGCTCGATAGTTTACATGAAATCTTCAATGAAAGTAATTCTATTTCTTTGCTATGTAGACAAATCTGATGAAATACTGTAGAGTTGGAAAGTACTTTTTACCTGTCTTCCATATCTTCCCTCTTTCCTCAGTGTGCTTAGCCTTTTGAGACTGTCTGCTCTTCTGGAAGACTGAGAATAGGATGTCTAATAACATTATCCTAGCCAAATCTTTGCTATAGTAATTGACCAAATGATAGGTATTATAATCAAACAGGTGGTTAAACTCTTGCTTAAGTACCCATACGGGCTTCCCTGGTGGCTCAAGGGTAAAGAATCCACCTGCACTGTGGGAGATCTTGGTTCAATCTCTGCTTTGGGAAGATTCCTGGAGAAGGGAACAGCTACCCACTCCAGTATTCTGGCCTGGAGAATTCCATGAACAGAAGATCCTGGAAGGCTACAGTCCATGGGGTCACAAAGAATTGGACATACTGAGCATTTTTCACTTTCATTTAAGTACCATATACGTACCATGGGAGAGAGTGTCCAGTTTCCAATTGGAGTATGAATGGAAAGAAAGTGGCCCTATAAAAGTCTTGTGAAGAGTCTACCTGAGGATACAAAATCAACACACAGAAATCCCTTGCATTCCTATACACTAATAATGAGAAAATAGAAAGAGAAATTAAGGAAACAATTCCATTCACCATTGAAACGAAAAGAATAAAATACTTAGGAATATATCTCCCTAAAGAAACTAAAGACCTATATATAGAAAACTATAAAACACTGGTGAAAGAAATCAAAGAGGACACTAATAGATGGAGAAATATACCATGTTCATGGATCGGAAGAATCAATATAGTGAAAATGACTACACTACCCAAAGCAATTTATAGATTCAATGCAATCCCTATTAAGCTACCAACAGTATTCTTCACAGAGCTAGAACAAATAATTTCACTATTTGTATGGAAATACAAAAAACCTCGAATAGCCAAAGCGATCTTGAGAAAGAAGAATGGAACTGGAGGAATCAACCTGCCTGACTTCAGGCTCTACTACAAAGCCACAGTCATCAAGACAGTATGGTACTGGCACAAAGACAGAAATATAGATCAATGGAACAAAATAGTAAGCCCAGAGATAAATCCATGCACATATGGACACCTTATCTTTGACAAAGGAGGCAAGAATATACAATGGATTAAAGACAACCTCTTTAACAAGTGGTGCTGGGAAAACTAGTCAACTACTTGTAAAAGAATGAAACTGGACCACTTTCTAACACCATACACAAAAATAAACTCAAAATGGATTAAAGATCTAAACGTAAGACCAGAAACTATAAAACTCCTAGAGGAGAACATAGGCAAAACATTCTTCGACATACATCACAGAAGGATCCTCTATGATCCACCTCCCAGAATATTGGAAATAAAAGCAAAAATAAACAAATGGGACCTAATTAACCTTAAAAGCTTCTGCACAACAAAGGAAACTATTAGCAAGGTGAAAAGACAGCCTTCAGAATGGGAGAAAATAATAGCAAATGAAGCAACTGACAAACAACTAATCTCAAAAATATACAAGCAACTCCTACAGCTCAACTCCAGAAAAATAAATGACCCAATCAAAAAATGGGCCAAAGAACTAAATAGACATTCTCCAAAGAAGATATACAGATGGCTAACAAACACAGGAAAAGATGCCCAACATCACTCATTATCAAAGAAATGCAAATCAAAACCACATCGAGGTACCATCTCACACCAGTCAGAATGGCTGTGATCCAAAAGTCTACAAGAAATAAATGCTGGAGAGGGTGTGGAGAAAAGGGAACCCTCTTACACTGTTGGTGGGAATGCAAACTAGTACAGCCACTACGGAGAACAGTGTGGAGATTCCTTAAAAAACTGGAAATAGAACTGCCTTATGATCCAGCAATCCCACTGCTGGGCATACACACTGAGGAAACCAGAAGGGAAAGAGACACGTGTACCCCAATGTTCATCAAAGCACTGTTTATAATAGCCAGGACATGGAAGCAACCTAGATGTCCATCAGCAGATGAATGGATAAGAAAGCAGTGGTACATATACATAATGGAGTATTACTCAGCCATTAAAAAGAATATATTTGAATCATTTCTAATGAGGTGGATGAAACTGGAGCCTATTATACAGAGTGAAGTAAGCCAGAAAGAAAAACACCAATACAGTATACTAACGCATATATGTGGAATTTAGAAAGATGGTAATGACAACCCTGTATGCGAGACAGCAAAGGAGACACAGATGTATAGAACAGTATTTTGGACTCTGTAGGAGAGGGAAAGGGTGGGATGATTTGGGATAATGGCATTGAAATATGTACAATATCATATATGAAACGAGTCGCCAGTCCGGGTTCGATGCAGGTTACTGGATGCTTGGGGCTGGTGCACTGGGATGACGCAGAGGGATGGTATGGGGAGGGAGGAGGGAGGAGGGTTCGGGATGGGGAACACATGTATACCTGTGGCGAATTCATTTCGATATATGGCAAAACCAATACAACATTGTAAAGTTAAAAAATAAAATAAAAATTAAAAAAAAAAGAAGAAGAAGAGTCTACCTGAGAACCTGATCCAACACATGGAATGAAACTCAGCAGAGGGATTCAGAACTGTGATCATCACATCATTGAAGCCATCTCAATCCTTTTCCTTGTCAGTTAAAAAAATCAATAAAATACCATTTTTCTTAAGCTAGCTTGATACATGTTTTCTTTTTTATTCTAAAATAGGGATCCTAGCAAATTTGCCTTAGTAAATGTCAATAGACACATCTCCAAAGAGTAAGTTCAAAAGACTATTTAAATATGGACAGTAAAGACTTTTTTTTTATAACTCTGAAACACAGTCATTTAAAAATAAGCCTATGTTTGTATTAAGCTAAGCCTGAAAGATGATGCTGTGAAAGTGTTACACTCAATATGCCAGTAAATTTGGAAAACTCAGCAGTGGCCACAGGACTGGAAAAGGTCAGTTTTCATTCCAATCCCAAAGAAAGGCAATGCCAAAGAATGCTCAAACTACCACACAATTGCACTCATCTCATGTGCTGGTGAAGTAATGCTCAAAATTCTCTAAGCCAGGTTTCACCAATACATGAATCATGACTTTCCAGATGTTGAAGCTGGTTATAGAAAAGGCAGAGGAACCAGAGATCAAATTGCCAATATCTGCTGCATCACCAAAAAAGCAAGAAACTTACAGAAAAAATTTATTTCTGCTTTATTGACTATGCCAAAGCCTTTGACTGTGTGGATCACAATAAACAGTGCAAAATTCTGAAAGAAATGGGAATACCAGACCACCTGACCTGCCTCTTGAGAAACCTATATGCAAGTCAGGAAGCAACAGTTAGAACTGGACATGTAACAACAGACTGGTTCCAAATAGGAAAAGGAGTAGGTCAGGCCTATATATGGTCACCCTGCTTATTTAACTTCTATGCAGAGTACATCATGAGAAATGCTGGGCTGGAAGAAGCACAAGCTGGAATCAAGATTGCCGGGAAAAAAATCAATAACCTCAGATATGCAGATGACACCACCCTTATGGCAGAAAGTGAAGAGGAACTCAAAAGCCTCTGATGAAAACTAAGATCATGGCAACTGGTCCCATCACTTCATGGGAAACAGATGGGGAAACAGTGGAAACAGTGTCAGACTTTATTTTTTTGGGCTCCAAAATCACTGCAGATGGTGACTGCAGCCATGAAATTAAAAGATGCTTACTCCTTGGAAGGAAAGTTATGACCAACCTAGATAGCATATTCAAAAGCAGAAACATTACTTCGCCAACAAACGTCTGTCTAGTCAAGGCTATGGTTTTTCCAGTAGTCATATATGGATGTGAGAGTTGGACTGTGAAGAAAGCTGAGTGCTGAAAATTGATGCTTTTGAACTGTGGTGTTGGAGAAGACTCTTGAGAGTCCCTTGGACTGCAAGGAGATCCAACCAGTCCATTCTAAAGGAGATCAGCCCTGGGTGTTCTTTGGAAGGACTGATGCTGAAGTTCAAACTCCAGTAATTTGGCCACCTCATGCGAAGAGTTGACACTTTGGAGAAGATTCTGATGCTAGGAGTGATTGGGGGCAAGAGGAAAAAGGGAGGACAGAGGATGAGATGGCTGGATGGCATCACTGATCGATGCAAGTGAGTTTGAGTGAACTCTGGGAGATGGTGATGGACAGGGAGGCCTAGCGTGCTGCAATTCATGGGGTCGCAAAGAGTCGGACACAACTGAGCAACTGAACTGAACTGATAAATCTGCATTCATGTATTCGACAATAGTTACTAAGTCCCTAATATGGGCTAAACATTAAGCCAATCATTTTGATTCACTAGTGAACAAGAAAGACATGATTTCTTCTTTCACATACTTTTTAGTCATGTGTACTAAATAGTCAAGTATAGAACAATGTGAATATAATACACTTTATAATAGGAAATAGTTATGGCATTATGGAGGAGAAACATCTAAGCAGAGTTCAGGAATGTAGAAAGGCAACAGTAATGTAACATCCAGGGAGAAAGTATCATGGTATATGAAATACAAAACAGTTAGTGATTTTCATAGAATTAAAAGGCCCTCTATGATTTACTGATGACATGTTAGAGGGCTTTTTTCTTTTTCTATTTTTTTTTTTAAAGTAACAACTAATGAGTTGTTACCTATTTAGTTTTCCTATGTTCTGATATGATTAAATAAATCCAGAGTAACTTTTATTGAGACAGCAATTTTTTGTGATCACTAATATCCTCTATGACCAACCTAGATAACATATTCAAAAGCAGAGACATTTTTTTGCCAACAAAGGTTCGTGTAGTCAAGGCTATGGTTTTTCCTGCGGTCATGTATGGATGTGAGAGTTGGACTGTGAAGAAAGCTGTGCACCAAAGAATTGATGCTTTTGAACTGTGGTGTTGGAGAAGACTCTTGAGAGTCCCTTGGACTACAAGGAGATCCAACCAGTCCATTCTAAAGGAGATCAGCCCTGGGTGTTCTTTGGAAGGAATGACACTAAAGTTGAAACTCCAGTACTTTGGCCACCTCATGCGAAGAGCTGACTCATTGGAAAAGACTCTGATGCTGGGAGGGATTGGGGGCAGGAGGAAAAGTGGACCACAGAGGATGAGATCGCTGGATGGCATCACTGTCTCAATGGACGTGAGTTTGAGTGAACTCCAGGAGATGGTTATGGACAGGGAGGCCTGGTGTGATGCAATTCACGGGGTCGCAGTGTTGGACACGACTGAGGGACTGAACTGAACTGAATATCCTCTATATATTTTAAATTATGATACTTTTGTTTAAAATGGAAATTTCATCTAATAAAGAATTCTATAATATACATTAAAACTATACAAAATTTATAAAATTATTTTGTACAAATATTCTCATTTAATCTCAAGAGACATTACCCCACCAGCCTAGTATTGTAGAAGAGGCAACTGGAATTCAACAAGGGGAGATTTTTTCCCAAATACACTGAGTTAATATGTAAAACCAGAATTTGAGTTCAAACTTCTAGACTTGAAACACATGCTCTGTCACCTCTACCAGAGAGTCTAGTATGTGCAGAATGCTCTATTAGGAATTTCAAAGGATCCAGGAACTATATGATATGATCTGTGAGCTTTAAGTTGTCATACTCTAATTCAATAGATGAAAATGGAACACTAGATCAAAAAAGAATGTAATAGGAAGCATTAGGCATTAGTTAGTTAATCATCAGTTAGCAGTTACAAAGAAGGAAGGCCTTTATGTATAAGAGCTAACAGCTAATATTACCAGGACTCTAACTATTAAGGTTAAAGTAACAAATACATTTATATATTTTCAGAATAAACATTTCATTCATTAGAGTGAGGGGTTATAATAGCAGTTTCAAATAGATAAACAATGCAATCTGACTAATTCATAATGGGGTCATTCTAGTAATCAGAGGTATTTTAAAATAAGAAAAAATACTAACATATTTAAAACAGCAGAAATCTACTCTGTCAACAACACTTATTTTGAAAGAAACTTCTAGTTTAAATAATGAGTAATAATATTTTCTAGAATGCTCTGAAATAGACTGTCCAACATTTTGCAAAAAAAAAAAAAAAAAAAAAAGAACTTTGAGTAATTAAATATCTGTACAGCTCGTCGTCATTGGATACTCAGTAAATGAGAGGAATATGGGAATATGCGAACATGCCAGGGCTTTGTATGATGGATTCATGAAATAGCAACATTTTAATTAATGTGAGAATTCGCTGTTTAGTTGCTAAATCCTATCAGACTCTGTAACCTCAGGAACTACAGCATGCTAGGTTTACCTGTCCTTCACTATCTCCCAGAATTTGCTCAAACTCATGTCCATAGAGTCCTTGGTGCCATCCAACCATCTAATCTTCTGTCCCCCACTTTTCCTCCTGCCTTCAGTCTTTCCCAGCATCAGGGTCTTTTCGAATGAATTGGCTCTGCATCAGGTGGCCAAAGTACTGGAGCTTCAGCATCAGTCCTTCCAATGAATATTCAGGGTTGATTGCCTTTAGGATTTACTAGTTTGATCTTCTTGTTGTCCATGGGACTCTCAAGAGTCTTCTCCAGCACCACAATTTCAAAGCATCAATTCTTCAGCACTCAGCAAAAGTTTTTTTTAATTGAGGAATAAATCAATATTTTAATCAACATAAGATGATATATTTGAACATTTCTGGAATTAAAAAATATGTCCAGTTTCTGCTACATCAGTTCTGCTTTTTTTCTTTAGATTTTAGTAACATTAAAATCCAAGACTTCAAATAAAATATTTCTCAAAGTTTAAGCAAGGCCTACCACCACTAACATTTCCTTGGTACATGAAGTCTTTTTTAATCTAAGAAATCTATAGATTAAAAAAGAAAAACACACAAAAAAGCTTAAAATTTTTGATGACAGCAATATATACCCGTCTTTCATTTTTCAACACTTAATAGAAAATATAGTAAAGAAATTTCACCAAATATGAGAATCCCAAAGACATTTAAAGTTAAGACAAAATAAACTCTTTAATGTTTATTGAGGACCTATAATGTGTAAATTGCTATTTTAGTCATGTGAATATACATAAATTTGTTCATCTTTCCCCTTTAGATATTACAAAATAAAAAGGTAAGTTTAAATTGTTAGTGGATGTTTGGACTAACAGGAATTACAGTGATTCAAAGAAGTCACTTTGAGGAGTTTAGAAGAGGGTAATCATATTTGGTTCCTCTGTAGCAAGATAAGAAGAACTGAACAAGAACATAACATTTTATTACAAGCCTTGAAGACTGATTACTAATACTCAGAGTAAATAGATTATAAAAAATTATGGTACAATGAAGTATTAATTCATTAGGAAGCTCTTGGACTTCTGTGCTCCACAAATGGAGATGTGTTCCAAGATGACTCATTTAAATGTATAAAAGGGAGTAAGGAAATTCTAAGGAAAGAATACCAGTCAGTAGGCCACTGCACCAGTCCAGATAAGAGCCAAAAAGAGCCTGACATTAGGCAGTGGTAGAGAGTCACAGAGATGAATTGAGATGACTTGGGAAGGAAAAATTCAGTCATTAGAGAAAAACTGATTAAATGATTTCAGGGTGTTCAGTTTCTATCAAAGATTAAAAAAAAAAAAAAAAACTAGTAAAAACTACAGATTAAAAATATAAGAAAGGTAAAGGAAGAAAGATTATAGAAAAAGTATAAATAGATAAGCCCAGAGTATGACAGGTTATTCTCAGCAAGAAAGGTGGTTTATTTTAGAGTTCAGTCAGTTCAGTTCAGACTCTTAGTCATTTCTGAATCTTTGTGACCCTATGGACTCCAGCACGCCTGTCCATCAACTACTCCTGGAGGTTACTCAAACTCATGTCCACCGAGTCGGTGATGGCATCCAACCATTTCATCCTCTGCCATCCCCTTTTCCTTCTGCTTTCAATCTTTCCCACCACTAGGGCCTTTTCAAATTAGTAAGTTCTTCGTATCAGGTGGCCAAAGTATTGGAGCCTCACCTTCAGCATCAGTCCTTCCAATGAATCATCAGGACTGATTTCCTTTAGGATGGACTGGTTGGATCTCCTCTCAGTCCAAGGGACTCTCAAGAGTCTTCTCCAACACCACAATTCAAAAGCATCAATTCTATGATGCTCAGCTTTCTTTATAGTCCAACTCTCAAATCCATACATGACCACTGGAAAAACCATAGCTTTGACTAGATGGACCTTTGTTGGAAAAGTAATGTATCTGCTTTTCAATATGCTGTCTAGGTTCATCATAACTTTTCTTCCAAGGAGCAAGCATCTTTTAATTTCATGGTTGCAATCATCATCTGCAGTGATTTTGGAGCCCCCCAAAATAAAGTCTGTCACTGTTTCCATTGTTTCCCTATCTATATGCCATGAAGTGATGGGACTAGATGATATCATCTTAGTTTTCTGAATGTTGAGCTTTAAGCCAACTTTTTCACGCTCCTCTTTCACTTTCATCAAGAGGCCCTTTGGTTCTTCGCTTTCTGCCATAAGGGTGGTGTCATCTGCATATCTGAGGTTATTGACATTTCTCCCAGCAAACTTGATTTCAGCTTGTGCTTCATCCAGCCCAGCATTTCTCATGACGTACTCTGCGTATAAGTTAAATAAGCAGGGTGACAATATAAGCCTTGATGACTCCTTTCCAGATTTAGAACCAGTCTGTTTTTCCATGTCCAGTTCTAACTGTTGCTTCTTGACCTGCATACAGATTTCTCAGGAGGCAGGTCAGGTGGTCTGGTATTCCCATCTCTTTAAGAATTTTCCACAGTTTGTTGTGATCCACACAAAGTCACTTTTAGAGTTAGAAGTGAAGAAAATGTGAAAAAGAAGCGTGGAAAATACAGAGAAGTATTAATATATTTTAAGTGGTGAGGAGGAAAATGCGAGCTAATCCCTGGCCTTGAAATTCACATCAAAACAGAAAACTAAGTCATTTTCTGGAGGTGTAGTACTATACTAGGATTATTCTCCCTAACTCCATCTTCTACTCATCCTTACTCAACAAATCCTTCAGACTTAACTCCCTCTCTCCCATTCTAATTTTAATAAATATTTCTCTATTCTACCCAACTTAACAATTTCTCCCTTTTACTCTCACAAAACTATATATTCATTATTCTTTAGCACACTTTCCTTGTATTTTAGTTACTGGTATATTTGCCTTGTTGCACCAATCCTTATTGATTATAATCTACTTCATGGGTACAGATCATGTTCCATTTCCACAGTATTTGAAAACCATGACATAAATTATGCTTATGTGCAGACCATTCATTTCTTATTTGGGGCTTCCTAATGGCTCAAATGGTAAAGAATCTGCCTCCAAATGCAGGAAATTCGGGTTCGATCTCTGGATCAGGAAGGTCCCCAGGAGAAGGAAATTGCAACTCACTGCAGTTTTCTTGCCTGGGAAATCCAATGGACAGAGGATCTGGTGGGCTCCAATCCATGGGGTTGCAGAAAAGTCAGATACAAGTTGGCAACTAAACAACAACAGCAGCAATACTACATTGTCTTATTTCTTTATACCTAAATATATCTATGGTCTTGTGGTTTGTTGTTTAGTCACTGAGGCCTGTCTGATTCTTTCAACTTACATGGGATAATTAAGAATAAATTGTGGGAGTCTTGTCACATGTACTTCTTCTTTCTTGATCTTTATCTTTTATGAGACAGACTAAATGCAAAAGTGAGGGTCTAACTATCCAATTAATTTATTCAGAATGATGACTTAAAAAATTACTACAAACAACAGAATTAGAGTCCCCAATTCATATATAAATCCAACCATTTCACAAGTATTTATTTAACATTTGACTACGTTATCAGCCAGAGAACTAGAAATGAACTATATTTCTCTCTTTTAAAGAACTTAGACCTCAGGGTAATAGAAAGAAAAGAAAACAATGTATTTCAGTGGTATAAATTAGCTTTTAACAATCCTGTTCATTCTGGGAAAGTTATGACCTTCAGTAAGTTTTTTGATTTCTTGCCTTGAGATTTCTAGAATTGATGTTCACAGATGTTAAGCAGTAGTGAAATTAAAAATCCAAATATTTTTAATGTTTCTTTTTATAAAAATTTCTAATTATGTTTTGTCAATCATTCTATGTTGTTGCTGTTTGCTCTTTAGTTCATTAGTATTAACAAATAATCTCCAAAACAATTTAAATCTTAAAAGTATTATGTGGTGAAAAGAGACAGTATTTTTTTTTTTAACTACTCATTAGAAATAGATGAAAGCTTATGGTGTTCCACTGGATTCATGGTCTCTGAAGCAGAAGGTTTAACTCCAGGAAAAAAGACAGTCTCAGTCACTCAGAACTTTAGTAGCAGAATTTTATTAAAGTGATAGTGATTGAAAAAGCTTCTGATATAGACATCAGAAGGCAGATAGAAAGATTACCCGCCTTGCTAGTTTTCAGCAGGGCATTATATATTTCTCTACTAGCTGTTGAAAATAGAAAAATTCTTCAAGGCTGCAAAAATTTTGCCCAGACCCTTTCCCATAACATACATTCTGAGATGATATCAGCATGAGAGATTAGCCAGAAGGAGAGGGTTAACCAAGAGCTCGAGGCGGTAGAAGTTTTACCCAGACCTACTTCCATATCATACATTCTGAGCTTCAAAAAAGCATGTCCTTGAACAAGAAATATCGCTACATACGAGACCTATGTATCTAAGGCAAAAGAATGTGAAAAAGAAAGAATGTTCACCTACTCCTTAATGGGGCCTTAGGCTTGGACTCCTTATCAACCTGCCTAAGTCAACTCTTTTATTAGTTTAAAAATACATTTAAATTCTCTACTCAGTTCAGTGCAGTTCAGTTCAGTCGCTCAGTCATATCTAGCTCTTTGCGACCCCATGAACTGCAGCACTCCAGGCCTCCCTGTCCATCACCAACTCCCAGAGTCCACTCAAACTCATGTCCATCAAGTTGGTGATGCCATCCAGCCATCTCATCCTCTGTCGTCCCCTTCTCCTCCTGCCCCCAATCTCTACCAGGTTTGGGTATAAAATTCTAGAGCATGGTTTTATTGTAAGGCAACAATGAAAAAAACTGTATCTCTTTCTCTTTAGTCACTAAGTCATGTCCAACTCTTGAGACCCCATGGATTGTAGCCTCCCAGGCTCCTCTGTCCATGGGATTCTCCAGACAAGAATACTGGAGTGGGTTGCCATTTCCTTCTCCAGGGGATCTTTCTGATCCAGGAATCGAACCCAGGTTTCCCTACTGTAGGCATATTCTTTACTGACTGAGCTACAAGGGAAGCCCCCAAAATGTATAAGTTTTACATTTTTCTTTAAAATATTTGCTATGTTGTCCCAAATTTAAGGGTGTCAATTTCAAAATATATATATATATATTTTTTTAAATAGAAAATTATTGGAAGAATAGGTCTTCAACAACTAAGTCACTCAAGTTCTCTGTTGGCTTGAAACTCAACATTCAGAAAACTAAGATCACGGCATCCAGTCCCTTCACTTCATGGCAGATAGATGGGGAAACAGTGGAAACAGTGGCTGACTTTATTTTTTGGCTCCAAAATCACTGCAGATGGTGACTGCAGCCATTAAATTAAAAGACACTTACTCCTTGGAAGGAAATTTATGACCAACTAAGATAGCACATTAAAAAGCAGAGACATTACTTTGCCAAAAAAGGTCCATCTAGTCAAAGCTACGGTTTTTCCAGTAATCATGTATGGATGTGAGAGTTGGACTACAAAGAAAGCTGAGTGCTGAAGAATTGATGCTTTTGAACTGTGGTGTTGGAGAAAACTCTTGAGAGTCCCTTGGACAGCAAGGAGATCAAACCAGTCTATCCTAAAGGAGATCAGTCCTAAGTGTTCATTGGAAGGACTGATGTTGAAGCTGAAACTCCAATACTTTGGCCACCTGATGCGAAGAGCTGACTCATTTGAAAAGACCCTGATGCTGGGAAGGATTGAAGGCAGGAACAGAAAGGGATGACAGAGGACGAGATGGTTGGATGGCATCACCAACTCAATGGACATGAGTTTGAGTGAACTCCGGGAGTTGTTGATGGACAGGGAGGCCTGGAGTGCTGCAGTCCATGGGGTCGCAAAGAGTCAAACATGACTGAGTGACTGAACTGAACTGAACTGATGAAATAATTTAAATATATTTATGGAAAGACAGGAAATAGATGCAATGCCATAAATCAATGAGGTAAATCTCAGCATCATCAGATTTTTTACACTCTGCAGTGCTAAAGAGAAAACCTATGAATACAAAAGATTCCTAATATTAATCGTTTTTGAAAATGTACAAAAAAAATAAACCACAGTGAATTGACTATACGCCATCTGCCTATTAAAATGAGTACTTGAGTATTTATGGTTTTCTACAAATTTTTCTTGGTTATTCTCAAGGTGAAAACAGTCTGAGGAAACAATTTGAAGGATACTACTATTATTGCATAAGAAAA
The DNA here is from genome assembly GCF_029378745.1 of Bos indicus. Taxonomy (NCBI): domain Eukaryota; kingdom Metazoa; phylum Chordata; class Mammalia; order Artiodactyla; family Bovidae; genus Bos; species Bos indicus. The sequence goes on from NC_091765.1 coordinate 34,791,442, forward strand.
GAGGAACTTAGTGGGTAAAACCAAGGGTTGTAGGGACAGGTATGAAAGGCTTGAATCTGGATCCATCCCATATTAACTACATATCATGAACTACTTACACTTATTCAAATATTAAATTATTTATTTATTTAACAGATACTAATCGTGCATATACTCTATGTTAGGTATTTACATTAGTTTTCCATGTTAACTGTAAACAAATTACCACAAACTTAAAATGATACAAAAAAAATTAAATGATACAAATATCATTTTATAGTAGATCAGAAGAAGTGACATGGTCTCAGTGGGCTAAAATGACAATATTGGCATGGCTGATGTTCCTATTTCATGGCTACAGGAGAGAATTCCCTTCTTGCCTTTTCCAGTTTTTGGAAGATGCCTATATTCCTTGGAACATGACATTTTCCCCTTTTTTCAAAGCCAGAAATGAAAAGTTGGGTTTTCCTCACATTACTCCATTGGGGGATAGTCAACATACTCAAAATATCCAAATCAAGAACTGAAAATCATTTGCACAAGCTTGGTTATGTTAATTGCTTTGATGTTTCAGTTCTACATAAGTTACGGAAAAAAAGCCTTCTTGACCATATTTCCACATGCAATTCTCTATTTCAATGTATCAAAAACATTATGCTTTTAAAATAAATTTTGACAGGTGATGAAAATTGGATACTGTACAATAATGTGGGATAGGGCAAGCAAAATGAGCCACCAACAACCACACTGATATCTAGTCTTCATTGAAGAAGCTTATGTTGTATATACTGTGGGGTTGGAAGGGAGTCCTCTATTATGACCTCTTTCTGGAAAACCGAAGAATTAATTCTAACAACTATTGCTCCCTATTACATCAAATGAAAGGAGCACTCAGTGAAAAGCATCCAGAATTACTCTACAGAAAACATACTCTTCCATCAAGACAAGGCAAGAACACGTGCTTCTTTGATGAATAGGCAAAAACTATTAAAGCTTGACTGGGAAGTTCTGATTCATCTACCATAATCAACATACATTGTACCTTCAGATTTCCATTTATTTTCATCCTTAAAAAATTATCTTAATGGAAAAAATTTCATTTCCCAGGAAGACTGTAAAAGGCATCTGGAACAGCTCTTTGCTCAAAATGATTTATACGTGTTCAACAAGTTTCTTGATGAAAATGAAAAATGTGTCTTTCATGTTTACTTAAAAATCAAGGGAACTTTTTGGCCAACTCAATATCAACTTCCTGGGTTCTCCTCTTAAGTTTCTGGGGGTAGGGGGTGAAAATTCACTCTCTATCAATGACAAGCTCATTCTGTTAGAAGAATTACGATTCTTGAGGTTGAAATAACTGGAGTCCTCATTACCTTTGCTGGCTCTCACTGGAAATTGGCAATTAAAAGTAACCCACATTCTCTGCCATGAGGCACCTTTACTTCAATCAACCAAAGGCAGGTCAAATTTTTCTTATTCTTGGAATTTTAATTCATCTTCCACTGACCTCTAGACCCAGACTTAAAAATCTCTAAAGATTAGGTCAAGCAAACCTGGATAATTGCTCTATTTTATGGTCAATGATTTGGGATGTTAATTATATATGCAAAAGTCTTTTGCCTAGATACTTAAGTTAATTGTGGGAGTGAAAGTCATCATACTCACTGTCTTAGGGGATTATGCAGGATATATACTTCAGTAGGTGGGAAACTTGGAGACCATCTTAAAATTCTGCATACCACATGACATTTGCCTTAATTGGCATAATTATATTTTGTAGTCTTTATTCTATTAAGTTATATATTTTATATTACTGGGCACTAATGATGAAAAAGTTCTTCCCTGGTAGCTCAGCTTGTAAGGAATCTTCCTGTAATGCAGAAGACCCTGGGTTGATTTCTGGATCAGGGAGATCCACTGGAGAAGGGATAGGCTACCCACTCCAGTATTCTTGGGCTTCCTGGTGGGTCAGCTGGTAAAGAATCCACCTGCATCATGGGAGACTTGGGTTCAAACCTTGGCTTGGGAAGATCCCTTGGAGAAGGGAATGGCTACCCATTCCAGTATTCTGGCCTCACCTACTACTGTACCAAAATGACAGAGTAGAAGGACCTATGCTCATCTTCTCCTGAAAGAACTTCAAAACTGCAACTCACTGCTGAACAACCATCAACAGGAGAATGTTGGATCCCACCAAAAAAAGATAACCCACATTCAAGGGCAAAGGAGAAGTCCCAACAAGATGGTAGGAGGGGAGAAATCGCATTTAGAATCAAACTCCATACCTGCCAGAGACACTTAGCGTGCTCAAACAAAACCTTGTGCACACCAGGACCCAGACGCCACAGAGACTGAGCCAGACTTGTATTTTAGTGTCCTGCGGAGGCATGGGTCAGCAGTGGCCTACCACAGAGACAGGGGCTCTGGCTGCAGCAGACCTGGGAGGCGCAGTGTGTGGTGTAAGTCCTCTTGGAGGAGGTTGCCATTAATTCCATTATAGAGCCACTGAGCAGGTGACCCACAAACTGAAGACCAATTATACCAAAGAAGTTCTCCCACTCTTACAAAAGTTATAGGACACACAACAGATTTCCCAATCTAGGGATCTGCCTAATGGACTGAGAAACACCCAGGGAATTTGACTTTGGAGGCCAGGGGGATTTAACTACAGAACTTCCATAGGACTGGGGAAACAGACTCTTGAAGGGCATAAACAAATCCTTGTGTGCACCAGGACCCAGGAGAAAGGAGCAGTGACCACACAACAGATTGAGTCAGACTTGCCTGTGAGCATCCAGGAGTCTCCAGCAGAGGCGTGGGTCAAAAGTGGCCTGCAGAAGTCCTTTTGAAGGTAATTACTGACATCTCCCCTACCATAGTTTGGCCTCAGGCCAAACAACAGGAAGGGAACATAGTCACAATCCAACAGAAAACTGGATTAAAGATTTACTGAGCATGGCCCTGCCCAACAGAACAAGACCCAGATTTCCCTACAGCCAGTCCCTCCCATCAAGAAGCTTCCACAAGCCTCTTATTCTTATCCATCAGAAGGAAGACAGAATGAAAAGCACAACCACAGAAAATTAACTAAACTGATCACAGAGACTACAGCCTTGTCTGACTCAATGAAACTATGACCCATGCCATATAGAGCCAGCCAAGACCAACAGGACATGGTGAAGAGTTCTAACAAAATGTGGTCTACTGGATAAGGAAACGGCAAACCACTTCAGTATTCTTGCCTTGAGAGCTCTATGAACAGTATGAAAAGGCAAAAAGAAATGACAATGAAAGATGAAATTTCCAGGTTGGTAGGCACCCAATATGCTTCTGGAGAAGAGTAGAGAAATAGCTCCAGAATGAATGGAGAGATGGAGCCAAAGCAAAAACAATGCACAGTTGTGGATATGTCTGGTGATGAAAGTAATGTCCAATGCTGTAAAGAGCAATACTGAATAGGAACCTGGAATGTTAGGTCCATGAATCAAGGCCAATTGGAAATGGTCAAACAGGAGATGGCAAGAGTAAACATAAAAATTTTAGGTATCAGTGAACTGAAACAGACGGGAATGGGCAAATTTAACTCTGATGATCATTATGTATACTACTGTGGGCAAGAATCCCATAGAAAATGCAGTAGCCCTCATCTCAACAAAACAGTCTGAAATGCAATACTTGGGTGCAATCTCACAATGATAGAATGATAACTATTCCTTCTGAAGGCAAACCATTCAATATCACAGTAATACAAGTTGATGCCCCAACCACTAATGCTGAAGAAGTTGAAGTTGAACAGTTCTATGATGACCTACAAGACCTTTTAGAACTAACACCAGAAAAAGATGTCCTTTTCGTCATAGGGGACTGGAATGCAAAAGTAGGAAGTCAATAGATACCTACAGTAAACAGGAAGTTTGGCCTTGGAGTATAAAATGAAGCAGGCCAGAGGCTAACATAGCTTTTCCAAGAGAACACACTGGTCATAGCAAACACCCGCTTCCAACAAAACAAGAAATGACTCTACACTTGGACATCATCAAATGGTCAATACCAAAATCAGATTGATTATATTTTTTGCAGCTGAAGATGGAGAAGCTCTATACAGGCAGCAAAAACAAGACCACGAGCTGACTATGGCTCTCACATCATGAACTCTTTATTTCAAAATTAAACTTAAATTGAAGAAAGTAGAGAAAACCACTAGGCCATTCAGGCATGAACCAAATCAAATCCCTTAACGATTATACAGTGGAAGTGATAAATAGATTCAAGGGACAAGATCTGATAGACAGAGTGCCTGAAGAACAATGGATGGAAGTTTGTGACATTGTACAAGAGGCGGTGATCAAAACAATCCCCAAGAAAAAGAAATGCAAAAAGGCAAAATGGTTGCCTGACGAGGCCTTACAAATAGCTGAGGAAAGAAGAGAAGCGAAAGCAAAGGAGAAAAAGAAAGATCTATCCATCCAAGTGTAGACTTCCAAAGAATAGCAAGGAGATATAAGAAAGCCTTCCTAAGTGATCAGTGCTAACAAATATAGGAAAAAAACAGAATGGGAAAGACTAGAGATCTCCAAGAAAACTGGAGATGCCAAGGGAACATTTCATGCAAAGCTGTGTACAATAAAGGACAGAAACACTATGGACATATCAGAAGTAGAAGATATTAAGAAGAGGTGGCAAGAATATACAGAAGAACCATACAAAAAAGATCATATTGACCCAGATAACCAAGATGATGTGATCACTCACCTAGAGCCACACATCCTGGAATGTGAACTCAAGTGGACCTTAGGAAGCATCCCTACGTACAAAACTAGTGGAGGTGATGAAATTCCAGTTGAGCTATTTCAAGTCCTAAAAGATGATGCTCTGAAAGTGCTACACTCAATATGCCAGCAAATTTGGAAAACTCAGAAAAGGCCACAGGAAATCGAAAATATCAGTTTCCGTTCCAATCCCAAAGAAAGGCAATGGAAGAGAATGTTCAAACAACCACACAATTGCACACATCTCACACAGCAGCAAAGTAATGCTAAAAATTATCCAAGCTAGCCTTCAACAGTTCATGAACTGAGAACTTCCAAATGTTCAAGATGGATTTAGAAAAAGCAGAGAAACCAGAGGTCACATGCCAAGTTCCAGTGGATCACAGAAAAAGCAAGAGAATTCCAGAAAAACATCTACTTCTGCTTTCTTCACTATGCCAAAGCCTTTGACTGTGTGGATCATAACAAAATGAAGAAAATTCTTAAAGAGACGGGAATACCTGACTACCTTACCTGCTTCTGAGAAATCTGCATGCAGGTCAAGAAGCAACAGAAATGAACATGGAACAAAGGACTGGTTCCCAATTGGGAAAAGAGTATGATAAGGCTATATATTGTTACCCTATTTATTTAACTTATATGAAGAGTACATGATGCAAAATGCTGGGATGAATGAAGCACAAACTGGAATGAAGAATACCAGGAGAAATATCAATAACTCCAGATATGCAGATGATACTACCCTTATGATAGAAAGCAGAGAGGAACTAAAGAGCCTCTCAATGAAATTCAAAGAGGAGAGTGAAAAAGCTGGCTTCAAACTCAACATTTAGAAAGCTAAGATCATGGCACCCAGTCCCATCACTTCATGGCAAATAGACGGGGAAACAATGGAACAGTGACAAACTTTATTTTCTTGGGCTCCAAAATCACTGCAGATGGTGACTGCAGCCATGACATTAAAAGACA